>NC_092468.1:130844-1455844 GCF_047495875.1 Pithys albifrons albifrons | reverse complement strand
ACTCAGGGACCACACCTGGGGTAATGCAGAGTTTTCAGTAGCAGCAGTAGAGAACAAAAGCAGAAAAATCAGAGCAAAGGTTCTGAGTAGGGTTAACAGGCCAAGACTGTCTGAACTTCAAACTGACAAAGCTTTAACTAAAATTTGAATGTTTGGGTATCACAGAATCAACCAGGTTGGAAAAGACCTCTGAGATCAAGCCCAACCTTTGACCCAACAGCACCCTGTCTACCACACCCAGGCACTGAGTGCCACATCCAGTCTCTCCTTCAACACCTTCAGGGACAGGGAATCCACCACCCCCTGGGCAGCTCATTCCCATGTCTGATCATTCTTTCTGTGAAGAACTTCTTCCTGATGTTGCAGCCCTGATTCAGGTGGGTCTGAAGGACCACCTTACAGGTTTCATTTTCACCTTAAAAGGACATGTTTCCAGCCTCAACCAATTGGAGTCAGAGCACTGCACCTGGGGCGGGGTCACTTGAGGTCACATATATACCTGTGTTTTTGAATAAACTTGGAATTTGCTTGAACGTCATATTGGTGTGTGCAGTCTCACCTAGAGCATGGTCAGCAACAGATGTCCAACCTAAACCTCATCTGGTGCAGCTCAGGACTGTGCCCTCTTGTCCTGTTGCTGGTTTCCTGGGAGCAGAGACCAACCCCCACCTGGCTACAACCTCCTTTTAGGGAGGTGTACAGAGTGATGAGGTCTCCCCTGAGCCTCAACCCCAGCTCCCTCAGCTGCTCCTCAAAGGACTTGTGCTCCAGACCCTTCACCAGCCTCGTTGCACCTCAACATCCTTCCCAAACTGAGGGGCCCAGGACAGGACACAGCACTCGAGGTGTGGCCTCAGCAGAGCCCAGTCCAGGGGCAGGATCACTGCCCTGGTCCTGCTGCCACACTGTTCTGATCCAGGCCAGGATGCTACTGGCCTTCTTGGCCGCCTGGGCACAGGCTGCTCATGCTCAGCTGCTGTCACAGCACCCCCAGGGTCCTTCCTGCCTGGTCCCTCTCCAGCCACCCTGTCCCCAGCCTGTGCTGCTGCAGGGGTTGTTGTTGAACCCCATGCTGTTGGATTTGGCCCTTCTCTCCAGCCTGTCCATGTCCCTGTATTAGGATTCATCTGACCTAACGTGACATGCCCAAACTCCTCAGGTCCCTTCACACTCGAGATCATGTGTGAGCACACACTCACACACCTGCATAACCAATATCCACTGGGGCTGTCAGCACAACCCACCCTCCTGCAGCAGGTGCTCCCCAGGTGAGGTGTCAAACACCTGTGTTTGCCCCAGGCACCCCCAGGGACTTTCTGAGGAGCTGAGGTGGCCAGTCCCAGGCAGGCAGCTGAGCCGGTGGCATCAGCACAGAGCCACACACACGGCATCACTAATCCCCAAAGTAACACCCACAGATCCACAGCACTCAGCCCCTCACGCACACTTGGCCAAAGTAACACCCACAGACCCACAGCACTCAGCCCCTCACACACACTTGGCCAAAGTAACACCCACAGACCCACAGCACTCAGCCCCTCACGCACACTTGGCACACTTGCTGGTTAATTTTGTCAGAGACTACAGTTTAAGGCAACTGATAATGAAGCCAGACTACATATGCTCCAACAGTTGGAATTTAATCAAACTGTTGACTTCCCATGTAACAAAAAAGTGCTATGAAAACTGGAAACAGGATGAAAAAATAAAAATTATACACATGGAACCTTAAAGAGAGACAAGCATCAACTACACCAAGACACAACAGCACTAACCCAGATACCAGGCAAAAAGGTTGAATATGAGCAAAACAGAAATCAGACAACAGGCAACAGTGTAGCAAATGGTGCAACACACAGTCTTTGCCAGAACTGGAATTTTTTTGCATAAACATGCATAGAGAGAAGGACTCCTATTAAAAAGAAGGATTTCTAACCAGCAGCTCCCAGGTTACAGCAAACCATCCAAGCATGTTTTATCTTGTTTGCCATCTCCAGCCAATTCCCCTCATTTAAAGAGCTTGTCAGACATAAACCAAGAGCAGCAACCTACATGTGGCCACCCTGCCCAGAGACACCTGCCCTGGCCCCTCTGTGTCACCCATTCCACACAGGATGGATACTGAGTGAAGGCACAGGTGGGCACAGCAGCAGGGAAGGGCCAGGCAGCCCCTTGGAAAGGCTCCATCCCCCGAATCCAAGCCCACAGGAGCTGTGCTGCCCACTCCCCCCAAACCCTTGGGAACTGAATGTGTGAGCTGCTCCAGTGGCACCCTCTGCTTCCAGCGGTTTTCGCCCTCGGATGCAGCAGAGGGCATGGATTTGCCAGTGGACATGTGAGCTCTCATGCTGTGCATGAAAGAGATGATAAATTCAGCCTTCCTGAAGCACAGGCCCCACAGCACATGTGCTGCAGCCACCTGGCCTGGGGCAGGGATCCAGGCTTTGGGGATTCACCAAATCCAAGCACGTGCACAAGGAAAAGGCTCCCTGGACAAAGACAAAGCCTCAACATTACTCCAGGAACACCAACAACCCTCTTCTACTCCCTGCTGTCAGAAAACATCTCAACATACATGCACATACATTTCTATACACACACAGAGAGATGCACCACAGCTCTGGGTCAGTCAGCACAACGAGGCCATACAAGTACTTGTAACAAAAATAAGACTCTTACCCATTTTTTATTTTAGTCTGACAATGCTTCTATTCTTATGAGAACTGAGTAAAAAACCAAGGTATCCTGCAAATGGCAGATGACGTGTGCTACAAATACATAGTCAGTACAAAGATTTTCCCAAACCTGCAACAGCCTTCAAGAGTCTCCCAGAAATGAACTCTGGTGAGTCTGTTCTAGGAATTACAAGCACAATTTGAAAAATATGCCAAATAAGCAACCCTACAGAAGCTTAAAGAAAGTCAAGCAAGTAGCAGCATAGATCCACATTGTGAGTAAACATCTTCAAATCAATCAACCTGCAGAAATATTGACCTTGACATCTCAAAGTCTGCTCAAAGATAAACAGGAGCATTTTATAGTCCTGAAGAGCACGAGCAGCTCGGATTGGCAGTAAAAGCAAGTCTGCTGCAATGAATGAAATAATGAAGCCAGTTATCTTATTACCTCCTGAAGGCTCTGCAGCTCTGAATCCATCTCATCCTCCTCCAGTGCAAGAGCATTGCCACATTTAGGAGCATTAAGCGCTGGAGAAACCAGAGGGAGCAGCTGTAGAGGAGACCCTGCCAGCTCGTGTAAATTAGCACAGTCCCACTAAATACTAATGCAAGTTGTTTTTAAAAAAGCTATTTCCCAATTTAAATGAAGTAACAATCTGGCAGCAGTGCCACTAACAAAAGGGAAAACAAATGACATCATATAGGCAGTCATGTTAAATGCAAGATCTGAGCCAACTGTAAACCAACCAAGGCAAATCAAGTATAAAGAACATTGAAATAATTTGCCATTTCAGACAACTGATCATGGACACACTTCATTTACAGTGAATGTGACATACAAAAAATGACTCCAGAATGGTCTGTAGTGTTTTTACAGGACGGTAGGAAAAAAACAAAAATCCAAGCTGATGCTAACAATGTCTGCCAAAAGCCCAAAGTTACTCAAACAGAAGGTGAAGCTTATTAAAACAAAAAAGGAATGGCAGTGAAATTAAAGATTTCAATTAACTGTATAAACAGCAGCCCAAATAGAAGTAGAAAATAAGCAGTAACAGTGAGAAGGACTTAGAGAGTTGAAAACAAGGATCCAGGGAAACAAAGGCAAACACTGAAAGATTTACAACACTCTGCAGAAAAAATTTAAGTGAATGTGTTCAGGATTTTTTTAAAGAACAAAAGTCTTTTAAGATTAAATTCTGTGAAGTCTGGAGTACTTACACACACAGTTACTGGGATAAAGTAGTTCCTGGCATGTGAAAGTGTGTGCAGTTTAGATTGTGCATTACACTGCCAGATGAGTGATCACATTCCAGACCTCTGGCACATCTAATAAGCACCCACTGAAAAACCTCATATAGGGTTAATAAAAAAGAACTGTAGGCAGAGAAGCTGCATTTTATCCTTTTTCCTCTAAAGATGATAATTTTAAATTATGAAAGAGCTCACACTTCACTAACACATCATAAGCACTTTCTGACAAGACAAAATTATTCTATTCTTTAAAAAAGAATAATTTAAGGTAACAGTACCTGTTTCTTGATTCTTTGTCATAAGCAAAGATGGGGAAATCTGTTTTATACTGTGTCTACAGGTATAACTTTTTATTTCCTAATGCACAGAGAGGGAAAGAACACAATCCTAGAAGCATTTATTCCCAATAAAACTGAGGGATTTATACCCTCCACACAGTTATCTCTGTTTGGCATTTTGTGTAAACACATATTTCTATGCAGTAGAATATCAGTATGCAGGGAAATCAGTGTAACACCTTACACTGAGCCATTTGGGAGAAAAAACACTACTGAAAGAAAAAATGCTTAGTTCTCTTATGAGAATATTAGAATGGCACAATTTAACTGGCATTACACTGATGTGCATAAAAGATACTGGAAAAATTCTCCTTCCAATTGCATTAAAATCACAGGAACTGCACTGCTCAGGGCTGCAGTTCCTCATCATGCCAAGCCCTCACACCAAGCACATTTTCCACCAGTGTGCAGAGTTTTTGGAGGTGCTGGTGTCTCATAACTGAGATGTTACACCTTTTCCAGTGGGCTGTGTCTGTCTGAGCTGGGTCAGTCATGGCCATGATGGTTCTGAGTGGTACAAAGCACCAAAACTACTCCAGCCTTTAACAGAAGAATGGAAAAATCCTCAGAGAAGGGCAGAAATAAAATGCAGGTGTTCCAGTAGGAGAGACATAGCAATGTATTAAAACAGATGATTCATGTTCCTTTGCACAACTTGTAAAGGGCTCACAGACTGTCCAAGACACTTCAAAAAATGGCAGCACTGCAGAGCAAAAGCCTCCTCTGGTTTGAAACATAAGGGGTATTTTCAGGTACAAATGCTTTACACCCTGCATTGCTGGCACATGTGTTCACATTAGCAGCAAAATCATCTTACATCTCATTCCCTCACAAGGCAAAATAAACTCTATGACAACTGTAGAAAAATCCATCTGGTACTAAGGGACACCCTTCTAATTAGTAAGTTCATGGTTTGGTGGCTGAAGTGCTCCCAGTGTAACAACCATGGATACGTGTATCTAGATTGGATTTTGTTTCCTTTTAAGTCTGTAGGACACAACCAAAACCAAAGCAGGATTAGGCTGAAGAAGGAATGCACCTGGCAAAATGAGAAGGAAACACTAGTTTAAATGTCAACAATAGCTGCAGTCATTTTACCCAGTAAACTTCAGAGAATGCAAACTCACTCCTAAGGAGCTTCAGACAGTGTGGGGAAACCCTAAGTTCCCATCCATCCTTCCAGTGGGAGAATATAGCACTGCCAAAATACAACAAAGCACCATGACACGAAAACATGCCCTGAACACAAAAAACATGGATAATACTTAATGTCCTATGTTTGTACATTACTAATCTTCAAAGACCTTCCTTTCAGAAGCTGAGACAGACACAGAGATATGATCCAACAAAAAAAGCCTCTAGTAGGGAGAAGAGAAAGCCATTAAGGGCAGTGAGAACACAGACACCACACTCACCCTGAGCTGCCAACAGCCAGTGGTGGGAGAATTCCCAGTAATTCCTATTCACCCCCTTACTCTCCTTCTTAACTGTCACTGTCAGAGACAGAATATTGGATTTTTGGGACAATCCAGTAACAGCTGTTCTGATGTTTTTAATCTCAAGTGTATATGCAAAAACACATATGTAACTCCTCCTGCATGAGGTGGATATGGTTGTACTGTCATTGTAATCACAAGTGGGAGCTGCTGCCAGAGATGAGCTGAATCAAGGAGCTTATCCAGCTGAAAAATTCCACCAGTGTCAGGTTCTAGTTAAATCTATTTCTTGGTGTGACCAAAACACACAAGAAGGGTGTAAAAAAACTCATGAGGTGTGGGAGAAGGTGGGACTGATCTATTGATCAGCACCTCCAGTTTGTGCAAGATCAAAGCAGGTACATAACAAGGAAGGACAAAGGAACATTGGGATTATCTATACTGCATAATGATCAGGAGATTAAAATAACTGTGAGATGAAATTCCAGGGGTGTTAAGAGAAGCAGGGAAAGCAAAGCTTAATCCATGCAGGATGTGACAGGATAGGGTTGATAAAGCTGAGCAGAAACTCTGCCATCAACTCCCTCCCTGGGAGGAGCAGCCTCGCTCTCAAGGGCACCACACTCACTCCTGCCCCAAACACTAAGAAAATACAGGAACTACTGGAGCTGGATGAATATGCCTTATTAATGTGACAAGAAAGATGGGACAACATTGCTCATGCAGATCACCAACTCTCAAAAGGACTGAAGAAAAGATGGAGGTACCAGGAATTCCAACCAGAAAATCATTTCAGAAACGGATGTTCATGACTAAATGGCATCCAAACCTGGCACACGGTGATGAAGGAAAGTGGCAACCACACCATTAACATGCAGTGCATAAAGGTGTTATGGGTTCACCCAGGTGGGCCTAAATTTGGGCTCTGAAGTCTGGACTAGGTCGAAGCTGTCAGCTGACTTGAGCTGGGCTGAGCCAACAGCTGACCTCTTCTAGCCAGTACTTTTGTATTCCATACCACATTATGGCATCATCTCCAGGGAAGCAGGAACCAGTGTGGGAGTGGTTAAGGCAGTCACTTCTCAGTCCTCCTCTTGGGAGGACGCACGATGCTGCCCCAGGGGGGATGGAGAGGACCAGGCCCACCACTGGCTCACAGGGTACCTCAGGAAAGTAAAATGTGTTGTTCTGGGTCTCTCCTTTCTGCTTGAGTTTGTCTCCCTGTGGAATAAGTATTTTCTTGAGTAATGTGTAGTTAAGACAGTAGAATTTGTGTGTTCGTTAAGAAGTTGAGGTGGGGAACTTGTTGTTGCAGACTTGTGTGAGTGTATATTTGTACTCTCTTCTAATTGTCTCTTTCTTTCTGTGAAAAATATATGTAGTTTTAGTATAAATGCCATTTGAAGTGGTTTTTTTCTTTCCCCTCTCTTTTCCTCCCTTTCCCTGGTGTTAGGAGGGAGGCTTTTCTCTCTGTGCTTGGAGGGGTTGGCAGTTGCTTATCTCAAACCAAGACAAAGGACAAAAAAGAGCGCTGATTAAAGGGGGCAGTGCTTCCTTTACTTCCTCCATGTTATTTCCAGCAGATCAAAGGTGTATTTTTAAGGATGAATCCCCTTTATTTTTGCATGTAGAACCTCAGTCTGCAACGGACAGGTGGGTATACACTCGAAATCAGTACTGCATGAAAAATAATATTGAAAGTACTGGTAACGTTTCAGAAACATCTTAAATTATTAATATCAAAATATATTTAACCCTTTCAGACAGTCAGCTGAAGGGGGGAAAAGGCCTCCTGACGTTCCTGCTCTCAGACTCTCTGGCCAGTGTAGCACTGTGAGCAGGAGCCAACAGTGAGCCCAGCAGAGGCCAAGGTGACAAAACCTGGGGAACTGAAACAGGAGAAACAAGAAAACTTCTCTGCATGGCAGGGAATGCAGTGCTCCAAACAGAGCTGTACTTGGGCAGAGAGGGAACCTCAAAGGTCCCCACGTGCCAAGGTCTGCAGACAAGAACATGAGGAACAACGTTCATTCCTGATCTCTGGAAAACAAAGAAGAACTGGTGGCACAATGAAAAACTCCATTTTAGCACACCAGAAAGCTCTGTCCAGACACAGGCCTTAAAATGCTTGCTGGCATATAATGGAGCCACTTTTCCTCTGGGCCATGTCAAATGAACACCAGGATTACCTCCACTGGCTGAGGGCAGGCAGAGGGGGCACACTTCCCTTCCAGATCAGCCTCCAGTGTGCAGTGAGCTGCACACATCAGTCAGGGGTGACTGCAATGCACATCATGTTCCAGGGGAACTGAGGCAGAGATCTGCTCGTGTTCTCTCACTGAACACCTGGAATTCTTGATCCCCCATTCTGTCAAGTTCTGGGGGAATAAATCCCCTTAGCACACAAGAAAGCAGGACACTTCTATACTTGGTTTGACCAATAGAACCACAAACTTCATTAGAGAAAATTGGTCATAACTGACTTAAGAGGAATTTCCGGTCTGAGGCCTAAACAAAACCTGGGATCATCAGAAGATCTTTAGTTCGTTGGCAGTTTGACACCAGGGACAGAGACCAAAGCAGAAGTGCCTGTGAAGGTTCCAGCTTTTGCCTGGGGGCTCAGCGGGAGGGGTGGAGGTTCTCCCAAGCCTTCATTCCCACCACTGTAAACTCACCAGTTCAGCTCACGAGAAATGCTGATACAGCCCATTCTGCCTGTGGAGGGTGAGTGAGGAAATGCAGTTGCTGCATAAAATTATTGAAGGAAAAATTAAATAAATGAAAGAGACAAATGGCAAAAAGCAGGAGTACCATGTTTGCTTAAGAAAATATAAACCCTAGCCTAAAAACGTTCTATGAACAGTTTTAGTGGAGGAAAACTGAAAAATGTCCCTGCAGAAAACAGGAGCAGCAGGTCCTGTCACACCTCACACACAGAGCAGCAGACAACTAACTGTGCAAAGGGTCACAGAGCAAACTGGAACCACTGACAACAACCTGACACCAACTTAGTGTGGGTATCAAATACAGTTAGAGTTCAAATGAGACTCAGCACCAACACAACCAGCACTGAGTGACAGAGCCAAAGACTTCATGCAAAGAGCTGAAGTACACTGGAAATACAAAATATTAACCTGACTTTGTGCCCCTGGAAGAAGGAAACAGCAATAAGGCTGATGAGAAGTAGTAAATGAATCCTTCTATGAGAACCAAAGGAGAGCAGAAGCTTAAAGCAAGTGGGCATTGAATTCTGTCACAGAGTTCCATGAGTGAGCATCACAAAGCCAGGACAATGTAACAACCAAAATAAATCCTGAGAGCAAGCAGCAGGAGCAGACAGATTAGAAATAAAAGCACACAATTCCCATGTAATCTCAGAATACATTAATTGAGTTTTCCTGGGTTTTCATTGCTGGAAGAAAACATGGGAGCAGTAAAAAAAAAAAAGAAAGAAAAGTTCATATTACAGGGAAATAACTAAATATTGAGAAACAATAGGTTCTGACAAGTACAAATACATGGCACTTGTTTAAAAATTGGAATACTGACAAAATTGCTAAAATTGGCCACAAAAAACCTGCATCAAAACTATGAAAACCAAAAATGCCAAGCAATCCTACATCAAAATCCCTATGCTATTACAGAAAAACACAAGTATAAAGACACTAATAAGTTTGGTTTATAAAACCTTGGGTTTACATGAGATTATTGTCCAGAAATGCAAGTTAAAAATATTAACTCATATTTTAATTGCATTCTCTTTCCTACTATAGGGTTTCTTTACTTTTCTTAATATTTTACCAACAGTAAATTTTTGAAATGATGGCTCAAGTCATTCATGCCTGTTTGCATCCCAAGCCTACAAATACACTTCCCTATTCCTTTACTGTTTGCATGTGATTCCTCCACTGCTTGGAATGTGCTGTCTCCTGCTCCCTCCTCCCTGCAGGCTGGCACAGGTTAACCATCTGTGGCACATGCACACACGCTCAAATATACAGACACATCCATCTACATATGCACATATAAGTACCCCATTTCTCAAAACAATTCCTTTGCATTTGAATTGCAAAGGTTTCTTAATACAAACATGCAGACAATTTCTTTTTTAGAGTTTCATCTGCAGAAGACTTCTAGGGCATGTCCTTTGGAAGAAACCTATCAGAGTCAACTCACACACACACACACACAGAGTCATCAAATACCAAAGCAATCACCCACTGCTTTCCATTTGGCTCCTGCAAACATCAGTAACTCTTAAGACAAACATAGTACATAAAGTATATTGTATGTTCTGTACCACAGTAAAACCAGAAAACAGACTCCAGATGTTTCCTCAGCTCTGGCCAAAAACAAAATTTGAAAGTGTTGCAAACCAAGTAAAGTTGGAAGCTCTGATGTAGAAAAAAAAGGCACAAGGAATCTGTAGCTTTGTGAGGAGTAAATTTGTTCTGTCTTCACCTACTGGATAAGAAGGTCAATCCTGAATAAGTGTAAATAAAGAAACTATGATTAAAAGGAAGTCTCATTTTCTTCCTGTTTATTACTTCCTTAAAATTACATCTCAGACCTTCCACAGATTTGATACTGAGAGAAGATTTTCAACAGCATTCACTCACTTGGAACACTCAATTCCTTTGGGAGTTAATCAGACCCAGCTTTAATTGAAAATGGGACTTGATGGCTAATTTCCCAGATTTGTAATTTTCTCATCTTGGGCATGATCAGTTAGTTTGTTTTGGTGCTGGAACTCCTGTTTTGTTGAAATGTGAAGTAAAGGAGGTTTGCTTGAACACTCCTTCAGTAGGAAGGACTGTTGGCTTTGCAGTGGACCAGCTGATCAGTGCTGGGCCCCTTTGCCTCTCCTCTGAGTGCCAAAACCAGTGGCTGCAGCACAGTAGCTTTACTAAAACCACACAACACTGACAAAACCAATCATCTCTGCAGGCTCTTGAGGTGGACTCATCTGGCCCACAGACTCTGTACGATTTCTGACCATAAAGGGAGCAAGAAACATTTCCACAGGCTGTTCACTGCAACTGTCTGATTTATTTTACAATGGCAAAGTCGCCTTAGGATGTGCCCATGTTTTCCCTCAGAGGAAGTCTGGGCCACTGCTTCAGCCTCCATCTGCAGTTCTGGTGGGACAGCAGAAGAATGCAAACTGCAGTGCAAAGCACTCCAAACTGCTCATGCCAGCAGGTGTTCCTGAAAACACAAGTGAACAAAAACGGCCCTGGATCCATCACTAATGTGTTATACCTTTTCCTTCCATAAAACTGATTCCAGGATATTCTTTAAGGCACTGCTTAATAGTTACAGGTACTTTTAATTTGGAAGCAATGAACAAAATAACGGAGAACTTGAAATACATGACTTTGTGAACTGTCTCTTGTCCTTCAGAAGTACATGGGGCACTCACAGAATCAGAATCACACACTATTCTGAGTTGGAAGGGACCCACGAGGATCATCGAGTCCAACTCTGAAGTCAATGGCCCACACAGGGGATTGAACCCATGACCTTGACATTATTACAACCAAGTTTTTTAACCAACTGAGCTAATCTCAAGGTTGACCTCAATGCAAGCCCATTCTGTCCCACACTTTAACACACAGTCTATTGGAGCAACAGTCATGAGAAAACACGATTCCAAGAGCTTAGCTCAGACTGAAGCCCTTCTGTCAGGACACAGAGTGGGAGGGGTGACACGAGGAGGTGCCTTACCTGCATAGCACTCTTCCCCAGCTTAACCACCTCGAACAGAGTGACAGGGTCCCCCTCTCCGTTCTGCTGCGGGTGCCCATTGGCTCTGCCCCGGCTGGCCCCTCGGGCTCCAGGCTCGGGCCGGCCCTTGTCTGCCGGAGACTTGCGCGGCTTCTTCGTGGCAGACTGGGCAAAGAAAACCAGCACAGGGAAAGTTTATTATAGCAGATCTGACACCACCCAAGGCCTCTGCACAAAGTTTACATGAGTATTACACATTCACACACATATATATAAGTACCACAGGATAAACCAGGCTGGGAGAGAGCTGCCCAGTCTGCAGCCTGACCTCCTGCCCACAGCAGGGGCAGCTGGCAATGCCACCAGGCTGCTCAGGGCTTCACCCACTCAGGCACACACATCTTCATTTGTCATCAGTTGCTGAGGAACAACTTAACAGCCACTGCCACGTCAGGGAAGTAGTGGTGAACTCCCAGGTCATGTCAATACCCATATGAGTTTTACACAACACAGCTGAAGTCAAGAACACAAACTTTTAGAGTAACTAGCGATCTTTGTAAGACATTAAAGATAGCAAGTTATTAAAAATAAACTGGTCAAATTAACATTCATTTTCTGTATTTTCATTTTTATGTAACTTTTATAAGAAACTGTGTACACAGTCAGCTCTTCAATGCAGATCACTGCATTTGTACAGCCAGATTTACTGATCACCACAGCCAGACCATCGTAATAGCCCATTGCTTCAAAATTTTATGAGTTGAAACATTTTCCCTGTGAATCTAAATTATTTAATGCAAAGTTCCTCTAGATTCTACAACCTTTCTACCAGTGGTATAGATACCACTTCTAAGGATTCACCTACTGAACAGTTTGATTTGAATTTGTCACTTGTGAAACAAAAGCAAAAAAAATTCTGGGGAATGACATCCGATTTTTTACTTCCGTATTCTATTTCTCCTCCTTACTGTGAGGCAGAAAGAAGCAAAAGCTGCTGTTTTACACAGAACAATGAAGCTATTTTGAGGAATTATTTTAAGGAAGACCATACATGAGCAAGTTAAAGCTTACATTTAGGACAGTACCCTCATGGGTAGCATTTACCAGCACGCTGTCAGCCAAGCTGCTATTAAAGCTTTTAGCAAAGAACACAAAGTCAACATTTTCAGTTGCATATTCCAATGCAGACACATTAAGACTTTTCCTTCAGGGGAGAGGATCTAATCTCTGGCAGGAAGCTGGCAGAAGACAGCCCTGCAGTCCAGCTTTCCAAGGGAGCCCTGCTGGGGGACAGAGCTGAAGGAAGGCCAAGGCAGAGTGCAAATGCCTCTTGCAAATACTCAATTAAGGGCTTGCAGAGAAATGCAAGCTGGCAAGCTTAAAATAATGGTACAATCTCTGAAGTTTTTTGGATAACATTTGCACTTAGTATCAAAAGAGTATCTCCCTCAATGAATTTTAAACATGTGCAAAGCTGTCTGTACCAGCAAGAATGTTACCAACGCAGGAAATGTCTGAGCTCTACCAAGCTCCGAGGAGACACATGACCTCTGTTTAATAAAATGGCAGAGAATTAGAAGTGAATTGACTCTTTGGAGATATATAATCCACATGCTTACTCAGTCTGGGTGACAGCACCTCAACTAGATACAAGTACTGCTAAATGAAAGCAGGAGTGCAAGTCGATGCACTAATGCAAGCCCCTCTACACTCAGTTTTTCTCAACATGTAATTCAAAGGGAGGCATTAAACACTGCAAGGACGAAGGGAAATGAGGTGAAGGAGGAATGTGAAAGGCACACCCCCAAAGTTACCCTGTCAGTGGGAAGCAATGAGAAAGGCCACCTGCTCGAGGGCCTGAGCACGAGTGCTGTGGAGCAGTGCACAGGCTCAGAATGAGGAATCACTGCACGGGTAAATGCCCAGTTTCAATTCCCCATCTGTCAGGTATGCTGGGAAAAGGGAGGTGCTTTGACCAAGACTCACAGTTTGAACTGGAAGACTGAGAACACCACTGAGCCCTCAGAAGAGGTACAGAAATAACTGACAGATGTGATTCTGACTACCTGAAGGGCAAAGCCAGATTCCTCAAGCCCAGGTAAGTACCTCAACATCCTGGCCCTGAATTAACACCAGATACATTACTGAGGCTACTTCTCTCCGGTACAGATTTTCTTCTGACAATCTGAACATCTCTCATAGTGGAGAAAACAAGTCATATATTTAACAAAAACCATTCTGCATCTAAGCTGGGGCACCTAAATCCAGATGCAGGATCTGTATTGAATCCTGCCTCCTGAGACAAAACAAGCAAAGGATCCTCTGCTAGAAACTGAAGCAAATCCAAAACTAGAACTGCCTGTTAGCCTAAAGCTTTGCAAGCACAAAGCACATGGCATTATCTTATTCATTAACATACAGCACAACTATGCCTTGTCAAACAATATTTGCAGTGCCCTCATATTTACAGCAAGAAACTTTTTATGCCATGTTGACATGTCTGGGCTTTGTACAGGCTCCTGCCCCTGAGCACAAAGTTCAGTAGGAAACCCTATTTCAAAAGGAAAATTTTTCACAGTGAGACAAGCAGTGGGCTCCTCAGCACTGGACACCTCACCCTCAGCTGGACAGGGTGCTGGGCTATCTTTTCTACATGTGCTTTTGTCAAGAAAGGTTGGATGATCCTTGAGATCCAGATGACCCTTAGGTCCCTTCCAACCTGTTATTCTATGACTCTATCCCAGCATGGAGACATCCAACACCACTGAAGCAAGTGAAGGAAAAGCAGGGACTGTGACATCCACAGAAGCACTAAGAGGACACACTCGTGATGTGGAAGACCTGTGGGGTATCTGCAGAAGCAGGTGCTCCTGGAAATGGAGTGGCAAAGTCAAGCCATGAATCTAAAACTGAGGATGCCAGAAAGAGGTAGCCCTGCATCCAACAAAGACACCTGCACTCACAAAAGGGTGGTCTTTCAGCTCAACGCAAAATGAACCCCAACCACGAAGAGCATCTACAAAGAAACAGCCCTGCCCAAGGCCGAGTGTGGCTCCAGTAAACCCATCAGACCATCACTGACTGGTGTAAAATGAAATGTTCCATCAGATCAGAGTGAATTTGTAGCAGATCTCTGTGAAGATCCACCATTGCTCATCAAGACACAGGAAAAACAGAACGTCTGTGACATATCAGGAGTGTAATTGTGGTTATTCTATGTCCCTTTACACCCCCTGCAGCCAGAAAGTTCCTGCCTAAAGCCCCCTTACACTGACAGTCAGACATCTTTGGGACTTCTTCCCTTGTTAAGCACCAGTCTGTCAGAATCCTGTGGTGGTGAGCAACTGATTGTTTCCCAGACTCGAAACTGACTTTTCTCCTGTTTGAGGGGGAGGGATCTCAGAAAAGCCATGGAAAAGACGAGCTTGTCAGCAATGCCATATCTAAATGTACTCATAAATCCTCAGAAACACCTCCAGAATCCAGGCATCTGCTGCAATGGCAGAGCCAACATCAGGACTACCAGAGGGAAGGATAAAGCAGCCTGACAAGGTAGGAATGCTTGAGGCTTTCTAATCCCACCCCAAGAAAGGTGCTGGTTGGAGCTGTGAGCCTGCAGCAGTCACATCTGTGCTGTCACTCTGGAACGCAGGACAGTCGGGCTGGTGTGGTGTGAAAAAGGACTGAGGTGCCAAAGGAAAACAGAAATCACTGATGATTTTTCATGTCTGTGAAGCAGATTCAACTGCCAACAACCAAAGCTGAGGCTTTATACACACCTGCATCAGGAAACTCAGGAGTTCCAGACCATGCCCCAGAAGCAACTCTAAAATGGCCTCATTGATGCCACACAACTCACCTGCTGCTTTAAGGCTTAAACTGAGGCAAACAGAAAGCAAAATACTTCCCTTGCCTGAAATTAAACTAAAACAATGGCAATTCAGAATGTTGTAATAATACTTTTCATGTCTTCAAAATGATTCTGAAGAAAAAATAGTGACCTCCATTTGTAAAATAAAGAAATACAGTGAAAGTTAATTCGCACACTACCAAAAAACAAAGTGGCTTCACATTTTTTTATTTAACATTCCCCAAGTTGATCTGATGCACTTCATGAAGAAATAAAGACAGTGAAAGTGTTACAGGTCAGTAACTCCACCTAAAGTGCCACTGTAACATGATGGCCTGTATCTGCATTCCCACTGTAATTTAAAGCAATAGATACCCATTACTCAAGACAGATGGATGAAGCATTTTAGCCTCCACTAGAGCAAGACTGAAGAACTTGCCTCTCCAAGGCATCAGCCTCTTGAGAGGCCTCTGTGTTATAACTTCATGTTAAGTGGAAGAGCGGTAATGTCTGGGCTCTCTCTGAATTAATCCTGATTAAAAAGGCCCACGGCACACGTTGTACCACCATCACAGTTATCCTGGATTTAAAGGGTCACTCTTTGGGCTTTTTTGGTCATAGAACCAAACAAGGTGCTCCCTGTGAAAAGCCTCATCCTGCAAATAAAGACAGACAGACACAGGACCCCCAATGTGCAGTGTGTACAGAGCTGCTCCAGCTGCAGCACTTCCAGTTCTGAACAAAAAACCAGCACAGGCAGCGTTGGGCGTGGTGGGACTATTTTACACCCCTATGTAAAAATCTATCAAGAGTTCTAAGCCACCTAAAGAATCAAGGAGTCTGCTATAAATTCTTGCAGCACTGCAATTCTTCTAGCTGAGGCAATTGCTACCAAATAAAGACTACTGCCCCAGAAAAATTAAGAACAGATTGCCAAGAATAAAAAAATAATTTTTAAAAAAAGCTTAAAAGGAAAACTTCTAATGCTGTTACAATTTCTCCACCAAGAAGCCACAGGCAGAAGGATAGAAAGTCTTCCTATTGATGCTCTACATGCACTGCATTTCTACTGAATTACAGACTCACTTAAGTTTCAGGGACAGGCAAGCAAGCTGAAACAGGACACTGATGTAAACCACAAACCTCCACTGCTACGAGAAGAAATTCTTCCAAGAGGATTCCTCCCTGTTATTAATCAGGACAAGTATGATTTGGAACCAGAGGCACAACTCAGTCCTCTGCTCTAACATCTCTGCTACAAGCTTAAATAAGGCCAGGAGTCTGCAGCAAAGTTAAAACTTCCCCTGTGAATGCAAAGATAAAGCAGTGTGGTCTGTCTCCTCCATACCAAAAACCACAGAAGGACCTGGAAGCAAAACTGTACAGCTTGCTCCAGGGACAAAGGATCAGCAGTGCCTGGTTCCATCCTGCCTTAACTGGAGAAAGACACGCTGTGGCCCCGAGTATGGGATGAGAGAGACACCAGCAGAGATCTCTGAACTGCCACCTCTGGAACAGACACACTGATGTCTCTGCTTGTGCTCTGAGTTACAGAGGCTGAATCTGCCTACTCCTGCTCCAAAGCTGAAACACAGCCAGGGATCTCTCACTCCCTCAAACCCGAACAGCTGAGGTTTGAGCCAAGCTATTCTGAGCTCCTGGGAAGGTAAGGCCAGGTAGGCCAAAATACAGCTTGCCAACAATGCTGAACAGTGTTGATAAGAGGTGACAAAAAGGACAGATAAATAACTGACCTGAGCCTGAGCTCATTAATGAACACTGGATTGCACCATAAGCCCTTGGGCTTTCAAATCCCCTACCCAGAAAAGGAGAGCACACCCATACCCAAGTATTTCAGTCACGGCAGACAGAAAGGGCATTCGGGCCAGTGTTACTCAGGAACTTCAACCAGAGCACCTTTATAGATCACTCCTTAAGTACAGCTCACAGAATTCACTAAATATATATGCAGGTGGGATCCTCACATACAGCACCACAAAAACACACACCAAAATATCCCAACTGCCTGGACAGATTCACCCCTTGGCCAGTCACTCCACAGGTGCACAAGATGTTTGGAAGGGGACACAATGAACAGGACACAATGAACTCCTGCTGAATTCCCAGTGAGGGCTGTGAACTCAGGACAGTCAGGTTAGATTCTGAGAGCTATTCTGAAAGACCAGCACACTCAATCTCCTTGCAAACTGTCAGGTTTACTCAGTCAAGCACTCACTAGAACAGTCCCACAGAAGTGGGGGGCTACTTGAAAAGCAGTGTTTTAGAACGGAATGACATAGGTTGAAAGGGATCTTACAGATCAGTTAGTTACAAGCTTTTCAGGATGGGAAAGCACCCCCAAAACATCATGGTTCATTATGAACTGAAGAGGTATTTGCTATAAAGGGCAACTATTCAAATGAGCACCATCTTCTTACAAAAGTCTCAGATCTGCAAAGAGGAAAACCTTTCTCTGAAAAACAGTCTGGAAAATCTTCTAGTATTAATCTTTCTGATAAAAGGTCAAGCTCATTCTGTAACACTACAGCAGAAATCTGCTTAACATACAAACATATTTAATGGAGTACATTGTGTGCAGCTCTGTAATAGAACCATGGTGCTACACAGAGGAGTAAATTCCCTTTCCTGAAGAAGTCAATGTTTATGGCAGATGGACCACTGTAGCTCTGACAGCCTAAGGACATCAGCAAATCAGCATTTACGGAGGCATATCTAATATCTAATCTTATTAGACCATAATATTGTAGTTAGTTAAAAACAAAGTACAAACCCAGAAGAGCTTTTGGGCAAAACCCCCTTTCTTTAGGTCAATAACAGAAATTAAAAACATCAAAACTAAGTATCAATTAATAAAAGCATCTCTGAATTTAATTAAATACTTTAATATGTTTCACATCTGAGAGTAAAGGTAGGTGGTACCTGTAGAGGAAACAAAAATCACATTAGTAGATGGCAAAGGAGGGGAAACAGTGTCAGAGCTGCACCTCCTGTAAGAACCAGGCAATTCACCAGGAGGGAAGGGAATGGTTGGCAACATGGAGAGGGGAGAATGTAGAGGAGGAAGGGAAGTGAAATACAATGTTTGCAAAACCACTCTGTCAGTAACTAAGACCATGACCTAACATGAAATAACACTGTGCATTTAACTGCCTAGATTGGCCTTTCCAAGGTGTTTGCATTTCTCCTCAAAGATATTAGACATTGAGTGGCTTTTTGGGCAGTTTTTTTTTGCAGAAGAACCAAGGAAGAAATGTATCATGAAATTAAATGAAACAAGTAGCTGAGAGAGGCAGTCTCCAGCTTTGGTGGCTTTCAGGACCAAACTGGACAAGCCACAAGCAATGTGGTCTGATCCTAAAGCTGACCCTGCTCTGCGCAGGAGGTTGCAAGACCACCTGAGGTCCCTCCCATTCTATGACTGATCATTACTGGTTTTCCATGCTGGAAGTTCTTCCAGTCCTAATATACCCTTTCTTGAGATTTTAAGGTGGAGGTCAAGAGGGGAAGAGAAGGTAGAACAGTGTAAATTATTCCAAATTTTAGCAAACCACAGTGTTATAAAGGACACCGTATTTGTTTTATTCTCCATTTCTTCTTGCAAGTTTTAAGACTGGATTTGGGTTTTTTTTGATCCCTAATGAGCATTAAGATGATGCTTTTACCAAATCACCTCTGACAATCCCCAAGTCTTGTTCCTGAGCAGCAGCAGGCAGCTCACAGCCACATCACCCTGGATGATGTGGAGAAAGCAATGGCTGTTTCCTCTGCATCTTCATTACTTTACAATCATGCACTTTATGAGCCTGGAGTTGCTCTGAGCATAATGAGCAATTCCTCCTGTAGAAACCTGAGAGCAGGACCAGTAGAGTGTTTCAGTGAATGTTCCCACAGGAGCTACTAATAAACTGAAATAGGGATGAGACATTCCTCTTTCCCTTCCAGTGAATGTGTGCTGGGTACAAAATACCACTTGTGTTGCTGTAACTTCAGTTCCTACATTCTGATGACCTTCTGGGTTAGCAATCCGGTTGCACCCACCTGTTTTTTTCATTAGATCTGCAAACCCCCATAAACTTACTAATGAGCTATTGGTAAGATAATTTTTGACTTTGCCCTTTGTTACAAGCTATATGAACAGGTCATCTGTTCTCTTTACCAGCTGCTTTAAAGTGTCCTGTAAAGAAGCTCCATGTTCATCAGCAAACCCATCCATCTGATGATGAATATTTGCACAGTAGGACATGGTTCAAAACCTTTCAAAAAGGAAAACAACGTGCCCAGAAAAGCCCAGGAGTTAAAATGCTGGCTCCCCAAGCAAGCCCAGAGCCTGATGCAAACTGAAACCCAACACTAAGGAAGCACTGGCTCCAGTTTGGCCAGAACACTGGAGGGGAACACAAGGTTCTGTCCAGTCTTTAGGCCTCAGCAGCCCACGTGAAAGACTTAAGACTTAGGATGGAAGCTCTTCAAGAACCAAGATGAAAAACGACATGACACACAGAACTTCCCCTTTGTTTTCCAACAAACTGGCTGTCCTAGTTCAGCAGGTGGGACCAGTTTATCACTGTGTGGATGATCAAAGCTATGTATTCTACCCTGTCTATTCATTTCCCAAGAACAATGGACCATTTGCAGCAACTGCCCAGTGCACACCTGACCCCTCAGGGTGTGAGCTGGGTGTGAAAGACATCTGAGGGATAAGAGCTGTGATAACTCCCCTCCAGGGAGTCGTTGGCACCTCCACACCCACCTCAGGGGTCGGGTCTGCTAATGGGCCATCAACAGTTCCAAAATACCCCAGGACTCACAGAGTTAATCACGCATTGTGTGACTCCCCGCCCTGGCGGAGGTACTGGGTGCTCCCACCTGGACCTGGGGGTACATATCTTGGGGTAAGAAAACGTCAGGGGTCACTCATTGGATCGAGAGGAGGACCAAAAACCTCAACAGGAGGAGACCACCACCTTCAACAAGCTGTGACCACCACTCTCCACCAGACTGCAACTGTCAGCTGCATCAATGGGTTTTCCACTTTGGACTTTTACTTTGGACTCGAGGGAACCACACAGGGTTCAGCACAGGGGCCAACAAACCCCTCTGTGCTTGTGCCCCAGAGGGCTGAGTCACACTGCTGGGGTTTTGTGGGTCAAACCCCATTCTTCTCTTTGTCCCATTGCATTTATTGTAATATTGTTATTAAATTGTAACTCTGACTTATAATCTCTTTTGTGTTGTGTTCATTTTTGTGCCAGTTTACCTTTAAACCAGCACACTGGCTATTTTATAAAATAAATGAAAACAGAAGAGGCCTCCTTAAATACCCTGTGTAATGGGGAAGTGTCTCTCTATGTTCCTATTTGTGGGCCAAGAGTGGGCAAAGGCTCCTGCAAAGCAGCAGGTCCTCCCCAGCAGACAGAACATCCTCACCTGCACTACACCAGAGAACAGGTTTGAGCCCCCCAGGCTGTATGTAAGATGCAACTTATGGCAATTACATTCCTTTTTAAGATATGTCAGTAGATTTTTTGAGGCACCTAGTTAGTATTATGCTGTAACTCTTCCATTCCCATTAACAGGTTATCATTTACCGAAAGGATGGCTCAAATGTCACCTGTCAGATGATTCATCACAACTTTCAAACAGTGTGGCTGTGCTTATTGAGGATGTTCTCATGTCTGCAAGAATGCTGTAATATCACACTAAAATCAAAACTGTAATGTTCATGTGAGCAGCCAGCAAAAGAAAAAGTAATAGCTATTATGAGATCATTTTTATGTCCCTTTTTAAGCATTCCAAACATTGTTTGCATATCATTCTGATAAATATTTCATACTACAAATCTTCATAAAGTTTGACATAAAATTCACTAAAATCCTATTTATGTGACCACAAGATGATCAGATGAAAAACAGTTTGCAGTCAATTTTAAATAGATGCATAACAAAGCAAAACTAAATTACACATACTGGAGGCCTGCCAGGACGGCCCCTTTTTCTTTTTCCTTTGACTTCTGCTTCTTCAAGCTCACTGCCAGCATCTGAGTGTGCAGTAGTTTCGTTTGTAGAGTCCCTAGGGGGGAAAAACACTGGATAAATTCAAATGATTTGAAACCAACAAGTCATCTATAACAGACTGATTAAATACTTCGTCCCAAGCCATTAAACAGACAAACAAAAGAAGTCAGCATTAAAAGGCTTGCCACACTTATTCTGCAAACCAAGGAACCAGGCATGGTTAGCCCTGGCAAAAAGCCTTACCTTTCCATGGGCTGGAATGTCACCTTATTGACTGGAAGTTCTTTAAACTAACAGCTTCATTTGAACCCATGTTATGCTTCCAAACTGGCCATGTTACACAGCACATCCTCAATACATCAATCCCACCAGGTATTTCCCAGTATCACCTTTCCTTCCCTCTCAGTGAGTGCTCCTGAGGCCACAGGCAGGACGTGAGCCCAGTGCAGCTGCCACCTCCCCAGCACAGTGACACCGGTCCCACTCGGGTGACACCCTGTTCCCAGGCACCCCCAGGACAGGCCTGTGCAGCTGCTCACACAGAGCATTAGTGCCCACCATGAGGCCCAAACCAGACAACTCCCTCCCATTTGAACTCAGTTATGATTTTTGCAGTTACAAAAATATTTTCACTTGTACAAGGGAAAGGCCTTGACACTGCTCAATGCCTCTCAGCAGAGGGGCCCACACTCTCATTTTTCATTCCCAGTTTCAGATTTGAGACCATCCCAAGGAGAAAAAAAGTTCGCCCAGTTTTCACCACCCCCCAGCCAGATGAACAGGTACCTCTCTGCCTTCCAAAGAGACCTGGCATCAGATTCTGCCCCAGAGCAGCCCACACACAAACCCACACCTGTTACTGATGTGCTTTATTTGCACTGTGCATGGCCACCAGTGCATAAGATCTCTGTACACTTTCATTCACAGCTAAGAATGTCCTGGATTACTCAGATGGGTCAAATCTGGCTCTAATCATAGATTTCTTTAAATCCAATACCATTTCCTTGAAGTGAAAGGAGTTTGATTGCTGTCTGACTAGTACAAGATGCAGGTGAAAACCAGACCAATGTGGTATTTAAGAGAGTCTCAAGCACAAAAGGTATGCATCAGTGATCTGGTTTCCAGAAACTGAGACGCTTCAGCGAGCCGAGATCTGCACAGATCTTCCACATTGTCTGGGGGGTTATTTTTTGTTTTGTTTCATAGATCAGGAATTCAGAAATTTGCTGTATGACCAAGGAAACTATTCAATGATGCAGAAAGATACCACTGTATCAGAAGCAGGAATGTTCTGATATTCTTCTTTACTGAAGTTACTGTATCTTCTAGGTCTGCTCTCCCTCAACTCATTCTGCAGAACTATGATGAATTTCTAATATCAAGACTTTATTTTCCAAGTTTTTTCATTCTGCAACCACAGGAACACCAAAGGCCCCACAGAATCCTTTCAAAAAGCCAGAATAAAACATATATGAATCTCTTTCTGAAAGAAACATTAATGGATTATTTCTAAATACTCTACACACCCTTGAAAGCCAGATGTCCTAGATTCAAAAACAGTATTCAGGTACACCTGAGTTCACAAATTACAGGCTTGCAAAACAGTATCTCTACAAAATACTGAAAATGCAGCTTTGTTATGAAAAATTAAAAAGTAGCTTTTCTGCTTCATAAAATATGAGATCTGAAAAATTTACTATCAAGCTATGAATTTGGGAAAAAAACCA
Organism: Pithys albifrons albifrons; assembly: GCF_047495875.1. NCBI lineage: Eukaryota > Metazoa > Chordata > Aves > Passeriformes > Thamnophilidae > Pithys > Pithys albifrons. Next base: position 1,432,802 of record NC_092468.1, on the reverse strand, counting down.
AACCCAAAAATGTAAAAAGTCTAAAACCAAATAAAAGATACCCCACGTGGACTTCAAAATGACTTGGTAAGAAGGGGCCAGACCAGAGAAAAGCAATGCAGTGAATACAGCTGAAAACATGCTTGTGCAGATGAACATACCCAGCCTTTACTCAAAGACCTCATCACAGTGCAACTCAATTTGGCAAAAATGTGTATGGCCTCACAATGACCATTTTAATAGATTTTGAATACAGAAGTGAGGAACTCCATAAAAATATTTGCTGCTGTCTACTGCTGTAGACATTAAAACCATTCTGTCTTGCTCTCTGGAAAAAATCCCCAAGGTTCTCTCCAGTCTGCTCAGATCCTTACTGGGAAAGCTTTAGGCATGGTGTGTCTGTGCAACCAATACTGCCATTCCTGGGGAAACACAGTGCTGTTCCAGCTTACAGACCTGCACCCCCAGGATCATCAGAACAGGAAGATTTCTCTCCATTAAAACCAGACAGCAATCCTCCCATGCAAACAGCTCAAACCCTTCTCTGGAAACACTAGAGCTTTATAAATAAACTAAACTCCACTACTACTTCACATGTATCCAGTGCACAGAAATTCTGACTTTGCTACAGCCTTGGTTTGGATCTACCAAAACCTCTGGAGATTTGTGTATTTAGTTCTGGAAATTCCAATTGTTTCTAAACACTGCATACTGAAGGAACAGTTAAATTATTAACCACCCTCTCTTCCTTGCCTTAGACTGTTGTCTCAAACCTGCTTCTCTTAATATTCCTCTGGTAAAACTTCTCTGGCTTGATGGAAGCATTTTTGGCTTTTTCTCTTTTTGGGAAAGGCTCAGTAAATCAGTCCTAAGGGTGAGATTCATCTAATCTAAATTTGAGACATGTACAATGCAGAGCAGAAAATCTTTAGGTGCAACACACATCATGCTAAGGTCAGTGTCCAAAATTGGTCAGACAGTTTAAATTTTATAAATTTTATTTTCTCTCTATTGATGGTAAGGTGATCACACAAGCAGTTCAAATATAAATGTGTAAAATTAAACAAGATCAATCTCACTCTACCACCTCGTGAGGCAGAGAGGAGATTAATTTCAAAGAATATAAATATGTAAGGAGAAAGAGGAAAACATCATCAAGTAAATTCCCCTTCAATCCCTGCATTTATTTGAAGTAGGGAGACAGAATCAAGGACAAGCTACAGTTCTTGGCTGGTTTAACACTAAAATAAACATCATTTCAGGCAGCAGGGAATTCTGTCTGAATCGTGGAACTCATGCACAGAAAGGCCCTCCCCTCCCAGTAAAGCCCCGAGTCCCCTCAGCCTGGGAGGTGGTGCCTCCTGCTCCTGTCACAGCCCTGCAGTTGCTCTGGGCACACACACCTGCCCCTTTTCCTCTTCTTTCCAAACTCAGACAGCAGTAAAGCGTCTCTGCAGCTCTGTCAGGCTGGTAACACTCCCTGAGAGGAGCAGCTGGCCAGCATCCATCCCCCTCATCCCTACACATGTTGCAGAACTGCCAGGAAGCAATTCATCTGGTGGCAGTTACCCACATCTCGATAGACCAGAATGATCCCATCCTCATTGCACAGGGGTGTGACTGGTCACCTGAGGGGGAAACTTCGGCTTAGTCACAGTTTATCCTCCCTGAAGCTGTAGTGAGGGAAGATACTCCGGGCCCAAGGAGAGCTGCCTCATGTAAGAAGAGGAGAGCTGGCAGTGCCCAAGGCTAATCCTTTCCTCTTTAAGACTCCTCTGACATGACAGATGAGAGAATTTGGCAGGGTGGGGGACCTACAAGACTGGGGTGAGCAGAGCAAAGCAGACAAGTGACAAACCCTTCTAGGGGCTCAAGTTTCCTCTGCTTTGCGTTCTGGTTTCTGTGGTGACTAAAGCATCCTATAAAGTGGCTCTAAATCCAGGGTGCCTCCTTGGAACTATTATTCCGGAGTTATAATAACTAGCCATTGGAACCATCCATATATTAATAAAGAATTAACGGATTACTGGGCAGCCTTTTGCCATGTCATGTTTCTGAACACCTTATTTCCATAAATAAATTTCACATCTCTGTAAAATAAAGGAAAACAAATGTACCTTCCTTCTACTATTACATAAAGCACTAATTATGGAGTTTATACACCATGTCCCTTTAAGAACACACCACAGCAGAACCCTGAGCTCATGCATCGGTTTTGGTAAATAAAAACACTTCTATAAGCTTTTATCAGTGTTGCTGAGGTGGCTCAAGGTTCCGGCAGAGATAAATTCAGAAATTGCTACTGCCACCAGATTCAGCCTTGTGAAAAAAAGAACTGATGAAGAAAAATGGCTAAATGCACAGGCTCATGAATCATGGATGAATCAGCTCTCACGGCTGATCCTCCACACTCCAAGAGGAACATGCCTCACAGCCAACACGAGTCAACCCATTGAGGGAAGACTCAGAACTGTCCATCACACGGGTCAAATACTCCACAGGTTTTCTCCAGACATCTGAAACACCAGTAAATGAAATAATTTCTTCAATGCGTTCTGAAGCCAGTTCTGTGGACCCAGAAAGCTTAAAGATTTCTCCTTTCACATTCCCTCAGCAGAGAAGATCTTGGGAGGTAGTAATTAATATGGTCCTAAGCAAATATATTAATATATCAAATTGACTTCAGGACCATTTGATTAAACAGAGTAGCTAAAAACGTTAGAAAATGATATGAAAAAGGAAAAATAAGGCACAGGAGTGGGAGATCATAATAATCCTTCAAAGCTGCATGTTTAAGAGCTAGAAAGAAACCCTTGGCTATGTGGAACTAGACTGTGGCTTCCCAAACTTAAGTGTGAGAAGCCAATACCCCTAACCCAAAGATCACTTCAGGTTTCCTCACCCTCAGCAAGACTCCTTCCTGATGGAAGCCTGGTTGGGACCTTTTGAAATAGCAGTTATCACTTTCTCTGAGCCCTCAGGGAAGTCTCAAAGCCATGTGCAAATCCTACCTTTTTTTTTTTTTTTGTAAAAAGAAATATCTCATCTTGTTTACAAGCAATCAAACCTGTAAATATTACTGAGGATGGTATCTCACCAACACTTTGCACATTAAATGGTCCCAGCTCTACAAAAACTAAAATGCATACATATTTTCTTTTATTTCTTAATGTTGCATGCAGTGTCACCCCTGGCTTGAGCTTGTGCTCACCCACAGCCTTCTTGTTTTTACAGAGGTTTTAAAGATAAATCAAAAAACTACAGTGCAGAGCACGTTATTAATAAGGTCAGGCAAATAACTTCACAATTGTCTAAGCATTCAGTTTCTTAAATTAGTGGATTTGATAACTTCACTTGGAACATCACTCAGTCTTGATCAACTGAGGCTCCTTCACACAACATGGCAAAAAAGCTCCATCAGACACATGGCAAGCAAAACAACTTTCCATTAGAGGGTTACCAAATATACAATGGTCAACGTTCCAGGTGAATGTACCAGGAGTGGGAGAGGAGGGGGCAGGCGGTGGAAATGGCGAGGGGACTGGAGCAGAGGGGAGGGAATGGAATGGGGAGACCTATAAGGGGAGGGGGGGGCTCTGTGAGAGCAAAGGGGGCCTGTGTGAGGGCATAAAGGGGCTCTGTGAGGGAATAGGAGGGCTCTATGAGGGCACAGGGGGGCTCTGTGAGGGCACAGGGGGGCTCTGTGAGGGCACAGGGGGGCTCTGTGAGGGCACAGGGGGAGCTCTGTCAGGGCATAGGGGAGTTTATGAGGGCACAGGGGCGCTCTGTGAGGAGATGAGGGCTCTGTGAGGAAATAGGGGGGGCTCTGTGAGGGGATGGGGGGGTTTATGAGGGCATAGGGGGGCTCTGTGAGGGCAGTGTTGGAACCTGTAAAGTGATGGGGGGCTTTCTGAGGATATAGGGGGCTCTATGAGGGTATAGAGGGCTTCTGAGAGGGGATGGGGGGAGCACTGTGAGGGCATAGGGGATTTATGTGAGCATAGGGGGGCTCTGTGAGGGCATGGGGGTCTCCGTGAGGGTATAGAGGGGTTTATGAGGGCATAGAGTGGCTCTGTGAGGGCATAGAGGTGTTTATGAGGGCATGGGGGGGCACTCCGAGGGCATAGGGCGATTTATAAGGGCATAGGAGGGCTCTCTGAGGGAATAGGGGGGGCTCTGTGAGGGACTAGGAGGGCTCTCTCAGGGCATAGGGGGCCACTGTGATGGGATGGGAGAATCTGTGAGGGCATAAGCAGGGCTCTGTGAGAGCAAAGGGGGACTCTGGGAGGGAATATGGGGGTTTATGTGGCCATAGTGGGGCTCTGTGATGGCATGGGGGGCTCTGTGAGGGTATAGAGGCGCTCTGTAAAGGGATGGGGGAGTCCGTGAGGGCATAGAAGGGTTTCTGAGGGCATAGGGGAGCTCTGTGAGGGCATAGGGGTGCTCTGTGAGGGGAGTGCTGGAACTAGTGAAGGGATGAGAGGCTCTGTGAGGAAACAGGGGGCTGTATGAGGGAATAGGGGGCTTCTGAGAGGGTATGGGGGGCTCTGTGAGAGCGTAGGAGGGCTCTGTGAGGGCATGGGGGGGCTCTCTGAGGGCATAGGGGTGCTCTGTGAGGGGAGTGCTGGAACTAGTGAAGGGATGAGAGGCTCTGTGAGGAAACAGGGGGCTGTATGAGGGAATAGGGGGCTTCTGAGAGGGTATGGGGGGCTCTGTGAGAGCGTAGGAGGGCTCTGTGAGGGCATAGGGGACCTCTGTGAGGGCATATTAGGGGGACTCTCTGAGGGTATGGGTGGGCCCTGTGAGGGGATGAGTGGGCCCTGTGAAGGCATAAAGGGCTGTGTGAGGGAATAGGGGGCTCTATGAGAGCATAGGGGGCTCTCTGAGGAAATAGGGGGGGCTCTGTGAGGGAATGGGGGGGCTCTGTGAGGGCATAGAGGGATTTATGAAGGCATAGGGGGGCTCTGTGAGGGCATGGGGGGCTCTCTGAGGGAATAGGGGAGCTCTCTAAGGGAAAAGGGCTCTGAGAGCGGATGAGGGGGTCTGTGAAGAGATGTGGGCTCTGTCAGGGCATAGGGGGCTCTCTGACGGACTAGGAGCACTCTCTCAGGGCACAGGAGGGCTCTCTCAGGGCATAGGAGGGCTCTCTCAGGGCATAGGAGGGCTCTGTGATGGGATGGAGGACACTGTGAGGGAATAGAGGTGCTCTGTAAAGGGATGAGGGCTTTGTAAGGAGGGAATAGCGGGATTTATGTGGGCATAGGACGGCTGTTTGAGGGCATAGGGGGGCTCTATGAGGGGATGGGGGCTCTGTGAGGGAATAGAGGTGCTCTGTAAAGGGATGAGGGCTTTGTAAGGAGGGAATAGGGGGGTTTATGCAGGCATAGGGTGGCTGTGTGAGGCCATAGGGGGGCTCTATGAGGGGATGGGGGCTCTGTGAGAGGATGGGAGGGTCTCTGAGGGCATAGGGGGGTTCTGTGAAGGCATAGGGGGCTCTGTGAGGGCATGGGAGTGATGGAACTTGTGAAGGGATGGGGGGCTTTGTGAGGGAATAGGGGGCTCTATGAGGGCATAGAGGGCTTCTGAGAGGGGATGGGGGGCTCTGTGAGAGTGTAGGAGGGCTCTGTGAGGGAATAGGGGGGATCTGTGAGGGAATAGGGGGGATCTGTGAGGAAATAGGGGGGATCTGTGAGGGAACAGGGGGGATCTGTGAGGGAACAGGGGGGATCTGTATCGGCATGTGGAGCAAGGTGAGGGGAGTGCTGGGTCCTGTGAGGCGATGGGAGGCTCTGCGAAGGGATGGGGGACTCTGGGGGAGGGGGTGGATCTGTGAAGAGTTGGGGGGGCACTGTGAGGGGTTTGGGGGGGCTCTGTGAGGGCATGAGGGGCTCTGTGAGGGGAGTGCTGGAAGTTGTGAGGGGATGAGGGACTCTGTGAGGGAATAGGGGGCTATATGAGGGCATAGGGGGCTTCTGAGAGGGGATAGGGGGCTCTGTGAGAGCGTAGGAGGGCTCTGTGAGGGCATGGGGGGATCTGTGAGGGGATGTGGGCTCTGAATCGGCATGTGGAGCTCGGTGAGAGGAGTGCTGGGCCCTGTCAGGCGATGGGGGGCTCTGCGAAGGGATGGGGGACTCTGGGGGATGGGGTGGATCTGTGAGGGGTTTGGGGGGCCTCTGTGAGAGGTTTGGGAGGGATCTGTGAGGGGTTTGCAAGGGCTCTGTGAGATCATAGGGGGTCTCTGTGAGGGCATAGGGGGACTCTGTGAGGGAATAGGGGGGCACTGTGAAGGAATAGGAGGGCTGTGTGAGTGAATAGGGGGCTATGTGAGGGAACAGCGGGGTTTGTGAGGGCATGCGGGGCTCTGTAAGGACATGGGGGGGGCTTTGAAGGCATAGGGGGGTTCTGTGAGGAAATAGAGGCTCTGCGAGGGGATGGGGGACTTTGTGATGGAATAGAGGGCTCTATGAGGGCATAGAGGGCTTCTGAGAGGGGATGGAGGGCTCTGTGAGGGCATAAAGGGGCTGTCTGAGGGCATAGGGGGCTCTGTGAGGGCATAGGGGGACTCTGTGAGGGCATAGGGGGACTCTGTGAGGGCATAGGGGGACTCTGTGAGGGCATAGGGGGACTCTGTGAGGGCATAGGGGGACTCTGTGAGGGAATAGGGGGACTCTGTGAGGGAATAGGGGGACTCTGTGAGGGAATAGGGGGACTCTGTGAGGGAATAGGGGGACTCTGTGAGGGAATAGGGGGACTCTGTGAGGGAATAGGGGGACTCTGTGAGGGCATAAAGGGGCTCTGTGAGGGCATAAAGGGGGCTCTGTGAGGGCATCAGGGGCTCTGTGAGGGCATCGGGGGCTCTGTGAGCATATGGCAGGCTCTGTGAAGAGATGAGGGGCTCTGTAAGGAGATGAGGGACTGTGAGGGCAAAGAAGGGTTTCTGAGGGCATAGGGGGCTCTGAGAGGGCATAGGGGGGCTCTGTGAGGGCATATGTGCTCAAACTTGTGAAGAGATGGGGGGCTTTGTGAGGGAATAGCGGGCTCTATGAGGGCATAGAGGGCTTCTGAGGGGGGATGGGGGGCTCTGTGAGAGCATAGGAGGGCTCTGTGAAGGCATAGGAAGGCTCTGTGAGGGCATAGGGAGGCTCTGTGAGGGTAGAGGGGGGTTTATAAGGCCATAGAGGGCCTCTGTGATGAAATGGGGGTGATCTATGAGGTAACAGGGGGGCTCTGTGAGGGCACAGGGGGGCTCTTTGCGGGCATAGGGTGACTCTGTGAAGGAATAGGTGGGCTCTGTGAAGGAATAGGGGGGCTCTCTGAGGGAAGAGGGGGTCTCTGTCAGGGCATAGGGGGGCTCTGTGAGGGAAAAAGAAAGCTCTGTGAGTGAATAGGGGTGCTATGTGAGGGAACGGGGGGGTTATGAGAGTATGAGAGGCTTTGTAAGGACATGGTGGGGGGTTGAGGGCATAGGGGGCTTCTGAGAGTGAAGGGGGGGCTCTGTGAGGGCATAAAGGGGCTCTCTGAGGGCATAGGGGGCTCTGTGAGGGAATAGGGGGCCTGTGAGGGAATACTGTGGCTCTGTGAGGGAACACGGGGGCTCTGTGAGGGAACACGGGGGCTCTGTGAGGGAACACGGGGGCTCTGTGAGGGAACACGGGGGCTCTGTGAAGAGATGAGGGGCGCTGTAAGGAGATGAGGGACTCTGACAGGGCATAGAAGGGTTTCTGAGGGCATAGGGGGCTCTGAGAGGGCATAGGGGGGCTCTGTGAGGGGAGTGCTGGAACTTGTGATGAGGGGCTTTGTGAGGGAATAGGGGGCTCTATGAGGGCATAGAGGGCTTCTGAGAGGGGATGGGGGACTCTGTGAGAGCGTAGGAGGGCTCTGTGAGGGCATAGGAAGGCTCGGTGAGGGTAGAGGGGGATTTATGAGGGCATGGGGGGTGCTCTGTCAGGGCATAGGGAGGCTCTGTGAGGGAACAGGTGGGCTCTGTGTGGGAACACTGGGGCTCTGTGAGGGCATAGGGGTATTTATAAGGGCATAGGAGGGCTCTGTGAGGAAATAGGGGAGCTCTCTGAGCGAATAGGGGGGCTCTGTCAGGGCATAGGGAAGCCCTGTGAGGGAATAGGGGGCTTTATGAGGGCATAGGGGGCTTTATGAGGGCATAGGAAGGGCTATGGGAGGGCATAGGAGGGCTCTGTGATGAAATGGGGGTGCTCTATGAGGTAACTGGGAGGCTCTCTGAGGGCATAGGATGACTCTGTGAAGGAATAGGGGGGCTCTCTGAGGGAATAGGGGGGCTCTGTGAGGGCATTGGAGGGGTTTATGAGGGCATATGGGGGCTCTGTGAGGGCATGGGGGGCTCTGTGTAGGTATGGAGGTGCTCTGTGAGGGAATACGGGGGCTCTCTGATGGCATGGAGGGGCTCTCTGAGGGACTAGGAGGGCTCTGTGAGGGAATATGGGGGCTCTGTGAGGGCATAGGAGAGCTCTGTGAAGGAATGGGGGGCTCTGTGAAGGAATAGGGGGGCTTTATAAGGGAATAGGGGGGTTTATGTAGTCATAGGGGGGACGTGTGAGGGCATAGGGGGGCTCTATCAGGGGATGGGGGTCTGTGAGGGGATGGGAGGATCTCTGAGGGCACAGGGGGATTCTGTGAAGGCAGAGGTGGGCTGTGTGAGGGCATGGGAGTGCTGGGACTTGTGAAGGGATGGGGGGCTTTGTGAGGGAATAGGGGGCCCTGTCACGGCATACGGGGGTTTATGAGGGCATAGGGGGGCCCTGTAAGGGCATGGGGGGGTTTATTAAGGCATAGGGGAGTACTGTGAGGAAATAGGGGGGCTCTGTGAGGGGATAGACAGCTCTATGAGGGCATATGGGGCTTCTGAGAGGGGATGGGGGTCTCTGTGAGGGCATAGGGGGGTTTATGTGGGCATAGGAGGGCTCTGTGAGGGAATAGGGGATGCAGTGAGGGCATAGAAGGGTTTATGAGGGCATAGGGGGGTTCTGTGAAGGCATAGGGGCACTCTGTGAGGGGAGTGTTGGAACTTGTGAAGGGATGGGGGGCTTTGTGAGGGAATAGGGGGCTCTATGAGGGCATAGAGGGCTTCTGAGAGGGGATGGGGGGCTCAGTGAGAGTGTAGGAGGGTTCTGTGAAGGAATAGGGGGGATCTGTGAGGGAATAGGGGGGTTTATGAGGGCATAAGGGGGCCCTGTAAGGGTATAGGGGGGGTTATGAAGGCATAGGGGGGTTCTGTGAGGAAATGGGGGGGCTCTGTGATGGAATGGGTGACTTTGTGAGGGAATAGATGGCTCTATGATGGCATATTGGGCTTCTGAGAGGGGATGGGGGGGCTCCATGAGGACATAGGGGGGTTTATGTAGGCATAGGAGGGCTTTGTGACGGAATAGAGGGGTCTGTGAGGGAATAGGGGATGCAGTGAGGGCATTGAGGGGTTTATGAGGGCATAGGGGGGTTCTGTGAAGGCATAGGGGGCTCTCTGTGAGGGGAGTGCTGGAACTTGTGAAGGGATGGGGAGCTTTGTGAGGGAACAGGGGGATCTATGAGGGCATAGAGAGCTTCTGAGAGGGCATGGGGGACTCTGTGAGAGCGTAGGAGGGCTCTGTGAGGGAATAGGAAGGATCTGTGAGGGAATAGGGGGGATGTGTGAGGGAATAGGGGGGATCTGTGAGGGAATAGGGGGGATCTGTGAGGGAATAGGGGGGATCTGTGAGGGGATGTGGGCTCTGAATCGGCATGTGGAGCTCGGTGAGGGAGTGCTGGGCCCTGTCAGGCGATGGGGGGCTCTGCGAAGGGATGGGGGACTCTGGGGGATGGGGTGGATCTGTGAGGGGTTTGGGGGGGCCCTGTGAGGGGTTTGGATGGGCTCTGTGAGGAAATAGGGGGTTCTGTGAAGAAATAGGGGGCCTCTGTGAGGGAACAGGAGGGCTCTGTGAGGGCATAGGAGGGCTCTGTGAGGGCATGGGGAGCTCTGTCAGGCCATAGGGGGGCTCTATCAGGGAATAGGGGGCTCTGTGAGGGGAGTGCTGGAACTTCTGAAGGGATGGGGGGCTTTGTGAGGGAATAGGGGGCTCTGTGAGGGCATAGGGGGCTTCTGAGAGGGGATGGGGGGCTCTGTGAGAGCGTAGGAGGGCTCTTTGAGGGCATAGAGAGGATCTCTGAGGAGATGTGGGCTCTGTATCGGGTTGTGGAGCTCAGTGAGGGTAGTGCTGGCCCCCTGTCATGCGATGGGGGGCTCTGCGAAGGGATGGGGGACTCTCTGGGGGATGGGGTGGATCTGTGAGGGGTTTGGGGGAGCTCTGTGTGATCATAGCGAGGCTCTTTGAGGGCATGGGGGGGCTCTGTGAGGGCATGGGGGGGGTTATGAGGGCATAGGGCGGTTCTGTGACAGAATATGGGGGCTCTGTGAGGGTGTAAAGGGGCTCTCTGAGGGCACAGGGGGGCTCTGTGAGGGCATGGGGGGGCTCTGTGAAGAGATGAGGGGCTCTGTAAGGAGATGGGGGACTCTGTGAGGGCATAGAGAGGTTTCTGAGGGCATAGGGGGCTTTGAGAGGGAATAGGGGGCATCTGTGAGGGCATAGGGGGGCTCTGTGAGGGCAGTGCTGGAACTTCTGAAGAGATGGGGGGCATTTGAGGGAATAGGGGGCTCTATGAGGGCATAGAGGGCTTCTGAGAGGGAATGGGGGGCTCTGTGAGGGAATAGGGGGGATCTGTGAGAGCATACAGGGGATCTGTGAGGGTAGAGGGGGGTTTATGAGGGCATGGGGGGGGGCTCTCTCAGGGCATAGGGGGGCTCTGTGAGGGCATCAGAGGCTCTGTGAGGGAACAGGTGGGCTCTGTGTGGGAACACTGGGGCTCTGTGAGGGCATAGGGGTATTTATAAGGGCATACGGGGGCTCCGTGAGGAAATAGGGGAGCTCTCTGAGCGAATAGGGGGGCTCTGTCATGGCATAGGGAAGCCCTGTGAGGGAATAGAGGACTTTATGAGGGCATAGGAAGGGCTCTGTGAGGGCATAGAGGGCTCTGTGAGGGGATGGGGGGCCCTGTGAGGGAACAGGGGGGTTTATAAGGCCATAGAGGGCCTCTGTGATGAAATGGGGTGCTCTATGAGGTAACAGGAAGGCTCTGTGAGGGCACAGGGGGGCTCTTTGAGGGCATAGGGTGACTCTGTGAAGGAATAGGTGGGCTCTGTGAAGGAATAGGTGGGCTCTCTGAGGGAAGAGGGGGGCTCTGAGAGGGCATAGGGGGCCTCTGTGAGGGGAGTGCTGGAACTTCTGAAGAGATGGGGGGCTTTGTGAGGGAATAGCGGGCTCTATGAGGGCATAGAGGGCTTCTGAGAGGGGATGGGGGACTCTGTGAGAGCGTAGGAGGGCTCTGTGAAGGCATAGGAGGGCTCTCTGAGGTTATAGGGAGGCTCTGTGAGGGTAGAGGGGGGTTTATAAGGGCATGGGGGGGGCTCTGTGAGGGAACAGGTGGGCTCTGTGTGGGAACACTGGGGCTCTGTGAGGGCATAGGGGTATTTATAAGGGCATACGGGGGCTCCGTGAGGAAATAGGGGAGCTCTCTGAGCGAATAGGGGGGGCTCTGTCAGGGCATAGGGAAGCCCTGTGAGGGAATAGGGGGCTTTATGAGGGCATAGGAAGGGCTCTGTGAGGGCATAGAGGGCTCTGTGAGGGGTGGGGGGGCCGTGTGAGGGAACAGAGGGGTTTATAAGGCCATAGACGGGCTCTGTGATGAAATGGGGGTGCTCTATGAGTTAACTGGGGGGCTCTCTGAGGGCATAGGGTGACTCTGTGAAGGAATAGGTGGGCTCTGTGAAGGAATAGGGGGGCTCTCTGAGGGAATAGGGAGGCTCTCTGAGGGAATAGGGGGGCTCTGTGAGGGCATTGGAGGGGGATTATGAGGGCATATGGGGGCTCTGTGAGGGCATAGGAGGGCTCTGTGAAGGAATAGGGGGGCTCTGTGAGGGAATAGGGGGGCTCTGTGAGGGAATAGGGGGGCTCTGTGAGGGAATAGGGGGGCTCTGTGAGGGAATAGGGGGGCTCTGTGAGGGAATAGGGGGCTCTGTGAAGGGATAGGGCGGCTCTGTGAAGGAATAGGGGGGCTTTATGAGGGAATAGGGGGGTTTATGTAGTCATAGGGGGGCTCTATCAGGGGATGGGGGTCTGTGAGGGGATGGGAGGATCTCTGAGGGCACAGGGGGGTTCTGTGATGGCATAGGAGGCTCTGTGAGGGCATGGGAGTGATGGAACTTGTGAAGGGATGGGGGGCTTTGTGAGGAAATACGAGCGCTCTGTCACGGCATAGCGGGGCCCTGTAAGGGCATAGGGGGGGTTTATTAAGGCATAGGGGGGTTCTGTGGAGGAAATAGGGGGGCTCTGTGAGGGGATAAACGGCTCTATGAGGGCATATGGGGCTTCTGAGAGGGGATGGGGGTCTCTGTGAGGGCATAGGGGGGTTTATGTGGGCATAGGAGGGCTCTGTGAGGGAATAGGGGGGCTCTGTGAGGGAATGGGGGATGCAGTGAGGGCATAGAGGGGTTCTGTGAAGGCATAGGGGCGCTCTGTGAGGGGAGTGCTGGAACTTGTGAAGGGATGGGGGGCTTTGTGAGGGAACAGGGGCCTCTATGAGGGCATAGAGGGCTTCTGAGAGGGGATGGGGGGCTCTGTGAGAGCGTAGGAGGTTCTGTGAGGGAATAAGGGGGATCTGTGAGGGAATAAGGGGGTTTATGAGGGCATAGGGGGGCCCTGTATGGGTATAGGGGGGTTTATGAAGGCATAGGGGGGGTTCTGTGAGGAAATGGGGGGGCTCTGTGATGGAATGGGTGACTTTGTGAGGGAATAGACGGCTCTATGATGGCATATTGGGCCTTCTGAGAGGGGATGGGGGGCTCCATGAGAACATAGGGGGGTTAATGTGGGCACAGGGGGGCTCTCTGAGGGAATAGGGCGGCTCTGTGAAGGAATAGGGGATGCAGTGAGGGCATAGAGGGGTTTATGAGGGCATAGGGGGGTTCTGTGAAGGCATAGGGGGCTCTGTGAGGGGAGTGCTGGAACTTGTGAAGGGATGGGGGGCTTTGTGAGGGAAAAGGGAGATCTATGAGGACACAGAGGGCTCCTGAGAGGGGATGGGGGGCTCTGTGAGAGCGTAGGAGGGTTCTGTGAGGGGATGTGGGCTCTGTATCGGCATGTGGAGCTCGGTGAGGGGAGTGCTGGGCCCTGTTAGGCGATGGGGGGTTCTGCGAAGGGATGGGGGACTCTGGGGAAGGGGGTGGATCTGTAAGGAGTTGGGAGGGAACTCTGTGAGGGGTTTGGGAGGGCTCTGTGAGGAAATAGGGTGTTCTGTGAAAGAATAGGGGTTCTCTGTGAGGACATAATAGGGTGGCTCTGTGAGGGCATAATAGTGGGGCTCTATCAGGGCATAGGGGGGTTCTGTCAGGCCATAGGGGGCATCTGTCAGGGGAGTGTTGGAACTTGTGAAGGGATGAGGGACTCTGTGAGGGAATACGGGGCTATATGAGGGCATAGAGGGCTTCTGAGAGGGGATGGGGGGCTCTGTGAGAGCGTAGGAGGGCTCTGTGAGGGAATAGGAAGGATCTGTGAGGGAATAGGGGGGATCTGTGAGGGAATGTGGGCTCTGAATCGGCATGTGGAGCTCGGTGAGGGGAGTGCTGGGCCCTGTCAGGCGATGGGGGGCTCTGCGAAGGGATGGGGGACTCTGGGGGATGGGGTGGATCTGTGAGGAGTTGGGGGGGCTCTGTGAGGGGTTTGGAGGGGTTCTGTGAGGAAATAGGGAGGCCCCGTGAGGGAACAGGAGGGCTCTGTGAGGGCATTGGGGGGCTCTGTGGAGGCACAGGGGGGCTCTGCGAAGGTACAGGGGGGCTCTGTGAGGGCATAGAGGGCTGTGTGAGGAAATATGGGGGCTCTGTCAGGGAATAGGGGGCTCTATGAGGGCATAGGGGGCTTCTGAGAGGAGATGTGGGGCTCTGTGAGAGCGTAGGAGGGCTCTGTGAGGGCATAGGGAGGATCTGTGAGGGGATGAGGGCTCTGTATCAGGATGTGGAGCTCGGTGAGGGGAGTGCTGGCCCCCTGTCATGCGATGGGGAGCTCTGCAAAGGGTTGGGGGACTCTGTGTGGGATGGGGTGGATCTGTGAGGGGTTGCGGGGGCTCTGTGAGGGGTTGGGGGGGCTCTGTGATGAAATAGGGGGTTCTGTGAGGGAATAGGGGTACTCCGTGAGGGCATAGTGGGGCTCTGTAAGGGAACAGGAGAACTCTGTGAGGGCGTAATAGGGGGGCTCTGTCAGGGCATGGGGGGCTCTGTCAGGGCATTCGGGATCTCTGTCAGGGCATACGGGGGGCTCTGTCAGGGCATACGGGGGCTCTGTGAGCGGAGTGCTGGAACTTGTGAAGGGATGAGGGACTCTGTGAGGGAATAGGGGGCTCTATGAGGACATAGGGGGCTTCTGCGAGGGGATGGGGGGGCTCTGTGAGGGCATGGGGGGAAACTCTGAGGGCATGAGGGGCTCTCTGAGGGAACAGGTGAGCTCTGTGTGGGAACACTGGGGCTCTGTGAAGGCATAGGGGTATTTATAAAGGGCATACGAGGGCTCTGTGAGATCATAGGGGGGCCTCTGTGAGGGCATGGGTGGGCTCTGTCAGGGCATGGGGGGGCTCTCTGAGGGAATAGGGGAGCACTATGATGGCATAGGGGGCTTATAAGGGCTCTGTGAGGAAATAGGGGGGCACTGTGAAGGAATAGGGGGGCTCTGTGAAGGAATAGGCCGGCTCTGTGAGGGAATAGGTGGGTTTATATGGGCATGAAGGGGCTGTGGTAGGACATAGGGAGCTCTATGAGGGGATGGGGGTCTGTGAGGGGATGGGAGGATCTCTGAGGGCACAGGGGGATTCTGTGAAGGCAGAGGGGGCTCTGTGAGGGCATGGGAGTGATGGAACTTGTGAAGGGATGGGGGGCTTTGTGAGGGAATAGGGGGCTCTGTCACGGCATACGGGCGTTTATGAGGGCATAGGGGGGCCCTGTAAGGGCATGGGGGGGTTTATGAGGGCATAGAGGGGTTCTGTGAGGAAATAGGGGGGCTCTGTGAGGGAATAGAGGGCTCTATGAGAGCACAGAGGGCTTCTGAGAGAGGATGGGGAGGCTCTGTCACGGCATAGGGGTTTTTTGTGGGCATAGAAGGGCTCTGTGACAGAATATGGGGGCTCTGTGAGGGAATGAGGGATGCAGTGAGGGCATAAAGGGGTTTATGAGGGCTCAGAGTGCTCTGTGAGGGCATAGGGGCTCTATGTGAAGGGAGTGCTGGAACCCGTGAAGGGATGGGGGACTTCGTGAGGGAATAGGGAGTTCTACGAGGGCATAGAGGGCTTCTGAGAAGGGATGGGGGGCTCTGTGAGAGCATAGGAGGGCTCTGTGAAGGCATAGGAGGGCTCTGTGAAGGCATAGGGAGGCTCTGTGAGGGTAGAGGGGGGTTTATGAGGGCATGGGGGGGGCTCTGTCAGGGCATGAGGGGCTCTGTGAGGGAACAGGTGGGCTCTGTGTGGGAACTCTGGGGCTCTGTGAGGGTATAGGGGTATTTATAAGGGCATACAGGGGTTCTGTGAGGAAATAGGGGTCTCTCTCAGCGAATAGGGGGGCTCTGTGAGGGGATGGGGGGGCTCTGTGACGGCATAGGAGGCCTCTGTGATGGCATAGGGGAGCTCTTTGTGCAGAACACTGGGGGAACTGGGGAAAGGACAGGGACGAACCCAGTTAGTGGGTTTGGGGTTTTTCTTCTCCATCCTCCGGATTGTTTTTACTGATCAATACACTAGTTTTTCTGAAAATGAGCCCGTTTGGTCAGTTGCTATTTCCCTGTTAACACTTCCCCATATGCTCCCTCAGCCCTGTGACCAGGGAGCAGTCTCCTGCCTCCGGAATTCCTCCCTAGCTCCACCTGATGTCCTCTCCAGCCCCTGTCATGTCAGATCTGCCCTCTGTCCTTCCCCCTTCCTGCGCAGCCCTGCTCCACGTGGACAAACCCCTCCTGCTTCTCAGCCAGAGCAGAGCACAGTCAGCCCCTGCTGCCTCCCCTGCAGCAGCCACAGAAGGGCTCTCTGCCCAGCAGCCCCAGCTCTGCCCAGCACCCCCAGCTCTGCCCAGCTCTGCCCAGCACACCCAGCATGGCCAACTACTACCCAAAGCAACACAGGCTTCTGAGAACTCAAAACATCCAGCAGCATAAAAGTAGCAAAGATCTTGTTTCCCTTTTCACAGCAAAAGTTCAGTCTCTGTACACAGAAACACCTTTTTAATTGTTATGTTTTTTACACAGTTTTTCAGTGTATGAAAACACAGAAGGCCTGGAATAGTCCCACTAACCTGCAGTTCCCTCAAGCTTGTGCTTTACCCTCACAATCACCTCTGTTTACTTCAACCTTTTTAAAAACACAGATTTCAAATATATAGAGAAACGTATACTCACTGTAGTACTGGCAAATCTGAAGTAATCATTTTTGCAGCACTCTTAAAAGTAAGAGCTACATAGAACTTCTTCCCAAAGTTATTTTAAGACAACTACTTGGAAACTTCTTTCATGAAAAGAATGTCAAAGTCCAGTCTGTAAGAGAGACAAAAAATTGTTAGATGTGATTCCAAGATAGTCATACATTGAATAAAAAGCACTGTCAACAACACAGGAGAATTTGGAAGTAGCATCACTGTTAAAGGACATGAAATTTAGAACGGATGGCTCCAGAACAGCTTAACCATATTCTTGCCTTGTTTCTACAATGCTGTTTAGGCAACCCTGTGCAATTTAAAAGAAAATTAAGAACTGCCTGTGTTCTGTGTTACCTCCCATATTTAACACACCTCTGCCTCAATGGCACCACACTTACTCCATCAGCTCCCTGGCTCAGCTGATGTGGCTGAACTGCACAGAACAGGCAGAAGCTGTACAAGTGTGTAACTGCAACAGAAGGTACCTTAACTTCATCACAGTGAAGCTGTAAGTTTAACTAATAAACCAGAGGGCACCTGGGGTACCACTGCCCCCACCAGAAACATCTCTGTACCCAAAAGGCCAACCAAGGAGTTGACCAATGGCAGCAGACGTGGCTTTACCATTAAATAACAGCACAATGTGACAGACTCAGTAATCTTCGATGTAATAAACACAGAACTGCCATCCAGTTCTTCAAGAAAATGCAAGTCCTGGAGAAGACAAAATTCTTTGTTTCATTCTCCCCTTCTACAGGTCCTGGGGTAATGTAAAGAGCTGCACCAAGCACTGCAGCTGAGCAGTGGCAATGAATACCCACTGCACGTTTTTAAAACATGGGATATGTTCAAACTCTCATATTTCAACACTTAATTTCATCTGAAAGGGCAAGTTTTTCTGTGCTTTAATAGCTTTGCACAAGGCAGCAGGAAAATCAAGCCAGGAAGAGGTGATGTGACCTGCACCAGACACAGGATCTAAATGGAAGTGCACCACTCTAAACCAGACAGTGCAACATTAAAGGATTATTTCCATCCTACTACACCACATCAGTGTTTATTCACCAAACTGTACAGCATTCACATGTTTTTGCCTCTGGACACCACAGTTCCCATTAGACTCACAGTTGCACACGCCCAGTTCTTCAGTACTTACTACTTGTGCTACCACCAGTTTTACTTACAGCCTCTCAGCATCACACTGAAGTTTTTCACTACATGCTGCCATCTCATTGGCCATTTTTTCTACCATATAATTAGCAAAGCACTTTGCTGCAAAACAAATGCTTACAAACAGGAGGTTTGTTTGGAGTTAAAGGTACCACTCCAGCACTAATGGCTTAAAGGGGGTCATTTTCCACAGCCATGTTGGCGTAAAAGCTCTCCGGTTTCACTATGAGACAGAAGTTACTCTGAATTTTTCAGGAACAAAAATGTTCTATGTGTTATTTGTGCTATTTCCATAAGTGTTTCTTCACTAGAGACACTGCCCATTCTTATGGTTTGAAGGGGAATGGCATGGCCTGTCCACAACATAAAGCAACCACTTCACACACTGGTAAGAATTTATTATAAACACACACAGCATTAGACTGAATTCAGTTCTCAGCTGATTTCCTATACAACAAAATAAAGGCAACAACACTCAGATCTCTGACATGGAGAAGTTCACTCAAATGGGAACAAGACTGAAGAAAAAGGTACTTTTTCTGTACCACACATGCCTATGCTAACTGGACCTCAAAGGAAACCCACCCAGCTTGGATCTTCAGATTACCTAATTCTAGCAAGATACTGGGCAATTTACTTCTCAGAAAAGTTTTCTAACAAAGTTCAAAAAAATTTATGTGTGCTCCACGTGAGCAATTTCCCACAGATGTTTCAGGCATTCTGCACAACTTCTATGTGGGATTTCACTTTTCAATTTTATTTTTCAACCTACTTCTCATCCTTCACAACTGTTGGGCTTTGCATGCTCAGATGTAGCAGCACACAAACCACTCCAGGGAAGTGCTTTCACAGACAGGGAAAATGATATTTGCTCAGAGAGGGCTTATTTGAAAAGCCAAGTCTTGGCCTTAAAGAAAGTATGGAGTGAAGGGTATAAAGAGCCAGAAGCAGAAGAGAGGAGCTGTTTCATTCAGAGGTGACTGAAGAACCCAGGCAGCTGGACCCACAGCCTTGACATGGTGGTGAAGGCAGACCTGACACCCAGGGAACTGCAGGGCCTGGAGGGTTCTCTCACTCTCCTTGCGCCAAACAGGAAACTGCAAAACAAGCCTGGAAAAAACCCATCCACATGGTCAGGTCCAGATTGGACCATGAGAAGATGACACAGTTGCCCTTCTACTCCCTTGTGTTAATAAAGCCAGTGTGTGATAAATACAGGAACTGTCAGTGCTGACAAGCCAGAAAATGAAGACCTCAGAGCCCCCCAGAAGAAATGGCACGATCCTGCCCATTGTGTGTGACTGGCCAGGGCTGGAGCCTCCCATGGGATCCCAGCCCTATCAGCCCCATCCCTCAGCACAGCCCTGCTGGGGGTCCGTCCTGCCCTGCTGGGGATCCTGCCCTGCTGGGGAATCCGTCCTGCCCTGCTGGGGGTCCGTCCTGCCCTGCTGGGGGTCCTGCCCTGCTGGGGATCCGTCCTGCCCTGCTGGGGGTCCGTCCTGCCCTGCTGGGGGTCTGTTCTGCTGGGGATCCTGCCCTGCTGGGGGTCCGTCCTGCCCTGCTGGGGGTCCTGCCCTGCCCTGCTGGGGGTCCTGCCCTGCCATGCTGGGGATCCTGCCCTGCTGGGGATCCTGCCCTGCCCTGCTGGGGGTCTGTCCTGCCCTGCTGGGGGTCTGTCCTGCTGGGGATCCTGCCCTGCCCTGCTGGGGGTCCGTCCTGCCCTGCTGGGGGTCCTGCTCTGCTGGGGATCCGTCCTGCCCTGCTGGGGATCCGTCCTGCCCTGCTGGGGGTCTGTCCTGCCCTGCTGGGGGTCCTGCTCTGCTGCTCCAACTGGAGCTTCCTCAGTCCAGGCAGCTGCTCCAGGACCCCAGCCCAGCCCTGGGCAGGACCCCTGGGCAGGACCCCTGGGCAGGACCCCTGCACTTCCATCAGCTCTAACATTTCTCTGCACCCACAGAAACACCTCCCAAAGGGCAGCCTCGAATTATCACCCACACTGGTTAGGAGTGGGGCAGAAAGCAAACCAGGCCCTGTAGTGACCAGTGAAGGGCTGGCATGCTCAGAACTGTGCTCTCAATTCACTTGTGCAATTAAATTGAGTTTGACAGCTGTGGAAAATTCATTGATCCTTACAGACTACACAAATATTAACCTTCATATTTATGAAAACACAATGGAAAATCAAGACCAGGAAAATCAAACTCTTCTCCTAATCTCGTTCAGCCTGAGAATAAAGTCATTGATAAAAAACACCTGAAAGCTTGAGACATACTCCCATTTTGTCACCTTTATCCCGGCAAACAGGAGAGCAGGGGGAGCAACATTTCATACTTTGGCATTTTGGTTTATTTAAACACAATACAGCCCCTTAACATATGGTCAACTGATTCTATTTTAGTTTTTACAAACAAGTCTGATGTTTTCACTGAATCCCAATTTTAATGACCTTTGCATGTTTCCAGCTTTCTGAACCTGCACATCTATCTTTTAAGATGACATAAATTTATGCTGGCAGAGTTAAAATAACCTATAGAGGAATATAAAGCAGGGAGCAGAAGACACCAGTCAGTTTAAACATACAATGGGAAACAAGCAAATGTTTCTTTTTTGCCTCTGTTTTTCAACCATGCATAATAATCAGGCAGACATAATGACCATTATATAAAACTGCTTCTTTTAAAAAGAAGTATTTTCTAGTAAATTGTCAGGTTTATTACAGTTTTTCTTCAGAAAGTGTCTCAATGAGCTCAGCTTTTAAAAACGCTCTACAATTTTACAACAGTGAATCCAGTATATGCATTCCATCAATATTTCCTGTAGTTTCCACTAACATGCAAAGCTACCCACGTTTTTTTGCAGTCCTTAGGTTGTTTACTTGCCTCTTTGTAGGCAAGTAATTTACTCTTTGTAGCCAAACAACAAAGGAATGAAAAAAAGATATACAAACCCCTGGAACCTGACAGAGTCCTGCCAAGCAGCTCTGTGGTAGCAACAGGCAAATCAAGTTCAATTAACTTTACAATGAACTAGGCACCTACACCTTCTAAAGCTGAAACCAAACCTTAAAACAAACAGAAAACAAAGAAACCCAACTGCTAAATCTAGTAATGAAAGTACAATATAATTGCATTGCCTGGAAGATACTCAAAAGGGAACTGGTATTAGACTGACTCCCAATTCAAAATCCCTTCCTTGTTGACCAACTGACCCTGTCCCACCCAAGTGCAAAATTATTCCAACAATGGCTCACACAAATGGAGCAATGTCCTCTACTATTGACTGGGAGTGCCTGTACACCATAATCTCATTTTCCATGTAAAATAACTTTGCCCCCTCCCTCAGTGCTCCATGTAGCATGGCACATGGTGATGTGCCATGGCACTGCTCAGCACCACAGAACAACACACTGAAAACTCCAGCTTTTCAGACTCAGTTTACAGACAAGATTCATCCCCTCAATATTCTTGGCCAAAAAAAGCATCTGACCAGTAGGAAAAGGTCCCCACCAGCACAAACCACAATCCTGCACGGCACTGGGAGTGGGAGCTCCAACCCCTTCCATCAACCACGTGAGGGGGAAGAGAGGATCTCACAATTCTAGCCTTTACTGCTCCATCCATGCAAGGCCTTGGGAATGCCACCTAAATCCTTCCTGCCCATCTGCAAAGGGAAAATAATATTTAGGAGCTGGAAGTGTAAATTCTAAATCCTGCAGAACTAGAAAAACAGTCCCCAGAACTAACTCTGTAACAAATGCTGTGACTGTGTTCTTCACCACTCAGGAGTTTTTGTTTCCTTTGGATTAGCTATTTCTATATAAGCATAAGCTTTATTCCTGCTACAGGTTTGAAACTTGAAACAAATTTATTCATGTTGACCCTACAGACACTGGATCTGAAAGCCAAGTCAGAGCACCACTTCCAGCTCTGATTTTGAAAGCCCACAGCATCATTTAAGGCACTGTGGTTATGTAGCCTATGTTTAAGATAATTTCATTGAAGTTCTATGCAAAATCCACATTTCACTTTATCACATTTCCGTAGGTACTTAAACCAAGACTGAAAATCCGAGTGACAGAAAAATGATCAGAGCAGTGGTGAGTTCCCCACTCCTTACAGTGCATGGCAAGCTCTGGCCATATGTGGTCTGCAGCATTCCAGCATTCCTAATCCAGTCAAACCATGACAGGAGGAGGAAATGGCGGCAGCAGCCAGGCTAGCACAGCTCCACTTCCTACCTCCCTCCAAGTCATACTGGGCATGTTTTTGTAGCACTGCACAGCCCTCCCCACACGTGTCTCTGCTGTTGCTGCCACCACTCCAGTAGGATCATTGGATAGAGGGACAGTTCTCGACAAACACAAACCCCTGGGAGAGCCAGTTGATGTTTGTGCTGCCACTCAGAGCTGGACAGGCAGGAGCCAGGGACACACAGGAATCCAGGGAGGGCAACAAATGGAACCACATGGTCACACCGGGGCAGGAGCAACACCATGCACAGGGGTGGGACCAACCCTCTGGAAAGGAGCTTTCCCAAGAGACCTGGTGACATCAGCTCCAACAGGAGCCAGGAATTTGTCCTTGCTGCAGAGGCCAAGAGCACCCCTGGGCTGCCTGAGGCCCTGCCAAGCACTGGGGACCCTTCCTGTCTACCCAGAGCTGTGCCCTGTGCTGGGCTCCCAGTGCAGGAGAAACACGTTGTCTGCAGTAAGGGGACAACTCTGAGCAGTTTGGATGGGGTTATCAGGACAGCAAGCTGAGCACAGACAATTGTTTCTCCACAGAAAATGTCAGTAGGAAATTAATACAGAAAACAGAAACAGGGAGGTGAGCTTGCTGAGGCAATGCCTGTAATGCAACAGAAATACAAGGCCAAGGACAACACAGAGGGACTGTACACACAACTACAACATTCAGTAGACGTCTACTGCACTGACTAAAATTTCTTCTTTTTTTCTCCCACTGTTACAGGTATTTCCAGACGTGTCACACATACCTGTGGGAACAAGAACTCTTGTGGCAACCCTGAGCTCTCCATTTAATGTTGCCTTCAGCTGCAGTTGTCTCCTCAGTTGCACCTTTGAGTAGAACTTACTCTACCGGCAAAACAGCTGTTGCTGCTTCCTCTCACCAAATGCCTTTAGCCTAGAAAGGTCCTGCCCAGTCAGCCAGAAGAACCAGCTGAAGACTCACTTTGTGGGTATGATGTTATTCTGTGCTCTTCACCATTAGAAATGCAAGGCCTCGCACTGAAAGGTTACACAAATCACTCCTTCCAGAGCTGGGAATAAAAGTCTTACATGACAAAACCTCTGAGTCCTACTGCCACATTTCTATATTTAGTTCTCTAAAAATGTGTGAACTGCCAAGCCCAATCAGTTTTGCTGTATCTTCTGCTGCTGTTTCCAGGAGGTAGCAGCTAATTCCTGTCCTGTGCAGGTCTGTGCCCAGGCACCCACCCCACGATCACACAGCAAAGCTGATACAACCTTTTTTAACCATGGTTATAACAATACAGTCAATTTAAATGTCACACATCACTCAGAAAATTCTGTTTGATCTCCAGTGTTTACTCCAATAGCTTTTAACTATATTATCATGTACTGCTTTCCTCTAACACCTGGAATGGTCAATACTCTAAGTACTAATTCATGCTTTGTTCAAATTATCGCCCGTAGATCTGGCTTGCTCAAGAACAGAAATGTCATCCTTTTCAATTTGCAATTATTATTTTTTTAAATAAACATAAATTTGATGGACTGAGCCCATTGAGAACATTGCTTCTTTGTTATCCTTACAGACCCTCCAGACTCACTCCGCAGACGCTCCCCAAGACACTTGACCTGATTTTCTGGAGCCCTGAGCACTCACAGCTGGGGCTGAGCTCACTGGGGGCTGCGGCCACTCCGTCACTCACAGGGCAAGTCATCATGGTCTGATTGCACAAGACTAACAGTTAAGGCACTGAGTTCTAATGTTAGCCCAGTATCTGGATGATTAAGGTCTAAATTAACGACTTGCTCCCTCCCATCTGCCCCTCAGGATAACACCAGCCACCCACCAGCCTCCTGCCCACCTGCTCTGAACACAAAACACACGGAATGGAAAGGGCTCCATAAGCTCAGATTCTAACCCCCTCAGACTGAGCACGAGGATCCCTGAAGCCTCCTGCTCCTCTGCACTTGTATATCCAAAACCCAGGAGTCTTGAGATAAATTCAATCACCTTTTTAAGATGATGCAAGAAAACGGAGAGGCACAAAAAAGCCCATGGGACAAATTTCAAGTTGAGAGGGATTGTGCCTATCATACAAACTGTGGTGTTGTCCTCCAAACAAAAGACTGAGCAATCAATAAAAACTTGCAAAAGACCAAATAATGAAAGGGACAGCACGGGTGTGAGTTATCAAGATAATTAAATGCTTCCCCCAGAAAGTACTGGCCTGATCAGCTGATTTCTTAGAAGCCAATTCAGCTCACTCAAATGGCCTCAGACTTCTCAAGGTGGTTTCAGCAGCCCAAGCCAGAGCTCCAGGAGGCTCAGACATGCCTGTGCGTGGGAGAGCAACAGGAGAGAACAGACACTGAGGGAGGATGACTTCCTTTTCCACATGTGAAAACTGCTGCAAATCCAATGGAGAGCAGAACCACCTCTCTCTCAGGGAGACCAGGACAAGCAGTGGGTCTGTACTGCGGCAGGGAAAACTCAGGTAAGACCCAGACAGACTTGGCAAGGGCTAGTGAAGAACTCCAGCAGTTCACTCAGTCAGTTGGGAATTATCCACCACTGAAGATTTCTGCTTTTCCCAAGTAGATGGGTCATGTTTGTCAAGTACAACAGGCGAAGTCTGTGGTAAAAGCTTATTCTGAGGAGACTGAAACAGCTGGGAAAAAAACAGCCCAGGTTTTGGAACAGGGCCTGCTTTGGGTCTGAAAACACAGTGCAAGTGTAACTGTGCTGCTGCAGGGTAAAGGCTGAGACCTACACAAACTCTGTGTCCCTCCTTTATCCCCAAACTTCTAATGCTCCTGTGACTTCACCCTCAATCAAACCCATATGTGAAAGTAATTGAAATTAAATGCAGTGATTAAACTCACACTCAAGCACTGCAGTGAGTGAGTGCTTATTCCTGCAAAATAATCCATGTCTAGAGGAGGGCAGGAATCCCTGGTGGAGTCAGACAAGTGAGACAGGCACAGAGGCTTTGGATCCTCCTCTCTGTGCAGCACAAAGCACAGCAGGCCCTGGGCACACACAGGCCACAGGCACACCAGAATAACTGTTAACAGATTTTTATGCTACCTCAGAAAAGTGTTTACTCATCTGTAATTTTTCTCAGCAGTGGACATCTGGTGTTCTATTATTCATTGCATCTGGAAAACTGCCAACAATAAAACCAATTTTCACAAAAAGAAGCAAAGCCTGACATGTAGAACACTGGAAAAAGGAAACAACTCTCAGAATGGTTCAGGGTTTTGTTCTCTTTGTTTTGTCTTTTCTTTCTTCCTCATATGGGACTCCAAGGAGAAATTCAAGAGGAACTGCAGAAGTTTGCCCAGACTATAAAAGAAAACATGCAATGTGGAGTCACATATAGATTAAAAACTCTGGGAAGTAATTGATTCTGGTCCTCACTGGAACTTACAGGGGACGTGCACAAAGGCTGGATGAAAACAAGGTCACTAAAATACCTCAGCTGCTGCCAGAAAGGATGTTTGATGGTTAGTGGAGAGAGACTCTTCATGTACCAAGCAGAAGAAAATGTAGGACCACTCTAAAGTGTAATATTCTACCAATTTGCTGATAGCACCTTAAACACCCTCCCCTCAAAAGAACATGAAGCCACAGGGGTTGTTCCAAAGAAGAGGTGTGTGGAGCACTGTGTTAAAGCATTCCCACCCTGGAATGCTGATCTTTCAGAACCCCCCATGTCTTGCACCCCAAAAGCTTCCAGAAGCAGCTCCATCAACTCCCTCACTGCCAGGCCCATCAGGATCCTCAGCCTTGCAGAGGTCCAGGCCCCTCCAGCAGCAAATGGTCCTGGACACCACCCAGGGGTGGCTGAGGCACTGAAACCCTCTGCTCTGGATTCACTCACTCCAGAGAGAACCTGCCAGAGTTTTAGGCCAAGAGACTCTTTCAGTGCTGTCAGTTCAGGACCTGGAAGATCCTGGAGTACCAGTTTTTCCAACTGCACGGACTTCAGTGATGCTCAAATGACAAAACCCCATGGACTCCTGTCCTCCTGCCTCACTGTCAGCAGGTTGGAGACACAGCTTCACCCTCAGCCTCATGAAGCTCATTGGCATCTGTTTCATTTATTCACTCAAACATCATCTTTTTGTGTACAGGAGGGTATGTGGGATTTTTTTAGTAATTAAATCTCTCTTGTTTTGAACTCCTCAGAAGAGGGGTTGCATTTAATAAAGGGATTACTAAATAACCAACAGGCATTTTCTGAGGTGCATAAAGCAGTATCTCTGCAGTGAGGCACTTGAATGCCCTTCCTTTTAGTAACCATTTTTAACTTGTACAGGACTTCCACTGATGCTCTTCATTTAAGCAGGAATAAATTTCAACAAGAAACATAAGAAAGCTGTTTTTCTTCCACTGTTAAATATTTTTAGCCCAAATAGCTCTGTAAATGATTAAAAGAAAAATCCCATTTGCTTTAGCATAACAGAGACTTCTCAAAAGAGCTCACAGGAGGACAGATCTTTTGACTCGATTGTTGACACTCTGCTGGAGTACTGACAGAATACAGGGATGTACCATGGAGGGGGAGTCATTTCCATAGCCTTCCTCTATCCATTAGCCAGAGAACCTAAATCACAAACACCTGAAAAGCTCCTAAAAGAATTTGTGAAAACTGAACAAGAGCCCTAAGGTGGCAGACCATAAAAGTTTAGGTTGTCCAAGAAAGTCATTAAATTAGAAGTATGTATATCTATAAATAACAGAATCAAACCCTACTTCCCACTCCCAACCATTTCCTGATGAAATCCAACATCATATCAAACCAGACACCCTTCACCTGTGTCCTGCACCACTCCAGTCCCTCTTCTGAAAGGAGCCACAGCTGCACCTTTCCAGGAAAAACCACCTAAGCCCTAAATCCCACCATGTCCCAGACACCAAAGGAAGAGCTCAGAGTAATCCCACACCCTGACCATTAGCAGAACAAGCTGACAACCCTGATCTGGTACCTCTTTATTAAAACTTGCTCCAGGTTCTTCCCCCCATAAAGAAGCAACACCACTCTCCTGCTCCAGGAGGCTTTTATGTGCTCCCCAAGACTGAGAGGCCTGGCAGGTCTCCAGTCCAGTACAAGGGATGGAACAAAACCCAACAGAACATGTTAAAGAATTTCCCTTCACTACTCAGTGAGCTGGTTATCCACAAGACAAACTAAACTGCACCTGTAAACCACACAATTTAAATCATCCCTCCCTCAAACTGCCACTGCTGCCACCAGCACATTAAGTCAGATCACCAGTTTCTCATTCTGTGAAACCATATTTTGCCTTAAGAACTTAAAAACCCACCAACTCCAGAGTCCATATGCTGCTAAATACCTTCAACCCATCCCAACCTGACACTGCCCCAGGCTAAAGGCACTGGAATAGGCCCATAAACATGCCAAAATCCTTGTGGGCTTACTTAAGGAAAGATTTCTAAAGATATAACCCTTGTTCTAAAACACACAGACAACACCTGTTTTTCACTCTGAAAACTCATACACTTACAAAGTCCTCCCATGTGTGACACCAAGCAGACACTCTGCTATCAGACTGTTCCCAGAGCCCACGCTGCTGGTAGTTTTCTGTCCACCACCACAACACTCCTGGCCAGAGCCAACAAGGTGCAACCCACACAAGCCTTCCAGTCAGGGCAGTGTTCCAAGGAGCCCAGTGTGTGAGGAAAGGCACTCACTGTGCACCAGCACTGACCTAAGGGGTTACATAGAAACAGAGCAGCACTTTGAAGGGACTGAACAAACATCACTGATGTTCTTCTGCCAGTTGCACATCTTGATTATCACACATGGCACCGACCTGAATCAGCTATGCAGTTAAACCCTGCACTGGACAAGCACACCTTGAAATACTTTCCTCTCGTCCTCCAATCCTAAAACAACCCAACCACCACAATGAACCTCTGGGGAGAAGTGTGTTTTTTCAGTGGACACGTGCAACCATGCTGGAACTAAAAATCAAAAGCCTCGCACCTTGTTCCCCAGATTACCTCATACTGCAACCAAAATTCAACCCCAAATCCACAGATCCCACACGAACACAGTTCACCAAAGCCCAGCAGTGGCTTTGCCAAAACTACACAGGTGAACACCAGGACTGGCAGCAAACACCAAAATAATGGTTTACCAGCAGAACACTTCCCAGAACAAAACCACAGCACCCCTAAGTTCTCATTCCTGATTCTGAACACTTAGGAAAGCACATGGCAGGAAAATAAAAATTCATGATCCTTTTAAATAACTGACTCATAAGGCAAAGTGGCTTTATCCCACATTTATTCCTCCATCCCTGTGAGTTATCTCTCTGCCCCCACAGCCAATCCCTCCCCACACTTCAGCAGAGCTCGCAGCAATGAACTGCCTTCTGCCTGTGCTGGGCCTGGGGACTGGGACTGCATTGCAGTCTAAAGCAGCTCGATCAGGAACTTGCCTACTTTTCCACAGCAGTATCATCTGATCTACAAAATGTACCTACAAACCTTTCCTGATGCAGATTCAGACATGGCAGGAAAAGAAGAATCCAAGGACTCAAGAAATGAAAGACAAGCTAAACAGGGTTGGCTGCTCACCAGTGTTCCCTACTGACCTCCCTGACACACCAGGCACAAGAAATCAATGAAATAGTAAGAAATAGGAGATAAGTTATTATCAAGTACTATGTAAAACTGGTAATAGTTCTGCAACCGTCCAAAATGCAAATGTCACTGGGGAAAAGACAAATTAGCACTTGGGAACAAGATTTACTTTAGCCCAGTAAATAATCCTGAAGAAAATCTTTTATCATTCAGTGATTAATTGTGGTTCGTCAACAACCCCAGGAAGAACTGGCAGGGGGTGAATCTGTCTATTCTTTGCTGTTTAAAAATGTCTTGCACACCACAATAAATCCATTAGAAGTGAAACTTTCTCAGGAAAAAATGCTTGAGTGAAAATGGTATTTCTTTCATTGCTTGGTTATTGCTCAAGATAGAGGAATGATGACAGTACAGAGGTGAGGTGATGATCACTCTGTGTGCAACCACTTGAGAGCCCAGTTCCAACCTGGACAAGCTGAAAACCCAAAGAAGTGTTCCTGAAATAGAAGGAGGAGAGGCAGCAACACAGAAGCCAACGCATGACCTGGACAAGAAGCTGGTTCTGTTCCATCTCCCAAGGACCTCACCCGCAGCTGTTTGCCCTCCAACTCCTGACAATTTCTGAACACGCTGCCAAACACAACCAGACCTGACAGAAGGTCAGGACAGGGGTCTCTTAAGGTTATTTTTTAAACCAAGCCCAGGCTGAGTCCAGCACTGTGCTGAGGGTGGAGGTGGGTTGGGATCAGCTGCTCTTTGTTCTGTTTATCAGGACACAGCTCAGGGTGTCACCCACGTGTCCTGCTCTGCCCAGCTCAGGGTGTCACCCACATGTCCTGCTCTGCCCAGCTCAGGGTGTCACCCACATGTCCTGCTTTGCCCAGCTCAGGGTGTCACCCACGTGTCCTGCTTTGCCCAGCTCAGGGTGTCACCCACGTGTCCTGCTTTGCCCAGTTCAGGGTGTCACCCACATGTCCTGCTCTGCCCAGTTCAGGATGTTACCCACACGACCTGCTTTGCCCAGCTCAGGGTGTCACCCACACGTCCTGCTCTGCCCAGCTCAGGCTGTCACCCACACGTCCTGCTCTGCCCAGCTCAGGCTGTCACCCACATGTCCTGCTTTGCCCAGCTCAGGGTGTCACCCACACGTCCTGCTCTGCCCAGCTCAGGGTGTCACCCACGTGTCCTGCTCTGCCCAGCCCAGCCAGGGTGCTGAGGACACTGCACTGGAGGTGTGACACACAAACTACCCTGCTGGACTGCCTGCAGGAACAGGACAGAACACCAGAATCTGCTTCACTATCTCCACTGACCACACACCACCTTATTTCTCACCTTCCTCCTCTCGGCCCTTTGACTCAATACAAACACATTCATTTGAAGGCACAATGATGCTCAAACTGCAAAGCTGTCACCAATTTACTTGGATACTCTGTCTATAAGTTGCAAACAGTGATGATTTCCTTATTAACTGTATCTTGCAATGCTTACAGAAATATGGGAACACTTTTTTCGTTCCTAAGAGTTACACAGACAAGCAGATGGCACAAACTGCAATCAGTGCAGCAGTGCCTGACAAGCATCATTCATTTCTGTGCTCCCAACTTTAAAGCAGAGGCAGAAGTGCTTTCTCCCAGTAACACTGACACCAGTCCTTCCCCCCAGACAAGGAAGACCTTTGTGATCTGGGAGACACTTAAACAGTTCATTGGACTAATGCAGCAGTTTTCAGCTCAGTAGCTTAGATATAAAGCTCAGCCAATATGGACCACTCAGAGACAGAAGAAAGGTCTTGCCTCCCTTGGAAAGGCTTCCATCAGATGAAAGCTGCTCCATGATGTTGGGAGTGAAGTTATCAGCAGTTTCAGCATGAACTGACAGAGTGCTCTCTTTTTCTAAAGATACCCAAACAGAGAGGAAACCCTACAGCACTGGAAAGCCAGAACATGGGATCTTCCAGCAACCCAAAACCTTTCCTCTCCCATGGGTAAAAATAAGGCAACCAAACCTCTTCCCCACCTTTATCCCCATAGATTGTTAACCTTGGCTGTGAATTGGGAAAGGAAAACAAGGATTAATTACCGAGACTCAAAATACAGAGTAGCTGCAGTGAGATGCCCCACAGGCCAACAGATGCAACCAGGAGTTACCTGCAGGAGCCATTCTGCACAAACCAGCATCTCCCAGGGGCCCACCAGCAGGAACACTGTGCAATCCTGAGCCTTTCCTGACACAATCAAAACTTGCACAAAAATGTGTTGGGGGTCCAGGGGCATCTCCTGGTTTCGGTGTGTGTGGAAGGTCAGAGCTCCACTCGGGGCAGTGCTCAGAGCACGGGTCACACTGTCCCCAGCAGCCGGAACAGCCCAACGCCTGCTGCTCACGGAATGACGGTCTCTGCCAGCACCAGCCCTGCCTGGACACACACAGCTCACTGATCTCTTCCTGGTGAGTGGCAAACTTAGAAAAAAAGAAAAATTAACAGATGAGAAAAGAAGAAAACCTCTTGCCTAGAAGAGAAGAGAAATACCTTCTACCATCAAGTACAAGACACTGAAAATAGAAAAGGCACAGTTCTCTCAGCACTGCTGGTAAAACTGAGCAAAACTTCCCAGCAGCTCTGGAAAAGACAAGCTGAGGGGGGGAAATTCCAGCAGCTGATCCACACAAGTAGACATTTTCCCCATAAGACTCTGTGGCTTTTGTTTCTACACAGAAGGAGTCAGGCCATACAGTTTTAAATGTTGAAGAATTTGAAGGTACTTTCTTCTGGCCTTTGGAAAGACAGGCACAGATTTGCAGTATCTCTTACACAGTTACATAAAATGAAAATACATCCAGTAACTGATATCTGAAAGTGTCAGGCTGTAAGAGCAAGAGTGAGAGTATGCTGAAGCATTTCCTTAAATAGATTCTCAACTCCCATGAGATAAGAGCAAGTTCTAACCAAAAATTGTAACCCCAGAGTTAAATAAGGGAACATTTCCTCTAGGAATAATCCCCACAGAAAACACAACGAAGACATAAGTTTTCATTTTTCTTGTACCTGGTCCTGCCTCCTTCTTCCTACAAATTATTCAAATAAATGTAAACACTAATCCATAAGCACTGTCTTCACCCCTGAGGCAAAGTCAGAGCAAGCTTTTCCAGAGCACACAGTATACACAAGTACCTTCAATAAAGCATTCAGCAATCATTTGTATACTAAAATAGTATACAAATACTGTCAAGGAAGGTTTTTTTCCAGGGGTTATTTCAACACTTAGCACTTTCACAAATGACGTTCTCAAAACACAGAGAACATGACCACATACCAGTGAATAAAACAAAAAAAGAAAACAACATGGAAGAGAGATTTTTTTTTCCAGCAGAGCTTTGGGATGTGGTTTCATACACCAGCTGAACCAATCTGATGGGTTGCTGTTGTCCAAAATGCAGTTCTGCTCTTTCCTCCTGCTCCTGACCACACATTCCTGCTCCTTCTTTCAGGGCAGCTGGGACACCTCACAAACTACCTGGATGGAGGGACAGGAGACACTGGAAAAGAAGAGAAGGGAGCAAAGCAGCTGCAGCCCCAGTGCCCCCCTGCACCCCCACAGTCTCCCCTGCTCCCCAGAGAGCAGCACAGCTCCCCCAGATCGATTCACAGCTGTTGGGGGGACACAAGAGGCAACTCAAGCAAAGCTCACACTGAACACTCCATGCTACAGCTGGAGAAACCCCCAGCACATTACAGAGCCACAGACCCCTTCCTACACCTGCATTATCTTCATTTATCACAGTCTAAAATCATTCATTTTCTAGTATCTTAAGGCAGTGTTAATGCAAGGCTGAAAATAATGGCCTGGTGATAGGTTGGTCACTCTAAAAGAGATACAGGAATGATCTCTAATGAGAGGAGTAGAAATAAAAAATTAAACAAAACCTCAGGAGAGACTGTTAGAGAACTGCATTAGAGAAAAAGGCAAATGCAAAGAGTTTGGGATGGAGTCCTCTGCACAGTACTTTTCATTAATTTTCAGAGCAAACTGAAGCACAGTCAGTGGGAAGCAACACCTGAATGAATCTCTGAAAGCCCAGGCAGGACCACCCGTGGCCACTGCCCTGACCTGCAGCCCCCACGCCCCTCCCTGCCTGGCTGTGCTGGCCCGTGGCTTTCTGCCCACTGCCACAATCCAGGAAATCCACAGCAAGATTAAACATTGTTTTCCAGTTGTTTGTACCTGGATCAGCTCCCTGAGCTGGCTCATCCCTTGTCTGCAGAGCACAGGACCAGGGCTAAGGAAGAGGTGGAAACAACAATGGGACAACAGGACCAGGAGATCTGAGCTGGCCTCAATTGCTATGGGAATGCTTGGTACCTTGCTGAAAGATCTTACAAATGAGGAAAAGGCCCAACTTCTCAAGATTTCCACTTCCAGCACATCATGCAAACGTGCTTTGTCTTTAAAAATACATATTGATGCTCAATAAATACAACTCATTACTTTTGAATCAACTGATTATGGAATTCTTTCCTAACTGAACTCTGAAGATGTCAAAGGAAAAGCAGAGTCAGATTAAGCCAATTTGGAGGCTTTCTTATAATCTTTGCATAAATAGAAAGAAAGCATCTAATTATAGCAGGTGATAGCCAGTGTCTTGCCAATACATGCAATATCCTACATAAGCATTTTCTCCCCAGAATTCCCTTACCCTGTTTGGGGGGGAGAGGACAGGGAGGGGGGAAGGGCTACCTCCTTCCTGCCTCTCCAATTTCTCATTTTTCTATCAGTATTAGTCTGCATTAACAGCCAAATCATACACACACACTCACAACACTGCCAGTGACCTACTAGAAAGTTGCTATAGCAACGACTGCTTTCAGAAATACACGTTGTGCATTTTAAGTGCCATCATAGTGTAACTCATCTGTCAATTAATAACCACGGCTCAGAGGAACACATCACATACTCCAAAAAAATTAACAAATAAACACTGAGGCTTTATGTCCACAAGAGCAAGGATTGGGAGACCCACTGCAGGCTTAGACTCACCACCAATGGAAAAAACAAACTACACATATTTAGTACCAAGATCTAACTCTTATATTTCTGTTTAAGTGCCCAAAATTCATGAAGTATGAAAAAACTTCACTGTGATCTTGAAGGGGGAAATCACTCATCTGTATCATTCAATGTCTGATTTAAACAGGTCCAAGCTACTTGTAAAATCTACTACAGGAGGGTATGGAAAACATAATTTAACAGAGGTTTCTGTTCTGTGTTTTGGGTAAAAGCCCTGTAGTAAGAAGCAATGTACTTTACAGCACACTGAGTAAACAAAAAATTGGGTATCCACTGCCGACATCACTAGACTTCATGAAAACCTGAGGTCAAGTTCTTTTTAAGATCATCATCAGGCTGAGCCTATCACACTGTCCCCCTCTCCAGAGTCAGTGATCCAGCAGTTTCTGGTTACAGCACTTGGTGATAACTGTGGGACACAAAGCACAGCCACAGTAAAGGAGCACACATGTCAAATGTCAGCTCAGAGAGAAAAAACTTGAGGGAAATAGAGGCAGCCCAGTGTAAAGCCTGACTGTGCTGCAGCACTGCCAACAGCAGCCCAGTTCCTGCTCTGCCCTCTCAGAGCCCTGCCCTGCACCTGCACGGGCAGTGCCAAATCTCTGCCTGTCTCAGCTGTGGCTCATGTGCTGCTCCTGGACTGTGCTGTGTGACCCAGGAAAGGGCAGTGCACTGCCCAGGGGAGAACACTCTCCACACACAGCAGGGCTGGGCAGGGAGCTCTGCAGAGCCTGACACCGAGCGCTGCCGGTGCCACTGAGAGGGAACAAACACTGCAGTGGTTGGGAGCTCCAACGTCACCTTGAAGTGTTTCAATTTCCTTTCTCATATCCTCTAAATCCACTTCAAATCGTTCTCTCATGTGACAAAGACAAAAAATGCTCTCCTGTTACATTTTCTGGTTTGAGATAAACACCAAGCTGACAGGACCCAGCCTTTGCCAACACTGGTGCCACCTGAAGTCCCTCTGGAGGGCACCGTGTCAGAAAACAGAGCAAACACACTGCCCAACCCTGTGCATGAGCCCAGTGAGCAGTTCAGGCTGGGTGAGCTCTGCTGGAACCTTGGGCTGGATATGGGTGTGCCACAATTCCTACAGGGACTTCCCATTTGCCATGGATTTCACACAGAGGATTTGCTAAAAGCTGAATCCCAACCAATCCTTTTGGCTTGGCTAACACGGAGCATCTTTGAAAGTCTGACCCTTACACAGATACATAAAATACATTTTGAGAGCTGAGACCAACACCTGCCCAGGCTCAGCCAGGCCAGAGGGGCATTTCTGCCTCACTGCACCTGGCACGATATTCCCGGGAGCAGGGCAGGCAGGGGCACAACCAGCCCATGGTCCACCTCCAGCCACAGCTAATCTAACACTGAGAACAGCAAGGAAAGCTCTGCCTTAAAAACCTCACTTCTCACCCCAAGATGGGAGCACATTCTCCCTGCTGCCCATGGTCAGCTGGCAGCAGTCGTGAGGCACAGGGCTAATTAAAAAATAGTGTCTAAATATGAGAATCAAGTTTCTCTGAATCTTTGCAGTGAGACACCAACAAGCACAGCTCTGCAAATTTTATAACAAGAATCTTACACTGTAATTAACTTCTTTTAAATCCAAAATTTAGCTGATCACAGCTTTAGGAATCAAACGTGATGTCCATTCCTGGCTAATATTTTTAACACCAGCATAAATGAATCTCCAATAATAAAAACACCACGGGGCAGAAGAAAAACCTGTAAAGACCAGTACTTTGAGACCAAAAGTTCAGTCACAAGACAAGTGCATGTGTGTGGCCACACTCCCCCAGAACACTCTCAGAATCCAGATCTTCCCAACTGCTTGTGCTGACACACATTAGATTTTGCATCAATATTATCCCAGCAGGTGAAACTTCTCATTCCCCAATATATACCCTGTATGTGAGGGGGTTTTCTTATTCAAAACTGTAGTTATATTGCAGCCCAACCAATCCCTCTGAGAATAAGCAAACCAGGTCATCTTTCCTTACCACCTACATTCAGTGTTACTGTTGCTCTCATTTGCTTTCCAAATCTACCTCTCCCCTCTGATTTCCCTTTATTCAGTACAAAATCCCTACTTGTCCCCCTGACACCTCCTTGGTAGCACAGGCCCCGGGCAAAGCTCACAGAGCAGCCTCAAAGCTATGCCCATTCCCAGCTCTCCATCCACACAGCCAGGCTGTGCTGCTTCCAGTTTTCCTGCTTCTCCTGTGCACCCTCACTGAGGCTGATTTCTCCCACAGACCCAAGGAGAGCACCCTGATCCCACAGACCCTCAGACTCAGCCAGAGGTGTGACACCTCCCTGCCGGGAACCAACTTCCTTCCCAGTCCCTTTTCTTCCACTGGCCCTAATGAAGGTCCCATCCTGTCCTGTTCCCGCTCCTCCCTCGTTCTTGGGGCTGTGCCCCCATTTCCATTCCTGCCACCAGGTTTACCAGCAGAACCCCTCTGAACTCCTGCTCCTCTACTCTGGGCTCAGATACTTCCTGTCTTTCCCCAGGCCTCCTCTTGTAACAGACATCTCCAGCTGAAAAATGAAATATTCACAATTTTAGAACATACTCTTTGGAAAAGTTAACTGTTACTATGATGCAGACTAAGCTGGCAAGAACACAGACTGCGGAGAAGGAGGGGAGGAGAGTGGAGGGGACCCGGCTGGAGCTTCCCAGCCGTCAGTGCGGGGGGGGACACCGTCGGTGCGGGGGGGGGGACACCGTCGGTGCGGGGGGGGGACACCGT
Source organism: Pithys albifrons albifrons (assembly GCF_047495875.1). Lineage (NCBI taxonomy): Eukaryota > Metazoa > Chordata > Aves > Passeriformes > Thamnophilidae > Pithys > Pithys albifrons. The sequence continues at coordinate 1,396,489 of NC_092468.1, read as the reverse complement.
CGGTGCGGGGGGGGGGACACCGTCGGTGCGGGGGGGGACACCGTCGGTGCGGGGGGGGGGGACACCGTCGGTGCGGGGGGGGGGACACCGTCGGTGCCGGGGGGACACCGTCAGTGCCGGGGGGGACACCGTCAGTGCCAGGGGGGGGGGACACAGTCGGTGCCGGGGGGGGACACCGTCGGTGCCGGGGGGGGGACACCGTCAGTGCCGGGGGGGGGGGACACCGTCAGTGCCGGGGGGGGGGGGACACCGTCAGTGCCGGGGGGGGACACCGTCGGTGCCGGGGGGGACACCGTCGGTGCCGGGGGGGGACACAGTCAGTGCGGGGGGGGACACAGTCAGTGCCGGGGGGGGACACAGTCGGTGCCGGCGGGGGACACAGTCGGTGCGGGGGGGGACACAGTCAGTGCCGGGGGGGGACACAGTCGGTGCCGGCGGGGGACACAGTCAGTGCCGGGGGGACACAGTCAGTGCCGGGGGGGGACACAGTCGGTGCCGGCGGGGGACACAGTCGGTGCCGGCGGGGGACACAGTCAGTGCCGGGGGGGACACTATCGGTGCTGGGACACCGGGGGCTGTGCTCCCACCTGTCTTCCCTAAAACCCCTCAGCAATAACTGGCCAAACTTTCAAGCCCAGCCTTTCTTGGGTTCTTCTCACCCCACGATGAGTCTCCAGGATTCACCCTGTGCACTGCTGCTGTCTCATGTTCCAAACAGGGACACATCACTGGGGTTCACAGGAACAGGATGTTTTACAAATCCCACCGTCCCTTCCTACAGAAGTTGCCATTGGAATTAAATGTTTGAGGTCTGACACTTATCATTGAAAAGTCATGTGGTCTTTTGGCTCCCCATTTTCTTCAGGTGGAAGTCAAAAAGCCACATCAATATCAGCTTTCATATCAGGATTCCACAAACATAATCATTTCTTACTGAATTAATACATTAGCAATAACATGAAAAATTTACTGTTTAAATTAATCCTACCCAGCTTTTTCCCAATAACCTTTTCAACATGCAGATAATTCCCACATTTTAATTCTTAAAAGATACTAGTAGTAAGGCTTTCCTTTAACATGAGGGTTGGGATTCCTTCTGTTTTGTGAACACTAAACTGTGTCAGGTTTTATTTATTAGCAAACTATGGATAATTTCCCATTTGCCATCAGCACTAAATAAAACTGAGTTTGCACTGAAGAGTTAGATTTGAAGGTGTCATATTTGACCTGAAACCTCAAATGAGTTGAACTTTCCCCCAGTAAGTCAATCATTGCTCCCGGCAAGCTGTCAAATTTCAAAAAGTGATTCTTAATACAAATAAATTGCTTTTTAAATAGAAGCAAAGTATTACTGTGTAAAATTTTACACAAAATGCAAAATCCCATCCTGCACCCCCTCACTGGTGACAGGCTGAGGGCACCAAGCCCTCTCCCCTCCCAGGGAGAGACACAACCAGAGGGGGCCAGCAGCGAAACCAGCCCCTCACCCAGGGGGCAAGAAAACCTCACCCAACTGCACTTTGTACACAGACTTCTCCCTGTCAGTGCAATAAGTGGATTTTGTGGCTTTGGCACAGTCAGGCACCATCCCACTTTAAAAACAAGGATTTGCAAGGACACATCATGAGCCCTCCAGTGAGATCCTAAATCTGATCAGCTGCTTTGGGGGGATCCTGAGGAGCTGTGGATGCATTTTCTGTACCTTCTGCTGCCTTTCCTGAGAATGTAACTGCTTTGGTTTAAACTGTGTTGGAGATTTTCTTCTAGAACATGCAAGTTATTTCTGTTCTCAGGAATTACACACTCACAAGTCTTTGCTGCCATGCTGATACACTGATAAAAGCTCTCCTTGTAGGGTTTGGCCAACCCAGACTGCTGCACATTTACTCCTTCCTCATGTTTGTCTTTTCCAGCAGTTTCACAAGCTGTGGAAACAACGAATCCTGGTTCTCCCTGGATTACTGTTCTAGAACTCTGGGTGGATTCTCCAACATGTGACAATCTACGTCCTGCTGTTGCTTTCACTTAGAAGAGAGTGCAGGAGAGAGACAGGAAATGGAGGTGGTATAAAGAGAGGAACTTTGGCTGGTTTTCTACTTTCACAAAAACTGCAGAAATTTGTCTTTTGGACACCTGTCACACCCTCCAAATTTGATTGAAATTAGTCACTGTGCACAAGAGACAGGGAGCAACTCAATCTTTCTAATGCATTTAAACAACAGGTGATGTCATACCATAAACCTCTTTAAAAACAAGACCAAAAATTAGCAATATAAAAGCATTCCAAGGTGCTGCTCTTGTCCTCTCCTGCACCAGGACTGCCACCCCCTCCTCTGCCCCACTGTCCTGGCAGGGACAGGAGCCACTCAAACACCTGCAAAGCCCCCAAGCCTTAGAAAGCCAAAGTGAGAATCATGTCTTGACATCAAATCACGGAGACCAAGAAAAGGCAAGACATTCCCCAGAAAACAGTTGTTAAAATTTTTGGATTTCCATCCAAGCAGCATGTATTTGCCAAAAATCTTCAGGCTTCTTTACTACCTCAGAAGCACTTGGAATAAACACAGATAACTAAATCTGTACTGAAGAGCTGTTCTAAAGGATTGATTTCACTGTTTCCAAACTAATAACATGTTTCTTACTTCAAAGGCTCATTTCAAAAACCTTCCAGAATATAGCACAGTTAAAAAAGTAAAAAGTCAAAATCCCAGATCTTCAGTAGCACAGGATTTAGTAGCTCAGCATTTTGTCCTTCTGAGTTGCCAGTGTTTTTATTTATTTTCATTTTTTTTCTCTGGGGGAAAAAGGGCTCAAACATCAGGGAAAGGAGGTGGTACAAGCAAAAAACCTTAGACTGGTAAGTGGCTTCAAAGAAACACAATGTCAGAGAAGAGGAAGCTGTTACTGATTCCTCGAATGATATGAAAAGCAGCGACGTGAATGGGTGACATCTCTGAATGCAGAGAGCCCAATAAATAAATCATGGTAAGAGTTTCAGATTGGAGGCTCCTTCCTGGGGCAGGTCAGGCTCGTTTGGTTTGCTGAACACCCTGACTCAAAATCGCTCCCAACGGTGTGTACACAGGAGTAGTGACAGTCCCTGCAAACCCGAGTGGAACCCCAGACAGGAAGCCCTGGATTGATCCTGGTCCTGCCAAGAGGAATGCTGGGGAGCACAGGAATGCAGTGCCCCAAAGCAGAGCTCCCAGGGCACTGCCACTGCTGCATGGAGGGTTCAGTGCAGCGGGCAAGGAAACCTCCACCTGCACAGCCAGATGTACCAAGAAGCACTTTCCCTCTAACCTGAGGAAAGGCCAACTAAACTAATGGCTTTATTTCTCAGAAATACTTCTCAAGGAAGACACAGTGAGTGTAAAACTTAGAGCAACAGAGCAAATTAAAACATGTCCAGTATTATTTGTTCAGTGACACAGCAGAAAATAAGTCTCTTATACTGAGTTTCAAAAGGAGCTACTGGACATGCCCAAACACCATTAAGGGGAGGCACTTTAACAGTGGCTAGAACAGCTCAGAATTCAATACAAATCATCTCATATTTGTTACTCCTGGAGGAAGGTAAGGGTGGTCCTTGAGGAGTCAGTGATGCCGATGCCAGTCAAAGATCAGTCATCAATAAACACAGATGTCAATGAACAAAGACTGCTCATCAATAACCACAGTCCATAAAAGAGCCTCTGCATGACCCCCTGCCCCAAAGGGCATCACCCTGAACCTTCCAACCTGCTCAGATTCACCCACAGAAGGTTTTGCTGCCATGGCCCAAATTAGGAGCAGCAAAAGCACGTGCTGGAGAAACAACACCCAAATCTGAGCTGAAAGGGACACGTGGGTAAGAAGGAAAAATCCTGATCATCCCCAGGGGAAAACGGTTAAAAAAGAAGTTGGTGCCAAAGTGAAAGGCCACACTTTATCTACTTAATCCAACTCAGTGTCACACAAAAGATGAACTACCACCTTACTAGAAGCAGGAAGGGTGGATGGCTCAAAACCACAGGCATGTAAACCTTGTTTTGAAAAGTGCCTTTTCAGGGGACAACCCTCAATATTCAGAATAACCCATGAAGTCTCTGGTGAGCTTCTGAAGCAATTTGAGACCTAGTAACTTCTCACCAAAGAGCTTTCTCCCATTTCCCAGCAGCTTCTTGGTTGCTGCTTGAGCTCATCCAAAGGCCCACCACCTGCAGGTTGGTGGGGATTTCTCTGGCTGCTCCCGTGGGAGGTTCCAGCACCAAAAGGTCACCCAGCTGCACAGGGAGCTGCCACCACCCCAGCAGCAGGAGCCACCAAGGTGCCAAAAATATCTCACCACTAAAACTGAGGAACCTGCTTGAATAGGCAGAAAAGCACAGCTTTTATTTCAGCCATGGTCTCAGAAGCTCTGAAATGGAAAAGTCCCAGAAAACACAGAGCAGGCAAAAAATTCACAATGGAGTTTCTAATCCCCTATCAACTGAAGTATAAAATTAAATAAACATGCAAAGGACTATCTTCTCCAATTTCAGTAAGGACATGGGAATATCCCAAGTTATACTATGTATGAGAGGAGGATAGTCCTGTTTCATGTTTCCTAGTTATTTAACTAAATCCAATAAAGACATGATAAGAATTTAAAACAGATTTTTCCTTTTGCATTTTCCCTTGTGAGCTGCAGCAGGATTTTTCTTTGCTCAACCTTAATAAATTTTATATATTAAAATAGCATCCTTAATTACTGCTTAGGGCTTCTATAAACTTTCAGTATTCAAATTCTATTGCAGCCATTTTAATACCCTCAATTACCTCATTCAGACTTTTTAATGCTAAATACTCTCAATTACCAAGTACTCCACCACTGCAGTTTTCTAATATTAAGACAGCTCTTTAATACTACAGATGTGACAGGTTCTCCCATTTCATGTGGCTGAGCTCACCCCACTACTTCATTATCCAGCTCGTGTTCAATGCACTCCAAATTGCTGGTGGCTCTTTTCAGCATTAATTCCACATTTGCAGTGCAGCAGGAATCGATGGCAGGCTGGGAGCGGCAGGGAAGGCGGGGCAGTCCCACCTCCTGCTCTGCACCTCAGCTGGCCTGGCCTGCTCCTGTTACCACCTTCTCCTGTCCCTGTCCTACTCTGCCTTGAAATAACGGGTTTGGAGCAGGATGGGCTGCATTTGTAACATCATAGCACGCCGTGCAGTCGGCCTGTCCCCAGCCCCTTGGGAAGCAGGACACAGTGCAGGGCTGTGCCAACTGGCCTTCCCATTCCTGCTGGGAAGAGCCAACCACAGAGGAATGTGCACTTCCAAAGCTGGGCAGCCCTACTGCCACTCCCATCATTCATTTTACACTTCTGTATCAAAAATGCTCATAAATCTGGTCTTAAGACTGCCAAGGAGAGAAAATGGAACCTTTTTTAACTAACCCATTTAGGCTCAGTGCCGTTTTCCAGGAACACTGGGAATTACTCCTGCAATGCCTATGGAAGGCACCTGTGTTCCCTGCAGGCTGAAACCTGCACTGCACTGGATACTAAGGCGGGTCTCCAACGTTTAAAATGCACATGTTGAAGATCACACATCCTTCATACCAACAACAACTCCTGAATACAGAGCTCCCAGAGAATTTGCAGGTAATTCCCATTCAATACATGGAGCAAAAACTCCATCCTTCCCTGAGTTTGAGCTTTCTACACCTGTTTTTTTTTTCCTCTTACATCTTTTCAGTAAAAAAAAGTGAAGTCCAATCCTGTCTACAACTCTGTTTCCACAGGTACCATTCCAAGCCAAGAGTGTGAGCAGGACTTGCCCTTGCAGACATTGTGACCCAACTGCAGTTCCCACCTGGCAGACCTGTGGGCACTGCAGCTTCCACAGCTCCAGTGCCAGCCCTGGACCTTCCTGGGCAGTCAGAACTCAGGGAACGCTTCAACATCTTCCTCCTTTATTCATTTTAAATATGATATATATAATATCTATACATATGACACATAATACCATGTATTTTATGTTTTATTCACATATTAACTGCAGTCAATACAGACATCTCCCAGTTCCAGATACACTGGGCAGATCAACAGAATGCAAAATTAAGTTATCAGTTTCAGGAAAATTTCTCACACCGAAGCTCAAAACATCTCTCCAGCATTCCTAGAGCAGTGCTGAGAAAATCCTGAATTCCAAGGTAAAGGAAGTTTCATGAGCTCCTTACCAAGGGGTACAAAAGCCTCTTCCACGAGTTCTCAGGTGCTCCTCAAAGGAGGGAGCCCTGACACGACCAGCAGTGAGCAGGAGTGGAACAGCAAACGTTTCTGCAAAGCAGTGGCCGTGTTCCCTTTGCAGACAGGAGCTATTTCTAACATGAAAATGCAATTTAGCAGCCACACTTGAAAAAGGGTTGTAGTTTAGAGTAGCTGCTGACCTTACTGAAACAACAGGAGAATGATCTGGGAGAATGAGTTATGAGATTAATTGTCATAGGAGGGAAAAGGAAAAGAGAATGAGATTTTAGTTCACTAGAAAAATGGGAACCAGAACACTTTTTAAAGTATCATTTTTAATGGGAAGGACTTTATAATTCTTTTTATTTGTGTTCTCTACTGTACAATTTAATTTCTAATCTGCTTACAAACTCCCAGAATGATAAAGACTTGGATAAAATTAAACCACATGACAGGGAAATGGAAGAGAAAATAAATAGCACAGTAGCTAAATACTGACTTGCAAATATAACAGCTTCCTCAAGTCAACAAATGTGTATCACAAGACCAAGGTAAGATTGAAATGAACATTTAAAGTCTGTCACCTCTTTTCTGAGCTGAGCCCCAGGTTACAGGAAAAAGGAATCCTTAAAGTCAAAAACACAGTTCCTAACTCAGAGGATGATTTTAGGGACAAACCACTGGCTGGTGAGGCTCTTGCTCCCAGTGCTGACCCATCAAGTTTGGAGCTGGGAGAAGCAAGAAAATCTGCTTCCAGTTGTTATAGCCCACATTCAGCCCTTTAGCTTCCCCTTTCAGCTGGCTGTTGTTTTGCTCTGGAACAGAGTTTCTTTTTCTTAGATTTCTTACTTTAATTTCAGATAAGAGAGCTACAAGTTTGCAAAAAAAACTCCGAACTTTCTCTTGCTTGAAAACTCAACTATGAAGTCTGTGAAGTGAGAACTCACACACAGCCACTGTGAAAAGCAGGGGCAGGAAAACTCTGGAGCTTGATCAAGGAAAGGACTCTTCAAAATACTGCACATTCTGAACAGAGCAGAGCAGAGGGGAAGCTGCAGAACTGAGCACTACAGGGATGGAACCAGAGTGAGACTGAATGGAGGTGGATTTGAACATATTAAGTCAAGTACCTTTTACACACACAGTGCCAAACCTCCAAGAGATCTGAGAGCAGTGGACTTTTTTCCTTGGATACTTGAGGGCTCTTAGAAGGGAAAGTAAGAGACTGATGATTAGGCTCTTCCTAGTCTATTAGAAAGTGTGACATATTGGTGAGACAGGAGATATGATGACAAAGATGAGCTTCCCCAGGTGGTCCGTTTGAAGAATAAAGCACTGACACTCTCCCAGCTGCAGTGACAGGGAAGAAATCCATATTCCCAGAGAGCCAGCCAAGTTATCTCAGGGCCCCTTCAATTACTGCTGGACTGGATGCTGCTCACCCAGTAAAATGCCCAGTTTCAGATGAAGCTCCCTCGGGTTGAGAGCCACAGAAATGTGTTCCCAAAGCACCACTGGCCAAGGCAGACAGCACTGTCAGTGCTGAGGGGGACACCCTTATTTATCCCCTGGTCTGTTCTGGGAGCTGCAGGGAGCACTCGCTCCAGCTGCAGGTCTGGAACAACCCCCAGTCCTGCCAGGCAGGGCCCCGGTGCTCCAGGCAGGAGCCAAACTGCTCCTGAGGAAAGCAGGGCCAAGGGTGGAGGCAGGAGAGGCTCAACAGTCCCAAGCAGACACTTGGGGTGACAGGAGGGCAGCAAAGGTGATAGCAGTGATTGTCACCTTAAAAAGAGGTGGGAAAGCACTAATTGAGAACAAAAATGCACTAAAAAAAAGATTAGGTATGTTCATCAATGTAAAACTACTAAATGAGCAAAATTCAGTGAAGCCCAGAAAACACAAGCCAGGTCCTTTGCAATTCTAAACCTTCATCCCACCTCCACCAACAGTCCCAAGACAAATCAGATTGTAAAACGCAGCAAGAGGCAGTTTCAAGATAAGCAAACAAGGAGTGAAATCCAAGTTTCAAATCACCAAGCACCCAAAACAGTAGAGTAGCAAACGAGATCTATGTCTGAAGCTATTCACTGAAGATTATAATCTGATAGGAAACAAATACTGGAATAGTAGGAGTCCAGGATGCAGACAGATAATAAATAAATGTTGCTAATGATGTCGGAACTGAAAGACTGATTTAAAACTGCCTTGTTTGGTACAAAAATATACCTACAGTTTGGAATAAAGAAAAGCTGAAATACTGTCCATGCTGGAAAACAGCTGTTTCCCAAGCAAATTTTAGGGGAATTCTGTAAAACATAGACTGTGTTCACATTAAATTGACTCCCTTTTCACCTTTGTAGCATGTTTTAATTTTTTCCCCAGTTTTTTTCTTTCCTCCTAAAGCTGCCATTATACTTTTAACACAAAAAAGCAAATCCTATTTCTGCATTGTCAGAATTCATCATGAAGATTTGTACCATGTTATAGCAACAAAAAAGCATCATTTGAAATCAAAGGAGGTGGAGAAAGTGATGCTCCAGGTATGCTTTCAACAGCTTGATGCTGAACAAACAAGGCAGCCTCCTCCTTCACGGCTCCTCATGAATATTGAAGACTGCAGATAATCAAATGACACCAGACAACTGCACCAGGAGCTGCATCAAACAGGAGGGGCCTGATTCTGCTCCACCAGAGCCAGCAGGGAGCTCCTGTGTGATCACCCAAACGTTCCACTGCACCTCCTGCTCACCACTCAGGAAACCTGCTGGGGCAAACAGCACCTGTGCCAGCTGCTTCCCAACCCCTTTCCATCCCTCATCTGCGGAAAGGATGAACCTGCCCCTCTGGGACAGGAACCAGGAGTGACTCTGGATATCCAGGCACAGGCTGAGGCACAATCTCAAACCCTGGGATGGCCCACAGGCCTTACCTGAGCTCCAAACCAAAGGAAGGGCAATGGGCCCTCGTGAAGAGCTCAGCACAACAAATCAATGAAGGACAAGCCAGCAAGCACTGCTGAACCAGCAAAGCAAAGCAGGGTGCCCAGCCTGGGCTTCCAGATAGGAACTGACAGGAGAAAGTCTACAGAGCAGTGAGGCTGGATCAGGAGGCAAAGAAACAGCATCTATGAGGAAACACTGAGAAGCTCAAATACAAACACACAGACTGTGTTAGAGATCAAGGAAAAAAAGACAGCTCATGTTCATTTAGGTACATCAGAAATAGCTCAGGATGACCAAATAAAGGCCAAAGCTATCCATAGGATGTGTCAGTTAAACACCAGAAACAAAAACCAGTCAGCAAGAATATGTAGCACTGGAATAAGCTGCTTAGGAAGGGCAGTGAAATTTCCAGCAATTAAGAAATTAGACAAGCATCTGTCAGGAATATTGTAAATTATCTTCCCCCAAGACAGAGAAAGGGATTAACTCAAGGTCTCTTTCCATTTTCTTGTTTGTTCAGTGTTATTTCAGGAAAAAGAAAGGCCAGAAAGAGCCACAAAAGTAAATAAATAAGCACTGTAGTACAAGTCCATTGTTGCAGTAAAACAAGACTGGATAGAGGTCTCTGAACACTAGTTTTAATATCCCTTAATGGCTGTAAAAGCAGGATGAATTTGGACACAGAGTTGTGTCCCTAGAGATTCCAGCAGTGCACAAAAAATCAGTGAAAAAAATACAAATAAAATAAACACATCCCGATACCTGTTCATTCATTAAATGAAACTTCAATGATGAAAGTATTTCTGGCTTATATTCTCATTATGCAGAACGTCCCATGTAAGTGACAAAAGCTTCGCAATTTTCAAAATAAACTATTGTCCCTAAAGGAAAATAATTATGGGACAAAATAATAGCATATTTCTGCTTGGCAGCCAGAGGTAGAGGCAGAGCACGTATTATATGAAGCTATTAACCACTTGAACACTTAGGGTAGTGGCCCTAAAGAAAACACACTGCAAGGTTAAACCTGTGCTGGTAACACAGGAAAATTCTCATCAGCTGCAGAGTGAGGAACAGAGATTCAGCGGACAGGATATGGAGGGGGTAGGGTGGTCTTAGTTTTTATCACATAGGATCAGGATATTTAGAATGAACAGGTGCAAAGGTATCAGAGGCACTGGGTCCCACTAGTGAGGGCACAGACACAGTGCAACAAAAAAGTCACTCAAGAGCCCCCCAACAGACGGACCTTCCGCTCGGGGGTCACAGCACAACTGGTGTGGTCCCTGCAGGGACACTCCTGCTCACCTTCATAACACACCTGGGGGCACTGACAGCTCTGACCTCCACCTCAGCAGCCACCTTTTGGCCAGGTTAGAAGCACTTCACATGGCTCTTTCATATTCCACTCTGACATCCTACACTGCCCAAGCACACAAATCCTGCTGCTTTTACTACTCTCCCATCCGGTGCCTGTTGGAGTCCGCTGGAAGATTTCATCCAAAATAAATGTTCTGTCCTAAACAAAGTTAGGGAAAACATTTGGTCATTATCTGAGACCTGAGGAACTTGTCTGCACTGGAGCAAACATGGATATAGCACCAAAGGCCCTTGGTTGACAGGACCCACCTTGGAGCAGTTTTAGGGCAACAAAGAATTGCCAGGCTGGTTTTCAAGCCTGGGGAACTCCATCTTAGCCAGGCTGGTGTGCAGGAATGGCTCGTGTTCCCACAGGACCAGACTGATGTCTGTCAGGCTCCCTTCCCTCCCCACAGACCTGCAAGGATGCAGTGGAGGTCACTCTCCATGTGGCAACACAACCTGCTCCTGGTGCAAAATCTGCAAAAAACAGTTCCTGCACTCCCAACCCAGCTACACTGTTTGGCAGACAATTATAAACCAGTCAAGCTACCAGACTTTTTTTTAAGTAACAGCCATCTAATTAAAGCCATAGAACAGGTCAACTACAGGCCTTTTAACCTGAAGCAGGAAAGCTCAGAGGAGCTTCCCACTGAAATCCATAGGAAAAAAATAAATGCACATTTACCACAGCCAAAAACCCCTCCTTAACCTCATATTCAAAAATTAATTTGAGTAAGTTCTGTTGGAACACCACAAAAACAATCAATCTGCAGCTAAAAGTGTAACACAGGAATTTCCAGCCTGGAAGGTTGGTCTGTCAGAGGAATATGTTATTTGGAACAAGATTGGAGCAACTGCCTAACAACACCCATCTCAACCACAGGCGTGCTCATCCAAGCCATCTACAACAATGTGAAAACCAAAGTTCCCCCTGAGGATTCAGAAAGTCCCATCAGCCAAGCCCCAAACAGCCTCAACTCCCAGCGAAGTAAATATAATACACAGGAGGCTGTTCTGTGTCTGAAAGTTCTGGTCTTTGTTGGCATTTAAAAGGCAAGTCTGGTGAACGTAAGATGATATTCAGATCATTTCTAACCTTCTACCAACAAGCTCTTTCCCTTCTTCCCCACAGCTTTTTGTCTCCTCAGCTCCAGCTTCTGCTCCAGGAACTCTGCCAGTGACGTCAGGGCAGGAAGAACAGGCCAGTTCTCACAGTAACCTGAGCCACTCATGCTGCTTCTGAACCTTCTCCGAGTGCCTGGCACGCAAGGAACACCCAGCGGCTTGACCAGAGGTTAAACAGGACACCTTTTCCTTACAGATGCATAAAACAAGCGAGTTCAGGGGGCCGCAGGCGCTGCAGTCTCTATGGACGACACTTTCTCCACCAGCTTGTGACAGAACAGCCTGTTTTGCCCACCCTGTCCCTTTATTTGGTGCAAAGGGACCTCGCTGTGAATTTATTTCTCCCAGAGATCTGCAGCTCAGTGTTTTTGTACATCCCCGTGATCTAATAGTTCCATGAGCACTCAGTTCCACGAGCCTTCCCCTGTGTCAGGCTCTCCTGCCAGAGAACACCCCCAGCACTCAGCACTCAGCATAAATAACTCCAGTGGCACTTGGTGACACTTCACAGTGGTGCTGCTTGTCATTGCCCAGTCCTGTGGGTGAAGAGATGGGAAGTGGGGAGCCACAAATCAGCGCTGCTTGTCCCACACTGAATGCTCTTTGTGATCACTGTCACTGAGGGCCATTATCTTTGACACGGCCTGAATGCGGCCACGAGCACAAAGAGGATCAACACGTGGCCCTCAGGACAGAGGCAGACACAATAGCTGAGCTCTGGATGGGGGTGTTATCAAAGCAAGATGGTAGGGCAAGGAAGCTCTTTGAGGGACAGGCAACAAAGGAGCTGACTGCCAAAAATTTATGGGCAAGGAAAATGAGAAAGGGTTATTCCCAGCTGTGCCTTTCACAGCAAAATGAACTCCACCCTGCCAACACCCCAAACTCAGTACAGAAAATGCTGGTGGTACCTCCTGGCACTGCAGAGACTCCAGGTTCTGCAGGAATGCTCTGGATGATGCTGAGGAATGACACTCCTGCAAAAGGCCTGACAGAAATCACCAAGAAAACACCTCAAAGTTTAGAAAAGTCTTTAAAAGTTTTGTAACAACACACTGGCCTAAGGGAAACAAAATGTCCAGGAAATCATGGCAGCAATAACTGACAATGACTCTCCCCCCTTCAAGTGTGACACTTTACTGCCCTTGATTCCTAATGCCCTGGTTTTTTCCTTCTCAGCCTTCCACCAGGACACCAACGGCCCTGAATCAACAACCAGCAAGAGGAATCAGCAAAGTAAGGCATACGAAAGGAAAAAGCTTGTCTTACCAGCTCTAATGGCCACTCAGAAACAGTGACCTCAAAGCCAAGACATTTCCAATCCAACAGCCACCTCAGGCAAGAGAATTTACATAAACCCCCCACCAGTGCTCTCAGTCCATGAGGCTGGTGCTTTATAGTCACACCAAAGCAACACAGGTGTGTAAAGACTCCCCTTTGCAAAGCAAAAGATCAGCAGGTTCTCTGGTTTCTTTTGGGGAGAAAACTGTAACAATTTACATTGAAATGCACCCCGAAAAAAAGCAAGAAATGGGGCATTTCACTTCCACTCCTTTTCTGGCAGTGCCAGAGGGTTACACCTGAAACGAGACTATTTTCTGTGTTCTCCCACTTGTACCAGCAAGGAAACCTTCAGCCAGGGCACAGGCTGTGCAGAACAGCCTCCCTCCTCTGCCACAGGTCACACTCCAGTGTTGGGGATATTTGAAAGGGCCCAACCACAAGTTCTCACTGTCGTCCAACCTACCATCCTCTCTTGCACTTCAGCAAGTGGACAGGGCTGCCATAATCCAGACTGGCCATTTTTAGTGAAACAGTACAACATTCCACATATCTGTTACTCTCTGGGTTCTGAACGTGTCCAGCATCTTGTACAACAGCACAGTAATGAGTACTTGAAACTTCCCTAAAACATTTAGAAACAGGAATTAAATTTCAGCTCCATCTTACTGCTTTGGCAGAGAAAACTGTTCCAAATGGAGCTTACAGAAACAACAGATATTAAAAAAAAAAAAAAAGAAAAACCACTCCTGACTGGGGAAGACAAAAGAGATGCACAAAGCCACAGAAGTGATGCCATTTCCTCTGAGCAGCTATACCGATCCTTTTCTGAGGCCCATTATCGGTGAATTCTGTTTGATTTCTGTAAATACAAGCAGAACAATCATCTAGCGCTAAAATAGAAAAAACCTTGAGGAGCTTAAGGAAAACACTGGAACCGTGGGACAGAAAGGAGCTGAGGAATAAATCAGCCACGATCTGTAACTCAGAGGGCAGAGCAGCCCGAACTGGGGCACTTTCCAAGAAGCCTTTCCTGAGGCTGGAGAGCTTCCCTTGCCACCTGAGCTCTGCTTGACTCCCACTGCCCTGGCCAGAGCATCAGGGACAGCAGGGCAGGGCCACTGTGGCTGAGCACAGTCTGGGAGCAGCCAGGGCAAGGCAGCCCCTCACACCTCGGCCCTGCACTCTGGGCGATCTCTGCAGCACTGATTTGCACTCCCTGTGTTGTATTATTTGCTTTACGGTATCACTGCAACCCTGCTGGTTTGTTTGAGGGGTTTTCCCAGCCCGGTATCCAACAAAACAGGCCTACAGGACTGTATTGTGTGTGCACATCCTTCTGCCTGTTCTCTTCTCCAATTCCACTATCAATCATGATCTGTCTATGAACCAATTTCCACTGAATGCAGGAAAACAGAGATCCCAAAATATATTAGTTCCTCTACATTTTAAAAAATATTCATTTCTTAGAAGAGAGACTTTTAATTCCTCTCCCAAAAGCAGTGTCCTATTAAAGTAAAACTACAGGAAAAACCAAACTATCAGACACCAAAGAAGCCACATCAGTGAACCAGAGAAACACAGCCTTCAAAAAATGCTACTGCTTGAAGCAGTGCTTACTCTTGAGCACAATTCATAGCTGTGTTTACTCCCTCACCCAACACTGATGTTACAGGGAGCCTAACTTAGCAAAAACTATTCTAGAAAATAGATCCATAGGCAGCTAAAGAAACAACTGCATTTAGACTGGGAAATCAACCTCCCTTTTGCACAGGAAAGGCAAGTTCCACAAACCTCCAGCAGTGTCTCAGAGGGGCACACACCCATGGACAAAGCCTGCTTTAATTTCCAAGGGACATTTAACAAACGGCTCTTAATTAAGCTGCCATGGCAACAACAGGCCTGGCATGGACAGGTTATGTGGTAAGGAAAGAGCAACCAAATGGGCATCTCTGACAACAGAGCAAGGCCACCAGGAAAGTCCCACAGGAATACAGGACTTGGAGCAACCCGGTCCAGTGGAAGGTGTTTCTGCCCAGGAGTGGAATGAGCTGAGCTTTAAGGTCCCTTCCAACCCAGACCATTCTGTGACACTCTGAGTATGAGCTGGAGGCCACACTTAGACACTCTCACATCTGGAAAAGGAGGAGAATGCCAACAATTTGCTGATGACAGCAAGTTACTCATGGGAAGGCAGACAGGACCAGCTGCAAAGATGGGAAGAACAAAGCTGGCAGAGGGAGCTCAGGGAAGGTGAGTTACCCACAGGAGCCCTGACCTCACACATGGTGATGGAATCCCGTGAACACAACCCCAGGGCCAGCACACACAGCTGAGAGGGCGGAACTTCCCATCTGGGCCAGCAGGGGATCCACAGCCAGCACCATTTTTCCCCCAAAATATTCTTGCCACTGACCTTGCATCACCTCTAGCAACTCCTTACTCTGATGACCTGATTCAGTTCATTCACTGGGCAGAAAAATGCCCCTCCCAAGCAGATGGGTTGGCCAAGCAGGGAATTCAGCTGGCTCAGGGAAAGGTCAGGGCAGCAGCAGCACAAGCACAAAGGAACAGGGAGAGCTGTGCAGGCTCTGGAGACAGACACAGACTCGTCTCTCAGCTGTGGCAGAGCAGCTCAACCATCTTGTGCAATGTCACTGGCAGCAAGAACCTCATGGGGTCCTAATGAACAGCCCTAGGAATTAACAATACAAAACACGCACATTTATCATTCAGTTAAGATGGAATTCATTACCCATTTCCTAATGAAGTTTCATTTTCCACTTATAAACACAAACATGTTGGTATCTTCCTGGTCCTGGGGGATTCCAGCTCTAAAAGGAGAGAGACAAAGCTTCATGGGGGGGGGAGAGCAAACAGACACTGAGCTTATTATTTGACCTTTGGTTGCAAAACCACCACCACAAGCTATGCTCTAGTATATAAAAGAATGTATCCAAGACGAATTGTTTTGATTTTTGCTATTTTATTGTAGAAAAATATTTGACATTTAGAAACATTTCTGACACACAGGACAATCCCTATGTAACTCTACAAAGGAATATCTTCTATGAGCTGAACAATCTGTCAACACTGTGTTCACTCAGCAAACCTGCCAATATAATACAAGTCTGCTATATGGAGAGTTACAGAATACAGACTTATTAGATTTATTTACAGAATAAATAACGTATACGCCGCTGACACCCTGCACAGCAAGGAACAGTTGGCTGGATGGTGCCTCATGCTGCTTTCTAGTTAAAACATTACTTTTGGGAACCACCTGAAACAACCTGCTCTTCAGCTGAGGCAGGACAGGTTAAAGAAATCAACCTCCGGCTTTTAATTCTGAAATAAAAGATCAATCACTGTGTGGCTGGAACTCACACTACGCTGCCACATCAAGCTCTTGTGCCCAGTAATGCTGAGAGCTGTGGCTGAGAGGCCTCTCCCACCAAAAGATGTGCAGCCAATGCCCTTTTGTGTCTTTTAAAGCTGAGACTCTCCGTACCCAGAGGTGGGAGCACTGGCCAAGAGCACTCAGGGGCCTGAAGGCATGGAAAGCCTTGTATTTGCACCAATTGTACCAAATTTGGAACTGCCTGCATTTATAAATGGGCATTTCCTCCAAAAATATTCCAAAATTAAAGCAGAGTTACCAGATTTAACAAGTTGATGTCGAACCCACAGTCCAGAGCAGGACACACGTGACAGTTTGGGCCCTGGTGAATCTATTGTCCAAGGCCTCCTGCCACCTCCAGCACACTGTAATCATTAAACAGCATTTTCCAAAATCCCAAAATGCCTGTGGAGATGCAAACGAGGAAATGCTGCAGAGCTGCCAAACCCAGCACAGTTCCTCGGAGCTCCTGGGCATTGTCTCACGAGTGACACAAACTGCCACGTGCTGAAATCACTGCCTGCAGTCAGACTTTCCACAGGACATGGCAGAAATTAGCCAGTGGCTACAAAATCACAGCCAAGAAGATTCCCCCTGCAGCTCCTTCCCGTCAGCTCTTTCACCCAGCTGAAGGTGGGGTTTGCCTTTCAAAAAATCAGAGTGCACCTCTGCAAAACAACACTTGGTTTTGGAAGTGTATTTGGAGACTGAAAAGTTGCACAGAGGGTCATAATAATGCTCTCTAAACCACCTATTTTCTCAGGGAATAAAGAAATGTGTCACTGTGTTCTGATCACATACTGAACACCTAAACCAACAAAGTTACACCAGTGTGGAAAAGCAAAATACTGAACGCCGCTGGTAACAACAAAACAATTTTCTGCTCGTGAATTCAAACTTTGTAGGCTTTCTCTTTCTTCTCCAGAAGGAAAACCAACTGTGTCCTTTCTATCTTTAGCCAAGCGAGCAGACACAGTGGCACTGCAAGCAAGCAGAGCTTCAGAGCTCCACTGGGAAATGACAGTGACTCCAAGTGAATCCCAAAACTTTGAATAAAGCATGAAGTATCTTGCAGATGTTGGTTGGCATTTTAAGTCCTGAAGCCAGCACAGCAGATTTAGATAAAGCACTTCCTTATCTTGGCACCACATCCAGCATAACCTCCTGGGTCTGACCCCAAGCCCAGGCAGGCAAAGCCTCACCCCCACACCGGGGCACTCCAAGGTGCAGCACAGGGAGAGCCGGGGCCAACCACCCACCCAGCAGTGCTGCATCCAAATTCAGGCTTTAACACTCCTGCACAGCTTCAGGAGAGAGTGTGCAGCTCTCAGTATGTCTTGTGTTCCCTACAGAACTGCCACTTTGGAATTGTCAGCAGGGTGAAAGTTCATTGTGCATGTTACCAGAAAACAGATCACAAAAATAAAGGCATGATCTTATCCCAGTAAAAGGATTTTTCTTAGACAGTCATCACAATTTAGCATTTCAATCCCACTGCATCCATACACTTCTATGAGCTCACGGGCCTACTAAAATACTATTTAAATTACCAGTATTTAGCCACCTTATATCAAAGGAAGTCTTTGCAACACAGGGAAAAAAAGGGAGAGAATCCAAAGGACAAATTTGAGGGACATGTCCTTTCAAATTAGAAAATACTCACTTATTGAGTTTCTGACTATCCCAAGGAACTCATTTGGTCAATGTATCCAAATATTTAATGTTCACAAACCTTTTCAACTATCAAAAGGTGCACTGCAGTTGCAGAAGTCCCATACAAGTCTGCCCAACATAAGGGCATGTTATGGACAGGGACAGGAGCTGAAAAGCTCAGAGACCCCAGACCAAAGTTCCAGTCCCAGGGTTTCAGCTGCCCCCACAGCTTCTGAGCTCAGTGTGTCGGGTGCGGATGTTTGGCCATAAAATGCTGCCTCTCACAGTGACCTCATCAGCCTCAGCACGTACCTCAGGAACCAGCAGAGCCCGTGGGCTGCCAAGGGCCCAGCCCTCTCACACAGGGTGGGGGACAGGGTGCTCTGAGCTCCAGAGCTGGCACTAACTGTTCCTGAGCTCTGCAACAGACCTTCCACTACCCACTCCCACTGCTGTAAAGCCACACGTGGGCCCATGAGCAGCAGCAACCCAGAATTTCAACTCAACACTCCCTGGTGAGCAGCCAGTAAAAATTACATCCTCTCAGATTAATCACAACCCTGAAGTGAGTCCTCCTGCTCACCAGGAAATCCTGCTGCATCACGGGTTGGCTTGTCATTTCCAAGCCCTCTGCACCCACTATGTGTACTTTTCTCAGGCTTTCTATCAAAAAATCATCACAGCTGAGACAGAAAGAAAGAATAAGGTGGCTTCTAATTCTGTAAAAGAACTTCTTCACATGGTCAGAACACCTTGCCACAGACAACCTGCATAGTGCCTTGTGGCCCTGTGACTTGCTCGTGGATGGATGAAACTGTAGGAACACTCAGCAAATGTCTTTTCTATCTCACCAGACAAGGCAAGAGTGCTTTGGATTAGAGACCCTGGACTAACCCTTCTGCCACACCACCCCTGGCACCAGTGTAGTAACATGGAGCAGTTGAGCAAGTCTTCAGCTGCTTGAACCCAGGCATTAATGTCACCCATGGCCCCACTGCAGGACACAATTGGGAGCAGTTGCATCAGTGGTGTGACCTGAAGAAGTTTTTCGTTCCTCACAACTTAATAGATGCCATCACTCCAGTAACTCTGCACAGCTGCAGGATTGTGTGGAACACAACCGAAATAATCAATACTTACAAGCCAGCTCAATTTAGTTTAATTAAACTCAAACTGTCTTACCAGAAACTAAGTTTTTTGACACTGGTATTAACAGTCACATCCCTTTAAGTCGCTCTGTGGACACCACAACTATGTTCTTTCTCCCCAGTCCCTCTCGGTCCCCGCCGGCGCTCCCGCTGCCCGTCCCGTGGCAGGAGCGGGGCGGAGGCAGCGGGTGGTGCCCAGCACTGCCAGCACCGGGTCCCGGCACCGGCCCCTGCCCTGCCCCGCACCTCTCTGCGGTGTCAGAGCGCAGGCTCAGGACCCCCGTGGCGCTCGGCCCCTGCCCCTGCCCCGCTCGGAGGGCACTGCCCGCGCTCGGCTGCCCCGAGGGCTCGGACCGCGGCCCCGGGACCCCCGGCCGGTGCGGCCTCCCCGGGGCGGCCGCTCCGGTACCGGGGGATGAGCAACAGGAGCGGGGCGTGCCCGGCCCGGGCCGCTCCCGGCCTGTCCTGCTGGACCCCGGCCAGGCGCTCGGGCGGCCCGGGTCCCGCTGCCGGGCCGGGCCGGGTCTAGCCCAGGCGGGTCGGACCGCCCACCGGCTCCCGCAACTTTCCCTCCGCCGCCGCCGTCGCCGCCCGGGGCCGGCCGGGGCCGCCACCACCGAGCCCCGCGCGGCGGAAGCGCCACCCCCGCTCCGCCCGAGCATCCCCCGCCGCCCCTGCGGGGCCGGCGCGGCCGCCGCCGCCCGGAGCGGGGCGCAGGCCCGGCGGTGGGGGAGGCCCGGCCCGGCCCGGCCCCGCGCCCCCGGCAGCCCCGGCGGGGACAATGAGATGGCGGCGAAGAGCGCCGCGCCCGGGGGACCCGTTGCTCCGGCAGGAGCCGCCCCGCCCCGCGCCGCCTCCTCTTCCCTCCCCTCCCCTTCTCCTCTCTCCTCGCACGGGCAGCGCCCGCTCCCGGCCCGGCCGCCGCGGAGACCGAGCGAGCGAGAGCGGCCCCGGCCCCGCTGCCCCCGCCCCTCGCGCCTCCATCTTGGATCGGCGCCTCCCGCGCGCTGCGGCCCCGCGCGCCGCGCTCACCTCGTGCGGGCCTCTGGCGGCGCGGCGGGCGGCGGCGGGAGCGGCGCGGGCGCGGCGGAGCGGAGGGGTCCGGCGGGCGCGGGCCGGGGCCGGGGCGGCGGCGGTGGCGGGGCCCGCGCGGGGCTCAGCGCGGCCGCGATCCTAAACCGCCCCCTGGCGGCATTTCCGACCCGCCACGGCGCAGCCGCCCCGCGCGCCGGGCGCGCAGCGCCCCCTGCCGGCCGCGCCGCCACACTGCCCGCGCGCCGGAGGAAGGGGCGGGGCCGCGCCCTCGGGACCCGCCCACGGCGCGCGCGGCGCGCGGGAAAGCGTCTTTCGCGCGAAAACGGCCCGCGCGTGCGCCGCGGGGATACGGACTTCCGCGCGGGGGGGGAGAGGGGGGCGACTGTCGCGACAGGGTGGGGCTGGGGGCCCACCCCGAGCTCCGTAAGACACGAGACACGGACACTGGCGGCGGCGGGGTGGGGGGGCGCGACTATCGCGACAGAGCGGGCGCGGCCCTGAGCTCCATGAGACGGCAGTGACAGGGACATCGGTGAGAAGGGCGACTGTCGCGATAGGGCGGGGACCCGGAGCGCCCGGCGGGCCGGCGATGCCGGTGCTGCCCGCGGGCTGGGCGGGGCGGCAGGGGGCGCGGCCGGGGCGGGGGCGCCAGGCGGGGCTGCGGCCCTGCGAGCGTCGGGAGCTCCAGCGGGGCCCGGGGGCTGCAGGGACCCGCCTCGGGCAGCGGCTGCCCCTCGCCCCGGGCCCGGGGGCTGTGCCCGCCCCGCGGGCTCTCCGGGCTTGCTCCCACCGGGCTCAGCTGCCGTCCCGGCTCCCGCTCCAGCCGCGCTCTCCGCACCGCTCCCTCTCCCCGCACTGCTCCCGCTCCGGCCGCGCTCCCCGCACTGCTCCCGCTTCAGCCGCGCTCCCCGCACCGCTCCCGCTCCGGCCGCGCTCCCCGCACCGCTCCCTCTCCCCGCACCGCTCCCGCTCCGGCCGCGCCTCCCGCTGCCGGGCCCGGGCTCTAGAGCCGGCTCGGAGAGGATCCAGAGCAGTACGCGAGGTATCTCTAATCTTAACCTGTCCTCCGTCGGGAGCCCCAAGGTGCTTCACCCCGTTGTTATGTACCTCTTAAAGCCTTTCTTCCATCTGACCAAGCTGTTTTCCTGTTTTCTGATACTACAGGGGACTATACTTCTGTTACACTTTCCTCGTGCCTGGAGTTGTGGTCTGAAGGGGTTTGTTCAGATTCAGGTTTTTGGAATGGGAAGTGTTCAGGCAACGTGGCTCTTCCAAAATCACTTTAATGCAAGTGTTGCTGATGCAGAGGTAGTAGATGGAGCAGGCAACAGGCATGAATGGAGAAATCAGAAAATAGTATTTTTTCGTGGAAGTGGACGCATAGGGAGCCCTGTACAGCAGGAGAGTAAGTTAGAGGAAGCAAGAGAACTTAAAGGTGTCATATATAATCCCACTGAAACCACATGTGGTGGCTTTAGCAAACTAGCACAAATACAGGTCACTTTTTTGGCAGCAAAATATAATCAGGAACATCCTGACAATTCATGGGGCTTAAGTGGAAGGTTTATGTTTGTATTCTGTGAAGGCCGTGCTGACTCTTCCCTCAGGCAGTGCTGCTGGGCGTGACTCAATCGATTTGAAGACGCGGGGTACCGGTTTGTTGGTTTCTGTATAATGTTTGCTCTCGTGCTTAAGTGCTAAAAGCTCGTTTCATGTAATTGCTCCTTCCTTTTTTAAATACCTTTTGCTATTAAATTTTAATAAAGACTCGAGTTTATTTGCATGTATTTTTAATACCATTGTTTTGTATCAATCCAGCTAAAAAGAGAAAGGTACTTGGGCATCCCCATGAGTGTAGCTCCCTTGGCATGAGCAGTTGCCTGAACTGTCAAGCACCCAAGAATGCCCAGCAAGGTTCAGGTGCTTTAATGGTGCTGAACCAGGAATTTAGGAGATTTCCCTGTCCCTGATAAGGAATCAAAAGTAAAACCCTCGTGGTGAGAAGTCAGTGAATGGAAGTGCTTAGTGAAGGTGGCTCGAGTTCAGTCAGCCCTGTGGCTTTGTAGGGGTGGGTGGGTCTTTTGTGCATCTGATATTCAGGGAAAACTGTCAGTCTGTAGTTACCCTGTAGAGATTGCTCCCCACCCCTCTGCTAATCTCAGCCTGATCCAGTCAGGATTGGGGGATTTTCCACAGCAGCATCCTCTCTCAGAGCACGGGGATGGCCGAGTTCTCGTTATTGACTCCCTAAGGGCAGCAATCGCCATGTCTGTGAGTCCTTCCTCATAAATTGCAGTCACTTGACTGATTTCAGCCAATGTGGCAGAAGATGAAAGTACTTTTCCTTCAGTCCATTGAAAATTGGTGGTTAAAATCACCAGTCAAACCTCAAAGCCTTCGTTCCTTCAGGCACGGCAAGGAGAGCTCAGCCTCCCACCCCCAGCAGCCACGTGGCAAATAATCACCCATTTCTGCCTGGGTAACCAGCATGTGCAGTGACTGAGCAAGGAGGGGACTTTTGGGGGGTTTTCCTTTTAAAAGAAATTATGGTGTGTGTACTATTAATGGTTTGTGCCATTTACTGAGTCCTTGGGGATTATTTGTTCACCCACAGAAAAGCAGCATCAACTTTGACAGTCAGTGATTTCCATGAGCTGGTAATTTAAACGGGTGTCCCAGGTGGCTGTTTGAATTGGGAATGTTTATTATGTAACTTGAGAATTTTGCATGTGCTTCGTGTTCAGCCTTGTATTACTCTTGATTTGAAATCACAGTTTTCATTGAAAATGCAAATAAACCATGTTATGTTTCTGGATATAAAGGTAAAATGAAGACTTCATGTCATTTCTACAAAAGGCACTGGCAGAAAAAGCAGGTTGTCTGCATGGGCTGTGCTGATTCCTGTCTATTTTAAATTTGTGTCAGAGACAGACTTAATGGATTTTGGGATATGCCCTAACCTCAGTCTCTATGGAAAACCTCGGTGGTCAGGAAAAGCACCAAAGAGTACAAATAATGTACCAGGGGAGGGTTGGCATCACATTTGTCATACGCTCAATATTTAGTAGGGAAAACAAACTCTCGGTTTAAGCACTTCTGTTATTTTTCTGTTCTTTGTTACTTCTCATCTCCTGCCTGTCACACATGTTTGCCCTCCACCTCCCGGAGCTCCCAGCTGTGCATTCCCAGGGAGTGCAGGGAGCAGTGTCTGCGCAGCACAGCCATTTGGAGCAGCTGCTCCCGAGCCATTGTTTGCCTCCGGAGAGCTGCCCGAGCACATCACACAGCCCCAGTACGAGCTGTGCAACTGCTTTGTTGGATTCGCAACTATTTGTTGAAAGAATATGTAATCTAAAGTCATGAAAGTTGCCTTTGTATGCTGATGGTAACAAATTCGCTGTTTTGGTTTCATAACCAGTTGCAGACTTTCCCAGGCTGCTTCTGAACGAAATGTCCGAGTTCCCCCGGGCCAGACCTCCTGTCACTCGAGTAATAATGCCTGTTGTCCACCTTTTGTCTTCTTTTCCTTCCGCTTATTTTATTCCTGATCCATATGTTGTGCTTTAAACCAAGAAGATCCTAATTTTATGGAACACAGCAAGGCAGAAGAGCGGATTTGTAACACAAAGAAAACGCCAGGGAGGGAAAGCCGTGCTGGGGGACACCACTGCCTCGCTGGACTTCTGCATTTGCGCGTTCAAGGGTTCCGAAGTGAACCACTGAAGTGGAGAAGGGCAGGGACGATTGAAGGCAGAGAAGGGCGAAGCGGGCGGAGCCCTGCTGGGCCCTGGGAGTGCGGGGCGGGTCGCTGGCGCTGCCCGAGCACGGCGGACGCGGAGCCCCCCTCGCTGTCCTTCCTCCCAGCCATTGCAGGGGCTTGTTCTCGAGCTTCCTGCCCGAGAAGCTGCCCTGGGCGCTCCTCTCAGCTCAGCTCCGCAGCAGCAGAAATGCGACCCGCAGTGCCGGACGGGGCCTCCTGCAGAGACCAGGGTGGTTCTTGTCCTCAGACGCTCTTACCTGTGCAGGTCCGAAGCGGCGCTGCCCCTTCCCTGAGAGCCGCGGCCGCCGCTGCCCCTCCGCGCTCCCACCCACCCCGATCCGTGCCGGGGCCGCCGCTGCCCCTCCGCGCTGCTGCCCCGATCCCTGCCGGGGCCGCGGGGAGCAGGCGGCGGCGGATCCGGGCAGTAGCAGGGGATTGGCAAACAGCCTGGGAGAAAGGCAGACTGTCCCATTCGCGTGGAAATCGTATTTGCAAGGAGATACAGGCAGTGCTTGGCTGTCACGGATTAGGGAGGGAGAAAGCGCCGCGGCTGAAGCTGGCGGCTGTATTTTCAGTGTTTTGTGCGAGGAGACGCTGCACACGCGGTGACATTGCCTTTGGATCTCCTCAGCCCGCCAGCCCATCGCCTGCGCTCCAGCACCCGCAGGACCCGCCTTGCTCCGCTGTTCGGCCCTCCCCGGGGGCAAGGACCGTCACACCCATCCCCACAGCGGTCGAGCTGCTGCTGCTGCTGCCCGCGGGGCTGCGCTCGGCTCTTGGCATGGATCCCTGCAGGGCAGCGTGGGGTGGGTCAGTGGAGGGGAGGGTGGGTACTCCAGGACATCGTCTGCTCCGCAGCGCTGTGAGACAGGACAGCAGCCACGGAATGGGGAATTTGCTTTAAATCATTACACTGGAGGAACCGTTTCGTCACAAAACCACCACTTGTTCATTGGATCAGTTCCATCAGTAATTCTGGGAGATGGCTGAGGAGTGGTTTTTGACAAGACGACACCAACTGCTTTCTCTCCATCTAGAGTTTTGGGGGCTTTGTGCCTCCCTTGGGTTTTTCCTTCTGTGCTGAGATGATCATAACCTTTCTACAGGATGCCTGAGAGCAGCTGCTCCTTCTGTCTAGACGCCCGGACAAGGATGGAGATGACGAAGAGCTGTTTTCCCCATCTGGCCTGGGATTAAATCTCTCTGTCACAGGTAAGGTCTGCACAGGTTTATTTGCTGGCGTGAATAGAAAGCAGGGAAGGCTTCATTTCTGCTCCTGCCACTTCACTCGGAAGGGCTCTGCGCAGATGGGGGGGTGCTGTGAGAACGAAGTAATTTCAGTGAGTTCCTGCCTGAATTAACCTGACCCACCCTTCACCAATCACAGGCACCGCGTGTGTAGTGGGAAATGGCCTTTCACTGGAAGACAGCAAGGTTTAACAGTGTCCAAGTATTGTTCAAAGATGTGTTGTTATTCATATGCTAAGTGCTGACTTGCTTGGGGTGCTCCCTATTCCCCTGTGTTGCTCTCTGTCACCTCCTCCAGCCAAATTTCTCCTCCTAACACTGGCAAGCAAATAACAGTAACTCATAATTACTGAGTTAAAAGCTTAGCAAGAAAACTTTCTCACTAGAATAAGAACGTACTAGAATGCATTATGCATACCATACATAATGAGAATATATGTTATTTTCAAAAATCAGTGACTAATGTGAAGTGCCATGGCTGACTTTTAAGGAGACCCAAATGGCCCCGCTATCAGAGGTATTAAGCAGTAACTCAGTGGAAAATTAAAGCAAGACCAAGAACAGTCTACTAGACTAGTACTTGGACTTGGTTGATAAAAATAGCTTGTAAACACTAAGAGCATTTACATACTAATGAACCTCTGACTCATTAAATAACAGGGTATTTGGTTTATTTTCTTAAGACCAGGTCATTTCTCTAAGGAAACGGATATGTCTTCCCAAAAATACCCCATCAAAAAACAAGTAAAAATCCATCCCAACACCGTAACAGTGAAATACACCTCTCATTATCCCCAGCCAGGAGAAGAGGGGTGTGAGGATGTTAATGAAGACACTGGAACATTCGTGGAGGATAATCCTAAGAGAAGATTACTGAGTGATGGCAAAAAGAGAGAAAGGACTTTCTTTGGTACAATAGACACCAAGCCAGCACAACTGCCCAAGCCTGACAAGACTGGACAATCCCAGCACTTTCCTGAAGGCAGTATCTTGCAGTCCAGAAGAACATGGGCTGTCCTTTTTGGGTCTGCCGTGGCTCACGGATGTGTGGCTCTAATCACAAGATTGATTGCTGACCGCTCCAAAGTGCCATCCCTAGAGCTGATTTTCATCCGGTCGGTCCTGCAGGTGCTGTCCATCACTGTGGTGTGTTACCACCACGAGCCTCCCTTCGGCCCCAAAGGCTACAGGCTCCGGCTCTTCTTCTACGGGGTCTGCAATGTGGTCTCTATTACCTGTGCCTACACCTCCTTCTCCATAGTGCCCCCCAGCAATGGGACCATCATGTGGAGGGCGACCACCACAGTGTTCAGTGCCATTCTTGCTCTCTTACTCATGGATGAAGGAATGGCTTACATTGATGTAGTTACTGTACTTGGCAGCATGTTGGGCGTTTGTCTGGTCATGATCCCCAACATTGTTAAAGAGGAAAACTCTTTCCTGAGCACCTGGAAGGAAGGTTTTGGCTATACCATGACTGTCATGGCTGGTCTGGCCACTGCCCTCTCCATGATAGTCTACAGGTCCATCAAGGACAACATCAGCATGTGGACAGCCCTATTCACCTTCAGCTGGACAGGGACAGTGTGGGGAGCGTCCACCATGTTCCTGCTCCAAGAGCCAATTGTCCCGCTGGATGGGGAAACCTGGAGCTATCTCCTT
Source organism: Pithys albifrons albifrons (assembly GCF_047495875.1). Classification (NCBI taxonomy): domain Eukaryota; kingdom Metazoa; phylum Chordata; class Aves; order Passeriformes; family Thamnophilidae; genus Pithys; species Pithys albifrons. The sequence goes on along the minus strand of NC_092468.1, from coordinate 1,369,652 downwards.
GCCATCTGCCTGTGCTCCACTGCTGCCTTCTTGGGGGTCTACTATGCCCTGAGCAAGTTCCACCCTGCTCTGGTGAGCACCGTGCAGCACCTGGAGATCGTCATCGCCATGGTCCTGCAGCTCCTGGTGCTGCGCATTGTCCCAGGCACCTGGGACCTGCTTGGGGGAGCTGTTATTTTGGTTAGTGTTTTCTTTCTTGCGTGTTACAAACTCTCCTGGAAGAACTTAAGGCAGCAAGATTATCAGGAGATTGTGGATTCCTCCATTAAATGAACCACAGCTTTGCTGTCCAGTTCTGGCTGTGACCAAGTGAAAGTAACTCATTTCAACTCTTGTGTCCCAAAGTAGTGGTCAGATCCTCTCTCTGACATTTAAATTCTCAGCTCATGTAGCAATGTTGGTGTTTCCAGACTCCCATGCCAGGTGAATTTTTTCTGCTGCATATAACCACTGACTTTTTGTCATACACCAAAGGTCACCACACAGGCCGTGTGAGCAGAAGCACAGGCTGGCCCAGAGAAGGGCAGACCAAGCCACACATGTTCTTCCTCACCTTCCCTGGATAAGGCAATACAGAGGGATTCACTAGAGACTCTCATTCCTGTGCTGTGGTAGTAAGAGAATGAGCAGTGAAACCATTACAATGTAGTTCTCATATCCTCTGCAACGCTTCTTAAGCTTTGCCTGCAATGTTGTAAAGGAAATAATGCTACATTTCTGTGCTAAAACTTGCATTTCCTGTGTATATAAAGAAGTCAGTAAAGCTTTTTGTGCTTTGTGGTTAAATTTCTGTCTCAACCAATGCAGGAAGCCCAGATCTCCTGTGGGGGAAGGAGAGCCCCAAACACTGAATCTCCAGTTGTGCCACACATGGGAAAGATCTCCAAGAATTAGGAGGCCTATGATAAATTAAGCACCGATCCCTGAAGCAGAGCCAAATTCTTTCTATGGAACCACTTTTTCTAAAAGAAGTTTCAACCATTATGCAAGGGAGGGGGGGGGAAAAGGCAGAAATAAAGATTGGATTTGAGGTCGAGGTGTGAGCACTGCTGGTAACCCTGACCAGCCTGGAAGGTACCAGGGACTTGCAGTCAGGGTGTCTGGGCCCTAATGCTCCAGTTAGAAATGAGATTTACAAAAAGCCTCAGGGTTCTATGGTTGCAAATACTGTTCCTGGCTGAGCTAATGCATGGCTGTAAAGAGAAAGGCCAGCATCAGACTCTGTGTCCGTGGTCTCCATGCCAACCAGGCCCAGCAGGCACTGCCATGCTCCAGCGGACTGTGCCTCTGTTCTGGGACATAAGCATTTTCCAAGGAAAAATGCATCACCCAGATGAACCCAACCAGTCCAGCTTCCCCCGTGGAAAATACATTTTACTTGGGAAAAGGCCAGAGCAGCAGCAATTACTTTTATTCCTATGAAGCCCTGGGGAGAGCAGGTTCCCTGACACCAGCCAGCCCAGCTCCTGGTCCGTGTGACACTCGTGTCCTCCCACGTCAGGCCATGCAGGAGACACATTTCCTCAGGTGCTGGCACAGTTACAGCTGCCCCAACCACGATTTCCTTGAGGAGCAGGAGGAGGTGGCAACAGGAGCTGTGCCCACTGTAGAGAGGACAGGAGAAAGGGGAGGAGGTAAAGCAACGCAGAGCTGGGAAAGCCATGCCCAGCCAAAAAGCCCTTTGGTAGCTTTGGGCAGGGCAGCTGCCAGCCCCGAATCTTGCTGTGCTTCTATCAACTGACTTCCCACTGGAGCAGATGGTCTTTCTTCCTCTGACTGCTCAGACAGCAGGAAAGCTTCCTTTGTGGAAAGCAACCAGGGCAAAAGGCTCCACCTCCCATGGCTTTCATGGCTGGACTCCCTTGTGCCAACATGTGCACGTGGCTGCAGCCAGCTGGGCACTGGGCACTGGTGCTGGCAGCCAAGGAGCACCTGGCAGCAATGCTGCTGTGCAGCACGGGGGAGTCCTGGGCAAGCTCCTGAGCTGCCCCAGCCCCAGCAAAGCCCCCTCCTCACCCCCACTCCCTGCCACCTCAGAAACCCTGAGCCCAAGCTGGCAGAGCCCCCAGGCACGGTCCCAGCCCAGGACCTGGGGGATGGCTTGCAGTGATGCCCAGGCCTATGGGGCTGGGTGCTGCTCCAGCTGTGCCACAGCCTGCACCAGGTCCTGCACCGCCAGGTCCACATCTGCCCGTGAGGTGTCCCGGCCCACGCTCAGCCGCAGGGCATTCTGCGCCACGTCAGGGGCAATCCCACAGCCCAGCAGGATCGGGGAGGGCCTGGAACAAGGCATGGGGTGAGCGGGTTGGACTCCAGGGCCAAGGAAACACACACATCATCAGGAGGCCCCCCTCAAGCTGCAGGAGAGAGCACATGTGCTGATGTACTCCAGGCAAACCTGTCTCCTGCATAGCACCCTGCCTGTTCTCCAAAGGCACCTTCTCCCACTGGGCTTGTTCCCCTACGGTGGATTTGGTTCTTCCCCTCCCAGGGACGTGTCCCATGTCCCCATGGGTTGGCAGCTCTGCCATGTCTAAAGAGCATTGCTCTAGAGCAGGCCAAAAGCAGCTGCTGTCCCCACATTCCCAGAGAAGCCACCTGGAGATCCAAACTGGCGGCAGCAGGTGAGCCAGGCACACGTGGATGTGCGCCAAGATCTTTTCTGGCAGTGCCAGGAGTTCAAAAGTACTTCCAAGCTTAGCTGCATCACCACAGCCAGGAGGGACAAAGTCCTTCCAAGCATCAGTCAGGTGTTCAACTGTGTCTCCTGCAAATATCCCCCTCACAGCCCTTCAGCCCCTCTGGAAAGCTCTGCAGCCTCTCTGCTCCAGAGAACAATGCCCAAGCCTGTCCCGTTTCCCTCTCCTACCGACTGTTCCCTGGAAGACACCCTGGGCTGGCCAAGCTGGCCACTTACCGGTCCCCCTTGTCCGAGTGACAGGCAGCCCCCACACTGGCGAGCAGCACCTTGCAGTGAGCCAGCACTCTGCGCCCTGCACACACAGCACAGAGAGAGCTCACCCTGCACACACAGCACAGAGCTCGCCCTGCACACACAGCACAGAGAGAGCTCACCCTGCACACACAGCACAGAGAGAGCTCACCCTGCACACACAGCACAGAGAGAGCTCACCCTGCACACACAGCACAGAGCTCACCCTGCACACACAGCACAGAGCTCGCCCTGCACACACAGCACACAGAGAGCTCACCCTGCACACACAGCACACAGAGAGCTCACCCTGCACACACAGCACAGAGAGAGCTCACCCTGCACACACAGCACAGAGAGAGCTCACCCTGCACACACAGCACAGAGCTCGCCCTGCACACACAGCACAGAGCTCACCCTGCACACACAGCACAGAGCTCGCCCTGCACACACAGCACAGAGAGCTCACCCTGCACACACAGCACAGAGCTCGCCCTGCACACACAGCACAGAGCTCGCCCTGCACACACAGCACAGAGAGCTCACCCTGCACACAGCACACAGAGAGCTCACCCTGCACACACAGCACAGAGAGAGCTCACCCTGCACACACAGCACACAGAGAGCTCACCCTGCACACACAGCACAGAGCTCACCCTGCACACACAGCACAGAGCTCGCCCTGCACACACAGCACAGAGAGAGCTCACCCTGCACACACAGCACAGAGAGAGCTCACCCTGCACACACAGCACAGAGCTCGCCCTGCACACACAGCACAGAGCTCACCCTGCACACACAGCACAGAGAGCTCACCCTGCACACACAGCACAGAGCTCACCCTGCACACACAGCACAGAGAGAGCTCACCCTGCACACACAGCACAGAGAGAGCTCACCCTGCACACACAGCACAGAGCTCACCCTGCACACACAGCACAGACCTCGCCCTGCACACACAGCACAGAGAGAGCTCACCCTGCACACACAGCACAGAGCTCACCCTGCACACACAGCACAGAGCTCGCCCTGCACACACAGCACAGAGCTCACCCTGCACACACAGCACAGAGAGAGCTCACCCTGCACACACAGCACAGAGCTCACCCTGCACACACAGCACAGAGAGAGCTCACCCTGCACACAGCACAGAGAGAGCTCGCCCTGCACACACAGCACAGAGCTCACCCTGCACACACAGCACAGAGCTCACCCTGCACACACAGCACAGAGCTCGCCCTGCACACACAGCACAGAGAGAGCTCACCCTGCACACACAGCACAGAGAGAGCTCACCCTGCACACACAGCACAGAGCTCACCCTGCACACACAGCACAGAGCTCGCCCTGCACACACAGCACAGAGCTCACCCTGCACACACAGCACAGAGAGCTCACCCTGCACACACAGCACAGAGAGAGCTCACCCTGCACACACAGCACAGAGCTCACCCTGCACACAGCACAGAGAGAGCTCACCCTGCACACACAGCACAGAGCTCGCCCTGCACACACAGCACAGAGAGAGCTCACCCTGCACACACAGCACAGAGCTCGCCCTGCACACACAGCACAGAGAGAGCTCACCCTGCACACACAGCACAGAGCTCACCCTGCACACACAGCACAGAGCTCACCCTGCACACACAGCACAGAGCTCGCCCTGCACACACAGCACAGAGAGAGCTCACCCTGCACACACAGCACAGAGCTCACCCTGCACACACAGCACAGAGCTCGCCCTGCACACACAGCACAGAGCTCACCCTGCACACACAGCACAGAGAGAGCTCACCCTGCACACACAGCACAGAGCTCACCCTGCACACACAGCACAGAGAGAGCTCACCCTGCACACAGCACAGAGAGAGCTCGCCCTGCACACAGCACACAGAGAGCTCACCCTGCACACACAGCACAGACCTCGCCCTGCACACACAGCACAGAGAGAGCTCACCCTGCACACACAGCACAGAGAGAGCTCGCCCTGCACACACAGCACAGAGCTCGCCCTGCACACACAGCACAGAGAGAGCTCACCCTGCACACACAGCACACAGAGAGCTCACCCTGCACACACAGCACAGAGCTCACCCTGCACACAGCACACAGAGAGCTCACCCTGCACACACAGCACAGAGAGAGCTCACCCTGCACACACAGCACAGAGAGCTCACCCTGCACACACAGCACAGAGCTCGCCCTGCACACACAGCACAGAGAGAGCTCGCCCTGCACACACAGCACAGACCTCGCCCTGCACACACAGCACACAGAGAGCTCACCCTGCACACACAGCACAGAGCTCACCCTGCACACACAGCACAGAGAGAGCTCGCCCTGCACACACAGCACAGACCTCGCCCTGCACACACAGCACACAGAGAGCTCACCCTGCACACAGCACACAGAGAGCTCACCCTGCACACACAGCACAGAGAGCTCGCCCTGCACACACAGCACAGAGAGAGCTCACCCTGCACACACAGCACAGACCTCGCCCTGCACACACAGCACAGAGCTCGCCCTGCACACACAGCACAGAGCTCACCCTGCACACACAGCACAGACCTCGCCCTGCACACACAGCACAGAGAGAGCTCACCCTGCACACACAGCACAGAGCTCACCCTGCACACACAGCACAGAGCTCGCCCTGCACACACAGCACAGAGAGAGCTCGCCCTGCACACACAGCACAGAGCTCGCCCTGCACACACAGCACAGACCTCGCCCTGCACACACAGCACAGAGCTCGCCCTGCACACACAGCACAGAGAGAGCTCACTCTGTACACATAGCACAGCTCTGCCCCTGCCTGCCTCCCTGCCCAGCACCATTGTGGTCGAGGCTCTGAGCTGGGAGGTGCTCCCTTGGCACATCACAGGGCACTGCGGGGTAAGAGCTACCTTGGAGGCCTGGTCCCAAGATGGAGAAGTTAGAGGTGTTGCAGAGTCGCTTGGAGCCCTTAAAGTGGCTGTTGAAGTGGATCCTCTCCTTTCCAAAGGAGGCCTGGAGAAATCAGTGCTGTGAACCCCTTTAGGTTCATGAGTAGGGCTGGAGGGACGTGACCCATGCTGCGACAGGCCCTACACTCTGCAGGCTGAGACCCCAGGGAGGGCCCAGGTGTGCTCACCTCCAGCCTGGCCTCCAGGTAATCCCGGACATCCCTCATGTGAGCCTCGTAGGCCTCCCAGTTCTTGCTCACTAACTCTGCAGCCTGGGGAGAGAAAACCCAGATCTCTGACACCTCCCTCAGTGTCTTGTCCCTAGAACAGGAGTCCAGCCTGGAACAGGCTCTGTGATTACCAAGTTCCCTGTGTCCTGTCACAGCCTCCCAGTGCCCTGTATCACGTGAGCTGTGAGACTGCCAGGGCTGCAAACCTGCAACCAAAGGACCTCCTCCCACTGGCACCAGAAAGCCCCATCACCTTTCCCGGTAGTTCTCCCGCCCCTGTGCACCCCGAGTTTGTCACTTCTGATGACTGTGCTGGTTCTGCCAGGCGGCACCTGCAGGGAACCACTTCACCCCTGCCCATCACTGGCTCACCTGGCCCAGGCCGGCGATCATTGGGGTGTTCTCAGTGCTGGAAGGGAAGAGAAAGCAGTGAGTTATTTCTCCTGACCAAAAACCCAACCTCAGGGAACAGCCATTGCTTGTGTGGGACCCACCCCCCCGCCCCTCCCAGCCCTGGCACCTCTCTGGGAAGGGGGCAGTTTCACCTGTGGAAAGCCTGAGCACCAGGGAGTTCCCCCCTACAGACACACGTCCCTGCTGTGCTGGGCTGCTCATCCCTGGGCTGGCAGTGGCACAGGGAGGCAGCCACCAGTGGTGTGGCCACCAGCCCGAGCCCCAGCTCCCAAGAGCCCCCCTGTCCCTTACCCTGGGCGGAAGCTCCTCTCTTGGCCCCCTCCGAGGAGCAGAGGGTGCAGTGGGGCTGTGCTGCCGGGGCCGCGCACGTACAGGGCACCGATGCGGGGGCCGCAGAACTGCGGGGACAGAGCGCTGTGACCTGGGGACACGCCAGCCACCTTTCCTGTGCCCCTGCACACGTCCCTGCCCGTCTCAGGGGCACAGGTCACTGCAGAGCTGCTCCCTGGCCTTGACCTCCTCCTGCTGCCCATTCCAGATCAGCCCTGACTTGCAGGAGCAGAGTCTGCCTGCAGAGCCCCATCCAGCAGGAAAACTTTGGCTATTGATGAGGTACCAAGCTCTGGGGGACACCCAAATTGCCCCTGGCACCCCAACAGAGATGTCTGAGAGGGCAAGCAGTGGCTGGGCCACATGAACAGGGCCACATCTTGTGTCCTACTGTGGTGAGGTGGGGCCATACCTTGTGTCCCCTGATGGTGAGATGGGGCCATACCTTGTGTCTTCTCATGGTGAGGTGGGGCCATACCTTGTGTCTTCTCATGGTGAGGTGGGACCACACCTTGTGGCCCCTAATGGTGAGGTGGGGCCACACTTTGAGTCTTCTGATGGTGAGGTGGGGCCATACCTTGTGTCTTCTGATGGTGAGGTGGGGCCATACCTTGTGTCTTCTCATGGTGAGGTGGGACCACACCTTGTGGCCCCTAATGGTGAGGTGGGGCCACACTTTGTGTCTTCTGATGGTGAGGTGGGGCCATACCTTGTGTCCCACTGTGGTGAGGTGGGGCCATACCTTGTGTCCCACGATGGTGAGATAGTCCACCCCCAGTTCCTGCACGTCCACACGCCCCTTGCCAATCATCTGTGCCGCGTCCGTGTGCACCAGGACCCGGGGCAGCCCCTCTGCCGCCCTGCGCTGGTTGAGAGCTTGCATGCGCTGGCTCAGCTCCAGGATGGGCTGTGGGAGGGTGAGGGGCTGCCTCAGGGACCGCCTGCCCCCTGACCAGGCACCCCTCTGCAGGGCTGTGCCAACACTGCCCACGCTCACCATGATGACGCCAGTCTCGTTGTTGGCCAACATGATGGACACCAGGCAGGTGTTGGGCCGGATGGCGGCCAGGACATCGTCCACCTCGGCCCGGCCACTCCGCAGGGACACGGCCACAAAGGTGGTCTCTGTGAGCAGGGAACAAGGCCTGAGGTTTGCTGGGGAGCCTGGCAGTGCCCAGGGCTGCCCATGCCCCCTGAACGGCACCAGAGTGTGCGGGCAGTGGGTGCACAGATGGCATGGCAGGGAACACATCACCCTGAGGGAACAGGGGCACCGTGGGGGGAGTCAGAGCCCTCTTGGGGAGAGAAGTGGAGCAGCGTGGAGCACGTGGGTCCCCACCCTCCACAGAAGTGCCAGTGGAGAGATGTGCCCCCTGCAAACGCCATGCTGTCCCCGTGCCACCCACCTGCCAGGCCCTCCTTGCCCAGCTGCTCCAAGGGCAGGCGGATGGAGTCATGCTCCACGCTGGACGTGACGATGTGTGGTGTGCCCCGGCCGTGCCCTGCCACCGGCTGGCCCTCCCGGAAGTGCCTGCAGGCAGTGTGGATCACCATGTTGTTGGCCTGAGGAGAGAGGGAAGTGAAGCTCCCTGCCCACCTTCACTGTGGCTCTTGCTGGATGGGGGGTGTTGGGTAGGGGGTCACTGCTCCCACCTCCGTGCCCCCCGAGGTGAACACGATGTCCTCGGGGCGCGCGCCCACCATCCGTGCCAGGCTCTCCCGAGCGCTGCTGATGAGTTCCTTGGCCTTCCTGCCTGTGGGACAAGACCTGGCATTTCCTGTGGCCCACCGGCCTCAGGGTCCGGCCCCGGAGCCCCCTGGCCCCATCCCAGCCCTACCTGCGGGGTGGGTGCTGCTGGGGTTGCCCCAGGCCTGGCTCAGGGCGTCCTGCACGGCCTGTGCCACCTCAGGGGCTGGTGGCGTGGTGGCGTTGTGGTCCAGGTAGACCCTCCTGGGGGGCAGGTGGCAGGTGAGGGGCGCTGGGGGGCACTGGGAGGGGCTGGGGTAGGGCGGGGTCTCACCCCTCCGATGGGTCACAGCGCGGCTCCGTCCCAGCGCCCATCGCTGCTGGCACTGCTGGCACCGCCCTGGCACAGACACGTGGGGACCAGCACCCGCCCTGCCGGGGCCAGCACACCCTCCAATCAGCGCCCTCCCTGCTGCCCTACTGTGCCGTCTCCACCAATCAGCGCCCTCCTGCTGCCCCACTGTGCTGTGCCCACCAATCAGCACGCTCCCTGCTGCTCCATGGCTCTGTACCCACCAATCAGCGCCCTCCCTGCTGCCCCATGTCTCTGTACTCACCAATCAGCGCCCTCCCTGCTGCCCCATGGCTCTGTACCCACCAATCAGCGCCCTCCCTGCTGCCCCATGTCTCTGTACTCACCAATCAGCGCCCTCCCTGCTGCCCCACTGTGCCGTGCCCACCAATCAGCACGCTCCCTGCTGCCCCATGGCTCTGTACCCACCAATCAGCGCCCTCCTGCTGCCCCATGGCTCTGTACCCACCAATCAGCGCCCTCCTGCTGCCCCATGGCTCTGTACCCACCAATCAGCGCCCTCCCTGCTGCCCCACTGCGCCGTGCCCACCAATCAGCGCCCTCCCTGCTGCCCCACTGCGCCGTGCCCACCAATCAGCGCCCTCCCTGCTGCCCCACTGCGCCGTGCCCACCAATCAGCGCCCTCCCTGCTGCCCCACGGTGCCGTGCCCACCAATCAGCGCCCTCCCTGCTGGCCCCCGGTGCCGTGCCCACCAATCAGCGCCCCGCTCGCCCCCGCGCACTGCCCAATAGGGTGCCCGGCCGAAGCCCCACGCGCGCCCCCGGCCCTGCCGGCGCCTCTCGCGCGCGGGCGCAGCGGAAGGGGCGAGGCCGGTTCCGGCGCGGGGCGGGGCGGATGGCGCTGCCCGTACCCAAGATGGCGGTGGTACCGCCGGGCCGGACCCCGCGCGCGCTGCCGGTGAGCGCGGGGGGGGGGTCGGGCCCGGGGGAGGTACCGGGGGGGGCAGCGCCGGGCCCGTTCGGCGTTCGACACTCGGCAGCGCCCGCCGGGCCCGTTCGGCGTTCGGCACTCGGCGTTCGGCTGTGCTGGGCCGGGCTGGGCCCGCGCTGCCCGCGCGAAGTGCCGGCACTCACCGCACGGGCCGCAGGAACGCGGAGCCCGCGCCGGGCGCTCCGTATTAGGCGCGGAGCCGCCCGCGGGGTCTGGGTGGGCTGGGCCGGCGCCGCCGTCCAACCAAGGCCCGCGGCCCTCCGTCCTGACGCTCCTCTCTGCCCTCGCCTTCCAGGTCAGGTCGTAGCCGCGGGGTCCCGGCGCAGGCATGGAAGCGGTGGACACCGAGGTGAGGGCGCGCAAGACTCTGGGCACTGTGGAGTACGTGGAGGCCTCGGGGTTCGCGCAGGGCGTGCTGCCCACCCGCAGGGATGTGGTGCAGAACATGCTGTACCTGCTGCAGCCCAAGCGCGCCGGCCAGGCCCAGCGTTCCAAGGAGGACGCGGCCCAGCTGCTCGCTGAGCACCTGCAGGAGCACTGGCTGGTCTGCAACCTGCACACCATCGCCACGCAGAACATAAAGAAACTCATCCTCAAAATGTACGAGGAGTTCACCAGGTTGTACCAGACCAGGAAGCAGAGACAGAACGACGCATTCTGCAAGCGAGCCGACAGATTCAACGAGGGCTCGGAGAAGCTTTTCGATGTGTTTTGTACAGACGTGCAAATGAGAGATAAACTGGAGGAGTGCAGTGGGATAAAAATGACCAGCATCGAGTGGAAGTTTCTGGAAGACCAGAGGAGCGAGAGAAAAATGTACTACGAAGATTTCACAGAGAAGCAGGAGCTGAAGATGATGGAGAGGAGGCAGAAGATCCAGTGTCTGGAGCACTTCAGGAAGCTGGCCCGGGAGGAGAAGGAGGGCAGCAAGGCCAAGGAGAAGGTCAGGGGCGAGGAGCAGTCGGACAGGGGCACGAGCGTGGACGAGCCATGCCCCGCAGAGGAGGAGAACGGCAGCGCCCCGGCCTTCTCGCTGCGGGGCCGGCGCAAGCGCCGCTGCCCTACGGCCACCACTGCCACCAACGCGCCCCTGGAGGGCGAGCACATACGGATGAGCATCCGCAGGGTCAGGCCTGGCTTCTACGAGACTGTGGAGAAGGTGAAGGACTGCTAGCGCCCGCCACGGAGGGGGCACAGCTGCTGGAGTGCGGGGGCAGTGCGCACCGGAGGCAAGTTTGAAACCCCACCACCCACTGGAAGTGATTGTTGTAGATCCCCAAGCCAGAGCTCAGGAACGTCCTGCCTCCAGGGAAGAGGGCAGGGATGATGGCAACAGCAGCAAGGACTAAACCACGTGGATTTGGAAGGATGAGCTGTCGGTGGCCAGCGATGCCAAGGCTCAAATGCAGCGGATGATCCAAGGTTACATAGTGTATAAGCCTCTTCTTCCAAGGTCCTGTCTGCATCTGTGGAGTTTGGAAGTCTCTCAACGTTTCTGAGCCAGCGGTGGCCTAACAGTACAAATCGGGACTCGGATTTACTGCAGGGTAATAACTTGTACTTGTTGCTAATGGAGAACCCACGTCCTGAGCAGCCCTGGCTCCGTCGGCTGCCGCGGGGTGGAGGGTGCTCGGCCCCTTCCCGCAGGGTCCGTGTTCTGCGAGGAAGGAAGTGAGTTTTGAGCATGGATCACCCAGCCCTGGAGAGGTACCCTGTGCTTTTTGGAGGGGATTGCTCTCCTGCTCCAGGTGGGGGGAGAGATCAGGAGACAGTGGAGTGCTTTGGCTGTAAAAGCATTGGTGATTCTGAATGTTTTATTCTAGATTCTATTTTAATGACGTTTCCTTGATCAGGATAAACCTTCCCCATAACTGGATGAGTTTTATCATGAAGTCCCTAATACAGGATCTGGGGTGTGAATCCTAAATGAAGTGATAATGTTTTATCTTTGAGGAGAGGGGAGTAATATAGGAAGAAATGCAAATTGCATTATGTAGTTTTAAGATGAGAATAATTTTATAAACTCTTATCCTGCCGTTTTAGGATATAGGGAAGAAAACGCCTTCCCAGGTGTGGGGGTAGCTGTGGTGTTCTCAGCAGCAGGCACCCAGATCTGGGCTTGCTTTTCCACCCCCGAGGTCATGCAGACCAGCAGTGGGGACATGGCAGTTTTCCACCCAGAGATTGTTTGAACAAAGTGTGACCCTCTTGCCCACGTACATCCTGAGCAGTGACGTGTCTGTGACTTTTTTAGTTAGAGTTGCTTTACTGGTTTTTAAAGATGAGAGACTTGAACTTCCAGTGAAACTCAGTGCTGGAGATGTCTCTGGTGAGGTTCCCAAACCTTGCCAGACCACACCGAAAATGGAAAACCCCCGAGTCTCTGTCCACAAAAGATCTCTGGTAGAAAAAGTGCAAACTTGCCAGGTTTAAAGTTTACCTTCCAGTGTGAATGTTGGTTTCCCCACTCCAGTATCTCAGCCTTTCCCCGTTTTCTTTCCTCTCCGTCCTGCACATCATTTACTGACATTAACTCGTGCTTTTTCATTCTTTGGCTTTTGCTCCCTTTAACAATAAATGCATGTACAAATAATTTTGACAGTTCCTTTACTTTTGATGAATCAGTCCTTGGACCGCTTTGAAGTCCTGTGCTAAGGGAGGAATGAAGTGCGTTGCCGGTGCCGGTGCCGCGGGCACGGCCGAGCGCAGGCCCCATGTCCCGCCAGCTCCGAGCGCTGCGGCAGCTTCCCGGGCCCGGCTCGTTAGTCAGGGTGGGATCCTCGCTCTGTGTCTCTGACAAGTCCTTCGTGGTGAGATGCTCCAGGATATTTAGTGCCCACTGTGTATTCCTCATCACCCGAAGTGTTACGGGTTTGTTTGCAGCACCTCCAGCCTCTGCTGCCTGACACTTCACAGCCCTCCCTCCTCTCTGATGTGCTTCACTGACTTCCCCGTGCAAATTATGTCACGTTTAAACTATTTGCCTTCCAGCCCTGAGGTGCTGGACTTGAGCCTCTCACTGGGCCTCTACACCAGCAGCTCTGTTTCAGCAGGGAATATAGCCAAGCGCAGACCTCGCCGAAGTAGAAGTTTTTTAATAACTGCTGTAACCCCCCCTTTGTATTACAGATATAGCTGACAGTATAAATGCTCGTGTGTAAAGCAAATCCACCGGGGTTGGCTCGGATGTGGAACACAGCTCTGTAGTGCTTTATGATTTTCAGGGATTCAGGGAATTTAAGGTTGTCAGGTCTGACTTCCTGTCTACCACAGGGAATTACATTTCATTCAGAAGCCCCACACTCAGCCTGTTGGTCTCAGCTGAACTGACGTGTCTGACAGAAGGTCGAGACAAAGGTGTCAGCAATCTGCGGCCTCCCGTTACCTACTTAGTGATTTGCCACCTTCACTGTTTCAAAAAATAAAAGGAAGCAAAAAACCAAAAGTCTGACCATCTTTTAGGCTGTGATTCCTTTCACAACATCCTGTACAGGCTGAGCAGTGTTTATTGCATTGAAATCATAATTGGTTTTGCTTTAAACTGGGTTTGACTGTGGATAGAGCCAAAGCCTGGCTCTGTTTCTGCTGCAGCAGGGGGGAAATTTTGAAATCATGTATTCTGATTACTCTTCTTTGGGACCATGGTGCCTTTTTAATCAGGACAGTAAATCTTGTCCCAGGATTCTGTACTTTTGTACGTTAACAGTTGACTTTCCTTTTTGGTGTGTCCCAAATAAATTAATATAACATACCTCTGAGCTTTTGTTTCTTCTTTCTAAAGGGGGAGGAAAGAGGAAACTGAAGCTAAAATAAATCTCTGCTTCAGCTCTCCCGCATGGGCCCTGCAGCAGCTGCCGTGGTGTGTGGAGGTGGAAGCTGCTAGAAATGGGAGTCTAGCATGGGGACCCACCTGGAGCCTTTTCTTACCAAAGGTGCTGGAGCTTGGAGCAGCCCAAGGTAAGGGGGGAGGGACAAAACCTCTGCATGTGGTGGCAGCGTTTCATTTTGGCTCTCGGTGCCTCAGGTGCACTGGGGGCTCCCTGCCTGACCCCACACGTGGGTGTCCCACTGCTGCCTGTTCTCTCCTGGCTCAGGGCGTTGTTGTGGGAGATGAGTGAGGGGCAGGGAGTGTCCAGGAGACACACGGGACCTCGGCAAGGAAGGGAAGTGGTAAAAGAGGAAATACTGGAAAGGGTGTGTTTGCTTCAACTGCTTTTGCAAAAGGGAACCAATGTGCATCCCAGGGGCTACAGACACTTCTGCTGGACACTTAAGTCAGTGATTTAACTGGGCATTTGGGGGGAAATATCTTCAGCCTTTGCACCTTGAAACTTTCTGGTTTTTGCAAGGGGAGCGGTAGAAAGAAGAGGGCACCCTGAAACCCCTGTGCTCCAGCCTGGGGCCCTGGCAGCCAGGCAGGGCATGTGCCACCCCCTAGGAGGGTTTTACACTCCTCTGCAAGCAAAAACTGCCTTTTCAGAGCCCTTGTAAGTTCCTTAGAGCTGTCCAGGCCAGCCCAACGTGAGGTCATACAGAAATCCCCGCCTGGTCTCCCAGCACGGATGTGCCACTTCATGTGGCACTCAGCAGCCACTGCTCTGCCTCCTGTCCAGCTCAGAAAGGGGAAGGAGTGCAAAAAAACAACTCCAAATGCAAATCACGGCACTACTGAGCAGGCTGGATGTGGAAAACAATGTCTGTGACTCAGCACAGAAAGAGTCACAAAGTTGGAATTTAAAACGAGTCCAAGCCCAGCACTGTCGACATGTTGGGCAGTGCCTGGCCAGGAGGGAGGTGGATGGGCAAAGGGAGGGGGGAAGCGCCAGGGGCTTGTCCCGGAGCTGCCAGACAGCTTTACACAGGGTGACAGGGACAAGCTGTGGTACTCTGGGGAAAACAGTTTCCCTGGGAAGGGTGGAGCAGACCTGTAAAGCTGTGTCATGAGTGTGCTTTTGTTCAGTGCCTTTGGCTGGGCTTGGTGGGAGCTCCAGGAGGGCAGATGAACCTCCTGCTTCACCTGATACCTGTGTTTTTTCTCCTGGAGGAGAGACGAATGGCACAGGTGGTGGTGAAGCTGCCACCACCACAGCAGAGCTGAGCACTGAAATCCTGGTGTGGGGCACAGGAACCCAGCCCGACACCTGCCCGACCCCCATCCCCCAACCCCCACCCTACATCCCCCACTGCCTCCATGGGAAAGGTCACCATGCATGCTGAAAGGAGCTGCAGGGTGAGCATTTCCATGGGCAAGCACACTAGCTCGTTAACCACACACGTGTGAGGGTATTTCCTGCTCTCATGGAGGGTGTTGTCTTGTTATTCTTCCCGAGTTTCTGGATAGCAGATGCTTCCTCCTGGCACAGCTTTGGAGCCAGCAGATACTGCTCCAGTCTCTTAAGCCTTACAATCCTGTATTGCCTGGCCCTGCCCCACAGAGCGTCTCTTCTTGTACCCTCTCTGGGCTGTGCTGTACAGTGGGTGTCGGGTGGGGGGGACAGCTCTGCACAGCCACAGCACCCCTGGCTGAGCCCACTGGAGGGCAGGGACACATCTCCAGAGGGAGGGAGGCTGGAAATTTATCCTGGGGAAATCCAAACGTTTGGAAATTGCAGTAGGAGCTTTCTCTTTCCCAGCCACCTGGCACACAGCAGCCAGGCCCCCAGACCTACCTATGCCAGATGCTTTCAAGGAGCCAGTTTCCCCTGGCTCCAAGTGCTTTACAACTGCATATGTCCAGTTAAATCACTTTATTGCTCTGATTTGCGAAGTGGGCGAGGACAGAGCTGCAGGCAGCACCTGCCCAGCTACTCCCTGGGCTTGCTCATGGCACTTCCGTGGCTCTGGCAGGTTGTTTGCTTGAACTGGACCCCAACACACCTTCTGTGGAGTTTGTGTGTCAGGGCTTCCTGCTGCCCTGCAGAAGCTGCCCGCAACCTCAGGGGACCAGTTGGTCCAGCCTCCAGCACTATTTTATACCCTTTTGCAGGCTGATGTGTACCAAAATCACTCACATCTCGGCTCCCCCTCTCCGGAATGCATTAGAGCTTAAAGACAGTTCCTCCTGCAGTACCCTCAGCGTGTTCCTGTCTTGGGAGGAACCACATTGCCCTTCAGAGACTGTGGGAAGGGAAGGGAAGGGGGTGGTGTAGGCGGAGGACAAACTCAAAAGACATGACTATTTTTTGTTATATCACATCCCTTCTCTTGGGCTGTTACTTCCCACATGCTCCTGCAGACGAGTTTCTGGATGAGTGAAGCAGATGCGGTGGAAAGTCCAGAAATTTTGGGAGATGCCTGGCTGACCGCAGGGAGGAGTGAGGCAGGAGCCCCCGTGCCCGCACCCCCTGCCCCCTCTGCACCTGCGGGGCGGGTGCCCTTCAGCCGCGCAGCTGAGCCGGCTGTGGGTGCCGGGGCTGGGGCGCAGACGGACCCTCTGCCCGGGGCTGGGGCGCAGACGGACCCTCTGCCCGGGGCTGGGGCGCAGACGGACCCCCCGCTCGGGGCTGGGGCACAGACGGACCCTCTGCCCGGGGCTGGGGCGCAGACGGACCCTCTGCCCGGGGCTGGGGCGCAGACGGACCCCCCGCTCGGGGCTGGTGACACCGGGGCGGGCTCCGCAGGGTCGGTGGGGCGGGAGGGATGGGCTCAGGTTACCTACCTCCTACAGAAATGACTGTGCTGCGGGAGGCCGGTGAGGGCTGTGCTGCCGCCGACCCAGGTGTATTAAAGGCAGCGCTGGACGGCCGCGGGGCTCCGGCAGCGTCCCCTCGGCATGGCAGGGCCGGCCGGGGACGGCGACCTGCGGCGCCTGTTGAAGCTGCACCGCACCGAGATCGCCATGGCAGTGGACGATGTGTTCCCGCTACTGCACGGCCTGGCCGATCACGACGTCGTCCCTGAGCACATGTTCAAGGTGAGGCTGCGAAGCAGGAAGAAATGGTCGTGCCTTGGGGGCCAGGGCCTGCTGGCAGCCCCGGGACGTTGCCAACGGGCCCCGGTGGGACCGGCAGGAGACTCTGAGCCGGGCGGAGCGGGAGGGCCCACACCGCGCCTTCCACGCGCTGCTCACCTGGCTGCTGGGCCGCGACGCCGCTGCCGTCCGAGACTTCTGGGCCGTGCTCTTCAAGGACTACAACCTGGAGCGCTACACGCAGCTCGGGTCCGTCCGCAGCGCCTTCCCCAGAGGTACCGGCAGGGCAGGAGGGACCCGCGCCCCCGGAGGCTGCCGATGGGCGGGGAGGGGTAGCACCGCGGGCTGGCTGTACCTGTCCCAGACCTTGTCCCTCTTGCAGAGGTAGAGCTGGGGCGGCAGCGCCGGGGCAGGCGTCTCTCCCCCAGCCCCACGGCCCCGGCCCCACATAGACCCCAAGGCAAGAGGAAAGCCCCCGAGGAGCGGGACAAGCCCCGGGCAGCACAGCACTCCCCACGGCACACTGCCAGTCCTGGTATGGAGACCCAGAGCAGGATGGAGATGGGGTGTAGCAGGGAGCTGTGGTCCCTGATGCCCACCCTCACAACACTGCAGGGCCCCTGGCGAAGGCAAAGACTGTGAAGAAGCCAGAGAGCACAGATAGCTCCTGCACCCCTCGTGCTGGCGGTGAGTGCTGCACCTCAGGGCAGCACCTGCCTGTGCACCCTGTTTGCCCACAGCCATGGGCAGCGGCTGCTCACCCTACTAAGCCCCACCCTTACCTGCAGCCCTCCAGGCAGTGGCTCCCTCAGTGCAGAGAGCAGTGGCTGTGGCAGGCAGTGAGGTGCCCATCAGCCGTGGGGCCATCGAGGGCATCCTCATCAAACACGTGCTGGAGCCGAGTAGGTGCAGCCCAGCCCAGCCTCCTCCTGCCCAGTTTAGCCCCCAAATTAAGGGCCCGCCTCACACAGGGGGTGATGAGAAGGGGGAGCTGGAGCTGCCTCTGGCCTCTCTTGCAGGCAGCTCCAAGACAGGCAGCAAGGCTGGGGACGAGCCATACACCCTGGCTGTCTGCGAGCAGCCGGGAGCCAGGAGCAGAAGCCACAGCCTGAAGGCCCCTGCCCGATCTAAAGCATCTCAAAGAGTACAGACACCTCTCATCTGTTTTTCACCCTTGTGTGTGCAGCTGCCAAGGCTGTGACAGGGGGTTGTCCTTGCATGGCACCATGGCCATGGCCTTGGGTTGTCCCCCTGTGCCAGCACTGCCTTTACAATCCTTTTCTCACCCATAGACCAGGGAACCCCAGCTGCACTCCCAGGACCAGCTGCCAGCACCCACTGTGTACAACCAGGACCCTGTGCCCCACCAGGTGAGCCCTGGGTGTGACACCTAGTGCACCCCCAAGAGGAACTGTTCAGGTGTCCCTGGCATGTCCATTTGGCCTGGCCTAGCACAGGAAACCCAGGGCTCAACTACTGGGCAGGTCATCAGGTTACAACCCCCAAGAGATAGGTAGTTTGTACCCTGGAGGGGCTGGTGTGTTTGGTGGAGGGTAGGTGATGCAGGGGGAGAGGGTGAGTGGGACAACAGACCCTACCAGAGCCACGGTTCAACCTGGTGGGTGGTGGTCATGACCCCATGCACACTCCCCTGGGGCAGGAGAATGAGGATGAGTGTGCAGCATGTGGTGACGGCGGTGAGCTCATCTGCTGTGATGGCTGCCCCAGGGCCTTCCACCTCAGCTGCCTGGTGCCCCCACTGCCACGTGTTCCCAGGTGAGTCCCAGGGTGCCATGGGGACCCCAGAACTCCCTCACAGTCCCTCACTGAGCTGCTCCAACTGTGCAGTGGGACGTGGAGATGCGGCTCTTGTGTGACGAGTGTGGCCGAGACAGGTGGGCTGCTGGAGGCAGATACGGCTGTGCAACGACCTCCTGAGATCCCAGGGGAGGAGGAATGTGACGCCCATCCAGGTGGAGCTGATGGGAGCATCTGTAGCCGCTGCTTCATCCGGATCCCTGCACCCCAACACGGTCCTACTCCCAGTGTGGACCCCAGGTGAGCCCCCATCAGCCCACACATCCCAGCTTTAATTCTCTGTCTGGAGGAGTCTGCCCTGACAGTCTGTGTCACTCCTGATGCTGTAGGGGGCTGCTGCTCTGCACATCCTGCAAGGCCACCCCGGGCACGGGCAGCCTGGAGACAACCACATCAGCTGGTGACCAACCATTCCAGGCAGCCAAGGTCAGCACAACAAGCGCAGGGAACTGGCGGGAGCAGCGGGCACAGGGAGCAGTGAGGTGGAGGAATGGGGGTTGAGGCTGGCTGAGGAACAGGCCAAAAATAGCTGGAGGCAAGTTGCTGGGGGAACATGAGCTGAGGCTGCATGAGGCAAGGGACTGAACCTGGTTGTCAGCCCTGACTAAAAGGCGTGCGGGTAGAGGGCAGACAGAGGAGCTGGCAGGACTTCTCTCCTCCAACAGGCAGAGGAAGGAGCCCTCAGCAGTGACCCTGTGCTGAGCAGGGATGAGCTCGATGCACTCCTGGGTGAGGTAAGAATCTGTGGGACACCAAGAGGCAGAGCCCATCCAAAGAGATGGTGGTGTGACCCACAGAGTGACACTGGGCTGTGCGTAAGAAAGGGTGTGAATGGAGACCCCAGGGTGGGGGGGATGGTGGAGAGAAAGGGAAAATAAACACCTAGAACTGTCTCACAGGGCACGTGGGATGGGATCTTGCAGTGGGCATTCCACAGCATGGCACGGCCACTCGCAGACAGCCATGGCCTCCTTGCTTAGTGCACACAGTACTGGTGGCAACACCAACAGCAGGACTAGGCCCCCTGGATCAGCTGTGCAACAGGAGATACAGGGGAATCACAGCAGCCCCAGAAACTTGATCACATAAATAGAAGTGTCCAACACAACAGCATGAAATCACATGGACACTGGAAAACATCAGATAAAAAACAATGATCCTAAACAGAAAATTTCACAGAGCGAAAGAATAAAAATGTTGAAAAAAACAAATACAGAAAGCCTAATAAAATAGCAAAACAAAATCAAAATAACAAGAACAAAAAGGATAATACTAGCCAAAAAAACAATAGCAGGACACAGTCAAAAAGTGAAAAAATTCCAAAAACAACAGAGCGTGGACACTGAAACCATACCAGTAAAACACGTCAACAACAAAAAAGACCCTTCAGCACCCGGTATTCCCAGGCAGATTCCCATCCAAGTACTAACCGGGCCCGACCCTGATTCGCTTCAGCGATCAGACGAGATGGGGCGTTCTCAGGGTGCCATGATCATAGGAATCCTGACGCACCAACGTCCCCGACGGACAGCACGCTCCAGCCCTGCCAAAACACCACTGCTCACCCACGGAAAACATGGCAGGTGCACAGGGGGCACAAACACCCGAGCCCACAAGTGGCCACACGCACGCTCCCGGCCCGCCGCAGCCAAGCCCACCAAAACACGGGCAGCGCCCCTCGCTCCTGACCAGTCGAAATAAGCAGCAGCCGCCAAAAGGAGGGACACCCCCCTGGCCAGCTCATGGAAAAAGGCAGCAACCCAAACAGGAGGGAGAGTCGGGCAGCCGACGGGTGCAAAAGCCTACAGCACCCGGTATTCCCAGGCGGTCTCCCATCCAAGTACTAACCGGGCCCGACCCTGCTTAGCTTCCGAGATCAGACGAGATCGGGCGTTCTCAGGGTGGTATGGCCGTAGGCACCAGCCAGCCCCACAGCGCCTCTCTTATGCCGCGCACACCACTCGCACGCCCTCAAAAAACGCAGCTGCTCATTCGACAAACACCCACGCTAGCCCCACGCAAACGCCTGTCTCAGGACCCCCAAGGCAGCCCCACACACACAAACACCTGTCCACGGACCCCGAAGTGGACACACACACGCTCCCCGCAAACCACCCTGCGCACATACCAAGCGCACCAAAGCGCCCCTGCCTCCTGCCCCACCCCAAAGGCAGCATTGCCCACACAAGGGACGCTTGCCCGCACCACTCACGCAAAAACCGACAGCACCCGCAAGGCCCGGCCGCTGTCCCATCCAAGTACTAACCGGGCTCCACCCTGCACAGCTTCCCACATCACACTCTCACACCTGCTCTTCTCAGGGGGCCATGGCCATAGGCACCAGGCAGACCCACTGTCCCCGACGGACAGCACGCTCCAGCCCTGCCAAAACACCACTGCTCGCCCAAGGAAAACAAGGCAGGTGCACAGGGGGCACAAACACCCGAGCCCACAAGTGGCCACATGCACGCTCCCGGCCCGCCGCAGCCAAGCCCACCAAAACACGGGCAGCGCCCCTCGCTCTGTCCAGTCGAAATAAGAAGCAGCCGCCAAAAGGAGGGACACCCCCGTTTCCAGCTCATGGAAAAAGGCAGCAACCCAAACAGGAGGGAGAGTCGGGCAGCCGACGGGTGCAAAAGCCTACAGCACCCGGTATTCCCAGGCGGTCTCCCATCCAAGTACTAACCGGGCCCGACCCTGCTTAGCTTCCGAGATCAGACGAGATCGGGCGTTCTCAGGGTGGTATGGCCGTAGGCACTGGCTAGTGCCACAGTGCCTCTCTTGTGGCGGTGACACCACTCGCCTGCCCTCACAAAATGTCCTTACTGGGCCAACACAAATCCATGCCAGTCCCACGCACCCAAGCGCCTATGCCCGGACCCACATGGCACCTACACAAAGTAAAACCCTGTCCCCAGACCCCCAAGGAGGTCATACGCACCCAAACGCCTGGCCCCGGAGCCCCAAGGCGGCCACATGCACTCAAACGCCTGACCCCGGTGCCCCAAGACCGCCTCACGCACCCAGACGAATGTCCCAGATCCCCAAGGCAGCACCACGCACCCAAACGCCTTGCCCCGGACCTCCAAGGTGCCACAGAGGCCCAAACACCTCTGCACGGACCCCCAAGGTAGTCACACACACCCAAACGCCTGTGCCCGGACCCAAAGACAGCCACACACACCCAAACGCCTGTCTCAGGACCCCAAGGAAGCCCCACGCACACACACACCTGTCCACGGACCTCGAAGTGGTCACACACACACGCTCCCCGCCTGCCACCACCACGCACACCAAAGCGCACTCGGCGCCCCTGCCTCCTGCTCCACCACAAAGGCAGTCCTGCCCACACAAGGGATATTCCCCCGCACCACTCACGCAAAACCCGACAGCCCCCGCTATGCCCGGCCGCTGTCCCATCCACCCTGCACAGCTTCCCACATCACACTCTCACACCTGCTCTTCTCAGGGGCCCATGGCCGTAGGCACCCCGCAGCCCCACTGTCCCCGACGGACAGCACGCTCCAGCCCTGCCAAAACACCACTGCTCGCCCAAGGAAAACACGGCAGGTGCACAGGGGGCACAAACACCCGAGCCCACAAGTGGCCACACGCACGCTCCCGGCCCGCCGAGGCCACGCCCACCAAAACACGGGCAGCGCCCCTCGCTCCTGACCAGTCGAAATAAGCAGCAGCCGCCAAAAGGAGGGACACCCCCGTTCCCAGCTCATGGAAAAAGGCAGCAACCCAAACAGGAGGGAGAGTCGGGCAGCCGACGGGTGCAAAAGCCTACAGCACCCGGTATTCCCAGGCGGTCTCCCATCCAAGTACTAACCGGGCCCGACCCTGCTTAGCTTCCGAGATCAGACGAGATCGGGCGTTCTCAGGGTGGTATGGCCGTAGGCACTGGCTAGTGCCACAGTGCCTCTCTTGTGGCGGTGACACCACTCGCTCGCCCTCACAAAATGTCCTTACTGGGCCAACACAAATCCATGCCAGTCCCACGCACCCAAGCGCCTATGCCCGGACCCACATGGCACCTACACAAAGTAAAACCCTGTCCCCAGACCCCCAAGGAGGTCATACGCACCCAAACGCCTGGCCCCGGAGCCCCAAGGCGGCCACATGCACTCAAACGCCTGACCCCGGTGCCCCAAGGCAGCCACATGCACTCAAACGCCTGGCCCCGGAGCCCCAAGGCGGCCACATGCACTCAAACGCCTGACCCCGGTGCCCCAAGACCGCCCCATGCACCCAGACGAATGTCCCAGATCCCCAAGGCAGCACCACGCACCCAAACGCCTTGCCCCGGACCTCCAAGGTGCCACAGAGGCCCAAACACCTCTGCACGGACCCCCAAGGTAGTCACACACACCCAAACGCCTGTGCCCGGACCCAAAGACAGCCACACACACCCAAACGCCTGTCTCAGGACCCCAAGGAAGCCCCACGCACACACACACCTGTCCACGGACCTCGAAGTGGACACACACACGCTCCCCGCCTGCCACCACCACGCACACCAAAGCGCACTCGGCGCCCCTGCCTCCTGCTCCACCACAAAGGCAGTCCTGCCCACACAAGGGATATTCCCCCGCACCACTCACGCAAAACCCGACAGCCCCCGCTATGCCCGGCCACTGTCCCATCCACCCTGCACAGCTTCCCACATCACACTCTCACACCTGCTCTTCTCAGGGGGCCATGGCCATAGGCACCTGGCAGCCCCACTGTCCCCGACGGACAGCACGCTCCAGCCCTGCCAAAACACCACTGCTCGCCCAAGGAAAACAAGGCAGGTGCACAGGGGGCACAAACACCCGAGCCCACAAGTGGCCACACGCACGCTCCCGGCCCGCCGAGGCCACGCCCACCAAAACACGGGCAGCGCCCCTCGCTCCTGACCAGTCGAAATAAGCAGCAGCCGCCAAAAGGAGGGACACCCCCGTTCCCAGCTCATGGAAAAAGGCAGCAACCCAAACAGGAGGGAGAGTCGGGCAGCCGACGGGTGCAAAAGCCTACAGCACCCGGTATTCCCAGGCGGTCTCCCATCCAAGTACTAACCGGGCCCGACCCTGCTTAGCTTCCGAGATCAGACGAGATCGGGCGTTCTCAGGGTGGTATGGCCGTAGGCACCAGCCAGCCCCACAGCGCCTCTCTTATGCCGCGCACACCACTCGCACGCCCTCAAAAAACGCGGCTGCTCATTCGACAAACACCCACGCTAGCCCCACGCAAACGCCTGTCTCAGGACCCCCAAGGCAGCCCCACACACACAAACACCTGTCCACGGACCCCGAAGTGGACACACACACGCTCCCCGCAAACCACCCTGCGCACATACCAAGCGCACCAAAGCGCCCCTGCCTCCTGCCCCACCCCAAAGGCAGCCCTGCCCACACAAGGGACGCTCGCCCGCACCACTCACGCAAAAACCGACAGCACCCGCAATGCCCGGCCGCTGTCCCATCCAAGTACTAACCGGGCTCCACCCTGCACAGCTTCCCACATCACACTCTCACACCTGCTCTTCTCAGGGGGCCATGGCCATAGGCACCAGGCAGCCCCACTGTCCCCGACGGACAGCACGCTCCAGCCCTGCCAAAACACCACTGCTCGCCCAAGGAAAACAAGGCAGGTGCACAGGGGGCACAAACACCCGAGCCCACAAGTGGCCACACGCACGCTCCCGGCCCGCCGAGGCCACGCCCACCAAAATACGGGCAGCGCCCCTCGCTCCTGTCCAGTCGAAATAAGCAGCAGCCGCCAACAGAAGGGACACCCCGGTGCCCAGCTCATGGAAAAAGGCAGCAACCCAAACAGGAGGGAGAGTCGGGCAGCCGACGGGTGCAAAAGCCTACAGCACCCGGTATTCCCAGGCGGTCTCCCATCCAAGTACTAACCGGGCCCGACCCTGCTTAGCTTCCGAGATCAGACGAGATCGGGCGTTCTCAGGGTGGTATGGCCGTAGGCACTGGCTAGTGCCACAGTGCCTCTCTTGTGGCGGTGACACCACTCGCTCGCCCTCACAAAATGTCCTTACTGGGCCAACACAAATCCATGCCAGTCCCACGCACCCAAGCGCCTATGCCCGGACCCACATGGCACCTACACAAAGTAAAACCCTGTCCCCAGACCCCCAAGGAGGTCATACGCACCCAAACGCCTGGCCCCGGAGCCCCAAGGCGGCCACATGCACTCAAACGCCTGACCCCGGAGCCCCAAGGTGGCCACATGCACTCAAACGCCTGGCCCCGGAGCCCCAATGCGGCCACATGCACTCAAACGTCTGACCCCGGTGCTCCAAGGCGGCCACATGCACTCAAACGCCTGGCCCCGGAGCCCCAATGCGGCCACATGCACTCAAACGTCTGACCCCGGAGCCCCAATGCGGCCACATGCACTCAAACGCCTGACCCCGGAGCCCCAAGGCGGCCACATGCACTCAAACGCCTGACCCCGGTGCCCCAAGACCATCCCACGCACCCAGACGAATGTCCCAGACCCCCAAGGCAGCACCACGCACCCAAACGCCTTGCCCCTGACCTCCAAGGTGCCACAGAGGCCCAAACACCTCTGCACGGACCCCCAAGGTAGTCACACACACCCAAACGCCTGTGCCCGGACCCCAAAGACAGCCACACACACCCAAACGCCTGTCTCAGGACCCCAAGGAAGCCCCACGCACACACACACCTGTCCACGGACCTCGAAGTGGTCACACACACGCTCCCCGCCTGCCACCACCATGCACACCAAAGCGCACTCGGCGCCCCTGCCTCCTGCTCCACCACAAAGGCAGCCCTGCCCACACAAGGGATATTCCCCCGCACCACTCACGCAAAACCCGACAGCCCCCGCTATGCCCGGCCGCTGTCCCATCCACCCTGCACAGCTTCCCACATCACACTCTCACACCTGCTCTTCTCAGGGGCCCATGGCCGTAGGCACCTCGCAGCCCGACTGTCCCCGACGGACAGCACGCTCCAGCCCTGCCAAAACACCACTGCTCGCCCAAGGAAAACAAGGCAGGTGCACAGGGGGCACAAACACCCGAGCCCACAAGTGGCCACACGCACGCTCCCGGCCCGCCGAGGCCACGCCCACCAAAACACGGGCAGCGCCCCTCGCTCCCGTCCAGTCGAAATAAGCAGCAGCCGCCAAAAGGAGGGACACCCCCGTTCCCAGCTCATGGAAAAAGGCAGCAACCCAAACAGGAGGGAGAGTCGGGCAGCCGACGGGTGCAAAAGCCTACAGCACCCGGTATTCCCAGGCGGTCTCCCATCCAAGTACTAACCGGGCCCGACCCTGCTTAGCTTCCGAGATCAGACGAGATCGGGCGTTCTCAGGGTGGTATGGCCGTAGGCACCAGCCAGCCCCACAGCGCCTCTCTTATGCCGCGCACACCACTCGCACGCCCTCAAAAAACGCGGCTGCTCATTCGACAAACACCCACGCTAGCCCCACGCAAACGCCTGTCTCAGGACCCCCAAGGCAGCCCCACACACACAAACACCTGTCCACGGACCCCGAAGTGGACACACACACGCTCCCCGCAAACCACCCTGCGCACATACCAAGCGCACCAAAGCGCCCCTGCCTCCTGCCCCACCCCAAAGGCAGCCCTGCCCACACAAGGGACGCTCGCCCGCACCACTCACGCAAAAACCGACAGCACCCGCAATGCCCGGCCGCTGTCCCATCCAAGTACTAACCGGGCTCCACCCTGCACAGCTTCCCACATCACACTCTCACACCTGCTCTTCTCAGGGGGCCATGGCCATAGGCACCAGGCAGCCCCACTGTCCCCGACGGACAGCACGCTCCAGCCCTGCCAAAACACCACTGCTCGCCCAAGGAAAACAAGGCAGGTGCACAGGGGGCACAAACACCCGAGCCCACAAGTGGCCACACGCACGCTCCCGGCCCGCCGAGGCCACGCCCACCAAAATACGGGCAGCGCCCCTCGCTCCTGTCCAGTCGAAATAAGCAGCAGCCGCCAACAGAAGGGACACCCCGGTGCCCAGCTCATGGAAAAAGGCAGCAACCCAAACAGGAGGGAGAGTCGGGCAGCCGACGGGTGCAAAAGCCTACAGCACCCGGTATTCCCAGGCGGTCTCCCATCCAAGTACTAACCGGGCCCGACCCTGCTTAGCTTCCGAGATCAGACGAGATCGGGCGTTCTCAGGGTGGTATGGCCGTAGGCACTGGCTAGTGCCACAGTGCCTCTCTTGTGGCGGTGACACCACTCGCTCGCCCTCACAAAATGTCCTTACTGGGCCAACACAAATCCATGCCAGTCCCACGCACCCAAGCGCCTATGCCCGGACCCACATGGCACCTACACAAAGTAAAACCCTGTCCCCAGACCCCCAAGGAGGTCATACGCACCCAAACGCCTGGCCCCGGAGCCCCAAGGCGGCCACATGCACTCAAACGCCTGACCCCGGAGCCCCAAGGTGGCCACATGCACTCAAACGCCTGGCCCCGGAGCCCCAATGCGGCCACATGCACTCAAACGTCTGACCCCGGTGCTCCAAGGCGGCCACATGCACTCAAACGCCTGGCCCCGGAGCCCCAATGCGGCCACATGCACTCAAACGTCTGACCCCGGAGCCCCAATGCGGCCACATGCACTCAAACGCCTGACCCCGGAGCCCCAAGGCGGCCACATGCACTCAAACGCCTGACCCCGGTGCCCCAAGACCATCCCACGCACCCAGACGAATGTCCCAGACCCCCAAGGCAGCACCACGCACCCAAACGCCTTGCCCCTGACCTCCAAGGTGCCACAGAGGCCCAAACACCTCTGCACGGACCCCCAAGGTAGTCACACACACCCAAACGCCTGTGCCCGGACCCCAAAGACAGCCACACACACCCAAACGCCTGTCTCAGGACCCCAAGGAAGCCCCACGCACACACACACCTGTCCATGGACCTCGAAGTGGTCACACACACGCTCCCCGCCTGCCACCACCATGCACACCAAAGCGCACTCGGCGCCCCTGCCTCCTGCTCCACCACAAAGGCAGCCCTGCCCACACAAGGGATATTCCCCCGCACCACTCACGCAAAACCCGACAGCCCCCGCTATGCCCGGCCGCTGTCCCATCCAGCCTGCACAGCTTCCCACATCACACTCTCACACCTGCTCTTCTCAGGGGCCCATGGCCGTAGGCACCTCGCAGCCCGACTGTCCCCGACGGACAGCACGCTCCAGCCCTGCCAAAACACCACTGCTCGCCCAAGGAAAACAAGGCAGGTGCACAGGGGGCACAAACACCCGAGCCCACAAGTGGCCACACGCACGCTCCCGGCCCGCCGAGGCCACGCCCACCAAAACACGGGCAGCGCCCCTCGCTCCCGTCCAGTCGAAATAAGCAGCAGCCGCCAAAAGGAGGGACACCCCCGTTCCCAGCTCATGGAAAAAGGCAGCAACCCAAACAGGAGGGAGAGTCGGGCAGCCGACGGGTGCAAAAGCCTACAGCACCCGGTATTCCCAGGCGGTCTCCCATCCAAGTACTAACCGGGCCCGACCCTGCTTAGCTTCCGAGATCAGACGAGATCGGGCGTTCTCAGGGTGGTATGGCCGTAGGCACCAGCCAGCCCCACAGCGCCTCTCTTATGCCGCGCACACCACTCGCACGCCCTCAAAAAACGCGGCTGCTCATTCGACAAACACCCACGCTAGCCCCACGCAAACGCCTGTCTCAGGACCCCCAAGGCAGCCCCACACACACAAACACCTGTCCACGGACCCCGAAGTGGACACACACACGCTCCCCGCAAACCACCCTGCGCACATACCAAGCGCACCAAAGCGCCCCTGCCTCCTGCCCCACCCCAAAGGCAGCCCTGCCCACACAAGGGACGCTCGCCCGCACCACTCACGCAAAAACCGACAGCACCCGCAATGCCCGGCCGCTGTCCCATCCAAGTACTAACCGGGCTCCACCCTGCACAGCTTCCCACATCACACTCTCACACCTGCTCTTCTCAGGGGGCCATGGCCATAGGCACCAGGCAGCCCCACTGTCCCCGACGGACAGCACGCTCCAGCCCTGCCAAAACACCACTGCTCGCCCAAGGAAAACAAGGCAGGTGCACAGGGGGCACAAACACCCGAGCCCACAAGTGGCCACACGCACGCTCCCGGCCCGCCGAGGCCACGCCCACCAAAATACGGGCAGCGCCCCTCGCTCCTGTCCAGTCGAAATAAGCAGCAGCCGCCAACAGAAGGGACACCCCGGTGCCCAGCTCATGGAAAAAGGCAGCAACCCAAACAGGAGGGAGAGTCGGGCAGCCGACGGGTGCAAAAGCCTACAGCACCCGGTATTCCCAGGCGGTCTCCCATCCAAGTACTAACCGGGCCCGACCCTGCTTAGCTTCCGAGATCAGACGAGATCGGGCGTTCTCAGGGTGGTATGGCCGTAGGCACTGGCTAGTGCCACAGTGCCTCTCTTGTGGCGGTGACACCACTCGCTCGCCCTCACAAAATGTCCTTACTGGGCCAACACAAATCCATGCCAGTCCCACGCACCCAAGCGCCTATGCCCGGACCCACATGGCACCTACACAAAGTAAAACCCTGTCCCCAGACCCCCAAGGAGGTCATACGCACCCAAACGCCTGGCCCCGGAGCCCCAAGGCGGCCACATGCACTCAAACGCCTGACCCCGGAGCCCCAAGGCAGCCACATGCACTCAAACGCCTGGCCCCGGAGCCCCAAGGCGGCCACATGCACTCAAACGCCTGACCCCGGTGCCCCAAGACCGCCCCATGCACCCAGACGAATGTCCCAGATCCCCAAGGCAGCACCACGCACCCAAACGCCTTGCCCCGGACCTCCAAGGTGCCACAGAGGCCCAGACACCTCGGCGCGGACCCCCAAGGTAGTCACACACACCCAAACGCCTGTGCCCGGACCCAAAGACAGCCACACACACCCAAACGCCTGTCTCAGGACCCCAAGGAAGCCCCACACACACACACACCTGTCCATGGACCTCGAAGTGGTCACACACACGCTCCCCGCCTGCCACCACCACGCACACCAAAGCGCACTCGGCGCCCCTGCCTCCTGCTCCACCACAAAGGCAGCCCTGCCCACACAAGGGATATTCCCCCGCACCACTCACGCAAAACCCGACAGCCCCCGCTATGCCCGGCCGCTGTCCCATCCAGCCTGCACAGCTTCCCACATCACACTCTCACACCTGCTCTTCTCAGGGGCCCATGGCCGTAGGCACCTCGCAGCCCGACTGTCCCCGACGGACAGCACGCTCCAGCCCTGCCAAAACACCACTGCTCGCCCAAGGAAAACAAGGCAGGTGCACAGGGGGCACAAACACCCGAGCCCACAAGTGGCCACACGCACGCTCCCGGCCCGCCGAGGCCACGCCCACCAAAACACGGGCAGCGCCCCTCGCTCCCGTCCAGTCGAAATAAGCAGCAGCCGCCAAAAGGAGGGACACCCCCGTTCCCAGCTCATGGAAAAAGGCAGCAACCCAAACAGGAGGGAGAGTCGGGCAGCCGACGGGTGCAAAAGCCTACAGCAGCCGGTATTCCCAGGCGGTCTCCCATCCAAGTACTAACCGGGCCCGACCCTGCTTAGCTTCCGAGATCAGGCGTTCTCAGGGTGGTATGGCCGTAGGCACTGGCTAGTGCCACAGTGCCTCTCTTGTGGCGGTGACACCACTCGCTCGCCCTCACAAAATGTCCTTACTGGGCCAACACAAATCCATGCCAGTCCCACGCACCCAAGCGCCTATGCCCGGACCCACATGGCACCTACACAAAGTAAAACCCTGTCCCCAGACCCCCAAGGAGGTCATACGCACCCAAACGCCTGGCCCCGGAGCCCCAAGGCGGCCACATGCACTCAAACGCCTGACCCCGGAGCCCCAAGGTGGCCACATGCACTCAAACGCCTGGCCCCGGAGCCCCAATGCGGCCACATGCACTCAAACGTCTGACCCCGGTGCTCCAAGGCGGCCACATGCACTCAAACGCCTGGCCCCGGTGCCCCAAGACCGTCCCACGCACCCAGACGAATGTCCCAGACCCCCAAGGCAGCACCACGCACCCAAACGCCTTGCCCCTGACCTCCAAGGTGCCACAGAGGCCCAAACACCTCTGCACGGACCCCCAAGGTAGTCACACACACCCAAACGCCTGTGCCCGGACCCCAAAGACAGCCACACACACCCAAACGCCTGTCTCAGGACCCCAAGGAAGCCCCACGCACACACACACCTGTCCATGGACCTCGAAGTGGTCACACACACGCTCCCCGCCTGCCACCACCATGCACACCAAAGCGCACTCGGCGCCCCTGCCTCCTGCTCCACCACAAAGGCAGCCCTGCCCACACAAGGGATATTCCCCCGCACCACTCACGCAAAACCCGACAGCCCCCGCTATGCCCGGCCGCTGTCCCATCCAGCCTGCACAGCTTCCCACATCACACTCTCACACCTGCTCTTCTCAGGGGCCCATGGCCGTAGGCACCTCGCAGCCCGACTGTCCCCGACGGACAGCACGCTCCAGCCCTGCCAAAACACCACTGCTCGCCCAAGGAAAACAAGGCAGGTGCACAGGGGGCACAAACACCCGAGCCCACAAGTGGCCACACGCACGCTCCCGGCCCGCCGAGGCCACGCCCACCAAAACACGGGCAGCGCCCCTCGCTCCCGTCCAGTCGAAATAAGCAGCAGCCGCCAAAAGGAGGGACACCCCCGTTCCCAGCTCATGGAAAAAGGCAGCAACCCAAACAGGAGGGAGAGTCGGGCAGCCGACGGGTGCAAAAGCCTACAGCACCCGGTATTCCCAGGCGGTCTCCCATCCAAGTACTAACCGGGCCCGACCCTGCTTAGCTTCCGAGATCAGACGAGATCGGGCGTTCTCAGGGTGGTATGGCCGTAGGCACCAGCCAGCCCCACAGCGCCTCTCTTATGCCGCGCACACCACTCGCACGCCCTCAAAAAACGCGGCTGCTCATTCGACAAACACCCACGCTAGCCCCACGCAAACGCCTGTCTCAGGACCCCCAAGGCAGCCCCACACACACAAACACCTGTCCACGGACCCCGAAGTGGACACACACACGCTCCCCGCAAACCACCCTGCGCACATACCAAGCGCACCAAAGCGCCCCTGCCTCCTGCCCCACCCCAAAGGCAGCCCTGCCCACACAAGGGACGCTCGCCCGCACCACTCACGCAAAAACCGACAGCACCCGCAATGCCCGGCCGCTGTCCCATCCAAGTACTAACCGGGCTCCACCCTGCACAGCTTCCCACATCACACTCTCACACCTGCTCTTCTCAGGGGGCCATGGCCATAGGCACCAGGCAGCCCCACTGTCCCCGACGGACAGCACGCTCCAGCCCTGCCAAAACACCACTGCTCGCCCAAGGAAAACAAGGCAGGTGCACAGGGGGCACAAACACCCGAGCCCACAAGTCGCCACACGCACGCTCCCGGCCCGCCGAGGCCACGCCCACCAAAATACGGGCAGCGCCCCTCGCTCCTGTCCAGTCGAAATAAGCAGCAGCCGCCAACAGAAGGGACACCCCGGTGCCCAGCTCATGGAAAAAGGCAGCAACCCAAACAGGAGGGAGAGTCGGGCAGCCGACGGGTGCAAAAGCCTACAGCACCCGGTATTCCCAGGCGGTCTCCCATCCAAGTACTAACCGGGCCCGACCCTGCTTAGCTTCCGAGATCAGACGAGATCGGGCGTTCTCAGGGTGGTATGGCCGTAGGCACTGGCTAGTGCCACAGTGCCTCTCTTGTGGCGGTGACACCACTCGCTCGCCCTCACAAAATGTCCTTACTGGGCCAACACAAATCCATGCCAGTCCCACGCACCCAAGCGCCTATGCCCGGACCCACATGGCACCTACACAAAGTAAAACCCTGTCCCCAGACCCCCAAGGAGGTCATACGCACCCAAACGCCTGGCCCCGGAGCCCCAAGGCGGCCACATGCACTCAAACGCCTGACCCCGGAGCCCCAAGGCAGCCACATGCACTCAAACGCCTGACCCCGGAGCCCCAAGGCGGCCACATGCACTCAAACGCCTGACCCCGGTGCCCCAAGACCGCCCCATGCACCCAGACGAATGTCCCAGATCCCCAAGGCAGCACCACGCACCCAAACGCCTTGCCCCGGACCTCCAAGGTGCCACAGAGGCCCAGACACCTCTGCGCGGACCCCCAAGGTAGTCACACACACCCAAACGCCTGTGCCCGGACCCAAAGACAGCCACACACACCCAAACGCCTGTCTCAGGACCCCAAGGAAGCCCCACGCACACACACACCTGTCCATGGACCTCGAAGTGGACACACACACGCTCCCCGCCTGCCACCACCACGCACACCAAAGCGCACTCGGCGCCCCTGCCTCCTGCTCCACCACAAAGGCAGCCCTGCCCACACAAGGGATATTCCCCCGCACCACTCACGCAAAACCCGACAGCCCCCGCTATGCCCGGCCGCTGTCCCATCCAGCCTGCACAGCTTCCCACATCACACTCTCACACCTGCTCTTCTCAGGGGCCCATGGCCGTAGGCACCTCGCAGCCCGACTGTCCCCGACGGACAGCACGCTCCAGCCCTGCCAAAACACCACTGCTCGCCCAAGGAAAACAAGGCAGGTGCACAGGGGGCACAAACACCCGAGCCCACAAGTGGCCACACGCACGCTCCCGGCCCGCCGAGGCCACGCCCACCAAAACACGGGCAGCGCCCCTCGCTCCCGTCCAGTCGAAATAAGCAGCAGCCGCCAAAAGGAGGGACACCCCCGTTCCCAGCTCATGGAAAAAGGCAGCAACCCAAACAGGAGGGAGAGTCGGGCAGCCGACGGGTGCAAAAGCCTACAGCAGCCGGTATTCCCAGGCGGTCTCCCATCCAAGTACTAACCGGGCCCGACCCTGCTTAGCTTCCGAGATCAGGCGTTCTCAGGGTGGTATGGCCGTAGGCACTGGCTAGTGCCACAGTGCCTCTCTTGTGGTGGTGACACCACTCGCTCGCCCTCACAAAATGTCCTTACTCGGCCAACACAAATCCATGCCAGTCCCACGCACCCAAGCGCCTATGCCCGGACCCACATGGCACCTACACAAAGTAAAACCCTGTCCCCAGACCCCCAAGGAGGTCATACGCACCCAAACGCCTGGCCCCGGAGCCCCAAGGCGGCCACATGCACTCAAACGCCTGACCCCGGAGCCCCAAGGTGGCCACATGCACTCAAACGCCTGGCCCCGGAGCCCCAATGCGGCCACATGCACTCAAACGTCTGACCCCGGTGCTCCAAGGCGGCCACATGCACTCAAACGCCTGGCCCCGGAGCCCCAATGCGGCCACATGCACTCAAACGTCTGACCCCGGAGCCCCAATGCGGCCACATGCACTCAAACGCCTGACCCCGGAGCCCCAAGGCGGCCACATGCACTCAAACGCCTGACCCCGGTGCCCCAAGACCATCCCACGCACCCAGACGAATGTCCCAGACCCCCAAGGCAGCACCACGCACCCAAACGCCTTGCCCCTGACCTCCAAGGTGCCACAGAGGCCCAAACACCTCTGCACGGACCCCCAAGGTAGTCACACACACCCAAACGCCTGTGCCCGGACCCCAAAGACAGCCACACACACCCAAACGCCTGTCTCAGGACCCCAAGGAAGCCCCACGCACACACACACCTGTCCATGGACCTCGAAGTGGTCACACACACGCTCCCCGCCTGCCACCACCATGCACACCAAAGCGCACTCGGCGCCCCTGCCTCCTGCTCCACCACAAAGGCAGCCCTGCCCACACAAGGGATATTCCCCCGCACCACTCACGCAAAACCCGACAGCCCCCGCTATGCCCGGCCGCTGTCCCATCCACCCTGCACAGCTTCCCACATCACACTCTCACACCTGCTCTTCTCAGGGGCCCATGGCCGTAGGCACCTCGCAGCCCGACTGTCCCCGACGGACAGCACGCTCCAGCCCTGCCAAAACACCACTGCTCGCCCAAGGAAAACAAGGCAGGTGCACAGGGGGCACAAACACCCGAGCCCACAAGTGGCCACACGCACGCTCCCGGCCCGCCGAGGCCACGCCCACCAAAACACGGGCAGCGCCCCTCGCTCCCGTCCAGTCGAAATAAGCAGCAGCCGCCAAAAGGAGGGACACCCCCGTTCCCAGCTCATGGAAAAAGGCAGCAACCCAAACAGGAGGGAGAGTCGGGCAGCCGACGGGTGCAAAAGCCTACAGCACCCGGTATTCCCAGGCGGTCTCCCATCCAAGTACTAACCGGGCCCGACCCTGCTTAGCTTCCGAGATCAGACGAGATCGGGCGTTCTCAGGGTGGTATGGCCGTAGGCACCAGCCAGCCCCACAGCGCCTCTCTTATGCCGCGCACACCACTCGCACGCCCTCAAAAAACGCGGCTGCTCATTCGACAAACACCCACGCTAGCCCCACGCAAACGCCTGTCTCAGGACCCCCAAGGCAGCCCCACACACACAAACACCTGTCCACGGACCCCGAAGTGGACACACACACGCTCCCCGCAAACCACCCTGCGCACATACCAAGCGCACCAAAGCGCCCCTGCCTCCTGCCCCACCCCAAAGGCAGCCCTGCCCACACAAGGGACGCTCGCCCGCACCACTCACGCAAAAACCGACAGCACCCGCAATGCCCGGCCGCTGTCCCATCCAAGTACTAACCGGGCTCCACCCTGCACAGCTTCCCACATCACACTCTCACACCTGCTCTTCTCAGGGGGCCATGGCCATAGGCACCAGGCAGCCCCACTGTCCCCGACGGACAGCACGCTCCAGCCCTGCCAAAACACCACTGCTCGCCCAAGGAAAACAAGGCAGGTGCACAGGGGGCACAAACACCCGAGCCCACAAGTGGCCACACGCACGCTCCCGGCCCGCCGAGGCCACGCCCACCAAAATACGGGCAGCGCCCCTCGCTCCTGTCCAGTCGAAATAAGCAGCAGCCGCCAACAGAAGGGACACCCCGGTGCCCAGCTCATGGAAAAAGGCAGCAACCCAAACAGGAGGGAGAGTCGGGCAGCCGACGGGTGCAAAAGCCTACAGCACCCGGTATTCCCAGGCGGTCTCCCATCCAAGTACTAACCGGGCCCGACCCTGCTTAGCTTCCGAGATCAGACGAGATCGGGCGTTCTCAGGGTGGTATGGCCGTAGGCACTGGCTAGTGCCACAGTGCCTCTCTTGTGGCGGTGACACCACTCGCTCGCCCTCACAAAATGTCCTTACTCGGCCAACACAAATCCATGCCAGTCCCACGCACCCAAGCGCCTATGCCCGGACCCACATGGCACCTACACAAAGTAAAACCCTGTCCCCAGACCCCCAAGGAGGTCATACGCACCCAAACGCCTGGCCCCGGAGCCCCAAGGCGGCCACATGCACTCAAACGCCTGACCCCGGAGCCCCAAGGCAGCCACATGCACTCAAACGCCTGGCCCCGGAGCCCCAAGGCGGCCACATGCACTCAAACGCCTGACCCCGGTGCCCCAAGACCGCCCCATGCACCCAGACGAATGTCCCAGATCCCCAAGGCAGCACCACGCACCCAAACGCCTTGCCCCGGACCTCCAAGGTGCCACAGAGGCCCAGACACCTCGGCGCGGACCCCCAAGGTAGTCACACACACCCAAACGCCTGTGCCCGGACCCAAAGACAGCCACACACACCCAAACGCCTGTCTCAGGACCCCAAGGAAGCCCCACGCACACACACACCTGTCCATGGACCTCGAAGTGGTCACACACACGCTCCCCGCCTGCCACCACAACGCACACCAAAGCGCACTCGGCGCCCCTGCCTCCTGCTCCACCACAAAGGCAGCCCTGCCCACACAAGGGATATTCCCCCGCACCACTCACGCAAAACCCGACAGCCCCCGCTATGCCCGGCCGCTGTCCCATCCAGCCTGCACAGCTTCCCACATCACACTCTCACACCTGCTCTTCTCAGGGGCCCATGGCCGTAGGCACCTCGCAGCCCGACTGTCCCCGACGGACAGCACGCTCCAGCCCTGCCAAAACACCACTGCTCGCCCAAGGAAAACAAGGCAGGTGCACAGGGGGCACAAACACCCGAGCCCACAAGTGGCCACACGCACGCTCCCGGCCCGCCGAGGCCACGCCCACCAAAACACGGGCAGCGCCCCTCGCTCCTGTCCAGTCGAAATAAGCAGCAGCCGCCAAAAGGAGGGACACCCCCGTTCCCAGCTCATGGAAAAAGGCAGCAACCCAAACAGGAGGGAGAGTCGGGCAGCCGACGGGTGCAAAAGCCTACAGCAGCCGGTATTCCCAGGCGGTCTCCCATCCAAGTACTAACCGGGCCCGACCCTGCTTAGCTTCCGAGATCAGGCGTTCTCAGGGTGGTATGGCCGTAGGCACTGGCTAGTGCCACAGTGCCTCTCTTGTGGCGGTGACACCACTCGCTCGCCCTCACAAAATGTCCTTACTGGGCCAACACAAATCCATGCCAGTCCCACGCACCCAAGCGCCTATGCCCGGACCCACATGGCACCTACACAAAGTAAAACCCTGTCCCCAGACCCCCAAGGAGGTCATACGCACCCAAACGCCTGGCCCCGGAGCCCCAAGGCGGCCACATGCACTCAAACGCCTGACCCCGGAGCCCCAAGGTGGCCACATGCACTCAAACGCCTGGCCCCGGAGCCCCAATGCGGCCACATGCACTCAAACGTCTGACCCCGGTGCTCCAAGGCGGCCACATGCACTCAAACGCCTGGCCCCGGTGCCCCAAGACCGTCCCACGCACCCAGACGAATGTCCCAGACCCCCAAGGCAGCACCACGCACCCAAACGCCTTGCCCCTGACCTCCAAGGTGCCACAGAGGCCCAAACACCTCTGCACGGACCCCCAAGGTAGTCACACACACCCAAACGCCTGTGCCCGGACCCCAAAGACAGCCACACACACCCAAACGCCTGTCTCAGGACCCCAAGGAAGCCCCACGCACACACACACCTGTCCATGGACCTCGAAGTGGTCACACACACGCTCCCCGCCTGCCACCACCATGCACACCAAAGCGCACTCGGCGCCCCTGCCTCCTGCTCCACCACAAAGGCAGCCCTGCCCACACAAGGGATGTTCCCCCGCACCACTCACGCAAAACCCGACAGCCCCCGCTATGCCCGGCCGCTGTCCCATCCAGCCTGCACAGCTTCCCACATCACACTCTCACACCTGCTCTTCTCAGGGGCCCATGGCCGTAGGCACCTCGCAGCCCGACTGTCCCCGACGGACAGCACGCTCCAGCCCTGCCAAAACACCACTGCTCGCCCAAGGAAAACAAGGCAGGTGCACAGGGGGCACAAACACCCGAGCCCACAAGTGGCCACACGCACGCTCCCGGCCCGCCGAGGCCACGCCCACCAAAACACGGGCAGCGCCCCTCGCTCCCGTCCAGTCGAAATAAGCAGCAGCCGCCAAAAGGAGGGACACCCCCGTTCCCAGCTCATGGAAAAAGGCAGCAACCCAAACAGGAGGGAGAGTCGGGCAGCCGACGGGTGCAAAAGCCTACAGCACCCGGTATTCCCAGGCGGTCTCCCATCCAAGTACTAACCGGGCCCGACCCTGCTTAGCTTCCGAGATCAGACGAGATCGGGCGTTCTCAGGGTGGTATGGCCGTAGGCACCAGCCAGCCCCACAGCGCCTCTCTTATGCCGCGCACACCACTCGCACGCCCTCAAAAAACGCGGCTGCTCATTCGACAAACACCCACGCTAGCCCCACGCAAACGCCTGTCTCAGGACCCCCAAGGCAGCCCCACACACACAAACACCTGTCCACGGACCCCGAAGTGGACACACACACGCTCCCCGCAAACCACCCTGCGCACATACCAAGCGCACCAAAGCGCCCCTGCCTCCTGCCCCACCCCAAAGGCAGCCCTGCCCACACAAGGGACGCTCGCCCGCACCACTCACGCAAAAACCGACAGCACCCGCAATGCCCGGCCGCTGTCCCATCCAAGTACTAACCGGGCTCCACCCTGCACAGCTTCCCACATCACACTCTCACACCTGCTCTTCTCAGGGGGCCATGGCCATAGGCACCAGGCAGCCCCACTGTCCCCGACGGACAGCACGCTCCAGCCCTGCCAAAACACCACTGCTCGCCCAAGGAAAACAAGGCAGGTGCACAGGGGGCACAAACACCCGAGCCCACAAGTGGCCACACGCACGCTCCCGGCCCGCCGAGGCCACGCCCACCAAAATACGGGCAGCGCCCCTCGCTCCTGTCCAGTCGAAATAAGCAGCAGCCGCCAACAGAAGGGACACCCCGGTGCCCAGCTCATGGAAAAAGGCAGCAACCCAAACAGGAGGGAGAGTCGGGCAGCCGACGGGTGCAAAAGCCTACAGCAGCCGGTATTCCCAGGCGGTCTCCCATCCAAGTACTAACCGGGCCCGACCCTGCTTAGCTTCCGAGATCAGACGAGATCGGGCGTTCTCAGGGTGGTATGGCCGTAGGCACTGGCTAGTGCCACAGTGCCTCTCTTGTGGCGGTGACACCACTCGCTCGCCCTCACAAAATGTCCTTACTGGGCCAACACAAATCCATGCCAGTCCCACGCACCCAAGCGCCTATGCCCGGACCCACATGGCACCTACACAAAGTAAAACCCTGTCCCCAGACCCCCAAGGAGGTCATACGCACCCAAACGCCTGGCCCCGGAGCCCCAAGGCGGCCACATGCACTCAAACGCCTGACCCCGGAGCCCCAAGGCAGCCACATGCACTCAAACGCCTGGCCCCGGAGCCCCAAGGCGGCCACATGCACTCAAACGCCTGACCCCGGTGCCCCAAGACCGCCCCATGCACCCAGACGAATGTCCCAGATCCCCAAGGCAGCACCACGCACCCAAACGCCTTGCCCCGGACCTCCAAGGTGCCACAGAGGCCCAGACACCTCTGCGCGGACCCCCAAGGTAGTCACACACACCCAAACGCCTGTGCCCGGACCCAAAGACAGCCACACACACCCAAACGCCTGTCTCAGGACCCCAAGGAAGCCCCACGCACACACACACCTGTCCATGGACCTCGAAGTGGTCACACACACGCTCCCCGCCTGCCACCACCATGCACACCAAAGCGCACTCGGCGCCCCTGCCTCCTGCTCCACCACAAAGGCAGCCCTGCCCACACAAGGGATATTCCCCCGCACCACTCACGCAAAACCCGACAGCCCCCGCTATGCCCGGCCGCTGTCCCATCCAGCCTGCACAGCTTCCCACATCACACTCTCACACCTGCTCTTCTCAGGGGCCCATGGCCGTAGGCACCTCGCAGCCCGACTGTCCCCGACGGACAGCACGCTCCAGCCCTGCCAAAACACCACTGCTCGCCCAAGGAAAACAAGGCAGGTGCACAGGGGGCACAAACACCCGAGCCCACAAGTGGCCACACGCACGCTCCCGGCCCGCCGAGGCCACGCCCACCAAAACACGGGCAGCGCCCCTCGCTCCCGTCCAGTCGAAATAAGCAGCAGCCGCCAAAAGGAGGGACACCCCCGTTCCCAGCTCATGGAAAAAGGCAGCAACCCAAACAGGAGGGAGAGTCGGGCAGCCGACGGGTGCAAAAGCCTACAGCAGCCGGTATTCCCAGGCGGTCTCCCATCCAAGTACTAACCGGGCCCGACCCTGCTTAGCTTCCGAGATCAGGCGTTCTCAGGGTGGTATGGCCGTAGGCACTGGCTAGTGCCACAGTGCCTCTCTTGTGGCGGTGACACCACTCGCTCGCCCTCACAAAATGTCCTTACTGGGCCAACACAAATCCATGCCAGTCCCACGCACCCAAGCGCCTATGCCCGGACCCACATGGCACCTACACAAAGTAAAACCCTGTCCCCAGACCCCCAAGGAGGTCATACGCACCCAAACGCCTGGCCCCGGAGCCCCAAGGCGGCCACATGCACTCAAACGCCTGACCCCGGAGCCCCAAGGCAGCCACATGCACTCAAACGCCTGGCCCCGGAGCCCCAAGGCGGCCACATGCACTCAAACGCCTGACCCCGGTGCCCCAAGACCGCCCCATGCACCCAGACGAATGTCCCAGATCCCCAAGGCAGCACCACGCACCCAAACGCCTTGCCCCGGACCTCCAAGGTGCCACAGAGGCCCAGACACCTCTGCGCGGACCCCCAAGGTAGTCACACACACCCAAACGCCTGTGCCCGGACCCAAAGACAGCCACACACACCCAAACGCCTGTCTCAGGACCCCAAGGAAGCCCCACGCACACACACACCTGTCCATGGACCTCGAAGTGGTCACACACACGCTCCCCGCCTGCCACCACCACGCACACCAAAGCGCACTCGGCGCCCCTGCCTCCTGCTCCACCACAAAGGCAGCCCTGCCCACACAAGGGATATTCCCCCGCACCACTCACGCAAAACCCGACAGCCCCCGCTATGCCCGGCCGCTGTCCCATCCAGCCTGCACAGCTTCCCACATCACACTCTCACACCTGCTCTTCTCAGGGGGCCATGGCCATAGGCACCCCGCAGCCCCACTGTCCCCGACGGACAGCACGCTCCAGCCCTGCCAAAACACCACTGCTCGCCCACGGAAAACAAGGCAGGTGCACAGGGGGCACAAACACCCGAGCCCACAAGTGGCCACACGCACGCTCCCGGCCCGCCGAGGCCACGCCCACCAAAACACGGGCAGCGCCCCTCGCTCCCGTCCAGTCGAAATAAGCAGCAGCCGCCAAAAGGAGGGACACCCCCGTTCCCAGCTCATGGAAAAAGGCAGCAACCCAAACAGGAGGGAGAGTCGGGCAGCCGACGGGTGCAAAAGCCTACAGCAGCCGGTATTCCCAGGCGGTCTCCCATCCAAGTACTAACCGGGCCCGACCCTGCTTAGCTTCCGAGATCGGGCGTTCTCAGGGTGGTATGGCCGTAGGCACTGGCTAGTGCCACAGTGCCTCTCTTGTGGCGGTGACACCACTCGCTCGCCCTCACAAAATGTCCTTACTGGGCCAACACAAATCCATGCCAGTCCCACGCACCCAAGCGCCTATGCCCGGACCCACATGGCACCTACACAAAGTAAAACCCTGTCCCCAGACCCCCAAGGAGGTCATACGCACCCAAACGCCTGGCCCCGGAGCCCCAAGGCGGCCACATGCACTCAAACGCCTGACCCCGGTGCCCCAAGACCGCCTCACGCACCCAGACGAATGTCCCAGATCCCCAAGGCAGCACCACGCACCCAAACGCCTTGCCCCGGACCTCCAAGGTGCCACAGAGGCCCAAACACCTCTGCACGGACCCCCAAGGTAGTCACACACACCCAAACGCCTGTGCCCGGACCCAAAGACAGCCACACACACCCAAACGCCTGTCTCAGGACCCCAAGGAAGCCCCACGCACACACACACCTGTCCACGGACCTCGAAGTGGTCACACACACACGCTCCCCGCCTGCCACCACCACGCACACCAAAGCGCACTCGGCGCCCCTGCCTCCTGCTCCACCACAAAGGCAGCCCTGCCCACACAAGGGATATTCCCCCGCACCACTCACGCAAAACCCGACAGCCCCCGCTATGCCCGGCCGCTGTCCCATCCACCCTGCACAGCTTCCCACATCACACTCTCACACCTGCTCTTCTCAGGGGCCCATGGCCGTAGGCACCCCGCAGCCCCACTGTCCCCGACGGACAGCACGCTCCAGCCCTGCCAAAACACCACTGCTCGCCCAAGGAAAACAAGGCAGGTGCACAGGGGGCACAAACACCCGAGCCCACAAGTGGCCACACGCACGCTCCCGGCCCGCCGAGGCCACGCCCACCAAAATACGGGCAGCGCCCCTCGCTCCTGTCCAGTCGAAATAAGCAGCAGCCGCCAACAGAAGGGACACCCCGGTGCCCAGCTCATGGAAAAAGGCAGCAACCCAAACAGGAGGGAGAGTCGGGCAGCCGACGGGTGCAAAAGCCTACAGCAGCCGGTATTCCCAGGCGGTCTCCCATCCAAGTACTAACCGGGCCCGACCCTGCTTAGCTTCCGAGATCAGGCGTTCTCAGGGTGGTATGGCCGTAGGCACTGGCTAGTGCCACAGTGCCTCTCTTGTGGCGGTGACACCACTCGCTCGCCCTCACAAAATGTCCTTACTGGGCCAACACAAATCCATGCCAGTCCCACGCACCCAAGCGCCTATGCCCGGACCCACATGGCACCTACACAAAGTAAAACCCTGTCCCCAGACCCCCAAGGAGGTCATACGCACCCAAACGCCTGGCCCCGGAGCCCCAAGGCGGCCACATGCACTCAAACGCCTGACCCCGGTGCCCCAAGACCGCCTCACGCACCCAGACGAATGTCCCAGATCCCCAAGGCAGCACCACGCACCCAAACGCCTTGCCCCGGACCTCCAAGGTGCCACAGAGGCCCAAACACCTCTGCACGGACCCCCAAGGTAGTCACACACACCCAAACGCCTGTGCCCGGACCCAAAGACAGCCACACACACCCAAACGCCTGTCTCAGGACCCCAAGGAAGCCCCACGCACACACACACCTGTCCACGGACCTCGAAGTGGTCACACACACACGCTCCCCGCCTGCCACCACCACGCACACCAAAGCGCACTCGGCGCCCCTGCCTCCTGCTCCACCACAAAGGCAGCCCTGCCCACACAAGGGATATTCCCCCGCACCACTCACGCAAAACCCGACAGCCCCCGCTATGCCCGGCCGCTGTCCCATCCACCCTGCACAGCTTCCCACATCACACTCTCACACCTGCTCTTCTCAGGGGCCCATGGCCGTAGGCACCCCGCAGCCCCACTGTCCCCGACGGACAGCACGCTCCAGCCCTGCCAAAACACCACTGCTCGCCCAAGGAAAACAAGGCAGGTGCACAGGGGGCACAAACACCCGAGCCCACAAGTGGCCACACGCACGCTCCCGGCCCGCCGAGGCCACGCCCACCAAAACACGGGCAGCGCCCCTCGCTCCTGACCAGTCGAAATAAGCAGCAGCCGCCAAAAGGAGGGACACCCCCGTTCCCAGCTCATGGAAAAAGGCAGCAACCCAAACAGGAGGGAGAGTCGGGCAGCCGACGGGTGCAAAAGCCTACAGCACCCGGTATTCCCAGGCGGTCTCCCATCCAAGTACTAACCGGGCCCGACCCTGCTTAGCTTCCGAGATCAGACGAGATCGGGCGTTCTCAGGGTGGTATGGCCGTAGGCACTGGCTAGTGCCACAGTGCCTCTCTTGTGGCGGTGACACCACTCGCTCGCCCTCACAAAATGTCCTTACTGGGCCAACACAAATCCATGCCAGTCCCACGCACCCAAGCGCCTATGCCCGGACCCACATGGCACCTACACAAAGTAAAACCCTGTCCCCAGACCCCCAAGGAGGTCATACGCACCCAAACGCCTGGCCCCGGAGCCCCAAGGCGGCCACATGCACTCAAACGCCTGACCCCGGAGCCCCAAGGCAGCCACATGCACTCAAACGCCTGGCCCCGGAGCCCCAAGGCGGCCACATGCACTCAAACGCCTGATCCCGGTGCCCCAAGACCGCCCCATGCACCCAGACGAATGTCCCAGATCCCCAAGGCAGCACCACGCACCCAAACGCCTTGCCCCGGACCTCCAAGGTGCCACAGAGGCCCAGACACCTCGGCGCGGACCCCCAAGGTAGTCACACACACCCAAACGCCTGTGCCCGGACCCAAAGACAGCCACACACACCCAAACGCCTGTCTCAGGACCCCAAGGAAGCCCCACGCACACACACACCTGTCCATGGACCTCGAAGTGGTCACACACACGCTCCCCGCCTGCCACCACCACGCACACCAAAGCGCACTCGGCGCCCCTGCCTCCTGCTCCACCACAAAGGCAGCCCTGCCCACACAAGGGATATTCCCCCGCACCACTCACGCAAAACCCGACAGCCCCCGCTATGCCCGGCCGCTGTCCCATCCAGCCTGCACAGCTTCCCACATCACACTCTCACACCTGCTCTTCTCAGGGGCCCATGGCCGTAGGCACCTCGCAGCCCGACTGTCCCCGACGGAC
Organism: Pithys albifrons albifrons; assembly: GCF_047495875.1. NCBI lineage: Eukaryota > Metazoa > Chordata > Aves > Passeriformes > Thamnophilidae > Pithys > Pithys albifrons. The sequence continues at coordinate 1,324,964 of NC_092468.1, read as the reverse complement.
AGCACGCTCCAGCCCTGCCAAAACACCACTGCTCGCCCAAGGAAAACAAGGCAGGTGCACAGGGGGCACAAACACCCGAGCCCACAAGTGGCCACACGCACGCTCCCGGCCCGCCGAGGCCACGCCCACCAAAACACGGGCAGCGCCCCTCGCTCCCGTCCAGTCGAAATAAGCAGCAGCCGCCAAAAGGAGGGACACCCCCGTTCCCAGCTCATGGAAAAAGGCAGCAACCCAAACAGGAGGGAGAGTCGGGCAGCCGACGGGTGCAAAAGCCTACAGCACCCGGTATTCCCAGGCGGTCTCCCATCCAAGTACTAACCGGGCCCGACCCTGCTTAGCTTCCGAGATCAGACGAGATCGGGCGTTCTCAGGGTGGTATGGCCGTAGGCACTGGCTAGTGCCACAGTGCCTCTCTTGTGGCGGTGACACCACTCGCTCGCCCTCACAAAATGTCCTTACTGGGCCAACACAAATCCATGCCAGTCCCACGCACCCAAGCGCCTATGCCCGGACCCACATGGCACCTACACAAAGTAAAACCCTGTCCCCAGACCCCCAAGGAGGTCATACGCACCCAAACGCCTGGCCCCGGAGCCCCAAGGCGGCCACATGCACTCAAACGCCTGACCCCGGTGCCCCAAGACCGCCTCACGCACCCAGACGAATGTCCCAGATCCCCAAGGCAGCACCACGCACCCAAACGCCTTGCCCCGGACCTCCAAGGTGCCACAGAGGCCCAAACACCTCTGCACGGACCCCCAAGGTAGTCACACACACCCAAACGCCTGTGCCCGGACCCAAAGACAGCCACACACACCCAAACGCCTGTCTCAGGACCCCAAGGAAGCCCCACGCACACACACACCTGTCCACGGACCTCGAAGTGGTCACACACACACGCTCCCCGCCTGCCACCACCATGCACACCAAAGCGCACTCGGCGCCCCTGCCTCCTGCTCCACCACAAAGGCAGCCCTGCCCACACAAGGGATATTCCCCCGCACCACTCACGCAAAACCCGACAGCCCCCGCTATGCCCGGCCGCTGTCCCATCCACCCTGCACAGCTTCCCACATCACACTCTCACACCTGCTCTTCTCAGGGGGCCATGGCCATAGGCACCTGGCAGCCCCACTGTCCCCGACGGACAGCACGCTCCAGCCCTGCCAAAACACCACTGCTCGCCCAAGGAAAACAAGGCAGGTGCACAGGGGGCACAAACACCCGAGCCCACAAGTGGCCACACGCACGCTCCCGGCCCGCCGAGGCCACGCCCACCAAAATACGGGCAGCGCCCCTCGCTCCTGACCAGTCGAAATAAGCAGCAGCCGCCAAAAGGAGGGACACCCCCGTTCCCAGCTCATGGAAAAAGGCAGCAACCCAAACAGGAGGCAGAGTCGGGCAGCCGACGGGTGCAAAAGCCTACAGCACCCGGTATTCCCAGGCGGTCTCCCATCCAAGTACTAACCGGGCCCGACCCTGCTTAGCTTCCGAGATCAGACGAGATCGGGCGTTCTCAGGGTGGTATGGCCGTAGGCACCAGCCAGCCCCACAGCGCCTCTCTTATGCCGCGCACACCACTCGCACGCCCTCAAAAAACGCGGCTGCTCATTCGACAAACACCCACGCTAGCCCCACGCAAACGCCTGTCTCAGGACCCCCAAGGCAGCCCCACACACACAAACACCTGTCCACGGACCCCGAAGTGGACACACACACGCTCCCCGCAAACCACCCTGCGCACATACCAAGCGCACCAAAGCGCCCCTGCCTCCTGCCCCACCCCAAAGGCAGCCCTGCCCACACAAGGGACGCTCGCCCGCACCACTCACGCAAAAACCGACAGCACCCGCAATGCCCGGCCGCTGTCCCATCCAAGTACTAACCGGGCTCCACCCTGCACAGCTTCCCACATCACACTCTCACACCTGCTCTTCTCAGGGGGCCATGGCCATAGGCACCAGGCAGCCCCACTGTCCCCGACGGACAGCACGCTCCAGCCCTGCCAAAACACCACTGCTCGCCCAAGGAAAACAAGGCAGGTGCACAGGGGGCACAAACACCCGAGCCCACAAGTGGCCACACGCACGCTCCCGGCCCGCCGAGGCCACGCCCACCAAACACGGGCAGCGCCCCTCGCTCCTGTCCAGTCGAAATAAGCAGCAGCCGCCAACAGAAGGGACACCCCGGTGCCCAGCTCATGGAAAAAGGCAGCAACCCAAACAGGAGGGAGAGTCGGGCAGCCGACGGGTGCAAAAGCCTACAGCACCCGGTATTCCCAGGCGGTCTCCCATCCAAGTACTAACCGGGCCCGACCCTGCTTAGCTTCCGAGATCAGACGAGATCGGGCGTTCTCAGGGTGGTATGGCCGTAGGCACTGGCTAGTGCCACAGTGCCTCTCTTGTGGCGGTGACACCACTCGCTCGCCCTCACAAAATGTCCTTACTCGGCCAACACAAATCCATGCCAGTCCCACGCACCCAAGCGCCTATGCCCGGACCCACATGGCACCTACACAAAGTAAAACCCTGTCCCCAGACCCCCAAGGAGGTCATACGCACCCAAACGCCTGGCCCCGGAGCCCCAAGGCGGCCACATGCACTCAAACGCCTGACCCCGGAGCCCCAAGGCAGCCACATGCACTCAAACGCCTGGCCCCGGAGCCCCAAGGCGGCCACATGCACTCAAACGCCTGACCCCGGTGCCCCAAGACCGCCCCATGCACCCAGACGAATGTCCCAGATCCCCAAGGCAGCACCACGCACCCAAACGCCTTGCCCCGGACCTCCAAGGTGCCACAGAGGCCCAGACACCTCTGCGCGGACCCCCAAGGTAGTCACACACACCCAAACGCCTGTGCCCGGACCCAAAGACAGCCACACACACCCAAACGCCTGTCTCAGGACCCCAAGGAAGCCCCACGCACACACACACCTGTCCACGGACCTCGAAGTGGACACACACACGCTCCCCGCCTGCCACCACCATGCACACCAAAGCGCACTCGGCGCCCCTGCCTCCTGCTCCACCACAAAGGCAGCCCTGCCCACACAAGGGATATTCCCCCGCACCACTCACGCAAAACCCGACAGCCCCCGCTATGCCCGGCCGCTGTCCCATCCAGCCTGCACAGCTTCCCACATCACACTCTCACACCTGCTCTTCTCAGGGGCCCATGGCCGTAGGCACCTCGCAGCCCGACTGTCCCCGACGGACAGCACGCTCCAGCCCTGCCAAAACACCACTGCTCGCCCAAGGAAAACAAGGCAGGTGCACAGGGGGCACAAACACCCGAGCCCACAAGTGGCCACACGCACGCTCCCGGCCCGCCGAGGCCACGCCCACCAAAACACGGGCAGCGCCCCTCGCTCCCGTCCAGTCGAAATAAGCAGCAGCCGCCAAAAGGAGGGACACCCCCGTTCCCAGCTCATGGAAAAAGGCAGCAACCCAAACAGGAGGGAGAGTCGGGCAGCCGACGGGTGCAAAAGCCTACAGCACCCGGTATTCCCAGGCGGTCTCCCATCCAAGTACTAACCGGGCCCGACCCTGCTTAGCTTCCGAGATCAGACGAGATCGGGCGTTCTCAGGGTGGTATGGCCGTAGGCACTGGCTAGTGCCACAGTGCCTCTCTTGTGGCGGTGACACCACTCGCTCGCCCTCACAAAATGTCCTTACTCGGCCAACACAAATCCATGCCAGTCCCACGCACCCAAGCGCCTATGCCCGGACCCACATGGCACCTACACAAACCAAAACGCCTGACCCCAGACCCTCAAGGAGGCCATACGTACCCAAACGCCTGACCTCGGAGCCCCAAAGCGGCCACATGCACTCAAACGCCTGACCCCGGAGCCCCAATGCGGCCACATGCACTCAAACGCCTGACCCCGGAGCCCCAATGCGGCCACATGCACTCAAACGCCTGACCCCGGAGCCCCAAGGTGGCCACATGCACTCAAACGCCTGACCCCGGTGCCCCAAGACCGTCCCACGCACCCAGACGAATGTCCCAGACCCCCAAGGCAGCACCACGCACCCAAACGCCTTGCCCCTGACCTCCAAGGTGCCACAGAGGCCCAAACACCTCTGCACGGACCCCCAAGGTAGTCACCCACACCCAAACGCCTGTGCCCGGACCCCAAAGACAGCCACACACACCCAAACGCCTGTCTCAGGACCCCAAGGAAGCCCCACGCACACACACACCTGTCCACGGACCTCGAAGTGGACACACACACGCTCCCCGCCTGCCACCACAACGCACACCAAAGCGCACTCGGCGCCCCTGCCTCCTGCTCCACCACAAAGGCAGCCCTGCCCACACAAGGGATATTCCCCCGCACCACTCACGCAAAACCCGACAGCCCCCGCTATGCCCGGCCGCTGTCCCATCCAGCCTGCACAGCTTCCCACATCACACTCTCACACCTGCTCTTCTCAGGGGCCCATGGCCGTAGGCACCTCGCAGCCCGACTGTCCCCGACGGACAGCACGCTCCAGCCCTGCCAAAACACCACTGCTCGCCCAAGGAAAACAAGGCAGGTGCACAGGGGGCACAAACACCCGAGCCCACAAGTGGCCACACGCACGCTCCCGGCCCGCCGAGGCCACGCCCACCAAAACACGGGCAGCGCCCCTCGCTCCCGTCCAGTCGAAATAAGCAGCAGCCGCCAAAAGGAGGGACACCCCCGTTCCCAGCTCATGGAAAAAGGCAGCAACCCAAACAGGAGGGAGAGTCGGGCAGCCGACGGGTGCAAAAGCCTACAGCACCCGGTATTCCCAGGCGGTCTCCCATCCAAGTACTAACCGGGCCCGACCCTGCTTAGCTTCCGAGATCAGACGAGATCGGGCGTTCTCAGGGTGGTATGGCCGTAGGCACTGGCTAGTGCCACAGTGCCTCTCTTGTGGCGGTGACACCACTCGCTCGCCCTCACAAAATGTCCTTACTGGGCCAACACAAATCCATGCCAGTCCCACGCACCCAAGCGCCTATGCCCGGACCCACATGGCACCTACACAAAGTAAAACCCTGTCCCCAGACCCCCAAGGTGGCCACATGCACCCAAACGCCTGGCCCCGGAGCCCCAAGGCGGCCACATGCACTCAAACGCCTGACCCCGGTGCCCCAAGACCGCCTCACGCACCCAGACGAATGTCCCAGATCCCCAAGGCAGCACCACGCACCCAAACGCCTTGCCCCGGACCTCCAAGGTGCCACAGAGGCCCAAACACCTCTGCACGGACCCCCAAGGTAGTCACACACACCCAAACGCCTGTGCCCGGACCCAAAGACAGCCACACACACCCAAACGCCTGTCTCAGGACCCCAAGGAAGCCCCACGCACACACACACCTGTCCACGGACCTCGAAGTGGTCACACACACACGCTCCCCGCCTGCCACCACCATGCACACCAAAGCGCACTCGGCGCCCCTGCCTCCTGCTCCACCACAAAGGCAGCCCTGCCCACACAAGGGATATTCCCCCGCACCACTCACGCAAAACCCGACAGCCCCCGCTATGCCCGGCCGCTGTCCCATCCACCCTGCACAGCTTCCCACATCACACTCTCACACCTGCTCTTCTCAGGGGGCCATGGCCATAGGCACCTGGCAGCCCCACTGTCCCCGACGGACAGCACGCTCCAGCCCTGCCAAAACACCACTGCTCGCCCAAGGAAAACAAGGCAGGTGCACAGGGGGCACAAACACCCGAGCCCACAAGTGGCCACACGCACGCTCCCGGCCCGCCGAGGCCACGCCCACCAAAATACGGGCAGCGCCCCTCGCTCCTGACCAGTCGAAATAAGCAGCAGCCGCCAAAAGGAGGGACACCCCCGTTCCCAGCTCATGGAAAAAGGCAGCAACCCAAACAGGAGGCAGAGTCGGGCAGCCGACGGGTGCAAAAGCCTACAGCACCCGGTATTCCCAGGCGGTCTCCCATCCAAGTACTAACCGGGCCCGACCCTGCTTAGCTTCCGAGATCAGACGAGATCGGGCGTTCTCAGGGTGGTATGGCCGTAGGCACCAGCCAGCCCCACAGCGCCTCTCTTATGCCGCGCACACCACTCGCACGCCCTCAAAAAACGCGGCTGCTCATTCGACAAACACCCACGCTAGCCCCACGCAAACGCCTGTCTCAGGACCCCCAAGGCAGCCCCACACACACAAACACCTGTCCACGGACCCCGAAGTGGACACACACACGCTCCCCGCAAACCACCCTGCGCACATACCAAGCGCACCAAAGCGCCCCTGCCTCCTGCCCCACCCCAAAGGCAGCCCTGCCCACACAAGGGACGCTCGCCCGCACCACTCACGCAAAAACCGACAGCACCCGCAATGCCCGGCCGCTGTCCCATCCAAGTACTAACCGGGCTCCACCCTGCACAGCTTCCCACATCACACTCTCACACCTGCTCTTCTCAGGGGGCCATGGCCATAGGCACCAGGCAGCCCCACTGTCCCCGACGGACAGCACGCTCCAGCCCTGCCAAAACACCACTGCTCGCCCAAGGAAAACAAGGCAGGTGCACAGGGGGCACAAACACCCGAGCCCACAAGTGGCCACACGCACGCTCCCGGCCCGCCGAGGCCACGCCCACCAAACACGGGCAGCGCCCCTCGCTCCTGTCCAGTCGAAATAAGCAGCAGCCGCCAACAGAAGGGACACCCCGGTGCCCAGCTCATGGAAAAAGGCAGCAACCCAAACAGGAGGGAGAGTCGGGCAGCCGACGGGTGCAAAAGCCTACAGCACCCGGTATTCCCAGGCGGTCTCCCATCCAAGTACTAACCGGGCCCGACCCTGCTTAGCTTCCGAGATCAGACGAGATCGGGCGTTCTCAGGGTGGTATGGCCGTAGGCACTGGCTAGTGCCACAGTGCCTCTCTTGTGGCGGTGACACCACTCGCTCGCCCTCACAAAATGTCCTTACTCGGCCAACACAAATCCATGCCAGTCCCACGCACCCAAGCGCCTATGCCCGGACCCACATGGCACCTACACAAAGTAAAACCCTGTCCCCAGACCCCCAAGGAGGTCATACGCACCCAAACGCCTGGCCCCGGAGCCCCAAGGCGGCCACATGCACTCAAACGCCTGACCCCGGAGCCCCAAGGCAGCCACATGCACTCAAACGCCTGGCCCCGGAGCCCCAAGGCGGCCACATGCACTCAAACGCCTGACCCCGGTGCCCCAAGACCGCCCCATGCACCCAGACGAATGTCCCAGATCCCCAAGGCAGCACCACGCACCCAAACGCCTTGCCCCGGACCTCCAAGGTGCCACAGAGGCCCAGACACCTCTGCGCGGACCCCCAAGGTAGTCACACACACCCAAACGCCTGTGCCCGGACCCAAAGACAGCCACACACACCCAAACGCCTGTCTCAGGACCCCAAGGAAGCCCCACGCACACACACACCTGTCCACGGACCTCGAAGTGGACACACACACGCTCCCCGCCTGCCACCACCATGCACACCAAAGCGCACTCGGCGCCCCTGCCTCCTGCTCCACCACAAAGGCAGCCCTGCCCACACAAGGGATATTCCCCCGCACCACTCACGCAAAACCCGACAGCCCCCGCTATGCCCGGCCGCTGTCCCATCCAGCCTGCACAGCTTCCCACATCACACTCTCACACCTGCTCTTCTCAGGGGCCCATGGCCGTAGGCACCTCGCAGCCCGACTGTCCCCGACGGACAGCACGCTCCAGCCCTGCCAAAACACCACTGCTCGCCCAAGGAAAACAAGGCAGGTGCACAGGGGGCACAAACACCCGAGCCCACAAGTGGCCACACGCACGCTCCCGGCCCGCCGAGGCCACGCCCACCAAAACACGGGCAGCGCCCCTCGCTCCCGTCCAGTCGAAATAAGCAGCAGCCGCCAAAAGGAGGGACACCCCCGTTCCCAGCTCATGGAAAAAGGCAGCAACCCAAACAGGAGGGAGAGTCGGGCAGCCGACGGGTGCAAAAGCCTACAGCACCCGGTATTCCCAGGCGGTCTCCCATCCAAGTACTAACCGGGCCCGACCCTGCTTAGCTTCCGAGATCAGACGAGATCGGGCGTTCTCAGGGTGGTATGGCCGTAGGCACTGGCTAGTGCCACAGTGCCTCTCTTGTGGCGGTGACACCACTCGCTCGCCCTCACAAAATGTCCTTACTCGGCCAACACAAATCCATGCCAGTCCCACGCACCCAAGCGCCTATGCCCGGACCCACATGGCACCTACACAAACCAAAACGCCTGACCCCAGACCCTCAAGGAGGCCATACGTACCCAAACGCCTGACCTCGGAGCCCCAAAGCGGCCACATGCACTCAAACGCCTGACCCCGGAGCCCCAATGCGGCCACATGCACTCAAACGCCTGACCCCGGAGCCCCAATGCGGCCACATGCACTCAAACGCCTGACCCCGGAGCCCCAAGGTGGCCACATGCACTCAAACGCCTGACCCCGGTGCCCCAAGACCGTCCCACGCACCCAGACGAATGTCCCAGACCCCCAAGGCAGCACCACGCACCCAAACGCCTTGCCCCTGACCTCCAAGGTGCCACAGAGGCCCAAACACCTCTGCACGGACCCCCAAGGTAGTCACCCACACCCAAACGCCTGTGCCCGGACCCCAAAGACAGCCACACACACCCAAACGCCTGTCTCAGGACCCCAAGGAAGCCCCACGCACACACACACCTGTCCACGGACCTCGAAGTGGACACACACACGCTCCCCGCCTGCCACCACAACGCACACCAAAGCGCACTCGGCGCCCCTGCCTCCTGCTCCACCACAAAGGCAGCCCTGCCCACACAAGGGATATTCCCCCGCACCACTCACGCAAAACCCGACAGCCCCCGCTATGCCCGGCCGCTGTCCCATCCACCCTGCACAGCTTCCCACATCACACTCTCACACCTGCTCTTCTCAGGGGGCCATGGCCATAGGCACCAGGCAGCCCCACTGTCCCCGACGGACAGCACGCTCCAGCCCTGCCAAAACACCACTGCTCGCCCAAGGAAAACAAGGCAGGTGCACAGGGGGCACAAACACCCGAGCCCACAAGTGGCCACACGCACGCTCCCGGCCCGCCGAGGCCACGCCCACCAAAACACGGGCAGCGCCCCTCGCTCCTGACCAGTCGAAATAAGCAGCAGCCGCCAAAAGGAGGGACACCCCCGTTCCCAGCTCATGGAAAAAGGCAGCAACCCAAACAGGAGGCAGAGTCGGGCAGCCGACGGGTGCAAAAGCCTACAGCACCCGGTATTCCCAGGCGGTCTCCCATCCAAGTACTAACCGGGCCCGACCCTGCTTAGCTTCCGAGATCAGACGAGATCGGGCGTTCTCAGGGTGGTATGGCCGTAGGCACCAGCCAGCCCCACAGCGCCTCTCTTATGCCGCGCACACCACTCGCACGCCCTCAAAAAACGCGGCTGCTCATTCGACAAACACCCACGCTAGCCCCACGCAAACGCCTGTCTCAGGACCCCCAAGGCAGCCCCACACACACAAACACCTGTCCACGGACCCCGAAGTGGACACACACACGCTCCCCGCAAACCACCCTGCGCACATACCAAGCGCACCAAAGCGCCCCTGCCTCCTGCTCCACCCCAAAGGCAGCCCTGCCCACACAAGGGACGCTCGCCCGCACCACTCACGCAAAAACCGACAGCACCCGCAATGCCCGGCCGCTGTCCCATCCAAGTACTAACCGGGCTCCACCCTGCACAGCTTCCCACATCACACTCTCACACCTGCTCTTCTCAGGGGGCCATGGCCATAGGCACCAGGCAGCCCCACTGTCCCCGACGGACAGCACGCTCCAGCCCTGCCAAAACACCACTGCTCGCCCACGGAAAACAAGGCAGGTGCACAGGGGGCACAAACACCCGAGCCCACAAGTGGCCACACGCACGCTCCCGGCCCGCCGAGGCCACGCCCACCAAAATACGGGCAGCGCCCCTCGCTCCTGTCCAGTCGAAATAAGCAGCAGCCGCCAACAGAAGGGACACCCCCCTGGCCAGCTCATGGAAAAAGGCAGCAACCCAAACAGGAGGGAGAGTCGGGCAGCCGACGGGTGCAAAAGCCTACAGCACCCGGTATTCCCAGGCGGTCTCCCATCCAAGTACTAACCGGGCCCGACCCTGCTTAGCTTCCGAGATCAGACGAGATCGGGCGTTCTCAGGGTGGTATGGCCGTAGGCACTGGCTAGTGCCACAGTGCCTCTCTTGTGGCGGTGACACCACTCGCTCGCCCTCACAAAATGTCCTTACTGGGCCAACACAAATCCATGCCAGTCCCACGCACCCAAGCGCCTATGCCCGGACCCACATGGCACCTACACAAACCAAAACGCCTGACCCCAGACCCTCAAGGAGGCCATACGTACCCAAACGCCTGGCCCCGGAGCCCCAAGGCGGCCACATGCACTCAAACGCCTGACCCCGGAGCCCCAATGCGGCCACATGCACTCAAACGCCTGGCCCCGGAGCCCCAAGGCGGCCACATGCACTCAAACGCCTGACCCCGGTGCCCCAAGACCGCCCCATGCACCCAGACGAATGTCCCAGATCCCCAAGGCAGCACCACGCACCCAAACGCCTTGCCCCGGACCTCCAAGGTGCCACAGAGGCCCAGACACCTCTGCGCGGACCCCCAAGGTAGTCACACACACCCAAACGCCTGTGCCCGGACCCAAAGACAGCCACACACACCCAAACGCCTGTCTCAGGACCCCAAGGAAGCCCCACGCACACACACACCTGTCCATGGACCTCGAAGTGGTCACACACACGCTCCCCGCCTGCCACCACCATGCACACCAAAGCGCACTCGGCGCCCCTGCCTCCTGCTCCACCACAAAGCCAGCCCTGCCCACACAAGGGATATTCCCCCGCACCACTCACGCAAAACCCGACAGCCCCCGCTATGCCCGGCCGCTGTCCCATCCAGCCTGCACAGCTTCCCACATCACACTCTCACACCTGCTCTTCTCAGGGGCCCATGGCCGTAGGCACCTCGCAGCCCGACTGTCCCCGACGGACAGCACGCTCCAGCCCTGCCAAAACACCACTGCTCGCCCACGGAAAACAAGGCAGGTGCACAGGGGGCACAAACACCCGAGCCCACAAGTGGCCACACGCACGCTCCCGGCCCGCCGAGGCCACGCCCACCAAAACACGGGCAGCGCCCCTCGCTCCCGTCCAGTCGAAATAAGCAGCAGCCGCCAAAAGGAGGGACACCCCCGTTCCCAGCTCATGGAAAAAGGCAGCAACCCAAACAGGAGGGAGAGTCGGGCAGCCGACGGGTGCAAAAGCCTACAGCACCCGGTATTCCCAGGCGGTCTCCCATCCAAGTACTAACCGGGCCCGACCCTGCTTAGCTTCCGAGATCAGACGAGATCGGGCGTTCTCAGGGTGGTATGGCCGTAGGCACTGGCTAGTGCCACAGTGCCTCTCTTGTGGCGGTGACACCACTCGCCTGCCCTCACAAAATGTCCTTACTCGGCCAACACAAATCCATGCCAGTCCCACGCACCCAAGCGCCTATGCCCGGACCCACATGGCACCTACACAAACCAAAACGCCTGACCCCAGACCCTCAAGGAGGCCATACGTACCCAAACGCCTGACCTCGGAGCCCCAAAGCGGCCACATGCACTCAAACGCCTGACCCCGGAGCCCCAATGCGGCCACATGCACTCAAACGCCTGACCCCGGAGCCCCAATGCGGCCACATGCACTCAAACGCCTGACCCCGGAGCCCCAATGCGGCCACATGCACTCAAACGCCTGACCCCGGAGCCCCAAGGCGGCCACATGCACTCAAACGCCTGGCCCCGGAGCCCCAATGCGGCCACATGCACTCAAACGCCTGACCCCGGTGCCCCAAGGTGGCCACATGCACTCAAACGCCTGACCCCGGTGCCCCAAGACCGTCCCACGCACCCAGACGAATGTCCCAGACCCCCAAGGCAGCACCACGCACCCAAACGCCTTGCCCCTGACCTCCAAGGTGCCACAGAGGCCCAAACACCTCTGCACGGACCCCCAAGGTAGTCACCCACACCCAAACGCCTGTGCCCGGACCCCAAAGACAGCCACACACACCCAAACGCCTGTCTCAGGACCCCAAGGAAGCCCCACGCACACACACACCTGTCCACGGACCTCGAAGTGGACACACACACGCTCCCCGCCTGCCACCACCACGCACACCAAAGCGCACTCGGCGCCCCTGCCTCCTGCTCCACCACAAAGCCAGCCCTGCCCACACAAGGGATATTCCCCCGCACCACTCACGCAAAACCCGACAGCCCCCGCTATGCCCGGCCACTGTCCCATCCACCCTGCACAGCTTCCCACATCACACTCTCACACCTGCTCTTCTCAGGGGGCCATGGCCATAGGCACCAGGCAGCCCCACTGTCCCCGACGGACAGCACGCTCCAGCCCTGCCAAAACACCACTGCTCGCCCACGGAAAACACGGCAGGTACACAGGGGGCACAAACACCCGAGCCCACAAGTGGCCACACGCACGATCCCGGCCCACCGAGGCCACGCCCACCAAAACACGGGCAGCGCCCCTCGCTCCTGTCCAGTCGAAATAAGAAGCAGCCGCCAAAAGGAGGGACACCCCCGTTCCCAGCTCATGGAAAAAGGCAGCAACCCAAACAGGAGGGAGAGTCGGGCAGCCGACGGGTGCAAAAGCCTACAGCACCCGGTATTCCCAGGCGGTCTCCCATCCAAGTACTAACCGGGCCCGACCCTGCTTAGCTTCCGAGATCAGACGAGATCGGGCGTTCTCAGGGTGGTATGGCCGTAGGCACCAGCCAGCCCCACAGCGCCTCTCTTATGCCGCGCACACCACTCGCACGCCCTCAAAAAACGCGGCTGCTCATTCGACAAACACCCACGCTAGCCCCACGCAAACGCCTGTCTCAGGACCCCCAAGGCAGCCCCACACACACAAACACCTGTCCACGGACCCCGAAGTGGACACACACACGCTCCCCGCAAACCACCCTGCGCACATACCAAGCGCACCAAAGCGCCCCTGCCTCCTGCCCCACCCCAAAGGCAGCATTGCCCACACAAGGGACGCTCGCCCGCACCACTCACGCAAAAACCGACAGCACCCGCAATGCCCGGCCGCTGTCCCATCCATGTACTAACCGGGCTCCACCCTGCACAGCTTCCCACATCACACTCTCACACCTGCTCTTCTCAGGGGGCCATGGCCATAGGCACCAGGCAGCCCCACTGTCCCCGACGGACAGCACGCTCCAGCCCTGCCAAAACACCACTGCTCGCCCAAGGAAAACAAGGCAGGTGCACAGGGGGCACAAACACCCGAGCCCACAAGTGGCCACACGCACGCTCCCGGCCCGCCGAGGCCACGCCCACCAAAACACGGGCAGCGCCCCTCGCTCCTGTCCAGTCGAAATAAGCAGCAGCCGCCAACAGAAGGGACACCCCGGTGCCCAGCTCATGGAAAAAGGCAGCAACCCAAACAGGAGGGAGAGTCGGGCAGCCGACGGGTGCAAAAGCCTACAGCACCCGGTATTCCCAGGCGGTCTCCCATCCAAGTACTAACCGGGCCCGACCCTGCTTAGCTTCCGAGATCAGACGAGATCGGCCATTCTCAGGGTGGTATGGCCGTAGGCACTGGCTAGTGCCACAGTGCCTCTCTTGTGGCGGTGACACCACTCGCTCGCCCTCACAAAATGTCCTTACTGGGCCAACACAAATCCATGCCAGTCCCACGCACCCAAGCGCCTATGCCCGGACCCACATGGCACCTACACAAAGTAAAACCCTGTCCCCAGACCCCCAAGGAGGTCATACGCACCCAAACGCCTGGCCCCGGAGCCCCAAGGCGGCCACATGCACTCAAACGCCTGACCACGGTGCCCCAAGGCAGCCACATGCACTCAAACGCCTGGCCCCGGAGCCCCAAGGCGGCCTCATGCACTCAAACGCCTGACCCCGGTGCCCCAAGGTGGCCACATGCACTCAAACGCCTGACCCCGGAGCCCCAATGCGGCACATGCACTCAAACGCCTGACCCCGGAGCCCCAAGGCGGCCACATGCACTCAAACGCCTGACCCCGGTGCCCCAAGACCGTCCCACGCACCCAGACGAATGTCCCAGACCCCCAAGGCAGCACCACGCACCCAAACGCCTTGCCCCTAACCTCCAAGGTGCCACAGAGGCCCAAACACCTCTGCACGGACCCCCAAGGTAGTCACACACACCCAAACGCCTGTGCCCGGACCCCAAAGACAGCCACACACACCCAAACGCCTGTCTCAGGACCCCAAGGAAGCCCCACGCACACACACACCTGTCCACGGACCTCGAAGTGGACACACACACGCTCCCCGCCTGCCACCACAACGCACACCAAAGCGCACTCGGCGCCCCTGCCTCCTGCTCCACCACAAAGCCAGCCCTGCCCACACAAGGGATATTCCCCCGCACCACTCACGCAAAACCCGACAGCCCCCGCTATGCCCGGCCGCTGTCCCATCCAGCCTGCACAGCTTCCCACATCATACTCTCACACCTGCTCTTCTCAGGGGGCCATGGCCATAGGCACCAGGCAGCCCCACTGTCCCCGACGGACAGCACGCTCCAGCCCTGCCAAAACACCACTGCTCGCCCACGGAAAACACGGCAGGTACACAGGGGGCACAAACACCCGAGCCCACAAGTGGCCACACGCACGCTCCCGGCCCGCCGAGGCCACGCCCACCAAAATACGGGCAGCGCCCCTCGCTCCTGTCCAGTCGAAATAAGAAGCAGCCGCCAAAAGGAGGGACACCCCCCTTGCCAGTTGATGGAAAAAGGCAGCAACCCAAACAGGAGGGAGAGTCGGGCAGCCGACGGGTGCAAAAGCCTACAGCACCCGGTATTCCCAGGCGGTCTCCCATCAAAGTACTAACCGGGCTCCACCCTGCACAGCTTCCCACATCACACTCTCACACCTGCTCTTCTCAGGGGGCCATGGCCATAGGCACCAGGCAGCCCCACTGTCCCCGACGGACAGCACGCTCCAGCCCTGCCAAAACACCACTGCTTGCCCACGGAAAACACGGCAGGTGCACAGGGGGCACAAACACCCGAGCCCACAAGTGGCCACACGCACGCTCCCGGCCCGCCGAGGCCAAGCCCACCAAAACACGGGCAGCGCCCCTCGCTCCTGTCCAGTCGAAAGAAGCAGCAGCCGCCAACAGAAGGGACACCCCGGTGCCCAGCTCATCGAAAAAGGCAGCAACCCAAACAGGAGGGAGAGTCGGGCAGCCGACGGGAGCAAAAGCCTACAGCACCCGGTATTCCCAGGCGGTCTCCCATCCAAGTACTAACCGGGCCCGACCCTGCTTAGCTTCCGAGATCAGACGAGATCGGGCGTTCTCAGGGTGGTATGGCCGTAGGCACTGGCTAGTGCCACAGTGCCTCTCTTGTGGCGGTGACACCACTCGCTCGCCCTCACAAAATGTCCTTACTCGGCCAACACAAATCCATGCCAGTCCCACGCACCCAAGCGCCTATGCCCGGACCCACATGGCACCTACACAAAGTAAAACCCTGTCCCCAGACCCCCAAGGAGGTCATACGCACCCAAACGCCTGGCCCCGGAGCCCCAAGGCGGCCACATGCACTCAAACGCCTGACCCCGGTGCCCCAAGGCAGCCACATGCACTCAAACGCCTGGCCCCGGAGCCCCAAGGCGGCCACATGCACTCAAACGCCTGACCCCGGTGCCCCAAGACCGCCCCACGCACCCAGACGAATGTCCCAGATCCCCAAGGCAGCACCACGCACCCAAACGCCTTGCCCCGGACCTCCAAGGTGCCACAGAGGCCCAGACACCTCTGCGCGGACCCCCAAGGTAGTCACACACACCCAAACGCCTGTGCCCGGACCCAAAGACAGCCACACACACCCAAACGCCTGTCTCAGGACCCCAAGGAAGCCCCACGCACACACACACCTGTCCATGGACCTCGAAGTGGTCACACACACGCTCCCCGCCTGCCACCACCATGCACACCAAAGCGCACTCGGCGCCCCTGCCTCCTGCTCCACCACAAAGGCAGCCCTGCCCACACAAGGGATATTCCCCCGCACCACTCACGCAAAACCCGACAGCCCCCGCTATGCCCGGCCGCTGTCCCATCCACCCTGCACAGCTTCCCACATCACACTCTCACACCTGCTCTTCTC
The DNA here is from genome assembly GCF_047495875.1 of Pithys albifrons albifrons. NCBI lineage: Eukaryota > Metazoa > Chordata > Aves > Passeriformes > Thamnophilidae > Pithys > Pithys albifrons. The sequence goes on along the minus strand of NC_092468.1, from coordinate 1,308,732 downwards.
AGGGGCCCATGGCCGTAGGCACCCCGCAGCCCCACTGTCCCCGACGGACAGCACGCTCCAGCCCTGCCAAAACACCACTGCTCGCCCAAGGAAAACAAGGCAGGTGCACAGGGGGCACAAACACCCGAGCCCACAAGTGGCCACACGCACGCTCCCGGCCCGCCGAGGCCACGCCCACCAAAACACGGGCAGCGCCCCTCGCTCCCGTCCAGTCGAAATAAGCAGCAGCCGCCAAAAGGAGGGACACCCCCGTTCCCAGCTCATGGAAAAAGGCAGCAACCCAAACAGGAGGGAGAGTCGGGCAGCCGACGGGTGCAAAAGCCTACAGCACCCGGTATTCCCAGGCGGTCTCCCATCCAAGTACTAACCGGGCCCGACCCTGCTTAGCTTCCGAGATCAGACGAGATCGGGCGTTCTCAGGGTGGTATGGCCGTAGGCACTGGCTAGTGCCACAGTGCCTCTCTTGTGGCGGTGACACCACTCGCCTGCCCTCACAAAATGTCCTTACTCGGCCAACACAAATCCATGCCAGTCCCACGCACCCAAGCGCCTATGCCCGGACCCACATGGCACCTACACAAACCAAAACGCCTGACCCCAGACCCTCAAGGAGGCCATACGTACCCAAACGCCTGACCTCGGAGCCCCAAAGCGGCCACATGCACTCAAACGCCTGACCCCGGAGCCCCAAGGTGGCCACATGCACTCAAACGCCTGACCCCGGAGCCCCAAGGCGGCCTCATGCACTCAAACGCCTGACCCCGGTGCCCCAAGGTGGCCACATGCACTCAAACGCCTGACCCCGGTGCCCCAAGACCGTCCCACGCACCCAGACGAATGTCCCAGACCCCCAAGGCAGCACCACGCACCCAAACGCCTTGCCCCTAACCTCCAAGGTGCCACAGAGGCCCAAACACCTCTGCACGGACCCCCAAGGTAGTCACCCACACCCAAACGCCTGTGCCCGGACCCCAAAGACAGCCACACACACCCAAACGCCTGTCTCAGGACCCCAAGGAAGCCCCACGCACACACACACCTGTCCACGGACCTCGAAGTGGACACACACACGCTCCCCGCCTGCCACCACAACGCACACCAAAGCGCACTCGGCGCCCCTGCCTCCTGCTCCACCACAAAGCCAGCCCTGCCCACACAAGGGATATTCCCCCGCACCACTCACGCAAAACCCGACAGCCCCCGCTATGCCCGGCCACTGTCCCATCCACCCTGCACAGCTTCCCACATCACACTCTCACACCTGCTCTTCTCAGGGGGCCATGGCCATAGGCACCAGGCAGCCCCACTGTCCCCGACGGACAGCACGCTCCAGCCCTGCCAAAACACCACTGCTCGCCCACGGAAAACACGGCAGGTGCACAGGGGGCACAAACACCCGAGCCCACAAGTGGCCACACGCACGCTCCCGGCCCGCCGAGGCCAAGCCCACCAAAACACGGGCAGCGCCCCTCGCTCCTGTCCAGTCGAAAGAAGCAGCAGCCGCCAACAGAAGGGACACCCCGGTGCCCAGCTCATCGAAAAAGGCAGCAACCCAAACAGGAGGGAGAGTCGGGCAGCCGACGGGAGCAAAAGCCTACAGCACCCGGTATTCCCAGGCGGTCTCCCATCCAAGTACTAACCGGGCCCGACCCTGCTTAGCTTCCGAGATCAGACGAGATCGGGCGTTCTCAGGGTGGTATGGCCGTAGGCACTGGCTAGTGCCACAGTGCCTCTCTTGTGGCGGTGACACCACTCGCTCGCCCTCACAAAATGTCCTTACTCGGCCAACACAAATCCATGCCAGTCCCACGCACCCAAGCGCCTATGCCCGGACCCACATGGCACCTACACAAAGTAAAACCCTGTCCCCAGACCCCCAAGGAGGTCATACGCACCCAAACGCCTGGCCCCGGAGCCCCAAGGCGGCCACATGCACTCAAACGCCTGACCCCGGTGCCCCAAGGCAGCCACATGCACTCAAACGCCTGGCCCCGGAGCCCCAAGGCGGCCACATGCACTCAAACGCCTGACCCCGGTGCCCCAAGACCGCCCCACGCACCCAGACGAATGTCCCAGATCCCCAAGGCAGCACCACGCACCCAAACGCCTTGCCCCGGACCTCCAAGGTGCCACAGAGGCCCAGACACCTCTGCGCGGACCCCCAAGGTAGTCACACACACCCAAACGCCTGTGCCCGGACCCAAAGACAGCCACACACACCCAAACGCCTGTCTCAGGACCCCAAGGAAGCCCCACGCACACACACACCTGTCCATGGACCTCGAAGTGGACACACACACGCTCCCCGCCTGCCACCACCATGCACACCAAAGCGCACTCGGCGCCCCTGCCTCCTGCTCCACCACAAAGGCAGCCCTGCCCACACAAGGGATATTCCCCCGCACCACTCACGCAAAACCCGACAGCCCCCGCTATGCCCGGCCGCTGTCCCATCCACCCTGCACAGCTTCCCACATCACACTCTCACACCTGCTCTTCTCAGGGGCCCATGGCCGTAGGCACCCCGCAGCCCCACTGTCCCCGACGGACAGCACGCTCCAGCCCTGCCAAAACACCACTGCTCGCCCAAGGAAAACAAGGCAGGTGCACAGGGGGCACAAACACCCGAGCCCACAAGTGGCCACACGCACGCTCCCGGCCCGCCGAGGCCACGCCCACCAAAACACGGGCAGCGCCCCTCGCTCCCGTCCAGTCGAAATAAGCAGCAGCCGCCAAAAGGAGGGACACCCCCGTTCCCAGCTCATGGAAAAAGGCAGCAACCCAAACAGGAGGGAGAGTCGGGCAGCCGACGGGTGCAAAAGCCTACAGCACCCGGTATTCCCAGGCGGTCTCCCATCCAAGTACTAACCGGGCCCGACCCTGCTTAGCTTCCGAGATCAGACGAGATCGGGCGTTCTCAGGGTGGTATGGCCGTAGGCACCAGCCAGCCCCACAGCGCCTCTCTTATGCCGCGCACACCACTCGCACGCCCTCAAAAAACGCGGCTGCTCATTCGACAAACACCCACGCTAGCCCCACGCAAACGCCTGTCTCAGGACCCCCAAGGCAGCCCCACACACACAAACACCTGTCCACGGACCCCGAAGTGGACACACACACGCTCCCCGCAAACCACCCTGCGCACATACCAAGCGCACCAAAGCGCCCCTGCCTCCTGCCCCACCCCAAAGGCAGCCCTGCCCACACAAGGGACGCTCGCCCGCACCACTCACGCAAAAACCGACAGCACCCGCAATGCCCGGCCGCTGTCCCATCCAAGTACTAACCGGGCTCCACCCTGCACAGCTTCCCACATCACACTCTCACACCTGCTCTTCTCAGGGGGCCATGGCCATAGGCACCAGGCAGCCCCACTGTCCCCGACGGACAGCACGCTCCAGCCCTGCCAAAACACCACTGCTCGCCCACGGAAAACAAGGCAGGTGCACAGGGGGCACAAACACCCGAGCCCACAAGTGGCCACACGCACGCTCCCGGCCCGCCGAGGCCACGCCCACCAAAATACGGGCAGCGCCCCTCGCTCCTGTCCAGTCGAAATAAGCAGCAGCCGCCAACAGAAGGGACACCCCCCTGGCCAGCTCATGGAAAAAGGCAGCAACCCAAACAGGAGGGAGAGTCGGGCAGCCGACGGGTGCAAAAGCCTACAGCACCCGGTATTCCCAGGCGGTCTCCCATCCAAGTACTAACCGGGCCCGACCCTGCTTAGCTTCCGAGATCAGACGAGATCGGGCGTTCTCAGGGTGGTATGGCCGTAGGCACTGGCTAGTGCCACAGTGCCTCTCTTGTGGCGGTGACACCACTCGCTCGCCCTCACAAAATGTCCTTACTGGGCCAACACAAATCCATGCCAGTCCCACGCACCCAAGCGCCTATGCCCGGACCCACATGGCACCTACACAAACCAAAACGCCTGACCCCAGACCCTCAAGGAGGCCATACGTACCCAAACGCCTGGCCCCGGAGCCCCAAGGCGGCCACATGCACTCAAACGCCTGACCCCGGAGCCCCAATGCGGCCACATGCACTCAAACGCCTGACCCCGGAGCCCCAAGGCGGCCACATGCACTCAAACGCCTGACCCCGGTGCCCCAAGACCGTCCCACGCACCCAGACGAATGTCCCAGACCCCCAAGGCAGCACCACGCACCCAAACGCCTTGCCCCGGACCTCCAAGGTGCCACAGAGGCCCAAACACCTCTGAACGGACCCCCAAGGTAGTCACCCACACCCAAACGCCTGTGCCCGGACCCCAAAGACAGCCACACACACCCAAACGCCTGTCTCAGGACCCCAAGGAAGCCCCACGCACCCACACACCTGTCCACGGACCTCGAAGTGGACACACACACGCTCCCCGCCTACCACCACCACGCACACCAAAGCGCACTCGGCGCCCCTGCCTCCTGCTCCACCACAAAGCCAGCCCTGCCCACACAAGGGATATTCCCCCGCACCACTCACGCAAAACGCGACAGCCCCCGCTATGCCCGGCCGCTGTCCCATCCACCCTGCACAGCTTCCCACATCATACTCTCACACCTGCTCTTCTCAGGGGGCCATGGCCATAGGCACCAGGCAGCCCCACTGTCCCCGACGGACAGCACGCTCCAGCCCTGCCAAAACACCACTGCTCGCCCACGGAAAACACGGCAGGTGCACAGGGGGCACAAACACCCGAGCCCACAAGTGGCCACACGCACGCTCCCGGCCCGCCGACGCCACGCCCACCAAAACACGGGCAGCGCCCCTCGCTCCTGTCCAGTCGAAATAAGCAGCAGCCGCCAAAAGGAGGGACACCCCCCTGGCCAGCTCATGGAAAAAGGCAGCAACCCAAACAGGAGGGAGAGTCGGGCAGCCGACGGGTGCAAAAGCCTACAGCACCCGGTATTCCCAGGCGGTCTCCCATCCAAGTACTAACCGGGCCCGACCCTGCTTAGCTTCCGAGATCAGACGAGATCGGGCGTTCTCAGGGTGGTATGGCCGTAGGCACCAGCCAGCCCCACAGCGCCTCTCTTATGCCGCGCACACCACTCGCACGCCCTCAAAAAACGCGGCTGCTCATTCGACAAACACCCACGCTAGCCCCACGCAAACGCCTGTCTCAGGACCCCCAAGGCAGCCCCACACACACAAACACCTGTCCACGGACCCCGAAGTGGACACACACACGCTCCCCGCAAACCTCCCTGCGCACATACCAAGCGCACCAAAGCGCCCCTGCCTCCTGCCCCACCCCAAAGGCAGCATTGCCCACACAAGGGACGCTTGCCCGCACCACTCACGCAAAAACCGACAGCACCCGCAATGCCCGGCCGCTGTCCCATCCAAGTACTAACCGGGCTCCACCCTGCACAGCTTCCCACATCACACTCTCACACCTGCTCTTCTCAGGGGCCCATGGCCATAGGCACCAGGCAGCCCCACTGTCCCCGACGGACAGCACGCTCCAGCCCTGCCAAAACACCACTGCTCGCCCACGGAAAACACGGCAGGTGCACAGGGGGCACAAACACCCGAGCCCACAAGTGGCCACACGCACGCTCCCGGCCCGCCGAGGCCAAGCCCACCAAAACACGGGCAGCGCCCCTCGCTCCTGTCCAGTCGAAATAAGAAGCAGCCGCCAACAGAAGGGACACCCCGGTGCCCAGCTCATCGAAAAAGGCAGCAACCCAAACAGGAGGGAGAGTCGGGCAGCCGACGGGTGCAAAAGCCTACAGCACCCGGTATTCCCAGGCGGTCTCCCATCCAAGTACTAACCGGGCCCGACCCTGCTTAGCTTCCGAGATCAGACGAGATTGGGCGTTCTCAGGGTGGTATGGCCGTAGGCACTGGCTAGTGCCACAGTGCCTCTCTTGTGGCGGTGACACCACTCGCTCGCCCTCACAAAATGTCCTTACTGGGCCAACACAAATCCATGCCAGTCCCACGCACCCAAGCGCCTATGCCCGGACCCACATGGCACCTACACAAAGTAAAACCCTGTCCCCAGACCCCCAAGGAGGTCATACGCACCCAAACGCCTGACCCCGGAGCCCCAATGCGGCCACATGCACTCAAACGCCTGACCCCGGAGCCCCAAGGTGGCCACATGCACTCAAACGCCTGACCCCGGTGCCCCAAGACCGCCTCACGCACCCAGACGAATGTCCCAGATCCCCAAGGCAGCACCATGCACCCAAACGCCTTGCCCCGGACCTCCAAGGTGCCACAGAGGCCCAGACACCTCGGCGCGGACCCCCAAGGTAGTCACACACACCCAAACGCCTGTGCCCGGACCCCAAAGACAGCCACACACACCCAAACGCCTGTCTCAGGACCCCAAGGAAGCCCCACGCACACACACACCTGTCCACGGACCTCGAAGTGGTCACACACACGCTCCCCGCCTGCCACCACCACGCACACCAAAGCGCACTCGGCGCCCCTGCCTCCTGCTCCACCACAAAGGCAGCCCTGCCCACACAAGGGATATTCCCCCGCACCACTCACGCAAAACCCGACAGCCCCCGCTATGCCCGGCCGCTGTCCCATCCAGCCTGCACAGCTTCCCACATCACACTCTCACACCTGCTCTTCTCAGGGGCCCATGGCCGTAGGCACCCCGCAGCCCGACTGTCCCCGACGGACAGCACGCTCCAGCCCTGCCAAAACACCACTGCTCGCCCACGGAAAACACGGCAGTTGCACAGGGGGCACAAACACCCGAGCCCACAAGTGGCCACACGCACGCTCCCGGCCCGCCGAGGCCACGCCCACCAAAACACGGGCAGCGCCCCTCGCTCCTGTCCAGTCGAAATAAGCAGCAGCCGCCAAAAGGAGGGACACCCCCCTGGCCAGCTCATGGAAAAAGGCAGCAACCCAAACAGGAGGGAGAGTCGGGCAGCCGACGGGTGCAAAAGCCTACAGCACCCGGTATTCCCAGGCGGTCTCCCATCCAAGTACTAACCGGGCCCGACCCTGCTTAGCTTCCGAGATCAGACGAGATCGGGCGTTCTCAGGGTGGTATGGCCGTAGGCACTGGCTAGTGCCACAGTGCCTCTCTTGTGGCGGTGACACCACTCGCTCGCCCTCACAAAATGTCCTTACTGGGCCAACACAAATCCATGCCAGTCCCACGCACCCAAGCGCCTATGCCCGGACCCACATGGCACCTACACAAAGTAAAACCCTGTCCCCAGACCCCCAAGGAGGTCATACGCACCCAAACGCCTGGCCCCGGAGCCCCAAGGCGGCCACATGCACTCAAACGCCTGACCCCGGTGCCCCAAGACCGCCCCACGCATCCAGACGAACGTCCCAGACCCCCAAGGCAGCACCACGCACCCAAACGCCTTGCCCCGGACCTCCAAGGTGCCACAGAGGCCCAGACACCTCTGCACGGACCCCCAAGGTAGTCACACACACCCAAACGCCTGTGCCCGGACCCCAAAGACAGCCACACACACCCAAACGCCTGTCTCAGGACCCCAAAGGAAGCTCCACGACCCCAAACACCTGTCCACGGACCTCTAAGTGGACACACACACGCTCCCCGCCTGCCACCACAACGCACACCAAAGCGCACTCGGCGCCCCTGCCTCCTGCTCCACCACAAAGGCAGCCCTGCCCACATAAGGGATATTCCCCCGCACCACTCACGCAAAACCCGACAGCCCCCGCTATGCCCGGCCGCTGTCCCATCCAGCCTGCACAGCTTCCCACATCACACTCTCACACCTGCTCTTCTCAGGGGCCCATGGCCGTAGGCACCCCGCAGCCCCACTGTCCCTGACGGACAGCACGCTCCAGCCCTGCCAAAACACCACTGCTCGCCCACGGAAAACACGGCAGGTGCACAGGGGTAACCACGACCTTACCCCGTCCCGACGATTGACCAAACACACACTCTGTGCCCACAGGCAGCACACACAGGAAAACACACTCACTAGCGCTCTTCTTGTCATTGTTCTGCAGGAGGAAGAGCAATCATATCCTCAGGGGTTGTGTTATTTGAGCTGCAGGTTTGTAGTCCTGTGTCTAGGGCTGCATTCATTTTAGCTGGAGATCCTTAAGTTTTTTTTTACTGTGAGCTCTGCTATTTCAGCTATAGATGTATATCTTTCTATGACAGGTTAAGCTGCTCCTGGTTTTCATGGCAGGCAGGAACTTCGTTGCTCCTGGTTATTTCCACTCCATTACTAGAATTGCTATGTCCACCCCACAGGAATATCAGCTCCAGTCCGATGGCTCCCTCCAGCCCCACAATGATTCTCACTCCATTCCTATAGTCGCCATCACATCCTCACAATCCCCATGCATCCCCACAGTGATGTCACCTCTAGACCCATAAGCTTTACATCTCTGCCACCTCTGCTGTTTTATGTCCTTCTCCGCATCTTCTTTCTGCTGCCTGGCAAACCTGCTCCAGGATCTTCTCCAGAATCCACATTATCTCTCCAGTCCTATACTCTTTCTCGCAGCCCCACAGTGGTTTCAATGCCAGTCTTAGCTTTATGTCTCCTCCAGGTCTGTTGCCTCAGCTCCAGCTCCTGAGCTTTCCACTGGCTCCAGCTAAAAGTTGCTCCTGGGTCTCACTGGAAGCTAAGGCTGTTGACAAGGCCAAAAATCAGTGAGTGTCATCACTTACGTATCTCTAGGAGCTGTCACAGCTGTCCCAAAGGTGTCCCAACTTCGGGGGTACGTGAGGCCTGAACCCCAACACCCATCTTCCCCCTCCCGTGGGTCTCACCCACTCTCCTGCCCACAACCCCTTCCCCAGGTGTCAGCAGTGGTTGCGAGCAGCCCCTGGTTTCCCATTCCAAAGGGTGCCCTTGGGCTGGTTCTGAGACCTCCACTCCCAGCCCCTGCATGGGGGCTGAAACCCTCGTGGCAGCTCCTGCAGCCCCCGAGCTGCAGCCTCCTTACCCAGGGGATTTATCCTGCTCCAGCCATAGCACTTCCATTGCTTCAGTTTGGGTCTGGATGCAGCCCAGAGGCTTCAATTTTCCCTCTGGCCCCACAGTCACGTGTTTGAGCCCCAGCTCTACAATGGTTATTTAAAATACACCATATATGGAGTAACAGATTAGATTAAAAATAAATAGAATTAAAAATAAGGCAATAGCATAATTCTAACAAAATAAAGCAATAAAGAAATAACACTATAATAACGTAGCAGAAAATAAACAATGAAATAGTATTAGGAAGTGAGAGTAGAATACAAATAGTGAGATAATAAACCAGCTTTACAGTCTTTATTTTTAATTTTATGTGAAGCCACACACCCTCGCAGGGCCGCCTCCCGTCTCCCTCAGACCCGACCCCCTATCCCCTGCCAGAGGCCGCTCCCCGCGATCCCCGCACAGCCTCCGCCGCCGCGCCGGGCACTGATCCCGCCTGCACCCCGCGCTCCCTCCCTGCTCCCGACGGGACGTGACCGTGGAGCCCCCGCCTGTCCGCCTGGCCCCGGCCCCGGCCCGCCCCTGCCCCAGATCCTGCCCTTGCTCTTGCTCAAGCCCAGACAGGCCCCCCCTCCGGGGCAGAGCGGCCCCGCCGGCTCCGAGGGGAAGCGCGGCCCGGGATTTGGCGGGGGCGGGAAAAGGCGGGTCGGGATTGGCGGGGCCGGGGAAAGATGGGTCGGGATTGGCGGGATTGGGGAAAGATGGGTCGGGATTGGCGGGGCCGGGGAAAGATGGGTCGGGATTGGCGGGACTGGGGAAAGATGGGTCGGGATTGGCGGGCCGGGGAAAGATGGGTCGGGATTGGCGGGCCGGGATTGGCGGGCCGGGATTGGCGGGCCGGGATTGGCGGGCCGGGATTGGGCGGGGGGGCGGGGCGTGCAGCTCGCGCGGCTGCGCTGGGAACCGGGGACAGCGCCCCCTGGCGGCGGGGACGGGACAGGGAATGGGATAGGCAATCTGATAGCGGCTGTAGGGATGAGGCTGGAACACCACTGAGAGACCGGGATAGGGACTGTAGGGATGAGGCTGGAACACCACTGAGAGACCGGGATAGGGACTGTAGGGATGAAGCTGGAACTGCTGAGGGACTGGGATAGGGACTGTAGGGATGAAGCTGGAACTGCTGAGGGACTGGGATAAGGGCTGGGATAGGGACTGTAGGGCAGGAGCTGGAATCACTGTATGGCTGGGACAGCAGCTGTAGGGATGGAGTTGAAATCCCTGTGGGGCTGGGATAGGTAGGCAGAGCAAGGCAAGGCAAGGTAGGGCCGTGTAAACCCTTGCCTTGCTTACCCCCTGCTTTGCCTCTTCTCCCGCTTGCTTGAGATGGTCTCCCATCCATAGCCTTGCCCCAGAAGTTTCTTTCCACCAGGTGGCATGCTGGCTTTGCTCTCGCTGTTTTCACCCCCTCTGCCCATATCTCTGGACCACCTTCAGGCACAGAAGCGCCTCTCGGTTCGTTTATCAGGGTGGCCGGGAACCCACCCAGAGCTCCCAGCCCTCTCCGTATCTCTGGTGGACAGAGCGTGGGCGCAGCACATGGCACCCCTTCCACTCAGCGGCCGTGCTTTCAGACAGTCCTGGTGTGATACACCTGCAGAGGCCCTCCTGTGCCTCACGCTGTGGTGACCCTGCATCGTTCCCCATGCTCCTGACCCTCGCTGGGCCAGTTTAGAGCTTCCCAGGCAGAGGGGAGGGACAGGGTGGCTGCAAATGGCCTCAGTAGTCATTTTCTGAGAAGGTTTCGTGGGAATGGGCTTGCCCGAGAGGGTCAACTGTAGTTCACCACATCAGAGAGCTGCTTACTACCTGCCTGGGGTACAGCCGCAAACCAGCCCCCGGGACCGGTTCCCCGTGGCACACAGGCTGGGGCACGCGGGACCCATTAGCGGTCGGCACGTCCGAGCCGGTTTTCACTCGCCCCTCCTCCCCGATGCACAAATCCCATCAGCAGCAGCCACCCTAACCCGCCCCACGCCAGCCCTAATCCCATCTCGGGGTGCGCCCTCGGACTCACAGCGGCGGGGCGAGGGGCGCACAGGGCTGGCAGGGACACCCCCGAGAGCCAGGGCACGGCGGGGGTGGCACCGCGGGGATCGCACCGGGCACTGCCCGGGGAAAGGCGCCGTGCTGGGGGCGGGCCGCCCGCCTGCCGTGCGCTCCGGAGAGGGGGGAGCGCAGGGCTGAGCTGAGCTTTGTCCTGGGTTAATTTTAGGCCGAGGAGATAAGAGAGGGGAGGCGCATGGAGGGGCTTAAAGGGTGCCTGTGGCCCGGCGCGGGGCAGGCCCGCCCTCCGCCATCCCTTTAGCGGCGCCCGGGCAGCTCACGGGGTCCCGCTACCCTCCCCGGCCGCGGGGGCTCCTACCGGGCCGGGGGCTCGTGTCGCCCCACGGGACGGAGCGGGGCAGGCAGCGCTGTGCGGGGTACACGGCAGCGCCCCGCGGGGCCAGCGCAGCGTCCCGGGCTGGGGTGCAGGGGTGACCTACGGAGGACCCTGTCCTTTGGGGGTGCGTGACAGGGTGACCACGTGGTGGGGGGTTCTCCGCAGGAGGATGCGGGGACACAGCCTGCGTGGGGCCCCGGAGAGGGGCGGCGGCTGTGTGGGAGGCCCACGCGTGAGAGCTCCGCCCGTGGGGTGCGGGAACCCACCACGTGCGGGGCAGGGCACACCCCGCGCACCGCCCCCCGGCTGCCGCCGCGCCTCCTTAAGCGCCCGCCCCGGCGCGGTTCCCTCCGCCCCGGCCCGGCTCCGCCCGCTTCGGCCCGCCCCGCTCTCTCCAAGTGAGGGAATAAAGTTGCGGGCCGGGGCAGGCGGACCCGTCCGGAGTGCAGCGCGGCGGCAGCGCCGGGCCATGGCCTCGCAGGAGCTGGCGCAGAAGCTGCAGCGGCGGCTGCAGCTGGAGGAGAGCGGGCCGGCGGCGGCGGAGGGCGAGGCAGAGGCGGCCACGGGCGGCGAGGCGGCGGAGCGGAGCTGCCTGACGGCCAGCGCGGGCGCGGAGCTCAGCGCCAAGCTCTGCCGCCGCCAGGACATCAACGAGGGCGCGGCGCAGCCCCGGCGGGCCGCCGTCTTCAACCCCTACACCGAGTTCAAGGAGTTCAGCCGCCGGCAGATCAAGGACATGGAGCGCATGTTCCGGCTGTGAGTGGGGCGGGGGTCGCTGGGGCTCTGCCTCCCTCCGCAGCCCCTCCCGGCCCCGGCCCCGGGGGCACATCTGCGCAGGGGCTGCTCGCACTCGGCCGCGGGCTCGCAGGGCTCCGCGGTTTGGCGGTCGGGCTGGAGGAAACCGCGGCGGGTTCCCAGCGCCATCTGATCTCCAGATTGGCCCTGTGCTTTGCGGGGCAGGGGGTGTCGAAGGGTTTGCCTGGGGCTCAGCCCCGTGTTTAGCTCACGACTTCTACTCTACCGGGCTTGGGACGGCGGCTGTTTGTGGTGGCACCCATGAGGTGTGGCTTTGGGGGTTGCTCTGGGTGGGACGGGGGACTGCAACAGCACAGGGGCTGCTGCCCCGCAGCCTGGGACACCAGGTGGGTCTATGTCCAGGGGTTCGGCAGAGGCACTGGACATTTGTCTGTAACAACCGCGACCTTGAACACCCCCAGCGTCTCTGCTGGCTCTGCTTGGCAGTGTCCTCACTCCTCACACAGTCCTGTCTGCCAGGCTTGGTGCTCCCTCCCCTGCACCCAAACAAAGCTTGAGCACAGCTTCGTCTTGCTTCCCGCTTCCTGGGAGCTAGGATGGGATTCTTCTGGTGGGAAGATTTATGTTAAAGTCGCGGTGCTGGTAGCAATAGGGAGAGCTGCTTCTGTAAGCAGCAAGGCTTAGCCCTTCCTGGGGCCATGCTCCTGCCCTTATATCTCCTCCAGATCCCGTCCTGGCTCCTGCGGTTGGGTTGTGCCTGGGTATCTTTATTTGTGCTCTTGTCTCCCTCCAGCACCACAAACCCCTGGGCTCCTGGGGACTGGTGTCCTCCGGGCTCCAAGAGCGGGGTCAGGCAGGCTGCCAGACTAGCTGCTGCCAGGCACGAGGTGGTAGGACCACAGCAGCTGCCACAGCAAGGTACAAAGATGTACTTACACTTATGGAGGCAACTGCAGTGGGCTTTGGAACTTGTTATGTCCTTGTTTTCCTATCTGAAAGCTGCCTTGGGCACCTTGGATTGTCATGAAGAGACCAAGAGACTGGTTGAATGCTGCCAGCTCCCAGCCCTGTGGGGTGTTGCTGTCCCCAGCTGGGGCTGCTGCCGCAGGAGACCAGGCTTTTGTGAGCTTCCTGGAGTTCGGAGTTCTTTGTTGCACGGGCTGTGTTGTGTTGGCAGCTGGTGCGGGAAGGGAGGTGGTCCAGGCGAGACTGCTGCTCCACTCTCTCCCGTGTGCCTTTTGACGGTGCTTGAAGGGGATCCCATTCTGCAGAGGCTGAGATGGTGCTGTGAGGACTGGAGGACAAATAATGCAGGCAAGCTGTAGTGCCCAGAAGCTGCAGGCAAGAGCCTGGAGTGGGCAGTGTCACTGCCTCAGTAGGGAAAAGGAAAGGAGCAGCAGTGGTTTTGGGAAATAAAAAGTAGAATAGCTGAATTGCGGCCGAATTTTTCAACAATGAGCTCATTAAACGCCAGCCTTATAAGTGGGGAAAAAACCTGGGCTTTGCAGTTGAATGCTAATCAGCTGGTCAGTGTAGCTGGAAAGCATTGCATGCTCTGAGAGCGAGCGCTATGGCAGCTGAGCGCTGACTGCTTGTGCCAAAGGGGCAAGAAGGTGGGCTGTGTGCTCCCCTCTTGTGCTTCTTGCACTGCCAGATGGAAAACCCCATCCTGGTATTCACTCTGTTACAGGCATCTGAGGTTTACAGTGGTGGAGGAATCTGGTCTCTGCTCCGTCTGCTGCCAGTGACCTGTTTCAAGTGTTGGCTGACACCACGTACTCCATGAGGAGAGGAAATGTTCCCCTTAATTCCTGTCAATCAGAGCTTGAGTTAATGTGATTAAGGCTTTTATTCTCTTTATGGCTTATTGGCCCTGGCCACGACAACCCAGGGTCTTTCTTACATCCCTGTCTCAAAGCCTTATTTTTCTTTTAGTGTCTTCTTGCTGCCATGGGATGCCAGGTTTTCACTGACACTTCCCATCCAAAACCATGTTTTTTTATCAGTTTAGTGAGACTTGTAGATCTGTAGTTCAGACTAAACCTGAGCCTGTGGGTCCTGTGCATGCTGTGGCCTGGGTCATGGTGCTCTAGCTGGAAAGAGGTCCTGGTGATAGCAGCTGCTCTGATGCCTGTCAGGGCATCCCATGGTATGGGTGGTGGCTGTGACTGCCCTGTGCCAGCGTGGAAGGAAAGGACTTACCTGAACATGGGACTTCCCAAATTCCAGTGCTCCATCCAGGTGCTGTGTTGTTGCTGGCTGTGCTGGGAGCATGTTTCCAGAGCAGAAACAGTGCTCCTTACTCCTGCTGCCATGCTTGGGCTTGCTTTCCCCCTGCTCTTGTCCAAGCTGCCTCTTGTCCACATCCCCCATTTCAGCCCCATTCCACTGGGGTTGGGGTGCAAGTGTCTGCTGGGGGTGCTGGGTGCAGGCAGCTCTTCGGTGGGTATTTTTTTGGCAGAGGGACCAGGAAGTCTACAGCTCTGGCTTATTATAATGTGACCTAATTAGCTGCCTATTCTGACAATGTGTGAGGACCACACATAGCCAAGATAACCTCTCTTTCCTGAGTCTTTTGAGTGAATTGTCAGGGTCTTTGGAGTCTCACAGCTCCCCTTGGTGCCATCCTTGTCTGGGGAAGTGGCAGAGGGGAGTGTGAAAACCATGCTGTGAGGCTGTGTCTGGCGGGAATGACCTTTTAGAGAGACATACGGGGGAGGAAAACAGATCCCAGCTTCATCTGTGGGGTGTGAGGGAGTGGAGAAATTCCAGTCTTGCTATTGCTTTTGTCTTTAGGGAATTTCATGTGTTGCCCGCACTTGCACAAGTGCCTTGTGTCTGGCCAGTGGGAGAGACTGCGAGTCCCGTTGCTGTCCTGGAGCCCCTTTGCTGGGTGCCCTGGCCTTGCCTGCTGTACTGCAGCAGACGTGCCTGTGCTTGGGGTGACCAGCTGCCTCTGGTCTGTGACCAGCAACCTATGGAGCCCCAGCAGTCAGGGGGTTATCCCATGGGGACTCAGTCACGCAGTCTGGGCCTACAGGTCTTGCCCAGCATCTTGGAGGAGCTCTCAGTGGAGACCACCTTCATTTCACCCTTGTGTCCCTCCAAGAGCAGGAGAGCTCCTTTAGCCTGGGCTGGGGAGGATGGAGCCATTTGTGGCCAAGGAGCCTGTTCCTGCCCCCACTCTAGTATGGAGGAATCGTTTCCAAAGATCTCAACAAGAAAATAGAATATTCCATTTGGAGGGGACCAACAGTGATCACATCTAGTTCAACTACCTGATTGCTTCAGGGCTGACCAAAAGTTAAGCTTATTGTTAAAGGCATTGTCCAAATGTTCCAAGCACTAACAGGCTTGGGTCTAGGAAGCCTGTCCAGGGTCTGACAACCCTCTCAGGTTGAAAGAAATGCTTTCTCCTCAGGTTCAGTCTGGTCCTCTCCTGAGAAAGTTTTGAACTATTCACCCTATCCCTGGATATCAGGGAGAAGAGACCAGCACCTCCCTCTCCATGAAAGGTGAAACACAATGCTCAGAGGGAATAAAGTGCTACTTTTTAAAAGGGATTTTGAAATATTTAAGAGGAAATTGTTACTACTTCACCATCATTATCCCAACTGCTTTATTGCAAAACCTGTATTAGGCCATTGCAGCATGCAAGAATTGCAGATCAAAGGACAGCTGACCGTAGTGTGTGGAGCAAGCTCAGGTACAGTAAACAGGTACAGGGAGGGCAGGTTTTCATTCCAGCTGTTCTCAGACATGGATGTTCAGAGACTGCTCTTTGATCTTCAGTATTTTGTATTTCTTATTCAATTGTCCTCTTTTTGTTACTTGGGGATTTACAGGCAGCTGGAAGGTGACTCCAGAGTCACTACAGGTGACGCAGCCCTTGGCATTTCCTTTCTTCTCCCTTCCTGATCCATCTTTCTTCTGCAGGGGAGCCCCCATCTGTGCTGTGTGGCACCAGCGCAGTGCTTGTACTTGGGCAGTAATTGTGTGTAACACACTTCTTGCTCTTAAGCAAGTCTGTTCAGCAAGCATTCCCTCCTTCCCCCAGCTTTGACTCCTGCTTTCCTCTCGCGGCCAGGCACGCTCTGCTGGCTGGGTGGAAGCCAGCCAGCGTGGGAATCTGGGTGCATCTTGGTCGCAGTGGATTCTGACAGTTGCTGCCTGTGTCCTGTGCTTTGGCAGGGCCTGGCTGTGTGCTCCGAGCTGCTGTGGCTCCAGCTGCCCCAGCAGGCACCTGCCATGGCACCAAGCTGTGCTGGAGTTGCCTGCCTGTGAGGGGAGAGATCTGTGCCTGTTAGCACGAGATTCCCTCTGTCTGTGATGGCTCACATCACCTGGGTGAGGCTTGGCTCATGCCCCAGGGACCTTTGACCCTGAAGGAGCAAAGCTTTGGTGTCACAGCAGGACAGTGGGGGATGGCAGGGCTGGCCAGGCACTCGAGTGCTGCCTGCTCTTGCTGGGTGTGGTTAAGGACCAGACTTGCCCTGGTGCCCTCCTGCAGCTCTGCCTTTGCTGCAGCTGTGTGTGAGTGGTATGGGGGGCTGGCTGAGCCCGGGGTCCTGGAAGGGGCTCCCAAAAAGCAGACAGGGGAGTTCTGTGAACTCCCAAAAGCAGACAGGGGGGCCTTTTGGTAGGGATGAGGTATGCTGGGAGCAGCAGCTGGCCAGCAAGGTGCAGTCTGTATCGTGCCCCATTGTGGCTGGTGGAGGTGGTGGGGAATGAACTGCTTTGTCTCTCATGCCCTATAAATATGCCTCTCCCTAAATAGTCTGGCTGTGCTGCAGCCCAGTGGCCCTACCCAGGTCCTAAAATACTTAGGCTGTTTTAGGAGGCAAGGGGGGCAGGGAGGGAATGCAGCAGTTTGCAGGGTGCTGCTGTTGGGTTGGTGTCCCTCTGTCTGCCTGTCCCTCAGTGCAGGGGACTGGTAACCTGATTTTTGGAAGCATCTCAGCGTCAGCTGTACTCCAGCCCAGCGAGCTCAACACCCATTGTGTGGCTGGTACAGTGTGCTGCTCTGCCACGGCCTGCTGCTGGCAAGACCCCATTTCTCACAATCCTGGCTTTGTGCTGTCTCTCTGCAGGGATGACAGCCCTGAAGCTGTGCCCCATGCTTAACCCTTTCGAGGCAGCACACTGGCCCCAGGGCCCCTGTTTGAGGTCATGGAGACTGAGAGGAGCACAGCAGACATGGGCTGGGCTTGTGCCCTCCTTCTGCCTTCACCTCCATAACCCAAAGCTTCCCTGTGGGGCTAAGCAGTGTCACAACCCACCTGGGCAGCCCTTAGAGGGGACCTGGCTATTATTTTGCTTCTGCACCCAGCCAAAGGGCAGCATGAGCTTGCTGGGCCCCCAAAAACCCAACCCTGAGTGCCCCTCTGCCACCATACACTTTGCTGCTGTGTCTAATCCAAGGTGCTGCATCCCCAGCCACCTTACACTGGAGGAAGGGCCCCCAAACCCTTTCTCCCAAACTTGAAAGGAAAACAGATTGACAATTAAATGCTGCACTTTTTATGGTTCTGTGATGTCCTGGAAGTGCGTTTCAGTGCTGGGCTGGGTGATGCTGTGAACTTGTGGCTTAATTAACTGACACCTACCTTGCTGTGAGGAACTTGCTGCATTTCCTCCCTGTGATGCCTCAGGTTTGTGACCTGGTTTCTGCTCTGATGGAGGTTTCTTTCCTCATTTTTCAGAAAGCTCTCCAGCCTGGTGGGCTCTTGGATTTGCTGAGTGCAGAGTGCAGGCAGACTGGCAGCAGGAGCTGTGTGCCAGCCTGGTCTGGTGGTGATGTCCCTGTCGTTTGAGTTCTCTTGGTCCTGGGACCCTTAGAAACAGAGGCACAGAGAGTATCAAAACTGGTTGTGGAGGCAGTGGGACTCCACAAAGTCGTGGAGGCCACCCTAGTTTGGGGGATAAACATGCTGTGCCTGTGCCCCTGAAGGCAGGGGCAGAGCTCTTGGCTGAGCCCTGCCTCGTGCTGCCTGACAGCAGTTTGTTCATGCCTGCCTTTGCCACAGCTTCCTCTGCGGCTCTGAGGGTTCTCAGCTGGAAAGGGCTTTATTCCAGGGTAACCACAACTGTGCAGATCTCTGTCTGGGATGGCCATAGCCCTCATTTCCTTGGAAGGGAGCTAACAGTCAATGAAAGATGATGGGGGAGGGGGGAGGATTTGACTGGCTGCTACGCATTGGAAGACTTCAGTGCTGTGCCTAGAGTTTCCTTTCTGAATGGTTGAAAGGCTTTAACACAGTCAGGGTTGTGGTGGTGGTGAGGGGCAGTGGCAGGCTGTGACCAGGGCTGAGCCCAGCTTGGCAGACCCTGCCCTGCCCTCTCATGTGGTGCCCCAGCTCTGTAGTGAGCCCTGATGACAGGACCAGGACAAGAGAGGGCTGTTGAGGGGCTGTCTGATAGCAGAGAGCCCATCCCTCCAGCCTTTGGACTTTGACAGCCAGCCATGGCCCTGGTGGGTGTGAAGTGCTGGTTGCTGTGGGCCAGATGCTTTGCTCACACCCACAGCAGCTGTTGGGAGGAATTGGTGCACAGTTCCCAGCTGTGTACAGCAGGTCACTTGCTGCCTCCCTGTCCCTGAAGCACTCCTTCCCTTACACGGGTTCTTCCTCCTCTTGTGAAGTCCTTTTAGTCCCTTGTTCTCTCCTGGGAGCATGGTCCCACTCCAGTCTTGTTCCTGGAGGTGGGCACTGGTTTCCTGTGCCAGCCTGGCCCTGGGGTGCAGCCCTGGCACCTGCTGGGACTACTATGCTGCCCTGGGACTGCATTTCTGCTCTGCCTGAGCACACAGAATAAACAGCTGCCCTGAAGCATGGTACTTGTGTAGTACAAAAGAGTTTTGGAGAGCAAAGATCTTAACAGCTAGAGGGAGTGTGTTTTGCTTACAAAGAAAGATTGCTCTCTGAGGAGAGGTTCTGGTTGGTCCCTGCTCCTTGTTTCTCCTTGAAATGAGCAGGAGACCTGGCAGCAGCTGGCTCTGGCATGCCTTTGCCTCATCACACTGGTGCATGGTGTAAGCTGCATACAAATAACCTTTGTGCTGGACAGGCAAGTGGGTGAAATGGAAATCCCACTGAGATAAGCTGAGTTCCTTCATGGTCTGTCTGCGTGGGTGGTTTGGTCTGAGCACCCCTGAGCACTTCTCCATCTGGTGAGACAGTTCTGAAAGCTGACAGCTACTTCCCTGAGCTTAATATATCTCAGCACTGACTATGTCATACAGCTTCCCCTCTCCTGAGCTTTGAGCCACACAGAGACTTTATCCATTTTCATGGTTCCTCTTCTGGAAAGATGGGGATGGGGATGATAATGGCTGACCCCTCCCCTTTGCACCCCGCAGGTATGACTCAGGACGGGATGGATACATTGACCTGATGGAGCTGAAGCTGATGATGGAAAAGCTGGGAGCCCCACAGACCCACCTGGGACTGAAAAACATGATCAAGGAGGTGGATGAAGACTTCGATGGGAAGCTCAGCTTCCGTGAGGTGAGAATGGCAGCAGGAGCATCCAGGGGTGTGGCTGTGGGGCAGAGGGAGAAGTCTGCCAGGCCCAGTGCTCTGACTGTAGGAACCACCCTCCCCTCAGTGTTTCTCCAGCTCTGGGCTGCAGTGGAGAAGCCAGTAAGCTTCCCCGTGCCAAGGGTGCAGACCATTGTCAATCTCCATCTCCATGTAGCATAATAGTGCCTGATGCTAAAGCTCTCCAACCTCCCTGCTTGCTTTGGGAGCACATTTGAGCGCTGCTGCAGCTGCACAGCAGTGCTCACAGAGCTCCCTGCTGTAGCTGGAGGGGCTGTGTCCCTTCAGCCCCAAGGTCTCATTGCTGGGCTCCTGTGGCGCAGCAGCTCAGGCCACGTTTTGGGTGCAGGGCAGGGGCTCTGCTCATTGCAGCTGATCTCAGGGGTACAAGGGGCTCTGTTCTAGCTTCTGTTGGGTCCCTCTTTGCATCACACAGTGACCAGCCATGGCAAAGCTTCATGAGGAGTGGTTGCCCCCCTGCAGCAAGGAATAAATGTGGGGATGCAGCAGTTTGGTCCTGCACCCTGACTCAGCAGGGACACACCTCAAATGGGCCTGTCTGTCACCACTGTGCTGGGCAGCTGGGAGCAGTGTGGGCAGGCTAGCATCCTCTGCCAGGTGGAGGAAGAGAGGGAATTTGAGCAGTTAACTGCATGCACTCAGAGGTACCCAAATCATCTCAGCAGGAAGGGGAAACCTAGATACCAAAACCTCCTGTTTCATCATCTCCTCCTCCCAAATGTTTAGTGCTGGTTCAGTCAGAAGTGAACATCACACTGTGGCTTTCTGAAGCCCCTTAGGCAGCAGCAGGGCCAGTGCTGCTTGTGTCCTGCCCTGTTTGTGAGGGCTGTGCTGCTGTCCTGCCTCCTTCCTCCCCACGGGGTGGCTGTGTGGGCCCTGAGCAGCTGGGCTGTGCTCTCACAGTGTCCCCTCTGGAGTGGGGTCTTCCTTGTGGAAATGAGGTGCAGAGCTCCCCACACCTCAGGACATTGAGTTGTTCTTTGTGGAAGTGCTGAGAGCTTTGGCAATGCCTGGCAGAGGGGCTGGGGCCCAAGACCACCTGGGCTGGTTGGGGCATGAGGGATGACTGGCAGCTCATAGAGCTGCTGCACCATCTCTCTGTGCTGGCACATCACACCATCTCCTCCTGCTTTCATGCCCCAAGGATTTTGTTGCATTTCTTTCACTGCAGGAGGGCAGCAGGAAAACAGAGACTACAGACTTGGATTATGGAGACCAGCTCTTAAACAGAAAGGGAGAGACATGCAAATCTTGGAAGTGAGAGCCTGTCCCTGAGCTCCTCTGTGCAGGGAAGGAATGTGCCTGGTCAGAGGTGAACTGGGGGTAGCAAAGAATCCAGTGGAGCAGGAAGAGCACTGTGCAGTGGCTCCAGGTCACTGATTGCCAAATCACTGCATGGGCCGAGGAGCCCTGTGTGTCTGTCCATGCCTCCTGGGCCTCCCTTCACCTGGGTGAAGAGCTGAGGACAGCCTCCAGGCTTGCTGCTGGGGCCCTCTCCTGTGGAAGAGAAATGCCTTTATCCTCAAGGCTCTGAAAGATGCTGTGATGTCCTGGCACCAGTGGCACAGCACAAGTGGCAGAGCAGCTCCACTTCTGCTGCCACCTGTTTGGAGCACAGTCCCCAGCCCCTGTCAGCTGGCAGGGCTGCCTGTGCTGCCAGCCCCTGGCACACAGCACGCAGCAGCTGGTGCTGTGAAGCTTCTTGCCAGATGCAAAAAAAACCAGTCAAGCAAATGGAAGCCTGAGTGGCCCGTGGGTTGGAATGAGGGAGCATCACTGGCAGAGCTCTGGGGACAAATTACCCAGCAGCTCTGGCACAGTCCCAAAGCTTCCTGTGGCAGAGAGGAGCAGGATGCTTTTTGCCTTTTTGCAGATGTGCCCTGTCTAGCTGCTGTGTTTGGGCAGAGGGCTGGCAGGGAGGCAGATTTCCTGGTGTGGGAGGAGGCCTGAACCATCCTGGAGGCTTGTCCCACTCTGCTTGTCTTTGGTGGTGACGAGCAAGCACATGGAGAGTGGCTAAGCTGAGGTGGTGCACTCAGAGACCGCGAGGAGAAGCCTGGTTTAAATGAACATCTGAGCTGAGCAGGTGTAACTCATGCACTGGAGGGCTCCTGTCTGCCTCTCCAGAGAGTATCAAGTCCTGACATACCTGCCTGAAGACACTCTTGTGGTGTGGCCAGAGAGTTGGTAGGGACCTCTTTCACTTGCAATAGGTCACATTTTCCTGCTGCTTCGAGCAGTGTCGTGTCCTACCATCCCACATGAGCTGCTGCCTGGCAAGGAGGCCTATGTGGCTCTGACTTGCTGCTGCTGAACTGCTGGCCCCATTCAGCAAAGTCTCTCTGACCTTTGAGCACCCATTGATACATGAACAATTAACTGCACAAGACTCCCTCCATGACTCAAGTATAAAATTTAGGCTTAAAAAGATTAGGTATAGTGAGGGAAAAAGCCCCACACCTCTGACTGTCTAGTTTTGTCATTACCACAGGAAACCAGAGTTAATTGCTGTAATAGTAGTGTCTAATTGTAGTGCTATCTAGAAGCCACAGAAATCCACCCTCTGTCCCTCACACCCACACCAGCTGAAATGCTGACCCACATCACGTGTTTGCTCCCAGAACTGGTGCGAACCACAGCTGCTTTTCTGACAAGCTGTTGTTACAAGGCTCTGCTGCCTGTCAGTCCATCCCTTCCCTTGCACGGTGCCAGCCTGGCACTGGGTGGTAGGCCTTGGATCATGAAGGATGTGAGAGCAGGGATAACTCGTGAGATTGGTGTGGAAAGTGGTGAGTTGTGTTGTCCTCTCTGAGAGAACAGCTCTGAAAGGTACCAACGTTACTCACTTTTGCTTCTCTGTTGATGTTTCCTTGAGGCTCAGTGGCACATGCTGTGTCCTGGGCCCAGCAAGGGTGTGAGACAGCCTGGGAATGGGAGCTGAGTGCAGATGACTGCTGGTGTTCTCTAGTTAGTGAACACCTCGAGGGTAAATAGCTGGTGAGGTGAGCTGCAGGTTGTGTGCTGACATGAGGCAGGATTGCTGCTGAGCTGCTGTGGAAACCAGTGTGATACCCCGTAGTCCATTGCTGGGTCCTTGGGAGTGGTGTTCTGCTGTGTCCACCCCAGCTGGTGGCTCAGTCCCAGGTTTTCTTTAACTCAGCCCAGCCTTCATGGCTGTGACAGCTCGTATCTAGAGCATTACTGCCCCTGGTTTCAGGGTGATTCATGCTTACTTGTACTCATGACCCAGTCCCTCCCCAGGTGACGGGTGCACCAGACCTCAGGACTGTGCTGCCTCCACTGCTCTTTTCCAGTGCCGGGAAGTGGGACTTGCAGGGTCGAGCAGAAACTGTGAGGAGGAACCATGACTAATTCCAGCTGAGCTGCCAGCCCTCTGTGTCACAGTGGTGGTGAGGGATGAAGGAGAACTCCCCAGAGCCCAGCAGATCTGAGCACAGGGAGAAGACGTCTTGGGGAGGATTTGGTTTTTTTCCAAGCAGGAAGTTTTGTCCATTCCACAGAGCACCATTTAAGTTCTTACATGTGTATATTGGGTTTGTCTGGCCAGATTTTGGTAGCAAGGGAGCTCCAGGCGTGGTTGCTGCAAGAAGCTGCCAGAAGCTTCCCCCATGTCCAGCAGAGCCAATGCCATCCAGCTCCAGGACAGACCCACTGATGGCCAAGGCTGAGCCCAGCAGAGATGGTGGGAACCACTCTGTGGTAACATCTTTAAGAAGGAAAAAAAGTTATTGCATAGATGTAATTAGGTCTAGAGAAGAGCAGAGTGAGAATATGTGAGAGGAACAGCTCTGCAGATGCACAGGGCAGTGCAGAAGGAGGGGCAGGAGGTGCTCCAGGCGTGGAGCAGAGATTCCTTTGAGATCTCGTGGGGAAGCCCAGGGTGAGGCAGCTGTGCCCCGGCAGCCCACCGAGGGCCATGGGGGTGCAGAGATCCAGCTGCTACCCTGGAGGAGCCCATGCCAGAGCAGGGAGATGCTTGAAAGGGGGATGTGAAGCCATGGGAAACCCGTGCTGGAGCAGGCTCCTGTAAGGGGCCTGCTCACCTGAGAGAGGAGCCCAACAGGAGCAGGGGAAGGGCTGCTCTCCTTGAGCGGGGGTGGAAACAACCTGTGTGATGACCTGACTGTGACCCCCATTCTGATCTTCCTGTGTCACTGGAGGGGAGAAGGTACAGCTGGGAAGGAGTGAGGGGTAGGGGAAGGTGTTTTGGGGATTTATTTTACTTCTCATTATTCTGCTCTGATTTTGTTAGTAATCAACTCAGTTGATATGGTGAAGCTGAGCCTATTTTGCCTATGACAGTACTTTTGTGAGTGATCTCTCCTTATCTGACCTCTTGAACCTTTGTTACATTTTCTCTCCCCTCTCCAGAGGAGAAGGGGAGTGATAGAGAGCTTCGGGGGGTGCCTGAGTCCCATCCAGCCAGGGTCAACCCCGACAATGTGTTTGGAGCGGAAGAGTTCCCTCCCAGCCCAGCTGCTCTCTGCTGCCCCGAGCTGAGCACTGACGAGTTACGAGGCTCTGGCATGAAGCAATGCCTGGTGACGCTGCCAGCTCCACACCCTTCCCCATGGGAGGCCTTCCCAAACTCTGGCATCCCCAGCACTCCTGCGCGCAGCTCGGGGCAAGGAGAGCCGTGGGCTGGCTGGGTGCGGTACCGGGGCTCTGTTGCCCTCCGCAAGGACCGCCCGGGCCCCTCCGCCGGGAGCGCAGAGCCAGAGGTGCTCCGTGTTTCTGTGCAAATGGATTTCAGGGCAACCCCACCTGGTACCCACAGCCGTCTGGCCTGGATTGAAGTGGTGCAGCTTTGTTGTTTGTGCTCCATTTGTACCCGGGTGCTTGTCCTTGCCGCTGTTCTCTCTGCGCTGTTCCCAGCACTGAGACACCTCCTGGGGTGGCCAAGAATAGCAGGGAGTTACAGAACCTCTACCAGTACACGCAGAGCTTCCACATCTTAACCTGTACTTCGGCTGGCAGGTGCAAGGTGGTGCAGAGATCTTTGTTTTTAAGCAGGCAGGTTTTGTTCCTTCTGTAAGATAACAAACAAACCCCATGCTTTTATGGAGTGAAATACAATTCTTTTTTTGTTTGTTCCTCTTTGCAATTCACTTCCTAATACAAACTCTGCTGTAGTGGCTCTGGATTTGTTAAATGTCTGTGGCCCAGTGCAGGACAAGGGTTTCATACCAAATTGCTGTGTGGACACTTGTTCGAGCTAGGAACTGTGTTTTACCAGGGCTCTGATTGCCAGGAAACCTTTTCCTGTGTGATTCTTACTGCCTTTAGTCTATAACAGGTCTGTACAGGAGCACAAGTTCCATTTGGTTTATATCAACCTGATTTCCTTTGCTCAGAAATGTGAATTCCAGCCCCCTCCAGGTGGCTGTGCTGTTTGTATTTTAAGTTGTCTGAGCCTCAGTGAAAAACTTGAATGTTTCCCCTCTCTCTTACTAGTTCCTGCTGATTTTCCATAAAGCTGCAGCTGGGGAGCTCGAGGAGGACAGTGGCCTGTTGACTCTTGCCAAGCTCTCGGAGATAGATGTATCCATTGAGGGAGTCAAAGGAGCCAAGAACTTCTTTGAAGCTAAGGTATGGCATGGCACAGAAAAAGCTCAGTCTTAGCTTTTTCCTTTCCTATTTTTTTGGGCTCTGGCTATAGCCTTTTCGGTGGATCAGTCAATACTGGGACAGTGTAATGCATTGTCTGCTCGGGGTCTTTCCCTGGTGGAGCTGCCTGGCCAACCTGTGTCCCTGTGGCTGGGAGCTCCAGGGGGCTGGCTGGGAGCTCCAGGGGGCTGGCTGGGAGCTCCAGGGGCTTGGCTGAAATCCACTGTCCTGAAATCCACTGTGCCAGGGACAGATTTTCCCATTTTACAAAACCTCACTCAAGCAGAATGCTCTGAGTTCAGTGGTGAATGGAGTACTTTGGAGTATACGATTTCGGATATCTCTTTCTCAAGCAGGTCTCTGTAACCTTTGGAATCAAAATTGTTCTGCAAAGGGTCCTGAGGTTGGCAGAAAGAGCTTTGCACCATTTGAAGCTGACAAAGCACCCTTTCTGAAAGCTCTTTTGGAGAGAAAATAATCCTGCTTGTTTATATAAGAAGTTTTTTCCCAGGAGCATAACGCAGCTATTGCACAGCAGATGTACTGAGATGAAAGCTGGAAAAATAGCCAGCAAGTAAACAATGTCTCTTTGATCTACAGATTATCCATGGTGTAGTATGATGTTCTCAGATTTGGCTGTGGTTCAGAGCTGTTTTCTGCAGTAGTTTCTCCCACTGTATGCTCACAACCTGTGTTCTGTTGTCTGCTTACAGGAATGATGTACATGACCCAGGACTGACAGCACTGTTTTGGTCACTGGCTATGACTTATTAGTAAATGACCTTTCTTTTGTTGATATTAAAGTCAAGCAAGCTAACAGGTATTGGGTGTAAATACCCAAGCACTGCAGTGTAATTTGTACTTGGCCCATCCTGACAGAGCGTCCCAGCAGGCACTGGGAGGTGCAGCAAACAGCTCTGTGTTGCTCATCTGGGCGTAGCTCAGGCTCTGGCACTCTGTCTGATGCAAGGCTTGACACTTACTTATTTTCTGTCTCTCTCATAAAGGCCCAAGCCCTCTCCTCAGCCAGTAAGTTTGAAGCAGAGATAAGGGCCGAGCAGGACGAGCGCAAGCGGGAAGAGGAGGAAAGGAAGCACCGCCGAGCGGCTTTCAGGGAGCTGAAGTCTGCATTTACCCAGTAACCCAGCAGCCAACATGCACTCAGAGATTGCACATGACTTGGTACGTTCCCCAGATCAGGGCTCTGCCTGGAGAGAACTGCTTGGATCCTTCCTAAAACCCATCACAGCTTCGCTAGCCTTC
The DNA here is from genome assembly GCF_047495875.1 of Pithys albifrons albifrons. Lineage (NCBI taxonomy): Eukaryota > Metazoa > Chordata > Aves > Passeriformes > Thamnophilidae > Pithys > Pithys albifrons. Next base: position 1,282,183 of record NC_092468.1, on the reverse strand, counting down.
CTCTCCTGAAGATCCTCCTGAGTTTCTCAGGGCACAGCTCTTGCAGTTACAAGGCATTCATAATCCTGTGAGTAGTTCAGAGCTGTTTGCTCTGAGCTACCAGGAGCTTGTCACCCTGAAGCAGAAACAGCAGGTAGCAAATCATGGGTGAGCACTGACAAGCATCGTGTTTGCCTACTTCATTCTTTCCTATACATCCTTTTGCTCTTAATCCGGTATTAATTCATTCCTTGCTTACAGGCAAGTAGTAAGGTCTTGTGTAAATCAGGGTGTACAAAGTACAGCTTGTCTTCCTATATGTTTGTACTTCTATTGGGTGTTGTCACCCTTTTCTTCTTCCTCAAAGCCCTGTGCCACAGGCACTGTGAAAACACTGTGAAGAGAGAAAGATAGTTACTAGGGATGTGGATCAAACTCAAGAGCATTTCCTGTAGCATTTTCTGCCGCCCAGCATGTTGGAGAGTCTTCCAGTTTCTCTTCTCTGAAGTGCCATAGTAACAAACCCTTCCCTCAGAGGTGAGATTTCCCAGGACTTCGAAGGGAGAAAGCTGGCTCTCTTCAACGAGGAATAGAAAACTGAGTTGCCTGACCATTTCTCTTCTTTCACATTCCATCACATTTAGTGTACTGTATGGCTCCCCTCTATTTTTCAGCCTTAGGCAGCTGTATCTGTTTTAAGGGGTATTGCCAGCTGGACAATGCAATTGGATGGCACACTGGGGTTTTCTGTTTGGAGGTTTGCTTATAGCCCGAGTCATGAAGGTGACATCGTTTGATTTCACTAGAGCCACGACAGAGGACACCAGCACTGCATACTGAGCAGTCCCTGCTCAGAGAGCAGTGAGGTGAGCATGTGGAGCTGAACTGAGTTCCCAGGGCTTGCACTACTCTATTTGCCATTTGCTTTTCAAACACAGGAAACCTGCCCACAAATGTTAAGATGCTTCTCTGGGTGTATACACTGTAGGTCATGGCAGGGGAGCTGTGTTCCCTCAGAGACCACTCTTGAGACATGGATTTGCTCAAATTCTGCCTCTGCTCTCGCCCCAGTTTGTGCATTTTTATCTTTTCTTTCCAGAATGAAACTCACCAGTCATCTTTTCACTTGTCTGTTTTGCTTCTTAAACTGTGAGCGTGGAATAATAAACAGAAAAACCTCTACTCTTCAATGTCAGGTGAAAGAATTGCTAAACAATTAAACTGTGTATATATCTTCACAGATTATATTTTATAAATCACGCTTTTTAGGTAAATATTTATAATTAAATGTTTTTATACTCTACAACAAAGCAGATAATTTCATCTTCGATTATTTCTCCTGTTGCTGAAATGTACAAATAAAGCATTGTTATCTCCAGTCTTGGCTGTGGTTTATTTCAGGTCCCTGAATATACCATTTTGTTCACAAATTACAGTAGTGATCCTCAGAGCTTTGCATCCTGACTCGGGTGAGTGAAGGGAGTGTTCATCCCTTTCTTGGTAGCACTTCCCCTTCTGCACAGCCGTTCTCGTGTAGAAAGCCCTGATGTTTGCAATTCCTCAGAAGGGGCCACAGCTGTCTAAATGTTTGAATTACTGCCCACTGACATCTGAAGGTTGTCAGCCTTTCCTTATCTTAAAATAGGCTCTTTCTCAGCCCCGTGGTGCCCCAGCTGGGAGCAGGGCAGGTTGCTTCAGCTGCATTTCCCTCTCTCTGCCTTTAGTGAAGGGAGGAGAAAAAGGAAAAAATACATGGACATCTGAAAATGCGTCCAAGCATCTTGTTTCTGCTGTAGCTGATCTGCTGAGCTTTGCTGGCATGGGCAGGCTGGGCAGGGGCTCAGGAGGAGGCGAGCCCTGTGCCAGGCCAGCAGTGACAGGCGAGGACGTGGATGTTCCAGCCCAAGTGGCTCTGCTCTGTGCCCGGCAGCCCTTGGTCCCACAGGTCAGGTGACATCAGGGTGATGGTTCCTTACCCTATTCCTGCAGGAAACTCACCCCACTGCTGCTCTTCATTCTCCTTCTTTCTTGTTTTCCTGCACAGCACAGCAGGCACTGCTGACTCTGCTGCTTTGCATGTGCAGCTGGGTGAGGAACCCAGGGCTGGGGAAGGAGAGCATGGAAAAAAGCCTTCCAGTGGTTTTACTTCAACACAATTGACTCAAGTCCAGCTGACAAGTTTCAATAAGGAAATGAGCATTGTCTGTGGGTAGTTTTTGTTCAATTCAAATAGGTATTGTTGGCTGGGGCCTTCATTTGGTGCAGTGAATAGGAAGTGCTTTTGGATGTACATTTGTAGTTGCAGCAATGTGCATTTTGAAATTAGGTTTGCAAAAACTGACATTGGGAAATTAATTGCTTTCTAAATTGTTCTGATTTGCTGGCAACTATTGAATTGGATAACAGTGTCATTAGGCTATGCAGAAATACTAGGAAGAAATTGTCTAGCTGTGTCTCCCACCTAATACCATGTGACAATACCTAATTGTATTTACCTATAAGTAATATATTACAATCCTTGATGCTCTGTCCTTTTTTGCCTGATGTCACCACAGTTGGCTCTCAGAGGTCCTGGCAATCCCAGCTCTCTTTAGTGATACCTGCTGGTACATCAGTCCGTGTCTGGAGCTCCTGACAACCCCCAAGTGACTGAAGCCCATGATGGCAAGTAGGGGAGTTTGATGAAAAGCCTGTTGCACTTACGGGTCTTTCTCAGAAGGGACAAAGATTTGCTTCAAGTAATTAATCTCCTAGAATGGGAACTCCAGGAAATCCTTGGTCCCTGACGGTGTTTTGTTTAACATTTCCCAGAGCAGAAGTACAGTAGAGGAGTCACCAGCACTTCAGCCAGCATGAAGGGTGGGTTCAGCCCAGATCACAGTGGATTTGTCAAGGATGCTCCTGTCAAATCCATTGCCACTGGCTGCAGGGGACAGCCTGTGGGGGCAGGAAGTGTCCTCTAAAGAGCTCAGTGTGAACACAGTGGAGAGAAAGGGTGTGATCAGGCTCTTCCTGGCTCAGGGTTCAGCGTTTATCTGTGAGGATTAAGGTGATATTTTAACATTTTAACCTTCTGGGAGTATCCATATAAATCCCTTGTAAGATGGAATTGGAGTAACTGGAGTGCATGGTTGTTGCATTGCAAACTCAGCTTGCCACTTGTGGGAAAGACATCTAAAAGTAATTGAGTGTTGCAGAAGTAGCAGCTTGTTTGTGGTATTCTGTCTTTCAGCATAAGCCACCTGAGGTGACAGATGCATTGAAGTGACTGACTTTCAAAACTGCAGTTGGATGTTTGCCTGCTTTGCTGCTGCTTTCATTATTTTTAGGGATGTGACAAATGAGGACATGGAAAACAGAGGCTGCTGAGAAGACATTGACTTCCCAGACAAAATCCCTGTTATTTTAACAAACAGGGGAGCCCTTTTTCCAAATAACAAAGTATAGGGGGGCAAGAAAAACGTGACAAACACATCTTTCTGGGCTGCTTTATGACCCTTATTTATCATTTCAGAGCTGTGCTCTGTATTTGTAGCTCCACTACTGTACCCAGTGGGGCAGGCTCTTGCCTCTGAGATGGTTGGGAGGAAACCATGGGTGGATAAGGAAAGTTTTCAGTTTCCTAGGAATGCTGCTTCCCTGCACTTGGATCTTTAATAGTGAGGATGAATTGGCACAGTAATCTAGCTCTCTGAAGTACATCGTGCCCTTGGTACCCAGACTGGCTGCTGAGGTGATTTCACACCTACACATTGTCAGCTGAAGTTTGTAATTGAGCCATGCAGGAATTTTACTGCACGGGTACAGTTGTGAATTTTCATGAGATTCTCCTCATTCTGCTTGAATGAGCATTGTGAAGGATTTCAGATGCATCTGCTATTACCAAAAGATTGTCATCTGAGTTTCCTTGAGGTATTTTGCAGAAATGTCAAGTTCTGCAGATGAGGTATGTTTCAGTTGCTCTCTTTTTGATTTTTTTTGTCTCAGTAATATAATGTTTGTTCTAACTGAGATAAAAAAATTGCCACAAGTGCTAAACATATCCCATCTCAGAGAAAGGTTGTCTTAGAGCATGTGAAAATATTTTTGAGTGCTCAAACTCACATTTGATAAATAGAATAACAAGGCACAGCTGTTTCTGCAGTGAAATTGGAAGTTTTTACTGACAGCTTGAAATGCAGTTCTGCCCCTCCCTCCCCCATTATCAGCATTGGCTCAAGCTGTGTGACAACAACCAGGGGGACCGAATGCAGTTTGTCACAGGCCAGCCCTTTTCTAGGGAACTTTGCTTTTCCATACCAGCCTCCTAAAGCAGCAATTCCATTCTGAGATTTTGGACAAGGTAGTTCTATGTTGCTCTCAGCTAAAAATAAGCCCCAAGAATTACAGACTTTCAACCCATTAGCTCAGAAGAATCACTTGTGTTCACTGTTGCATCATTTTTGGCTGGTGTTCAGTGCACAATGACAAGTATTTATTCACCTAGAATAGGAGGGAGAAAGCTCCATGGGTTGTGGCTGACATGAGGATTGCAGTGAAACTGTTTCAGCTGAAAGCAGTTGTACCTTCAGCAGTGCGTAACAGCCGAGAATAGTTTTTTAGGCTGAAGGAACCACATGGGGCTATTCTGCATCATGTACTAATATGGGTTTGGGGACTAAAAATAAACTGGTATTTTTAGCTGAAAAAAGTTCGCCCTCAGTTCCTGATTTTTCCATCAGGAAGAGTCAAAACACGTGTCATGTACCGCCCTTTGTGCGGCGGCAGCGCCGGGGTGGCTCCCGCAGCGCGGGGCACAGCGCGGGGCACAGCGCGGTGGGCGCTCCGCTCCGGGTGGACCCGAACCCCCTCGGTCACGGCACGGACCGGCCGGGCCACACCGCGGGGTGGGCGGGGACAGGGCGGGAGGGGACAGAGCACGGTGACAGAGCTACAGACAGAGCCACAGAATGACAGAGCGCAGTGACAGCGCTACAGACAGACAGAGCCACAGACAGCACAGAGCACGGAGTGACAGAGCCACGGACAGATCCACAGACAGAGCCACAGAGAGACAGAGCCCAGACTGCCAGCACAGAGTGACAGGGCCACAGAGTGAGAGAACCACAGACTGACAGAGCCATTCAGGCTGGAAAAGTCCTGCCAGCCCATGGAGCCCACTCTGTGCCCGATGCCCGCCTTGTCCCCCAGCCCAGAGCTCTGAGTGCCACGGCCAGTCCTGCCTTGGGCACCTCCAGGGCTGGGCACTCCAAACCTCCCTGGGCAGCCCCTTCCAAGGCCTGACCACCCTTTCCAGGCAGAAATTCCTGCTGCTGTTCCCCCTGCCCCTGTCCCGGCCCAGCCTGAGGCCGCGCCCTCTCCTTCTGTCCCTGTTCCTGGAGCAGAGCCAGAAGGTCCCCCCTGAGCCTCCTTTTCTCCAGGCTGAGCCCTCCCAGCTCCCTCAGCCCCCCCAGCCGCTCCAACCCCTGCCCAGGCTCCGTTCCCTGCCCTGCACACGCTGCAGCCCCGCAGTGTCTCCTCTGTGAGGGCCCAGACGGGGCAGGGCCTGAAGGCCGCGGGGCTCGGGCTGTGGCGCGGAGCGGTGAGGCAGAGCGGGGGCGCGGCCCCCCATGTCCCTGTCCCCGCTGTGTGCCCCCCTGTCCCTGCCTGTGTCCCCTGTGCCCAACCCCCGCCGTCCCTCCCCTGCCCCCCCGTGTCCCTGTCCCCGCTGTGTGCCCCCCTGCCCCTGCCTGTGTCCCCTGTGCCCAACCCCCGCCGTCCCTCCCCTGCCCCCCCATGTCCCTGTCCCCCCTGTGTGCCCCCCTGCCCCTGCCTGTGTCCCCTGTGCCCCCGTCCCCCTCTTCCGCTCCTGTCCCCATCTGTGCCCCTGTGTTCCCTCCTGTCCCCCCAACCCTCTATCTGCTTGTCCCCCCTGATGCCCCCTTGTGCCCCCTCCTGTCCCTCTCTGTCTCCCTTATGCCCCCCTTCCCCCTGTCCCCCCCATTCCCGTCCCCCCATCCCCCTCCTGTCCCCCCCATCCCCGTCCCCCCATCCCCCTCCTGTCCCCTCCATTCCCGTCCCCCCATTCCCGTCCCCCCATCCCCCTCCTGTCCACCTCTTCCCGTCCCCCCCATCCCCCTCCTGTCCCCCCCATCCCCGTCCCCCCATCCCCCTCCTGTCCCCTCCATCCCCCCATCCCCCTCCTGTCCCCCCCATCCCGTCCCCCCATCCCCCTCCTGTCCCCTCCATCCCCGTCCCCCCATTCCCGTCCCCCCATCCCCCTCCTGTCCACCCCATTCCCGTCCCCCCCATCCCCCTCCTGTCCCCATTCCTGTCCCCCCATCCCCCTCCTGTCCCCTCCATCCCCCCATCCCCCTCCTGTCCCCATTCCTGTCCCCCCATCCCCCTCCTGTCCACCCCATTCCCGTCCCCCCATCCCCCTCCTGTCCCCCCCGTCCCCCCATCCCCCTCCTGTCCCCCCCGTCCCCCCATTCCCCTCCTGTCCCCCCGTTCCCCCATCCCCGGTAGGGGGCGCTGCAGACCCGCCCCGGTGACGTCACGCGCGGGGGGGCGGTGCCGCCGCTCATCCGGGTCCCGCGGCGGGGCCGGGGGGCGTGGCCCGGCGCTCACGTGACGCTGCGTGGCGGCGCACCCGCCATCTTGTGTTGTTGGGCTGAGGAGCCGCCGCGGCCGTGAGGGACTCTCCGCCCGGGAGCGCAGGTAACCCGTCCCGCCGCCGCCCGGCCCCGCCGCCGCCGCCGCTCCGCCCGCCCCCCGCGCGCCCCGCCCGCCGCCACCCCTGCCGCCGGCCCCGCCCGCCGCGGGGGCAGCAGCCCCGAGGCGCCCCGCGGCCTAACCGTGAGGCGAGGCCGCCCGGGGGGGGCGCGCCCGGAGGGCCCCCTGCGCTGCCCATGGGCTTGTGCGGGGCTCGGGGGGCTGCGGCGAGCGGGCCCTGCGCTCCACAGGCGGCTCCTCGGCGCCTGTCAGGCGGCGGCGGGGCGGCCGCGGCTCCCTCACGCCCCGCGGGGCCGTCTCCCCTCGCACTGACCCTTGTGAACTCGCTCGTCCCCTCCCAGCCCAGCGGCAGCCCCGCACTGAGCACGCCCGGCCCTGTCAGGTGGCCCGGGCCGGGGAAGGAGCGAGCTCCGAGCCCTCGCAGGGCCGCAGGGTGCGGGAGCAGCGCTGACCGGCACGGTGTGACTGGACGGGCCTTGGCAGGCCGAAGAGAGCATCGATCAGCATTGTGTACGTTTGGTATTGATCCAAGACAAGCGGTTTCAGTGTCAACAGAGCAGTTTCCGCTCTTTCAGTTCTGTGTGGTTGCACTTTGAAGTGGGAAAAGGTGTAGGCCAAAAGGAGGTGCTGCCAAGTAGTGCTTCTGGAATAAAATCCTGCATTTCCCCCTGTAATGTTCAGTCAGCGTTCATGGTGTGCTGCCCGTACTCTGAGTCTTCCTAAGTGCCTGGTTGCTTGGGTGGGCGGGGAAAGGATTCTGAATTCTGATTATATTCTAACTTCTTCCTGCTCATTCTATTTTCTTGCTTCAGGAGCTGACTTGGGCAAGTTCCTGGAAAGTACGTGTAATTTTTTTTCCTTTTCCCATAACGCTGCTGGTTGCTTTTGTTCTTAAGAAACTCTTTAATAAACACAAATTAATCTGCCGCTTTGTGAATGGAACATTTGGTTGATGTACATTGTGATAATTTGGAATCCTTGTAAACGAAATTGGTTGCAGTTGTCACCAACAAAAGCTTTGTTTTGGTATTTTTAAGCTCTTGTTATTGGGTGTTGGCTGCAATAGACAGTAAGTGCATCACTGCTATGAGGTGTTGGTTTTCCTGCCATTCACTTGAATGGGCGTCCGTGGAACAGTTGGCTGGTGCTGCGGTGAAAGTGTGTCCTAATCGATGCCGGGTGTGCCCGCAGAAATGTTGGAGTGTCCCTCGCACCTGCTCTGCTCCCCAGGTTCCTGCAGTTCTGCAGGTCCAGCCCCTGGCACCACCTGCGGGTCGAGGTTAATTTCTCACTGAACGTGTGATTTTTTAAAAAAACAAAGGTTGGGTTTACTAGTCAGCTGCGTTAAGGAGAAGGCAAAGGTTTATCCCTGGAAGTTGGATGTCACCTCCTGTGTTGAGTCTTTGCCGACCCCTTTAAGTGCCTGACAATATTGTGTGTAAATCCTGGGATCTGATGATTTTAGGGCTGCTCAGGCTCTCCCAGCCCTGGATACGGGAACATTCATGGGGGCACCTGCTCTCTGTCTTTCTCTCAGGGCCTTTTCTGGCTGGTTTCTCGAGCCTGTCTTTAAAGTGAGAGCATAGAACTAAATGCAAAGTAGTCCCGTGGCAGGAATGATTTGTTTCTCAGGGTGCTTACAAAAAAATTTGATACCACAGTGAAAACTTGGACTCTTGGAGATCCTTTTAATTACAGGTGTTGGTGTTGAGGTAAAATATCCTCAGGTGCTCCTATTAGCATTTTTTCCTGCCCTTTTAAAACATACAGAAAATTAAAAGTATAATCTTTATGATGATGTAAGTGAAAAAATTGCTTGTAAATAGATGGTTGAGGGCTTTGCAATTAATTTTTTCCTTACTACTTCTGGATTGAGAAGGAAACTCGGTGTGTAAAGGGGGGAGTGCTGGGAAGGTTTGGGGGGTGTTTGTGAGGACTTGAGACTGAACAGCATCTCTGCTAAGGCCAGTTGTGTGAATGAAACTGTCACAAACAGTTCAGGATCTGTAGGCACTTTGTTGAAATGAAACCAGCCCTGGATGTCAGTCCCACGAACACCTGGCTGGGGCAGCGGCCGGGCCGGAGGGCTCTGCTGGGCCCTGTCCGTGCTGACAGATCGCTCTGTTTGCAGCGGACAGTGACGGATGGAGGTGGGCGGGCACCTGGGCCGGGGGCTGTGCCTTCCCCTCTGCCCTCTCCTAAAGTAATTCAGGCCTCCAACTCTTCGTTTACTTATTTATTTGAAGTACTAACAATATGGAATTTGATTCTGCCTGCTTTTGTCTGATCTTGTAAGGTCAAGGAACTGTCAGATATATGTTGTTCTTTTATTGAGGTCTTTAAAATTCTTCCTTAGGGCTTTTTAAAGTATAGTATTAAATCTTCCCATAGTCTGATTCAGAAAAAAAATCCCTTTCCCAGCATTTTGCCTAGTTTTTCTGGTTTTATTTTTTTCCCTTCTCAGTGCTTCTGCTCAGAGATTTAGTGGAGATGAGCTATATTTTATTCGTGGTTATAGACAGAGCTGAGGGGCAGAGCAGTAAAGTTTCTGTTCACAGGCATAGAAGCACAGGCCTGCTCTGCCCTCTGCCTGCTTAGCTCACTAGAGAGTCTCTGGGTGCTGTGCTAAGGAGAAACCCATCTCTTGGTTACTGAGGAGTCGTTTGTGTTGAAAGGGACCTTTTTCTTTGTGTGGTTTTCTTATCAATTTATTTTAATTCGAGTGACGTTTGCAATCCTGGGTGTGTGAAATGCTGCAGGGGGTGGGGTTTGCTCTTATGGGAACAAAGTCAGTTTTCTGCCCAGCTGAGCCTTTCCTTTTCTCTCTTGCTCTCAACTCCTGAGCGTTTTTTTAGTTGCACGGATGATTTGGCTTGAAAATTGTCAGAACTGAGAAAACTTAGTAAGTTTACTCCAGGTGTGCCTGAATTCTGGATGGAAGTGAGAAGAACTGAGTGCTCTGAGTGAGAAGGTCTGTTCAACCCTGGCCCTCTTGTGGTTGGTGGAACTCTGTACAGAGACGTGCAACCACGTCCTTCATGGTGGGCATGTTCAGTACCATTATCTGTTCATGTTCAGCTCAGGTGGGGGTTGGAGCAGGCAGAGGTCTCTGCATTGCTCTGGCAGCAGCTGAGATTGCCACAGTGTGTTGGTTATAAACTGTGTCCACTTCTCTTGTTTTTGCAGAGGGAGGTCTGTCAGTCCATCTCCAAAGGTGATTGAACATTACTTGAATTTAGACACTGATGACTGGATGCTGTGTGGGAAACTGAGCTGCCATTGAAATCTTTATGTCCTCCTTGCTTTTTGTTTTAGTGGAAAGGATGCATGCAATTATTTTGATGCATCTGTGGTTTTTGGCAAGCGTGAAATCCAAGTGTGTGTTTTCAGGAGTGAGCTCTCCTGTAATCCTTAAAGCTTGGAATACACAGAACCTGGGTATGGAGACCCCAGGATTACAGAGAAAGGAGAGGAAATACCAGGGGCTGTGTAGAGCTTGTAGAGTCTGTAGGGCAGTGAGAAATTCTGATGGACATTTAGAGAATTGTTCAAAATACTGCCTTGTTGACAGTGCCTTTTTTGGGTCACTTACCATTTTTTGATTCCCTCAGCTGGTTATTAAGCCTGGGCATTATCATTTTCTCTCCTTTTGGCCAAATGTTTAAAAAAATCTAGGGAAGTATAGGATGATTAATTGATGGCATTAACAGTGGTTATTGTATATGTAGTTTATCATTATAAAGAGATAAACAAACTTACATATAACATGTTACAAAAACTGGCTAGAAAGTTATTTTTGTATTGTTAAATAGCTGTTATTCTGGTGGAAGTAGGCAGGATGCCTTGCACTTTGTGAAGGCAATTTTGGCCTACTGGAAACTTTGCCTTTTTATTCAATACAGAAATACTTTTTTCAAGTTGTGGTTACAATGAAGCACTTTAAAATTTTTTTTCCTTCTGTCACTGACAACAAATGTAAATATTTTGCATTCTGTTGATAGTATTTTGTGGTAAAGATACTGACTTGTGTGACTGGGAGATTGAGAGGCTGTGGATGTCCCTGAGCAGGTCAGTTTGGGTGGCAGCAGCCGCAGTCTGTGTGTGCTGGGTCAGTTCAGACTGGGAGGAAGAGAAGGAGAAAGTGGTGCTGGCCCCCGGCGATGGCTGGGTGAGGTTTGGGGATGATGGATGGGCGGCTGGACTCGTGTGCCAAGGAGCTGGGGTGGCTGGCAAGTCATGGGTGCAGAACTACTGATATTTCTGAGCCACGTGTGTTGGAATCTGAGGAGGGCTCAGTGGGATGAGCCTTTGGTGGTTGTCGGCTCCGGGCCCTGCTCGAACAGGGCTGACGTCAGTGTTAGACGGGGCTGATCGTGGAAGGAGCACATGGCAAGGACTTTCAGTAAAAGCACCTCATAACTTGACTTAATAAATTAGAGACCCAGTTAAACTACCGTTAAAAACAGTGGAAGCTTTTACAATAGGCTTAGTTAATGCTGAATCATCTGTATATGTCATTTTCTCTGTTACACTAAGCTTTAAAAGTACTGAGGCAGGATCAGGCTGACATCACAAGTCGATTTTAAAAGATGTGGTCCTTAGATCAAAACAGGTGAATCTCTTTAGCAATGTTAACACAAAGAGAAGAAAAGTGGTAAGCTATTAATAACTGTTGTAGTTTGTATATAGTAACAAACTACCTTCTGCCTCCCTGGCTGATGAACATGTGAGATCTGATACACATTGTAATTCTTTCTTTTAGGATGCTTTGTCAGACACACTGTCCGTATTGAATGTGTTTTTCCTGAAATGTAGGAAACCTTAAGAAGGGATGGGTGGAGAGAATTTCCACAAAGCCCATCGAAGCTGCTTATGTAAAAGCAAACCCCCAGGACCCCACAACAAGCCAGATTTGTTAATTCGGTGAGTGTGGTGTGAACCTGTTCTTGGGCTGCACCACGTGAGGGAGGTGCTGCAGCACCTCCGTGCGTGCCTTTGGTTTCATTCACAGAGCCTGGCTGTTGGGCTCTCTGGGGAGCAGGTAAGCAGCCCAGGCATCCTGATCCCCCACATCTTGTGGAATGGCACAGACTAAAAATTATTGTAAATGTTACTAAAACTACCAGCAAGTTTTTGATGTACAAGGTACACAGATGTGGAAGTGATTTTTCAGCTGGAAAACGAGTGCTGGCGGCATTTGGGATAGGATTTGGAATGAGAAGTGTTTGTGTCTGAGCCAGTGGCAAAGCCAAGGGTGTGGCTCCCTGACCGTGCTCGGAGCTCCGGCGCTGGTGTCTGCGTTTGGCTGGAGACTGGGAATGAAGGTGGAGGTGACGGTGCTTCCTGAGGGAGGCTGGGAGCGTTCCTGTGTCCGTGTGCGGGGACAGCGAGGAGTGGACAGGTCCCCAACCCACCTGCACCTACCGGGTGCACAGCAGGAGGCAGGGAAGGAGAACATCCCGAGTTGTGTTGTTTAATGTTCCCTTACTTTCTTGGGTTTGGTTAGGTGTGTGGGTCTCCTCAGTCTCTTGTGCCATCCTATCCCAGAAGGGATTCAGTGCCTGCCTGTGTCCTCCTTGGCGGGAGTGCAGCATTTGGGAGCTGCTCCGTGAGCTTCGGGTGGGTCTGTGTGGAGCGAGTGGAGCTGCCCTTTGAGGGGGTAGTCATGGGCAATTTTTGACCAGGAACTGCTGAGAAATTGAAACACTTTTGCAATGGTTTGAGACAGGAAGGTTGTAAGACTTGAGGAGATCTAAAAGCGTTAAGATTAATAATAGAGGGATAGTTTCTGGAGAATAGTTTGGACATTGCTCCCTAAGGAAAACCTTCTTGGTATATGGGTAGATGGGCTTTGCACTGCGTTTATCAGGGATGTTTGGGAAGCCAGAAGGGACTCCTCTGACTTGTCTGGCATCTTCTGTAATGTCACTACAGATTTTTTTTCTCTGATTTTCTGTTTGAACTAGAACATACTTTTCAGAAAATAACTTAGTGTTGACCTGAGAAAACTTTGTTGTTTATCCCCACATGTCTTGCTTCAGTTCCTTCACCGAATAAACTTCGGTCTTCAGCCTTTTTTACCTGCAGGGATCATTTAAAGACTGAGCAAAATACGTATTTTTTTCTCAAAGCTCAGTAAATAGAGCTTCAGTATGTTGTTGGTGTTTTTTCTCCTCACTGTCAGGCATACCTGTCATGTTCTGTGGATTTTTGTACACCTGTTTTATCAGCTCTTTCGCCTCTTGCAACAGACCAGGACACACTATCCCTTCAGTGACAAAATTTAGTGTATATTTACTGTTTCCTTATTCCTGTATTAAGTGTTTTCTGTCAATTCTTCTAGTCAGTGTCGTGTGTATGTTCCTTTTCAGCTGACTGATGTCATAAATCTTGGCTTGGTTTCAGGACTGTGTGTTTCCAGAAGAGTCTTGCATTTTTTGTATATCACCTGCGTTTTCTGCTGGTGAGTGTTTTGACTTGGCCTTGTTCAGGGCAACCTGCTATGCTGGACTGAGGTGTTGGATAATTCATTGGCACCACTGATGGTGTGTCACTCCCATTACTCACCGTACCTGTGCTTTCAGCCTTAGGTTTTAGAAGTTTTGTGGGCCAGTGTTACAGACTTTGTAGGAGAAAGCTTCTTACCTTTTACTTGATTTTATGAATTTTACTCTTTCTGAGATGGGTGGTTTTATATTCTTTAGGAGAGAGGGTTAAAAGCAAAAATACCTTGTGATGATTTGAGACCTTTTGTGTGGTTTTGAATGATTTTGTCCTTTTCAGAATTCTGCTGAATTGAAATGTCCTGCTGAAGTTAAAATTTATTTCACCTACTTGCTCAAGCAATGAAATTTCTACTTTTACAAAAGTTTATTTTAATTGGCTGCCTTCCATAAATCCATGTTGCCTGGCCTTAATTATGTCAGTGCCCTTTAACCAGTGCTGTCTGCTTTAGCCAGTGATTCATATCAGACAGACAGGTGTGTAGCCACCTGAGTCATCCTGTTTACCACTGTGCTTAAAAGGTGGCTTGCATACAGTTATGGATCTTCTTTAATATTTCAGGAATTAGAGAAACTCAGCATTAATTATTCAGTCAGCCTGTTAATTTTTTTTAAGTGCAGCTCCTGGCACTGACATCAGGCAGCTCTCGTGGCTGCCTGTGGAATGTTTTCTTGCTTGTGGAAGGGGAAGTTTTAGTGCCTTGATGTAACGTTGCTGTGAATGGTGGAGCACTGCTGGTATATTCCTGTTGCATGTTTATTTAGGGAGAACCCAGTTCCTTGCACTTCAGTCTGCTCATGTCAGATTTCTCTTGTGTTCTTTGGTTCTCAAATTTTCAGCCCAATTCTAGGTTTAAGACTTGTTTCAAACCTACAGTAGCAACAGAACTACTTTGAAAGGAAAGGATGTTTTTCTTCCGAGACACTTCTGATCAAAGGGTAGACAATTTCAAAATAATGCAGGTGTGTACAGGAAGGGTCAGTGGTATACCTTTTTTTCCAAGGTTTAGTTTTCCAAAGTTGATAAAACCCCTAAGCCCACACCAGCCCAGAAGCAAAACATTGCAATGACAGTCCAAATCTTTAATTTCTTTTTTGTCTGTAGCATAGATTAGATGAGCAGACCTGAATGCAGCCACTGCAGACTCAGCTTGGAATGCTGAGAGTCAGTGTATCTCTCTCCAGAACAGCAGAACAGACAGATTGCTGTGTGGTACAAGCTGACAGAATTCTGTAATGGAAATGCAGGAATTTAACATTGCCTGAAAATCTTAACTCTGGTGCCTGTCAGTAAGGGATAAGCCTTAAAATGGCAATTTTGTGTGTATTCTGAGGTCGAGAAAGGTCTGGTACAACATGGTAGTTCAGGTCTTTCAAAGTCTCTGGAAACAGCTTTTTCCCTGGATATTTATTTGCTGGCTGTATATATGTTTTAAAATATCAGAGCTTGTGGGCAAAATGTGCCACAGTAATTACAGACCTCCAGCTGAAACATCTTTTGCATTTTAACACCCAAATCTGGCCAGCAGAATCCCATTCCAACTCGTGTCTGTAGCAGATGTTTCTGAGAGCTTTAATAGGTTTGTCAGGTACTAAACAGCAAGCTTGGAAAATAATTAAAAAACCTGCAAGCTTGGTAAAGTAACCATTTTCCCTGAGGTGAACCAGTGGAACGGGGGTTGCTGACAGGATCTTGTGCATCAGTGATATTGCCTGGTAATTGTGAGTGAAAGCCAGTTAAGGGCTTAATGTTACTGGATTACATTTTGTGTCTGCCCAGGGGGTGGACTTCTGATTTTCAAGGTGCTGACAAAATAAGAGGGTGTTTTCTCCCTTGCCAGTCCACAGGTTGATGTTGGGGTTGGTGTGATTGCTTCTCTTTTCTGCTCTGTGTGCCTGTGGCGGGTTGGTGGTGGTGCTGCAGGAAAATGGGGTCCCAGTTCAGCTGGGCACTGTCCCCGTGTCCTCTCTGCCCATCTCAAATCTGTGGCTGGGGATTCCTCCATCGATAACCTGTAATTTGTAGAAAACCTTAATTCAGAAAACCTGCAGTTCAGAAAGGGGCTTTTCCCTCATCAAATGACATCAGGGAGGAAATGTGAGCTATGTATTACTTTTGTGATTTGCCATCCTTGATTAATAAGGAGGCAGCCTTGATAAAAATGACCAAAATCAACATTTCACTTATTAATAATGAAGTTTAAAATGTAAGAAAATTACCTAGGTTGTAGAGATGTGGTGTATTCATGGCTTTTCCTTGGCCAAAATGACTAAACTCATGAGCTGATCATTCATTCTCCTCTCTTTATTCTTCATCCTTTTCCTTGCTCCACCCTGACTCTTTCCTCTTGTGATGTCAGGGCTGCCTTGTCCACGCCAACTTGCCTTTCCAGTTAGTGCAGCTTCTCTGGCACACCAGCCAGGTGTGCTATGCAGTCCCTGTCAGAGGTTCCTCTCCCAAGCTGGCTTCCATGCTCTCCCCTTTTCCATGCTTTGGGAACCAGGAGAAGCAGCACGTGGTTTCTGCTTTTCCTGTCTGGTCTGCTCTGACACGGCTCATTGTATTCCTGTGGCACACTTGCAGTTTTACCTGTCTTCAGTCTTTTCCCTATTCTGCCATCCCAAATCATTGCCTGTTTCCAGAGCGTCTGTTTTCCAAGGGTTTTTCTCTCAGCCTGTAGTTTCTTTTTCATGTGTGTTTTATTTCTGGGTAATGTTGCCTATTAAATTCACCTGTTAGAGATCGTTAAATCACCTGCACGTTTGTTTGAACTTGTAGAGAGGAAGTGGCACACCTGAATGCAATATAGAAGGTGGAGGAGAGCAGAGAGTTCTCAGAATGAAGTGTGGTGACCAAGTGGGGGTCAGGGAAAACCATTTTGCAGCTCACTGGGATGAGACTGGAAGGCTTTGAGTGTTGTTGTAGGTACTCAAGTGCTTCGGAGTCTGGTAGAGAAAGATGACGCAGCATCCTTGGTTTGTTGGGAAGGAAGTGCAGAGGCTGAAGAGGGTGGGGCCCAGTGGGTCTGACCCCAGTAAACAGCTCGATTCTTACTGGTTTTTAGGGCTGTATCCTTGTATCTGGTGCTTTTCAGCTGTGCTTTCATGGCCGTCTAACACGCAGTGCCAGCCTTTTTGGTATTGGTGACACTAAGCTGGCTTCAGTGTTGGTAGCTGAAGATCCCGGTTCCCTGGTGATCCGCATGGGTTGATCTGGAAACTCCCCACCCCTTCAGCAGCGGGACTGCAGGCGCTGGAGGGGCAGAGCCATCCAGTAAAGGCTACTGGGAGTTGTTTACAGGCTTGTCTCTGCCGGGGTGTGCAGGGTGGTTTGCCTGAATTGGCCTGCAGTGTTTGCAGGTGTGGCTGCTTTATGTCTTCTTTGGGTACCTCGCCTTGTATTTTGGTTGGACGAATAAGTGATACATGATGAACATTGTAATGAGCTGTCACTTGCTTCAAAAAGGCAACTCAAATCAGACTAAGATCCTCTCAAACTAGGCCTGCTGGTATTTTTGTATTGGCTTTTGGTGCAGCTGGTGGGGATAATTCCATTTCATTATATCGGGTTATTGTGAAAATCAAGATACTAAGATTCATATATAAATTACAATGTATATGGAATAAAGCAGATATGCCATGTAGTACAAGTTCATAGGCCAAACACTGGGGGGTAGGTTTAGGCTGCAGGGAGTTCTGTAACTCTTTGTAGACTTATGCCCAAAAGATTTTTGGGAAAATCTGCTCAAGCAGTTTGAGCATGTTTGGTTTTAGCTTGTTTTATCATTTTTTAGCTTTGAGGGTCTTGATTTATTTTCTTTAATTGTATGTCATTACTTTTGTAGCATGTGTATAATAAAAAATGTTTCCTTCGTTTGGTTTTGTCATGGTTTTGTCAGTAACCCTTTGCACATTTTGTTTTTATTTTTCATCACTTTTCCATGGGAAGTATAGGCAGACTCCTGAAGCTCCTTATTTAGTCCTTGGATCTGTTAAGGAATTGGGTTCTGATACAGCAAAGTTCCCTCCCTCCCATCTGTCTTTATGGGTTGTTCCAGTCTAATCAACCAGTGCCTGTAGGTAATGCTTCAAATCCTTTTTTCTTTGGGCTTTGCCTACAGTGTCTTTGCTTTTTTAAAGAAACAAACCACCTTCCTCTGCAGATTTGGATTTTGTTGCTGCTTGAAGGAAAGAACAACTGTATTTATTGCTGCAAAAGACACTTCTCCAGAACAGCCTGGGCGCTGGACTTGGCTCTGATAGACTTGGCTCTTCACAACCTTCCCCTGGTCTTGTTCCTTCCCCCTTGTGTGGCTTTATCTGCTCTTGGCCGTACACTCTGGATGTGCAGGAACTTGACCTGACCTTTGCTGGCTCTGCAGGACCTTGGCTGATGGGAATGAAAGTAGCTGAAGTCTTAAGTTAGGCTTTTTTTTTGTTGTCTAATAAAACTAAGGCCGAGAGGAATAGTGTCCATTGCCTGCAGATTTGTGGGGGATGCTGTACCATGGATGTGCTCAGGCTTTAGAAGGCTTGTTTTTCAAGAATGAGCAGTGGAAATTTCTTGAATACTCTGCCACTCAGCTGGCAAATCTGTCTTGCTGTAATTCTAGTAGGTTTTTATCCTCTTGTAATTGTCAGGAAGCAGCAATTCTGTTAATTAAGCATTACTGCTCCTACAGAAGAGGATTATACATCAAGTTCTCAGTGTTTGTACAAATTGTTTCCTCAGACGTACTGATTCAGTGTCCTGTTTGAGCTGTTAAAAGAGGGATTTAGGGATGAGATCTTGATGCAGTTGCTCCTATATTATATATTAATTGTGTTGGAGAACTGAAATGGATTTCCTAAAAGAAAAATTTCCATGTCAACTTTTTTTACTTCTTTGCATGGCCAAATGTGCTTTTGTATTGTGAATTAATTTATGGAGGACTGTATCAGTCCAGCTGTTCTCATAGTAAACATTTTTATTTTTCAGGTTCACACTTTCTAAAAAAGAGGAATAGAACAGGAAAAAAATGGCAGCAGAAACTCAGACACTTAACTTTGGGCCTGAATGGTAAGTGTTGTTGGGTTTGTGAGGCTCCAGAACCTTGTCTGAAATGAATTTCTGTTCTGTGGAACAGAATTGGTTGTGAGACTGAATGGGATGTGATGTCTTTGTTGTTCTGTCCTGCTGCACCTCAGTCCCTGGCCTGGTATTGAAAGCTGTATTGTTAAGATTAGTCTTCACTTTGTGAATTGGCATTGTGTATGAAATGAGTTGGGTTTCATGTTCTGTTAATGCATAATATTTACATTGCTACCAGGTATTTGAGGGAGGAATAATGCTTCTGATCTCAGAGGTATCTACAGAGTAAATGAAGATGTGCTTGTTTGGTATTTCCATGTGCTACATGATAATAAGGAAGTTCTTAAACTCTCCTCACTGGACTTAAATCTGTAGCTAAGCAAGGTTTTTCTTATCCCACTGTTCAAAAACCCTAAACCGTATATGGAACATGATGAAGGTGTTTCATGGTGTCCTGCATGTGTGCCCTGAGGAGTGTCAGGGCAGCTTTAAAGGGAATCCCTGACACATAACCCTGTCTGCTGTTGGGTTTTCCAGCTTGTCTGACAGGCATTGTCCTGGCTTTTGCTGAGGGATAATTGCACAGGTGTGATTATTCAGTATGTGTTCCACTTTGTTGGTGAAGTGTTGCTGACTCCAGTTACAGAAATCGTGGATCCTGTGGCTTCTGAAGAGGGAAGTGATCCTGGAGTGTTCAGCGGGGTGTGTGGGGTGGGTATAGGACAGACAATGGCTGCATAGCATGTGGTGAGACCTACTGGAGTAACATCTTCACTTTTGCTGACACTTCTCTGCACAATGTACAGAAATTGGAGGGTATTCAGCAAGGAAGTAAGACATGATTTGCGGCCTAGGAAACAATGAGAGCTCAGTCTGCTTTGTAAGATGGAAAGAAGGTTAAAGAATGACTCTATCACTATCTATAAATACACCCACCAGGAAGATATGCTGGAGTGCTCTTCAGTGTAAGAGACAGACATAATTAGATTCTTGATGGATGGAAGCCAAAGTTATATTAAAAAAAGGGAAGGGGGAAGACAACTCTAAAAAAAGCACTTATTTTAACAGTAGCTTGATTGCTGTGTCATAATGAGGGGACTTCAGTCCCTGTTTAGTTTTGGAAACCAGATTATATTCTGTATGGAAGCATGTATTATCCTTCAGTGAGTTACTGGATTGTTACAGGCATAATGGAATATAAGATTTATAATTACCTTTTGGGTTGCAGTATAGTCATGTCTGTCACGTAAGCTGCTGTATCACTTAGCAGTGAAACTCTGGGTCACGTTTGATCTGGACTAGACTTGAACATTGTACTGAGCCATCTAATCCTCAGAATAATTTTCCCCAGGCATGTTTTGTTTGGAAGTGGTATGTGAAGGAATTGCCACGGGGTGGCACCAAACTAAAAGAATAAGATCAACATTTGACTTGCAAATTACTTCTTCCTTTCTGTTTAAAGAACAATAAAACAAATCAAAGCATGCTTCAATAATTAGGTGAAAGGTGGCCTCTGAATCACTGCACAGTTTGGAGCACCTTCCTTTCCATGGGTTTTTTGATTGTTGAGATTTTACTGTTTTACTTGTGTAAGATGCACCTATTAAGGAGAATGTAGGAAAATGGTCAGGGTTTTGTTTCTTGACACGCACACTTCATACAAAATGAACAATCCTCAAACTGAAATATACAGAATATTTGGGTAGCTGAGGAAGTGGCTGTATAGAATGAGACTAATTCACCGGCAGAGTGGAAATAATACACAGTGGTAAGATGTTACCTGCACGAAGTTGAGTAACTTACCTGGGTGGGATGGGAACAAATGTAATACTGTATTTATCTGTTACCATAAGTTAGACAGCTGCTTGGAATGTCCCTGAAATAGTGGCACTATAGTTTGTACATACTTTTTATTGATACCCTAAGCTAAATGATACATGCAGTCTTAAAAAAAAGCCAATAATTTTACTTTTTGGCAAAGGGATTTGTAGTGAAGAAACATTCCAGATGCGCAGGAAAAAACTTCATTGAAAATTTACTGTGCTGTGTTGTTAAACTTTGTGAAACATCTGAGTAAACTCAATGTTGGCTGCACTGTCCCCAGCATGGTAAGAAATTTTCTTGTCAAAAAGAGGCTGATGTTGTGAATATCTGTGGAAGATGTACAACTGACTTGTGT
This sequence comes from Pithys albifrons albifrons, assembly GCF_047495875.1. Classification (NCBI taxonomy): domain Eukaryota; kingdom Metazoa; phylum Chordata; class Aves; order Passeriformes; family Thamnophilidae; genus Pithys; species Pithys albifrons. The sequence goes on along the minus strand of NC_092468.1, from coordinate 1,261,737 downwards.
GCAGCCAGTGTCAGTAGCTTAGGCAGGGCTTTAGGGGTGTAGCCAGTGTCCTATATGGTCAATGTAAGAGTTTCCTGGGCAAGTTCAGTTTCTTGATGTGCTCATGGGAATGCTTTTTCTTCCTTTCCTGGCTGTGGATAAAATGAGGGAGGCTCTTGCACTCTCTTGTGGAAGGTTCAGTTATGCAGTCAAGCTGTCAGTGTCTTTGCTGTCAGTGTTGTTTGTCCCGGCTGTGCCCATGTGTGGGTGTCGGGGGCACAGCTGAGGGCGCCTCTCAGCTCGGTTCCCGTGGCTTGTCTCGTTCCAGGCTGCGAGCTCTGTCCAGTGGCGGGAGCGTCACGTCCCCTCCGCTGTCTCCGGCCTTGCCAAAGTACAAACTAGCAGACTATCGCTATGGGAGAGAAGAAATGTTGGCACTTTTTCTAAAGGATAATAAGGTGAGCATGAAGAGGAAGAAGGCCTGAGTGCATCTCTCTAATGAGTCCTGAGATGAGGAATGGTTGTTTGCATTTCATGATTGTGGACAGAGAAATAATGTATCCTTTGGCATCTCAGACTGAAGAGGTCTGATTTGGGTGGTGGGTGTGTGTTTGTACTTATTTGAATCCACTTGTACTGCATTCATTATGTTTGATTCTTTTTTTGCCACTTTAGGGGTAACTTCTTGTACCCTGGAGAACAAAAAACCTGATTGCCATATTCAGTCCCACTGTCACAGATGACTGAGGGTTTAAGTCTCCTTGCAGCTGTGCAGATTTGCTTGCCTCAGTAGGATTTTATTTTATGTAGTGCATAATAATTATTTGATTCAGCTACAAAGGCAGTAAATCATATTAGCAGATCATCTGAAATAGGCATCCACATTTATTCCAAATTAAGGCAGTTCATTTTAGCAGGTAACTGGCCCAGTGAGAGCAGTCCTCAGGTAGTTCACTTGTGTGGGAATCAGGAACCAGGCACAAGGAATGCATAAGAACAGTGTAGAAAGTCAAGAACTTCCTTCTTGGTTTCACTTCAAAAGATGATGTAAAAATTCAGAGATCCTTTCAGGCAAATGATTCCTGCTTTCTGCATTTGTAAACATCGGGTTTTTCTGCCGCTGGTGACAGAGGTTAGTTTATTGTTGCATCAGCTCACAGTGACTTGGAAATCTGAATTCTTCCCAGAGTCTCGCCCTTGGGGGTGAGGGAGGGGTTGCAAGAGATGGTGTCCAGTTGTGCCCTGAGCTTGGCATAGAGATGGGCACGCTCGGCTCTGTGTTCCTCCCCTGCCATGGCTGTACTGAGATTCTCTCACAGTGCTGGAGCCCTGCACTGCTTACCCGTGGCTTCAAGGGCATCGAGTGTCAGGGGGGTTTCTGAGTCTGTTAAGTGTGTTATAGTTTAAAGCCACGCTTTAACATGCAGGGATGAGGGATGTCCTGCTCTGCTTCAGGGGACTGTGATTTAAGCCTTGACGCTATGCTGGAATAAGTCAGTGAGTCAGAGGTTGCTTTTGGGAGTTACTGTGTGGTAGATCAGATGGTGCTGAGGCCTCTACAGTTGTGACTGATTCAGAACAACCCTGGAATGTCCTGTGCTACAGGAGGTTCTCTGACCCTTATGAATGGTCCAAAAGAGTATTTTCTCCCTGTGTGTTTGCCAGAAAGACATTATTATTAAAGTATGTCTTGCTTTTGATACCCACGTGTTTCCACGGTGCTGAGTAATCCCAGTTACGAGGACTGAGAGGATTCCTGACGTGGTTCTACTTAACTACTCAGTGTGGTGTTTCTAAGCTGTGTCTTGTACCCTGTCCTGTTTCACTGGGTCATCTTCAATCTTTGCTGGCTGAAGATGAGACAAAGTTGCCTCTCTGATTAAAAGATACACTAATTGAAAGCAGGAGGACTTCTAACATGTCCCCCCCCCCCAAAAAAAAAAAGTCTTTAGTATTATGAACTAAGTATTTTTGAAACAGTTTTCTGTTGGCGTAGAGCTCACTTGGCTGTAACTGCAGCTTCTTGTCCACATTCTCAAGGTCACATCTGCTGATGGAGCTTCTGATTCAAAATCAGTGTTAAAATTTATTCTGATTTAAATCATCAGTGTTCTCTGGTTAATCTATACATACATTTTCATTTACTTGGTTATTTTGTTTGTGGGATTTTTTTTCCCTGTTTTCCTCTCCTGGTTGGTTGTAAATTGAAAGTGCTGACTTCAGATCAAGTACAACAGTTGTGCTATATGTGGTAGTTTTGCCGAGTAAAAATTGGCTATAAAGTGCATTGAATTAAAGCAATAGCTTTTAATTTACCAGATGAGGTTTCACTTAGTTCAGGTTGGAGCTGCAGTGCTTGTAAATTTGTATTCTGATGTCTGTGATCTTGTGCGTGGGGGATGCCTTGGGTATCTATAAGGATTTCTTTCTGGGGGTTGTAGATTTACACCCACCCCTGATAAATGTGATTGCAAGTACTGGTGTACTGGTGAATGGAGATGGGAGTTGGCAGGATAAAATATTTTGAGAATCAACGTGTGTGGCATCATCCCTGAAGTGGAAATACTTGGATGTGTAGTATATATAGCAGAATGCTCTTTTCCTTTCATGCAGATACCGTCAGACCTTCTGGATAAGGAGTTTCTGCCTATTTTACAAGAGGAGCCCCTGCCACCACTGGCACTTGTACCTTTTACAGAAGAAGAACAGGTTGGTATATTTTTTTTTATACATTGTCAGTTGTGTAAAGACAAAATAAAGAGTCTATCCTCCATTGAGAGAAACCATAAAACTTTAGATTAGTAGGTTTGTGAGAAGGAAATTACAAAAGCATACTGTGTCAGCATAAAGGTTCATTGTCTTAAACTTGACCAGGTATTTTGTCATAGAGTGTTCTGTAGATGGCAGACAGCTTGTTAAGGTCAAGAACACCATCTGGGAACTGTTACTTGTTTCTTGAGTACACACCACTTTCATATCAGTAAAATTTTCTATTGTTTTTGGACCACCTTCTCTTGTAATCAAAGTCAAAGAAGTGTCATAGTAACTTCAGTTTTGTCTTCTTTGGAGAAATGTTGAACTTTGTTAGCATTTCTTGGAAAGAAACAGTTCTCTTAACTACTCTGTACGTAAGCAGCTGCTTTATTATCTCCTCCTTTGGTCTCTATAGTTATATAGTTAATTGGTGAACAAGATCAGAGTGAGAACAGGCAGTCCATAAAGATTCCATTGCAAGGATGACTAATCTGGGTAGCTGGGAAGACCCTTGCTTTGAATGTGATACCTAGTGGAGAAAGCTGCCTGCCCTGCTCTGGATAAGTGCTTCTGACTTTGACTCTGGATTCATTCCCTCTTTATGGCTGTCAGAACTTTTGATTTTGAAGTTGCTCTTCAATTTGTCATGTTTCTTAGCACTTCATAAAACTGTGCTTTGTTTTTTTTGGTTACTTTTCTAATAGAAAACTGAGTATTTTTACTGGCTTGTGTAATTTGACTTTTGCAGGGGTGGGTAGTGTTACTATTAGTTTCTTAACATATCAGAACATCCTCCTTTCTTTGTCCCATACTGTTGCATTTTTGAATTAATTTCGTTTTGTGCCTGGGTATTCTGAGAGATGTTCTTCACCTCTTCTGAAATTCCTTCCTCTTCAGAGTTGATCCGTATTTCTGGTGTCTCTGTAGGATGCTGTCCTTTGACACAAGGTGCAGATGGTTTAGTTTTTAATCAGCAGTTATATTTGAGCTCACTTGATGTCATAGTCTTAAAAGGCAACTGAGATTGGCAGTATGCTTTTATGGGAAATCTTAGCCCAGCTTCTGTTCTTGAGTAGGAACAAGAAATGGTCTGCCTGGCAGTAGCACACCAGGATATTGAACCTTGGTGTAAATACCTTGAATTTTTTTTTTTTTGTGCTGATGCACAGCGGAGTCCTTTAGAGAAGACTACAGGCCTTTTACAGTTCAGGGGGACACTGACTTCTGGTGATTGTCAAGACACTCTGTGAGGAATAAAAGGAGTTTAGGCTGTGGTATTGAAAGTGTGCTGAGTGGCCTCTTGGTACAGATGAGGTGGTTAAGTGCTGCCGAGTTTCAGGGTTCCCCGGTGCTCCGCTGCAGTGCCCAGTGTTTCACCAGTCTTGAGAAGTCCTCAGGAGTTGGTGTGCACTGTGTCACTGCTTTCTCCTGCTCCTTTTCACCTGTAATTGTACAGGATCCTTTAGGCACCTTAACAGTGCTCTGCAATCTCCACAAAAATCTTAATCTCAAAGAAAAGGTCCATATTCCCTTTTTAAGAACTTTCCAGTAATGGTTTCTGGGGACCCAGAGGATGCAAATAATCTGGTTTTCTATGTCCTTTTTTTCCCCTTCTGTGACTGATTTAAGCTACCAGAAATTCCTGGTGTTTGTTCCCCATGACGTGATAAACATCATTTATCATCAAGAATCATGTTCAGAAGTGATCGTGAGGTGAATATTAATAGATTTGCTGCTAGTCCTTGTGCAGGAAAGTTCTGACAATTAAGATTGAGAAAAGATACTTTAAAAGACTTTTTACCCCCTCTGTGAATACTTAAGATGGCATTATTGCCTCATAGCTTGGAGGGCTGATATTTGGGAATCCTGTAGGGGACAGGTGGTCAGAACGCGGGTACTTTGGGACAGGGTTCAGGTGAAGCTCAGCCTGTCGGGCTTTACTCCAGGCTTGGATTCAGAGCAGTTGTGCTTGCAGCCTCAGAGTTGTGCACCCAATGGCATTGCAGCTGTGTGTGTGCTGTGTCTGTGAAGAACTGTCTCAAGCTGACTGAAAGATTGCTATGTAGGGGTGGGTGGTAGGTTATGTCAGCGCTGAATTTAAGCTTTAGTTTGCTTAGTCCTGTGGAATTTAACTAGTGGGATACTTAAGGCCACACTATTCCCTGTTACAGGACATGGATCTGCTTTGGATAGAGTTGCTTGTTCTTTTTATGTAGAATGTTACTTTCCTGATGATAGAGTTACTGATCTAACCTGGAGCTCAACTGATTCACTTTGTAGTAGGTTTTGTTATATAACGTTGTAGATTTGCCTAAGATCACTTTCCAGGGAGGTGCCTGCTGAAGGAAAGGTTTCTGCAGGTGGCTGTAAAGGAGCTCTCCACAGACCACTGGCCACATGGAGCATACGTTCCTTTGCCTTTCTCCCCAGCTCTTCTTCCTGTTTGCAACAGGAAAGAGTTCAGTCGTCTTAATCCCACCTGCCTGTTGAGTTAGGGAGGCTCAAGCTCTTGCTGGATGTGATGGAGAAACTTTTGTGTCCTCACTGGTTATGTCCCTGACATCTGTTTCCTAAGACATCTTCCATTGGCTCCTAAAGCATTAATTGAGCCCCTGTTTGGGACAGCTTTGCTCTTTTGGGGTGAACATTGAAGGAATACATTAATCAACAGTAGGGTGGGTTTTGCTTTTTTGGCTTTGCTGGTTTTATTACTTTCCATGGGGGTTGTTCGTTATCACTGCACAGGACAAGGATCTCACCCTCACCACAGGGGCCTCCACAGAGGGGAGGGATAATAGGCATGGCAAATTTAAAAAACATTTGGAAAAGGAAGTGAGATTACTGTTTTGTCTTTACAGGAAGAATTAAGGCATGAGAAATAAGGAATCTCCTATGCAAGGCAATCTGATAAATAGCTTGAAGTTTTTCTAGTGAAATACTTTGTTGGTTCGTTACTTTCAGAAGTATCAGCAGCAGGAAAGGTGGTGATTTGCTTTGAGGCAAATAGAGGTGGTTCCTTTTGACTTGCTGTTGAAATGGTTGCTTTAAACTTCAAGAGCTAGCTGGGAAAATAGTCAGATTTACTGGAGGTTGACCGTGCTGTTTTGCCATGCATGGCTGCATTTTTGCTTTCCCCTCAAGTCTACTTAGTTACCAATTGTCTCTTGAAGGAAGATCACCTCTTGTAGGAAGCACATACCAAGCAGTTTCTGAAATGGATTAAGATTCCTCCAAATGCCTGTTGGCTGTGATGTTAGCCATTTAGATTTTAAATAGTATATAGTTGCTTGTCTAATTGTTCTCTGAAGACCTTCAAAATGATAGAAATTCAGATGAGTTCATGAGAGAGACTTGCCTGCTTTAAGTTGCAATCAAGAAGCCTCATGGAACAGCCGTTTGGAATCCTTTGCATTATAATTATTTAAAACTTGTATTCAGGAAGTATGTGTGGATTCAGGTTTGCTTGTTAATGTTTCTGAACTTGCTCCTGAATTCCTTGGCCCAGTTTTCCAACTATTTGTGCTCAGAGAATGGGGCCAAAGTTAGTTATAATTATCCACTCTCTATTGAAACAGCTTTTTCTTTAGCAGTTGTTTCATATTAAAATAAAGTTGAATTTTACTGGTGTTTGTCATATTAAAAGAGTATCACTTAAGTTTCAGAAGGCTTAGTTTTCCCCCAGACATGTTATTCCTATGATATATTTGGGGGAGGGAAGTGCTTATTTCTGCAGAGTGGTAAATATAACTTGATTCACATTGTGTTGATCTCAACGTGTTTCTGCTTTGCTAAAGAATGAACCTTAGAATTGCTATTCATTCATGGTGTCAGGTTAGTTATAATGGTGCCATTGTTATTCATTCATGGTGTCAGGTGTAGGCAGGTGCCATTCTCTTTTGGAACGGAATGTCTGTGTTCAAAGCTGCTGATGTTCCAGTAACTTCTGTGCTGGCATTGTCTGATAAAGGAGCAGGTGCTCAGTTGCAACCTGTAGAGCACAGAAATGTCAGGTAAGTAACTTGGAAGTGCTGATGTTGAGCAAGATCCTTTTATAGACTCCTGTGTCCATGGAGTCCCTGTGCTTACTGATGGTAGCTGTAGTGAATTTGCAGTGAGCACGAGGAAAGCAAAGCTGGTAATAAGCTGAGTTTTGGCTAAAGTGTTTGTGGTTTTGTGCTGTCTGACTGTGTCTCTCTCCCTGGCAGAGGAATTTCTCGATGTCTGTAAACAGCGCTGCCGTCCTGCGGCTGACGGGGCGCGGAGCAGGAACGGTGGTGGGGGCTCCTCGAGGCCGAAGTTCCTCCCGAGGTCGAGGTGAGCTGCCAGTGGGATGTGCTGCCGTGTACACAGGTGATCAGGCTAGAGCTGCTGAGAGACATCACGTGCAGCTTGGCTATGGCCAGGGCTTCTCATGGCCGGTTTCTTTTACCTTAAAGCTTTGAAACCTTTCCAGGGAGGTGGTGTTGGAGAATTCCTGTTGTGTTTAGGGGTGGGTTTGCACACCTTGGTGCACATCTGGTACCTGTATTATGTGCCTTTGTCAGGATGGGGAGTGGGGAATGCAAAAGGGAAGGGTTGTTTTGAGGTGGAATATGAAGAATTGGTCGGTTCAGAATTGTTAAGAAATAACTATTAAAGGTGTAAAACCCATTTATAGGGAAAGGGAAGAAAAATCCACAAATGTATTTAAAACATTAAGGTTGTAGTAGGTGGTGTTCAGTATTCTGAAAATCATCTTCATTTGTTAACATCCTGAACATAAACAGGAGAAGGTTAATGAAAAGACATAATTGAATTTGGGAGAAATTTGAGTCTTGCCAGGTTTAGTTCCTCACTGCAGTTAATGTCTCATCCAAGATCACTTCAAACATTTGCTAATGAATAGAGAAAATATCCTCAAGCCATATCACCAAATTGTTAAATCCAGAGTTTGTCTCAGCAGTTCCCTTTCAATGTGCATACTTTTGTTAACACTTTTTTGGGGGCTTTATATATAAATATGATAGGTAGCATTTAGAAGAGTGAGAAGCTGATAACCTGAAAATATCATCAGGAGTAATTCATCTTGTAACCTCTGTCTTTGCAGGTGCTTAGGTGAGGTTTCTCTTAGAGCCCTTTCTAATTTAATTCTGAATGTCCTAAACTGGTGATACTTTCAATAGTCTTTAGAAATCACTTCCATACATAATTAAATGCTTGACCAGAATTTTGCTCTGACTTAATGTGTTTTCTCATTTCTGTTCTCATACATTAATCCTGCTTTATTTTTGGCTTACATCTTTCAGATGTTTGTAGATTGTTGTCCGTTCTCTTGTGGTTGCTTCCCAGCTAAGACATTAAACTTTAATGAGACTGAATTTTCCTGTTGCTTCCCCTTCTTTCTTTGTCATTGTATTTGCACAAATGCGTAGGGTTTAATTAAAAAAAAAAAGTGTGTGCATGTACATAAATGTGGGGTGACATTCTTACTTACATGTACCTTGTTGCATTTCTGTTATGCGTTTGAAAGTTGTTGCTTTTTTGCTGTGTGTTTTAATGTGCGTATTGATACCATCTGTTTTGCTTTTGCCAGGAATACAAGTATTAGCTCTTTTCTTAGATCCATCAAGGCTCAATTCTGCAAATTAAATGGTTGCTGCTTTAAAATGTGGCGATTTGAGGTCCTATGACAGCCCGTGTGCTCTCTGGTTTCAATTGCGAGATCCTTTGACCATTGCTAATTTGCCAACCCTTTATTTTACTTATCAAATTTCCCTTTGTTTTCTTGCTACACCATTAACAGTGAATGTCATCCTTCTGCAGTGAGCAGTGGGTTGCTTTTTAATTGCCCCCGCTAGTTTCAGTGAGGTATGGGGTTAAACGTTGCAGAGTATGGCTTCTAATCCAGTAATTGTTACTGAATCTATTTGTATGTGTGATAGTTGTGTTGGGCAGCAAAGTTTGACTCCTTACACTGTAGTGGGCAGAACTGAAAATGTGTGCAGTGTTGTGACTGGAAGCTGCTGCATGTATTCCTGGATTTTCATAGTTCATTTTTAAGATACGTTAGGAAATACTAGCAAGAACTTTGCAAAGTTAATGATTTTTAACTTTTTTTTGTTTTATTCTCATTTGATCTTTAAATTTGTTGGAATTACTATATACTGTGCTTGTTAGGCTGCTCTGACATTCTTCTGCTAAGCTGTAAAGGATACATTTCTCCAGTAAATTTCCTCAGCTTCCTGAGCTTGCCTTCTCTCCTTGGTCCTGGTTGCTGCTTGTTTCTTCCCCTCTTCCCCTTTTCTTCCCAGTGAGCAATTAGTCTTTGGGTTCTAGGCATGATGAGTCTCCCAAAGTTTCTGTATCTCAGCAAAGAAATTAAAGTTTGCCAGGACGAAATTTTACAATTTTCATAATTATGCAAGTTATGTTCTTGTAACTGAGGACTTTGTTTTCATAGTTATTTATGGAAAGATCAGTATAGGGCTGTTGACATCTGACTTAAAAGAAGAACATGTTGCTTGCAAGTGGCAGGCTTTAAATGCAGTTCTTTTTTGTCAAGTGAAAAGAACTTGGAATTTCTTTGGAGTTTGTTCACTGAGTGAACTGCTTCACTTAACAGTCTGAAAACGTTTTTACTGCACTGCACAATCGCCTGGGTTGGAAAGGTTATCTGGTGGTTCTTGTGGTCTTTCCATCACTGTGTGCAGCAAAGCTGCTGCGCATCAGGGTGGGCTTCAGCTTCCCCAGACAGGGTTGGTGACTGGAAGGGACTCGCACCACAGCAACTTGGGAGCAGAATTTGCATGTATGATTCGATTTGTAATTAAGTTCCCTCGCTGAGGCACAAATCACAGAATTGTGTTCCTGCGTTTGAGAGCAGAAGAGGTAATCTGTGACAGGTTGGCAAAGGGGGGAAGAACTGCTGGTAAAAGGAGAGTTATTGTTAGAATTCTGAATAGGATTCACTTGCCAGGATTTAAAACCACAGCGTAACAGTACATGTTTTCTGGGTATTCGCCCCAGCTTTTAGTGACGACCATTGCGTTCAGATGATGTGAAAATGATCACTATGTGAACGCTGCTTTGATTTTCGTTTTAAAAAAATGAAGCTGTAGTCTCTAAAGAAACCAAGTACTTGCACGTGACTCTTTCCTAATTGACTTGTTTTCCCGGGAGCTCCCTGTGGTGTGCAGTTAAGCCCCGTGCTTTGTGCTGGCAGGACTGGAATGTCAACATTCATGAATAAGAGCCTTAGATGAGGAGAGATTTAAATAGTCCCTGGAATGGGCTGTAAGCTCGCGGACACCTTGTTTTGTAGCTGTTCTCCTTTTTGTTTAATACTCTTACGAAGGGTCCTTTGCTTCCCGTTAGAACTCTGTCCCCTCCCACCCTCTTTCCAACTGCAGCAAAGGCAGATTACAAAGGGCAAAGTGTGTAAATGGTGTGAAAGTAGAATGTTCTCATATCTAAACAGCAGTAGTTGAACTACAGTTATTCTGCCTTTCCCACACAGTATTATGTGTGATCCTAGACCCTAAACTCGTTATGCTGTAATTTAAACAATTAGCTAGTTGTGTTTTTTGGGGGTTTTTAGTCATGACAGTAGTATGACAGCTTGTGCTGCATCTTGCTTGCCCTCTTGCTTGTGTATTACTTTTCTACTTAAATTCAAACTGGTCTGTTTTTTCAGGTTGGAAACTTTTGGCTGTTATTACAGTATCCAGTTCAGTGACATCCTCATTCCGAGGTTTTTAAGGAATTACTGAAATCCAAATGACACAGTTGCTTCACTTGGTTCTTAAATTGAAGGGTTTATTTACATCTGTTGGTAGTGCATTCAGTACTTGGTGCAACATGTACACTTAGAAAGCCTTCTGCTCATGTGCCAGGGATTTGTTTTTCAGAAGTGGCATTCTGTTTAAGATAAGCCAAGAAGTGCAGAACCAGAATGTCAGTGCTTATATGTGCATTTTTATCCTCTCTGCAAGCATTTTCTGTGCATTGTGTTAGCACTGTGAGCTGTGTCCTGGGGTGCACTTTAGGTCAGACCCATCTGTGTAATACTTGCTGAATTACTGCCTTTGCACACCGCAGTGTTCCTTTACAGGCTGTGCTGGTGTGTAGCCTGGTGGGGCGTGTGGCGTGTCCCCCATGGTGTGTGCTGGGTTTCTGTGGGCACTGCAGAGGGGCCCATTCCCACGCAGGGGAAGGGGTGCCCTGGGGGCAGTGGAGGAGGGTGGTAGCGCAGCCAGGCACAGGTGGCCTCGATAGAGCCTGTCCAGTGCTGTGGGCTGTCCTGCAGCCCGGAGGTGAGTCCTGCGGCCTCATGGGGAGCCATAAACTGAAAGGCTTAAATTGTTAGAACATTTCAGTTGTTAGAACATTTTGCAAGGTTATCTTTTATTTGAGACGATTTAGGTGGCTGAGCACAACTGAAATACAGATGAACTGTGATACCAGGGTTGCAGGTGGGGAGAGGTTTCTCAGGCTGTTGTTTAATATACTTTTAAAGTAGCCGTAAGCCATGGTGTGCTTAAAAGAGCTGATTCTGTTCTTGTTCTTACACGGGACTCCTGCTCTATTTGCTGGTGAGATCTGCTCTGTCACCGGCGTTCTGGCCCTGCTGGTGTGTGGCTGTCAGGGTGCACCTCGTGCCTGCTCACACTGCAAACGTTGCTGCCACTCGCTGTGAGCCCCAGAAAAGGGCAACCTGTTTCGTTTCTGTTGTACAAAGTGTATGCAACTTTCCACCTCTGCTACCTCCAAGGCAGGAGATGAGTCAGTGCCTTTGTTTTGTGTTGACTCTGTGAACTGTTTTTGCTTTATTATCTCTTAGGAGGGGAAGGAAGAGAGCTTTCCTGTAGTGAAGAGGCTAGGCAAAGATTGCTATTGCTTAAACTTTCCTGGGCTTTATTTATGAAGAGGAACAGCTCAGAGTCCTTTTCCAGGGTTTTAGGGGATCCATGATGCCTTCAGCGGATGAACTTTGTGCTGCTTTTGATGTTAGGTCCCATCTTTCTGTTTCTTGCATTTTCAGTTTGTTTCACACTCATGGCTGGGTCATCCTTGTGGTATCAGACTTGCCGAAGTGAAGGTATTCATGTTTCTAGTACAGTCATACTTCTGATAGTAATCTAATCTCTCCCTTCTTGCTTTGGGTTCCTCAGTCAGCTCCTCTGCCTTCCCCTGAGTTCTTGTAAAACCAGCTACATTAAACCTGGCAAGGGTTGGCTCAGCTCTGTAGTCTGGCAACAGCCAAAAGAAGGCACCTTGGCAAAAGGCGAAGGACTGAGTAAAAATACAAAGGTGAAGAGGCTCAGCTTTCCAGCTGTTTGCAGCCCAGTTTATTTCCTGAACCAGATGTGGCCTCTGTGTTAATAAATATTGGTTTTGCTTATCTTTGGTGAGTTTGTCCAGGCTACATCTGAACTCAAGCATAGCCAGAACTCTGGTAAGGAAGGCCACGTCTCTGACACGGCATCTGCCACTCAATGACTTTGGGCGTAGAACAGGATGGTGTTGTCCAAAGAGGATGTTTAAATGGTTACTTACACACCCTGCAACCTGTTCTGCCTGAGACAAAGTCAGGTCTGTATTTGAAGAGCCAAACTGGATTATCTGTGTATCCCTTTCTCTGTGCCTGGAAAGCAACTTTTATTTCCCTTCAGAGATTTGGTGTGGAATAGTAGATAAACTGTTGCACACTGAAATATGTTATGATTCCTTGATGCATCCACGTGTCTTTACATTTTACAGGTAGGAGCTTTTTATTATTACTTTCTTCAGAAGACTCCAGGGACTACAGTCCATTCTCAAGGTGTTTGTTTCCTGTTTCCTTTGGTCATTCTGTCCTATTCCTCCGGATCCCTGTGCAGGTTCGCACCTTGTGCTCTGAGCTGGTTTTTATCCTGGAAGCCAGAAAGAGAGAAATACGAAAGGACTGATGTTTGAGATACTTTCACAGCAAAGACCTTCTGTTTGTAGGTGCTTTTTAGGTTCTAGAACTTGACTATAGACACTGTGTATGCTGGAGACTGTGTATGTAGGAAAGGCATCGTCCTGACAACCAGCTGATTGATATTTCACTTGTCTTCCTGCAGTGAGATCCTTGAAATGGTAACTACAGCTGGTTCTTGTGCTGTAGCACTGTGTGAAGCACTGTTTATCTTTTGTAGATCTGGAGCCATTAATCTAACCAGTGCTCAGAGCTGTCTTGAAGGTCTGGGCACGTGTATGGGTGTTGTCTTTCTGTTGTGTGGGTTTTTGGGGGTTTTTTACCCAACCATCCCACACCTTCTCAAACACTGAAGGTGTGCTTTGAGGTGCTTTGCTTGAGGATGTGTCTGTAACTTTTTGGCTTGAGGCTTGGTACTTGATAGCTGCCTGTGGAGAATGGTTTGTTGAGAAAGTTACTACGGTAATTTTTAGGCTGTAGCTGGTGAGGTTCTTCGTTCTGACCTACCTATACCCATCCTGTAATCCTTCTTTTCTCCCCACTGCTCCTGGGGGAGATTTCTGCTGGCAATCACTAGAACTTACTAGTGGTGAAGCTTCCTTCTCCTTTATGACCCTTCACATCAGTAACCAGCAGTACATCTGCAGTGCAGAGCCATGGCACTGGAGTTTGCTGTAAAAAGGAATCTGGTTTTTAAGTGTGAAGTACACATGTGCAGTGTGGGTGTTGTGTGAACAATGGATCCTCATTTGGTGCTTTCTCTTGGGTAAGTATCTGTTTTCTCTGTTCTTCTGCATAGTATTTATTGTAGAACTGCTTGGCTATTCTGTCTGGTCTTGCACTTCTTGATAAGAATTTGTACACAAGACTCTTTCTTCAGTCTCTGTCTTTTCTGCCTTTGCCTCAGATAGTTTCTCTGGGGCTCAAGACTGCAAGGTTAGTTCACAGGGACACCAGGAAAGGGAAACCTATCTGATTCTTTCAAGTTCTATTATTATTTATACAAACACTTGTGTTTTTTGTCTTTTCAGGCAGAGGCCGAGGAGAAAGCGGTTTCTACCAAAGAAGTTTTGATGAAGTGGAGGGTGGATTTGGGCGAGGAGGGGGCAGGGAAATGCACAGATCACAGAGTTGGGAGGAAAGGTAACAGAACTCTAGCCCTTAAAGTTTTTTACACACATCTGTTCAGCTTTCATTTGTGCCTTTTGACTTCATAAAAACACTTTAGGAAAGGTGATTAGTTTTATCTGTGAGTGGAGTGTCGGAATTTCTCGGATGGAGTCAGCACAGTACTGTTTCTAGAGGCTCAGGAGCAGGTAAAAGAGCTTTTTTTGCAAAGACTTTCTCTGCAGAGTTCCTGGGAAGAAGGAACTACTTTAAGGGAACATAAATTATAACAGTTGCAGTGGAAATAATGGGTGAAACTATGGATTGCTGAAGTGTTCGCTTCAGTCTTAGTCTTGACATTGCTGACAGTACTTAGGGACACATTTCAAAACATACCCAGGTGCCAAAGGCTGTGTGTGTGTCAATGTTGCTGAAAATTTCACTTGTCACTTGGACCTCTAAAGATACAGTCCATCAAGCTCTGATTTTAAAGAAAGTCCCCTCCAAAAAAAGCCCCCCAAAACAACCCAACAAGACCTAAAATGAGTGGAGTAGTTCCAAAACCTTATTTGAAACTTCTATTCTGCCTTTCTAGGGGAGACAGACGCTTTGAAAAACCAGGGCGAAAAGATCCAGGTATGGTTTTGTTACTGTGTGGGCAGAAAGTGGGAGGGAGGAGCAGGGTGTGTGTTGGGAAGGGATCTGTACATACATAAACCTTTCTTATTGCTCCAAGTATATTGTTGATACAAGATTCATGATACTGTGCCAGGTTGCCTAAATGTGTTTTCAAAGTGTTGGTTCTCTTATTTTGTGGTGTTTCATTATTGGGCATTTGAATATTGTAGATAAGAAAAATCTGCAGTAAGTAGGTTCTGTATATTCAGTGGGGATGTGATGTCTGCAGCTGGAAATAAACTCCTGTACCTCTGGGAAAGGAGCCTGTGCTGGTGCACAATGTGCTGTGGCAACAGCCCTTTTCAAGTCAGCTTTGGAAAATGCCTGTGGTGGGCTCTTTTGGCACCCAGGAATTCTTGACCCTGTGAACTGTTAATTTTTTTTGAATGCTTGCTAGTGTGAGATAGATCCCAGTGTCCTGAGGTTCCCATGCCGATGGATTTACTGTGGATCAGATTAGTGTAAGTCATCCAGTGAACCTCCTGTCCATTCAGGGTGTCATCTGGTCCCCTGTCTCCTGTTCTCTCCGCTCCTGCTTCTGAAGTGCTGGACACTGGCCGTGGTCAGGCAGAATGCTGGATCCTTAATTGTGGCCCTGTGCTTTTGTTTGAATGTTCAGCTTGAGTTGGAGGGAGTTTGTCATCTTGGGGGTGGAGCACAGACATTTGGGTAAAATGTGTGTTCTGCGAGTGGGGGGGCACTGCAGGAAGTTGTGGCTGTCTGGTCACTGCCGTGACTTGTGCATTGGGTGTTCTCTGGTAGGACTGTGCACTTTCTCCCTGGGTGTTTCCATGAGCATGGGCACAGCTGGGCCTGGGGACAGGTTTTGTACAGTGAGAGCCTGGTCTCTTTGGGACCCAGAGAATCTCCTGGTCTTTGCTGAAGGCTGATCCTCGCTTTGGTGAACATGCTGATAAAGCACAGGGCAGGAGAGACAACTGCAGGTTGAATGTAAAGACAAACCAACCAAAGAGATTCAGTTGTGATGAAAAGTTGACAGGAATGTATTTTAATCCCTGCTTAGCTGTCAGTATTCTCAGTGAGAGTAGTGTGAATTGCCACATTTATAATTTTGCAGGTTAGCATGGTGGCACGTGCCATAGGAGTCTGAAATTATGGTGTTTGCTTTCAAAGCCCTTGCAGCCCTATCCCCATGTAGGAATTGATGTTCATAGATTTTTAAAGAGTGCTTTTATTTTTCTGCTTGTTAAGTTGATTGTTAACACAAAACTAAGATTTTTTGTGTTTTCCTCAGTATTTACTTTAAAAAGAGGATACTTCCAAAAAAAAATAAGTTGAGATTAGTCTGAGATTGTCCATTTTGAAATGTCAGTAGTGAAACTTTGGCCTCATTATGTGTGTCTTTGTATTTGGAGATCTTTTGGGAAGAGAACAGGAGAAGCTGAGCACTGAGATTTCAGGACTGCAATTTTTACAGAAGACAAATGGATGTAAAAGTAGTACCCACCTTCCTGTGCTTGTGATTAAAATTACAGCACTTTCAGTTCCAAACTACAGAACCTACCACATTTCTGATGAAGACTGATGAAAGTATTGCATGTCAGTATAGGATGGGGTGTCTCTCAGTTGAAATTGGGAAGAATTTACAGTGTGCACAATGCCCTGCCCTTACTGAAACTGAGTTCTGCCAGTGGTTGTCTGCAGTGGCAGCAACTCCTGCTGGTCCGGACTGTACAGTGCATCTGCCAGGAACCATTTCCTACAGGAGTTGGTGTCCCTGTGTGATTTGTTGGAAATTGATTGTGAGGGATGACATGCTGGTTCTTAATTAGGAAGCTTTTTGTAATACCTGATTGCTCCTCTTAAATCATGTATTGTTTCTCTCCTAGTTTGATTTATGTGGCTAAAAGCTTTGTAGCACAGTATAATACAGGCAGGAGACCTGCAATCTTTCTGAAGTTTTATTATAAGAACATCGTTTTCACAACAGTAATTCATGTTTCTGTATTGATATGTTAGAGGTAATGTCTCAATAGGTAGGAAGACCAAGAGAAATAAGGTGGAGAGCACAGAAATACTAAGGAATTGTTGGTCTGTTTTGACTCAAGCCTTGATTAATTACAAATAGTGACTGTTCTGTAAAGGCTTTTCAATGACAGTATTTTGAGTGTGAGTAGGGTTACAGATGTGTCAACAGAAGTCGCAGTTAATGGCAAGCACTAGTGTCCACAGCAAGCTATGGAAGCAGGAGGGTCAGGGAGGACACTGACCTGCAGCCTGGAGTTCAGGCTAACGGGCCTTGGTGTCTGTTACCCTGGTTCAACTCCAGGATTTTATTCTCTACTTTTACTGTAGTTTTTGTTGCTCCTTCATAGGGCCTTGGATTACCTTCAGATTACTGAGTTGCCAGCTCTTTCATGTTCTTTGTTCTGGTTGATCACACTACAGAATTAACAGGAGATCACATATTAAACTCTTCTGGGCATTCACGATGGATGACAATGCAAGAACCCGTCAATTAAAAATCGTGGGATTAAAAAAGGAATAGGCTTTCAACAAAGAATTACTTCTCAAAAATGATCAATATGCTGTTCTTAAAAATTAGTGATTGCTTTTTTAGTGCTCACAGCAGCTTGAAAGGTCAAGTTTGACTGATTATCAACGTAAACAGTATCTGTCACTGGTTTCAGTACGCAAATTGAAGATGCACAAAGTATTTGGGAGTTTCTCTTGCAGATTGTCACTGTTCTGACAGACTTCATTGAGAATCCAAATGGTTTCTGGAAGGCTGAGGCCATTAGCAAAGAAAATGAGCAAGTTGTTTTCTTCAGCACTTCTGTCTCTGCACAAAAGCTGCTTAATGTTCTGTGCAGCCTCTTGACTAATACCAGCTTAGTAGCTGGAGGGGATTTGATTAGTTACCAGCAGTTACACACTGGTAGTAAATAATTGTAAATGTAAATTAAACAAAACTGCTGGCAAGTCAGTTGTGGGACCTGATAGAGTTCTGTTTAATGTGTGGGGTCTGGTTAGGTTAAGAAGACTATCAGAAGTGTGTAGAAGTGGCGGTAAAAAAAGGATGTTGAATTTCTTTGGATTGCACTTGCCTTTGCTCTGCCTGGCTTGTTTTTTCCTCCTGTGCCTTGTGGCAGGAAGTGCATCGATGAAGGTTGGGCACCACTTTGCCCTTGCTGTGCTAAAGCACAGAGTGCTGTGTTGTTGCACTGCAGCCCATCAGCAGTTTCCCTGGGCTTCTCTTCCAGTTTGGGCCATGGCATGTTTCCAGTGCTTTCAGACATGCATGGTCCACCAGTTCTCTGGAACTGTAAAAGCAATATCAATGCTTTTTCTACCCCTTGTTCTGCAGCTGTTCTGAAGTAACTACACAGTTCTTTGTCTCATTTGCTTCCTTAGTATTATTTGACTTTACATTCCAAAATGCAGTATTAGGAGACTGCTCTCAGCATATACTAAACATTTTTTTCTGTATTCTTACTTTAAAACTAAATCTATAAATAGAAAATAATTTTAAAAACAGGACAACTTCAAAATATGACATAATTTAGAAATCAAATGAAGCAGCCCACACTTTGATTAGATGTTAATTGGAGTTAGAAATAGGTTTTTATAGCTGTGGCTCTAAATCATGAGATTGTAGTCCTGTCCTGTTGGGATTATACATGTGAATTTGAGAACAATTGGTTGGTCTGAGACCAGATATGTGATATGTGGGGAAAAACAGTCCCTCACCCAGAATGCTGTCAGACAGAATACTCAGGACCTCACACAGAGCGCTGCTCGTTTTCCTAAGTGGTTAGTTCAGATTTCCCCCAGGGAGCAGCTGTGGGACTTGAGAAGAGCTCAGGTGAACAGAACTTCCCCAGGCAGCTTGTGACTGCTTTTCCTACTGCTGACCACTTGGGCAAGTTCAAAGGAGGCGTATTTGGTAGTGCCTTATGCTCTTCTCAGTGAAAGTTGCTATTTATGCCATCTGGGTTTCTGGGAAAAGTCTTCTACCTTTGAAAGATAACCTTAATACTTGACTGGCCAAGTATGAACACCTAATAGGCACTGCTTTTGTTGAGAGCTTAGAAATAATTATCCTTCATTCTATTTTTCCTTCGGTGTCCTCCATTATTTAGGAGCTTCAGAACAGTGTCTTATTTGCAGTAGGTTTATGAGGCACTTAAATACAAAACGTTCTTGTATAGTTTCTTTTCATTTATTTCAAAATTGATCCAGGTGTCTCTAAAGCATTTTTGTGCTGTGTGTACAGGCAAATATTGATGTTAAAAAGCATAAAATAGAAATGGATGTGGTTCTACTTCTCATATATATAGTGCATCCCTCTGGGTCAGATACTGGAGACAAGCAGCACAAAGGTGACAACATGTGGAATGTATGGGCCTTTAAAAAAAAGTGCATTCATTGAAAATAGTCTGTTTGCCACTGCTAAATAATTTATTCTGTTTTTACAAATACAAAAAAATTTCCACTGCAGCATTTGCCATATACATCAAGATTTTTTGATAGTGTCTTCATAGATGTGTCTGGAAATGACTTGTTCTCTTATTTGGCAGACTGAAGAACTACGCTTAGTATTTACAATTTTGTGTAACAAGCACAGTAGGAGTGGTTTTCACTGCCATGAGAGATTGGCAGGACTTTCTAAGAGTGAATTCAGCCCTCTGAGAAGTGATGCAACTGTATTCCCAAATAGTTAAGAGACTGAAAAACTGGAATGTTGGATGAACAGAGTTACTTGTATCAGGACTAATGTATTTACTGAGTGACCCCATATCATTTTCTGCCTTTGCATTGTCCATTTTTGTCACAGACGGGTTAAGTATGACTATGATCACCTTTGGAGATTTGAAAATCTCTCCTTTCAGGGTCAGTGCAGCTTTAATTGCAGTCTGGGGAATTCAGCAGGTAGCTCTTCTAATTTCCAGGAGTTAGTGCTGTGACTCTTGTACCTGGCGTTACCCTGGGTGGTTCATCCAGCCTCTCAGGGCCACTCAAGTTCTCTTCACTGTGTGTCATGTTGTAACCAAAAGGTTGGAAGTACAAGAGAAGGATCACTAGAAGATGGCAGGGCAGGCAAGGAGGGAAGGTTGTAAATGGAACCTGAAGGTTTAATGTAATAATAATTAAAAAAAGCCCCAAGTTCGACGTCTGTTCTCTCTATTCTGTGAGGCCAGTCTCGCAGAGCTGGAAGCTGTCGCCGTGCTGCCCGTTGATGCGGATCTCCTTGTCAGTCCTCCTGGGGCTCTTGGGGTCGGCTGCAGCCGGGAGCTCAGGAATGGTCTTGTCGAAGTTCTCCATCTGGACGTGGTACTCACCTTTGGCGCTGCGGGCCAGCACGGGGGCGAAGCGGTGGTACAGCATGATCTCGGAGGGCAGGTAGGACGTTCTCCTTTGGCACGTTTCTCCCGTGCCCTCCTGCACAGCTGACAGGAAGACAACCAGCTCAAAGTGGTGAGGAGCTTCTCTCTGGAGGAGAGCAGCCAGCGGGCTGGATGGAGAGATGGAATGATAGTAGGTCAGTGGGAAGATGAAGAAAGGACACTCGGACGCAGTGACGCTGTCGAGGTGGAAGTCAATGCTCGTTTGGTGCAGCTGCCCATTTTCCTGCTCTTGGTAAAGGATAGCAGAGATCTGGACACTGGTCAGGGGGCTGGAGCGAGTGTTGGCCACCTGGAACACGAGGTGTGGCTTGCCCTCCGGGTGCGTCACCACGGCGGAGCGCGTGAAGCGGATGGAGAGTGCCCGGTTCTTGGGGCGGGCGATCTTTGCCACGAAGGCTCCTGCATCATGGGAGAGAGCAAACTCAGAGCCAGCACGTGGCCTGCAGTGCTTCCTGCAGCTCCCAGCTCCTCCAGACAGCCCGAGGGAGCAGGAGATGGCTCAGGGGGGCATGCAGCCTGAAAAGACTGTGTTTAAGGACTGCTGGGCTGGCATCGCACTGACCCACTTGAGTTTAGAAAAGTGTAGTAGCTTAAAATGCTTCTATTTCTAAGCCAGGTTCACATTTGGAAGTGAACTGTAGCTGTAAGAAGAGCTGTCAGCTTGCCCCGAGTTACTGTAATTGGTAACAGTACCTGATTTTGGTGTGTTATGCTGTTTTTAAAACACCCTAAAATAACCTGTGTATTTTTGAAGTATTTTGAAATACTTTAAACTTGGCAATTATTTAAAATAACTGAGAACACCCCAAAATAGCTGTAACATTGTAAAATCTTTGTTACATTGGGTACTTAGGAATACTTGAACGCTGAGTTGAAGACCAACAAAAATAGTTCAGCTAGACAAAAGCATACCTTAAAATAAATATACTTTAAATATTGTAATTATATGGAAAAATCTTGGAGAGATAATGGTATAAGGTTTGAGGGTGATACGCAGGGATTTGCCACAAGTATTGTCCTGTGAATAGTGGAACTCTCAAGTCCAGATCTTGATATCACCTAATTCGTTTTTCATTAACAAAAGATATTTCACTTTTAGTACTACATAGCTGAAATCTCATCATCCTTGCAGTGGCTGCCTTAGTTGTTCTTTCGCATATCCAGATGATCAGTATTTCTAGCTCGATTCTCAAATCCAGTTGCTGCACCTGTTCAGGTTAAAGGTGGAGTGGGAAGGCTTACCTGTGATGAAGGCTTCCAGCATGAGCCCCAGGACCATCTGGATTGCCAGCAGTGCAATGGCACTGGGGCAGTCTCCGCTCGGGAACATGGTGCCATAACCAATCGTGAGTTGTGTCTCCAGGGAGAAGGAGAAGGCAGCTGTAAAACTAGTGATGTACTTGACACAGATAGTGTGGTTGTCAGGTGGAGCATCGTGGTCCAACTCCAGGTCCCCGTTCATCTCAGCCAGCAGGTACCAGAGCACTGCAAAGACCAGCCAGTGGAGGACAAAAGAAGCAGAGAAGACGAGCATCATCCACCTCCAGCGCATGTCCATGAGTATTCCCCAGGCATCGCGGAGGTAGGCCAGGCCTCTGCCTTGGGCACCATCCATCTGCAGAGTGCTGTGCCCGTCCTTGGTCACCATCCGCAGGTGCCGCTGGGTCAGCAGGGGAGCGCTGGCTTTGCTGTTGTTGCTCTCTATCATATCCGTTGTCATCATCTAGAAAGGAGTAAAAAGGAGCAGAAGTGAGACAGTGCAGCGTGTTTGTATTTTGCCTAACGCTCACAGGTTTTGACACATCAGCAGGGGTCGAAATAGTGCAGCCAACAAAGGAGGGCTTATACATTGCAATCCAGAGAAGATTAAGTCAGGAGCCTGGTGAGGAATTTACCACTGTTTGTGGTAATACTTTGCTAAAAAAGATTAAGTTTAAATATCTGACTACTTCTCAAATTTTCTCTGCTTAGTTGTTTAAATATAACTTTCATACTTTACCTTCCTAAATGTACATTGAAGTCACATGGTTTAATTCTTCAGGGGTGAGTGGGATGGGCTTAGCATAAACTATATTTTGTCTGATCATATCAAGTTTTGTAACTTTTCAGCAGAGTATAATAATTTACCAATACTGTTGTGAATACTACTAACAGTAGTACTATTGAAATAATGTTTATTTCTCTGACATACATATATGCATTGTAGAGGAATGCTGTAGTTTAGCTCGTAGCCCTTCAGACTTCCCTGGCCCTAGAAGTGTCTGCTGTCTGCACCCACCATGTCCAGTTAAACAGAACTACAGTATTCAGGGCAGAGCTGCTTTTGGGAGTCTGAGGCTTTATTTGTAAGGATCAGGTAAAAGGAAGGCAGGAGACCAATACAGAAAATATACTGTGTCATATTTTGCAGTCTAGTGTGCCTGAGCAGTGCCATTTTTATTAGTCACCAAATAAGAAAATAGGAGAGCAGGCATATGGGAGTTAAGGTGGAATTGCAAATGTGGGAAGCATAATGGGTATACAAATACATACAAATACCTGTATGTATTTGACATGTTAGGCTATTTCAGTATTTAATGCAAGTTTACAAGCAGCCTAGAGGAATTGGATTTTTTCCGCTCCAAGAGTGCCATCTTAGTTTTCTCTTGAAACACATATGTAAGGATCCTGAACTTCAGAATGTTATGGAAGGTAAAAATCTGTCTGATGATCTTTGATCACATAAGCCAGCAGTTTCCATGACTGTTACTTAATCTTCATACCAAATTTTAGTGGTTACAGAGCATTCTCTTTTGATCTATCTTGTGCTTAATGCCTTCTGAGGTTAGGAGGATTGACATCACAATGAATTTTAGCTAAACTCTCATTTTGCTTTCCTTCTGTAGGTTCTCAGAACCACCCAGCTGTTACTTCTATCCATGCTGTAGTCAAAGGAGGTAGAGTAGATGATGACCTGAGTGGAATTTGGTGGATTCCCCCTCTTTTTTTATTTTCCAGTGCACATCTCCTAGAAGGAATATTTTGAAGCTTCTCCCTATGCCAAAGAATACAGTGGGCTTACCAAGGTTCTCCTGCTGTGTGGTGCCAGGCCACTTTCCTTGGGCGTTCTGGGTCCGTCCACCTTCACTGAGTTTGCTCTTTATTCTGCTGCATAGCTCCCTAAATGACAGTTCTTGCTGCAGAGTTACAGTAACCTGAATGTAATTAGAAGGGCTTCAGCAATCAGATGCGTAGTGACTGGTCTGCAGAGCAGAGTCCTTACGCTGAGATGTAGAGGAGCCCTTCTGGATGCCTTGTAGGAGCTGGAAAATGGGTGCGTCTGAATGGGAATGATTGGGGACCAGGCTCATGGTGAGCTGTGAGCAGTGCCTTGGGTTTGCCATCTCACATTAAGCAGTACTGACAAGAAGCACTTGCTTTTGGGAACAGAGAACACTTGGAGAACAAAATGCTTGTGGGTGTAAATATGATGCATTATTGGGGGGAAAAAACCCAACAACAAAACCCGAAAACTTGTATGTTTCTGTAAATTCTCATGGTACTTGGAGGGCAGCATCTGCTTTGTAGCTTCCAAGCAATTTAGGTTTGCTAAACAAACACATGTGAGAATGAATTTAATACTGACTGATGGGTGCCTGATCCTGCAGTTTCCACACACACATCCATGTTTTGAGGCCTGATCTTGCAGTGTTACACACACATGCAAGCTTATGTGGTATGGTTTGTTGGCTGTGCTGCAAATCTCCACAATGCCAAGGTGGTGTGTGAGAAAAAGAACCTCCCTAACTCCCAGCAGCACATCTCAGAACAGTCCTGCGTCTGCTCGTGGGGCTCCCAGCAGGGGAATTTGTCTGCTGTGGCTAACCAGGTTATGCACTGATTTATTTGATACAGACCTGATTTTTAGTGTCTAGGACTGTGAAAAGTATCTGTTTCAGTGGCAGTGATAGCATTGGATATGTGAGTTCCAAAACTGAGTTTTGCAAACACTATTGATGGCATCAGTCTCAGCTTGTGGGAGTGAGAAAATGGTTAAGAACCTGTGAATAAGCTCTGAGAGCAATGCAGTTGGGTGAGAGCGAGAGGTGAAAGAACTACTGCCCTGTGAGAAATCATTTTTCCAGGCTGTAGGTTTGGTCCTCTGTATTCTCAAAAGCAGAGAGCCCTTAAGAACAGATGTGACTTTGAATTTAAAAAGAATGACTGTGTTCTGTTTGCTCCTTTCCTTGCCCACCGTAGTAAAACAAACCAGCACCTGATCTGATGCCCTGCCTGGCATGGTCCCTGATGTCCCCAGGTAAATCCCAGTCTCAAACTCTGTGTATTTTAGGAAAGACATTCAACTTTGACTTGAAAAGAACAATTCTGTGTTGTTTGTTGGAGAATACTTGTCTCCACTGGTACACACAGTCTGTTTCTAACCCAGATTGGTCCCATGTTCTCTCTTAATAGCCTCTGTGTTACGCTGTTTGTCTTGTTCTGCTTTTCCTGGTTCCTGTCTTGTGCAACTGTTGTAGCTTTGGGGTGTTCCTTTTCCCTCCATCTCCCAGCTGATAGATAGCCTCTGTCTGGAAAGACAGGAACTGTCAGAAATTACTTTTCTAGACCTCTTCTGGCATATTGACCAGTCTTTTAGCAAGCATTCACTCTCTAATCCTTCCTGTTGCCAGTGTGTTGAAAACTAAATTATCACCGAGGCCAGTCTTAGCTTACTTAATTTGCCAGATTTTTTTACCACCTTGTTCCTCATCTTGTCTTGTTTCTTTATACACTTTTCTAAAACCAGTCAAGGTATGGGGTAAGCACTGACTTTCTGAATCAAAAGTCACAGGGTTAGTGTTCCTACTCCTTGCAGTGAGAGAGGTTCTAAACTGACCTGACTAGTGGAATGATTTATGTGTAGTAAAACCTTGCCCTACAGCTCTAGGCTGTAGGTACGAATTTCTGAAATTCATGATCCAGCACACTGATCTCCCACGCTTTGCCTTTTTGATTGAGATCTTCCTTGTGTTGTAACAATTTTCATTACATTCCTGTTCCATGCCACCACATTGCTTTCCTCTCCTCTTGCTTGACCTTTCTCTTGGCAGCACAAGCTCAGCTGTTATAACTCAGGGTTGTAGAGGATTTTATTTTCAGCCCTGTCTCCATTTTCTTTTCATTTGCCTTAGCTGAAGGCATTTGAAGTGTTGCTTCCAGCCTGTTTTCAGCTCAATACACGGATGCACCTGCAGCTCTTTCTGGAGCCTCAGTGCTTTCAGGAGGAGCTGTGTTCAGGGGACACTCCTAAGCTGTGGCCCTGCCTGTCTGGCTTCTACCCTTAAACTCTCTTCTAACTGACCTTAAAAGGGGTTTGAGGCAGTTTGTGCTGCCAACAGAGTAGTCAAGAGGATCTGCTCTTCGGTGGGGGTGACTGCAGGAACTGCTCCCAACTGCCCCATAGTGGGATGATTTACCGGGAGCCAGGTGGTGGTGCCAGCAGGGCCCTCTGGGAATAATGTGCACATTCCCTCTGCTTGACCTGGGTCTGCATAATCACATACAGGTTCACACTTAAACATTGATCTGAGCTGTGATGGTTCAGATGTGTTGCTGCTTCTGCACTTTGCAGTAAGAACAGACTAAGACTATAATTTTTTTAAAGGCACTTTCATGCTATTAGAATGGTTATTTGTGTAGTGTAATTTTTAGATTATTGTGTATTGTTATCTGTAAACTGAATGGCAACCCTTGAGATGCTCTGACATTAATATTAGAAAATGAAGGCTTTTTCATTTCAAGGCTGAATTATGGATGACATGACTGGATCATGTATCTTACAGTAGGGGACACTTTTAGAAATGTAGGAAGAAATTTAGTTTGAGTAATTGTTTTGGCTGAAAGCTTTATGCTACTGTTGTGAGTAGGACAATTAACATTACAAATATGTTTGTCCTTTAGGTTTTGTAGGTAGTGCCTCATTGAGATGAATGGGAGCAGTTTGTGACAAAACTGTTACTGCTGAGCTATTGCCAATTTTAGACTATTTTCAGGATTTGTTACATTTATAAGTAAGTCTTGTGAAAATGGGAGCTTGAGTTTGTTGAGCCCAAGTCACATTTTTCAAAGCACTTGCCACAAAGTCCAGGGTGTGAGAGCTCATACTTTCTGTGACAGCTCTGTACAGAGTGCACTTTAAAGAAAAGTGGGAGAGGAGTCTCCTTGCACCGTACAGAATACAAGGCTGCTTATAGACTTACAGTGCTCCATTTTGTGTATAATGTATTTTCACAGGAGTCCTCTGAGGACCCATATGAAGAACACTTAATTCTTGATTATGAAGTAGCATCTGAGTGGACCAACTAGTCTGGCCACCTTTAGAGCAGCAGGAAAAGTTAACATTTAAGTGAAGCCTTGGTAAAGGCTCTAAAATAGACTGGTATGTATTGATTCCTTATAAAGAAACTGAAATACAGAATGAGATACTGTCAATGGAGGAGTCATTTGACAGTTCGAGGGAGCATTTTGTGTGATGTAAAGCTGTTGCAGTAGGAGTCTGCTGCCACCCATACTTTGTGGAGTGTGGTGATTTTGGGGGGCAGTCCTGCCCTGTGTGATGCAGAGCTCCCCATGGCTCGCCTGGAAGGGACTGAGTGTTCCAGGCCGGTGGAGTTCCCTGGATGTCTGTGTGTGGTTTCCTGTGCTGGCTCACAGTGTGTGTCCATGAGCAGATGCACTGATTGAAAACTGTTGAAGGCTGAGAAACAATTAGAGATGATAAAAGCAGGCCTGAGCAGGTGGAGCTCATTTCTTTTAAACTGTGAGGGAACTGAAGTTAAATGCTGAGTTACGATGAATTCAGCAAGGTGAGGAGGATGTTTTCATAGTACTTGACCATCTTACAATGCCCAGCTACCTGAACTGGAGACTTGCAAGTTCTCCCTGTCTGCAGAGGTTGCAGAGTCTTTCCAGCACTGCTTACCTCAAAAATGTTCTGAAAAAGTTGTATAATGCCTTTGATTTTGCTCTGTGTGTGGTCTTAGGACTGTGGTCACCTGAGAGAGCATTTCCTTCTTTTTGCCAGGGGGAAATCAAATAATTTTCTTTAAGGTGATACTTAATTTAGCAAACTTTAGAAATAAAACTATCTTAAAAACGACTTCTATTTCGTTGATTGAAGAATGACAGAACAATTTCAAATTGTGCAATAAGAAAAAGGAGAGGGAAAAAAAAAGATGGTTTTGTGTACTTACCAGTCTTTGAAGGATCTTTGTGCAGGAGGAAGGGGTAGCCTGGGCTCCAGGAGAGGGACTGGGCTGCTCTGGTGTGTTGGTCCCAGTGCTGGCAAGAAACTTGCCACAAGTGGTTGGTAGAGATTTAAAAAAACCCACCAAAACCCTTTAAAAATGGGTTTGTATGTCTCATTCCTGTGTTTATAGTGCTGGGGGTTGGTTTTCATCTGAGGCTGATTTGATTGGTCATTTTGCCTGCAGGGGGGCCGGTTAGCGCTGATCATGTGGAAAAGAATGCTGGTTTGTTAGGAGCCTTTCTTTACCCAACACAAACCCTTAGCAGCCAAGGAGAAATCCTCCAACACTTACTTGGAGAAGGGCTGCCTTCTCCCTCACCTCCTTCATCTAGATCATTTTTTAGGTTTGTATAATCTTAAAGTTTTGCATGGAAGTTGAAAAGGCCAAAGTTCTCTTGGAAAAGTTGAATGGAAAAGTGCCCATGTTGCTGCTGAAAAACCACACACTGTTCTATGCTACTTTTCTCTAACCAGTGTCAACTGCTTATTTAGGTGAGGAGAGAAACTCCTGTATGTCAGTGCTGCTCGTGTGGTGCCACTTGTGCCCCTGCTGCTGGTCCCGGAGCGCCAGCACCAACCCGGGCACCTTCTGCCGCCAGGGACCGCCAGCTGTCCACGCTGCTGCTCTGTGAGACCCTGGCGTTGGTCACAGGGCTGGGGAAGGCCTGGGAACGAAGCAGGGCACATCAGGTGGCTTGCTGATGGCGTGCAGCGCACAAAGCCACTTCAGCTCTTGCTTACCAGATGAGAAGAGTTACTGGGTGGTGTTTTAGCCGAGCGGCCCCGCAGAGCTGCACTGCTAAACCAGCTCTGAGGACAGCTCTGGAACCCAAGAGTAGTTCTCACTTCTTTTTTTTTCCCCTTGGTGAGCTGCTGGTGTGAGGGCTTTGATCGAACGTCACATGTAAGAGGATCTGAGAAACAAAGGCTGTGGTTGTTTGCAATAAAACTACTGAAGGCCTGCTGGGAAAATTATTAATGTAGACTTTCCTGCTTAGGAAACAAAATCCTCCCGATTTTTTTTTTTAACTTCTTTAACCTTCCCCCAGCCCTAAATTGCAAAATGTTAATTCTTTGCTTCATTAGTATGGAATATTTTAATACATGTTCAGGCACAGCACCAAAAGTTGTGATAGGCATAGCAGTGTGACCTTCAGAACTAGAATAATGTAGTGCAAGGGGGCTCCTACCACTCCGGCAGCCCAGCAGGATAATGTCACTTGTCCTTCACCCTTCCCATACACTCCAGCAAAGCTGACCTTCCACTGCAGCCAGCCTCTTTCATTCACAGGTAGGATTGGTTTTGCAAACAGTATTTTCATACAAACTATATTCCGTATTGGGGAAGGCACAGGTGTGTGGCCACAGGTCTTCCAGTGCCATTCAAGTGAATGAATTGAAAATCTGGCACAGTTGTGCAGCTCGTGCAATAAGTACAGTATGTGATATCCAGGTGTGTCAGGGAATAAAGCTCTTGTTAATTCCTTTGAATCTATTCGTTCATGACAGTGGATAATGGTAAATTTAGCGAAAAAACAGAGTGATATTTGAACAGTGGGCTTATGAGACCTGCTGGTGAGATTGAGATTTTATGGAGAAAGAGAATGTGAAGCAAGAAATGGGATTCAGGACTTCTGATCCTTGTCACTGTAGAGTCCCTTCCTGATGTTTGTATTCCTGTAGCGTCCTAATGAGAAGGTTGTCTGTCTTTAGAAACATCATCTTAAGGCCATTTAGTTTAATTTTCTGTAAAATGAGCTACAAAATTACACACCTGGGCCAAGTTTTTTCAGTTCTTTTAAAACCACTGGCTGCAAAGGTTTTTCTCTTCCTCTTGAAGTGTGTAGCATGCAGAGGAGAGAAGTGAAAGCACTTAATAGACTCTCCTAGTTTTGCCCCCTCTTCAGAGTAAACAGTCATGCTGTCAGTCATAGCTTTCCTGTTTGTTCTCTCCAGACAGTGAGCACGGCATAGGAAACATGGACTGAGCCTGGAGAGCAGGAATTATTTGCCATTCTGTCAGTAAGTCCTCTCCTAAATGCATTGCCATGGGGCCACATCCCAGAATCCCAGTGCTGTTCTTGCAGCCAGGATCCCTTCACTCAGTGTTGCACAGCTGTGGCTTTTTTGGCTGTATTACCACCAGTCTGTATCTGAAGTTTGCTGTAAACACCACTGCTGGCTTCAGGACAGGTTTGAACAGAGGTGCCCTTTTACTGCTCCTTCTCTTCAGGAAGTCCAGGCAATTAGTCCAAGGCAAAACCAGAGATTGCATTTTGGTTTCTTTCATCCTTAAAATGTTGCCAAGTACTGACTCTTTGACCTGAGTCTTTTCAGCTGAAACGATTGTTCTCAAGTCCAGGAGCAGTTTGCAGAGAATATGCCGGAACTTTGGAAGTTGTCAGTTTAGCTGGAATTTTTCTGTAAGCTGTAGGAGTGTTCCTGTACTCAGTTTGTCAGTCTTTCTGTTACTTGGGTACCTTGATTCTTCTGATCCTTACCCTGTGACCAGTTTGTGTTTGTAAAGAACTAGTTTCTTGGCTGGTCTATCTCATCTTCAGGATCATCTCATGCCAGGCCTGTTGGGACACATACCTTGCTGTCTTTGTTGCTTGCTATGGTGTTCTGATACCAGAAAACTGAAGTATGTCATGATACACTTCATTTTGTCTCTGAATTCCACTGAAGTGTGACATCAGAACAGTCTCCGAGGTGGCACACTGGAATGCTGCTGTGTTTGGAAAGGTTTTGGAATCACAGGCAATCCCATGCTCAGATGAATATAAAACTGACCCCTTCTGATTAATTATTTTCATTACTACGTTTCTAATAATGTAGAATTTAAAATGAAAGGGGAACAGGATCTCACTTGTGTCTGATCTTGGCAAACAGCATTTGATGTTTTGTCTGCATCTCTGCAGAGATGTTTTTCAAACCCCATTTCTGCAAGTTCAGAATACAAAACCTGACTTTGATGGTTCAGGTTTTGAAGCAGAATCAGCTGTCTTAAGGACTAGCAGAACCTGAGTTGCCTTGGTCATGCCCTGTAACATGAATATATGTGCAGAGAGGCTAACTCATGTGGATATACAGTGGCAAAGTGTACTCCACAATAGTCTTGAAGTGATTTTTCCCCTCAAAGCTTTTGAAGAGCAGAACAGAGCCTGTGAGCTGATAGTTTGTCAAAGAGCAATCTCCAGAATGAATTGAACTTGATAACAATGGAAAGGAATAACATCCCTTTTTCTATCTCTCAAATTAATGTTACTGAATAAGCATCAAGGAATAGCTGTGAATTTTTATGAAAATTATAGATAAATCCAAAAAATTGTTTTTCTTGTCTCAAAATGGTGCTTTGAATAACTTTTATCTTTTGTTAACTGTTTTTAGTGAGATAAAATGAGTGTCCTGGGCTGAGAATAAAAAAAAATGGATTTTTCTTCCTCCTTGCAGCATTTTAAAAATAAGTTCAGAAAGAAGGAGGCATATTCCTCCTCCTCTGGGCCTCAGGCTCTGGGAGTGCAGCTGTCTCCTGGGCCTGCCTGTGTTTCCCTGTCAGTTGACCTGGCTCTGTAGCTCTGTCTCTGCTTTCTACCATGTGAAGCCCATCCAAGGAGCAGTGGTCAGAGGCTTCCCTGCATGTCCTGTTACTTTTGTCAACATCACATTGTTTAGATACCCAAAGTGAAAAAAACAGTATTTCCCAGACTTAGATTTTCTGTCTGCCTTGTTGCCTTCCTGCGTTTTCTGTGGAGCATGGGAAAATAGTGTGGCTGACCCTCATCTGCAAGGATTTATCTGCTCCAAATGAGAAACCCTGCCAGCATTGCACCTACCAGATGGAGGGAGTTGAGTGCCTCCAGCAGTTTTGAATTATTTGGAGCCAGTATTACCAGAGACTTCCCAAAATACTGTCGAAAGGCTTTTGTTCTCAAAGCCCAGCCAGTGCAGAAGGGATCTTCAGCTGCTGTCCCCTGTGGCACAGTAAAGGTGTGCTGGGTCACCTGGGGCTGTGTTTAAATTAGATACTGGTGCGTGCTTTAAATTAGCCAGTGTGCGTTAGCTCTTCAGATGTGAACAACAGAAGGGAAAGGTATTCCAAAAAATTTTGAGTTGGAGAAAGAAAAAGTTTCTTTTCTCCTTCAGTGTTTTGAGCTGGTGGAGAAGGGATGTTTGTTTTTCTCCAAGATATGTGCTAAGTCCAAAGCCAGTGTGTGTTTCCAGTCTCCAGAGGGCAGTATCTCTAGGTAGGAAGAATTTTCAAGTTCTAAACAGAAGTCTTATATGCCATGGAATTTCAGATACTCTGCTTCTTAATTTATTGAAAAAGCTGCCTGATGGAAAGAAAGGGAAGTGAATTCTGCTATCCTTCCTTAATTAAGTTCTTAAAAATGTCCCTTTCCACCCCAGCAATCTTAAAGCATAAGCATGCTTTGTTTTGTTTATCCTAAGCAAGCAGGCATAATAGACAGTCTTCACCAAATATCATCTTACATTTTTGGATTTTAAGGCTCTTAAGAAGGAAAATTCAGTATACCTTTCTCTAGTACTTGAATAATTTTTTCTATAGATAACAATTTCAGGCTAACACTGGGTAATAGTATCAGTGGGAAAGTGACATCACTGTGTTCCTGTGAGAGGTTGGTGCTACACAGCTAAACATACTGAAAGAAACACAAAATCCAGAAGTCCTCAGGCTGGTGCTGTCAATTATTTCAGGGGTGCTGTATCTTGCCAGGGTGAGTCAGCAGTGAAAGCAGCATCTGTGTTTAGCCTGGACATGCTGGAGTGTGGTGGATGTACTGGTATATAATGGGTAGCCTTTTTGTAAGAGTGTATCATCCTTTTCTGACTGTCTTGCACTTCATTAAGCACTTGAGGATTTTGGTTTAGATATAAGATGTTGTAAACCAGGAACTAGAAGACTGTTCTGTCTCCTGACCTTCTGCTAGACTTGTCCTTGAGCTTAATTGCTTCTAACTCTTAGCACACTGACTCTGGCTCTCCAGAAGATGGTTTCAGAGCATACTGTTAACAGTGCTAAGTTTTCTCTTGTTCCTCAAGCCTACTTTAAGCTTTCAGTGCTCCCTAAAACATTGCAAGAATGCTGTGTGTTGTGTTGGATTAAATAGTAGAGCTCACATTCTTTTTGTTGCAGCAGTAGCAAATATGTCTGGTTTATATAGTGCTCGCAGTATACTGCTCTCCCATTTTCCTTTAGTGTGAGACTTACCATGATAAAGCACTTCACTCTTTCTCTTCTCTTACTGTTACACTTCCTTACATCTCTTAAACTTCCTTTTTCTCCTCTGTGTTTCTTATTCATGTTCTGATTTCTTGGATGCTTTGCCTACTTCTGGTGGGTTTTTTGTTTCCTCAGTCTTTCCAGGTACATATGGACCTGGATTTCCTAAATCTGCCATGTTTCCTTCTGGAACTTCCATTCTTCCTCTAGGTTCCTATAACCACTTCTGGTGTGTTTAGCCTCCAAGGGAGCAAGACTTCAGCCCTTTCACTTCTGTGTTCCTAAGGACAGGACTCATGTTCACTGGCCTGTGTTTGCTTTGCAGTGAGACCAAACTTTGAGGAAGGTGGGACAGCGACAGCAGGGAGGAAACATGAGTTTATCCGCTCTGAGAGCGAGAACTGGCGCATCTTCCGGGAGGAGCAGAACGGGGAGGACGATGACGGCGGCTGGCGCCTGGCTGGGTCCCGGCGGGATGGCGAGAGGTGGCGTCCCCACAGCCCAGGTGAGAGGGCAGCAGGCACACAGGCAGCCCTGCGTGGAGGAGGAGGGCTGGGGGAAACAGAGATGCCAAGTTCAGGACAAAACTAGGTCAGGTTCATGTGGTTTGGGTCATTAAATACTGCTCTGGCATCCAGGGGGCTCTTGGTCACAAAATGATTAGCAGAAAATTGTGTGCCTTTTATTTTCTTCTTAGCATCTTTAATGCCCTTATGTACTTAAGGGAACAGTATTTTACAGGTGTGCTCTTGTTTCTGTTATGCTCCAGGTGTGTATGTACCTGGTAACGGCAGGATTTTTTTAATAATACCATTTCTTAGTGGTTGTGACAATGAAGGGAAAGAAATGACCCACATTGTGCAGTGTATCTGAGGCTGTGGAGTGATTCTGACACTAAACCATTCTGGTCATTGGCCTCTTTCTGGTTTTCCAGATGTGTTTGCAGTGCTAGGAGGCGTCTTTGGAAAATCTCCAAATATGTTGCTCTGTGCATTTTGTAGATAGTTACAGGATGTCTTGATAAGTGTAAGGCACTGGTTTGGTGTCACTCTTCCCTTCCCTGGCCTGAGAGGGTAAGTCTGTTCACTTGTTTCCAGCATTGCATTGCCACAGTTGCAGAAGACATGCAAAGCAGAACTTGGTATTTGAGTAGTAGGACATTTACACACACACACACACACACACACACACACACACACACATACACACACACATTAATTTTTTCCTTCTGTTTGGAAAATATTCAGTCATACCTGTTGTGGGATCCTGGTTTTGGATGTCTTTGGCTACAGAAAGCTTCTGGGGTACTAGGGGAGGATTTGGCTCTTCTACTGTTACATCTTCATAAAATTATAGAATTGCATAGTTTGGAAAAGACCTTTAAGATTGCTAAGTCCAACTGTTTCCCCAGCCAAGACCACCACTAACCCATGTCACCAAGGGCCCCATCTGCGTAACTTTTGAATCCCCTTCAGGGATGAGGACTTCAATGCTTCCTTAGGCAGCCTCTTCCAGTGCTAGACAGCCCTTTCACTGAAGACTTTGTTCCTAATATCCAACCAAAACCTTCTCTCAAGTAGTTTGTAGAGGGTGATAAGGTCCCCCCTCAGCCTTCTTTTCTCTAGGCTAAACTTGATAGGAAAGCAAAGGGTTGCTCTTAGAATGAGTCTGTTGCTGTTTACAGCATCCCGGAGAACTTTCACTACCATAATTCTTGTGACTATCCCCTCTATTCTGAGTCTTGTCCACAGCTGTGTGTTGCTCTGCCTGCAAACAGCTGTACTGAAATTTGTGAGTGAACCCAAGGCTTGATTTATCATTGGTTATTTCTCTTTAGAGCAAGGCTAGCGGGCAAATTTTGAAAGTGTGGTTTTCTTTCCTCAGTGTGGTCACAGTTGTTCATTGGACTGTGGCTCTGTTACCTTGTTCAGACCTAGTTCAGTACGTCATGATGGTCAGATGCAGCATCATACTGGGAATACGGTGTTGTGCAAGTACAAGCCCACGTTCTTCAGCTTAAAAGGAGGCATAGACCTCAAAGTTCAGAAGTTCATTCATGTCTTGAGTTTTTTGAAAGATTGTCTGAGGAAGGTTTTGAAAATTCATCTTAGTTCCGTTATGGAAAACATTGCTGCTTATTTGAATTTCCAGTAGTAAGTAGACAGCTAACTGAAGTTCACTTACAAGTTAGTTCTAGCAGGTATCACTGAAAGCCTTCTCTGAGAGTTCTGTGACTCCAGAGAAGTTGTTAATGTTGAGATAGCCTGAGCTGACCACTGTGTTGCCCTGTATCTGCTTTGGTCAGAGCTGTATTTGAATTTTCCTGTGAGGAGTAGCTACAGGACCATCAAAATTGTTTTAATCCCATTTTTGCTTTAAACATTGAGTTTTTAACTCAAATTGGTGTGGCTTAAACTGCTGCTTTTTATTTATTCTGGTGTTAGGTAATAGTTTTTATTGTGTGTCCTGCTAAAAGAAGAGATACGTCTTCAGAGGATTGTTGTCATTTGTTCACCTGGACCTTCCTTTGGCTTGGCTCTGTGTATCCCTGCTGGGATCTTTGGACTGGGTTAACTGTCTGCAAGAAGAGTGTGACCATAGATGTAGATTCACTGGCTGCTTCCAAGTTCTTTTTTTTCGTTTTAGTTTTTAGTCATCTTTTAATACGTAGAAAGTCCTTCTTTCTGTTGTTCCAATCCTTGCATTCATACAAGGATTGCCCTTTAAATTTGCAAGGCAAGTCCGTTTTGTCATGTGCAAGCACAAACATGTTTTGGTCTCAAAACTAGTGAATGATGTGTATGTAGATGTTTGTTTCAGGTACCGAGTTCCTTAAGGAGTAGGAATTGGTTCTTCTTGCCTCAAATCTTTCTCTGTTAAAATTCTGTGTCTTTACTGAAATAGCTCTATTAAGGTCTTTTTTCTGAAAAGCAACTGGGACAGTCCTTAGGCTGTAATTTCCTATACAGGCTTTTTGGTTGCTGCTTTTTTTTTTAAAGGCTTTTCAAATCATCTTGATCGCTCCATTTTCAGAATCTGTTGATGTGATTCAAGTAGAGTTGAATTTTTGGGCATTTTTCCTTGTGTATCTCAAGTATCTTGAAGCAACTAAAGGACTTTGGAGATTCTTGCTCTAAAATTGAGCAAAATCAGAATTACGTTCATGTACAACATATGCAAAATGTGTGTACTATTCTTTAGTTGAGTATTTAGTGTTGTTCGGTTTAGTATTTAGTATTGGTTTAGTATACATTGAAAATGTCATTCCTAAGGTAGAGAATATAACTTTTGAGAGATAAATAGCTATTAATAATTGAGGCTGGTATGTATTTGGATTTCCTGACGCAGCTGGTAGTCCTGTCTTTTACCTACAATGGCACCATAAATTGCAAGGGATAAATTAAGTTAAAATTGTAACTTGAAATCTGGATCACGTAACTGGTGCCTGGTGATACCATAGAGCTGAATTTGAAGTTATATTTGTGTCCTAACTGTTGGTTAAAAACTTTATGTAAGAGTTGAATGTGCATCTTTACTTTTGGCTCATTTTAACGCTTGGCAGTCTGCACTTCACACCTGAGTTACTGCTTGTATTCTAACTAGGCTTTTACAAACACATTTTGTTATTAAGAAACAAGGCATGTGTCTGCTCCACCCAGCTCTGAAAATGGGGGGGCTATAAAAGGTGCTGTGACCAAATCTTTGCAAGCGAGCAAATGGTTATTAATTTGAACTTTGAAGATACCTGGAATTAACAAAATGCTCAGTTATTCACCTTCAAAGCCTTGTTTCTGGGTCTCATTGTAAAGAGCCTGTGCTGTGGGGATGTGAACTGTAGTTGCTTTATGTGGCCCATTTATTGCTGTACAGGAAATTCTTAACACTGGATTTTCCTACTCCATGCAGAAGAGAGGAGGAGAATTGATGCTCATCCTTTTGTGAGCATCAGTGTAGCAAACAGGCAGGGAGGTTAATCCATGTGCCACAGCAGTGCCAGGCTTTGGCTCTTGATTTTCCAAGTGTTGGGAAACGTGATGCAGATGCTGCTGGTTGTGGTGAGGAGATGTCTGGCCATGGCTTTAATCAGAAATGCAGGTGGTTGTCAACAGCCTCTCACACTTCAGTCTCCTTCCTTAACGACATTAAAAAGGTTGCCTCAGAAAATTGCATTGCTGGGTTAATACTTCTTTCTTTCCAAGGCATAACTGCAAGCATAGATTGTTATCCACTGGAATTATTTGCAAATAGGCACATATGTTATAGTGAAAGCCTTGTTAAAGTCTAACCCTTTGTGTTCCCCTGATAAAATTTAACATTGATGTTCATAATGTTTCTATGAGTTTGTTTTCCATTTCCTGTATTTGTGAGACAAAGGTGGATTTTTTGCATGGCCAGTATTAATACTTAAGGTATTAAGGTCAGTGTGGAAACATTCCTCAGTTGTATGAAACAGGACAATATTTCTTCCCTTTACTGTGATTTTTTGGGAGCCGTTTGATTCAGTGAGACTGCACTGATTGCACAGATGAGAGCAGAAGAAAGATTTTTATTTTTTTCTCCATAAAAGAACAGCCACCACTAAAAGCATTAAAAATTAAGGTGCTTTCATTTTTCCCTTGCACCTTTCTGGTAAATATGCTTTCTGTGGCATGGGAAGCTGTGTACAGTCCTTTCACTCCCAATTTGTTTTCCTTAGCAGTAAGTTCTTTACAGTTTAAATAGTGTTATTGCACTCAGAGGTTTTGAAGCTTGGCTGAATGAGGGTGTCTTCTGAATAGAAAATTTATACTTGAATTTGTAAAGTTTTCCCTCTTTTTATTCCAAGTTTTGGTATTCCCTGGCTAAAAAATGACCATTCAGAGTGACTTTCCAGTCAGTATTTGAACAGTTGTTACTCCATTTTTCATGTATATGCACAAAAACATCTCTGAGGGCAAGAGGCAAAAAGCATGGCTGTTTTGTTCAGGATGTGGCTTCTAAAGATTGCCTAAAAGAAAGCACAAAATCCAAATCTTACACACAGAAAGGTGCCAGAAAAGATTGTCAGCGATGGCTGCTAAATTCAGTCAGCAACTAGTGGTCGTTGTTGTATTTTGGTGCATGTTTTAGGTGATGTAGCCCAGCTTTCTTACCCTTATGTGGTTTTTAATGCCCCTAATACAGTTTGTAATGTGGACAATATTTGAAGGTCTCCAGCTTGTTGGCGGGATTGTCCTTTTCTCTCCCTTGTCCCTGAAGTTGCCTTTTCGTGGGGGCATTCCATGTGCTGCAGGGGCATTCCCAGCTCCTGCCCCATGGGGCTGTGCCAGGGGAGCTGTGCCCCGGGCTGTGTGTGCAGGGGCCGCCCCCTGAGTTGGTGTCGTTCCGCAGGCTGGCGGGAGCACATGGAGCGGCGGCGCCGGTTCGAGTTCGATTTCCGGGAGCGCGATGACGAGCGCGGGTACCGGCGTGTGCGCTGCGGCAGCGGCAGCATGGACGACGACAGGGACAGTCTCCCAGAGTGGTGCTTGGAAGATGCTGAAGAGGAGATGGGAACGTTCGACTCCTCTGGGGCGTTTCTCTCTTTAAAGGTGAAAAGCTGTCTGGCCCCCTTGGTCTGTGTGAGCAGACGCTCCATGGGGTGCTGGGTGGGTTATGGATGTTGTGTTGGCTTTGTAGAAGGTGCAGAAGGAGCCAATACCTGAGGAGCAGGAGATGGACTTCCGACCCGTGGAGGAAGGGGAGGAAAGATCCGATTCTGAAGGAAGCCACAACGAAGAAGCCAAAGATCATGAAAAGACCAAGAAGGATGGGGAGAAAACAGACAGAGTAGTGGCAGGTAAGGGGGACTGGCAGGTGCAGCTGCCGGTGTGGAGCTTCAAGTTAATTCGGTTACGTAGAACTATGCCGTGTTACAGAAGCAGTGGAAGAAGCAGTCCAGGCATCATCTCCAGCTGCAAGGTCGGACACCCCACCAAAATCCCAGCCTCCAGACCCCCTGCAGGCAAGCCTTTTTGAAAGGAAGGAGGAGTGTGTGCCAGAAAGAACAGAAAAAACAGAAGATAAAGAGAATCGACCAGAGAATACTCCGCCAGCCAAAATGTCCAACAGAGGGGAAGGTAAGAAACTTGACAGATAAATTCAGTAAGTTCCCGTTACTGGTTGCTTGGTCTTGGTCTCTTAATAGAGTCAAGGACTGGATTATGGTGGTGGAAAGCTGAAATTTCTAACCGGTCTATAAATACAGGATTTGTTGGATATGCCATCCCAAGTGCTTGCAGTGCACTGGTACTTCACATTGCAGTTCAGTCCAGAGAAACATGAGCTAGTTGTGAATGTGCACCATTGTGAGAGAGAAGATCAGTCTGGACAAATGGTGTGGCCATGGGATGGGATATGCTGAGATGTGCTGAGTTCTGCGCTGTTAAACTACACTTTGTTCCTTGAAGTTAGGTTGGGTGGCTGTGCTGTAAACAGTACATTCAGGGACATCTGAAAATACTTTTGCTTTGGTGCTAAATTTGAGCTGTTGAACATTCTCTACAGTAAGTTCTTAAGTAATTTTAATTTATGTTAAAGACAGTGAACTAACTTGAACATTTTTCTTTAGATTTGGCTTCTCTTGCTCAACCTTTGCCACAGATTTCTGCAGACACAGCTTCTTCTGCTCATCTTTCTCCTCCTGTTTCCAATTCAAATCCTGCTCTGCGGCCAGTTCAAACACCTGTCACAGCTGCTCCAGGCATGGGCAACATTCCCACTGATCCTGATGATGAAGAGGGCCTCAAACACCTAGAACAGGTAAAATCTCTCAAATTCCTTTGTTATTGACAATTCTGAGATTGGAGGAATGTGGAATGCAATAAAGATTTGCAGCCCGTAAAATCCAAAATGGAGCTGAGACTTTACACTCCACAGTGTGTTCTGAAAGCTGCTTCTCTCCATTATTTTTTTTGCAGAATAGTTCACGTTTGTAGTATTTTATGTAGTATGGATCAGGGTGCCATGCCCCATGTTAAAGAGGTAGAGGCCCTATTGTTTATCACCACTGTTAAGTAGCATTATGATTTGCCTTGAGAGATGGTGTATGTTCAATATATTTATAATATGTATCTTTCACCATGATACTCTGTGGGACCTTCTTGGAAAGTTATTTTAAAGCTTTGCTTAAGCAGGTGAACTGTGCTTGTTCAGGGTTCTGACAGTGTGGTAGGCAGAGCTCAAGGTTTGTGTTGCAGTCACTGTTGTCACTCCTGGCTCACCCTGGAGCACTGAGTAGCACAAGGTGGTTGTGTTTGGCACCGTCATTGTGAAATCTGGAAGCACACACCTAACTCTTGTATTCCTTGCTGGTTTTACTGTCTCCTGCAGCAAGCAGAGAAGATGGTGGCATACCTGCAGGATAGTGCCCTTGATGATGAAAGACTAGCGGCAAAAATTCAAGAGCACAGAGCAAAGGGTTCCTCTATGCCACTGTTCCATGAAGCCATGCAGAAGTGGTACTACAAAGATCCACAAGGAGAAATTCAGGGTAGGTCTGTGCCCTTTACACTTCCTCTTTTGTTTCACAGAATTGTTAGAGTTCTTCACAGAATTACCACCAACAGATACTGGGCTCGTTTTTACAAAAGCAGCACAGGGAATTCCACTCTAGAATTGGGTTTTAAAAATATCTTCACCCTCTCAGTGTCCCCCTGGGCTCAGCAGGCCTCATGTCCAGAGCTGGGCTTTATGGTGGCTGAGGTTTGCCATCACTCATTGTTCTGTAAATGGAGGTTAGACTCAAACCTGTTTTTCATGCCAGGAGTTACTCAGATTTCCAGATAACAATGGAAACAAACCTGGAATGTGACTATTCAAGTATCTTGTTGAAGAATCCATGAGAAATGGTGAAATCAGTTTTCTAGGCTCAACCTCAAGAGATTGAGTATTCAGGGAAGGGTGATTGGTTTAGAATCTAGACCAAAGAGGAAAAAGTTTCCACAAGGCAGTGCTCATGCAGAATCTCAATTTCAATCGCACGTGCAGCCAGTGCATTTTGAGGTCATAAAATACATACAAACTGTTTCATGCTTGCAGTTTTCACTGAAGAAATTTTGGGGGTTTTTTTGCCATCAAAGTTGAAGTGAGCCTTTCATACAGATATTTGCATGTTTGCTTTCAGAAGGTGCTTCTCTGTTGGGTGTCTCAGGGCTCTGTTTTAGGAGCTGCTTCTCTGCCTCCCAAAAATGCAGTTAAATAGTGAACTCCTCCCTTGCTGTGCTTCCTGCTGTTTGGTGTGAAGGACTTCTCAGCTGTGAGCTCCTGATAGGATTGGTGGGGGTGTTATATGTGGAATCTCTGCCAATCTCTTGTCTGCAAGTATTGCACATCCTTAGAGTTTTCTTCTCACTCCTTTGAGTTTAAAGGATGTTAACCATAAAGTGTTTATATTTGCCCAGTGTGCTTCATACTGTGTGTCAGGCACTGCTGGGTGTATTTCCTTGCATGTGACCTTCAGAAATAAACACTCCCACCTAATTATTTTTTTTCTTGGAATAGCCTCTGGTGCTTTCATATTCTCTGGGAGGAATTGCAATCTAGAGGTAGTCCTTACAGAGAAGGCAAGAGTTACTTGATGTTCTTGGTTTTCAGAAGACGTTTTTACAAAACTTATTTACGTGGCTCTTACTCAGTTAAATTTTTTTTATACTGGCTTTGTATCCATTGGGATATGTAAAAAGTATAGGAGCCCTCCTGTGAAGGGAATTACTGAAGTCTTTCTCAGGAAAAACAGGAACAGAAGGAAAAGTGTAGCTTTTTGAGAAAGGGAAGAAACTGGATCCTTCGTACCTTAAAAAATGTACTTGTCCATCCAGAGATGGATCTGCTCCATCTGCTGAGTTCCAGAAGGAAAACTTATATAGAACATAGGAATTGCTCTGATTTAAAGGCAAGAGTTGAACAAGGCTAAGATTGTTTAATTACCTGTAGAGTGCATGTGGGGAAAGCAGCACTTGTGGTTCTGGCACTGTCAGCTCATGGATATTGCCAAGGGCCAGGCTGGGAGCTGTGGCTGTTGCCAGCCTGATGCTGAGCCTGGAGCAGAGATGAGCTTTGCTGGAAGGCAGCACTGGTATTAGCTGGACCAAGCTCCACACCACCCTGGCTGCTGGGGTTCCATCTCAGGGCTGGCCTGTCCTCTCCAGTGCAGGGTGAAAGCAGCCATGCACTTCCATGAGACTCTCTGGGGCAGGGCTGTAGCCCCTGTAAAGATGCAGATCTGTGCATTGGCTCTCCAGCCTTGGGTGCACAGTGTGTCCAGATAAGGGGTGAGACAGACAGGACTACCTGGTGCTGGGTACTGTGTGACTTTAGCAAGCACTGTGCTCTTTGTTTCCAAACATGCGTGACTTGGCCTTGCTTCTCCTTCCCTGCAACATGTGTTGGTCGGTGTTCTTTCAGGTCCATTCAGTAATCAGGAGATGGCAGAGTGGTTCCAGGCTG
Source organism: Pithys albifrons albifrons (assembly GCF_047495875.1). Classification (NCBI taxonomy): domain Eukaryota; kingdom Metazoa; phylum Chordata; class Aves; order Passeriformes; family Thamnophilidae; genus Pithys; species Pithys albifrons. The sequence goes on along the minus strand of NC_092468.1, from coordinate 1,219,915 downwards.
GATACTTCACTATGTCACTGTTGGTTAAGAGAGCCTGTGATGAGACCTTCCAGCCACTTGGAGACATCATGAAAATGTGGGGCCGGGTCCCCTTCACTCCAGGCCCAGCACCACTCCCGCATCTGGTAATTGTGAGACAGTTACAGTATTCAAATAGTAGTGGAACAAATGGGAATGCATTATTTAGGTGTCAGCTGCTCCGTTTTGGAATTGCAAGTGTTCTGAGCACCAAGTTTGAGCTCGGTGTTAAATTGCCTTTGTAAAAGAAGATAGTTTAAAAATGTTTGTTTGGTCCTGTCTGTGGCTGGGAGGCTTAGTCCTCAGTATTTTACTACCCATGCTACAGGCTTTGTCAGTCTCTTGGGATTTTTCCATTTTTATTGACTTCTGTTCAAAATACAACTCTTACATTGCTTGCCTTTGCAATATACTGCTCTTACTATATATGCATTATAATGAAATGTTTTATTCCTGAACATAGGGCGAGCTGGACCAAGAGCGACTGACTAGGCAACAGGAACTGGCTCTGATCCAAATGCAGCACCTCCAGTATCAGCATCTTTTAATACAGTAAGACTTCTCAGAGTACCAGAAATGTTCCAGTGGCTGTGTTCTGCTCTGCATTTTCAGTCATCTGGATTCAGCTTCTTGTCATTGTTTCCTTGGGCAATGGGGCTGGGAGTGCTCCACCTCCCACAGCAATAGCTGCTTCCCCAAACACCAGAGTTGTCCAGTCTGCAGGAGTAGGACAGTGTGGCTGCTTCAGGCACATCTGTCAGAGTCATTTTCTGTGTCACACGTACCTACTTGGGTGAGACCTGCTGTTGTATAGTACCTGTTATGGTCAGACTGAATCCCAGCTGTCCTGGTAATGCACTCCAGATGTTCTGGAGTCAGGGCAAGGCTACCAGTTTTTTGAACTGGAGGTGGAGAAGGTTGCGCTTCCTTTTGGTCTGCTTGCTCAGCTCTCTGAAGATGAGTGGAAGGTAATTGCTTGGCAAAGCAGTTTGTCATCCATTTTGTCAGAGCTCTCAGTTATTCAGTTCTGGCAAGTTCCTGACAACTTGTTTTCTAGGAGCTTGAAGGAAAGGAAACAATGAGACTGTTTTTTCAAGGGGTCCTTAAAGCATGTGTCATGAATATAATTTTTTAATACTGATTGTTGGCTTATGATTTGGTGAGGCAAGAGCCTGGCCCTGTACTAGGCACTCCCTCGGCATACTGGGGAAGAGACTGATGGTAGGTGGGCAGGGAGCAAAGCCAGATTAATTTGAGCTAACTTTATGGAATTAATAGAAAAAAGGAAGCAGTGTTGCACAAGCTTACAAAGAGGCACATTGGGCAGTAATACCTAGGTGACTTAGTCAAGGGTGAAGAGCAATTTGGTTCTGCTTGTGTTGGTTGTATCCTTGTATTTTGATTCTTTCCCAGCACCCATTCTCTAGTGTTTAGCATGTACATCATACAGGTCAGTGAGTATTAGTCCCAGAGCATGGATCTGTCACCTGGGCATAAGTGAACAAACACCAGTGACTCTGCTTCTCTTCTGAAGGCAGCAGTATGCACAGATGCTGGCTCAGCAGCAGAAGGCAGCCCTCTCATCCCAGCAGCAGCAGCAGCTCGCTATCCTCTTGCAACAGTTCCAGGCCCTGAAGATGAGGTGAGTTAGCCCAGAATTGAACTGAATTCCATTCTTCCTGTGTTCTACTTTGTGTATAATGGTAGTTATATCTTGTCAGCAGTCTGTCCTAGTCAAGTTTGCTCAGAGTTGAGCATTTACATATTTTAAAGATTGCAATGGGAACATGAACACATATGAGAATATGGAACAGTTCAGAATGTTGAATACTTCTTTGTAGATGCAGTCTTTGCCTCCAAGAGTATTTGTGGAAACGAGGAGGAAAAATCATAGAGTTGAAATCTTTCCTATTTGACAGATGTGCTGGTACAGAATGGCTTTGCCAGTTAAGTTCTGCAGTGCTGGATGCGGGTGCCTCAGACTGGCCTCTGAGAAGCAGATGCAAAGCTGTAACAGTAGCTGGCCTAGGCCTGGGTTTGGCAGCAGGGCTGAGAGCAGCAAGAACTCTACAAGCAATTAGTGTTGTCTGTGTGGTATTTTTGTTTTAAATAGAGGTGTGGAAGGAAAGGAGTATGTTACAAATTACTGAATCTCATGCATGCTCAGAGCACTCCTCTCCCTGGAAGTGGCATGCTGACTCTGCCTATTGGTATTACAGAATATCTGAACAGAACATGATGCCACCTGTCACAAGGTCTATGTCAGTGCCGGACACTGGCTCAATATGGGAACTTCAGTCAGCTTCACAGCCTACAGGTAAGTGGCTTAGCCTGTGTCAGGGCTGTTGAGAATGGCCCATGCAGTAAGAGTCAGCATCTTTGAGATGATCACTCCCTTTTTGACACCAGGGGAAATTAGTTCTACATCATTATTTTTAATTGGGGCAGCCTACTTTGCTTTGCAGTGTAGGTTCCATTTGAGAGCAGCTGTGAAGAATATGGTAATTTTTTGATGGGTATGGGAAGTCTTGATCTGAAGAGATTGTTCTATTCTAAGAGTGTTCTGTTCTGATGGGAGGAGTTTGAATAGCTGGTTTTTCTGTAGAATTTTGTAGAAAACCCAGCATTGCTTCAGTCATGGACAAGCGTTGTTCTGCAGAAACAAAAGGTGGCCCTCTACTGACTAAGACTAACATCATGATTTTAGTTCATAAAACATAGTTATAGCATTTTCCCCTTTCAGTTGTTTTTTTTTTGATGTGCTTATTTTTGCTTGTCAATGTTTGTTTTCTTCACTGTCCAGTCTGGGAAGGAAGCAGTGTCTGGGATCTGCCCATTGATACTGCAGCTCAGGGACCAGCTCTAGAACAACTTCAGCAGCTCGAGAAGGCCAAAGCTGCAAAGGTCAGAATCTGTTTTGTACTGTAAGAAGTTGGGATTGCTGTTATGCAATGTTATTGTGGTTCTTGAGTCATAGGAAGACCAAGCTCTTCAATCTGTATGATTTTGAGTATATTTTCATGGAAAGCACCGTAAAGAGGGGTTATAAAAACCAGTTATGAAACCCTTTTGTACTGCTCGTGGAAACCATTGCTGTGGAGGCACCACTGACCTCTGAAATAGTGCTTGTTCTACATTTGTGATTAAAACATCTTCATTAGCCACCTCTGTTTTAAACTGAGATCATCGTGAGCTGTCATGCCAAACCCTGAGTTGGGAGCTGGTACTCGTTCTCTTAATCCGTGCCTTTTTCATCAGTATTGGTTTGGGAAATCATTAAGAGTCTTATTTGCCAGGGTTATTTCACACATACTCTGGTATTAAATTATTTTTGTGAGTTTGAACCTGTTTGATTCCATACGTTACCTGAAAATGATTATTTAATGATGACTGCAAAGAGCTCTTTACAAGCTTCTGAAGAGGGTATTTTGAGGAGCTGATGTAGAAAGACTGCCCAGAGAACTGGTGTTTGTGACTGAACAGAAATTGTCCAGAATTGTTCTAGACTGTTGGAGGACTCTGACCCTAGTAGGCAGCCAGCTGATAGGTCAAATGCCAGTCAAGGGACAGTATTTGTCAGAGGCTTCATCTGTTAAGCCGTTACTCTAATTCAGCAGTTGCCCTAAGAAATGGTGTAGGAATACGTTACCTGCATCTGAGTATAGTTTTATGTGAATTGTAGCTAGAGCAAGAGAGGAGAGAAGTGGAAATGAGGGCCAAACGAGAGGAAGAGGAGAGGAAAAGGCAGGAGGAGCTTCGGAGGCAACAAGAAGAGCTACTTAGGAGGCAGCAGGAAGATGAGAGGAAACGACGGGAAGAAGAAGAACTGGCCCGCAGGAAGCAAGTGAGTTTCCGCAATGTAGTTAATCTCTAATTAATTATAATACTTTATAAAACTCACTTTAGGAATCCTGTGGGGTCTAATTAATCTTTGGTAGGTGTGTATGAAGACAGTTTTAATATTTTTCGTGTGAGTATATGAAATTATGATTCTTCTGTACTTGATTTGTAAGAGCCCAAATTGCAATCTGAGAAATGGGCTTTGATGCTTCACTTTGATAGGTTCCTGTTTGGGAGCTGAGGGGCTTTATTCTTTGTGGAATATTTCCTCCCAACTTGTTAGTGCCAATATTAGACTTCAGTTAGTTGCCTGTTTTTTTTGTATGTTTAATCTTTGTTGTTTATGCAGTCTAGTGTTTTATATGGGCTCGTTTTGGAGTAGATGGAGCTTGAGCAGCTGTTTCAAATGATTAAGAGATAGAGAGCTACAGTGGGGGAAAAAAGTGATGTGACATTGAGCTTATTTTTCCCCTGTTAATTTTTTTTTTACTTAGTAAATAATTTTTTAAATGAATTATTATCTTGGTAGTAGAGTCTGTCAGCCTTTTTTCCTGAGTTGATATTTGGGAAAGGAAAGGATGTAGTTTGGTCAGGCAAATCTATTAAAAAGACTTATGTGATGAGTGTTGCAGTAGGAGAATGAATGTGGGAGTTGTAGTATGTTCTTAATCTTCCAAGAATACAAAATAGAGGCATTACTAGTTTGGCTTTTTTAGCATTTCCTTCTGAATTCTGCATGGAAGAAAATTTGGTTGTGCCTTAAGTGTTGTAAGAGGGAAAGACAGTGCAAGTTAAAGTTTTCACCTGCATGTGAAGAATAAGGGCAAGTACATGGCTGAGCTTATTCAGTAAGGAGTTTAAATGCCCTGAAAAGCACCACAACAATTATAGGCAAAAGTAATAAGTAATTGTGTCCTCTATAATATTTCCTGTGTGTTTAGATGGGCAGTTGTAAAACATGTTCTGGTTCAAGGATCAGACACTTCAGAGGAAGCCTCTAGAACCTCTAGTTTTATTAGTAAGTTAGTTGCAGACCTCAGTTGACTCAGGGTTTGGGTTCTGTCACTGACAATTGGTTTTAATTGACACAGTATGACATGTAGGTAACTGTCGTGGAATCTTTTGGAATCAAGTCTACAAATGGCTCCTTGCTTTAATCTCTCTGCTTTGTGTACAGGAAGTCATTATGGTGTACAGTGGGAAAGCATCCTTTGTTTGAGGTCAAACTGGGGCACTGAAGCAATAACATACTCAAAAGTTTAACTTTTGAGTTAGATTGCTTTAGATCTGGTTTAATAACAACTCATTTTTCAGCTGATCACCTGGTAACTCAATGCGTGTCATCCATGGTGGCTTCAAGTAGACTTGGGTTGTTTCTTTTCAGTCTAACAGTTTTGCTCCTGTGTATAACTTCATGTCTATTAAATTCCAAAGTTTTGTTGTCCACTTTGGATTTGTACAGTAAACAGTCTGACTCTCCCTTTCTGAGATGCCATGGGAAGTAACTTTTTACAAGGAGGAAGCAGGACGGGGTTGAAAAGCAGTAACAGCAAGTATCTTAGTTCATTATCAATGCAATAATTGCCACAATGCTGAATGCTGAGCAGTAATGTCTTGAAAAGGTAACAAAGAGTTTAAGCACTTCTCTGGAAAGAGAAAGTAACATTGTATTTTGTATTTCAAAAAAAAAGAAACTGGTCTAATATTTGAATCTGACTTTGTACTGGAAGGCATTGTAGAATCAGGGATGAACTGATTTATTAGCATGGATTTATACAGAGGAGATGATGCTTAACAAATTTGATTAACTTCTTTTGAGGAGATGACAGTGAGAGCTGAGAGGGGTGAAGCAGTAGACTTAATCTGCCTGGACTTCAGGAAGGCTTTTGATGTAATACTGCATAAAAGACTAGTATATAAGGTTAGTAAATGTGCTGTTGATGGTGAATTCTAAATAACAAAAAAAACCTAATAGAAATTCAATTCTGTAGGATGAAATGTCGTACCAAATGTTGAATTTGGTTCTGTTCATAGTTTTCATCAATTACTTTGCACTGTGGAATTGCAAACAGTAATGCCCAGCTTGTGTAGCTCCTGTATTTCTTTTTTGTCTCTGGTCTGTTATCTTCTATTTTGTCATGATTGATTGCTTTCAGGAACAAAATTGGAGGTTTATTAACTAGCTAATGATTATTTTCTCTGAATTATGTCTTTAGTGCTCTCTTTAAAATACGTATTTCAAAGATGAGAGCAAAAAGATTCGTAAGCCCCAGTAATATGGACAAGCAGAATTGCAGGTGTTACCAACTGCAAAAAATTCCCTGTTTTATTTAAGAAATTGGAGTCTGTTCAACTGGGGATTGCTGCTTAAGGTTTTTCTGTAATACTACGGATGTTTTAAAAGGTCTGAAATCAGCTGTCTGTACAGCAAGGTGTGTGTGCTTGAAAACAATGATTAATAAAGGTGCTAAAGAACATTGGGATTCACTTGGAGCAGGAAGACATAAACATGGGAACAGCAAGTGCCAAAGGATTGAGTGTTTCCCATACAAGTCAGTGGGAGGAAGCTGAAAAGCTTTGAATGTTTTTAGTCACATACTCAAATAAAAACATAAGAAGCTACAGATGTAAATATTTTTATAGCTGTGAAGAGTAGGAAAAAAGAGTTCTGTCAGCCATGTGGTTTCCAGCTCTTCAGAATCTTACAGATTTTTTTTTCTCGTGTTGGTACAACATTGTTGGTCTTCAGCTCTGTAGGGGAGAGAGGTCTTTTAATTGCTGTCCAGCAGTGTCTCTCCTGGCATGTCTGAACAAGAGAGAGCTCCCTGCAGGTTTCCTACTGGTAATCCTAGCCTCATTCCCAAAGGCAAAGTAGGGCAGGCCTGCCAGTGAACTGCTGTTCACTGGTGACTTGGTTCATCTCAGGTACCACGTGTTCAGTCAGTGACAGCCCCCCAGCCTGGGTGAGCTGTGCCTCCCCAGCTCAGATCCTGCTCTGTGGTCTCCAGCCAGGCAGAGGAGCCTGGCACACCCCCAGCCTCCTCAGGAGACTTCTCAGGAAAAGAAACAACAAGCAGAAGTTTTCCAGCACTTGTATTGGAGGCACTTCATTCCTGTGACTTGACTGCAATGTCCAGTTAATACAGTTACAGGCCCAAGTTACAACAGTGGTTCAGGTGGTGTGTGCTGTGCATTTAAATTTTTGTGACTGTGACAAATCAAGGGCTTGATTAATGAGCAAATGAATCACAGGCTATTGGTTTATGTGCAGTTAGTGGAAATAAAACATTGCACTAAAACATTGCACTTCCATTTAGCTCTAAACCACTTCAGTGATACCCAGGAATACAGATGAAATGTCAGCTTGCAGCCAGCAGTTCTTCAGTGCCACAGGATTGCTTATCAAAGATGCTCTGTCTACTGACAGCTCTGTGCAGACATCTGAATTTGATTGTCAGAGGAAAACCCAGGCCAGTTGTTCAGGAAACCGTAGTGCAGTTTATCTCTGCTGTGTGGACATGAAGGTTTGGTATCAGATTAAATACAAAGGGTCTTAGTTTTCCCAATTCCCTGCTTTACCAGAGTTTACATCCATGCTGCACAACTAGTCCCCCATCATCCTGTGAATAATGTATTACTTACAGAAAGCATGGAAGAGTACAATTGCACAGTAGAGGTCATTTTAAAAGGAAAATACATTTATAAGAGCTTAAAAAAGTTCTTGTCCAAAAAGTAGGATAAGTCAGAAAGTGGAGAGGAAACAGAAGGGATGAAAAGCAGTGCGGCCTTAGCTCCGTTGCTTGATGTCAGAGGTGAGAAAAGGCTGCAAAAACTAAGGCTTTTTAATGCAAGGCAAAGTCGGAACTGGGAGTAAAGTTCCTCAGGTGTGCTCCCATGTAACAATATCCACCCAAAGCTGGCCAAAGTCTGCTTGTGCCCTATTCCTCCAAACAGAAGGAGCAGGATGGAAAAGCACCTATGTTGGTCTTAGAGCAGTGGGGAAGGGTGCTGCTTTCTGTGTTGAGTAAATAGCTTTGCTACTTGGAAAACAAAATGTAATTCCTTGGAAGCTCTTTAAGTAGTTTAGGGATAGCCCAAAATCAAAGCGCTCAAGAGAGCTTTTGTTGGCCATAATATTTAGATAGTATAGGGACAGTCCAGTCCAAGCCCTGTCACAGAGTCACATCTCTGAGACTTCCACAGCTGCAGTGTCTGTGAGTGCACTGGGCTGCTTCAGCTTCTTTCTGCTCTCTGGACATTTGGGTTGAGTGTTGTAGTGCTCTTGAGTTGTCAGTGTTAAGGTACTCCTGTAAGTAGGAAAAGCTTCCAACTTACAGCTGACATTCCCCCCCCCACCCCCCAGAAAAAAAAGGAGAAATTAATGATATCCCCACACTAAAATATTTATATCTAAGATTCAAGTACTGAGTGCTTAGTGGAAAGAGGACTCTCACCCTTTGTCATTCTCAACACCATTCCTCCTAAAACCAAAGATAGGCAATGATGTGATGTGTTTCTTTTTTCATTAAAATAATTATGTATGAGATGCACATTGCATCAAAATAACTTGCTGCCATGTGGGTCTATAGTGTTCAATGCAGTGTTTTGGTAGAGCTTAGCTTGGAGCCAGGGAGCTTTTCTTGAGGCCATTCATTTGGGCAAACAATGCTGTAATCTGTGTTCTGATGTGGTTTGTCAATAAAGTGGCATTTATGGACTGACATTTTGTTCCCAACTTCAGGAGGAAGCCCTGAGGCGACAACGAGAGCAGGAAATTGCACTAAGGCGGCAGCGGGAGGAAGAGGAGAGGCAACAGCAGGAGGAAGCACTTAGGAGATTGGAAGAAAGGAGAAGAGAAGAGGAGGAGAGACGGCAGCGAGAGGAGTTAATTCGGAAACAGGTGAAAATGGCAAACGGGACTTCTTGTATTTAAATTCTGGGGCCTGGCAGAACAAACAGGCTCTGGTACTTGCATCCCTGCCTGGGAGACCATCAGTTTTGGTGAAAGAAAGCAGAGCTTGTAGACAGTATCAGGAGAATGACAGAAGGGTCGTTCACCTGCATCTGAATTTCAGACAAAATAATCAGGATCCGATCTGTCCTTTGGAAAAGAGATTTGGGTTAAGTGCATGTTTTCCTTCATGTCTGAGCCTTAAGAATGGCTTTGCAACGTGGTATTTCTGCTCCTTTCTTCAAAGGAAAGGCAGGGTACAGTACCAGAGTACAAACCGAAGTTTGAGTTACCACACTGGGCCTTTACTACAGAATTGTTATCTTCTACTATAGAATTGTGTCACCTGCCATTCTTTCTGTACAATGCCAAGACTGTATCTGCTACCAGAGTTTCAGCTTTTTTTCATCCCTTTTTCTGTCTGTCTTACAGCATTTTTTTTCCTTGGGGTCAGCTTTAGACCCATATGGGGGTTCCATATAGGGGAACTTCAGCTTTCAGCCCCCTAATTGATACTGTCACAGTCCCTCACTCATACTAATCTTGAAACATAATTGGCTTCACATTAACTTCCAGGTCCATTTGAGAAATCCCAGTTAGTATTTAAAAATTCCTTTTCAGGGTACTCTCTTGTAAGATGTTCATCCCTGTTTCTGTCCGACTGCACAGTTGTCTCCTTTGTTTGCAGAAGCATCTTCACTGCAACTCTAGTGTTGAGTAACTCCAGTAAACATCTCCTTCTTTGTCACCTGTTTCTTCTTCTGTGTTATTTCTGCTGAGTTCTATTCCACTGAATGTGTGACAGCACTGTGAGCAGGAGAAGCAGGTAGAAGCTCAGACTGAAAGGTGCATGACTCTTAGAAAGAAAATAGTATAGAAGGAGCTTGTCTGAACTTGGGAGATGTCAGTCCCTTCCAAGTTCCTTGGTAGGCCAGTGGGAAGCTTGTATTTTTGGGGAATATAGGCTATGTTACAGGGCTTTCCTGCCTGAGAAATAATAAAGGTAAATGAACAACCAGATTACAGCACAAAGGCCTCTCTCTGTTCTCTCAAAGAGTAGGAGTATTTTCAATTTTGCTAAGTCTACTTAGCCTTTATCCCCCTGTCTGTCCTGGAAGGAAGAGGAGGCTGCCAAGTGGGCTCGTGAGGAGGAAGAGGCGCAGCGGCGGCTGGAGGAGAGTCGGCTGCGCATGGAGGAGGAGGCGGCACGGCAGCGGCTGGAGGAGGAGGAGCGGAAGCGCAAGGAGCTGGAACTCCAGCGCCAGAAGGAGATCATGAGGCAGAGGCAGCAGCAGCAGGAGGCTCTACGGAGGCTGCAGCAGCAACAGCAACAGCAACAACTTGCACAAATGAAGGTAAAGTGTTCCTGCTGTTTGGCATCCTCCTGTGGTTCCACAGCTGGGCTCAGGGCTGTCTGTAGTAGTTTGGACACAGATGGATGAACTGTCTGGAAAGGGAGGAGGGCCAATAGTTGAGTATGAAAGTGATGGGAAGAGGAAGGTAAGTTACAAATTTAAAGAGAAAGGTTCTGTCAGTAGAAGCACACTGGGAGGGACTCACAGGTAGGTACAGATGTTTATTCTGCCACAATGAGCAAGGGCCAGTGCCAAGTTCCTAAAGCCTGGAGTTCCTCAAGTATTTGAAATCTAAATTGATTGCTGTTTTTCAGGGAATTATGCTTTGCATTATTCTTGATACACTATGATACATCAGAGGGCAATTCAAAGAAATGTGCAGTTTATACTTGGTATCTTTTTGTACTTAATTATACCATTTTATACTTTCTAGAGTTTTGTTAAACTTCGAAGGAGGCCTTTCTTTTCCCCTGGGGCTTATACTATATTTTCATGACTATACTCCAGCAGTATTCTCTAAAATGTTTTGTAATTCCTGATGTCTGTTTTGCCCCAGCTTCCTTCATCTTCAACGTGGGGTCAGCAATCAAATTCAGGAGCTTGTCAATCCCAGACCACGCTGTCATTGGCAGAAATCCAAAAGTTAGAAGAAGAACGAGAACGGCAGCTTCGAGAAGAGGTAGATGCTAACAGGAGCAGAGTCTGTGTGGTTACAGTGGCCTCAGCCACATGGCTGCTTAGCTGCCACTGAAATTGTTTGCTGGAATAGTGAGGATGAGGAATTGTTTTTTTGCAATAGCATAGCTCAAATAAAATCCTCTCTTTCAGGCATAGGTTCAGTAAGGACTTACGTGAAAGTTTCTATAACTTTCTAGTACAGGTATCTGAAAGGAGGGAAAACTGCACCCTTTTAATCCCAGGAGTAAAATATGTTCACAAAGCAGTATAAAGTTATTTCACATCTATAATATATTTGCAGATATGCACAAGACCAGAGCAGTTTAAGGAAGGGTGGCCTGGGAGGGGAACAAGTGATGGTAGTAGAGAAAGTATTCTTCCAAGATCCCAAATGTTTATCTGACTGCAGTCAGGATTTGATAAATTTAGTAATTCTTAAGTTAGCAAATAATTTGTTTCCTGGTTACTTAATTAGCGACTCTTTTTGTGGGAACTGTAATGGCCCAAAAAATAATAGGTAGCCAGACTTCTCCAGAAAGAAAATGAAGTCAGTTTAAAACCAGTTTTCAAATAGTAGTGAGCTTCTGTAAGTATGAACAAGCACTTTTGTCTTGCGTGCAACAGCAAAGGCGTCAGCAGCGGGAACTAATGAAGGCCCTCCAGCAGCAGCAGCAACAGCAGCAAAAGTTGTCAGGCTGGGGGAATGTCACCAAATCAACAGGCACTGCCAAGTCCCTGCTGGAGATCCAACAGGAGGAGGCGAGGCAGATGCAGAAACAGCAGCAACAGCAGCACCAGCAGCCCAACAGAGTCAGAAACACCACGGTAAGTGTGCTGTGTGTCCCTCCATGTGCGAACAGCCAGTTTGCTGTGTTGGGTCAGTCCTGCTCTGCCAGGGCAGGTGATAATAACCAGGATCTCTTTATGTTTCTCAGCACTCCAACCTGCACACCAGCATTGGGAATTCAGTGTGGGGCTCCCTAAACACTAATCCCAGCAACCAGTGGGCATCTGACCTAGTCAGTAGCATCTGGAGCAATGCTGATACCAAAAACTCCAACATGGGTTTCTGGGATGATGCAGTGAAGGAAGTGGGACCTCGTAACTCGACCAACAAAAACAAAAGCAATGCCAGCCTCAGGTAGGAACTGGGGAAGGAGCTGTTGCAAAGAAAGGCTGCCATTCATAAGATGATCACTTAGCAGTCAGAACATCTGTGTGTGTCCTTTGTTTTCTGTGTCGCTCAGGATCTGTTTTGACAACAAAAATAGTTAGTAGGTGATCACTCACAGTCTGTTTTGTCATCTGCTTGGAAAATTATTTGGTTCTTAAAAAGTGTTTGCATCTTGTAAAATAGGGAGGTTTTTAACACTGTACTGTGGGCAGGTGTGGTAGTTAATAACCTAATATGTGCATTTTCTTTGCCTCAGTAAATCTGTAGGTATTACAAGTAGACAAAACAAGAAGGTAGAAGAAGAGGAGAAGCTGTTGAAATTGTTCCAGGGGGTTAATAAAGCCCAGGATGGATTCACTCAGTGGTGTGAACAGATGCTTCATGCACTCAACACAGCCAACAACTTAGATGGTAAGAGGTGGGCAGGAATGGAAGAAGCAATACCCAGCTTGTTTCCTAGACAGGTAGATCTGGGGGACTGTAATGACATTGAAGGACTGTTTTCAGTGCAAAATGGCTTCATTAAATAGTGACCTGAAGAACTGGCTGTGTCATCATCTCCATGGTTTTAGTTATCCCAACTACAGCCAAGTAAAACTGGAGCCAGTTTTAAAGTGTCACCCAGAGCCTGCTGAGGGTTTCTGGTGGTTGTGAAAGCATTATCAGGAAGAGATAAGGATCCAGTTTTATCATGGATTGCATGACAGCCTACTGCCATATCAGTAGGGAACTTGGAAGGGCAAGCTGTTTGCTATGGCTGCTAGATCAGGGAATCTGTGACACAGAAATCGAGAGTTGGTGTTTATTGCACGTGTGTGTTTGCAGATCAGCATGCGTTCTCTCATGCTCTGCCTTCTTCTTGCAGTTCCCACGTTTGTTTCTTTCCTGAAGGAAGTGGAGTCTCCCTATGAGGTCCATGACTACATCAGAGCCTACCTTGGAGACACTCCTGAGGCCAAGGAGTTTGCCAAGCAGTTTCTTGAGCGCCGTGCCAAACAGAAAGCCAGTCAGCAGAGGCAACAGCAGCAACAGCAGGTAAATCCTACTCACTGCAGTCCAGGAGTGCTTGGAGACTCTTGGAGTCTGGAGAGGCTGTGTTCTGTTTCCTGTGCTTCATTAATGAGCAGCGCTTAACAGGTCCTGTGCAATGTAGAGAGTAAAGCAGATCTCAGATTTTTCCTTTGTAACAGCTGTGGATCAAACAGCGTCTCTGCCTGCTGATCCAGGACGCGCCTTGGAGCCATGGGCTGGTTGCCGCCGTGGCCAGTACTGCCACACGTGATGTAGGAGGCACATTGGGCTCTTTGAATGTTTTCTGTGATGCCGTGAGAGCCCCCCCCAAAGCAGGTCTCCGAGCCAATTTTGTGTGGGATAAGATAAAAAGTAAAGTCCTTTTAACATTAGGCCTACGGCCCACAGGAATACATGATGACATGCATGTGCCCTCCAGTTCTAGTTTCCATGGCTTTTATAATATGATCTCTCCAATCATTACTTTACACATTTCTCAGTCCAGCCTCAGTCCTGCCCCTGGTCCCACCCCAGGAATTGATTCTGGGGGGGTTGATGAGACCCTCTGTCTTCACCAGCTCCTCTTCTTCGGGCACACAAAGGTTTCTTGGAGTTCTTCCAGTTCTGACTTCTGGGACACTCTGACCTGTGTTTGATTTGTTCTGTAGGCCTTTCTGATATCTTCCAGCTCTTTACCTTGAAGAGAGTCTAAACTAAGAGAATTTGAGCTACTGATAAATGCTAAGGGTTATATAAGCAATGAACTTAGGCTGCCAGAATACTAGCACCTTAAATCTACATTTGCTACAGTTACTGTGTTCCTAAAATCTATAAAATGTGAAAATCAAAAATCCCTTTGGCATCATCTGCATAAATAAACCAAACTTAGTTGCGCTTTACAGTCTTGTCCTGAATTTGTTTTGTAGGATTCAGTGTGGGGGATGAACCACACTTCGCTACATTCGGTCTTTCAGACCAACCAGAGCAACAACCAGCAATCGAATTTCGAGGCTGTGCAGAGCGGGAAGAAAAAGAAGAAACAGAAGATGGTTCGGGCAGATCCGAGCTTGTTAGGTCAGTCCTCATTGTCAGAAATTGGTGTTCAGTTTGGTGGTGGGAGTGTGCCTTGTGGAGTGTGGAACTGACCTTAGATATGGTAATACTGAATTTGAGGAAAGTTGACATGCCTTAGAGTTTGTTTCAATGCTGTTGTTATTTAAAGATTTGAAAAATTCCATGCAAGCCTCATGGAAAGCTTTTGTCAAACTTTCCCTAATTTAAAGGCCTCTTAGATTATTACCTGGAAACCTTTAAGTAGTTCAGGGATGTCAGTTAAACTGCCTTTCCTCTTGTGAGTTGGCTTGTGCCTATTTTATTGATTTAATACTAATTCAGTCTTTGAAGACAAGCACGTCATCTGTTCCTGCATGAGGAGCAGCTTCCTGAGGCTGCCTTTATACTTTCCCACCCTTTTAGAGGAGCCAACCACCCTAGGCAGAAAAGACAGCAAGGGTGGAAGTGGTCACAGGTTTGCAGTTGGAGGCAATGTTGAAATCATTAGCAGTCCTTTATTTAGTATGTTCTCTGTCTTGATTTTTATGTGAGGATGGTATTGACCAGCTCCTGTAGCATTGATGGAAAGGTTTCTTTATATTTAAGGGCATCATGTAGGTCCATGAGCACTAGGGGTGTAATTTGTGTACAATAAACATGTCCACATTTGTGCTCTGTGGGACAGAAGGAAACCAGGTTAACTGTACTGGGCCAGTGCTTGTGTGCTGGGGCTTCTTAGCCCACATTCATGTAAAGGAGCCTGGCATTACCCCACTGAAATCACTGCTGACAAGAGCCCTGCCTTTGTTTTTGTCTTTTGTTCTCACCAAAACCAGTACTCTTCACCCAAACCAGGGATTTCCATTTTCAGTGCAATCCTTACATTCACCACCCCAGTGAGTCTGATCTGGGGACTCAGTTGAATTCATTGAAAAAACCCAACTCGTGTGATGTGAAGAAGTCACTAAATACAATTTTAGAAGTTGCAACTGTAAGAGAAGTGGCACATGCAACTTCTTAAAAAGGAGTACACTCTTTTACATAATAATTTCCAGTCCTTGTAGGTAACACAGTGCCACGAGAGGGAGCTAGAATGATTTTCCTATCTATTGAACAGACCATTTCCTGCCGCCTGAAGATAGGACTGTGGAAAGCAGTTGGTTCTCTAGTACAGAGCAGCCTATATGGCAGTGGAGTATCAACTCTGTGTTTAGTAAATACACCGGAAAACTTTCTCATTTCTCATACTCCCTATGGGGTTGGTACAGCCATGAAAATGGGATTTCAGGAAGAAAGTTGCATACCATTGGATTTTTTTAGCTTGTTGAAAGTGTGTTCACTTTTTCTTATACTTTCTAACATGTATCATGTCCTCAGCACTTCGTGGCTAAAAGGTTGGGTAGAAGTGTGGGTGCATTTGAGCCACCTGCATGGCCCTGTTTAACTGTATATTTTCATGTTGTGCTCCTAAGACAGAATTGTAAAAAAAAGGCATTTCACACATTTCATAAGTACATGTATTTAGACTTTAAAATAAGGGGTAAAATTGCTCACAGCCCCCAAAGTGTTGGGCATGATTCAACATTTAGATTCCAAGTTCTACAAAGGTCCATTTCTGCTGCTTAGACCCTGCAGGGAGGGTGTTGACAGCCACTTCCAAGTACTACTTAACTTAAACGTGCTCCCTTCCAAGGTGTTGCAGAGCCATGTCACCACTGGTGCCTCTGGTGCACTTGGTCTTGCACTTGCTACTGCACACCCCAGGTTTATTTATCCCACCAAATACAGTGTCCCACAGCCAGATTTGTAACTCCAGTCCTGTTTGGTTCACAGGGTTCTCAGTGAATGCCTCATCAGAGCGGCTCAATATGGGAGAAATAGAGACTTTGGAAGACTACTGAGCATGTGCAAATCAACTGGCTTTTCCCGCATCTGTTAACCATGGATTCTCCGTTCGGACACAGTGCTCTCCACCGTGTGTTGTTCTTCACCTCGCAGTGAATCACAGGATCAATCATCTCAGGCTGCTTCCTCTGGCCCCAGCAAACCCTTTGTGCCCAGGACTGCACAGGCACTATTCCTGCTGTCAGCCCAGAGCCACGTGGACGTTGTTCAGAGTCCTGGGAGGGTGGGAGTTCGGATCCGTTCACAACACGGCTGATTTGGGCAGCAAGCTTTCACTGTGCTGTGATTCCTTCTGCTGGCATACCTGGAAAAAAAAATCAATTGGGATTCTGCAAACCGTTGCTTCCCTCTCCTGGTTACTCTTACCACATCCAACACGTGCAGTCATTTGGAGAGAGAGAGAGAGAGTGAGAGCGAGAGCGAGAGTTTGTGGTTAACAGATGTTGGTCAAACCCGAAATGCCACGCGGGTTCTGCCTGGGTGCTCCATCAGGGCGAGGTGCTCTCCCAGGCCAGGAGCTGCATTCATAAGCTAACTTAGAACTGGCAACAGCACGAGAGGGGTGGTGGCGGGCGCAGTTTAGCTTGGGTTGGTTGGAAGTTGCACACCCCCTGCCAGCCCTTCTCAGCACATTATTTTTGGAGGGAAAGCTCGAGTCTGTCTTCGTTAGGTGGTGATGCCGGAGCTGGTGGAGTTGCCCGTTGACATACTCCAGCCTTCCTGGACAAGTGGGGACTTTTGCTCTGGGAAGAAAGGGGGTGGCATCTCTTCTTTTGGGTTGAGTTTACCCCATGGATGCTACCTTCAGAGGGTTAGGACCAGTTTATTTTGAGCTCTTTCCTGCAAATTTGTCTCGTTTAAGAGACAGTGGGATCTTTACGTGTGGATCTGTAGTCTTTGCAGAGGGTGGACACTGGCTCTCAGACACCTGCCCTGGCAGTCTCAGCTGGGTGTCTTCTCAGTGCTTAGGTAACGAGCAGAGATACCCTTTCATCGTGAAGAGAGACCCTGGAGGATGAAGCTTTGTGCAATGATGGCCCTGCTTATCTTCTACACCTTAAACTACTTCATGCACCTTCACTGAGATCCATAATCTCCAAGTATTTATGGAATCATAACCTTCTTCTCTCACTGAAAGATTAATGCCACCTTCCCTGCTCCACCTGCCCGCCCACCTACGTGCACACACCACAAAGAAAGAGAAGGAAAACTGCCAAATGCACTGTTTGAACCCCCTGGTCCCATCTCACATCCCCAGAGGGTTATAACCTGCGAGGGAGATCCGCTGCAGTTTTGGTGGAGTTGTATAAAGGTGTCTGTTGTTCTGTCATCACTGCCTAAAGAAAACAGTTCGAGTTGTTCAAGAGCAGTTTGGCTTTGGATTTTATTTCATTTTGTTTATTCATTTTTTTGGGGTCACCTTCCCCTCCTCCTCCTCTCTCTTCCCCCTGCCCCCAGACATGTACAGTAACTATACAGAGACTGCTGCAGACTTGTATATAGTTTTTGGATCCAATAGCATGGAGAGACTTGGAACTGTTGCAAATCTGGTCTCCCTGTCTCCTTTGCTTTGTAAATTCATAAAAGGGGGAAGAGGGGTAGTTAAAATGTTTACAAAACTTTAAACTCCCTCTGAACTTTTGCCAGTGTTGGGGGAAAAAAAGAGAGAACTTAAATAAAACCTGGTTGTATTATATCTGAGAGAAAACTTTCTGATTGCTTTTGTCAAAGCTGAGTTTTGAGATAATTCCTGGTGCTAAAATTCACCCAAAACTCGATTTGCATCAGTTTTCATCAAGAAACAACAAGCAAATACACAGGATATGGAACTACAACTGCTGCTTTATTTCTCCCCTGGTGAGGAATATTGGTGGGTTTTTCTGCTTGATAATTTTAGAGTTCAAATAAACACCAATAAGTTGAGATTGGAAACAAGAAAGCTTTAATTTCTCCCCCACTCTGCACAGAAACATGTGCATTCACAGTTGTGTTGTTTGTGCAAGGGAGATCAAGCCATGGCTGGTTCTCTCTCCCTCCTTTGCAGTAAGTGACCACCCCACCCACTCTGGTTCACTGCCCTCAATGAGAGGTTTGATTTCTCCCCTCAGCCTAAAGTCCACACAGACACCTTGTAGGTTTCCTTTTTTAGACTTACTTTCCTTTTTTCCTACTTGCTGCTTTTTTTTTGTGTGGAAAATCCCAGTAAAAGGTAATGATACATGTCCTCCTGCCATTCACAGAACCACAAAAAGTAAGTATGCTAAGACACTACTTACACAGTGCCTTGCATGATGTTTAGCTGATGTCTCAGAGAGAACTGGATGTGTTCAGGCTGATAAGCTGACTTTGTTGTAGTATCTTAATCATGTGAGGCATTGGGTTCAAAGGTGCTTTTGGTTTTTTAGTGGCATCTAATTTCTACAAGCTCATTTTGGACTGCTCTCTACCATGTAACAAATACACAGAAGCCCATTAATTTCCAGCTCAGATGGGAAGCAGGGAAGGAACAGCTCCTCGATTGCTATGTGAAAATGCAGAAGTGCCAGCAGGGAAAACGTGCAATGATTTGTCAAACTCTGAGGATCTCACTGGGCTTCTCAGGGTTTGTAGATAACAGACCAATGGGGAAGATCTTGTTCTTAGTGCTGAAATATGCTGGTTTCTGTGTTTAGTGCAAAGGTGAGGTGCTGGCATGTGCAGATTGTGTGCTCAGGTGTCTGCCTTGTCACCTCCTGTGAGAAACAGGGCCTGTTTCTGTAGCAGGAATTGTTTGGATGAGTAGGGATTGGAAAAATAGGAGCCATAGCATTTTACCTACTGCTGCATGTATTTCTGTGCTTTAAGCTCCTTTGCAGACAATGTGAACCTGGGCAGCTGATGGGGCTTTGGTCCAGGTCTGGCAGATGATGTTGAGTTGATGCTGGAGAGCTGTCTGAGGGATTTTTGAGCACAATTCCCCAGGTAACGGCCTCACTCTTTGCTTCACTGCAGGGACAGTGCTCTTTGCTCTTTTGCTGCTGCCTCTCTCAGCCAGGCACTTCTGCAAAGGCCTGCAGCAAACAGTGATTTAAAGGGACACCTGAACTGCGTGTGGCTGTCTGTCAGAGAAAGCCAAAAAGCAAAGAGATCTCTTAGCAGAAAAATATGGATTTGAAATTTAACACAAAAATACTTGTGACATATTTTTAGAGCATAAAGTACTGTCATTGGAGGATGTTTGTTACATGAAGGGAAAACATGAAGTATTTAATCCTCAACAGCTTAAAAATGCTAATGAAATTCTCCTGTGACAGTAAGCTGGAGTGTTCCCTGTTTCATACACCTCATCCTTTCCCCAGTCTCTGTTGGTGCAAATATGATTTGAAACCAGCCAGTTTTCTGTGCTGACCTTCCCACGAGCCCCCAGGCGGGCAGGGTGATGGCAGAGCCTGGCAGGAGTGGTGGTGTCTGTGCACTTGGGATCCCAGGAGGATGCTGGCCCTGCCCTCCAGAGCCACCTCTCCTGCAAGACTTCCCGGAGACCACCCAGGGCTTCCTGTGCTCCTCTGTGAGTATTCCACCCAGAAACAGATGCCATAGAGCTGCTGTGGCTCTGTCAGAGCATTTTAGCTCTGATTGAGGCCCTTGTTCTTTGCTGTGCCCACCCTGGAGTGCCTCCCCGCCTGCACAGCGAGGGCAGAGCGGAGCCCTCAGGCTGCCGGGCTTGGGTTGAGCTGCCCCAATGGCTCCTGTGTTACCCCATGCCGCGGGATGGCCCGAGGGAAGGCATTCCAGGAGCATCCCTGTGGCCTCTGGGAAGGGCTGGGGCTCACCAACAACTGCCCTGTGTGCAGTGGCCTGGCAGGGTGACGCTGCCTGGGGCTGGGCTGCCTGTGGGTTTAGGCACAGGTTTGGGAGGGTGGAGCTGCCTTCGGGAGGAGCTGTGCTCCTGAGCCAGAGCGAGGGAGGCTCCGCTGGGCTGTGCACTCTCTACACACTTGCTGTTGTAAAGCAAATTATTTCTTTTTACCTGTCTGGACAAAATTTCTATTATAGCAGCGAAGGCTCCACATTGTTGCATAAGCTGAAGTTTTAAGGATTCCTGCCGACACTGTTCCCGAGGGAAGCCATGCCCTGCCACAGAGCCCTTCGTCTGGTCCTGCTGATGCTGTGTGGCATCCTGGTCCCTGCTGTGCTGGCAGGTAAGGAGCTTTGTTTGCATTTAAAGCCCCAAAGGGTGGAGGATCGTTTGCTGCCTTTCTCTCCTCTCCCTTCCCTGAAAACATCCATAAGTATGTGTTGAATTACAACTGATTAATGGAAATCAGCTTTGCAGTCCGTGGCTGGTGGTAAGTACATTTTTGATCCCAAGACCAGGTTTCTGTTGGGGCAAATGGAGAAGATTCTTTGTAACTTTTCCTAAGTAGAACAGCAGTTGCATCTACCTGATTGTTGGTGGCTGGAGATCAGTGGTCACATCAGTCACAGGAGATGGAAAACCTCTCAGCAGCTGAGGGCACAGGCTGTCTGTCAGCTTTTCATGGTAGGAAGAAGTTCAGTTGTGAAAAGAAATGTTTGGCTAAAGCATGTGTGGCCATTCCTGGTTCCTTCTGTACTCTGCTACAGCGAGAACTGCAACAGTTGCTGTTGGCAGAAATAGGGGAGTGTCCATGAAAACCTCCCTCCAAAGCCAAGCTCTGCATCCTCGGGGTCTGTGCAGAACTGGGGGTCCCGAGGCAGTGCTGTACTCAGTGAGGTGGTGGGAGTAAGAGCAGATGAGATGCCTGTTCTGTAAGGCACCATTTTTAAGGGGGCTCATTAATAATTCCTGCCTTACCTGCTGCTGCCTTGGCCCTGCTGTGCTGGCTGTGGGGAACACAGCTGGTTTTACAAAGGATGGAAAACCCACTTCCAAACCCACTATATTGATGGGCTCTGAGTGTACAGGTGGAAACTGCTATGGGGAACTGCTTCCCTCAAAGCCTTTTTTGCAGTGGAGATGAGGCTGAAGGGGTGACTGGGGCCAGGTTGACAGGTAGGAGCACAGCATTTGGTCTTGGGAATTCTTTTC
This sequence comes from Pithys albifrons albifrons, assembly GCF_047495875.1. Classification (NCBI taxonomy): domain Eukaryota; kingdom Metazoa; phylum Chordata; class Aves; order Passeriformes; family Thamnophilidae; genus Pithys; species Pithys albifrons. Next base: position 1,198,880 of record NC_092468.1, on the reverse strand, counting down.
CAGCCTCACATGGCCTAGAGCAATGCTGGTTTGCAGTTCCCTCCCAGTTTGTTCCCAGCCTCTTGCCCAGGAGGGAGATCCTGGCTAGCTGTCTAGCAGATGAAATTGCAAAATCACTACTTTTTAAGGGGGCTTTTTTAGGGTTAGGGGAATTCACTGTAGTGTCTGGCTGGAATAGCTGTGGGTGCAGGAACAGAATTACTGCAGCTGGTATCCTCCCCATGGAGGACACCTTGCTGGGAAACCTTTAAAGGAACTAAGAAATGAGCATTTAAAAAGTGGGTACTTTCCTTCTCAAGCCCTCAGCCTTTGTACAGTGGAACATGAATCACTTCAGCACAGTCTGACTTTGTGCCTTACTCTTGCTCCCAGAAGCAGTGACCGTGCTCTTGCCCTGCATCAGGTAAGATCTTTCCTTCATCATTAACAGAATTTCACTCTGCAGGAAGTGATTCATTTCCAGTGAGAATTCAATCTGCTTCCTCTCCGAGCTGGGATTTCTTCTGTGCTGTTTAAATTTCCAGTATTTGGTGGGTATTTGCACCCTCTTTGCCAGCCTTCCCATCTGTCTGCTCTGGCGTTGTGCTGTCACTGCCTCCCTGTGTCATTTTGCTGCTGTGAGCCACTCCCAAGTTTACTTGATTCCTTTACTGGGTGAGTTGTGCTTGTGCAGCAGGGCTGGTAGCTCTTGAAGAGCTTGGTACTGGTGAATGCAACATTCAGAACCTGGGGTGCAGGAGAGACATTTCTCTGTTCAAGGCCTCTACCAAGTTGTGCCCTGCTCCCTGAAAGAGGACAGGAGGGAACCAGCCTGTAAACGCATCCCAGGAGCAAAGTGACTGTGCTGCATTAGACATGGAGAGTTCCTGCCCCCAGTACAGGTGCTTTCAGCACACAGTGGAGTTTTTTCTGCCTTTTACTCCATTAGAAAAGGAAATCTCCTGCCTGGTGCAGACAAGGAGGGGAAGGGCACACAGACAGCCCTCTGGTCTGAGCACATTCACATGCAGCCCTGCTGCTGTAAACAAGTCTGCTCACCATTCCTGGGACCGCAGCGCTCTGTGTTGCTGCGCGTTGCTCCGCACCGGAGCTCTGGGGCTTGCCCATCACAGATGCCCTTTATGCTCCCGCTGAAGGCCTCTTTTCATCCCTGCCCTGGCCCCGTGCCTGCTGTGGCCACCTGGGGCTGGACAGCCCGTGCTGGCCTCAGAGTTCAGCAGCCTCTGCCCTCTCCTCTCAGCACCTCTGACTGCACAGCAGAGCCCTCCACGGGGGCAGGAGAGGGGCTGCCCTGGGGAGGCTGCAGCTGGTGCTGGCCATGCAGACCCTGGCTCCGGGATGAGTCCTCCCTTTCTCCCTGGATGAATTGTATCACAGTAGGGACTCAGAGTTGGCTAGTACCAGGAGCCTTGGGGAGTGCTCAGGAAGCCAGAGAGGTGCGAGGGACCTCGCTGGCAGCTGAGGTTCCCATGTGAGTGTAGCAGTCAGGGCACTCTTGGGGGGCTGGCAAGTTGTGCCCCTCCATGCGGCCACTTGCCCAGCCCAGCTGGTTTCCTGGACAGTGTGGTGAGGGCTCTGTGACTGTGGAAAGCCTGAACTTCTCCAGGTTACCAAGCTCTTTCCAACATCCCATTTGTCAAAGATGGGGAAACAACAGACCACATCGTTAAGTCCCTTTTGTCCCCATCATGTAGGTGCAACAGGAAAGAGCCTCCTCAAGGACATTTTACAGACTCAGACCTCTGCTTCCTCCAAACTGGAGTGGCACACAGGCCCAGAGCACAAGGGAATTGGGAAGAACTGATTTTTCTATCTGCAAACCAAGTTTCAGTACCCATAATAGATCCAGAGCTCCAAGTGAAGTGGAAGTTAGTAAAATGCCTTTACAAGGTATGGGCTTCTGAATCGTGTATATATTTGCTATCTGAACTCACATGCAGGCTCATGAGTTCCTGTGGTTTGAGCTAACATGGTAATACATTGCACTGTAGAGGCACATCAGAATGAGTTTGGGGGAAAAAGCAGCAGGGTGGGTGAGCCAAAGGAAAACATACAGGAGACCACCTTGACCAAGGACATCTCTCTGTTTCAGCTCATGTGTCCTCATTCTCAGCTATAGGAGATGAAAAGACTATTAGCAAGTTCTTAAAGCTTAGGTACTGGAATATGAGTAGCAGTAAATAGGTTTTGTCAGGCAAATTTCTGGAAGAGATGTGGTTGTTCCAGCAAGCCTGTTCAGTCTTGCAGCAGGACTTTGTAGGTCATTACTCAGCCTTGCTCTCCACCTTCACTCTTTGTAAATTACTGACACTGGTTTTGACTCCTGACAAGAGATGCTGGGGTGGACGTGGGGAGTGAGGATGACAAGGTGCTGAAACCAGCTTGTATGAGGAAGAGTACTGGTCACTGGCAAGCAATTTCAGGGATGAAGATGTGAACTGGCCACATCTGTCAGCCTTGAGGTCTTGCAGTCTGCCTGTCTATAAGGGTCTGGCTCCCTCAGATTTGGTTGGCTTCCTCACAAGAGCTGTCACTTGTGAAAGCTCTTCCAGTCTTACCTTTGTCACTGTGTACTGGCCACCATGTCACTGTGCTGGCAGCTCTCACCCCACCTTCTCTCTGAGCACAGAAGTAGCAGGTTGGTTAAGTTGCCCTTAGTGGTATCCCCTCTGGATCTCTCTACAGCCCACATGGCTAGAGTCCTCCTGGGTCCCTGTGTTGCCCAGAAAACTTATGGTGGATTTCTTTGCAGAAAGTCTGGTATTTTCTTCCCTTTTCTTGGCCTCAGTTGTAACTATCCTGTGTTGGAGAGAGGAGAAGACAGTGTAGCAGAGAGATCGCACTAAAATATTATAATTTGTAGTGTCAGTGTATGGGAAGGAAGAACTTTGGAAAGCACTGGAACACTTCTAGTCCATTTTGTCCAGTTCCATCTCTGCCCAGTAAGACCCCAGTAAGATTATTGCATGTCTTTCCCCTAAGTGTTCTCCAACTCTGTTTTTCACAAAGAGGATTTCACTGTTAGTCTGTGGAGCGGCAGTTGCCCTCAGCCTGTGCTCTGGTGCTGAGACTGGGCTAATGCTGGGGAAGAACTCCCTCTGTGCCTGGACTTGAGGTTTCCTTCCCTCAGAGCACTCAGCACTGAGGCACAAAGCCTGAGCAGTTGTGAGTTCCCCGTGTGCTTCAGCAGCCTGGTAGTGCACACCTGCTGCCCCTGCTCAGTCACTGTGGGGCAGACAAACCATGTGACTGTGCCAGGTGGGTTTTTCTAGATAGACTGATGACAGCACAGCTAATGCATGGCTCTCACCCAGACATTAAACGTCTGGTCTTGTGAGGGAGGATGTATTTTGAGCATGTTTCTTGCTAGTTCTTTATTTCTAGAAAGTTCTTGGGTGTACAGGAAAGCCATGTGCCACCTTGCCTTTGATAGCTGGTTTCCAACCTTGTCCTCCCTCCTTACTGGAGATGGCAACATGCTTGGGTGTTTCCACAAGTGAGAAATGCTGTTCCCTGCCCCAGGGCTGTGGAGCTGCCCTGTAACTTCCCCTTTGCCCATGAAGGGCTTCTGCTGGGTCTGGAGCTGTCCCTGAGGAGTTTTCCTCAGTCACAGACCATGTTCCCCTGGTTGCCCTCAGGGTGACAGTAACTGTGTGGGTGTTCAGGCCTGGCAGCTGGTGCTGCTTTCCCTGGAGATGGTATTTAGTCTTACTGTCCTGCTTGTGCAGAGAAACTGAGCCCAGGAGGGAGAGCAGGATGTGTGGTGGTCCCCCAGAACACAGGCAGCAGAGCAGAGAACTGAAGCTTCTGACTCGGATCCCACACCTGGACTTAGAGCCTGTCCAGCCTCCATCCAACAGGCGACTGGAAGAGACCCTCATGGCTCACTTGGAGACTTGTGAGACCTTATGAATAGTGTATGTGTTGGGTTTGGGCACCTGACACAAGTTCTGTCCTTTCCCCTTGCCTTTCATTTCCCAGAGGACTGATGTGGGAGTGTGTCATTTAATGCCAATGGGGCTGACACTCACTGGGACTCTCAGGGGTGCAGGTGTTACACTCTGATTGCTAAAGAAACCTGTTGGATCACCTGTAAGGGTGATTGGATGAGTGCTTGAACTTTTCAGCCACGCAGGAGTGGAGGCACATGAGGACATGAGCTGTTGGTTTAGAAGGGAAAATGAAAGGTGATCCATGGAGACAAAAGTGCTGGCACTGAGCTGGTGCTCTCCCAGGCTGCAGCAGTTGGCTCTGGAGGGGCCTGCCTGCTGGCAGCCTTCTCTGGGGTGCGTTTGGTGTTCTCCCACCCGTGTGCCTGGGGCAGGGCTCTGGGCCTTGCTGCAGCAGCAGCATCGAGGAGCAAGAACTGAGGAGGGAACCAGCAGCAAGCCTGGCTCCTGGTGACATTCAGCGGCAGGTATTTCACTTTATGCCTGTGCATGACTGCTGCTGCTTTTGAGTTGACAGCCCTGTTTGTGAGGCACCAGAGCTGAGTGAAAGGGGTTGTGTTTCCCTTAGCCGAAGTGCCATTAAGGTAAAACCACAAGAACTCGGACAGAAAACACGTGTTTAGCACACTTTGCCCCTTTCTATGTGGGTGAATTGAAAGCATTAGATCAGGGGAATTAATCAAATGCATATCCAGCAGCATCAAGATCTTGAAAAACAACAGAGATCATAAACAAATTAGACTGTTTCCTCTGTACTTGGCTATCAAAAATAAGCTCTGTGCCCTGCCTGAAGAGAGCTGCAATTAATTTTTTAGGAATTAGATGCATCCTAAGAGGGGACAGGAGAGATTTTCTATGATCTGTGGCTCTGTCCGGATAGATGAAGTCTGGTTAGCTTAGTCTGGTGAGATAAAGAACCTTTGCACTGTGGGTGGAAGGGGTAGTGTTGCCTCCTCACTCCTTTGAGAGCTGGGACAACCCTGTCCAGGTCCTACAGCCCCCCTGGATGATGCTGCATCTGCTGCAGATCATCAGAGCTCATGCCTGTGCCCGGTGAGATGTAAGGGGCATGCCCAGCTCTGAAGAGAAACAACACTCTTGGGAAAGGCAACAGTGCTGTCCTCCCAGCACACTGTTCCTCTGCCAGGTGGGGACAGTAGCAGTGCTGTTGCTGACCCAGGGTTGTTCACAGTCAACAAGGTCATAGCTGGAGTGTGGCTCTTCTGTATGGGGCTTCTCCCCTTGCAAAAGCAGCCTGAAACCAGGGAACTGGGGCTTCCAAACCCTCCATGCCACTGTTGCCAGCTAATTAGCCCAGCTCTTCTCAGTTCTGCCTGTTGTTTTAACTACATTTACTCACTGAATGCTGAATTTCCTCCTGCTCTATCCTCTGGTAGTGAAACCACAGGATTTATAGAAGGGGTCCACTGGAAATGAAACTTTCTGGAAGAGCCTCTGGATGGCATGTGAGTCTTCAGCTCTGCTGTTTGGTTTTGCAGCACAGGTTTTGAAGGGCCCTGTAAAGAGGTCAGGTGTTACTGGGGAACCCTCATGGAACACAAAGCTCTGTGTGCTTGTACAGGGGAGCAGCGAGCAGGGATGTACCCAGTGTGTACGGACATGATACTCACTCGAGAGAGGCACAGCCAACGCGTGCTGGGGTCCCTGCCTGGCCTACCTGGCACAGGCCGCACGCTGGACACTTGTCTCTGCCCGTGCTCGTTGGGCCAGAGTTAACCCTGGTGGCTGCCTCACTGAACATCCCATAGCTTTTCTGGCTGTAGAAAGGGCTTTCAAAACTAGTTTAGAATCTTCTTGTGTCCCCAAGACTGTGGGCAACCTGGAATATCTCTGGGGAGGGTGCGAAGTGCTCTTTGATGCAAGCCCTTCAGTAAGTTCCCATTGGGTTTGTGTAGGCAGGAAGGGTGTTTTGGTATTCCTCTTCCTTTGGGTGCAGGGCTCCTATGGGAGAACAGTGTGGTGGAGCCCATTCATGAGGGTTCTTGGCACTCTGCGGGAGGAAAGGAGGGCTCCTGGATACTTAAAGCTGGGGCTGGTGCTGCCAAGATGTGCTGCTGCCACCTCTCTTCCTGGGCCACAGAGAGCCTGGCGCAAGTTCCCCTGGGCTCACATGCCAGAGTTGGGGTGCCTTGCCCCAGGGAGTGCAGGCTGCCTGTTCTGGCTCCTCCAGCTCCCTCTTTGCTAGTCCTGATAACCATTGTGTCAGTTCAGGTGGGCCCGGGCTCTGGATGTTGGTTTTCCTCTCCTCTAGCTTTTTTTTTGCTATGCCAGTGCAACATTCCTGGTGGTTTGAGCAGGGAGCTGTGGAATGTCTCCCGTTCCTGCCAAGGCCCACCCGAACAAGCTGGGCATTGACAGGGAGCGCTTGGCTGAGCCACACACAGACAGGGAGGGCTCTCTGCTTTGGGCCCTGACCCATGGCGGAGAGGAATAACAGGACACAGGTGGTAACATCAAACAGAGCCTGGCCCAGCTTTCATCTCCCTGGCACAGGGGGAAGGTGTGGGAGAGGGAGGTTGAGGCTCTGGGGTCCTGTCTGGGGGAGCTGTGTCCTGCGCTGTGCCCGCACCTCTGCTGTCCTGCACTGCACAGACTGAGGGTGCAGCACAGGAAGGCCGTGATATGCTGCGAATTTGGCCAGCGCAGCAGCCAGGTGGCCTCTGCCTGTTGCAGGCATGTGGCAGCCCCTCCCAACCCAGTCCTATGGGTATCCACAAGTCAAAGAGCTGTGGATGTTTCATGCGGGGCCTGTTTGTATGTGAGCAGAGGTTGCACAGTCCAGGGAGCTCCCTGTTGTCCTGCGTGTGCTGTGTACACACCAGATTGCCCAAAAAGCCTGTGGCAGTGGTATCATGCTAGGGCACAGGCATTGCCTTCGGCTGCTCTGAGTGTGGGTGTTGAGTGGAGGTGGTGCCCTGCCAGGGCAGGGCTGTGCAGGCAGCTGGAGCCCAGGGACTTGCTGAGCTGTGGTTGTCACCAGCAGCCAGCCCGAGCCCCCATACCCATGGGTGCTTGTCTGCCAGCAGAGTATCCACAGGGCCCAGTCCCCACCTTCTGGAACGAGCCGCCCGAGTTGCCCTCCGGAGCCGGTGCCTTCGACGCTGCCACCGCCACGGCGCGGCTGTCGGACGCCACCACCCGCCCCCCGCACACCCCCGAGACGGAGCCCGAGGACACCACCCACCTGCACCGCCTGGATGCTGGGGACGGTATGTGAGGTACCCACGGCTCACTGCCACGGGGCACAGGATGTCACTGGGTGCCTGTCACCTTCCAGGAGGTGTTGAAGCCACCAGAGGTGGCCTGTCCCCAGCCACACTGGTGGGGAGGGGTTGCCTGTATCTCCTCTCAGAGGAAATTCACTGCTGAAAAACCTCCACTTGGAGCACTGGCCAACCCCAGAGCAGCTTGAAGACATTCCCTCTTGCCCCAGGTCTGACCTGTTGTGCCAGGCACCTGAAAAAAAAAGTGGTCTGAGCACAGGCTGGGCTCTCCAGGGCAGAATGTGCCTGGACCTACCTAAACAAGGGACTGTGAGTGCCTTTTCTGGCTCCTGACCGGCAGCAAAAGTCTGTTGGGATGCAGTTTTGCCACAGGCAAAGGAGCTCTCATGGGGGTTAACAGGAAAGCTGAGTGCCACAGACCTGCTTTGTGGCAGCTGTCCTTGTCACTGGGACCTGGCTGAGGTGGCAGTGGCTGGCTACAGCCCCTGCCCAAAGGTGCTGTGCTGCTGGGGCACAGGACCACACCTCAGCTGCATGGGGACATAGGACAGGGCTACTCACCATGGCCAGTGCAGGAAGCTCCAGGGCAGGTGTGTGACTTGCTGGGTGTGGGGTGATCCCTGCAGCCCATCCTGTCTGGGCCTCACTGGCTCTGCTAACCTCACACTTTTTTCTCTGTACCTGCAGGTTCACTGGGGCCTGGAGCTATTGGTGCCATTGTCATTGCCTCCCTCCTGGGGACATCTGTGCTTGTGGCCTTGGTCATCATCACACTGAGAAAGTTCTCAGCCTCCTGAACTCAATAAAAGTTTTTTCTGTTACACAACCAGCCTGTCTCCAGCCCTCGATTGCTCCTGCTCCCTGTGTGCCTGGGGCCCTGGGAGAAATGCTGCCGTGGGTACAGCAGGGACCACTGCAGGCCCTGTGCTGAGCAGCCAGGCTGCACCTGTATGCTCTTTGTTCTTAGTGTGTGTATCTCCTGGGTGCACCCAGACCTGGCTGGCTTCACCACCCCAAGCCCTGTCATCTGTGGTCCGAAGGCACTTGTGGAAGTGTGTGGCTTTGAGCTGGGAGCTCAAAGGGCCCCTTCTGTGTCTGGGTGATGGTAACAGTGTCATGCATCCCCCTGCACAGCTTTCCTCAGGAAAGGTTCATTGGCAGGAACTACCCCGTGTTCATGTGTTCAACCCCAATTCCACCCACTGTATTTGGGCCAGTTTCTCCCCAACAGTTGCACTGCTAGAGACTGGAGAGCAGGTGAGTGATCAGTGGTGGGGAGGAAGGAGACACACACGCGTTGTTTTGGTGCTGGCTTGCTCAGCTACATTTCATCACACGGAAGAACGAGACAACAAGAAGTTCCCCTCACTTTGCTGAGGCAGGCTCGCGGGGGCTGGGGGCTGCAGCCTGTGACTGTGGGCCCCAGGCCTGGCCCTGTACAACACTGGAGACCACTGAAATGGGGGCGTGCAGGGCTGGGGCTGAGGAAATAACACTTGGATGCCACTGGGTGCCTGGAAGCGGCACAGCTCATGCCTGGGGCCTGGAGTCTGACAGAGTCACAGCAGAGCAGGAGGGGCCGTAACCATCCCAGGGCTTCGTGGTGGGTCAGGGGCCAGGGCACAGCAGGCCCCTCCCTGGAGAAATCCAATGAGGACCCACTGTCCTGGCGAACTAGTGAAACAGCCGTTTCTGGTGGGTCACTGAGCATTTCTGTGCTGTGAGAAACCCCAGGTGGATATGTTGGGCTGCAGTGCCCAGGCTGGGCTGGCTGCTGGGCTACAAAGCTGGAGGATCTGAGATGTGGTAATTTCTTAGATCATTTTAACGGCTTCTTAGAGCTGGAACCCCTCAGGGGTTTGCACTCAGGTCTGGACCCTGAGCAGGTTTGGTTGTCTCAGAAAGCTGACTGTGGGGTGCTGCTGGGGGACCTGGCTTAGGGTGTCCCCATTAAATCAGCCCCACACACCAGACTGGAAGCTGTAGGTCCTTCCTGGGCTCCGCTCTGGGCTGGGCACTGGGTGATGGCCTGAAGCCTCTGGCTGGTGTGAGCTGCCCAGGGGCCCTCTGCCAGGGGTGCCACAGGTGCCTGGGCAGCACAGCCCTGCTGGCTGTCATCACATGCTAATGCGGTGGCACTGAGCTCCCTCTTCACTGCTGTGACCAGTTTGATCCCTTGGGCTGGCTCTGAGCTGGTTATGGTGACAGTAGGGGCAGTCCCAAACACAGCCCTGGGCCCCCTCTCAGCTGTATCTGGCCTCATGCTGCACACCCCCATGTGCCATCTGGGCTCCGTGTCCAAAGACCAGCTCAGGATCCTCCTTCAGCAGCTTCCCAGTGTCCTGCTTTCTCCTCATGCTGCCTCTGCCTGGCTGTGCCGCTCCCCTTCGTGCACGTGGCTGGTGTGTGGCTCCATGGGCAGGCGGCTGCTCTGCATCCCCTCCGCGCGCTCAGCTGTGGTGCTGTTGGAGGCCACGGTGCATGAACACAATCCTTTGCAGGGTCAGAGCGGTGCCCAATATGTGATATTCCTGGTGGATGCTGGCTGAGGCTCAGGACCAGCCTGCAGCCCAGAGGCCCTCGACTGCAGCCATGTGTGGGGCTGTGGAACAACAGGCAGGTGCTGCGGGTCTGTCCCGTGCCCTCGCTGCCCTCAGTGCTGTGCCCTGGGCTTCATGCGGTGCTCAGTGCCACAGCTGCAGGAGTGGTGCTTCGGCTCTGCTGGCGACGGGGTTGGTTTATGTACACGGCGGGGAGCTGTGCAGGTGCTGCGGGTTACAAGCATGCAGACAGCGATCGCTGGGACAGCAGCTCCGGGGAAGGGCACTCTCTGCCGCGGGGCAGCCTGGCTCGGCTCGGGTCGGCTCTGCTCCCGCGGGTCGTGGTGTGTGCGGGAGATGCTGGCATGGCCACCCGCGCTGGCCTTGGCGGCAGGAGCAGCAAAGACTACGAGTGCAGGTCAGCCCGGGAAGGAGGCTGCGGTGGCCCTGCAGAGGGAGGCGGGCTGGGAAAAAGGGGCTGAGCCCTGGGGTAGGGCCCAGGTGTGCTTCCAGGCCATCAGGCAGATAGAGATGTAGGTCAGGGGTGGTGAGGCTGGGCTGCTGGTGGAGCAGGGCTGGGTGTGGAAGCGGATTGAGGGTCTGCCTGTGGAAATGGGCCCACCAGCTCCCCAGCGGGACTGGGAAGGTGGAGGTCCTGGGTCTCATCCCAGCCTGTTGCCAACGGGCTCTGAGCGGCAGCGAGACAGCTCCTGTGCTGCTGTCCCTACCCCTGAGAGAGGCTGTGTCCAGAGCCCCCGGGACTCTGACTCAGAAGGGAGCGGTTGGCTGTGAGTGCTCACACTGCACAACATTAATTGCTCAGTGGCATTTGGCCTCTCCCAAATGGTCCGAGCCAGCACCAGCCAACACACGTGCAAGGGATGGGGCTCAGCTGGCTGCCCCCAGTGGCCGTCGGGCAGTGTCCCTTGCGCTCGTGCTCTTTTGGGGCTTTACAGAACACCTGGAAAAGGATTATTTTACAGTTTAAAACACTGATTTCTAGGAAAGGATCAGTGCTGGGGGAGGGGGGGGGAGGGGGGGACAGGAACGACAGTCGGGTTGTTCATGGGTGCGTGTGCCTGCTTCGGTGCAGCAGGTCCCCCACCATGTCCCACAGCTGCCACCTCTTCCCAGCTGGCAACCTCTGTCTCCTGCCCCTCTCCCAGAGGCACTCCAAACACTCGGGGATGCTGGCAGTCACTGGCGGTTTCTGCTGCCCAGTTTCCTTCTCTGACTGTCATCTGACTTGTGCACCCGGAAACACTCCTTCAGGTTCTGGGCTCGGATTTTGGGGTTCAGGATCTCTTCCCCCATAGAACTGGGGAACCAGCCCCTCTCCTGGTCATGAAGACGCTCTCCAAATATCCAGCCTGAGCACAGACAGAGACAGGCATAAGTGAGAAAGGTCCTTGCTTCTGCACTGGGACAGTTGTACTGGAAAGAGCCTATGGAACTGACAGAGCTTGCTGGTAGCTGCTCAGAACCCTGCTGGAGCAGACCCAGTTTGTCCATCCAGCAAGGAGGCCTGTTCATCTGAGCAGAACTGTGTGTGGACAACTGGCTCAAGGGATGTCACCAGAAAGCAGGCACTGCTGCCACTGAATGCCCTCCACTGCCCCCAGAACGACAGGAGTGGTTCCCAGCAGAGACATGTGACTGAGGCCACCGGCTACAAGGGTGTCCCAGAGAGCAGGACTGGGTGGCTGTGAAGCATCATAAAGCTAAGAACAGCTCTGGGATACATCTGGGGTGGCTGTGCCAGCCGTACTATGGCCCACAGCTGTTTTCAGGGTGGCTGTTCCCGTATTGCTGTTCCTGTATTGCTACAGCTTAGGGCAAGCCTGGATTGTCTGAGTGTTCAGAGAAGGCAGTAACTCCCTTCTCCTGGTGTGACCTACCTCAGCTTCACCAGTGTCAGGGTCTCTCCCTGGCTAGAGGGAGAGACTCACAGCTGCCAGCCCAGAGTAGAGCCCACCCTTCCACAGGGACTCCCAGCCCATGCCCACCCTGTCCCACGTACCATCGTCTGTCTTGTCCAGGATGTTGAGGACGTCAGCCAGTTCTAGGGACAACTCGTCGGGCTGCTGGGCCACATATGGGTGGACACACTGGATCTGTGGGCAGTCTGCCAGGGAACAGGGCAGTGTGAGGGATGGGCTGAGGTGGAGCCCCTGGCAGGATGGTGTGGCTCAGGTGGCAGCAGCACCGCGAGGTCTGCGCATGGTCCCTCTGATCTGGTAAGGAACCCCATGGAGGCCAAAGGGTGCCCCAGCCACAAGGGACCAGGGGAGCAGCTCCGTGGGAAGGGAGCACATCACCACCACAGTGCCAGCCGTGAACAGCCTGGGTGGGAGGGAGGGTGTTGGTGCAGCGCAGCCTGGGCTAGAAGGGGACAAGGTCAGGGCCAGACACAGAGACCAGCAGGTATGGATGGTGGAAACACAAAGGGAGCCCAAGGAGAGAGTTCAGCTTTGACAGAGGCCCCATGTACACGGCTGGACTGAGATCAGGCAGAATAAGGCGCTCTGGGGTATGGGTGAAGAGCTCCTGGCTCCCATGCTGTGTCTCTTACCAACAAGTCTGGATGTAAATGAAACGAACTTGGTTCTCCGGTTTGGGGCTAGTGAAATCATCCAGCGCTTCATTTCACTCCTGGACAGGGTAGAAAAACCAAGGCTGTGAGCATGAGACACCTGTAGGGACTCCAGTTCTTCTGCCCAGCCAGCCCTGGGTTCTGAATTCCTCCTCCCAGCCTTTTCCTGCTTGGCCCTCAGGAGTCCTGGACTCAACATGATGCTGAGCTGCACTCCTGCACACCCTGGCTGGGATGTCACAAGTGCCATAGTGCTCCGGGCCCTGCTGCACAGCCCTGGTTATCCCCACAGGCAGCAGAGTGTGATGGGGGCCTGGTGTTCTCTGGGATCTAACAAGCAAAGGCAGCTCCTGGCTGGGCTGGTCAACAGGGCAGTTATTCCTGGAGATAAGCAGGACAGGAACCATTTATTCTCAACAGCTGCTGTGCAGGAACATATAAAGGGCAGAACTGAATAATTCCACACAAGGATACCAAGAGTACTGCTTGCTTGGCAAAGGATGAGACAGACCCAGCACACTGCAAAACCTGGGCTTGCAGCAGGAGGGTAAGATCTCACAGGTGCTAGAGAAGCCCCTTGAGGCTTTCCCCAGCCCCACTTGGAAATGGGGCACTTTGTCTTCATAGACTTCAGCTCCTGTCCAGAGGCCCAGCTGCGCTCCTGGCTCTGAGGGAGCCAGAACTCTCTAACTCCTCAGATGGTTTTAAAGCCTGAATTTGACACAGATCTAAAGCCACCAAAGTGTGTTCTGGGAGGAGAGTGGCCTGAAAGGGAGGCATAGAGGACAAATGCTGGCAGGCTGATCCATAGGTCTGAGAATACCTTGTTCTTCAGGGCTAAAGCATGATGCCAAGGACCAGTGGAAACACCTTCATGGTGTGATGAAGATCTGCAGGATGAAGGCCTTGTGCATGGAGAAGCTGCCATGTAGAGACCAAACACAGGGGCTTGCCATGCTTGTGTCTGTCTGCAGGCTGGCCTTGCACACAGCTCTTAGGATCCTGCCTGCAGTGCCCAGTTCCTGTCACCCTGCAAGGAGCCCACCTGTGCTCCAGTCCTATCCCTGCAACCAGCTGTGTCCAAACAAGCTGCCAGCTCCTGGAAGAGCCCACCCAGGGTGTTAGCTGTGAGCTGTCACTGAGCAGGCCATTGTTGCCATACACGTTCAGAGCCGTGAGCTATGGAGCAGATGCAGAAGTCTCTGTGTGGCATACACTTATCCCTTCTAATTCTGTAGTCTTCCAGTCTTTGCCTCTGGTACTGCCCCCATCATCCCAGCAGCTCTGCATCAGCAGCCTTCAGCAGTTGCTATATCACATTTCAGTGCTCAAGACCTATTGGCAAGCCATATTCTGGATCATATACTCATGTGGCCCCCTAGAAGATGGGACAGGATGCAGAGCACAGGCCTGTGCCTGCCTTCCCTGAGCTGAGGCAAACCCTGGCCTGGTTTATCGGTCTCTGCACAGCCAAGCCTCACAGACGTCAGACGTGCGCTTGCCCTGCATAACGTGACTGACACCTCTATTTTCAGTGCAGCAGAGCTGCAGCCACGTGTCTGGGGAGCAGGTGCAGCTGCTCACTATGCTGGGGGCTCGTCTTCCTGACGCCAGTGCCGCGCTGTGCTCAGGGGGTCAGAGTGCAGCCCCGAGGCTGGTGCTCATTTAGGAAAGTGGATGATGCATACCAGCCTACTGACAGCACATAACATCAAGCTGGGGTTGTGCATCCTCCCTGGGAGCTGTTTAGCTGGTGGCATGGATGCTGTGCCTAGAAAGTGTGGGCCTGGTAGTACTCAGGTCAGTGAGAAAGCCGTGCCCTGCACTCCAAACTGATCTGCTCTGTGCTAATGCAGCTGAATCATTCACACAGTCTGAGCTTGTCAGAGCCTGAAGTGAAAAATCAGTGAGCCAAAAAACCTGTATCCAGGGAGACAAGGAGGCCCTGAGCAGCAGAAGGGCTGCACAAGATTGGCACTGCCTGTGGAGACGCAGAGGAAGCAGCCTCTTGTCCCACCTTCTCCTACGAGCAGGAGACAGTTTGCCTCACAGGGCTGGCCTGGCACAGCCATGATGCTTGTGAGCCAGTGGAACTGTTGGAGTGTGCCAGTGCACGTCCTGCTTGTTTTAACTTTCTGAATATGCTGCAGGCTGTAAATCAGCTGGGCCCCTGTGCCTGGGCTGACTTCTGACCTCTCTGTCCCAGAACAGGAACTGTCTGTCTGTCCTTCACCCCAGATGCCACAAATACACTATACAGGAGAGAAACCTGCCTCGTTAAGGAGTGCCTTTCAGTAGGAGAGGACAAAGGCAGCCCTGGGAGAGTGATCCTGAGCAGAGAGGTTGGTGGGGCCAGCCCAGCTGCAGCAGTGGGATCCCTCCCTGCCTGCCCCTGCAAATCCCAGAGAGCTGGTCCCCATGCAGGAAGGGTGCAGGGGGAGAGCAGGGTGACTGGTACTCACTGGGACGAAGCCTTCAGCATGTAGCTGGCCTCCCGGTCATCTGCGTTCTCCAGCAGCCTCAAGATGAAGACATTGGCCAAGCTCTGCCCCTGATCTTCCAACTCCTCTACCCGAAGCAGCCCTCGGGGAGCAGAGTCAAACACTTGATACTTGTCCCTGGGAGAGGTTAGAGAGATTAGGAAAAAATGCAGTTATCCCAGGAGACTTTGGCTTCAGCCACTCAAAACTGTACTGAGGACACAGACCAGGAACCTCTGCATGGCAGGAGGCAAAATGATGTCCTGCTATGGGAAGGGATGAACAGGTGGCTATGAAAACCCACTGCAGAGCAAGAAACCCTCTCCTTTCTCTGCCCTAGGCCTCCTGCATGGCCTGGAACAAGCCGTTTGCTCTGAGCTCCCCATGTACAAAACACAGATGGTCCTCCCTCAAAGGGGACTGTGAGACTTAATTCATTCCCATTTGTAAAATGCCTCTGTGTTTTCTGGATACAAGTTGCCACAGAAGCAAAACATTTCCCTGCACACAGACACTGCGGCGACACGTTTATTAGGAACGTTGGACGGGTGAGATGCTCCCTACCAGTGGGTCTGGTTCAGGCCACAAAGAGCCTGCTGTTCTCTGCTGCTGTGTTTCGTCAGTGTCTGCTTGCACAAGGCTCAGTTCTCAGCATGAGGACATCCTCCTCCTCCTGAGGCAGGTTACACCATGTCAAACATAACTGCTGGCCTCAGGCCTAAATTTATACCCCTCCCTGCTGCTCAAACTTTCTAGTCTGCTTTCTTAGAGGTTTAACTGACTAAATCTGAGCTGTTCTTCAGGCAGTGATGAGTCAAAAATCACTTCTTGACAGGAAGGCAGGCCTCTTGGGTCAGCCCACCAGTCAATGCAACTCATTACCACCCTGTAGAAAGTGCTGGATACATGCTCGTTTACCCTGCTGGAAGACCTGGCCTATGATCTGTTTAACTCCTGTTTGCCATAAATTTTCAGACAGAGAGAGCTGTGCCACCCATGAAGAGTCAGCTGTGCTTACAGGCAAGAAGACTGCTGGAGGGAGGTGTACAGGTCAGGCCAGGATGCCCTGTGCTAGGCTGCAGGATGGGGTCACAGCACCACAGCTTGGATAAACTCAGGGGTAAACAGGACTAATAAAGTGTCCTATGTACTACCCGAATTTTGCACTCACCCAGGAATTTGCCGGCAAATCACCAGCAGATCATTGAACAGAAACAGGTAGATCTCTCTGAAGAGTTTCTTGGTGCGAAGCGTTCGTGATGTCTTTGGACCATTCATTTGCTGCAGCTCCCCCTGCTTCAGCAGCCAGCGGGAGTGGGAGATGATGGGCACAGACTAGAAGGGAGAAAAAGATGGCAAAGTTCAGGAGAGGAGCAAAACACCATGGATTCAAGTGGTCAGGATGCTGAAAGCAACAAGAGATGCAAAAGAAATGATGGTCAGCTCCCATCAACGCAACCTGCACTGCAGAGGCTGCAGCAGATCTGTGAGGAGAGGGCAGTGCACTCTGCCTTCCACGCCACAGCCCACCACAGTGTGACAGGACTCAGACAGGGGCACAGCAGGGGCTGGAGAATGGACAGGTGCTTAAGGATGGCAATGCTGGAGTGCCAAGTGCTAGATTGAAACAATCACCTACACCCTGATCTTTCTCTCTGGGAGATCCCATGTCTCATCACCTGGGCTGAGACTTTCTGGCCAGAGAGACTGACTTTCAGAAACATGTATTTGGCCTCTTGGCTACCAAACTCCCCAGGTTAAATGGGTTTTAACTCGTTGGGTCTGTTCCAGCTAGGAGGAGGTACTGCCCATGAACCACCATAGACCTTATGCTAGAATTTTAATATACATTGTATTAAAAACAAGGCAAGGACAAACACATCTGGTACTAGAAGAACACTACACTTCCCATCAACTGAAATATTGGAAAGTATCTATATAATTGCTGCTCTTTCCACCCTTGCTCCCTTCTGGTGTTCCCCACATACATGGTGGCACAGTCTTTCTTTTCACTCTCTTGCACTCTTCTCCCCAGTGGTCCTGCCTGTGCCAGTGCCCAAGGCAGACCTGCTCCAGGGCTGTACCGGCTGTTGCCTGTCATTGCAACCTCAGCTTTACCAGAAGTGAAGGCAGCTTTGTAGCCACCCCAACATACTTCTGTTCTGAGGACTGTGGTCTAGCCCTGACACACTGGTAAAGTGCTCTGGAAAAATCAAAATTTTTTGTTTCAGTTGTGCAGGTGCATGAAAAGGTTTCTGGGAAGATAAATATGATCCTTAAAGTTCACGAAGTAGACAGACTCAAAAAGCATCTCCATGGCACTCAAGACAAGGATTAACAACTTTGTACTCATCGCTAGAGTTTCATGGTATATATTAAATGAATCTGGTCAGACGTGTCTAAATATTGATTTAGTCATTCCCTGAGTGGAGCCAAAATAGATCAGCACCAGGTAATTAGACACTGTACATAATGCATAAATGCAGTGATGAATTAAAATGCCATGACAGTATTCATCTGGGTATTTTTCAGCTTTCAAGTGTTTTGCTTTGTTGCTTTCATCTGCCTTTAACATCATTACCAGGCTGTGCTTATACCTTGATCTTGAATTCCAGCTTCTTCTGGATGCTGATCATCTGCTCTGTACGGCTCATCTTCCGGACACCTTCATTGCATGCTTTCACCACCTGGGAAAAGAGAGCAGAAAGGTTTGCCTCCACTGGCCCGAACCAGGGGAGTGTTGATGGACAGTATGGAAAGGGCTGACCATGATCAGGTGTGTGTCTTGCTGTAATAGGAATTGCCCAAGCCAAGCTCTTCTATCAATACTGTATTTGCATAAAAAAGAGAAGGGGAAAAAACCCTCAGAACCCAAACCACCAAAAACCCCCAAACACGCAGAAGGTGTTACAGATGGAACTGACTATCAGAGGACATGTTAGATGGCTACATTCAGTTCCTGAACCAGACAGTGTAAAACAATGTTCCTGGCTGCACAGCAAAAAGAACAGTTCATTTTCCAGATCCTGACACATCATATATCTCATCTTTCCTGCTCCCAATACTTGAAACGAGGAACATGTGCAGTATCATCTTCAAGAAGAGAATGAAGCCAAACATCTTAATTTCAAAAATGCAAATGCTGTGGTTCTGCCAAACAGCACCAGATGCCAAGGCTATGAAATGTCCCAGGAAAAGAGAAGTTCATCATACAAAGCCCAACTGTGTTCTAAGTACAGACTTTCAACTGAAACACCACAACCAGCTGCAGGCACTACCCTGTCACAGGGACCTTAACCTAGATGCCACTGCCTGTTTCATAAGGACCAACTCTCTGGAGAACTGGCTTGGTAGAAAAATTACATTGCAGAACAAGTTCCACTTTGTGCTCTTTTTCTGCTACTCAAAATCCACCCGAATATCAGTAACTGAAACTGTGACCATCTCTTGCCTCTCAAATAGGATAACCACAGGGAAAATAAGCACTAGATGATCTCTGTTTTGATGCTTGTACCTAGATGGATATGAGGTATCTAAGCCTAAACACTTACAGATCAGTGTTTAACCATGCAAAGAAGTTAGCAAACAGATCAGGTGAGTCAATGATGACTGAATATAAACCCAGCATTTTTCCATCACCACCTGCCTTCCTCAGGCTACTGACCACTGGAAAAACAATTGGCTGTCAGACACATCCAGAGGGATTCTGCAAACACTAACAACACCGAACATCCTTCACTGCTAAGGTCCCTGTCTTCATCCCAAACAATCTCCAAGCACACCCTCCCAGACTAGTTCAGGGCAAATCCAAGAGCCCTAGTGCTTCAGTCAGAAGCTCAAACCCATGCTCAGGTAATGTTCTAGTAGAGTTTTCAACTTCAAATACTTTTGTTGAACTGCAGGAGTCAAGAGATGTTCCAAGCACGCTGTCCCAGCACACACAGTGACTGGCTATGTCCAGACCATGCAGGTATGGAATCATCCTGTCTGAGCATGTGAGGAACAGCCCAGATGGAAAACATCCCACTACCTTCCTGGTGTTTTGTACACAGCAGTAAGTAGCACAGCTGAACACCACAGCTTCAGGGAAGAGGGCTAAAAGCAGGCTTGGGTGCTTCATTAGGAAACTGAGTTATTCTAGGTCAGAGGAAGAAGTGTGTTGTGTTGGAGGAAACCTGACACAGTTGTACTCTGCTGCCTGCTGCCCCTAATTACACCTCTCAGTGGGATCCATCACCTTCAGGTATCTACAAAAACAGCTTGTCTTTTTGGAGACCCCAAGGGAAAGCTTCCCCTCTGCCCTTTCCTGTGGCAGAAACATACACATCTGTTAGCACAGGATTCCTTGTCACTGACATCTAAGTGCTGCTAGATCTTTCAGACTTAAGAAAAAAACCCTAGTCTTGAAATGCAGTGACAGGATTCAAAGACCCTGCTCCAGGTGCAATGTAGTTTATAGGGAGGTAATTTTTTGAGTGGTGTATGTGCATGGAATTAGTGCAATGGTTTAATCTTAGTCGTCTTCAGGTAACTTATTCAAACTTACTGTTTCCAATTCTTTATGTGCATCCAGGGCAGTAGATTCCCTGTCAGATTTCTCTTCCACTTTCTTCAGAATATTCTGCAAGAGAGGAAAGGCTGTGTTAGTGCTGATCCCAATCTGAGTGCACAGAAATGTCTTTGCTCGCCTATGAGCTACTTCTGGCCATCAGCTGAATTACAGGAGGGATGACAGAGCACAGTGACTATCACCTCTTGGTTCCTCTTTCTCATTAAAATGTGTTCCCATCTGACCTTATATCTAATGGAAATATAACAGGCAGACTCTTATTTTATAAAATAAACTAAGAAATGAATATAGCTAGACCTGACACTAACAGATAATGTTATGGGTAATGCCAGTGGGATAAGACCATTTGGGTCTGAGCTCTTTCCTCATCCCTACAAACATGTTTTCCAGCAGTGCTGAGATGAGCTGGCAAAGCACAGGAGGAAAAGGGCTGGCAGTCTGGTCCAAGCTGCCATGACACAGCATCCCCATGTCCTCCAGCTGTTCTGCATCTGTATCACCATCCTAACCATCAGGCAGTGGAGATAATGGACTGTTGTTCCCCTTTCTAGCAGCTCAACAAAGTTGCTCCTCAACTCTCTCACTCAGTAGAAGCTGACTGGCAAATTCGACACTAATTTGGGTATGGTCTCTGAGAGACTGAAATCTTTTTTCTGTATTCATGGAGAATGTCTAACTCTGTGGAAAGGCTTTACCCAGCTCTAGGACTGATTGTGGCTGTATCTAAGACCCATTCACAGCTGCTGGAAAAGAAAATTTCAGGAGTGGTCCAGAAGACCTTTGTGACAGAGATAAGAGCAAAACTCTACCTGCACCAGCAGCTTGAGCCGAGTGATCCTTTGAAATGGCAGAATCAGGAAGGAAGAAAAGGACAGGCCTTTGCACTTGGGATCCAGCTCCAGCTGTGAGATCACTTCCCGGAAAGCTGGTTTGTCTTGGCTGAGGGGAGAGACAGAGAAGGTGAGGACTTTGAGTGCTACTCTGCCTTGGACTCTCCTATCTGAATGGTGACCCAAAAGCAGCTTGGACCCAAGAGACAGCATCTGCCGTAGGAGAGAAGAGAGGAGGAGGCGACTGAATGCCTCTAGGTGTATTTTAGTTTGAATCTAAACCTATTTATAGTGTTGGAGGAGGGAAAAAATATACTTCTAATGTACAAGCCATGGTAGTGTTCACATGTGTTCATATCTAGCTCAGCAACATATGCTGTGTGCGTAGGTGTGTGTGAATGGGGTATGTGTCCAAGTAAAATGAGTCAGAGGGATAATTATATATTTTTACACAGTTGGAACTCTGTGACAAGGTGCAATTCACATAGTCATAAGAACAAGACAAGCTACAAAATAGCTCAGGCTTGGATATTCCTTTGCTGTTTAGCTAACAAATGGAAATCATTATCTGGCCTGAGAAGGGCAGGGGCCATGCCTGGGCCTTCTCTGATGGTGTTCCCAGGAGATGAGGACGTGGCTGCACAGAGCAGTCTCGGAGGGCCCAGCCGCCACAGCCAAAGGCAAAGCTTCCTGGCAGTCACAGGGCCCCAGCTTGCACTGCTGGAGCCCCAGCTGTCAGAAACAGCGTGGAGGCAACAAGGTTGCTAACGGTGCAAAACCTGCCTGTCCTGTGTGTTCCTCACAACATCCAAGGGAAGCCATTGGCAGTGCTTCTCCCTGCTGCAGCAGGTACTCTGTAATGGTGTGACTCACCTGCCTGTGTCTGAGGAACAGCTCAGTGGGGGAACTGTGACACACCTCAGGCTTCGAGTTCAGCCCAGAGCTGCAGAATTCCTGTGCTAGCTGGGAGCCTGGAGAAGGCAGTCTGCTCTTTTCAATTTGCTTCATGTATTCTCACAGACAAAAAAATGCCGCCCACTGAATTCACACTTGGGAATAACTCGATCTCCAACAGGTCCTTTTCAACCTCAAGTAATCCAGCCATTGGTTGCTTTGCTTGTCAGCATTTATTTTAATGGCTGTAGGCAAACTGCTTCTATTCTGCAGCTTCACTGCTCACCTCTGGCTGGAGGAAACCCTGCTGTACCCTTTGTTTGAAGAGAACAGCTGGCCAACCTCAACAGAGGCCCCTTAGAGTGGTTTTTTTTTACCTCAAAAGCTGGAGAGCAGGGAAAGGAAAGAATCAGGGATTGTTACACTCCCCGGAACCAGCTGCTGCTACAGGAGAAAATACATTACAGCATGTGCAATGGACTGTCCTGAAAGAATTCAGGGCATTTTAACTAAAGAAAATCAATTCTCCTGCTCAAAGACAAGCTTGTAGGGCACTTGTTTTGAGCTGGTATCAGAGAATTCCTACTGGACCAAAAGACTTGCTAAACTTAAAAAATATCTTAGATTATACTCAGGTCTAAATCCATGTGTCTAACACCGGCATGTGAAGAAAATAGCTTTTTTCTTTTTTTTTCCTCTTATAGAGAAAAATCTGTTGCTCTGAAAAATAATTAATTATCAAATTTGGGAGGGTCAAATACCTGACTGAAAAGCACGGGGAAAGCAGTGGCTGGTTTTTGCCATCAGAGATCTATATTATATTCTTGGTCTTTCATCTCTTGCAGTTTAAAAATATGTGCATTTCACAAGCACATGGCCCTGTGTACACCATAATATTTCCCACAGTTGAGAACTGCTGGTTCTGAATTTACTTGCTATGTTACCTGCATACTATATAATCCCATCTTTACTATAAAGCCTTTAATTGTGTTTTCTTTTTATAGCTGTAGTGAGAAATCAGTGAAGTGGGAAATCCTGTTTCCGTTTCTCATAAATATCAAAATTACAGCTAAATCCATGGACTGTACAATTCTGGACGGTAATTTAGCAATAAGGACTAGAACTCACAGAAGCTGCTTGTAAGCTCTCTCCTGGTAGGTCTGGTTGGAGACATAGGTGATGTACACGGAGAAGTGGTTAACTGTGTGCTGGTACACAATGTCACACACGTCTGAGATCACGATGTTCTCCTCCACCCGCTGCTCAAGGTCCAACAGGAAGCTAGATGAGAAAGCCAGCACCCATATTAACTGTGGCTGTCTGTCCCAGGCAATTTCAGATGACAGCTCCTCTATCCCTCTGCAGCTGAGGTTAGCTAAAGCCACTGCTTCCACTGCCATTCAGCAGCTGCCTTACCGCTCGCTGACAGCCATGACATCCATGACGTTGGAGAAGAGGATGTGTGCCTCAGACGGGTGTAAGATCTTTTTAAGACGTTCATTCTCCATGAAGTGAGACACCAGCAGGTTCAGACTCTTGTAATATGATGCTTCAGAAGTAACCAGCTCAAACATGGCCTGGGGGAGAATCCCAAAGAAGGAAATCAGCTGGTACCTTCAACTTCTACAGAGCAGAGAGGCACACGGGGTGTTAATGAGATCTGTGCTGCACAGTCATTGGCTTTGCACCCACCCTCCAGCCCAGAGTACAGGGAGAGGAAAGCCCACAACACATTTGCTATGTGTTACACAGGACAGTGACTTGAATGGGGAAGGTTTCCTCCCGCAACCATCTGTCCTGGCCCAAAGGAAATAAAGCAGTTGCTGCCAAAGTGAGACTCCCTGGTTAGCTCTGGCCATACACTTTTCTGACCCAGCTCACAGAGGACCAGGACAAGAGACAGTAATCCCTAACTATTACCATGAATCATAAATAATCTCCAAACTTCAGTCTTTGCTTGTCCTGTTAGAAAACTCTGGAGCAAAGCCTGGTTTCATCAGGCCAAGGGTGTGGTCTGTGAAAGCAGAAAGACAAATCGGTGGTTTGGTTCAGGGATAAAAACCAATGTAATGAGATGAAGATATAAAGTCTTCTGTCTACAGTAGATGCCACATGGACAGTCCAATATTACCAGAATACCCTTACTTTTTGGGTTGGCTTTGTTGTCTTGGTTCAGAGCAGATACAAAAGGTGGTTATTTACACAACTACAGAATCCCTTAGCAGAAGTAACTGGAGATTCTCACAAGAGATTCAAAACAGTGGTTTTTTTTGTTAGATTCTTCAGACATCTCTTGATGAAGGTGTATCTGGGGCTCCTTGTCCTGGGAGTTGCCCATGCTGCCACTGCTGAGAGAGGAACCTTTTGGTAACTTGGTGAAAGTCTCATTTCCTTGAATCTAAAGCTGCTCTGACATTCCCCTCCTGCCCACGACTCCTCTGTGGCACCCTGTAGAGAGGGCACTGGGCAGGGGCAGACCCCTGAGCTCTCCCAGCGACTGCAGGGCACAGCTACAGTCAAGGACACTCAGTGGAGCTGCAGGTACATGCAGTATTTTTTGTGCTGTGCATATATTTAAATATCTTCAGAATTAGCTGGGTGTCTGTCTTGTGGCTTGCTTGTTAGTAGTTTGTTTTTCTTTTTAAAGAAATCATTTGAAATTCTCTGCTGATGAGCTTTTGCCCTTTTCCTGGAGATATCCCTGTGCATCACAGAAGAACCTGAGGCAGAGACCTGTATTGCATCCCTGATGATGTGCTGCAGTCCAGGATCTGGGAGGACAGGCACAGCAAGGAGGGACTAATACTCAATCCAGAGCTGCTAAAAGAGCAGTTGAAGTGATCTTGCAGCTCTTTGAGGAGCTGGTAGCCTAGGAAATATTCCCAGTGGGCAGTTAAGTCAAATAGGTGGTCCTTTCCTGCACTAGAGAAGGAGGCTCAGCCTCCAGAAGGGAGATGGATAGAGATGAATGTACTCAGTCAGTTACTGTGGAACAGATAGTGTTTAAGGAGTAAGAAGGTGATAGATTTTTTCAAGGCCAGATTCTTAATGAGAAAAGTGGAGGAGTATCAGCTCAGCTTCTCCCAACAGCTTTACCCAGGCACCTAGTGAACTCTCTTTCTGCATGACTGACTTAGTACTAAATGCAACTTTTAGAGCTTTAACTGTATCTTTTTATTTGACAAATGAGAACACAAGTGGAAATAGGCAAGGATACAACACAGAGTAAGACAGAAGCTTTTGGGACAGCCAGCTATTCCCACCAAATGTCCTGGAGATTGACACCTCCAATCATTTTGCACTGCAGCTTTCCAGACACTCCAAGCCTGGAACTATTTTTCTGCCAAGTTTGAGTGAAGGATGGTCATGAGACTCAAGATCAAGACCTGCCACTCTACCACAGCCTTTAAACCTTCATCCAATTTCCTTCCTCTAGAAGGTTGCTTCATCATCTGCAGAAGCCTCTCCATCTATGTTTGGAGAAACCAGTTTGTGTGTGTTTGCTGTTCACCATAATGCAGGGTGCTAGATCTGTATGGGCAGGAGCAGAGGGCAGGCCATCCTAAAGAAATAATGAAATCCGCAGGGAAAATACCCGTGCAGAGGGTTCTGAGTTAAATGAGATGCTAGGAAAGTAAAGAGCATCTTCACTTGTTGGGACAAGCTTCTGGAAGTGTTCATAGCATGTGCAAGGAGCCAGTTCCCTGACTGACTTTGGAAATACAGCTGGTCCTCTGCAGACCCAAAGTACCTGCTCCAAGCAGCCCAGTCAGCTGTTTCTATTTTGGATGGGAAGTACCAGCTGCAAACCTCCTAAACTGGAACCAAACATCCTCCTGTGATGCCATTATATGATCCCTGTGGAGTAACCAAACTTTGCTGTCTCTAAGCAACCACCAGAAAAAAAGAGCATCATCTTCTGGTCTCAGAAGTGCAAAAATACTAGGAAAATATCTGAACTAAGTGTCAGCTGACATATTATTATCTTCTTGAGTCTGACTTTCTCTTGGAAACATGACCGAGACTGTCCCATCAGTCCTCTGGGTCATTAACTTCAGGCAATCTCATAACCATGTATAAGCTATGCTGTTCGTTTTCGTTGCTTATGTTTGGGCAGAGAGGCTGAGAAAGGAAAAGAGATGTGAAGTCTAAGGAAATGCAGAAGATAAAAAAGGAGAAGGAATATGAGTCATCAAGGACAAGATTAATCCTACAGGCTAAATTCCCACTGAGGCAATATGGTGTTTTGTTGTATGGATTGGAAATATCTGTTCCTGAGAGCCCTGCTCTTCTCGTCACACACCGGGTGGGAAGGGGAAGTCCTGGGCTAGTCCAGGAGGGATGTTGTGCTGACCCAGTGCCATGGCATTGGCTGTAATCAGCTCTCAGACCTGGCTGCCTTTACAGGGTCCATGCAGTAAGTTCAGCACAAGAGCTCCCTGAAGGTTTGAAGTCTAAGATTTACTCAACAAAGAAGATTAAATTAAGTATTTCCTGGACATTTTTGTGAAAACAAAACAAAAAAGAAAGACTGGCTGCCCATGTGCTCTTCCACACAGGCCTTGCCACCAAGCACACAGATTTTGCTTGGACAAAGAATATCTTCAGAGCAGCAGCTCTGATCTGAATTCACACTATGGATGCAGACTAGTCTGTCTCTGCCCCTTTTTCTAACACCAAAATGACCTGAATCCAAATAATCCCTGGCAAAAACTTTTATCAAATCTCATGCATCTCAGCAAAAATAGTTCAGTTCAAAGACTCAGAATACTTTGCTGAACTATTTTTATTCACAAATTGTTTTGAGTGAGTTCCACTCAGCTCAAAATCTCCTGAAACACAGAAGACAACCAAGGTGTAGGAAAATCATGGAACTATTTGGGTTGGAAAAGGCCTCTAAGATGGAGTCCAACTGCAACATGAGCAATACAGTTAGTCAAAATGAAGAAACTATACAGTAAATAAAACAAGGACAGATTGAAAGGGAAAGAACTGAACTAGGAGGGAGGAATAAACCACAGAGCTGCTCCACAAAAAGGACATACTAGTATCTAATTTAGGCTCATGCTGAAAGGATTTTCACTGATTAAATGTAATTTCTCTGGATCACTGTCTCCTCAGAGCCTAATGCCTTGGGGACAGAATTTGTTTTAATGTAAATCACATGCAATAACAGTGAGTGTGTTCTCTCCAGGCATTTCTTCCTTCTGCTACATACGTGTGCCTGCCATTCCTTCCACCCTGACTCCATGTCAGAACTCAAACAGCATTTCTTTTGGCTGTTCTTCTTGCATCATTACATTTACTAGGGAGTTGAAAAAAGCCCTTGGTGTGTTTGCTCAGCACATATCTGGGTAATTAGAAACTACCCTATCAACGTCTTAGTCAGTTCTAATAATTATTCCAGTAGCACATAATTTTTCTATTTCCCTGACCTCTGTGGTCTGTACCACATCTTTTACTTTTTCTTTTGTTCTTCCTTTCTCTGCATTTGCAGCCACATTTTTCTTCCAGTTGTTGTTGTGTATCTTTCTACTCTCACCTGTGCTTCAGGTGGAGAAGGCTGGTGTGATAGAGGCCATGGCTGAATTCTGTTTGAGTTTCCAGGGCTAATGGGTCATCCTGCAACACCTTTTTCCTGAAATTGCTGAAAGGAGGATGTGGATTTTGTGGGGTTGGGTTTTGTTGTTTTTGTTTGTTTGTTTGTTTGGGTTTTTTCTTCCCAAAACTCCATTTTCTGAGCCATTTGTTGAATGAGGACAATAAGAAATTGCCTTCCATGACACTTTTCCAGCATCCATTGCTTTTCCAGTCAAGTTTCTCATTTTGATGCTTGAAAAACACCTGTGTCACTTTTTACCTTGCATTGATAGGCTGCTCAGTAATTTTCTATCTTTGACAATAATGAAGACCAGATTTCTCTTCTTTTTGTCTCTCACTTTGAAGATTACTGCAGATGAGCAACTTTTTCTCTGACTGTTTAAGGCGGTGAAGTTCCTGAAGTTCCTTTCCTCAGCTGTGAACAGGGGTGTTAATTGTAAGTTTCTTTCCATTCATGTGCCAGTATTCCTCCCTATGGTCTAAATAAAAATTTTGTTCTACCTTTCCTGGTTGAAGAGCTACAAGCTCTTCTAGTCCCTGTGTTTACCACAGCTTTGAAGATAAAATGGGACAGATAGGTATGAGTTTGTCCTTAAGATGTTAACTCCACAATTTCAGCTGTGCTGAACTTCAGGAAAATTTCTCCAATTCTCCTTCAAGAAGCTGAACATTCTACATTCACTAAATTAAGCTCACACTCACAGTTCACATCCAGCTTGAGCAGGGTTCCAGCACTGCAGGAGCAAGCAGTGCTTGCTTATAGCAAGCCTGGATTCAACATCATCTCTTCAATGCCCTAGCTATTTCTCCAGCCCTCTGTGTTTTCTGTCCTTTCACAAAGCAAATTCTGCACTTTATCAATTAAATGTTCAGCCAATTTCACAGCTTTCTGGCTTTGAGCAAATTTATAATCTCTTACTGTGCTAATCCCAGAAAAACAGGAAGAAAATTTCAGCTGTGACAAACTAACATTGGAGAAAGCACAGCACTTCTTTAAGGCTTCACTCTCCTATTCTCCATCTGCTTTATTTCTCTTGTTATTCAAGCAGAGACAAGAAAATTGAGCACACTTAATATTGGGGTTTAGCAGCACACAGATTTTTTCCTTAAAACATCTACAGGTAATGAATGTAAGTTAACAAAAATGGCAGGCTTTGAAATCTATAATGTACACTTATCAGCAAATATTTCTCTGAAAAAAAAAAGAAAAAGAAAAGCTTGTAATTTTTCAGATGCCAAATTGTGTTTGTAATGCTGGCACTTGGAAGTACCATGTTTTGCCAGGTAAATAGAACAAATTTGATATGGAAATAACCAGTGTAGTAGAAGAACATGGAAAAGCAACAAATCATTTCAGCCACCTTCAGCCCTAACCCTGGCTCACTAACAGCCTGTGCTTGCAGCCCAGGAACTGTGTATAAACAGGGTTCCTTCCACGAAGGGTGTGAGCAGCACAGTCCTGCCCATCACAGCCCCAGGTGCACAGCATGAGCCTTCCCAGTGTGATGGTGAAGTTATAGCCTGAGCCAGCACTGGCACTGTATGCACAAAGTCTTCATCAAAGATGATTGTGCACATCCAAGTAGACTTAGAGGGAACTGCTCACACCCTGAGATGTTCTTCAGCACCTTGGGTGCAAACACATGAGCCAGAGATGAGCAGATAGACTGCCACAACCACCCATGTCAGCAGAAGCAGCTCTGGTGCAGGTGTACAGTTGGAGTCTTTGAAGGCCCATTGCTCAGGATGGACCCTTTGAAGGCCCATTGCTCATATTACAATGCACATCACATGCTAAACAAGGTTTGTCATCTCCACTGCTATGAATGCAGTGCTATACATTGACAAAGAGCACTCAGGCTCCCCACACTCCCCAAAATAGCAACCAGTTGTAAACTGTTGTGCAATTGATGTTTTCATTACTTGAGGCAGCTACCCCCACCCACTCCTCTCACTGTCTGACGCAGCCCTGTAAGTCAGCAGAATGTGACTTGAAAACAGTGATGTCACTGCTCTGTATGGCTAAAATGTAAATATGCCTGTCTTTATTTCTTACTGTTGCTTATTGTTTTACATTATTTCTTACTGTTTCTTACAAATATGTCTGTCATTATTTCTTACTGTTTCTTACTGCAATAGACTCCAACTTACAACAGTTAAATATAAGGAAGTTTATCAATCTCCATTTCTTCTCTTTCCATTAATGCCAATATATTAAAAACCTTATAGTTAATCGTTGAATTCTACTAAGATTTATAGAGGAAAGTATGTGTACTGCTAGTGACTTCAGAAGAGGATTAATGTGCACTGGAACCAAAAGCTCTACTGTAAAAACCTCCTCATTATCCCTCTTCCTCTGTAAATTTCTCCTAAACCTGAATCAGAAAAGGGAAAAGTTCTTTTTGCTACAGAAATGTCCAGCAGCAATAGAACATACAGCATATAGAACAATACCTGTAATTTAAAAAAAGAGTGAGTGATGCTAACCAGTGCAACGCAGAAAATACTCATCAGGGCAAGGCTTGTCTGTGACTGCTGTGAAGCTTTTAGTTTTTAAATCTTGATAATCTGACTTAATTCATTCTCACTTTTTAAAGCACAACACATTTAGAAGCACTCTGCCTTCCCACATTACCTCCTGCAGCTTGATCTCATCTGGCTGAAGGAGACTGAGGACACCACTGCTCTGGATCTCAGGAAGATCCTGCCATAAGTTGAACCTGGAGTTGGAATTCCTCAGCAAACTGATTTGTGGTGGAGCTTTGTTTTCAGTTGTACTTGTAGGCTCTGCTTCAGGTGGGGTTTCTTCGCTGGGTGAAGTCTCCTCAGGGTCTGTCTGTGAATCCTGCAGTCGCCTGTTTTCAATCTCCTCACGTGTAGATTTATCTCGATATTCCTGGTACAGGAGCCCTAGGAGGGAACGTAACAGGTCTGAGAGCTGACCACTGAACAAGACAATAGAAAAGTATCGTGGGAAAGGACATTTGCTCTGTGCTAATTCACCTCAGCAGAGGTGAGAGAGATCCCTTCTGTGCAGAGTGAAAAGCCAATTATGGCATTCCTATTTCATCCAGAAGTGGAAATTATAAATGGAAGGCCATTTCTAAACCTACAGAGTTGTCAACAATCTGCTCTCACAAAATGTTTAGTATCACAGTCAGATGAACCTGTGATCAATCAGAAGACCTGAAAGAAGCAGTTCATTATTTGCCAGGCTTTTTTTGCAAGGTCTTTCAAACCTTGATTTTCTGTTACATTACTATGTTACAAGTTATATAGGTCGGTATGTATTGTTAACTGTGTACCTGGAAAAGTAATACTGCTTACATTGAAACTACTTTAAAGGAGCAATTTGACAGCTATGAAAATCCTTAATGAGGAAACACTGATCTGCTGTTAAGGCAGGTGAAGCTTTGGGACAAGAAGCTACAGTTACTAGTTTGTTTTGGTATTGACTTTGTGGTTAGTCTTGGACATGTTACTTAGTATCCCCCTGCCTTCCTTCTCAGTTTCTATGATGATTGAAGATACAAAATTAACATTCAAAAGGTACCTGCATGCTACAGCACTAAGGAACAGGCTCTGAATTGGCACCATCTGGCAGCACATCAACCGCAGGAGGTGGCTTCTGAATTTCAGTTACTAACTTCAGATGAAATTGCACATAATTTGATCCCACCCCTGATTTCAACTAAGAGCATGAAAAAGGTAGGAATCCTGAAATTCCTTGGCAATCCTTAGAACATCCTATTTCTCTCTGAGGACTTTCCAGCTGTCCCGTTTCTCTTTCTGAACCATCTGTAGAACCCAGAATTTTAATCTCTTGGATATAAAATGTAATTTAGAAGATATGTAAAGATAAGAGAGCATAAGCATGCTCTGAGTCACTCTTCTCCCTTACAAAAATTGAAGAAGCCCAATTACATTATCTGCCTTGGTTTATACTTGAATTACAAAGTGTACTGTGAATGAATAAAGAGAAAAGCCTTTGATGGTATAAAAACCACCTTACATAATTTATTTTATCTGAATCATTAGGGGTTAAAATTTATCTGGTCACAAGCACTCATATTTAATATCAGAAGCAGATTTTGTGTGTAATAAGGTGAGAGATAACAGGGTCAAGAGTTTGCCTAGGAGTGACAGAAATGTAGATGTTGCTGCCTTTTAAAACTCTGGACCAGTTTCCACAAAGGTCTGTACCAGTCACTGCTAAAACTATGTGGGGTATATGCTGGGGGAAAATGCAGGCACGAGGACAGCATTGCTGCAGTCTGCGAGTGTATCCTGTTGTCTGTTCTTCCTAGAAAGATGTTCAGCACTGGATTAAAATAGCAATAAGGGTAGCTGTGCCTAGGAAACCATACAGTCTTCTGTTAGCTTCCTACACAACGCTGAGCAGAGGAGACTTCCCCTGAAGTTTTGCATGCTGCTGCCACTTATGTAATTTCTTTCTGCATCAACAAGGTTTATATGGCTTTCCTAAGCATCACTGCCTGTTTTTCAGCATCAGGGAGGGTGCTGAGAACGTAGCAGGGTGGAAAGGCTCCTGCAGGAATGGAGTGGAGAACCTGCTAAATGGGAGCTGCTTTCAGTGGTGCTGATCTGTACGTTCAGTCTGTGCTCAAGGGCTCTGGTGGCCCACAGAGAACAGGACAGGCTGGGCAGTAACACCCTGCAGCACTGTGGGTAGTGCTTGACTCGAGGGAAAATATACTGGGAAACTGAAGTGGAATCTATTTTACTCATGTTTGAGATAATTATACTTGCAGTGTTGACTGTACAGCCATGTTGTGCTGGTGGGTCTGCCTTGCAAGCCAGGGGATATTTTGTGTAAGGGCGATTTAGGGTCCCTTGTGCAGATCTGGAGAGCAGCTCTTTAAAAAAGATCCTCAAGACTATCTTCCCATTGCTTTTAATGAAAATAAAATCCAGATAATGAAACTTGATTTTGTTTCCAGGAACTGCCCAACTAAAGAGATAAGACCTACAGAGCTGATGGTGGCAGGCAAAGGCAAACACAGACATGGAGAAGTATGACTGATGAAAAGCATCCACCACCAGAACTCATCTGGAAATGACAGCAACATAACTTATTTTAAGGAGAGAAATAAAAAGAGCTTCACCGCAGACAGAAATATGGGCAGAAATCAGAAAGATGGTACCAGAAGAAAAAGGGCAGGTAGGTAGATATTTAGGCAGAATAGTATAAAGAAACAATGAGGGTTGTGCTAGTAAGGATAAGAAATATCTCTGCTGTCTTGGTCTAAATGGTCTATCCATACATCGGTAAGAGGTTACAGGGGGTAGAGAAGTGACTTAGATGAGAAAGAGGGAGAGAAGCTATGCCAAAGCCTCATCCAGATGGAGCAGGAGATGGCCATGGCACAGGATAGGTAACAGATGCAAAGTCAGGGAACAGTGTTTTGACATGTTGAAAGGAGAACAATACACCTGGGAACTGACTGAAAGAAGTTGTTGAATGTTGAATAGTTGGATGTGACTCAGAAGATATAACAATTTAGTAAATGCTTACATTTAATAAGTGAACAAGTACAAAATGTCAGGGACCCATACAAGCTCCCCTAAATTCTTATTGTCCCAACTGTGGCTACTGTGACCTGGCTAAATGTAACCTGTGACCACCCTGTGTTCAGATCATGAGTTTGGTGTTTAAGGCTGATCTTCCTAAGGCATGTTTACATAGATTTCATAGTATGTAACAGACTTTTTCCTTTCTGTTTATTCAATTTAATTTTGCTGTCACAATCTCCCTTCCCAGCTATCTCAAAACCTGGGAGGGTAATTGAAAAACTAGTTACTAATTGTGGAAATCCTTGCCTTAGAGAGTTAGCAGCACTTTTAAAGTAAACGTTATTACATTGAAAGCTGTGTAAAATCTCAGGAGGCCCAGAGATGTTTTCTCTGAATTCTCTGCTCCAGTTTCAGGCAAAAAGTCCACTACTGCCTCAAAAGCAGGAGGGAGGGAAGGGAGTGAGTGTGCTCCAGCCATTTGATGTAGCATCTCTGCTGGGGACAAGCGTAGGATCTCTGGTTTTCAAAACCCTGTCTCCTCTGTCAAGGTGCAACAGACCTACTTGCAGTTACACTGATGTGTGCAAAGCCTCCCTCTGATATCCAGCATGCAAAAATATATATGAATATAGCTACTGGGTGTTTTTAACTCCTGCTGGCTTCAGTATTTTATCTCATCTCTTAGCTGCACAATCCCAGTAAACTGACGGGGTTTTGACACATCTCCCTTGGTAGGTTAGTACCTACACAGCCAAAAGCAGGTAATAGATCTGGCACCACTTTCCTCCAGAAGGCCCCAAGCTCAGCTGGTTTGTCTGACAGACACTGTCAAGCTGCTGGGTTCACACCAGCCTCCTTCCCCAGCACTGTCCCAGTGGCATCAGGCACACCAAGAACCAGCCTTGCCTGCCACAACCTGACACCAGACAGCAGAAACAGCATGAGAACCCTCTTCATTCCTGCCATGGAAGTTTGCTTTGCTGCTCGTGAGAGTTATCTCCCTGATTTTCCCAAGCTAAGTGCTGCATTCTTGCCGTCTTGACTCAAGCGTGCTTGTTTCATTTCCTGAAACTGAGCAGGACTGTTTACAAACAAAGCTTCTATATTCCCACCACAAAACCTGGCTCAGGATGGGGTTTCACTTTGCCATTGCCCAAATCCTTCTCGGGAATCTCACAGTTCTGATGTGGGAAACAAAGAAAAAAGCCATGAAGGTCCTCTCTGCATTCCACAAAAAATGATCATTAAAAAAAATAAATCAAAAAATACCACAAAAGCGAAAGCATAACAGTCCTCCTCTCCACAACTACCCAGACAACCTCAACTCTGCCTTTTTAGAGATCACAAATGATAAAATAACTTACTCTTCTGTTGCAAGTGCTGTGCTGGTGGCTGTTACATGAAATACATGCGAACCCCAGTGCATGCAACTAATATCCCACAGGATGAGTGACGCAACACTTCAGTCGTATGCCTTTTGAGTATACAATATCATATTGTAGCAGAAAGTCTGAGGTAGCCTTAATGATTAATTGCTTCGTAATTACAAGAAGTAATTGTTATTTATGATCAGGAGTCAGGCTGCTCAGCAACTCCTGCCAGGCAGCACACAAAACTGATGCCTTAGGGATGGCAAAAAGCCACAATAATGATGTTTTAC
Source organism: Pithys albifrons albifrons (assembly GCF_047495875.1). Classification (NCBI taxonomy): domain Eukaryota; kingdom Metazoa; phylum Chordata; class Aves; order Passeriformes; family Thamnophilidae; genus Pithys; species Pithys albifrons. The sequence continues at coordinate 1,164,982 of NC_092468.1, read as the reverse complement.
AGTGACAGCAAGGGGGTTGCCAGCAAAGACAGGGAGTTGGGGTCCCACAGCACAACCCCTTACCATGCCCGAGGCTACCCTAACTGTGCACTGCTAAGGATTAGGTGTGGGTTTGGGGGCTCAGATATGGGTCCGGGGACTCAGGTGTGTGTCCAGGGACTCAGGAAGAGGCGATCCGGCTGGGCCAAGGGCATCCCCCTGGGGCTGCTGTGCCGCGGCCGGGGCGGAGCGGGGCGGACGGCGAAGTTGTGTGCGGGCACGGCGGCGGCCGGACAGCCCGCCCGGCTGCGCCCCGGGCACGGCCCCTTACCGATGTGCTCGATGAGGTTCCTCCAGGAGTCGGCTGTCATGGGGTGCGCGGGCGGCGGCTCGGCGGCGGCGGCAGCATCCTCAGAGGCGGCATCCCTGCGGGAGGCGGAGCGGGAGCCCTCAGAGCCGCGGCGGGACAGCGCCGGGCAGCGGCGGGACAGCGGCCCCTCGGCCCGCCCGCGCCCCGCGCCCCCCCGGCCGCAGCGTCCCTCACCTGCCGAGCTGTCCCGCAGAGCCGTCCTGGTCCAGCGCGCAGGCGGCGCTGAGAGCCGCGGCCAGCAGCTCCATGGCCGACGGCGGAGGGCGGCTGCCCGGCGGCTCCGGCGGCGGCGCGGGGCTGGGGCAGCCCGGGAGGTTGCCACGGTAACGGGGGCAGGAAGGCAGCAGCCTGTGCGGGAGGGACAGGGAGGTGCGGCCGCCACGGGTCGCCCCCGCACCCCCGAGGGCCCCCGAGCCCCTCCTCGTACACCCCCACCCCGACACCCCCTGCCACAAACGCCCTCACAGCCTCTCCTCCGCTCCCCCCCTGGGCGTCCCCATGGCTCTCCGTAAAAATCTCTGGAGAGCCGACTCAAATCCCCTCAGAGCCTCACGGGGGTTCACCACCAAAATCCCCTGAGAGCCTTCCGAAACCGCCTCAGAGACCCCCTCAGGCTCTCCCTCCAAACCCACGACAGAGCTCTCTCAGAGCCTCCCCTCGGGCCCCCTCAAATCCTCCTCACGGATTTCCGCCTTCCAGCTCCTCTCAGAACCTCCTCTCGGGCTCCCACAAGCCCCTCAGAGACCCCCAGCCCTTTACAGCCCCTCTTCTCGTTCCCAGATTTCCCCAGAGGCTCTGCCACATCGCAGCGGAGCTCTCTCAGCCTTCCCCAGATCCCTCCCGAGACCTCTCCGAGTCCGGCGGAGTTCCCGGCCCCGCTCCCTCGCAGCCCCTCAAACTCAGCCCTTCGAGCCCCCACCTGACCCCGCTGTTCCCCCACAGCCCCTCCGAGCTGCCCCTGCAGACCCTCTCAGCGCCTCTAAAATCTTTTCCGAGCCCGCACCGATCCCTCAGGTGTGGTGCCGTTGCTCCCCTCGGAGAATCCCTAGCCCGTGCCCGGCGCCCCTGCCCGCAGGGACCTCCTCAGCCCCCGCTCCGCTCCGGCGCAGGTCCCTCCTCCGCCGGTGGCCGACTCCCTCCTCCCCGCGAGCCCCGCAAAGGCAGCACCCCCTGCCTCGTGGGCGCCTCACCTTCACGGGCACCCCCACATTCATCCCCCTGCGCTCCTGCAGAGAGGCTCCTTGCTCAGATGCAGGAAAGCCCCTTCTCCATCCCCTCCCTTCCTCCCAGCAAGGCAGCCTCCCCCGGCGAGCACCCACACACCCGTCCCACCGCATCCCTCCCATGCCCCAGCCCTTCCCCCGGGCACGGCCACCCCGCAGCGGGCGCGGGTCCTGCCCCGGCACTGACCTGTGGTCTCTCAACCCCGGGGCGCAGCGCTGCCCCCCATACCCGCACGGCTCTGCCTATGTGCGGCTGCCGCCGGCTTTGAGGGATAAGAAGGAGTGGGAGAGGGGAGCTCTCCTGATCTGCTTCCAGATCTGGTGCATGTGGTGCATGTCTTCCCCAGGAGCCAAACCCTGAGATGGAGGAATGTAACTGGGGAACTCAGCCTAGCCCCTCCTGCCGGGAAGTGCACCCCCGGTTACCCCACAGGACTTGGCCGCTATCCGCCTCTCCTCCTCCGGCAGGGCTCCGCACCCGCTCGGTCGTTTCCCCCGTCTCCCTCGCCTTAGCGTCGCTACTTCCATAAGGGTATATTGCCTCGTTTAGGCAGTAAGTATCTCAGTACTCAATGATCTCTATCTGTCTTCGTTCAGGTAATTGTTTTTCCGCCTCAGGAATAAATCCTCTTGAGCTCCAGAGTACGGTTACACCCTCGGATCAGTTCCAATCCTTGTGGATGGGTTGGGTGCAGCTCTTCCCTACACATTAATAATTCTTAGCAAAAAACCGTCATCTAAACAACATTTCAACTGAGGAGTTAACAAAGAGGGAAATGCTCAGCTATTCCTTGTGCTCGCTTTCTCCCTGTTGCATAAATAACCATGATTTTTCTGTACGTAATAAGGTAATTTATGTAACAGCATAAAATCTGTGTGTTGCTCATTGTGTTTAAAATGGTTTCCTTTTAAATATTTTTATATTGGTTTTCTTAAATGACATGTCAAGATAGCTTCTAATCAGCACATGATGATATGTCCAGAAAAAGTCCTTCAGTTTATGTGAACTAGATCTAGATCTGGCACACTGGAGAGCTCAGTCATTAAGTCATTAAGAAGCAGAACGGGAAAGAAAAACAGCTGGAAATGTCATTGAGGGCTGAGAGAAGGCTGTGGGTCCAGTTCATGTCCAGTCCCGGACCAGGAGGTTGGAAGGATCAGAAAACCAAAAGGAAGTACCAGCATGAGGGTGAGAGCTGGTCTGTTTTGTACCTAGAGAGAAGGAGGAGGAGAGCCTGAGGCTGTCACTGGGTCGATGGTCAATACAGGATAAAAGTGGGTTATCAGCCACTAAACGCTGGGGATTAGGGGGTTCGGGGAGACAGGTGAGAGGGTGTCCAAAACCTTGTGCCATCTGCCTAACGACTGATGTTTTGGTGTCTTTCTGCCAGGGCAAGAGTATTATCAAGGGTTTTAGTGTGTGAGTGAGACGTTTAAAAGCTTCTTTCTTAGAAAAGAAGTTATCTTTAGTTATCCTGAAATCTGGAAAACCAGATATACTCTTTACTGATTTCTAAAGGCAAGGGCCAAGAGCAGTGGGGAGTTGTCTCTTGTGTGCAAAAGGAAACCAGTGCATAAGCTCTTACTGACACTGCTAGAATGAACGTATATCTAAATATAACTTTTAGGTGTATTTACTAAGAACAAACATTCTTTCAGAAGTATTCTTTAAGAGTTTAACAGATTCTAACCCCTCACATTGCTTCACTCTCAAGGGTTAAATCTGTTGCAAACTAAAATTTCTTTTTAGAAAAAGTGTCTGGGTCATGCTATGAAAAACATGCTGAAATAGAAAACATCTTTTCATGATCTGTAACTGTCTGCTAATTTGATCCTGCCTGTGTTCCCTTTTCCCTAATTTCTTCCAACATAATTTCACTTTTGGTCTGAGATGAAAACTTGAAAATATCACTGGAAGTACTAATGATAGCGAAAACGTTGGAAGCTCTGAAGAGGTGAGAAAACCAACTGCGAGTGAAATGCCCCCTGTGGCCATGGGAGGCCGCAGCTTGTATGTTCGTGTCTCAGAGAGCTGTTCCACTGTGCAGCAATGACCAATACTCTACTTTTCCTTCCTTAGAACTTTTTAAATTGCCATGTGGTCTTTCAACGATGTTCTTTCTCAATTTCCAGCCTTATCCTTGTACTTTACATTGACATACAATGTCCATAAACAGAACAAATACATGAGAAATACTTTTTCTCCCAAGTGAAGTGACAGAGTGTTCCCAGTGCTCTTGGGACTGGAATAAAAAAAATTATATTTAGCAAGAAGGAGATATTTTTGTCCTACAAAATGTGCTGGGATTTTCTAAATCTTGCTTTTCTGTTCGGGGACAAAACAAAGCTTTTAAAGCTTGTCATGCAAACTAAAGGCATGCAAATGAATGATTCTGTCACAGTGGTCTGGTGACTGGGATGTTCATGCTTGTCCTGGGGGATCCAGGTCGGAGTCACGACTGTGTCATTCCCTCACATCCCACATGTTGCTCCCTGTTCCAGGGCAAGTCAGTCTCTCTTCCTGGAGCTGCTCTGCTTTCTTTAGTCACTGGGAAAGGTACTTCAACCTGGTGAATGCTTATTCACCAAATACCACTTAAAGTCAGTCAACACCGAGCTGTTTATGTGAAGTAGAGAAGCTCCAATGTAACTGCTCCTTTCTTCATCCCTGGTTCCACAATTGTTAGGTCTTTGTGTGCAGTTTAAGCTGACCTAGCTGCTCAATTCCACTTCTCACTTGACCCCCTGAGGCAGATTTGTACCTCTGCGGTTATGCCAGCACTCACTCATGCTTGTCTCATTCTCAATGAGCAGGTTTGAGCAGCTAAACTCATGGAAAATGATTAATTTTTTTTGTAGAACCAGCTTTGTGTGTGTATATTGTGTCGCTACAGGGTGAGGTCAAAATGAGTGCCAGTAGTGCAGAGGTGGCAGATGGGCAGATGGTTGGCTGGACCATGGCAATACCACCTTCGATCCTTTTATACTGCTGTGGAACAGCAGGCTCAGGCCTGGAGAAGTTCCTACTCCATCTAATCTTAACCACTGGGTAGGAGTTTGGAGGAGGCTTTCTTTTTTCTCTCACTGTAACAACAAAGAATTTGATGCAGAGCCTAAATTCTTTCCCCCAGTTATCAAAATCTGTACGATCTCCTGATGACAAACCTGTTTTTTCACCAAAATCCCTTTAATTCATGCTAAAATTCCCTGACTAATAGAACATACATTAAAAGTAGCTGGTTAAAACCTTCCCCCAGCACTGCACATGTGGTGCTGTGTGTCCTGTGCTCTTGTTGGTGACAGAAGTCACACAATGACCCAACAGCCCAAACCTCAGTTCTGTCTCTGGAATTCTTAGGGTGCCAAAACATACAGGCACTGGAAATGACCCTTGGTGGCCACGCTCTGCTGCCACGGAGCATGACCACAGCTCAGCTCCCTGTGGGCAAAGGGCAGTGGGTTTGAGCTTGCCTGTGTTCTGCAAAGAAAGGGTTCACGTGGTTGCAGACTGTTTCCAGCCTCACTGTACTGCTGTTGAAAAAGATTTTACATGTTGGCTGACCTGGTCCATGGCTGTGTTAAAATGTGATAATTGGTGTGAGTTTATAATTAGTTTATTACCATTATCTCATTTACATTATGCTTGGGGGATGAATTTTCAATCTTTTCAGTCTTTCAGGCACTAGTAATTTTGAAAAATGAGTAGTCATTTGAATTAAGATCTATTGTGTGCATTTCAGCTCAAAAGCAACCCTTAGAATAACGCTGTGCAAGAGCTTGTTTTGAAATGAAATTGAAATGCAATGAAATTTTTAAAATGTTCTCTTACAGCAATTTTTAGAAATTAGACCTCCTCTTCTAGAAACTAAAAGGAGAAGAGGCAGTCCAGCAGATCTTATTAATGAAAAATTCCCCAAACCCTTCTAGTCAGTGGGAGTTTCACACCAAGAAAGGCCACAAGATGAGGTAAGAAGAACTGTTTTAATCTGAACTAACCAAATTATGGAGAAATGTGACATTAGTAATAGATTTGAATAATGTTATACCTAATCAAGGCTATTTTCATATCTCAGGTTCTTTCAGGTTCTCCCTGTTCATGTGTGTTTTTTAGCAGTGATTTTTGCAATGAATGTGTCTGTGCAATTTTTGTTCCTGATTTTTTACTTTTTAATGGTAGATAAGTGGAATTCCTCATCCCTAGTATTTTTAGATTCTAAAGGATAAGAAACAGATCTGTTCTCCTGAACCTCCTTAAGCTTTCCTCAAAACACTTTAGTTATATTTGTTGGGGTTGGCAGCCTTACCAATAACTAAAAATGTTCAGAAATTCCATTTCTGAGATCCTTACCTTTAGGTGCTTCTAACTTTTTAATGTTCATAATCATCAGGGTTGCATTTTTACTAAGTGACCATCTGCCATAGACAAGTTATTCTTTATATATTAAGAATAATTAACCATTTATTAGATTTAGGAAAACATTACTGTATCCCTATTAAAGGAAAACAGAAAACTTGTTCTATTCTTCCAGAAGCTGTGGTTTCTGTTGATATGCAAGTTGAAATTTGGGGGTTGCCAGGATTGTGTCTTTGCCACATTTAAAAAAAAATCCATAGAATTATATGTCATTTTCCACTCTCTACAATACACACAAACTTGAGACATAGATTTTAGCACCCAAAATCCCTGAGCTGCTACCCAAGGAGAGAACATGTCCTCTGCTGAGGGCTGAGAGGAACATTTCTGATACTGTACCTGTAAAAACTGCCTGGTCCAGTTCTATGCTCTTTGAATAAAGGTCTCTTTAGGTATAAATAAATATTTATGTTTAAATATATAAATAAAGACTTCTCTGCAGTAAACTCAGTGATCCTTGTTCTGGATCCAGTCTGCATGAAGAGAAAACTACCTGACTGAAAAACAGAAGGGGCAAAGCTCAAGCATGAGGAGGAAGAGATCTACTTCTGGGCCAGTAGACTGCTATGAAGACAGAAACTCACACACAGCTGGATGTTTCAGGAAATGGTGAGTTGGAAAATTTGACACTGGAGCCAAGAGGAGTGGTGGGATGATAAGATTGTATGAGGAGCCAAAGGGTGAAGAGCCTGGGGAACAACAGAACACTGAGATATGAGCTGCAGGAGGGAAGAGAGAGGACTAATGTGCCTGACAAATAGTAGGCTGAGGAACTTGTGTAGGGAATTACAAGCTGAAGCTGAGAGAAAAGGAGCGAAACAAAGAGATTGACTGAGGACATGAGGGGTCCAGATGAAGCAGGTGAGATTGGGAGACCTGGAGGCAAAGCCTTGTGCAGTATTGAAAACACGAGCTGGCTGAAAAACGTGGCAAGTAAAGACTGTGTGGAACAGGTGGGCAGACTGGCATTGGGATCTCCATTGGCTGCATGCTGGAAGGACGCTTGATTAGAATTGCGTATGTTACTGGCTGCTGTTCTGTGTGATCCTGTGAAATATGAGATATTGACAGCAAAGACATTTTGATTCCTACAGTGGCTATTTTTACTGAAAAATTATTAGTTTTTAAAATACTTCTCCCTGCAAATGCAAGTGCCCTTAGACTTTTTAATACGCAGATTGTACAGAAAGAGGGATAGAAAACCAAATTATCTGTCTCTATTTATTTATCTCTAAAAGAGCAAAAAGTTGTTCTAGAGCACCAAAATGTAAATATTTGGTCAACAGGTGTTTCCACCAGCTATTCCTGACTTCACCACTTGCAAATTGAAGTACCACTGGCAGCACAGAGAAGAGCTGACTATGAGAAATATATTTTCTAAGTAGAAGGAAACTGCACGAGTTTCTAAGGCCTTTTACAATCCAGCTCCCAGCTCTCCAGAGGTTTTCCCTGCTTTACAGGCTAAAACAGGCTATAAAAGCAGTGCCCTCTGCTGCCCAGGACCAAGAGTGCTGGGCTAAGGGATGCTAACCCAAACTCACACGAGCACCTTTCAGAGTGCTATCCTATTTCACATGTGTACTGTTTCTCTCTAATACATGTGTTTGCATGAGTTCAAACAAGTTAGATTCCCTCTCGCTGCTGAAAGTGACTATTTGCATTCACTGTTGTAGTACTTCGATTCTTTGATCTCAATCAATCAAATTATTTTTAGATTACTCTCATTTGTCTGAATTGGAGGTTTCATAAGCAGCATAAAGAAATAGATTCCTCTACACTGGTAGACCAGTGATCTCACCGGGAGATTTGCAAAGTGAAATGTCACACTGAATTTCTCTTCCAGTGTATCTAGTGGCCCATAATAAAGACATACCTTTTTTGGAATCTGATTTGGTGGGAAATGGTAGGTAAATAATGCAGTCATGCTGCTGAAATATCTATATCATACTAGAAATGAAGTCAATATCTTCTTAGCTGGCAGGATAAGTTAGACACTGAGTAGTGAATCTCCTTTCTAGGGTCTGCAAGGACTAATTTTCTGGTCTCTGTGGGAGCTGCTTTCAGCTGAGGCTGACAGCTGTGGATGGACATCTGTGTGGATGTTTTTTCATGGTGGCTTTCTGTGATCTCATTCTGCACAACTGCTGCCACTGGAGCTGAAAGGACTGATCACAGTGGGGAAGAGCAGCATTTGTTGAGTTCAGTTCCTTCCAGTGCCTTGGCTCTGGTTGCTCTGGAAAGCAGAAGCTGTGCTAGGAGCTCAGCACTGAGATGTTCAGGACAAGTCTGATGTTGGGGAGCAGCTTGACATAGTAGGGGTTTGGACCTTTTGAGAGGGACCCACAGAGTGTTGTGGCGAACTCTAGAGTGCTTATGGAGAGCTGGAGATGGCATAGGAGAAAGGTCATGGGGGAAAACCCAACTGAACATAGTTATGCATAAAACACTCTTAGGAAGTATCTTATACAGGACACATGGCAGATTTTGGAATACCAGCAGTAATGTTTGAGCACACGTTGTTTTCAAACATCAGTGTTCTGAGATCAGTGAATTACTCTACTACTCTCAGAGCTTTGAAAGACACCTAGATTTGAATCAAAGTCCGTATCCCCTCTGAGTACAATGCAGATTCCTTTTCCCGAGCTGTTTACTACATTCCCTAGTTGTGTTTACTTCTTGCCCTGAATTATGCAGCATGGCTATATGTGAAGTGACATCCCTGCCTGTGAAGAACCCATTTGTGTCAGATCTGCTGGTTATCTTCATTCAAGGAGAAGGACTTGTGCCTGCCCAGCCCTAGGATTTAGATGGTTGCTGTGGGATGCTGCTGACTGTGAAGAGATGCAGCACTGCTGCCCCCTTGCCCTCAGGGGTGTGGTGGTTCACTCCTGAGAACCCCATGGACCTTCCCAGAACTGGTCAGAGGTGCCTGTACTGTCCCTTCTGCAGAACAGGTACCAGATCTATTCTTTTGGGGAGAGATTAAATGCATGTCTTGAGACCAGTGATAATATTACAGACATCTTATCTGCATAATGGCCTTCTTTCCAACAGAAGGGAGATAATATGGATTGCTGTAAATAATGCCAACATCCTTAGGCTCCTGCAGGCTTTCCTAATGCAGATTTCTAGGGGTTCTGTTATAAATTACAACTGATGTTTGGAGAAGGGTAGAGGACATAGGTTGAGTTTGGGCTGTGGTCTCATTTCCTGTCAAATCTCTGTGCTCAGTTCCAAGAGGCCATCGGTGCCACTCAGTAGCATTGCCTGCTTTTAGCACACACAAGACTTAGAACCTGTACTGACCTGTCAGCTCTATGCACAGCATCATCTTTGATAAAACCAACTCCCAGTACAGGCCCATTGTTTCCAGCTCCAGGGAGAATCAGAATTTGCACATTTCAGAGCTGCCTAAGTGCTGGTGTCAGGATGTCAGAGACTGACAGTGATGATTATGCTGCAAGGAGAGGAAGACAGATGGGTCTGACATTACAGCAGACTGTGGCTGTCTGGTTTCATATGCTCAGTTTACAACCAAAGGGGAATCAGTTTTAGCCAAGGCAATTAATTTATTTAAATTCATCTTGATACTTGGGTAAAATTGTTTTACTGGAGTCCTCTCCATAAGGAAAGGTGCCTGAAAAGGCACTAGGCATTACACCAACACAGCTGGTGTCAGTAACCAGGACCAGATGGTGCAGCACGATGCATGCGCCCTTAGAGGACAGGGCCCTAGTGTTCCCAGCTTGATCTTCTGCAGTACCAGCAGGGACTACCACAGATACACATACCAGAGGTGAGTAGCTGGAGAGGGAGTCTGGGAGAATGTCTCAGTCAGAAATGATAATGTAAGGCTAGATAGCTGCTCCTCTCTCTGCCTATAGTGGCAATAGAGATGGCACGAGGGTAGACTTATGGGATGTATGTACCTTTACAGGTTGTGGGATCAGGGCCTTTCGCTAGACATTGGTTGTTGAGCGATTGGAACCGAAAAGGGCTCACTTACTGAAAGCCTCTGTTGCTTTTCAGTTCTTCAAAGTAAACAGCAAACAGAAAGTCAGAATACTTTAGAAAACATCTTTGTAGCTACTTTTTCAGAGATAAAGTCCTGTTTTCCATGTGGGGTTGTGTAACAGACTTCAGGAGAGCTCTCTATGAAGGCCAAAAATGGGATCACCTTGAGGTAGGGATGTTCCATAAGGAAATGCCCACACGCTCTCTTAATTCTCTTAACAAGCTGCTAAAGGTTTTGCTTATACTGTATGATCCCATATCACATTCCCCTTTTTCCACCTCTCCCCCTGTTTTCTTATCCCCTCTTTTTCTGTCAATGTCTTCTACTAATCCATATTGATAAGACTTTTTATGCAGTGGCACTAATACTGAAAAATACATAGCATTAAGACTGAAAGCAGCACCACAAGCCAAGGTGAGAAGGCACAGATCAGAGCCACAGCTTAGTCCAGCTGTTCCTCCCCAGACAGGCATTGCTGCCCTGACACCACTCTGACTGCAGTTTTCAGTGGAGGCACAGTGAATACCTTCCGTGGGAACCTTCTTACCTTTGGATCCATAGTTCATCTAATGTTGTCTTATCAGAGTTTGCTGGAGATGGTGATCCCTGATGAGGTAAAACATTCAGAGGCTCTTTGACAGGCTCATTGTTTTTGAGTGAACCTGTGACATAACAGAAAGCCAAGAGAGTGTTAAAACTGTTATTTTTTAAAAAATTTACTGTAGGTAGTGGTTTGGTCACACCAAAGGGAACAGGAAGACCATAGACACAAAGGTAGTTAATTTTAGCTTTGATTTTCAAACAAGATCAGACCATCACCAGCTTGCATAGTGCAAGATGGTACAGTCTTTTTCAGTGTTGCAAATGCCACTGAGGAAAGATGGAGCTGAATATGTGGTGTCAGTTCTTATGAAGGTGAATAGCACTCTCACCACTGCAAACTGATCCCAACATGAATGATTTCCAGGGCAATCCTTTAAGCAGAAAAGGTTTATCTCTGTGTGCCTGTGCATGCCAATACTTGGTTTCCAAGTCAAGCTTTCATTCCTGCTCTGTTTTCAGACACACAGTACATGTTCAGTTTACTGAATAAATCAAGGTTAGATTTGGGTGAGACAGGAGCTTTACTTTTAATTACTTCTCCAATTTTCCTCAGATGACCCTCGGATCCTTTCACAGGGAGCCAAAGTTGTATTAAGTCCATGGTTTACTACTGCTGTACTTGGCAGGAGAGGATGCTTCTCACTTTTCAGATGAAACCTCCTCTTGTCTGAGGCTTGTTGACAAATGGCCTTGTTACTTTTTATCAGAAATATTTTGGTCTAAGCATTTCAAACTAGTGATTGTATAGTCAGGTCAATGCTCTGACTGAGGCCAGTTTCTGATGCACCCTTTTAATCAATTTTCAGAGGAAAGGGGTGACATCCAGAGTTTTAAAACTTTCTAAAGTGGTGCCAAGGGCTTGTGCAACAGTAGTTTGAGGTATTCACTTTGAACAGTTTAAACAGTTTATCCTTCTGTCCAAGGAGATTGCTTTAAAAAAATCACAACAAATGCTTTTCTAGTTAAAAGAAAACATCTATTATGTTTTACAGCTCCTAAGCTATAAGCCAAATCTGAGCTGGTGTAAAGGGTGCCTATATAAAAGCCTTTCCCTCTGCTGAATTTAGATTTGTGGTTTTGTGATCTCATTTCTTGAGTCTATTATTTTTTTCATTTTGTATCCTACTCTTTCTTTTCCCCTGTATCTTTCTCTCCCTTCCTCTCTTCTTTCCTTTTCCTCTCCTCCCCTCCAGTCACTCCCTAAGCAAAATGAGAACAGGTTAACATTTGAGCTTGAATCACATTCTTGGATAGCTGCTGTTCAAATGGGTTGGAAGGCAAGATAAAATAGCTCACCCATCCCTTGCTTCCATGCACTTCAGCAAAAGCTGTCAGACGTTCCTGCTACAAGTGATGTGATGTAGAAGCACTCGCTGTCCAGTTTCAGGCAGAGGGGATGTAATCAGTGAAATAGAGGGAGAAGGTAGAAGAGCCGTTCACACAATCCTGGTTGAATTTGAAAGCTGTAGCTCTGAGACAGATTTGCTATTGTCACCCTGGAAGAAGAGCTATTGCTCCTAGCCCAGGTCTTGCTGTACAGATGGAGAAAAGAAATGTTCCCAGTGTGTCTTGCTGAACACTTGCAGGTATGGAAGGAAAAGCCCTGTTTGGATCTGGTCCTGTGTCAGCAGCAGTAACACAGGGAGGGCGTGGGAGAGAAGCACAGGTCAGCCCCTGTGGATGCTCTAATGAGCTGCTAAGAAAGAAGCCCTTCTTTTAGCTTGTCCTTCCTCAATGACACTGGCCAGGCATGAGGGATGTCCTCCTGTGCCAATGTCCTGATGCTGTGATGCTGCAGGTGTCTGGAGAAGGTGTGTCCTGCTGTGCTGGTGGGTGAGGGCCTCCTCACAGCCGTGGGCACACTGTGCCAGCCGGGGAGCAGGAGGGAGGGCGAGCCTGTGCTGTGCTTCTCTGCAGCCGTGTTCTGGGAAGGCGGGGAGAGGATGGCTCAGCTCGGGTCCTGCCTGTTCCCGCAGGGTGGAGAGCAGCTCTGCTCTGGCACAGGCGACACTCAGTTTACCCACAAACCTCATTGAAACAGTAGCAGAATATTAAACAGGAGCTCTTTGCTCTTCTGCTGTCTGCTTGGAAACTTGGAAAAGGGAGGGAACTTTCCTCCTGTCCATGCCAAAGGGCTGAATGGGCCTTTATACTGCTGGAATAGCATGGCAAGGCAGGCAGGAGACACCTATTTTCTTGGGGACATTTCCCAAATCTTTTTTATTTTAGGGTAGAAGACGTCTGTTCTTTGTTTTCTTAGAGAACTTGGTCTGCTGAAGCAGTGGCTTTACTGCTGCATAATGAAGCAATAGCTTTCAGTGACTTGAACATCAGTAGTGGTGTATCATTTTGACACATCGCTATCCAAAGTTCAGAGTCCAGTGCATTGATTCTGTTAGATTATACCCTCAAGGCATAGGATAGGTATCTTTGCTGTGAAGGAGATATAAAGGTCAGTTTCTCTGAGCACCTGGGTGATGAAGCAAAGGGCTTTGTCTGTGTTCCCTGTTCCAGGTCACTCTCCTTTAGGGTTTAGATTAAAACTGCTCAAATTTTCTTCTTGCAGCCCCGTTTCCAATGCATCAGATTGTGCTGTAGTAGCTCCTTTCCTGGCTTTCTTCACTTCTCTTGTCTCTTTCCTGCTTCTTTCACAGACAGCAACTCAGACAGCCTGGCCTTGCACTTATGCTCCGTACTGTTCATACTCAGAGAAAGCCAACTCTTTCCTTTTCTGCTGCAGCCATGGCTAAATGCATGTATGTTCTGGATGGTGTTCCTGTTATTTCAGCATCCCAGTTCAAAGGGGGCTTAGATGTTCCTTAAAACTGTATTCAATGCAAGGTGGCAGCAAATGAACTTTCAGAGAAGTCTTGCTCTCCCCTCCTAAGACCCCACTGCAGTTTTCTCTGGTTTTGATGACTTTTCTCTATTCGCTGCTCACACTGCCAGTTATTTGTATTGATTTCACAGCTTTGGAATAAGTCCTTTCTCTATGTTGAAGAAGTCCCTACTTCATTGGCAGCTTCATGTCTTTCCCTGTGTAAGTTATTTTTCTCTTGGAGAGCAGAGGGGTGGCAGTGCAGAGTCCCACATGTTTCACTTCTGTCACAACATTTGTTTAATTGCCCAACCATGTCACATTTCCATGCTGAGCACAGAAGGATAGTACCCCTTGGCCAGCTGTGCTGTAGGGCAGGGTGCTCTGTAATGTGCTGACTGCTGAGCTGCTTTCTACCCTCCCTGTTCCTTTTCTATTCCCACTGATGCCCAGGGTTCCTAATATCACTGCAAAATGAAGCACAATGCTGTTCAGGTCAGTACTCACCTGCAGCACCCCCCATGTGTCCTGCCTCTCTCAAAGTCTTTCTTTTCCCTCTGTTCGGCAGCCTCATGGATCGGTAGTACCTGGAATTTCTTTGAATGGCAATGTAATGTGTTGGGAAGTCCCCCTCGTGGGTCAGTGGGTCAGCACTTGCTGACTCTTCCTCACCTTCAGAGACTGACCCTGACTCTCTCAGAACCCTTTGGGAAAGGCCTTGCCAGAGCCCACCGGCAGAGAGCCTGTGGGCAGCTCCTCTCCCATGCTCATCCATGTCTTCCAGATCTTGTCTCTATAGCAACTGAGATGGTGGAACAGCAGCAGAGCAGCAGAAGACAGGTAGCATCTACAACTGCATCAGCTCTATCTGAATTAGAGGTGGAGACAGACAAACAAAACACAACAAAACAGAAGACAGGACAAAGTTCTGATTAGTTCAGAGGCCATACTCCATCATCTCTTTAGGATAATGAAACTTCCCAGGATGTTTTGTCAGACACCGTTCTGAGATCATCACTTTACAAACCTTATTCTAATGTCCTGAACATTGCTTTGACATGCTCATGGTTTTTCTTCCATGACATGGTAGTGCTACTGATGTCACTGGAAAAATGTTGTATTTTCTCTGCTGATGACCTCTCCTTTTTGTCAGCTGTGAGCAGCAGATTACTAGTTGATTTAGAGTAGATAACAGGTAGTGGTCACTCCCTTGTTTGTGAGGGTGAAAATCTTATTGAAGAGAAAGCTCTGTTAATCTGTCTATTATCTATGTAATTCTCCCTGTAATAGAAGAATTAATGCCCTTTTATGGGCTAGGTGCCTTCTAACACTTATCAAGAGTGCACACTCCTGCCGTGCACATAAATGAAGTAAAATCCATATACCCATCATGAAGGGAAGGTAGAAGAGACAAGATTATGTAGTGCAGAGACTTGATTTAGTTTTCCAGAGTTGCTCTCAAGTGCCAGTGTGCCTCCTCAGTGACATGGGGATGTTAGCACAGAGGTCTCACTGCTCCACGTGTCGGTACATGGACTGTGCCACTGCTCCCAAAGGGTTTTTAGGAGGCAAATCACTACAACAGCAAAACAGCAATTGATCCTTCAGCCTTTGCAAGACTGGGTAAAATGGGAACTGATTACTTAAGCATTTGCTGCTCCTTTGTGTGCTGAATTCTTACAGCTGTCAAATTCAGAGTACATAAGATGATTTTGTGACTGATGGGGCTATCATGAATAGTGGAAAGACATGCTCTGTAGGAAATGTGGATATGAAATTGACAGCTGGCTGAGAGAAGGGCATAAAATGGTGCTGTGCATTAGTCATTAGATGCTGTTTTGAGAAGTTACACATATCACTGGTTTGTTACAGTATATCCAACATACAAATACTCTAGAAAGGTAAGTGTTTCAGTTTTGTTCTTGGTCTTCTGTAATCTCTATGATCCCCTATGTGTCACAAACCTTTTCCTTGCTTGCTCCCCAGGGTCACTCCAGTTGACCCTGGAACATCAGAGACAGTTGCAACATCACTGGTAAATCCTCTGCTTTCCAAAATTTTATATGGCTCTGTGATTTGTCCTTGTAAAGGGTGGGGCACTACCTGTAATCATGCTCTGGGCTCTGCAGAGCTGCTTTCTCCTTTCATAACGCAAACCACAACATGCAGCTCATAACTGCTAAATTTGGATCCTAACTTCAATTCTGCCAAGACTTTTGGACTGTTTGGAACTGGTGGTTGCTCTGGGACTGTTTCCAGTGTTACAGAAAGTGTATGAAGGACCCATTTATAGGTTGTGGTGCTAAGTTTGGGTTGTAAGACTCTGAGGTATAGGGATTCACTAAGCTTGTTTCTGTGGCTCTGTGGAATAACAAAATAAAAACAGCTGCTGTTGGAGACAGTTTGAAAAGAAAGAAGTTATTTCTTTTCCTGGGCCTTTCTTAGTGTCACAAGACTAAAGTCCCAAAGGCTTGTTCCTTGTGACTGTGATGGAAGATGTCTGTTAATTGGACCAAAATTAGTGTTACATCTGTATTCCTTCCTAACCCAAAACTCTAACAATCACTAATTTTTGATTTCTTCCTCTTCTATAGATTTATGCCTTGTCTCTTGAGGAGATGAACCTATAACAATCTCCTTTATATCAAAGTTCCTGCGTGTTTCGAGTGGCCACCCTTTGTCCATGTGACTCAGAGACCTGTCTCTCTTATGGCCTTTGCAATGCTGACATAGTTTGCAGTGCTTAGCAAACTGCTGCTGGTGTTTTCTTCAAAAATGAGTTTAAATTTTCACAAGAGCTGCTCATCAGTTAAAGTTTTCACAGGAGCTGCATGCTCAAAACCACATAAATCTCCAAAGGGATCATTAGGCAAGAGGTGCTCACATGTGCAGTGAGAAGACTCTTTTCCCCTTTCACTTACTCAGTGAATATGAGAGTACCTGGATGTTATTGCTGAGCTTTTGCAAAGAAACTTGGGAGAGAAGGAGCCCCCAGCACTCAGGTGGGTTGCCCAAAGAGGTGACTATGCATTCAGTAGCCCCATCAAACTGTGCGTTCAGTGCCAGATAGTCCTCTTTTGGTCCATCAGAGGAGTGAAGGTGCCCATCCTAAACAGCCAGCTTGTGGCTGGCTACCAAACAGTCCCCAACAAACAAGATACTTGACCAGAAGTGAATATAGCAATGGAGGAGAGAAAGACTTCTATGTTTTCTGTGAGAAGTAGAGGGGGCACCTGTTTATTGTGGTGGTTATGAACAATATATATTGGTTTTCTACTTACTTTAAGAAGAGTTCTAGAACAGAGTATATTTCTGAAGGCAATGCTTCTGATCCCAAACCTGACAGTCTAAGAAATTCTTAAGAAACCATTTACTGATATCAAATAGTCTTGACTTTTGCAGGTTTTAGGCATATCAAAAAACTACTAAAGAGTTTAAAGGATACATTCAAATTTAATATGACATTATTCTGGTAGCAGTCAAGCTATTCAGTGACACAGAGAATGAATGACTCAGGCAGGTGTGGACCATAACTATCCTTGTCTGAGAGTATGCAGGAAATTTTTGAAGGAGGTGTTCACCTGTGATAATCACAGGTGAGCGTCAGGTCTTACCTCAGGAATAACCCATCCCAAGTATATTCCCATGTCACCTTAAGATCACATGGCTGCAGCATCCCCACTCACCTGGATGTGCTTTGTAGGCAAACACACTTCCCTGTAGATCATGGAGAGTAAAGCAGCAGTCTGTAGGGATAAGAGAAAGATGGCAACAGTGAAATCAGCACGTGATGCACATGTAGCAACACTAGAGATAGGCATTTTAACTCACACATAGTTCAGCCTTCAGGAATTTGACTGGATAGAAATTTTACTTGCCAATGGGAAAAATTGGCACTTAACAGCAAATGCTATGGATTTGTACAAGAACAGTTGAACTCAGAGATGTTGGGTAAAGTGCTAACAAAATTATAAATGAGACTGAGGTTCCTCAAGCAGCATGGACCTGGACACGTGCATGTGTGTAGGAAATAGGGACCACTGCTGCCTCTGGGATATTGGGACTGGATGTGTTTTCAAGGCATGGTCTGGCTGCGGATGTGACTAATTGTTGGCCCTTACTGTACTGGTTTGATGGGGATTCAAAGGGTCTCTGGTGTATGAAAGATGTATCAGGTGTATCTTATTTTAATCAGTTAGAGCTACTCAAGGATGTTTTTAGTAGTAGAAGCTTCAGGCTGAAAGCAGAGATTGTAGCTGTGTAGACCTGCAAATGGGTTTATTCTGGGTGTTTTCATCTGGGAGGCTGGAGCAGGAGGTACATTCTACCACTGGCTGAGCATCATTCCCTGTTTGCCCATCCCATGCAGTGCCGAGTGGGCACAGCTGCACGTGCCATGTCAGGGCCAGGCTGTGTGGCAGGGCCAGGCTGTGTGGCCGGGACAGGCAGTGTGGCCAGGACAGGCTGTTTGGTCTGTCCCTGGTGGCAGCCCTGGTTGGCAGTGGTGGCAGAAGGAGCTGCTGGGGGCTGGCAGCTGCAGAGAGTCAGGGGGGCTGCCTCAGCTGTTGCTGAGACAGGAGGGGTGCCAACTGTGTCTCAGCTGCTGGAAAGAGCCACCTCCTTCCCTGCCAGACCTGCTGCTTCACACACCCTGACCCCCTTCTCCATGGCAGTTCTACAGGGCTGCAGCACAACACAGGCAGCTGGATCCTGGATGCTTTGCTGCCCCTGTGAATTTGTGGCCATTGGCAATGGGCTATTTTGCTATGGCCGGTGCTGGCCCTGAGCTCACAGCCTCTGTCTCTGGGAGGATTTTTTCTGCTCACTCCCTTCCACTGCCACAAGGCAATCATTTTGTGGGACTCACTTGGCTCCCTGCACTCAGCCTTCCCTGGAATGGAAGGGGTGCAGCAGGATAAGACCAATGGCTTTGCTTGCTAGTGAATCCAGTCCTTCATTAAATTCCTAAATCCCCTTTAAATTGGGGAGGTGAATTTTCTGACTGAATAGTGTTAAGTACTGTAGTAAGGAAATTAAAGAACGCTGAAGGATTTTGAAATGAAAACTGCTCAATTTGCTGAGGTTATTCAGTGCTGTTGCCTAGTTTGGAAGGGTAATGAAGATTGCTTAATATTAATATTAGGACAGGCTGAAATCTCCAGCTGTGCAACTCAAGGATGTTTCAAAGCAGGAAATAACAGATGTGAATACATCTTGACTGCGTGGTTGGCCTGTATAGGTACATCCAGTCACAGAAGATGAATTGCCCTTGTCTGATTGCAAAATGTGTCCCCACCACTACCAGGAACAAGGTAACTCCTATGTCTGAGTGGCCACCCAAAGCAGGTGGATGGTCTCAGCACTGAGGGCAATGAAACTCTACACTGAGTTACCCACTGGTGTGTTAGTTTTGGGACTCAATGCGGGAATTACTGTCCTGGCTTTGGCTGTAGCATGTTTATGCTACAGAAAGGCAGAAGGTCTTATAATCTTTTCTTCCTTTTTGTGTGTTGAAGTTGTTTCAAGTAAAAAAATCCTCTTAATGACTCATCTGGAAGGTTTTGCATGCTGAATGTATATTTGATGACCCAGATGGAGCTCTTCTAAGACAATATTTTGAATTCAGGCCCTCATAGATAATATGGCTTCTTTAATACTTCTTCTTTAAATACAGTCTGAATGTACATGCAAATACTGATGTAGCTGCATCTTAACAGCTTCTTTCTAAAATGCTTTTTTAAAGTCTTGTGCAAACAAATAACAAACCTCTCCCTCCCACCAGCATCAGTTCCCCGTTATATCCCTGCTTATGCATTAGGCATTGATTTTTCCCATCTTCCTTGGTTTTCAGTGGAGTGGAATGTCACCTCTAAACTCTCTGACTCTGCATGATAATGGGGCAAACCCAGCAGTGTCAGGATGGAGCACAGTCCAAGATGCAGCAGCAGCCCTTACTCATGGGCACTCCTGCTGCTGTGGGTGCCAATCCCTCAAGGAGTGCCACATGGGAGGCGCTGCCAAGGCTGCAGGCTCCACACAGGCTCAGGCCTGCGTTTGCATCAGGAGATATTTCTGTGTGAGTCAGGGGAATAGTAACACCCACAGACTCAGACCCAGGCTCTGGCAGATTTAGCTCAGATTTAGCAGATGCTGCTGTGAAATCATTTGGCCTTCAGTGGTTTAGGGAAGGCTCAGATTGGGAGCTGCTGTGAGTGAGGTGCTCCCAGTGTGTTGCTGATCCAACCCTGCTCCGGGGGCTGACTGCCAGCAGAAGGGTGCACAGGCATGGGGACACCTTACCCTGAGCTCTTGGGGCACTGAGCTACCTGACCACACATCCATTCATGTTTCCATTGTTACTGGTGGGGATCACCATCCCTGGAAATGTTAACAATCCTGACCCTTTCTATTAGGTGGTGGCAAGAGACAGTTGAGCACATGTCCCTGTCCAAAGCAAGATACGTGCCATGTCATAAAGGAATTCCAACTATTTAGGTACAAGGCCAAGGTATTATTTGATTAAGGCACAGGAGTGGAGACAAAAAGGAGGAGCATGAGAACAGACTGATCAAAAAGTGAGACACAGTCCAAAGAGCTTCACAGCAGAAGCCAGACAACAATTTTGGGGATGCTGGCCAAAAGAACATCAAATAGCTTGACCCCACATGTTTCCAGGAATCAGACATTTTGTACTTATTATGTGAATAAGATTGAATTCTATAACCAGCCTTAACAGAATCGAACTACAACACTCCAATTTTGAGATAGTCTTTCAGATGAGGAAGTTTAACAGACTGGTTCTATGACTATGATTTAGTGCTGCTACCTTATTTATAGCAGGCAAAACCAACACAGAATTATGCAGTTTATAACACTCTTGTGACAAAATACCCCTTTATGTCTTGCACATATGTTATAGAGAACCTGTATTAGAAACATTTCAGAGATTAAAAATAAATCCATTGGACCCATTTAATACAGCCTCCAAACCATGTACTTTAGGCACCATGAGACAAAGGGAATGGGGTGTGGAGACAGAAACAGTACATGTAAATGGCTCAAACAGATCTAAAAATGTTTCCAGAATTATCTGGCATTGTGGGAAGGTCTTTGGATAGAGGTAAGCATACAGGTGTAAACATGGACACAAAATGAGTGTGTCCTAAACATGGTTACTTACATATGACAGGAAAGGATACTTATCTTCACACAATTCCCTCTGCATGAAACATGGGCTATTTATTGCAGCTACTTTGTGTTAATTAACTAATATATCTCAACATATACTTCATAAATAACTCAAATAACTGCATATTTTTCTGCTGCAGCATGATTAATCTTTTTGACTATTTACTGATTCTTTATTATTCAAAAACAATTATTTAAAAATATGTGCTTTCTTGTGTGCCACTAATAATGTCATCTATACTCAGTCCATGCATCTCAGAGAGTGATCCATCCCTATCCCCTTAAATTCCATGCTTCATCCCCTGGGTCTCATGTAGCAGGTGTAGCTATGGGCTAGAGCTAAGATGTTAAATAATAATTCCCCCTGTGGAGCAATTCTACACATATGTATATGTACATATCTGTGCATATATAAACACACGTGCTCTTCCACTGTGTAGGAGGAACCAGCCTCATTTTTAAAGCATACAGAAGAGTAGAAGTGCAAATCTACAAGCCCTTCTGGTTTTATTATACTGTCTTAGAAATAATTAGATTAAAATTTGACCATATTTTAATTAATTTCCTTAAATTATTACACATGCAATGGTGAAAGCACATCTTTGCTTGAGGATTTTGAGAGAGTCCTGAGAAGTAAAATGGGTAAAGCTCATCCTATTCCTCTGACATCACTGACATCTCTCTCTACTAACAAGAACTCCTGTCTCTAGAGGAAGCCCCCTTTCCTTTTCCCTGCTGTTTATGAAATGTTGTGCCTGATGCTATCCGGTTCCTTATTTCTGCTTAGAAGATTCTGGTGAAACTCTTGCTAAGTGGCAGTGGTTGGAAACTCATGAGGTTTTCTAGACTTATCTCTGGAAGAAAAGTGAATAATGAAAACCCCAATCACTGCCTCTCCTGTGCAGGAGGGAGTGCACATCCATTGGCTCAGGGCTCAGGTGCCATTCACAGGAGAGAGCCCCACAGCAGAAGACACCAATGTACTGTGCAAGTACACAAGGCCCTCAGCAGTCTGGCTGATGATCTCCTCTGTTTTATAGGGTTGCACGCAGGACATGTGGCTCCTTGTTCCTTTTTGTTTGTGCTGTCTGGGCTATGTGAAGCCTGCTAGCCATGGAATGTACATGCAACATAGAACTTACACTTTAAAAAATTCAATTACTCAGGCATGGAAGTTTTAGTCGCCAATGAAATGTCTTCATCAGAAACACAGTGCAAGAACTAACGTCCTAGGCAGAATTCCTGGCTGAAAGCAGAGAGGTTAATAATGCCAGGATACTTAGAAAAGGAAGATTAGCAGATGTCTTAGTTGAAGCTTTTAAAGACAGACTGGTTAGTAAGCAGAGAGGCCCAGTGTCCCTTGGGCAGACAACACCTGTACTGCTCTTAGGGAAAAATATAATGATGCTTTGCTGGTTGCATATGAGACACTTTTTATGGAAGAAATGAGCAGGGGTGGTTGTTTGAACTACAGAGAGGTAAGAACTCACAGGGCTTTTTATTTGAAACCTTCCATACAGCAGCAGGAAAAGAGAGGGATGATTTTGTTGATCAAGAAATAGTAGAGCTCTCAGTTTGTCCTCCCTCGGTGGTTATTGGGTGGAGGGTGCAAGGAGTGTCTGTTTGGTGAATCTGCTGGCAAATTTGTAGCTGCAAGGGAGCCAGAAGTCAGTATGAAATCAGAATCCTGTTAAACTGGTTACTGCTGGCGTGCAAAGCCAGGCAGGGTTGGAGTGCTGCTGTGCCAGGCTATCCTTGTCAACTACATCAAGCTAATTTCAGCTAATTTCAAACCTGACATAAGCTGATACTATTCTTACAGCCTGTTACTCTGACTGCACATGTCTTTAGTAACTCATAAAAGCACTTGATACACATCTCTCTGGAAACCGTACAGCGAACAGCAAGGGCTGATGCAAACTGCCCCTTCAGGAGGCTCCTTTTAGCCCCAGTGGAGGACCCAGCAGAAAGAGAAGCTCTCAGGGCTGCAGGTCCTTCTGTCCTAGCTCTGAGGGACTGGCTCAGGGCTTAGGCCATCCCACCCAAACCTCCCCCACTTACCAGCTCCAGCCCTGGCCAGCATGGCCCTGCAGAAAATGAGGGACACGTGAGTGCTCAGGCTGTGTGAGGCTCCAGCTCTGGGCCAAGTAAGTGTGTCTGCAGCCCTCCCTCTGTGATTCACTCAGCTGAGTGCTGGAAAAGATTGGCAAACCTTTTCTTGTCGGATTGTTCCTTCTAGCAGCCCTTGTTACCCTCCTCTTCATCCCCAGTTTTTAAGCACAGAAAGAGGAAGGTTGGGATGAGGGCAGTGAATCTCACAAGATAAGGTCCTGTGAGAACAGATGTCATCTTGCAGCTCTGCTGCAGTTCCCTGGGCAACCTTGGGCACGTCAGAGTGTTTCCTGAGTCTTAATTCCCCATCTCTAGGCTGGGATTTGTATATTACAGTTTATGAATATTCCTATATTTCTTCCA
Source organism: Pithys albifrons albifrons (assembly GCF_047495875.1). Taxonomy (NCBI): domain Eukaryota; kingdom Metazoa; phylum Chordata; class Aves; order Passeriformes; family Thamnophilidae; genus Pithys; species Pithys albifrons. The sequence continues at coordinate 1,141,897 of NC_092468.1, read as the reverse complement.
CAGCCTTTTTTTCTTCTGGGTTACTTGAGCAGAAGCCTAATGTTAGTACAAGAGCACGACATGAGGTAGCCCGATGTGTTGAAAAGAGCCCTGGACAATACTGTAATTAAAGGGAAAAAGGAACCAGTTTTAATATTTTCCTCTTTTTGGTAATTTTTCATTTGGTGCTTTCTACATTTCAGTCCCCAAGAGAAAAGCAGGCAATTTGTCTAAATTTCTAGTTCCTTGGTGTTTCTGTTGTTCTTCCTAAGTTTCATTTGAGCTGGCTGGAACTTCTGAAAAAGGGGTTCTTGTTTTAGGAATTGCTTCCTTTTGGAACAGCAAAGTGCAAGTTTTGCAGATTGAGTAACCAGCTTGACCTGTTCTTTCATAGACATCTGTTTGAAAGACAATTTTGGATAGGAAAGACAAGGTAGGGAGGAGAGATGAGATTTCCAGATTGTTTTAGGCTTTACTGAGTCTTGTCAGTTTTCCTTATACTAGATCTAATGGGGCCGCTTCCATGGGGTGCTGCTTGGAAAAACAAAATATTTCCTCCAGGGACTATTGTGGGAAAAATACTTATTGTCTATAGAAATCATAGAACAAGCTACTTCCAAAATGAAAACCTGAGTGAAAACCCCAGACTTTGGCCACATACTCAGGGACAGATGATGGTAATTATATAGTTAAAGCACTTTACATTGCCTTGCAAATGTCCTCTCCAAATTATACCAATGTGGGACAATGGGTTCTTTGTCTCTGGGTTCTTATTTTCTGGCAGTTACTTCGGTGTTTCACACATACTCCTGTATTTACAGTTGGTCTTAATCTGGATTGGATTTGTCAGTCCCAATTTGAAGTCGGAGAAAATCAGCCCTGAATAAAATTCTGTCCATCTTTTAAAATGTATGTGAGCCAGTTAGTACTTTTTTCAGGAGCAGTGAAATATTCTACATACTTTGCATTATTTTAGTGTAATTTCCTGCTTTCAGCTAGATCTGGAAGAGACAGCTCTGCTATAGTGGTGGAATCCCTTGACAGTTTAAGATCTCAAGAGCTGGCTTGTTCTTATGAAATCTGAGTCCTTATTTACTTTGTGCATTTAAAAATATACATAATTGCTGGGACAGAGTTCACAGCTACACTGGATTCATAGCAGTTGGTCTCCTGAGAGTGAAAGTTTGGCTAAGAGGAAGGATCAGCCCGGATTTAAGAGGAAAACAGGCTGTTCTTCACATTTGCTGTATTTATTTGTATATTTTTTTAACGCAAGGTCACACATAAACTGTTGCCAGGAAAAATCACCACTTGTTCTACCCCAGGAAAAAGACCCACGCTTTGGTTGGCTAGTTTGGGGGAAGTTTGCTGTTTAGTTGGTCACATTAAGGCTGCTTTGTGCCAGCTGGGTCTCCCCTCTGACCAGGCTTCCTCCCTGCAGTGGGTTTGGGGCCTGTCAAGTTGTGCCAGTGGTGTCTCTCCCCTTTGCCAGCCAATATTTCAACCATGTCACAACTGTGCTCTCTCTGGGTTGCACAGAACTCCTTCATAGTGACTTTACTTGCAGAGTCAGTTCTTTCCTGGGCATTATATTTGTGCCTTTGTTTGTGGCCTGAGGTTTCATTCATTTTCTGTATCCCCCCAGAATAGGGTTTTACTCACCTGATACTCAGGGGCTGAACCAGTCTTTCATTTGCCATCAGAATGAGGTATGTCCAAAAAGTCTGAACTAAACTCCCCCAAGCAGTTACAGATTTGAAATTCAGTTGTGAATCCAGAGGTGGGTATGTTCTGCAGAAGTTTGCTGTCCTTCAGTCCTTGTACCTTCCTGTCAGTTCTGCTTGAGAGTAAAGTTTCCCTCAGACTTTGTTTGCTCAGTTTCCAGAGTCACAGCAAACACAGTTTAAAGGAACAGCCTTCTCTTTACCCAGATAAGTTAGTACAAATATGCCCTGATTGTCCTTTGCACTGCTTGTGCCAAGCCTTAATGACAGAGCATTGTTAAACCTCCCATATAAATCTTTAACAACTGGGTGAAACTTCAGTCCAAATATGAAAACTCAAATGAGTGGAAAGAGTAAATGGTATTTGCTTACACATTTAAGGCCCACTGGCTCAGAAACTGCTCTTGCTCTACATTATCTACAGTCAGTTGAAATGAAAAGACCTAAGTGTTTATGACTATTTTTAGATTTCCATTTCTTAATTTCATGTGTGGTCACATACCTGGGCACTGGGGTGGATATAGCAGAGCCAACCTGGTTTTATTGTAAGGCCTCTTGGATCAGTTCATCCAAATGCCTGGTATAATTTTCTTCCTTGAAATAATTTGATTTTTATTCAGGTTGCTTGCTTGCTATGTTTTGAATGTCCCTCTTCTGGTGGCAGCTTAGGCCCAGTGCTCCAAAGTAGTACAAACAAGTCTGTAATTGCTGTAGATACCTGTGCAGTGCTACACTTAGGAGAGAAGTTTTCCCTCAACTTTGAATAACTCACTTGGTGTTTTTAAGTCCACAGTTGGATTGACTCTTACAAGAACCATCACATTACCTGCTGATTTTGATGCTGGTCTTTCCTTTGATTTTTATTTTCTTTTTGAAATTCACTGAACTTGCCAAGTCCCTTGTTCATCTCAAAATATTTTAATTGGTCACAAAATTACCCTATTCCTTTTAAAATGCAGCTGCATGCTCAGCCTACTCTGTGTAAGGTCAGATGTTGCCTGAGTTACACCTGGGTTAATCTGAGATCAGTTATCATAGTTTCATGGTCAGCAATGTCAGTGTCCCTTTATATTATCTGAGGGCCTGGCCTGGGCATAGAGGGCTGCCAACAATTAATTCTGTAATGATTAATCAAGGTTACCATCAGACCTGCTCAATCCTGGTCTGAGTGCCAGCAGGACCTGGGAACGAGGGATGCCATGGAATTTGGGCTCCTCTCTGTCGCAAGAGTTGCCCAGGGTGAGCCTAGCTAGCCTTGTGCTTCAGCCTTGCTTATCTGATTGTCCCAACACTGCAGAGTCCATGAAGCAAGGAGCTCTGGGTTTATTGCATTTTCTAGACAGTAAATTGCTCCAGTAAGTCCTTCTTAGTGTTGCTATTTTGAAGGCTAAATAAATCCTGCTTCTATACAATCCCCTTTTTTGTACATAAATCTCACTACCTCTTTTCCTTTGCTACCCAAAGATTGTACCATTCAGTTTGTTACCAAAATAAAGTACATTTCTTCCTTTTCCTGTCCCAAATGGGCAAAATAAATGGAAAAATGTAATGTGTGTGATGGGCAGGCTGTTTATTGGGTGTTGTCTCTCACAGGGTAAGGCAGCTCCCCTGTGACAAACCCACGACTCACTGTGGGGTGTCACAAGGCTCACAGGTCTTACAGGCTGTGGGGTGGTGCTGTTACCCTTTCGGCTGAGGGAGTATTTTTTGATTTTGTCCAATTTTTTTCTATAAGGCAAGGAAATAAGTTGTGCAAGGCTACTACTTACTGCCAGAGAAACACCAGCAGAGGCTTCTGTGCTTACTCCCATCATGGAAAACAGCAGTAACGTAACTGGAGTCAGTGGTGCATGAAATGGTGCCCAGTGAGTACCTGCTCCTCATGCCTGTTGCTCCTGCAGTTGATAAGGATAGTGAGGTGCTGGTCTCAAATGTGCTCAGAGGCTCTTTTCCTTAACTGGAATAGGCCCTGAAAGAAAACTCTGAAAGTTTCCTTGTCCAGTGAACTCTGTTTCCTAAAGAGCCCTGCCATTAGCATTTGCTTTTACATTCATAATTATTATTACTTTGGCTTTTCTTCTTTTTTTTCATCTCCCCTGACAGAGCAGACTTTCAGACAGAGCTCAGGTCTATAGCATTTATCTCCTGCACCAGCGATACCTATTCCCAGTGCCTGGAGAGCAGCCCGTTGTGTCTGAACTGAAATGTGCAGCACAAGGTGTTTGTGTGGTGTGACCCCACAGACCTCCTGGGTTTAACTTCAGCTGCCCCCTGACAGCAGCCACACTGCACAGTGTGGAGAAAATCCTGAGTTACCTGGGTCAGCCTTGCCTTGCAATGGTGCCAGGAATCAACGGGTTCAGGTTTGAACATTTTGCAAGGGAAATATACAGGGATAATTTTTAATGGACTAGGTGTCACTCACTAACTGTACCATCTCTTGTTTTCCTGGTAATTGCTTTTCGCATACACTCAGAAGCATTAGCTTATGAATTATTCTTCTCAGCCCCCATTTGCAGCTATTGCTGTATCTTTCCTAAGAGGTGACACCCAAAAGTGAATGTGGTCCTCCAAATTCAAATACTCCATTGTTCAGGATTCTGTCATTATATTATCTTCTGCATTATTTTTATATCCTCTTATTAATACACCCACACACCCCATTTGCATTTTTTAGCCTTTTAAAAAATGTTTTCTTTACAGCAATCAGATATAAGGGCAATGAAGTAAGTGCAGAACAGTAGAAGTGAGGGGCTTGATCCTTCTCACACTTAAACCCATTTTGAACTTCACTGGTGACACTGATTCTGATTTACACAGAAAGGAAAGAGGGAGGGTCAGGCCATGCACATCTACAGAGAGACATCCACTTTTGCTAGTTAATAAGGAACAGTTTTGTAAAATAGTTGCACCCCACAACATGTTTGGAAAAATACTTTTTCTTTTATCAGCAAACAGGGCTTTTGCAGCTAGGGGACTGTGGTTTGGGCTGGAGGCTGCAGAGCAGCAGAGCTGGAACCTGGATGCTGCAGTGATTGGTGCTGACCGTGCAGGGAGGCAGCACAGGGTGCCTTTGTGGGATTGTTCTGCACAGGCACCAGGGTTCACCTAGTTTAACCTCCCCACAGGACTAAGCAGCACATTCTTCATTTGGGGAGTAGTTTTAGCCTCTGCACAGCTGCATTTACCTGTCCTGCGGAGTGGGCCGAAGGCAGGGCACTCCAGCTGGTGGCAGAGCAGTGTGTGGGGTTCTACTTGGAAAGAAAGAGATGATAGGGGAGATGGAAGGTGTCCTGAGGCCCAGCCACTCTGCCATGTGCTGCCACCATAGCCCATGAAACCATTGCCACCGCAGCAAGCCATATTTTGCTTCCACTCAGAAGAGATGGACAACAAGTTTTAAACTGCAGCTGGGCAAGGTGATTTCTATTAAACAAATGAGTATTTATGGGTTGTCTGGCTGCAGAAGCCAAGTGTGTGACTCAGAAAATAAGCTGAGTAACACTGCTGCTAGCCAGGGAGAACAAAAAAGGTGAAGAAATACATAAAGCAATCTTTCATGTCTGGCGTTTTGGCAGACTGCACCTTAGAAGCCTCTTCAGCGTCTCTCCTCATTAATTGCTTCTGCTTTGGATTTTCTCCTGAAGTCACTGTTGAAAGTTATTATCTGGTGGATATCAATAGCATTGTATCTGGAGGAACTTTTCCACACACAGATTTTTGCTTGATTACAGGCAAAGCAGTGAGATACAAATGTCTTCGGGCTTCTCGAGTGTGCCCCAGTTAAGGCAGTACTTTACTTGCCCAGATAGACAAGGTTGGTAAACACAGGGAGTGTTTAACGATGCAGCTAATTAGATCCCATGGCTAAGTGCCAGTCTGGGAGGTGAGCCTTCTCCTCCTGTCAACAGCTTCGTGCTCTTGCTCCTACTGCAGGTTCTGCTGCTTGTTTGACTCTTGCTGACACAGTCCAGGACAATGACCTAGCAGAAACTGTTCACTTTTTCTTTTACAGATTAGTGTTCTGCCAGGCTGACATCTTCTGATGGCTTGCCAAGGTAAGATGAGTATCCATGCTGGCACAAGGGATACAGGGTTGCTCAAGAGAGAGGAAGGAGAGTAACACAGAAGCATTACATTAATTCAGTTGGTCAATTGATTGGTTGTAAATCCACACCTTTGCAACTCCCTCTTTGGCTTGCACAGATCAACCACAACTGCCATCACTTGCAGAGATTTTCTTCCTCTTTTTCATTATTAGCAAGATCTGCTCACAGGATTGTTTTTCATTTTTTCAGATCACTTCAAAGACAAGAAATATTAATGGCAGCAATGGGAACACAGCAGAGAAGGGGAGAAAGCAGGGTACACAGCAAGGACTGGGATCAGAAAGGTTGTCTGACAGCGGTACCACAATGTAGTGATGAAATAATTTGCTTGGATACTCCCAGCAGCTGCAGGCTTAGATGCTCTAGGCCAGGCAGGGCACAACTGGGAGAAGGGGAGCTGCCACCTCTGCTTCCTCAGCTGTGACCCCAGGCTCATACTCTACCCTCTGTTGCTCTGTCTGATTCTCCCCAGCTCATTGCCTGCAGCTGCTGGGATAGTTTGGCCCTGGAACAATCTTCTCAGATGCTCCGGAAGCTGCACCTGCCTGCACCAGCATGCCATTCCTGTATCCCTGCCTGGGCTCCCCGTGTTAACCCTTTTCTTATCCAGAAAGCATGTGCTGATGGATTGGAGATGTGTGTGGCCAGGAGAGGAATGTTGGATTATCACAGCTCTGTCAGTTGCTGGTTATAACCCTTTTGTGGAGTCTTTTGGCAAACTTTCCCAGAGCTCAGGATCACTCTAAGAGAAAGTGCTGGGACCAGAGGAACTCTCCCATCCTCAGTACCAGGACAGAAGAGGATCAAGAAATAAGACAGCATGTTGAACTGTATAAGCATTAGAAACAACAACTGCTCCACATCCACAGTGCTGTCAACCTGTGCAGGTACAAATATGCTGCTTAATTACTATGATAATGTAAAAGTCCTTCCCTATTGTTTGTCCAGCTCAAGTGGAACCACCCCTTATATGCAAAGCAGGATTGCTATTTAAATGTCAGCTTGTGTATACATGCCAGCTGCTGGTTTTCTTGGGGATCCAGGACAGCTGACATTGCTGCCAACATAAATAATTTTTCAGGTTGGAGACTAGTGGGTAAGAGTGTGGTGAGCCTCTATTTTATCTGCTCCAATAGGAGTGCTTTTAGGTTCTGCTTGTCTGGTTTTTTTTTCCCTTTTGACGTGACTTCCAGGAGACAGAGAGAAAAAGGTATTATTTTTCTTTTCTTTTTTTTTTTTTCTTTTTAATACCAACAAAATTTTTCATAACACTGAACATTTCTAGAAACTAAAAAGATAAATATGACATTTTGGAGGTTCAAGTAGCAGTGCAGTTTGTTTATTCCTCCACCAAACATATTTTAAGAAAAATACTGATTCTTCATATAATTCCTCGCTGGTGCTGAGAAAACCTCCACTTTAAGCTATGGGAGCTACAACAGTTTAAAACCAGAACTTGGTTGATTGTTAGGAAACCATGTACTGGGGAGCCTGCAAATCCCCATGTAAATGTGGTATGAAGTTTTTACCACAAGAAAAACTTTCTGTTTCTAGTGTGATTAAAAAGTTTAATCCAATTGGCTACTGGATTAAAGTAATTCCAGTTTTGTGTCTTTTTCAGTTTTGAATTCTGAATGGTTCAGTTTGTTTAAGGTTTATTTTTTGACAGTTTCACTGATAACGTCCTTCTAACTTTACACTGAATATGAGTTATCAGACTAAATAAAAGTGTGTTGCCTGGCTTGTTAAGAAGTTCTACAGCCTGGATTTAGTGTGGCATCTGGTCTAAGGGCACAAGCAGGCTGGGGATGGAGCACTCCAGTGCTGGGCTGTAGCAGAAACAGGCGCAACCAGGCTGTTCAGCAGGGAGGAAAGGCTTCCACATGGGAATACACTGTGGAGCAAGGATTCCAGAAGCAAACTGGATCTTCTGTTTCTTAGCCCTGTACAACTGGAATGTGGTTACTCCTGGGAGTCCTCTATGAAATATCCCAGTGGAAAAGTCTTATTTTCCTTTAAGAGAAACAGGGAATGTGTTTCAGCATAATGCTTACTTGAAATGCTTTATATGTTTGGAAAGCACTGTAAACCAAGTCTGATGTTGAGTAGAGAATGACTGGACTTGGATTCTTGTGCTCACCTTGCAAAACAGAGTTTTAGTTTGGTTTTGTGTTGGGTGCTCTCTGGGGTCTTTTTTTTGTGTTTTTACCCCCAAACCCTTCCTGAATGGGTTGTCTGGTTTTTGTGGGACCTATCTGAAATCATTCAAGAAGAACAAGCTGCCTGCTGCACACAGTGGAGACCAAGAGTTCAGCACGTTACCTCATCTCTGCTGGTTTGTTTTTAAAGACATGCTGTCATTTCAGCTTGGATCTGGACATGTTAAGAACAGGTTTTTACAGAAGCTGAGGCCAGTGGAAATGTTATCCTTTTGAGTCACTTTTCTTGGAGAAGGGTAAAGCAAATAAACATGCAAGCACTCATCCTGCTCTACAGACAAGTCCATGTGAGCTGCTCTGAAGGACAGAAGTGGAAGGAACACAAGTACCCTCTCCTGGTATCTACCACTACCCTTAGTGCCACTTGGGCTCCTTCCAGGCATTAGATCCATCACAGATTCATTTGTTGACAACTGTTATTTTTTATTTTTTTTTACTCTTCTGCTGTGCTGGAAACGGTCTGTACTTTGGAAATCATTACACTGTGTAACTTACAAACTATGAGTAATGGCTTTCTCCATTTTAACTCCCCCTTCTCTTAGTCTTTCCACTGTCCTCATCCTTTCCTGTCTGCCTGGTCCTGCCTGAAGGTGAGGTACTGGATCTTGGTGCAGCAGCTTCCCTCGTGCCTTGGAGAGGAATTGCAGGTAAACAGCATTCTCCCTGAACAGGACACTTTGCAGGAATAAGCCTGAGAAATAAATTAAACACTTCAGTAAATACAAAAACACAGAAGGGGATATTGACTTAATGGCTGCAAGATAAATTTCCCTTCTCCTCACCAGAACCTCTTTTATCCAGGAAAAGGTGAGGACTTATGTTCTTTTCTCTTAGGAAAAATTACCTTTCTCACTCCTTTACCCCATGCAAAAGTACAGCTAAGTCTCTCCAGTGTTGTTGTTACAGGTCTGAGCAATTTTTGTTTCCTTGTGTACAGCTCTCCAGTCTCCTGCTTGTCTTTCTGGCCTTTGTGTTCCAGAAGGTTATCTTTTTTTCCCCCAGTTATAGCTCTTGGGATTTCAAAAGATAATGCTGTGATCTACAAACTTGGCCAATGCCCTTGGGTAATGCTGGCTGCAATACTTTTTTCCTTTGCAGGCCAGGCAGTGCTATTTTAGTAGGGTTTAGGAGCAGAGTAGCATCATGGATACTGCATCCTCTGGCAATTTAGCCTTGGAGGGACTAGTGTGTGTGATATGAATTCCCATGTGCTGGAGGATGAGCTTTGAAATGCTCTTCATGTGGCTGTCCTGTCAATGATTTGCCAATTTTACTTTTATTCAGGTGGGTCTAGTTATTGGGTTTGCCTTTGAAAATGGGTAGAGGTCAAGAGAAAAATCAATTCTTTTCAGCTGACTGGAGAAATAACTAAATCCAGCATAATTTTGTTCTTATATATATATAAAAGAACTTTATTTAAAGATCCTGCATTTTGGATTCTGTGTGAAACTCAAATAGTTATAACTCAATCTCTGCTTGAGGATCCATAAGGGAGAAGGCAGAAGAGGCTGAGTACTGACTTTGTGTTTAAAAAAGGATGGAAGAGTTTCTCTGCAGATGGATACACAGTATGTGTATATATATATATGCATACAGCCATAATAGCCACACTGTGTAGGGTGTATATATATATATGTGTGTATTTGTGTATACACACACTCACACATATCTCTCTTTATTCTCTGGATAGATGGAAAAGTCACTTGGTTCTAGTGTTTTCCTTGATAATAGTTGTGGGTGCTGTGTCCAGGAGCCTCAGCCTTGTTTCTATGGCAGCTATTCCCAGTTCAGCAAGTCCCTCAATCCCCGTTTGGCAATAAGGAGAAGAGTGTTGTGACACTCACACTGAGTCTGTCACAGAGGGGTTGAGAGTGTGGCAGAGGTGTCTGCAGGTGACAGGCTCACACGGGCTGTAGCATGGCCTCCTGTGGCACTGGTCTCGTGGCTTCCCATTAAGGGCTTCATGGTGTAGCCCAGAACTCTCTTTCTCTTTCCTCCTCTCCTTTATTTTTTTCCCCTTTCTTTTTCTTCCCTCTTACCCTGCCCTGGAGCAGGACTGCAGTATCAGAATGGCAGACTGCAGTATCATGAGCAGGAATGCCAGGGAACCTGTGCTGCACTAGACAGGCTGACTAATTCTCTTTAAATACTCTCCCTTTAAATAGTCTGGAAGCACACTGGTGAGTTCTGTTCCAGGAGCTGTGAGCACACAGCCATGGCTGTGGGCTGTATAAATAGCCACATCCATGCTGGGAAGTGGCGAACAGCACAGTTATTTGTTCTAGGAAGGTCTTCCTACTTCCTTCATATTGTTGCCTGGATAGCTGGCATCCAGTTCTGGTAACATTCTGTACAGCAGCAGTGCTGCTGCCTTTTCTCACAGTCAGTGACAGTGAGGAGGGAGCAGCTGCTTCTGGGAGATGGACTTCCCTATCCAGTGGCTTCAGATCTGAGTGGCAGTGGAGCTGTGGGGCTGGGGTCTGCACAGTTGGCTTTACCTAAACCAGTGCAGTTCAGACCCTTCTGAGCAGTGCTGCGAGTTCAAAAATCTCACTGGTATTTATAGCATCTGCAAAGCTAAAGTAAGGAATATTTAAACATTTCCTGCCTGGCTATAGATCTGGTTAGAGTGTAATGCGATGGTGCTGTCTGGGGAGGATGAACTCAGACTATCTGTGCTGTCCTAAGTCAGTAATCAGCACTGCAAAACAAAAACAAATAAAATAACTGTGGACTGAGTCTATGTTAGTTACACTGGCTAATACAAGCTTTCCTCTTGAACATGGAAGAGGGCAAACTATTCTCCAGGTAGGTACATGCACTCTGCAGCTGCCTCCATGTCTGGTCCTGAGTTATCAAGACAGCCTTCAAAAACACCAGGATCTGATCCATGACCAGTAACCACTACAGCACTTGCCAAGTCTTAGATAAATAGGAGACTCCTCAACGAAGAGTGCAGCAAGTCTTGTCTCAGCTGAGGTAGGAGGCATTTGAATTTCTTACTCATAGTGTATTGTCATCTTCTCCCTGCCATCCTACCCACTCAATGCGTCAGAGATCTGAAGCTTGATTTTTTTAGTATTCATTTTTCATTTTTTCCTTCTCCCCTTCTCTGCTGAACAGGGGATACCCTGCCCTTCAGGTTCTGGTGCATACTCTCAGAGAATGCAATTTTTTCCTTTTCCGTTTTTCTTTTTTTTTTTTCCTTTCCTTTCCTGTTTTTTCCCCTATCTGCTCAGACATAGTTCCCTCAAGCCACTGAGTTTTTACAGGGTAAGTTGGTTCACAGGAGACACTTGGTGCAAGAGAACAGAGGACTGAGGAGAGGAACAGAGACTGTGGGGGCATAGCACAGACCAGTTACACAGAGGAAGCTTCCCTAAAATCTTCCTTGTGTTTTCTTTCCTTCATAACATTGATTTTAAGTCACTGTAAAGAGCACAAGGTTTTCAGCTGGTCAGAAGTGCCACCCAAAGCAATGGGACACCATTCAGACTGTTCTTCAATCTCATGAAAAGAGGGATGTTCTCTTCATTTCTCTTTTTCATTCTCAGTGCTTGCCATCTCCAAACTGGGGCACAGCTGGGGTCAGGGACTGCCTCAGTATATCATTTATATGGAATTTTAAGCTCATATTTAGCAAAGAAGAAGTTCTGTGCTGGGTTTTGGATGCACCATCAACAGAGACATTAATGACCTTCTCAGGGGAAGTACTACAATCTCTTATTATCAACAGTCTTCTGAATTATACAGTAATCCCACAAAAGTCACAGCCTGTGAATTTAATTAAAAAGACAAAGCACAGCACAGTGTTTTTATTAACTATATTTAGTGCACTTACCTTGTGACACTCCAGTCAGCTCAACTGGGCTCTCCCAGGTAAGTGTGGCCTGAGTTCCAGCTCCTCTGTTACACACGGGTTCTCTTTGGAAAAGCAGAAGAAACAGACAAAGCTGAAAGTAGCAGATGTTATGTTTCAATGCAGGACAGGTCCCACTGAGCAGGGAGAGCAGAGCCTATCAGGCTTTGCTTGGTCAAAATACAATGTGCTTTATCTTCTTCCCTCCAGCACAATGGCTTCGTTCCCTGTCTTGGAGCAAGAGACGTTGTTCCGGAATGGTACCTGGAGCTATCGAATTCCAGCCCTGCTGTACCTGCCCCGGTTCAGCATGATCCTGGCTTTCGCTGAGGAGCGAGAGGATGTGGTGGATGAACATGCCAAGCTCATAGCAATGCGTAGGGGCATGTATGACCCCACTATGCACCGTGTTCAGGTACCAGTGCAGGGGGGAACGGGGACACTGCCCACCTGTGCTGCTCACCTGTCCCCAAAGGAGCTTAGTGTATTCACCCTCATGCTGGAGGGATAGGGCAGCCTCTCCTCCCCAATTACAGGAGGCAAATCTGCCACTAAATAATGCATGTGTCGCTGTAACTGCTGGGAGTCAACCCTGGGATGGGCAGCTGGTGGGGGCACTGAAGTGGGGCAGGTGCAGCAGATTCTCTGTGAGTGGCTTTTGACCCATCATTGCAGAGCTGGGCATGCAGACAGTAAGATGTGGAGGAGAGGCAGAAGTGGGGAGTGGCACAAGGGTGGGGAGGAGTAAATTAGCAATCAGTTACTACTTTTTTTGGTTTTAATTCATCATTTTAGGACTGATTTCTGATTTAAAAACAATTGAGAAGAGCAAGTCTCCCCACACAAAAAAGTGGTGTCTGGTGTGTCAGTACCAGGGAATTGGCTACTTGATTACCCTACCAGTTATTATTAACAGTTCCCCTGCTGGGTGGCTGCAGAGGGTGGAAATTCTATTGATAATAATTTTTTTTGCATTTGAAAAGGCATTAATGTCTTGGGAAAAAAGAAAAGTAATTATATTTTTGTATTCCAAACCTTCACTGGCTGTCTTAGATTATACACTCCTAAGAGCTGGATTCTGCCTAGCAGAAGCAGCCTCTGAGAACACCTGCAGTGTCAGACCATTCAGCTGGCATCTTGTGTAACTCTCTGTAATTGAGTTAAGTAGGGTTCAGTTGGTCATGAACTTAGTCATTTGGGTTCACATGCCAGAGTTTCTTAAAATGGAAATATTGAATATTCAAAAAAAGTTAATATAGGCTGAATAGACAAACAGAAAACATGATCAAAAAGGGTAATCAGCAACTCAGGGCAGAGCTAATTAGTATAATCTTACTGGAAACTACTACTTCTTTTACCAAGGCAATAACACTATGTAGTCAAATTTTCTAACAGCAATGTGAGTTTCTTCTCATGTTAGAAATGTGATTGTGTTAGGTGCTATTCATTTAAACAAAGACAGGGCTTGCAGGGTAGTTATGCCTGCTCTGTGACCTGTTTTCTGAGTTGGGCAGCTCAGGGTCCAAATCTCCATGCCAGAGCATTCAAAGCTGTGCAGTCAGCCCACCAGGGGGCCTCAGTGTAGGCTGGGATGCCCATTCACACACAGGTCAAAGTGGAGGAATAGGAGTTTGCATGGAAAGGAATTTGTCAGCATCCAGGATACTTGAAAAGGGCTCAGGTATCTCTGTGACTTCCTAAGAAAAATTGACACAGCAGTGTCTGCACCAGCACACTTTGACCACTGTGCATGTCTATGTGTCAACTCTGTATTTGTGAGAATTTCTGAAAATTAGGCTGCTATAGCTTTTCAACCAGTGTCATCAGCCACCAGCTGCACTGAGGTACTGAGCTATCAGCTCCTTAGACAGTAGTAATAAAAAGGACATAACCCACCTGCTTGGTGAAGTGCATATGCTTTGTGTCATCCAAAGAATTTTCACTTACCTTTGGTGATGCCAGATTATTGTTTTCCCATTTCTTGCTCTTATCCGCAACCTCTTCTGTTCTTCCCATGCTCTTCTGTAACTTTTATCCAGGCATCCTTGCACTGTAATGTGGAACTGTTTGTAATGGTGTGTTTCCTTCTTGTCTCCCTTCACACGGGCCCTGGCAGTGGAATAACATGGAGACTCTTGTCAGTGCACAGCTCAAAGACCACCGATCTATGAACCCATGCCCAGTTTATGATGAGGTCTCAGGGAAACTGATCCTGTTCTTCATAGCTGTCCCAGGAAAGATCTCTGAGCAGCATCAGCTCAGGACAAAGATCAACCTAGTACGTCTCTGCTACATCACCAGCATGGACCAAGGGCGCACCTGGAGCGCTGCCCAGGATGTCACTGATGGCACCATTAGGGCTGAGTACAAGAACTGGGCCACATTTGCGGTGGGGCCGGGTCATGGATTACAGTTGCTCAATGAGGCTCAGAGCCTCGTGATTCCTGCCTATGCCTATCGTATCTTGGACCCTCAGCAACACCCCACCCCTCACGCCTTCTGCTTCATCAGCTCTGACCACGGCACAACATGGGAGCTGGGCAACTTCGTGGGGGAGGAGAGCGCAGTGGAGTGCCAGGTAGCAGAGGTGCACACCTGTGGCAGGAAGGTCCTGTACTGCAATGCCAGAAGCACCAGGGGAGCCAGAATCCAGGCCATCAGCTACAACCATGGGGTGGACTTTGAGGGAGGCCATCGGGTTGAAATGCTGGTAGAACCTCCCTCTGGATGCCATGGAAGTGTTATTGCTTTTCCACCTCCTCCTGATGCCAGGTGCCAAGATAGTTGGTTACTCTATGCTCATCCTACAGACCCAAAGGGTCGAAAAGATTTAGGAATTTACCTCAACAAAAACCCTTTAAATCCAACACACTGGACAAAACCCAGCATCCTCTTCAAGGGCCTGTGTGCTTATTCGGATCTGCAGTACATGGGCGTTGGGCCCGATGGCTCACCCTTGTTCTCCTGCCTCTTTGAATACGGGACCCGTCGGCAATGTGAAGAGATGATCTTTGTCATGTTCACCTTGAAGCAAGCCTTTCCCTCAGAGCTCTGAGTCTCCAGCCTTTCCATCAGCATCCCTCCAAACATGACCTTTGCTGATACTTTTCACTGCCACTTCTGGGCAGAAGGGTTTTGTACCCCTGCTGCACATTTAGTTTGTCATTGGCTTGCAGTGTCTGTAGATTATGAAGTCTTATTAAATGTACTGAAACTTAATGTGTTTAGGTTTGTTTTCTGTTGCCTTTTCTCCCTTTTTGCCTTTCCCTTTGGCTGCCTTTTACACATCCTATGCCCAAAGCAAGTGTGCCCTTTGTACGGGGCTTGTCGCCTTGAGGTCTCCAATGGACTGGATCAGGAACGTGTGTGCTGACAGTGCAGGGGCTGCCTGGGAACAGATGGCAGCAGTTTCATGCTGAGTGGTATTTAGTAAGTAGTGGAGAAAGTTCTAGAGAGGGCACTGGGCTTACTGCCCTATATCTGCTGTCACCTTCTTCAGGATACTGCTTTGGCTCTGGTTAGGAGTACTCCTTCCTGCAGCCAGTGCAGGAATGTGGCATGTCTAACTTTCAGGGCTTGCTGGCTTCTTACTTCAGCAAGGAAGGCCATATAATGTCTTGCTCTAGGGATATTTCCTGCCCACTTCTGCAGTTCATTTGGGGTTGCCTTGCTGAGTTTCCAGGCACCCCAGGGACTTCTGTCTAACTGAACCTTCTCCTTACTTCCCCTGCTGTGTCCTCGCTTACTTGCCCTTTTGCATGCACTGCACTGAGAAGCTGCAGTTTCTCATGTGTAAGAAAAGCAGAGCCTCGTGTGCTCTGGCTGCTCCTTCTCCCTGTGCATTGGCAGTAGGAGTCATGGAGTACACCAGGACCCTTCCACGTTTGGGGGCAGGAGAAGTGGCCGAAATGGCATTTTGCCTCTATTGGAACTGCAGGATCAGGACAGGTCTGCAGAGGGAGCTCCCAATTTAGAGTCAGGAGGGGAAATGCTTGCTGGGCTTTCCTACACAAGTACTAGGCTGTGATCCACACAGCTACTGCTCCTATTGCTGGCAACACCATGTCTGGTTATTGCAGAGTACTATTGGCATATGAGGCACTATGCCAATTAAATAACATTGCCCCTCTTCCAGCAAAAAAAGCACTGGTGTCAGAGGAAGGGGACCCGATCAAGCCTAGAGCAGCACAAGAACACTTAAGTTGGAAGGCTTTCCAATGTAGGCAGATTTTCAGCAGATTTCTGAAGGAAATAGTTCTAATTTTGGTGAGAGAGACACTATTCTGAGGCTATGGTGTGATTTGAAAGGAAGCATTATACAGGGGGGACAAGAGACCCATCAGAAATGAAAGGGTACCGAGGGAGAGATGTCAGAGCAAGTGGAGCTAGAAAAGTGCTACCTTTGCCTCTGAACAAAATTCTGCTTTATGAACCAGTCTATGCTTGTTTGCTGTGTGTGTGCACATGTGGAATGGCTGCAAGGAAAATATGTTTGTTTGCTCTGTTGGTGCAGAACAACATCTGCTTTCCAGGGCTGTCTCAGAGCACATCCTCTCTGGGGAAAATTAGCAAGTCCCATAAGATCCCTAGCACTGTCACTGCTCAGGTCTGTGACTCTCTGCTTACCCTTGACTTTTACTGCAGACAGCTTTCAGGGGTGGTGGGAGAAGGGGCCCTGCTTTTTCTCACTCTCTAGATCTGTTTCAGGGCACCTGGAGGTTGCAGGTCCTAAGGGAGTGAGAGATCTCATGATCTTTACAGACACACTGTAATTTGCCAAGCCTTTCCCAAGCAGCAGGTCAGTAACGTACTGAGTTGGCAAGGCAGAGTGGCCCAGGTAACCAGTTCTTTGTGGGTATTACTCATATGCTCTTTAGATGTAGGCCAGAGTCTAAAAGCACCTTTATGGCCAAGAGCCTGTCACTGATGCCTAATGAGGGAATGGTACATTTAGACTTCAGCAAAGCTAACTGCTATCCTATAGACCTAATCTCCTCCTCAGGTACTATGGAATACTTCTGTTTCATGACATGGAAATGCATGTTTAAGAAGTTTTTATCTGGCCAAACCTGCCAGTTCCCATGATGATGCAGAGCGTACAGGGTAGGTGTAAGGGGGGGGGGGGTTTGTGTGACCCCTGTACATCTTGAATGATTTCACAGTATTTATTTACTGGTTCTGGACAGGCTGGTGAGCTGACAACCAGCTAGTACAATACTACCTGGATACCTGTAGCAAAATCAGTTTAGATAAAGGCTTTATTGCAGTGTCTGAGGAATAAGGTAGTATTCCAAGCTAATGAGCCACTAGGGATCACAGAGCTGTTTGTTAGAGGATTAGGATTCACTTTTTGAGCAGCTGAAGCCGTATTGTGCTTTCTTTTAGGAGTAAGAAATACTCACAGAAATCAGACTGCACATCCAATTGCTACAATCATCACATGTATTTGTATCCCTTCCCCTTGATTATGTCTCACAGTCAAGGAGTTTTGTGTGGCTGGACAAGGGATTTGAAGGAAATAGCAGCTTGCTAAAAACTGAAGTTGGTGGAGGGGTGGATAGGAGTTAAATACACAGCTAATTAGTCTGTCTAACAGCTAATTAGATGTCTAACCAGGGCTTGTACCTGTTACCTTCTTTAGCTTGCAGAAGATCAGGAGGAGCTTTCCAAACACAGTTTCATTCCAGCAAAACTCCTGGGGTGATCAGCAGCTCTGTCCACTCTGCATTCAGATATGTGTCCATTGCATGGAGAGCACTGTGAGGTTAAGCAGTGGTTTAACATTCAGAACTGTGCTGCTTCCTGCTGCAGCTGTGCTCTGGAGAAGCTGCTGGAGGTACCAGAAATCCCAGGAAGTTGTAGTGAGTGAGGTTAGTAATGGTCTATGAGCAGGCAGGACTGTCTGAGGAGTTGCACGTGCCCTTGCCATATGCAGACTCTCCTCTCGGTGGGGAGAAAAGGGTTTGTAAGCCTCCTGTAGCTTACAGCTGCTGCCCATGCACAGCTACTTCATGGCATTCAGTGTCTGACTCCATTTAGGCTCCTGAATCCATGGCAGTTTGTCTCCTAAAGCCATGTGGATCTGGGTGAAGCTGAAGGT
The DNA here is from genome assembly GCF_047495875.1 of Pithys albifrons albifrons. Classification (NCBI taxonomy): domain Eukaryota; kingdom Metazoa; phylum Chordata; class Aves; order Passeriformes; family Thamnophilidae; genus Pithys; species Pithys albifrons. Next base: position 1,123,907 of record NC_092468.1, on the reverse strand, counting down.
CAGGTCCAGCTGAGCTGATTTTGGTCTGCAGACTGCTTACACAGCATAGATAGGAAGCCCTGCATGGTGCAGTTCTGCTCATGTAGCAGGGCCCTGTTCTGGCAACACAGCTTGGACCTGCTAGTGCCCACAGTCTCGTCTCAGTGGCAGAGGTTAAGCTGGACACTGCAGAGCAGGTGCCTGGATAACTGAAAGCACCAGGAAAGCCTGCAGGGATGAATGCTGGGTTGTGCTGGTTCACTCTCTCTCCATACCCACAAAATCGAGCCTACCTATGCAGTGACAGTCTTTTCTCTCCTGCCTTGCTGTCCATACTGTGTCCATGATCCAGGTACTGAGGTTCCAACACTTCTCCTGGCTCTGGGAAGCAAGGGTTATATACAGCTAGCAGGATCTGTGCCTTTCCTGGGAACTCTCCTCTTGGACTCTGAGTCCCAGCTCAGCAACTGCTGTTAGGTACAGCTCAAATGTGAATGTGAGAAGTGTTGCCTTCTGAGGCAGAGTGGTTGGAAGTACAGGAGAGGCAACCAAATTTGCCATGCAGGCAGTGCCCCTTAGGAATGTCCTGGCTTGCTGCAAAAGCATCCCTTGTGCTGTGCCTCGGAGATGCAGCACTGAGCATGCCACACAGCACTGCTGAGGGACAGATGTACACACAAAGAAAAGGGAAGTGAAAGCTCCAGTTCTTCCCTCTCTGGTGAAGGTTGTCAGATATGGCTTTGCTCCATCCCACCTTTGGGGATTTAGAGTAGGAAAGATCTTTGAATCCATCTCACAGCAGATGACAGGGAGCTTTGGTCACAAACTCCCAGTGCAAATCAGCCTCTCAGTCTGCTTCTATGCATAGAAACCTGCAGTAATAATTTTATTCTGTTCAGTTCTTTGAAGTCCCCTCCTCACACCTAAGTATGTATGAGGACTAGACAAGGCAGTCAGTGCTAAGTATCCTAATGCATGGTGTGTTTCTGATCAGAGAGTTATTTATTCCCCATGGAGACCTATAGTGGACAGACAGACAGGAAAAAGTTGAAAATTCAGAGTCTGGCAAGAGATCGTAAATGGGACAGCAGGCCACCAAAGCCTGGGGGACTGAATCTGTGAGGGAGCAGAGGAGACCCCCAGCTGGGACTTTCTGACACAAAACAGAAGTGAAAGACAGGGAACATGGGCTTGCAAGTCACTTCAGCTGCTGCATGGAGAGGAGAGCAGGGGCTGCAGGAACATGTCATGCTCGCTCTCTGAGCTGTCTGAGTTGAGGAAGTTGTCCGTGACTGAGTTTCCTTTCCCTCTCTGTACTATTGAAACAGGAAGCTGGTGAGCTGAGGCTGGCTGATCGTTACACACAGACATAAGGCAGCTCTGGCAGCTCCTGTGCTGGCATTCAGGTTTCCTCCAGCCCCAGCAATGGATCAGTGCTGGTACCACGGCAACATCACTCGCTCCAGAGCGGAAGACCTGCTCTCCAAAGTAGGCAAGGATGGCAGCTTCCTCGTGCGGGCCAGCGAGTCCATCCCCTCGGCGTTCGCACTCTGCGTGCTGTAAGTACGGCGCCCACTTGCACACCATGTCCTGCCTGGGCACGGACACCCCTGCACCTCCCCGGCAGCACCAGCAGCCGCCGTGCCACAGGCACAGCTGGTTTCACCTGACTGGGCCATGGGGTAGGGAAGGGTTGGGATCAGGGCCAGGCTGGACAAACCCATAACCACTTACTGTTGTACTGCTCACACTGCTCTTGTGTGCGGTTCAAAAGGAGAGAATAATCAAAGGGACTGCAGCTGTGTTCTGAGAGAAAACAACCTCTTGAACTTTTGGAGTCTCTTAGCAACTTGGGTCAGGTATTTATCTTTAACAACCCCAGTACTGAGCTTGGTACCCTCTCAGGAACTTTTCTTGCTCTGGTTCAGTGTATGTTTGACCCACCTGCTTGTACTGTGTCCCATTCAACAAAAGGCTTGAAATAGTTCCTGGAGCTGTGAATGTTACACCTGGCACAACAGTGATTCTGTCTGCCCCATTAATGTGGCTCATGGGGTAAACGTTTCATGTGGGAAACAAGAAGAGAAATGCTGGCAGTCCTGAGCCACCTCCTCTGGGGTAGGGGACCAGAGAGCAAGGACTCCTGCCTTGGGTTGTGAGGAGCACATGTTATTCCTGGAGGCAGGAGAGCAGGGGAGAGAGGAGATTGAAGTCAGTAGGTAAAATTGAAGACATATGACTTTGCACTACAGAGAGGACAGTTGTTTCCTGCTTTGGGGAGATCAAGAGAGCCCCTGTGGAACCCTGTTCTGCTGTCAGATCCTCTTTGCTGCCATTGCACAGTAGATTAATAAAACTCATTTAATCCTTACCCACATTAAATTACAAGCAGGTTTCTCATTTTCCTTTGGAAAGTGTATTTCTTGTAGTGGTTAAGGTGCTGCTGCTGCTTGTAACTCTGGTCTAACTGCTTGTTTCTGAGGTCAGACTTCTGGTGACAGCAGTGTCTGCTGCAGAGGATTCACATATAGAGGGGCCTGGGGCTGGGAAACTGCCCTGTGAGCGTAGGTGTTGGACTGCCACAATGCTGGCTGGGTCACGAGGCTGTTCACAAGCTGCAGAGAGCCTTTGTACCTGCCTGTTGAGTTGCTTGTAACAACAGAGGGAAGAGTTTTGTCTTTCTGGGGGCAGCAGAGAAAGGAGACGAGCTGCAGATGGATAGGCAGGACAAGCAGGAGAAAGGAGAGACAATCATCAACATGGGCCAAGGGCGAGGGAGCACTTCACTGGAACAGACTGTTGCTTCCATTGAGCAATTTTAGTGTGACTCCATTGATTTGACTTGCAACCAGTAGGTACACAGAATGTTTTTACTGAGTGGTGGTAGAGATTATCAAAAGGGAAGGTGCTGCAAAAATGCCAACTAACATGCATTTGTGTAAGTTTTTCCATTGTAAATGTTTATGCAGCTGATTTTGAAAGCCTTTTGTGACTTGAGAGACATGGGATCAGGAAACAGAAACAATATAATGACCAGGATTTTCTGAACTGGGAGCCAAAAGTTGTGTACTGAAATCCATTCTGAGGTGGTTAACATGAATGGTTTGATTAAAGAATTGGGGAGCACATGGCCTTGTCAGCCAAAAGCAGCTGGATCTGAGTTGTGAAGGGATGGCACTAATTACAGTCAGAAAGTCCCACAGACTTCTCTCAAACAACCTGACAAGTCTTCAGCTTATGCTGGTTTGTAGTTAGTTTGTGGAGAGAAAGAGTTAAATGTGGTGAATAAGCCTTTCCCTCTGAATGCCATCTCAACAAAATGGGCAGTTTTGCTGAAGCTGAAAACTTCCTCAGAGATGTATCAGTTGCAGCTGTTATTGACTGGGAGGTCTTTGAAGTTTGAGCTCTTCAGTTACTTCTGTTTAAAAAACAGAGACTGGAGATAAAGAATGACAGAGGGGACTTGAAAGTCTGACTGCAAATTGTTTCCACAAAAATAGAATATATTGAAAGGGAGAAAGTGTCAAGTGTGTATAGATAAGGAAAACAAAAAACCATAAAATCTGCTCTGAAAAAGGAATGTCATATTCTACAAAGCTCTAATATTTACTGGGCAGATCTGCTAAAAACCAGCAAAACCCCTTATTATTATAATGAATAATTACCAAAAAATGAAATAGTGATTTTATTGAGGAGCTGCTTGAGGAAAACAGGATTTGTATAAATATAGACACATAGGGAAGGTGTATTTGCAGGGCCTTTAAAGAGTGCCTCCCCTGTTTCTCTGAAGCTTAGAGCAGCAACTTCCAACTTGGGGAGCAAAAGGCTGGGGAATGCTCCTCCCCTGCACTGCTGTCGTCTGCTCGCTGGTCACACTGCCCCATAAAAGGCAAGAAGCAAAGCCCTCTTCCTCCTCCTTTCTCTGTGCCTGCACCATTTGGTCTGCCGGTTCATTGACAAGAAATGGGCTCTTTAACTCACCTGGAGGGGAATGCCTGGATCCTGAATTCGAAAGAGCCTGCTTAGTGTTCCCTGCGCCTACTGGTGCCTTTCCTCCAAGGGATCTTGGTGCTTCATCCAGGGAGGGCTGCATCATCTTTCGAGATGACACTCAAGGGCTTGCTGCAGCTTTGGGACACCTCACAGTGCACACTGCCTGTGAGATGTCATTTCCATTCCCCCTGCCTCTCCCATGGTGCACTTAGGCCCATTCCTGGTGTGGCAACCCTGTTTAGCATCTCCAGGCACTCCCAATATGCACATCATCACCTGTGCATAGAAACATATAACAGGAGAGGAAAGAGAAAATACCAGCTTTGTTCCCTTTCCTCCTCTGCTTGGTTGAAAGGACAGAGAGATGACAAAGTACTTGGAGACCTGTTTTAACCAGGTCTGATGTTTTATTTACCCTCCACATGGATGGCCTGAACAATGGTTGAGCAATTCTGAACTCAACACAGTTTTTAGGGAGGACCTGGAATGTGGTGGTAATTGGGAGCACATAACTTGACAGTCAGGATGCCAAGGAGGGAAAGCCTAAAGGTAAAAATGGAGTAAGAGCTCCAGCCTTCTCCATCTACATGCACTAAATTAGGAGACTGCTAAGGAGGACTCCTGGGTTTGATCCCAGGAAATGTTCCTTTCTGCTCCTGTCTCACCCAACTGCCCTTCTTTCCTTGTTCTTCCACTGATCTCACCTGTCTTCAGCCTAAAGCTCTTCATTAGGCCTGTGTGATGGGACATTTTCTGTGAAGGCAACACGAGGGTCCTGTTGTGAGGCAAGACCAATTGAGCTGGTTCATTTATCAGTTTCATGATCTCCACACACACAATTTGTCTCTCATGAGTTGCATGAGCAGTTCTGCTTCACCCAGTTTGCATATCAACAGGAGGAAATGGTGTAAGAGCTGCATTGACAGATAAAAACATACCCCATACCCTTCCCTGGGCCATATCCTCATCTGGCATTGGTTGCCCTGGGATTGGTGAAAGTTGGGGATCATGTTTGTGACAACCAGCCCTGTCCCAGATATGTGAATGAACAGGTGTCTGAGATGAGCTCTGGGAACAGTTTGAGTTCTTCTGTGTCCTTTGCATTACTGCCATCAAAAGATGCATGTTCATATGGATATGTGACCAAATCCTCCAGACAACCTGGAAAAACTCAGCTATGATCTATCAGTAATTTATTTGCATTTCCAGTGTCTTTGTAACTCCTTGCGCAAGGCTGCCTATAATCTTGGCAATCTCTTCTTTCTCCTGCATAAAATTATTCTGAAAAGCATATGATGAGCAGACTTTCAACAAAACTGTAAAAGAGATTAGCATATTTCATTGATCTGCCTGATCTCCCCAGCTGGGCAGCTGACCTCAGGCCACATTTTGTGACAATTCCACAGGTAATGCAGTGTTTCAGTTACACCCAAGGAAGATCTGGGAGTGGATTCTGTTCTTTCTTTTGAGAGGAAGGAGTTGAAGCCAGCACCATTTGCTGGATGAAAGATATATTGTATGTTTTAACAGAGTGCTTTGCAGGTGACTTACAAGATTTTTGTTCACTTGGGAGAAAGGTAAGAATATATTTTTTTATTCGATACTTCTTGAGTAGCTCCATGAAGCTCAGTAGCTGCTGAGGAAGGTCAAGTTTGCCACCTTGCTCAGCTTACTAAGCACTGCTCAGGCTTCACTTGGGCTCTTGTGTGTGATCCTTCACTGGGAAGAAGACTCCTCCATCACCCCTCAAATAAGAAACTAATTGAATTTAGCTGGGACAAAATGTTTGTTATGGCTGTTCTACAGATGCATATGTGCAGTGCACGCCCACACCAGGATCTTGAGATGGGTTTTCATTTTGGCTGTTCTGGGTTTGTGGATGAAAATGTGACTAGCAATCAGCTGAGGTACTGGGAATTAGCTGAAATCTATTATTGTTTTTTCCAGTACAAGTCAATGCACATACTAGCCCTTCAGTTTATTCATTCATTGCTGATTTTGGCCTTGTGACTTCTGCTTTTCTGTTTTTCTATTCCTTCCTGAGCCACCCTCACTACTGACAGCCAGAGCCATTTGGTGTTTTCTCTTTCTGGCCAGAAGAAGAGTTGAATAATTCACTCTGAGCTGATGCTGATACCACTTTCTGCAGTAACATCTGCAAACATGTGTCAGTGACCAAGGAGCACTTCAGGCTTGATTAGTTCACAGACTCCAGGGAAAGGAAGAAAGAGAAATGATTAAAGCCCTTGGGCATGAAGATGTCTATGTGTCTCAGGGTCTGCCATGGTGAGATTGCCTCCTGGACACAGTGTAACCATGTCACCTGTGGTCTGTTCCAGGTACCAGAATTGTGTTTACACCTACCGAATTCTGCCCGGTAAAGAAAACAAGCTCATTGTCCAGGTAAGCCCTGATGTGTTCTAGTCTGACCTGACAGCTACTGGGTTTTAAAGCAATTCTAACACCAAGAGAAAAAGGACACAAGGAGTTAAACTAATGTCCCAGCCAGCACAGTGCTGGTCTCCAATCCACTGCTGTGGAGATTTTAGTCTTTGGTCTGGTACTGCCATGGCCATCAGCACACCCCTCAACACATGTCACTGCCAGATTTTATATAACTGAGAAGTTCAGTCCTTGGAATAGCTTTTCCTCTGAAGCCAGCTTCCTATCAATAAATGGTGGATCTTTTCAATCCAAAATTGCAGCAGTTTGTCTACACCCAGAGAATGTAAATTGTGTTCTGATTTCAGGATCCAGAAAGTACCAGATTGAGGGCAGGAGTTTCAGACCTTCTATTTATTCCTATTCTGCTTTAGAATCCTAAATGAGACACTTCCCCTTCCTGTGCCATCTCTGCCCTTGCCTTCTTAATATAGATCATGAAACTTGGGGTGGGGAGGGAGGAATGGTCTCGGTCTCTTCCAGCCCCAAGAATTTAGCTTGGGTTTATTAGGCAGCAGTGAAGGCTGCAGCCAACCCATCCTCTTGGGACAGCCAGTGCTACATGGCCATTCCCTGCAAAATGAAATGGAAATGCCCTTACTGAGGAGTCTGCCCTGCTGTTCAGAGTGGGTCTACAATCATTCCTTCCCATTGCAGATGAAAACTAGCTTCCCACTCTAGGAATTAGATTTGTACAGACTCCATGTGCAGCTCACATGCCTCACATGCACCTTGTCACTCGTGTGTTTCCTGATGTGCTTTGAGGTCATCAGTTTTTCTTTGAGATCTGCAGTGAGGCAGCATATCTGAAACTCCAGTCATCAGGTGAGAGAGAACAGCTGAGTGGCAGCTTTCTTTCAGCTGTGGGCTGTGGATAAGAGTTGTGGATTGTGTGTTCTGGGTGCACACATCGAGCTTGGCTCCTGAAAGAGCTACTTTTGGGGAGCTTGGACTGTTCTGAGAACCCCCACTCAGATGCAGCTTTGCACAAACACAGCTGTATTGCCATCCAGGCCAGGTCTGGGCTCTTGACCCTGTGCTCCAGAGGACACTGTGTCCAGGGCCACACACCATGTCCCAGTTAGCCTTGGCAGCCAGATTGTCCAGAGCCACTGAGATTCCTCTGCCTCACTTGCACTTCTGTTTCTGAGGAGGAACTGGCAGCAGGACACTGCCAGACTTGGCCTGGGTCTGCATGTGTTACTGTGGCAGGTCACCAAAGCTCATCCACCTTCACAGAGCACTGGGAACACTGCAGAGGAAGCTGTGCAGGCTGGGAGTGGGGCTGGCCCCCGGCTGGAACCAAGAACCTGCCATTCTGATCCAGCTCCACAGGGAGCTGCTGCCTGTTTGTAGGAATATGCCATTTTCTCCCGTCATCTGATCTAGCCCAGTCTTACCATTCTAAGTGACGTGTTTTGGTGCATTGTGGTGGTGTAGAGCTGTGATGATGACGTGTTCAGAAGGTGATGCAGTGTTCATCACTGTTTACAGTACCCAGAGCAGCTGCAGGGGCAGGGTCTCGTGCCAGATACCTCACAAATGGAGTCCCCCAGGCAGGGGGAATGTTGGGGGAGACCTGAGGCCCAGCAATGGGCACAACTATCTAAGTCCACACCAGCTCCATGGCAGGGCCAGGATGGGAGTCTGGCACTGCTAGTGGTGTCCATGCTCTATGCTCTGGCATCGGGATGAGGAAGGGAACCTGTGGAACCCTAACTCTGAATGGCTTTGTGGTATGAGTTTGACAGCTTGCCTTGAGTTTGCCTTTTGGAAAACAAGCACAGAAATGATCCTATGTTGGTTTTTACCCCTGTCAGAGAGGAAGAAGGGCAGGCCAGAGGGTACCAGCAAAGGCAGCCACACTGCCCCATGCTTTGTCCTTGTGGGCCCTGAGTAAGCCCTGTCCCCTCCTCATCCCTCAGCTGGCCCTGGCATGGTGTGTGAGCAATGCTGGACCTGCAGCCTGGCCTACAGCCCCTGCTGGCAGGACACTGATGACACAAGTGCCAGTGGGGTCTGAAACCCACATGGAGAGCGCTGTGTGTGCAGCAACTCTCAGGGCCATGGGCAGTGCGGTGGGGCACGGCTGGCACCGGGCGGTCACACTCCCCACATCGTGCTGGGTCTGGCAGTGCTTGTGCCATGACAGAAGGGCTGTTTTCATGTACACTGCTCCACTTCTCTGCAGACCAGAGCCCAGCAGACACAGGAAGTCTGTATTTGTCTCTGCTGTAGCAACGGACACCTCTCATGGAGGATCAAGGTTTATGAAGAAGCGATTTGTAAGATTCTCTTGGGATCTGTGCTGTGATTGTGAGAGATTTCTCTGTTTCTATGTTCTGGGATGCAGAGGGACTCTGGTGGAATGCCTTTGTAAGCTGGGCTGACAGGATCTGTAGGTTGCATATGAAGAGTAGGCTAAATAAATTGTGCTGTTAACTCATGTTTTGAAGACACAACACCTCCTGCTTTGTGCTGCCTTATTTCAGTTCTGTGGGAGAGGTAGAAGAAGGGGGTGTCATCTTCTGGCAACAGAGGGACATCTGAGAGTTGTAATTGAGACTCAGAGGAAAACCAGAGGAGGCTGTTGCTCTTGGTACAGTGTTCCAGCTGGGCCAGGCTTTTTTTGGTTGCTTGTCTGATGATTTTTTTATAAAATAAAAACTACTTCATATGTATTGCAAGATCAGACTTTTGAAAAATTACTTCTGTGCAAGAATATAAAAGCTGTTGAATAGGATGGAATGTTGACATTTTAAAAAATCCCATTAAAAAAAGAGTCTACTAATTCTATGGAATAAGAACAGGTGTTAATATAGCAATAAGTAGATGCTTCTCATTTCTGGGTTTGTAGAAATTATATAGGAAAAATTCAATACTCAGTTCTGAGATTAGCCTGTACCAGTTATAAGTATGAGCCCTGATTGTGCAATGGGACTTTTTTATTTTGCCTGCAGAGTGCTCCTTCCAGAAAAAAGCTGCCTTCCTTCCCAGATCTGGGCTGCTGTCTGTCAGGAGCTTGCCATGATGACAGCAGGTTCAGAAGAGGTGCCACATCACAGCTACACACTGCACATGTGACAGGACAGTTCTCCCTCTGCCACTACATGGAGTTTTTTCACCTTTAAAGCTGCCAAGTTTCTTCAGTTTTTTGTTGAGTCTTGGAGGGGCCATTTCATTTTCCCCTTTTTTAATTAGCATCTGGTCCTGCCCCAGTGGAATGATGCTCAGGGTCATTGTTTGCATAGTTAAATTATCTGTACTGATAGCAGAAAGGGAGGAGCACATTTTTGCATTCAGAGGTGCATTTTTTCACATCCAGGCTGAAGAAAAAAATATTTGCATATGTCTTTCCAGAGTGTTGTGGCATGGTCTGTGATGTGCCATTGGGATTCTGCATCTGCAGCAGCTCTACAGCAGCTAGCAGGGTCAGAAATCCCTCTTGCCTGCCATGTCTGGAATGCAGCTGGTGTCCTCCCAAAGCACACTGGGCTGTAGAAGTCACCATCACAGACTGTTTTCTTTACATAGAAATAGAATTTCCCCCCCTTATTTATGAAACTGATGAATTTTCTCCTTCCATTGCTTGAGACTTCAAAAGATAGGCAAAGAAAAACACGGCTTGGATGAATCAAACTTGCATCCAGCTGATGAAAATATATTTAAGGAAGAAGGTAGGAGTAATGAAAACCCCTTAAAACACAGGATCCATAACAGTGAGCAGATCTTCAGGCAGAGAACAATTAGTCATCGAGATGTCTCTGCTTGCCTGCAGACTCACTGTGGCAAAGCAGTGAGCACTGAGACCAGGAAGGCAGCAAGGAACAGTTCCACAGAGATCCAGGAGCAGGGCAGGGGCTGAAAAGAGCTGTCCCCAAGCTGCTGCCTGGTGGCACATCAGAGCAGGGCTGCTTCCCTTTCTTTTCTGGGAAAACAGTGATGATCTTCCCTTGCTCCAATGGGGAGGCATAATTAATGTGTAGTTATTGAATGTTTGGGAATTAGCTGAGTGTAATCATGTTTGTGCAGAGAGGTGAAGCAGCAAAGGAGCCCTTGGGCATCACAAGATCAAGCTAAACACCAGAGACAAACTAGAGACACTAGACTGTCTTTCTCATCTAGGCACCCGTAGTCAGTCCTTGCCATCCAGATTCACAGAAGACATAACTTTCCTGTACTGTCACTTAAAGCACCTCTTTTATCCAACTCACTGAGGTGTCATTATGACCCTCTTTGCTGCCCAATCTGCATTCCCTTTCATCTTAGCATCCCCTCAGCAAATGGGAAACTTGGCCCAGTCTCAGAATAGGGTTACCAGAAATAATTTTAAATAGCTGTCCCTGGTTGACCTTGCCAGGATCAGAGAATGTGTGTGATACCACCAGTATTCATCCCCCCCATTTTAGATGTGCAGTCAAAGCTGTCATGTAGCCAAAGCTGAGCTGTATTGGTAGGGAAGAAATCGGTCTGATCTGGGTGGGCTGAACTGTCTTTGGTGCTGTTTCTGTTATCTAAAGAGCCCAGAAAATCCCCTTAAACTGCCAAACTGGCAGGCTGCAGTCAGGTGAGGACATTCCCAGTACAGCTGACTCTTGTTCAGTGTGGGAAGGCACTGAGGACAAGAGCTGCTGTTGAAAAACTGTGCTGTTGCCTTTGCCTAATGCTTTACCCTGGATTGCCTTTATATACCGCAATTTTAAAAGGTCCCTGTCAAGAGTATCCCTTGCCTCATGAGTGAGGATGCTTGAAAGAGGCGGTGGGAAGGAGAAAGACACTGTTGTTAGCCTGTCAGTGACCGTGGATTGGTACAGGGTGATGTGGTACCATCACTAAAACCCAGTGGAGTTTGATCTCTCTTGATGTGTGGTACATCTCCCACAGGAGTTCCCTGCTTGTGTGACCTGCTGGCTGCAGTCAGTCACTCATTTCTTGGGGGCAGATAGATTGCATCTTATTTTCTGCTCATGGCCTGTCAGACAACACTTCATAGGCCATTTGCAGGATCAAGCGCTGGCCTCAAGCCGCTTTGTGTGGAGGCTGGGGGAGATACACAGATGGACAGAGGGCAACGGGGCACAAAAAGGGCTGGCTCCAGAGATGCCCTCGGTGGTAAAAGCCACCGAGAGAGAGTCAACCTTGTAGTTATGGGAGCAGCTCTGGCTTTTGACAAAGGTGTAGTCTCCTGAAGAAACTGAGGAACCTGCAGGGCAGGTGCCTGTGCCAAAACTCAGCACTTGTGCAGCCTCACCCTGAGTACTGGGGGAGTTTTGGGCACTACAATATAAAAAACACATTAAGGAATTAGAGAGCATCCAAAGGAGGCCATGAGGTTGGTGAAGGGCCTAGAGGGGAAACCGTATAAGGAGTGTCTGAGGACACTTGGTCTGTTCAACCTGGAGGAGGCTGAGGTCAGACCTCATTGGCCTCCTGAGGGGCAGCAGAGGGGCAGGTACTGATCTCTTCATTCTGGTGATGAGTGACAGGACCTGAGGGAGTGGCTATAGCTGTGTCAGGGAAGTTTAGGCTGGATGTCATGGAAAGGCTCTTCCCCCAGAGGGTGGTGGGCACTGACCAGGCTCCCCAGGGCAGTGGACATGGTCTCAAGGCTGTCAGAGCTTCAGGGGTGTTTGGACAACACTCTGAGGGACAGGGTAGGATTGTTGGGGTGTCTGTGCAGGGCCAGGAGTTGGACTGAATGATCCTTGTGCATCCCTTCCAGCTCAACATATTCTGTGATTCTCTATCACTATGTGCTGTGTCTCCTGTGCTGTGGCACAGCCTGGCCTCAGGCTGAGGAAGGCACAGTGTCCCCCGGCTTTCCTGTGGGCATGACCTGGTGCTTCAGCTCACTCGAGTAATGTTCCCATTCTGCTCCACAGAACTTGAATCAGTCACGTTTGTCCACAAGCTCAGGGCTTGGGCATTGCCTGACCTCTGCTGCTTCCTTCTGGCAAAGGTGCTTTTTCCTTCTCCTTCTTGCCTACCTGTTTGGGTTTTTATTCTCGTATTACCCTCACTCTGCTCTCCCATTCTTGCCACCAGCTGAGCTCTTGCTGCAAGTCATGTACCTGCCTTGAAATATTGTGGACTGCCCAGGATGGAGTCTCTGGCCACCCACAGTGCCTTGAGTGCTGTTGGCAACTTTTGGCTGCCCCACAGGAGACAGCAGAGATGGAGCTTGCCTTGAGCAGAAGAAAGAACCACTTTGTATTTTCAAGCAAGCTGAAAAATTAAAAAAAAATGGTTATCAGGTGAAATGTTTCATTTTGGTTTGGACGTTGCAGAAGTGATCACTGTGCTGCTAAGATGTTGAAGGAAAACATTGTTTCAGACAGAAAAAACTGGATCACCCTTTTGAAAAAGTCCAGATGAGCAATTTTGAATTTGTCACATTTTTTTTTTTAATTAACAGGGGGAAAGGGAGTTGAACAAAGACTGTGCCTTGCATAACGCATGCTCCAATCTCCTTCATTGTTTTAATAATCTTTTGTCTTTCCATCTTTTTTTTTGGTTTGAGCAAAGCCATTCAATCAACTCCAGAGTTTTGTGAGCCTTACCTTGTTGTGAGAAGGAATTGCTATCAGCAGGCTTCTCATGCTGCACAAGACACTGTACTACAGTAAGGAAAACATTCGAGTTTTAGAAATTATTGCCTGTATTTTTCTTTCCACTTCACTGTCCCTAGGTTGACAGAAAACAGCAGTGTGTGCATCTTCCTTCACCCCCTTCATGGGCAATACTGATTTTGCAGTTGTAGTGCCAGATCATCATTTCTCGGAGCAGGAGCACTGCTTGCATTTGTGCTGAAATCCACCAGTTAAAAAATTACATCATACTTTCTACTGGTGGCAAAGGGAGGGCCTGACCCTATATACTTGTGGGTTTTGCTGACTTAGGTGAAAATTAGAGATGCCCTGGCAGCACTGTTTTACACTGAGTGATCATAGAGGTTTTTTCTTTTTCTGGTAATTTTTTGTTAGTCTGATGCAGAGCTGTGTGTGACAGCAAACAAGTGTGCTATGTGAGAGGTTAGAGGGCAGCTGTGACTCAAGTGCAGCTGAGGGGCTGGTCACCAGTGTGCTTTGTGGTTCCCAGACGGTGGGAGAATCCCTAAACACTGTGCATTGGAACTTCTACTGAAACCCTCTCTCCCCAGCATGCTTCTAGAAACACAGTTTGGGGGAAACACCTGGATTTGTACTCTGTCTGTGTATGGGTTGGCTAAATATGGCAGAACGAACAAAATCCTCTGTCCTGGGACAGGCAAGATGTTCAATGAGAGGGCTTTGCTCCTGTCAGCCACCACAGGACTGTCCCTGCTCCGAGCAGGATTTGTCCTGGCTACTGTTTGTTAGTCCTGCAGGGTGGGGCTGGGCATGGAGGCTCCATCCGGAGAGGCAACCTGCTCTGGAGCAGGGGCTGTCCATCCTGCCAGCAGCATCTGATAAGGGCTGGAGTTTCAGTTCCTGCATTGGCGGTGTCACTGCCGCTGTCATCAACGTCAGGGCACGGCCTGGCTGTGGCACAGGCAGTACCCAGCCCATTGTCAGCCCTTTGCAGAGAGAAATGCAAAGGTTTTGTTGTCTCCCTGTTGCCACACTGTAATCCCTGTGTGCTGTGCTCTTCTGACACCTGTTCCCTGCAGTAAGGACTGTGTGATTTGCTGTGGATTTTGCTGATCTTTCTGTATCTTATCAAAACCTTTCATCTGGGAAATTGCTCCTGGACTGGTTTCAGGAGCTGATAAAGCAAAGCTCACTCTTTAGGGGAGGCTCAGCCATTCTGCACCGCAGCACTTCCAGTCTCTGTTGCTGCCTGACCAGTGATGTCACTCTCCTGGTCTCCAGTGGGAAATGTCCAAAATGCCATGTGCAGGTTGCAGGGGGTTGTGAGACATCCCTGTCCAGAAAGATTAATGGTGAGAATGGAATGGATTTCACTTGAGTCAGTTCCCACCACAGCAAACTCACTGTGCTTGTGGGACTCCACTGGCATTGAAGGGCTGAGGGAGAATCAGGGGGATTACTTTCCTTGGATAGAAGCAAGGGACAAGTGGATGTCCAGGCAATACTTATGAGCAAAGTATTGAAACATGGGGAGGGCAGCACATTTCTAGTATGCCCACATACATAATTTAATTATACTAAGCTTCATTTTATTACCAAAATTGGTAGATATTAAAGTTTTAGTATTTTTCAATATAATTCAATGTTTACTTAAATCAGTTTGTAAAGCTCTTTACATGTAGGACTGAAATTATCCACATATTTCTTGTTTCTGCAAACTATCCAAATCTGTTTAGACAAGGAATTTTTTTTTCTGCTGTTGCATCTGAGGTAGGAATGTACAGAATGCATTTCACAGGTTTTGGAAAGCTGAAAGAAACAGCATTTAATAAGACTACTAGGTATTTCCTGAAACATGCACATTCCTCCTGCTGAATCTCTCAGTATACAAAATTCTTCACGCAAAGCATATCCAGCTTTTGTCTGGTTTGAACCCTTCCAGAGTATTTCCAGTTTCCTGAAATATAAAATAAAACATTTAGAGAAGATGGGTTAAATCAGGCTAAAGAGGTATTATTTTGTTTTTAAAGCTCCAAGAAATTAAGTCAGGCATCTGGAAGCTAGTGCCATGATATGAAATCCCTTTTCCTTTTATCTAAATGTCCTTTCAGATAAAATCTCACTATAATGAGTGAAAAGTCAGTGAATGCCATCAATTTCTTTTACTGTTTGCCCTCCAATAAAATGTGTTATCTCACAAAGCCTCCATCGCACTCAAACAATCACAAATTGGAAATAGCCAACCCTGTAGGACCTGCAAAATCCTTGCAGATACAGAAGATAAGGATTGGGGCTGTTACACAGGGACCAGTTTTAATAATTACTGTTTAGAAGCGTAATTGTCTCACCTGTTATCCTTTGGAAGGGCTTTGGCCACCCACAACCACATGCCCAGCAGCTCTTCCCCACCCCACTGGCTCTTCCAGCTCCTGTTACAGGAACTCAAAGTGTTGGGTTTGTTGGAGAGGCCAAATCCCAGCCCTGAGTGAGAGGAACCCCTGGAACACACACACCCCTCAGTGTCTCCAGGACAAGCAAGATGAGAAAAAATAATTGAAAACTTATGCAACCAACATTCTCAACAAGAAAATATTCTCATTTTGCAGTAATTTGAGGGATATTAGCTTTAATATCATCAGTCACATAGTGTTCAAACCATTTGATTGCCTTATCCTTTTTATATTTTATCAAAGACTTCTGATGAAGCTTCATAATGTAATTTAAGGTATTCAGGGAGACAACAGATTATTTCCCTTTCAGCTGTGTGGTAATGAAGCACTATGTTTTATTGCTTCTGTGCTTTGAGGCATGATGGGTCACAGAGGAAAGTGCTGATTTCCAGGCAAGTCTTGAGTTGTTTTCTCAAGAAAGAAAGAGAAGTTAATATATTGTTAGTGTTGTATGAGGCTTCTTGTCCTCATCATTTTAGACAGGAATGAGTCTTGAAAAACACTGGTATTAGATTTATATACAATGAGTCTTAGGGCAAATACTGTCATTGGTACAAAACTGTTTGCACACTTGTTCCTGACAGAGTGATGCTCTTTCTGGTTCCAAGATCTATTTTGATGTGCTAGAGATGGATCATGGCAGGCTGCATCCCCTCTCCAAGCAGACATGAGACTCACCCAGCACATCACAAGCGATGCCTGGGCTCCAGTGAGTTCTCGTTGATGTGATCTGCGTGGCAGTCTCAGGGAATGGGACCTGTACACCCTACATGTGCAGTAGCTTGTTGATGATATAAATATAAAATACAGAAATGCAATGACCTTTAAATAACAACATTTTCCACTGAAAGTATTTTCCTCGTTGCACTTGTTTTAGGTAAATGGGATCTGCTTCACCAATACTCTTCAAATTCGCCTTTTGGTGGTTGAAGTTACCACAGCTTTAAAAAGAAATTTAGAATCCTTTGTTTTTTAGGGTGCTGCATAAACGCAAAGCACACAGGGCTTGATTTCAGATTAACAAATGGTTTAGGGAAGAGAAACAGCCTTTGGCAAAAACAGTTCAGACTCCGTTGTTTCAGTGCCTCTGAGAAAACCAAGTCATGGTGCAGCTTTCAGTTGCTCCCAGGCCTTTGCCCCCCTGTCTAACTTTATTTGGCTTCTGTTCATACCTTCCATCAGAGTTTTCCATCTTGATTCTCTGAAAGTCTAAACTGGCTACTGTCTGTTCCATGCCAGGGCTCTGGAGCTACCCCTCTCCAGTAACTCAAAAGACACCAGGCAGCACAGCTTGACTCAGCAAACCCTGGGCCAGTACAGTGGAGCTCCATGTGGGCTGGGGCTGCTCTCTGGGACCAGCCTGGAAAGTCTGGATTAAAATTTCCAGATAACTGTATTAAACCTTGACACCTTGGTGCAAATCCAAGTAAAAGCAATGGACCTCCCATTAATCCTTAACATCTCCATGCTCCTAACCCTAACAACCCTACTCACCCCAATCCCACTCCCACTCTCAATCAAGAACTACCAAAACTCACCCTCTACCATTATACAAACTATTAAAACCTCCTTTTTAATCAGCCTGATCCCAACAACCCTCTTCATATATCCAGGCATAAGAAACATTACTTTCTACTGAGAATGAAAATTCACCACAAATTTTAAAATCCCCTTGAGCTTCAAAATAGACCATCACTCACTAATATTTTTCTCTGTTGCATTATTTGTACATTCCTACAATTCGCAACATCATACATAGCATCAGAGCCCCAAATCACAACATTCTTTTCTTACCTTCTAACCTTTTTTAATTGCCATAATAGTTCTAACCATCACCAACAACATATTCCTCCTATTCATTGGCTGAGAAGGAGTTGGAATCATGTAATTCCTACCAATGGGATGATGACATGGCCGAGCAGGAGCCAACACTGCCACACTCCAAGCTGTGCTGTACAGCCGTGTTGGAGACATTGGACTTACCCTATGTATAGCCTGATTAGCCTCCACAATAATTTCCTGAGAGATCCAACAGCTCTCACCCCCAAGCCAAACACCACTTCTCCCTCTCATAGGACTAGTACCAGCTGCCACAGGGAAATCTGGCCAGTTTGGCCTCCACCTATGACCACCAGCCACCACAGAAGGGCCCACCCCAGTGTCCGCCCGACTCACTCCAGAGCGATGGCAGTGGCTGGAACTCTCCTGCTTACCTGCACTTACCCCATACTCCACAACAACCCCACCACCCTCAAAACCTGACATGGCTGTAGTGACCTGTGCTGCTTTAAAGTCATAGTATAAAGTATTCTTTATGATGGAACACTGCAGAAGCCGCGTGCAGCAAGCCCTCGTTGGTCAGAGGCAGCAGGCCCCTGTTGTCACTGTACACCACATCCCTGTATATGCAAAACCAGAAACCTTGTGCTGGGTCCAAATTTAGGGGCCCAAAAGAAGTGTGTAACATCTGCTGGTTTTATTCCAGAGATGTGGTTCAGGGGAGAACATAAAAGGAGAGGGTCTGAAGGGTGTTTTTTGTCTGGTTTTCATTTTGTGGTTAGTTCTGTTAAATGATGGTGCTTCTTCAGGCTGGGTTCTGTATCTGTTCAGTCAGCAGGGATGGCTCAGGGCTTCCTTTAACTGAGTAAGTGTTTGCAGGAACTGAATGAAATAAGGGACAGCCCCTTGAAAGAAAGGATACGTTGCTGCCCCAAGTGTCACAGAAATAGAAAATAGTTGCTGTAGAGAAAGACTGAGAAATTTTGCAGGCTGAAGACAGGAAATTGTGACACTAAAGTGCTCACCCTTATCTATATGTTGCTTAGGGGTTTTAATAATGCAATCCCAGAAAATGATGCAGTTCTGTGTGGTAAATTGGGGATGCAGCTGTTTCTCATGAACATTCTGCCTGCACTGCTTTGCTTCAGCCACATATCTTCAATAAGTATGGCCTCTTCAGTCTTACATTTTCTCTTTTCCACTAGACAGTTTATGTAATTCATGCATGTTTAGTGCCTGGTGACAGGTGAAACTGGGATTCATTTAGGCAGGAAGACAATAAGGAAAGTAGCAAGCCAATCATGGATTCTCCCAGGTGTGCTGCAGAGATTAGAGAAAACCCCCAGCAACACATGTGAGACTGATGTCAGCTGAGGGATCCTGACCAGCTGTGCAGGCAGGGCCACTGTAGGCTTGTCTTCACCTGTTTCAAGGAAAAGATTTTTCTCCTTGGACTTCAAATCCCAAACACTGTTGCATGGGGATGTATTTATTGCCTTCTAGAGAGGGAAAAGCTGAAGGGATGTTAGGAATTTGAGAAGCAAATAACCTGCAATATATACACCATATATATATATATATGTATACCTGAGAAGCAAATAAGCTGCAGTAGTGTTCCCAGCTCAGTTCCTGTGGGCAGTGAGTGTTGACAAGGTCCCAGACCTGCACCCAATGTCTTCAGGAACCATGACAGTGTTACATTTGCTACCTTGATTGCCTTGTCAGTTCTTGAGGACCTGTGTTTCCAGATTTGTCTTGGTAAGAACTGGAGCTGGATACTTTATGAAGAAATGGAAGTGAAAATTTTCATTTCACTTCAACTGCTGAAGCTTTTCAGTGGAAAACCAAAAACCACTAGGCTTGTGGTAAATTACACAAGTTGTTAAAAGTAGCGTACTCCAAAACTTTTACTTACATTCTGCCCCCACACTACAGAAGTGCTAACAAAACTGCATCAGATCCCCAGGGATCTGCATTTCTTGCTCATTCATCACCAACTCATCTAACTTGCACCTTGTAGCTAAATTTAATCCCAGCTCTTTATGTTCTGTCATGAACTCTACTGTTGTTTTCTTGTTGTTGATGTAAATCTTATTTATTATAACACAGAGAAATGCTGAAAGGGTTGGTTGCTCAGCAGGTTTCTTGTGGTGCTACAAGCTGAATCTGTGTGTGCTCTGTTGGGAAAATCTGTTTTGATGGCTGGAGTTTGAACAGTTTATTTAGTGTGAAGGACTATCCCAAGTATGTGGTGTTGGTGCTTTCTGTGATTGCTTGGTGTTCTTCCTGGCTTCTATCTAACTATATTAGTTGGATATTTGGCAATTAACATACTTTTATGTGAATCATGGGATATTGCAGCAGGCTGGAATGGGATCTTTAGATAGACTTTGAGTACATTATATTTATCACCTATGTCTTTATTGTGTGTGGGGAAATCCTGGTTCAAAAGATTTCCATAGCTCCTTTACCCTCTAGAACTTCTAATAAGTTTTATTTTAGGGTGTAGAATTTTAACAAGGAACTTGAGATAAAAACTTGACAGCCAATTATACTGAGAAGTCCTTTCAATATTCCTTCACTTCCACAGACTCTCCTAATTTGCAAGTGTCCCAGTTCTGCCATGGGACCACTTCCTACCTGTGAACATGCCTGGTCTTCAGGCTGCCAGAACCAAGCCTTATGGCATCACAGAGAGGAAAGCTCTTGCAGGGCTGGAGAAGATCACCAGTGGCAGATAGGACAGTCAGGATCTTTTTAAGATTAACTCCAACTGGGCTTACACTCCACACAGAGAATGTGTTAAGCATCTGAAACCCAGAATCAGCAAAGATAAGAAACACATGAGATGAAATTGCCAAAATTGGAAACCTTTAGCATTGCCATTTTTTGGTAATGTTTAATAAGAATGGAATTGTGATGCAGTGCAAGTAATTAATACACAGTCTCTTAAGCCATGCTTAAAGAAATGGAGCTTGTGGGAGACGCATCTTGTACTGGTATCCTTCAGTTGCCTTGGAGATACAGAGGAAATTTTATAGGGTTGACAACACAGTAGGTTTGTTCGGTTGTTGTTTTTTTTTTTTTTTAAATTTTTTAACTTAGTTTTCTTTGGATATCTCATGTTAAGCCAGGATCACAAGCTAGGAGTAACATGTACTTAGTTGTTCTTAAATTGCAATTCCTTGTTTTCCTTCCATGTTGTGCTGGTTTAAAGGAAAGCTGGCAGGAGCAATGAACCTGACTCAAGAGAGGCTACAAGTCAGTTACAATTTACTTAAAAAGATTACAAGAAATACAGTGATACAGA
The DNA here is from genome assembly GCF_047495875.1 of Pithys albifrons albifrons. NCBI lineage: Eukaryota > Metazoa > Chordata > Aves > Passeriformes > Thamnophilidae > Pithys > Pithys albifrons. The sequence goes on along the minus strand of NC_092468.1, from coordinate 1,103,385 downwards.
GTTTTAACTGGTTTTAACCCACAAAACCCAGAAGTATAACCCAGCACCCTGGGGCATAAACAGAGGGGTGTTGTTGACACCTGTGCTGAGCCCCAGGTGGTCCCCCTGAGTACAAAGTAAAAGGAAAGGAAAACCTATTGGTGAGGATGATGTCACAGTCTGGTCAAGAGTGGCAGTCGCAGTCCTGTCGAGGTTCTGGTCCTTCTCTGGACCTGACAAGTGGTACCAGAAGTCCCAAACCCCCAAGATTATATATGCTCAGGTTCACATGGGAATGCCCAGCACCTTCCCCAGGGCAGGGAGTTTCACAATGAGGGATTTACTCTGTGAGTCATGGGGTATTTTTGGAAAACTCTGATGGTCTGGGTCATTGCAACTGCCTATTATGCCAGTCCCAAATGGCCCATTAGCAGACATGGCCCCTCAGGCTGGGTGTGGAGGTGCTGATCCCTCCCTGGAGGGGAGTTACCACAGCTGAGTCACTGGTGTGAAGACATAAACATTCTTGTGCCTCACAGGGTTCTTTAACACTCAGCTTGTAGCCTGAGGGGTCAGGTGTGCCTTGGGCAGCTGAGCCATTATTAACAGTTTGTTAGAAATTATATAGAGGGTGTAGAATACACAGTTTTTGTTACAGCCATACAACGGTAAACTGATCCTGACTGCTGAACTAGGACACATGAATAATCTCTTTCAGAAACTCTGAAACCCTCTTTCCCAGAACTCTCCAAATTCCACAGTTTTCACCCAAAGTCTGAAAATGTAAAAGCCCACTGTAGCAAAAGTGTCACGAACAAGCAAACATGAGCATCAAGACCAAACTGTACGCAGGATGAGACAAGAAATCTTCCATCATCTCATCGTGGAGGAGACAAGGAACTGTTCACATTCCATTTCCCCCAACATTATTGAAGTTATATAACCTATAACTGCACTTTCACTGTGCCATTCCCCCAAATTTGTATAACTTTTTTCCACGTGAGGAAGTGCTTCTCTGGCCACCCACCAGCATCCTCTGCCCATGTTGTCTGGATTCCTCCCCTTGACTCTTCTCTCATGCTTAGTTCCCTGGCAGACACCCTCTCACTGGGCTTTACCCAGCAGCAGAACACCCTTGCCAGCTCTCACAAGGTCCCACCTCTTATTAAAGTTCATTTCTTTACCAACCCTCTGTGTCACAGGATCTCTCTTTTCCTCAGCCACACACTTGTTCCTCTCCCTTTGTGCTCCTCGGTAGCTCCATTCCTCCCAAGTCCCAGGTGTTGCATTCAAATGAGAGTACAGTTCTGGGTGGCTTGTATTTTGGGAAGTAGCTGTTTCTCCCAGCTGTGATTCCTGTCTGTGATTCCATTCTTGTGAAATGCTCCTGGAACTTCTTAGCACAAGATATGATCTAAAAATAAGGCATGTCTAGCAAAACAAAACTGAAAACACAACCAGGTTGCTTTAAAATGCTTTTAAAAATAATTTACCAGGAATTTCTTAGCTCCTAGATTCACTTTTCTAGCGAAATATAAAAAGCTTGCATGCATGAGAGCCAGAAGTAAATTTTAAAATGCCACCTAGACTTCCTAGCTAACAGACAGTCTTGAAGAGAATATTTTTTCCAAACCTGGGAAACTAGATTTTTTTTTCAAATCTAAAAGGAGAAACGTTCCTGCCAGCCTTTCTCACCACAGTAGAAGCAACCTGATTTCTAGCTTCCATTTAAGCTGGTGGGTATTGAAATAGTTTTATAACTTTGAAAACTTATTGTCTGTTACTGAAATGCCTATATAGGGGTTTAAATACCTGTTCTAAGGCACTCTGGTTAGAAAATATTGGCCTTAAGCAATATAAGCAGATGACCAGTTTCCTAGTTCCTCCTTGCAGGAAAGGAAAACACTTCCTCTTCCTTCTGAGGGCCCCAGACTTCCTGTGCCATCTATTTATACAGTTGTTGTAATGAACCCAAGTTAACCACTTCCTCTACTGGCTTAGCATAGGCCTGACATATTTTAAATCTTTTTATTTTATGTGTTTATTTGCCATTTGCAACTTGTCCTAAAGGTGTGTTCAGAGCTGCTCCTCACCATGCTCATGTCCTGAGTGTCTTTGTCCTGTGTTCTCTTGGCCAGGTGGCAGTGCTTGGACACACTAGGTACAAAGGAAGATGAGATTGTCTCAGCCATACAAAAACCTGTTGAAAAGCCCAGGTGGTTGAATTTGGAAAGGGGATCCCAAGATTTAACCAAAGACTAGTGGTTAATGGCTTTAGTCATACCTGTTCTCATGTAATGAACAGCCTGGAAGCCTATTCAGCAGGAAGACAAAAGCAAGTTGTAGCTAGTTGTGTTCAAGCACTGTACAGTAAGCATACAGAGGATTGGAGGGATTGATAACTGGAAGGACCTGCAGAACTGAGGGCAGGTTCTGGAGGACAGGAGACACCAAGACATCCTTTGGGAAAGGAGGTTCACGGCCAAAAGGTGGTCTGGGATGCAGCTGAAATGGCTGAGCTGGTCAGGTCCAGCTTTACCCAACTCCCTCAGGGATACAGCAAGATCTGGATGAAGGCTGCTGGCAGCTCTGCAGGGAGCTAGTCATGGGCACAGGATTAGGGATGCCCAGCATTGCCCAGTTTTCTGGCTGAAGCAGGATTTCATGGTGTCTGTGAGGATTGCCTGGGTGCACTGCTCTGCGGTGCTTCCAGAGACATGGACATACACTCTCTGTAGGCCAACCTTACTGTCCCTGCCTGACAAGGCTGCCTGAGCTCCATCTTAACCTCCTCTGCTGCAAAGATACCCCCACCTCTGCTGTGCCTCAGGGACTTGCAGCACTTCTGGCTGCCATCTTCTTTATTATAGAATTTAAAACTTGTAAGACTGCTGCTGTGCCATCTCCAGGCTGTCCTTTTGCCAGACCATACCAGCCCCTTTTTTCTGAGCTTTCCTTGCAAATCCCGTTTCCAACTCTTCAGCCTTCCTTGGTATTTTCCCTTGGGATTTTCTATGGTACCTTTACATGTTTCATAAGACTTGGTGCCCTAAGCTGTGCAGAGCAGCCCAGATAAAGCATTATGGCACAAAGTACAGTACAGGAGTTGCTTCTTGCATCATGTATGACCTTGCCATAGGCAGATCTTAGAGAGACTTGTGCTTTGGATGCAGCTTCCCACTGTAAAATTGCTACTCACTCTCTGATACACTATTCCACAGATTCCTTTGTACAATCCTACTGGTTTGTGGGCTGTTCCTAAATTCCATATGTTCACTAGGTGTTTCCTTTCGGTGTGCTGTGGCTGCCATCAGCACAAAGCTGAGGTACCAGCAGGGATGCTGAAGGAATCTCCCAGGACCTGGGCTGCCCTCCACACCGCTCCAGTGCCTGCAGAGCCCTGGGAGCACATTTCTGAGATGCGGTGTGTTGCTGTGGAGATGACACTTGCTATCCATGTTTATAATGACTTGAAACAATTCACTCCATTATTAAAACAAGATCTATGCTGCGATAGCCCCGAGGAAATAGTTCCTTACTGGACGCAGGCAGGGGGCAGGAAGTGGATTTCATTGTTGGCTCTGCTGGGGTGGCTCCAGCTCATTCCGCGCTGCCCGTCCTGCTCTGCTCACTCACAGGCCCCATTCTGCCTCTGCTTCGTGGCTTAAAATCCAGAACAAGTCTGTGTAAAGTCTAGGCTGCATTTTCTGTCACTCCTGTCATCCAGAGCAGTTGTCTTGAGGACGTTTATTCAATCCAGTTATTAGTCCTCTCAATCCGGTTTTTGGAAATGTGCTCCACAACCACCTGCAAACTGACTGAATGCCACTATTTCACCATCCACTGTCACTTTTCTTTCCTCACCACGAGTTCATGTGTGGAGAAGGCAGGTGTCCCAGCTATGTGCCATGTTCCTTGCCTGCTGGCAGGGACCAGCTTTCAGGTAGGTCATCCAGCAACCCAAGCACTGGTGGCAGCATTACTGAACCAGGTTTTCTGTGCTCAGCTGGTGCTACTCAGGCATCGCCCCTGCAGTGCTGGCTGGGAACACCCCCAACCTGGGAGATGACCCTGCTGCCCTATGGCTGGGAGCAGAGTGCTGGGTTGTTGGATTCTGAGGGGCTCATGTGGCACCGGCTGTCCCCAACCACCTTATGGTTGTGTGTGAATAACATGACTCTGTGACACAGGCTTTGTTCTCATCCCTTCCCCAAGGGGAGAAGCAAGTCTAACAAGGTCTTGCTTTTACTGTTCTCTCTTCCATTTTGAACAATGTGCAGTTTTTGCTGTGCCTCTCTGCAGAGGGAGGGAGTGCAAAGCAATGTGCCCTGCTCTCTTTGGGGGACCAGGGAAATTTGGGGGTGCTTGGAACTGGGAAGAGCTTGTTTCATGGGGCAGGCAAAAGGCAGAGAGTGTTGCTGGGCACTGCTTTGTGCTGGAGGGGCACAGCCCTTCCCTCACACTTCCTCTGTGAGGTTCTTGCAAATAATAACAATTACAATGCAGAAGAAAATGAGTGAGAATAATCCAGTGATTTTGCTCTCAGACTCCTGTGGTGGCCAAGCTGATGTGTAGCAAGGCAGTGCTGTTGCTGTGGCCTCTCTGGTGTGGGGAAGGACCTCGAGTTCCCCCACCCCACTGAGTGGGTGATGAGCAGGTCTGAGGTTCCCCATCCTTCCCTGTGTGCTTGGCCATGGCTGGTCAGAGCTCCCAATCCTGATGGTTCCTCATTTTCTTATTGTAGCTCTTGCTGCCTCTGTGCAGCTGCTTGGGACAAGGCTCCGCTGAGTTCTGTCTCAAAATATGAAATGCTGTCCTTTATTTTATTGTGTGCCATCCTTTTTATGCTGAATGGACTTGGGGAAGTGGGGCTGTCAGAGCAGCTGGCACTGCTGGGATGGAGGCTGCCTGTCTTTGGAAAGGAGTGTCTGATACAGATGCATGCAAAGTCCAGATCCTTGACATGGCCACAAATTCCAGTTATCCTTGAGACAGAACATGGTGGGCTTCATCAAGAAACGTGGCTGAGTGTGGTGGGCTGAGCTGCCAGGGTAGAAAGGGTGAATAGCAGCAGGGCCTGTCTGGTTGTGTGTGCATCCAACCAGCCTGCACGAGAGCTGGTGCCTGTGACTGTGCCAGGGAATTTGGGCTGCACCACAGGCTTGGGTCCACTCTTGAAATGCAATGAGTTAGAGGAAGGAGGCCGGTTGCAAAATGCTCCTTCTTCTGGTTACCACAGAGACCAGCACAGTCTCAGAGACTGAGCTATCCTTGGCAGCAAAAACTGCTAACTCAGCCTTTCCTTCCACCTCCATCAAGGCTCCAACTGGAAAAGCTGTGCAGGGCACTCTGGCTTCTTGCAGGTGCCCTGCAGGAGCAGGACGTGAGGGCAGAACAAGGCTGGTAAGATAGTGTTTGAGCAGTGGAGTTGGGAGGGATGGTGTGCAGGGGCAGGATGGGGGGTTGTGAGAACAGTCTGCAGTCAGGGGAGACCTGGGGAAGCAGGCGGATAGGGAGGTAGGGAAGGAAAGTGAAGAAGGAGTGTGAAGACGACTTTGGAAAGATGGGGAGCAGAGTAGGCTGCAGTAATTCAAGCGGTGAGAGAGAGCACTGATGGCAAAGCTTTCCTCCTGCGAGGATACACATGGCAAACACTGACCCTGCTTACCCGTTGGGGATGGAGGGGGGGCGGGGCGTGTGCTCTGATGGGGCTGATGCCTTTTACCAGGTGCCCTTTCGGGTAACTTAGGGCAAAGCAAACTCTCACAAGCCTTGTCCCTCATGAGCTCCAGCCCATCTACAGGTGTTGTAGGTGGGCAGAAGGCAGCCCAGGCAGGTTAATCAAGAGGATCAAGTGTGGGTGACTCTGCCATGGGCTGGGCATGAAGGCTGAGTGTGCTGCCATGCCACAGGCAGTGCTGCCAGCAGTGTGCTCTGGGCTGCTGGGCACACCTGCCTAAAGAACTACAAAAATGGGCCTTTCAGAGCACAGGAAGGTACTGCAGGGGAGGTGAACAGAGATATATGGGAGAACTGGCTGAACTATCCCAGGTCTGTTCCAGCTGGGACTGGGACTTCAGGATCCTTTCCTATGATGGATTAGAGTGAAGGGTTGTTCTTCCCTTGCTGATCTTCCTCGATTTCCAGCCTTCACAACAAGAAGCAGAAGAGTCTGGGAGGACCCAGACACTTACTTGCATTAATTGGTGTAAATGAGAAGTCATTCTGATTGTGCTGAGTCTGTGCCACACTGACAGAGCAGGATTTGGCCTATGCTTGTACAGTCATGTGAAGTTTTAACCAACAATTTGTTTCAACACCTCTGGACTCCCAAAATATGATCCAGTATTTGCCCAAGCATTGCCTTTATGCTGAATGCAATGTTTTCCAGTGCATGAGAATAATAAATCTTTTGAGTGCAGGAACATTTATGTGGAAGATAGAATAGGAGGCTGTACAGGCAGAGCTCTCAGAAACATCATTCATTCTTGTTATGAAATGTGTCTTGCTGAGCCTTTAAAGACAAGCAGATGTAGTTAAAAATGAAAGGTGTTTTTGATGGCAGGCCTGAGGGCACTGAGGCTTCAAATATTGAAAGCACTGTTCTATTTTCTGGCCTGAGATTTTATTCCTTAGGAGAAATTAAAAAGAAATCTTGCTGCTGCTAGGACTCACCACAGATTTTTCTGAGTTCTGCTCACTGTAGGCATTGCTGCATCACTCCTATTGAATCTCATGGGTTTGCTATACTTGCCTTTTAAATAAAAAAGTTCACAGAGAATAAGAAACTGAGCAAACACAAATAGCAAATAAATAAGCTTGTTCAAATTTGTATTAAAACTTTGTCTGTCTTAAGTTTTTCAGGTAATAATTGCAATCCCAAAATAAATTTAAATACCCTGCCTGTTAGTCAGAGGCAGAATGTCCAAAGCGTGGCTGTGCAACAAGTCATTTCAAAGTGGAGACAAAGCTTTAATTTCTTATTAACTAACAATGTTTTCTGTGCAAAGTGCAGCTTTATGCATGAAAATAGTGCCAGTCAAGCCTGCCACTGGCACGACAAGTTCTTCCATTAGATTGCCCCTGTTGCTGTATCCCCAGGTGTGAACATTTCCCAGTGTTGCACTTTTAGGTCTTTTTAGTCTTATGGGGCTGGAACACAACTAGTGTGCACTGTTAGCCCCTGCTTCTTGCTGTTTTGTAGCAGGTGTAGACAGGGCCTTCTGGGGTTGGTTTCTGTGGGAAACTCTTGTCCAGAAGGTGAGCATCCTGTCAGGAAGATCGTGCCCCAGGAAGAGGGATCAGAGCTTTGGCTGCATGTTGAGTGCAGTTTTGGTGGTGATGCAGAGCTCTTTCTCTGGGTCAGAAGTTTGGTGCTCAGCCATGACAGATCATTCCCCTGTGTTTGGCAGGGCCCTTGGTGGCAGCAATGGGCAGAGCTGCAGGGATGGCACCTGTTCCTGCCTGGTGAATCTGGCAGGTTCACCACTTGTGCCAGTGCATGGATGTCTTTGCTCCAAAGCTTTGGCTCTGAAGACCTCTAAAACATTATCCCTCTGTTTGCCCTCTGCAGGTGTCCATTTTCTGAGGTTAGTGGCCAGGGTGTGCTGGAAGCAGGTTTGGTCACAGCTCAAACTGAGCTGGCTCAGTGCCAGGCCTGGCACATTCCATCCTCGTGGGGCCCTGAGCTCAGGGCTCCAAACCTCATCCCAGCATTCTTGTACAGGACTGCACCGTATTCCATCAGCCTGGCTCTGAGCCTTTGAGTCCTGTAAGGGATGTTGATGTCCGCATTTAGCCATCTTTGGCTTGCAATTTCTCAGAAAAACCTTTCCTGCATACCACAAAATATAACACAGTTCAGGGATTTTGTGCTCAGTGAAGAAGAGAATGCAAAGATTAATCCAGGAGAATTCCTTGTTTTCAAAGTCTTCCTTTGCTGAGAAGCCAAGCACACTGAGTCCAGTGAGAGAGCTCTTGCACTTGGCCTCAGTGAGTCTTTGAGATGAGTGTTTGTGCTGACTCTGGCTGGAAGCTTTTCCTGTGTGTACTGCAGGAGCCGCTCTGTGCTCACAAGGGAGTGAGAGCGGGGCAGGCTCTCTCTGAACAGCACTAGTGGCTTTCTCCTTTCTCTCTGACTGTTCTTTTCCTTCTGTGAGGGGCAGTGTTTCTGAGGTAGGAAATCTCAGACTGTGATTGCCTCTGTGTTTTGTTTCAGGCATCAGAGGGTGTTCCCGTGAAATATTTTGAGAACTTGGAGGAACTGATAGAATTTTACAAGAAGGAGAACATGGGTCTGATATGGCACCTCAAATATCCAGTGCCTCGGGAAGAGGAGGAAGCTGCAGATGAGCTGGAGGAAGATGCTGGTAAGGGGCCCATGATGTGACTTAGTAATGCAGACCCTTAACTCTTACCTCGAGAGTGGGTATGCAGTGCAGGCAGGGGATCAGAGCTTGTCATTCCATAAAATGGAACAGAGCACAGAGAGGCCTGAGCTGGCAGGACCCTGAATCATGTGATACTGGCGCATTGGTTTAACTCACCTGAGGGAATACACTGGGATTCCCTGTAGAGTTATACTCTGTCTGTCATGGGGGTGGCTAGTGTGTTGTCCCCACCTGGTCTCAAGCTGGTTTAGGTGCAGCCCTCTCCCCGTGCTGCATCCGTGGGGTCCCTGTCACAGCAGGGATGTGCCCCTTGGCACCTGGAGCACATCTCTCTGCAGCGCCACACACCTGCAGCTCCCGAGGCTCTGGCTCCTCTGAAACCCCTCAGCTGCTCTGACCTAAAGGGGCATTTCTGACAGTCATAACCAGAGGGCATAGATGCAGCAGTGGCAGGCAGTCTAACTGTGTGCAGAGGTAGAGGTAAAAGGAACAGATATGATTGGCATCATCCCAACTGAAGTGTCACTGTTGGTTCCTGACACTCATTGGTCTTGGATTGTTCCTTGGATTTTTCCTGGATCATCCCTTGGATCTGTCATTGTTCTCCTGAGCCCCTGGGGAAGGTCATGCCCACAGAGCCATCTTTCCTGTCCTTTCTGATGTCTGTCTGGAAATGACGAGCACCGCAATAAAACCTGTCTGAAGTACACAGTGGCTGGGACAGATGGACAGGCCTGTGCACTGGAGCAGATCAATGTGTCTGTGTACACCTATGTAGCCTATGCATATCTAGCAGGAGCTGAGAGACTCTGGCATGTCATCCTCCTGAACAAACTGACCAAAGTTTTGCAAAGCTGCTCAGGAAAGGTGTTCCTGGGTTTTGGCCAGCACGGGGTCTGCAGCTTCCCAGACCAGGGAGGGAACTACAGCAAAAATAATACACAGAGAGGCAAGCAGCAGAGAGTGAAGTTCTAGCCAAGACTACTACGAGCTTTAAGATGGAGAGACACTGGTACTGCGGCCAGGCTGCTCATGTACAGAATTGAATTCTGTTAAGGCACTTTGGTGCCAGGGTGCTGGAGCCATGTATGGCCTACAGATCTAAGGTCTGGCCCTCTTAGATTTGGAACTGCAAAGGTGGAAGATGAGCACCCTGCAGATGCATCACCCAACTGTGCCATGGCTCAGTGTTTCTGTGGCTCTGTGAATCACAGCACCTGCCCAGGAGCAGTAGATCAGTCCTGGGGATCTTTCTATAATGTAAATTCCACCATTAGAAAACAACCAAAAAAACACTCACAACTCAAATGGCTACATATGACAGGTGTGTCAAAGTGTTGGAGCAATTAGTATGAAAAGAAAAGTAACCATGGTTGGGATCAATGGAGATAAACCCACTCTTCTCCCAAGGAGAGGGAGGTGTGCTGAGCAGCAGGATGACAGAGCAGGAAAACCCTTTGTGCTTCCAGACAAGGCAGGATATTCAGCCCCTCTGCTTTTAGGGTCTGCTTTCTCCATCTATATTTCCTTCCTTTAGCTGTTCATTTCTTTGCATTACCAGTTTCTGTTTATGTCCCTCCATCCCTTCTGCCCCAACAGCAAATCCCCATGATAATAGGAATGATCTGGGTAAAGAACATCTATGTTCTCTAAAATTCTTAGAGTGTATATTCAACTTCATTGCTGTGCAGATGGGATGGTCAAACTGCTTTGGGGTTGCACTGCCAGGAAGAGGTAGGTGCTGCCTGCACTTGAGGGTCAAGCCTGGCAGCTCATCCCTCTGGTCTCACAGCACCAACATCCCTGGAAAAGGGCTGGGCCAGTGCCGAGCCCTGAGTGTTCCAGCGCTGACATCAGAGGCCCTTTCAGAGGGATGGCTGCAGGCACTGGTGGGACAAGGTATGATTGCCGTGCTGGGATGACTGTGCCTTTCCCTTCCTCCTCCCCAGACCTGGTGCCCACGCCTCCCCTCCTGCCCCCACGCAACATCCTCATGGCACTGCCCAGCGGCGACACAAAGGAGGTCTCTTCTCTCCCTGAAAACTCCAGAGTGGCAGATGTTAATAAACTGTCCCTTTCCGAGACACTACTCCAGCGCCTGCAGTACCAGGACACGAGCAGGTGAGGATGGCAAGTCACAGGGCTGCAGGACCAGCCTTCAGCACAGCCCTGTGCTCTTTGGGCCTCTGTGTTTGGGACAGATGAGAACCTATTTGATCCAGTAAAATTGCTCCTTATTTATACTACCAGTGACAGTGCATAGGCTACCCTTTACAGTGCATCTGTCATCTAGAATAAACTCTCCTGAAGTATTAAAATCCAAAGTACTAAAGAATTAAAATACTTTCTCCACTGGGGTATAGTTTTCTAATATAAAGGACAGTAATTAAGAGAGCTTGGTATATTAGCCATATGCCCAAACTACATATTGTATTAGAAAGCACAAGCCAGTCCTTAGAAGGAACAAACTGGTCAGAGGATTTCCAGGTGCTCAGATTTACTGATCTGCCCCAACTGTGGGTCTGACTCACACTGTCTCATAGACTGTCAAATCTGGACATGCACTGAAGCCTTACAGGAAGCCACATGACATTTAATGACCAGATCTGCAAAGCATACAAATAAAACACAAATGACATCAGCAGACAAGTCTGTTGGCAGGGCAGTGGGAGGCTGTGAGCAAACAGTGGTCATGTGTGGCAGCACAGGTTGTGTTGTGGTGACTGAGAGAAACCCGGGTTTGTTCCACTGCCTCCACCGTTTCATCTGCATCATTACAAACAGCCAGTTGGGACTTGGTGCATTTTTCAGGGCACAAGACAGCACACACAGTCTGCCTGGGTCACCTTTCCTTGAGACGCTGGAGCCTGAGCACCACAGAGACAGTGAGGGGGGAGCACAGTGTCCAGCTCTTTGGTCTCAGGTGCCCTAAAATCATTTTGGATTTCTTGGAATAAAACCTTCAAAGTGGAACTTGGTGAGGTGAAAGGCAGTCTTCCTCTGCCCACAGCTCCTGAGCCGCTGACATTGGTGATCTCACAACAGGCTGGCTTCACTTGCTGAGGCTGGTGATGCCACCATGGCTTTGGCAATGCCAGGCATCAAAAGACTTGCCCTGGTGTGGTAGCTCAGCAGTCACAGAGGGTTTGGGGTGGGGAAAGAGGATGAGGAGAAGGTGTCTGCCATGGTGGGGGATCTATAGAAAACTGCATATTTATACTGAAGGCAAACTGCCCCCACCTGTCTATGCTGGCAGTGGGAATTAAAAAAAAAATAAATTGGAAGTAGAGAGAAGAGCTGACTTTGGGCCTGTTTCCTTCACAGTGTCTCCGATGAGCATCTTAAACTCATCCAGGACTATCTGCGAGTTCACATCATCAGTGACTTCGAGATGGTGCAGACAGGCTCAAGCAATCTTCCTCAACTGAAGAAACTGCTTACAGCTCTTTGCAAAGGACTCTTCAGGTGACTAGAGGCTGATTTTCAGAGGATAATGCTGTAACACTGTAGCCTAACAAAGGTTCCATGTGCATGCATTCAGAATCTGCATTTCTGGCATAGGAAATTGGCCTCCCCTCAAAACCAGTATATTTAGATCTCATGACCTCTGATTCTGGTCCAAAGATATGTAATCTATGTAAAAGACTGAGCTCTGATTATGAAGTTTCCTTGTAGGTGGCTTCAGTCAGTGGAGTATTGTATTTTATGCTTTGTTTAGAAAGAAACAAAACAAAAAGTCCTCTAACCGATTAACTGCATAATTTGGTAATGCATAAATGACATCCACAGAATTGTCAAGCACAGGTAATTTACGGAAACAAGCACATATATAACTAGGTTTTAAACATTGATTTTCCTTCCCACTAATGCACTGTGAACCTGGAGTGATTCCACAGATGTTGGTGAAGTCCAGCTCAAATGAAAAAAGGAACAAGCCCAGCCTCTAGTCTCTACAAATTTTACTTTTCCTATTTTTTGACCTTCCATGTCCCAAACAGAAAAACTCTGACAGGGAGTTAAACCTTGCAGAGCTCCATCTTTCTCTGGTGGAAGGGAGTGGTTTCCCCCCTTGCTGCCTTGAAGACGAGATCAGCCCACACTTCTGCAGAGATCCTGGAGCGTGTGAGGGCACCTATTCCCACACTTCTCTCCATGGCTTGCAATATCCTTCTCTTCAGTTTGTTTAGCAGTGAGGCTGGTGGTGCTGCTGGCCTGGGCTGGCTCTCCTGGAAGCCCACTGCCCACAGCCAGGCTCCTGGCAGGACTGAGGACTCTCTGTGCCCTGCCTGAGGGGTTTGCTTCTCTCCACTCACAGGAGGGGAGACACAGGTGTCTGGCTAAGAATAAACCTGAACAATGGAAACTTAAATCAAATGAACTCAAAAATGAGAGTCTTGAGTTACTGAAACAGTGCTGCTGTTCTGAGGATGGCTAGCTTCTTCCATTTCCAACTTCTTATTCTACTTCAGCTTATCTGAGTTTTAACCCTGCTCCTCATAACTCCACATGGAATGGCGAGGAAGGAGATGCAACAGGTCCATAATTCTTTCGACTGCCAGGACACCTTTTATACTTCCAGATTTTCTGTAGGAGTTTTGGGAACTGGGCTTTGCAAACTGACATCCTAGAGCAGAGTTGGGTGAATTGTGCTGCTGGCGTAAACCTGCTGAGCAGAGAGGCACTGCACCACCACAAACACAGCAAAGGGCAAGTGTCTGCCCTGTCCTTCTGGTGGCTGCACACAGCTATGGAAATGTAAGTCCTCATGCAGTTCTTCCCCACTTCCCCAGTATTTTCTTCCTGTATCTGCATTATTTCAGTTTGTTGGAGCTGGCTTCTCAATTTTTTTCACCATGGTCCAGAACTGCAGGCTGAGGCTACTTCCAGTCCCTGCCAGGTGTCACTGAGGAACCTTTCCCTCTCTATCCACATTGTTCCATGGATCTCTACCATGCAACGAAACTATTTGCTTACCTTCAGTTGGCTAATAGTCAGATGTTTGGGTACCTTACTGTTTTCTGAGGCTTAATCCCCACTGTTCTCTAAGGTTTTAGCTTTCTTTCCTTATCAGACTTGTGAACTCAGATTTAGTCCATGGCAATCCCTAAATTTAGCTTTTATTTCCCTGAGCTTTCTTCAGCTGCACAGGGATTGCATCTGGCTGCACATATAGGTAGTTCCTAGACTGCTTCTTGGTGTTTTATTTTGATGTCCAATTCCATTATTTTCACACACCCTGACACCTGATCCCATCAGATCTCAGAAGCTGCGCAGGATCAGCCCTGGTTAGTACTTGGATGAGAGATCTCCTGGCAATACCATACCAAGTGCTGCAGGTTCTAGTCCCAAGGACTTCGCTGTCACCGTCCAAGCTCGCTCGGCCGTGGCAGATGAACCTTAGGAGTTAAAGGGTGCGGCCAGTTCTGCGCACTCTGTGCCTCACCTAAAACATCCTCTGCGCAGGCTGAAAGGACACACTCACGTGGGTAGAGCCCTTCCCAAATCTTTGTTCATGAAGCCTAGCTGTGATGATGGTGATGATGAGAGAATAGGTTAAAAACACCCCAAACCCAAGAAGAAATGTTAATTGGCACAGGTGAGCCCTTTCAGTGGGGCTGAAGCTCCTTTGAATTTGGTGGCAGTGCTGAGGGTTGTGCAGCAGACACTCAGTGAGGCTGAGCTGTTTGGGAGCCACACTGACTTCTGTGGAAGTGAGGTTTTTGTGGGGCTGTCTTCTGGCTTCTCCCCACCTCCAGAGCTCAGCTGTGCCATCTTTCAGGGTCACACTGCCATCCGTGAGAAATGAGCAGCCAGTGCCCTTTGGGTGACTCCCTCCTGTGCTTTGACCCTGGGTCTGTGGGTCAGCACTGACCACCAATGTCAGCAAGGGAGAGGGGACACAGCTGGGGCTGCTCAATGGTCAGGAGAAGGAAAGAGCTTATGGTGAACACTGGGGCTGGCAGAGCAGTTGGGCCAACAGTCTGTGCCTTTTGCAGGTTGGGTGTTATCCACAGACAGGTGCAGGACCCATTTTTGACCAAGGGGTCAGGACACGGCACATCCTCTTTAAAGACTGGGGACAAGGAGCAGCCACTCTTGTACCAAAAATGAAAGAAAAGAGAGAATTGTAAGGCTAATGGTACTTTTATGAGGCATTGGGTGCTAAAAGCAATTGGCATACAAGAGGTTCCTTGGCCAGGAGAATCCTCCAGCAGCTGGAAAGCTGACTCAAGGAGAGTGGGGAGCCACACACGTGAGTGGATTTGTTCAGCTTTAAGTGAAAAACACCTGCTGTTGTCCAATGCCATCATTTGCTGCTCTGCATGTTCTTATTTATTCTCCCTCATGGGATAATTTGCACATAGAGCTTTTAAGGCAGTTTTTCAAGCACTGGACAAACAGGCTTCTGACACTTCAGTGAAGATCACTAAATGTGTTTATACTGTCAAGAGAAGAAAACAAAAGGAGTTACAAGTGCCATTAAAACCACACTGTGGTTTTGCTGAGTTTGAACACCTTCACATGCTCTTCCTCCTCTTCACAGCATCCTACACTGTAGACAAAGGGCAGTTTTCCCATGAGAAATCACTTCTTAGTTGCTTCAAACAGCTGCTGCCGTGTGTTTTCGTCCTGCACTCTTAGTCACAGTAAAAATCCTTTCATTCTTCTCAAACTGAACTTCTCTCTGTACTTCTGCAACTGCCTGCAGCCTCCTGGGACCTGCAGAAATCAGGGGGAGTCTTGGGTTTGGGGGCAGAGCCATTTGCAGTGACACTGGCCCTAGGGAATCCAGAGCTGAATCATGTGGCTGGATGACTAAGAGTAGCAGAACCAGACTCCTACAAGTGCCTTGTACTTCTCTGTGTCCCATGGCTCTTTCAGACTGAAATTTCAAACACGAATGTTTAATTTAGGCAATTAATCATCCATGGTTCAGCGCCTAGACAAATATCTGATCTTCGCCCAGAGATACTTTCACTTTGGAGCACTTTCCTCAGCAAACAGAGAATAAAATCCGGTCCATTCAGACATAGGAAAGTGAGGGAAATCATTAATATCCAGCATTGACAAGACACAATGCAAGCAGCCCAGAGCTGCTCCCCAGCATCACCTTCCCTTTGACCTGTGCTCCCTGGCTGCTGTCTCTGTGATAAGTCTTGTAATTATCAGCATGTGGCTCCTGTGCCAAATTCCCAAGGCAGCGTCTGACAATCCAACTGGGAAGCGCTCTGGGATCTCATTGTTACCCAGCAGCAGCTCTGCTCAAGAGGAAAGGCTGCCTCTTCCACCCTCTCGCTGTGTTCGGCCCCTCTGTCATGTGAGATGAAATACCTAACAATAAGTTTTCTTTTCACATACTGTTCCTCCCCAGCAGTGTCCCCAGCATTGTCCCCAGCACTGTCCCCAGCACTGTCCCCTGCACTGTCCCCAGCATTGTCTCCAGCACCATCCCCAACAGTGTCCCCAGCACTGTCGCCAGCAGTGTCCCCAGCAGCATCCCTTGCACTGTTCCCAGCATTGTCCCCAGCACTGTCCCCAGCACTGTCCCCAGCAGTGTCCCCAGCACTGTCCCCAGCATTGTCCCCAGCAGTGTCCCCTGCACTGTCTCCAGCAGTGTCCCCAGCACTGTCCCTTGCACTGCACCTACACTGTCCCCAGCAGTGTCCCCTGCACTGTCCCCAGCAGTGTCCCCAGTGGTGTCCCCTGCACTGCCCCTACACTGTCCCCAGCATTGCCCCCTACACTGTCCCCAGCACTGCCCCAGCAGTGTTCCCAGCAGCCTGTGTCAGCCTCAGCAGCTCCACAGAACCCGTGTTCAGTTGAGCTGCCCCTGCCACTGCAGCGTTCAGAGGCACCAAAGTGCACTGGGCTGTAAGACGTTGGAGTGCACTTTGATCTGTGAGCTGTCACAGTTGGGTTGATGCTGGTTTTATACTGTGTCCTCAGGTTTGGCCAAGTTTGGGGTATCTTTCTGGGGAGATTTAGAAAGTGAGAACCTCTAGAGCAAAATCCAAGGAACAGCCAGTGTCGCTATGCTCCAGCCTTGCAAGGCAAAGTCCCTGCCTGACTCCCCTACCTCTGTTGGCAGTGTCACTCCAGCAGCTGAGAAATGCTCCCATCACCCGCCCAGCAGCTCGGAGGGGACATGGTGTGACCGTGTGCCCATAGTCTCTGCTATGTGGCTTTGTCTGAGCATTCACCAGCCCAGGCATCCTCAGACAGAGCCTCAGACCTCTGCCATGTCTCTGTCCCCAGTGAGGCCTCTAGGACTCTTCCCTCCCTGGAATCCATCCAGAAGGTGTTTGAGCAGCAGCTGCACCCTGGTGTCCATCAGCGCTCTCAGGTAAGTGGGCTGGCAGGTGGGGATGGGAGAGGGGAGCTGCCAGCAGGGAGGGGACAGGTTCTGGCTCTGGGGATCAGCTGCCATTCCTGTTCCCCTCAGCCTCTTCCTGGCTGCAGTGCAGGGGGCACCCAGTAACTTATACTCCAGTTCCACTTACCCCATAACCCCTCCTGCCTGCCCCACTTCCTGCCCCAGAGGAAAATGCCATGAACTACCAGAGGACCCCCATCTCCCCATCCTCCCTCAGCTTGGGGCTGGCACTGCATACTTCTTTTTTCATAAACTTCACTCCAGGATGTTTCATTCCCAAATTTTCCTTCTCCTCATGGCCTTCCTCTCCCTGCCAGAAAACCAAAAGTCCAGGATTTCTGTATGTTGAGCCCCAGACCTGGTCATGCAAACCTGCCCCCTGCAGCAAGGTGACTCCCTTGCATGGCCAGCTGCCCCTAACTTATGGAAAAGGTTTGCAGGTTTGTCCTTCCACACTCTCATACTTCTGCATATTCAGCCACAATCCTGCTCTTGTGCTGCCCATTGCAGAGCAGAGGAGCAGAAGCACAGGTGGTTCTCCTTGCACGGGGTGTGGGTTGTTCCTGGGGCTGCACTCCAGGCCATGCTCTATGGCTTTGGAAATCATCCACCTCTCCCTTTTTGTTACTGTGCTGTGGTTTCAGATGCTTGGTGAAGCAAGTCTAGTCAATATCGTATTGAAACTCAACCAGTTGATTTCTTTGCTGTCTTCTATTGAAGAAAAGGTACAGTTCTAAAGCTGTTTTATATTGTCTTCCTGTCATCTTTTGCCTCTAGCTACGTTCCTTGTTCATCATTAGCGCAGTCCTCTGCTACGCTAAGATGACTTTGCTCTGATTTCATTACTTTCAATGTAATGCAGAATCACCAAATGCAATAAATTACACATAAATCCTTTTACAGGTGAAAACACTGTTGATTGAAGGTCCTGATTCAACACACCGGCGTTCCCTTATTCCCCCTGTCACTTTTGAGGTAAATATACTTTTTTAATGATGCTAATCATAATGTGGAAAGACAGCAACACAGATTTATGTCTGTATCTCAGTTCCTGGGAACTTTGCTGTGCTGCCACAGAGATAACAGCTATTCCTAGATGCTGTTTAGCACCATGCAAATGCCTAGGAGGTATCCAGTGAGACTGGCATAATGATGTGTCCAGGAAATCAGGGATGTGTTGCACTCGTAAAACATGTGACTGAAGTGTAGAAGATTGCTCACAACAAACCTCTCTGTCTTCCAATAGGTGAAAGCTGACTCCCTAGGGATTTTCTCAAAAATTCAACTCAAGGTTGATGTGGAAATGGGAAAACTAATTATCAAGAGATCTAAGGATGGTCCAGAAGACAAGTTTTATACCCACAAGAAAAGTAAGATATTTAAGGTCACAAATGCTGGACTAGACTCTGGGTCTCTTGAAGATGTGGAGGGGCTCCACTTGGGCTCCACTTGGTTTGGCCCAGAGGGCAGGGATTTCCACAAGGTCCTGGGTGTTGTGCAAGGCTCTGGTCAGGCTAGACAAAGACCAGGGAGTCAATACTTTCACAAATTGTTTTAGACCCCGCTTTTCTAAGTGAAGACACTGGCATCAGGACTGCAAGGAAGCAGGTTTTGGTAGATGGTTCCCCATATGGCTGGTTGCAATAGACTCATATTTCTACTGAAAAGCAGTGTCCTTTGAAGAAAGACATTCTGCAGGAACACACTGACTTCTGTGATGATTTTTGATGGTGAAAAGCCAGACACAGTTTCAGTAACATTTTTCAGTGAATTTTCCTTGAATTTTTTGGATGTAAATCAGTATGTCCCCTGATGAGCAATGCCAGTTTGGTGTCTGAAGGCCCAATTCAAACAGCTTCCCTTTTTTTTTTTTTTTCCCTGCTGTATTCTGGACAGGCAGCTCACTGAGACTGAGCCAAACAGATTTATCAGAGAGTAAAAAATGCCCTTGGGCTCTCTCCTGCTAGAAAGTCAACCTGTTGCTGACAGTGATTGAAAAGATGAGCTTTAATATATGACTTTTTCCACCTGGTGTTCATAGTTACTTGGCTACAATTTTAGTTGAGGAGGAATCACCTTTACCTCCAAATGAGGTTTCACATCCTCTTTCGCAGATGGGAAAGGAATATATGTTAGCTGGCTTGGGATACAGGGGGATTGCCTACAGGAAGTCAAGGCTTCACTTCAGACTGCAGGGCTTGGGATGGACAAGAGCTCCAGGCAGAATGAGATTTGGAGGTCCTCTTCACTTTGAGTCCAATTTGTTCCTATTGGGAACAGGATTAAGCCATATTAAGATGCAGATCTGTGAAGCAAAGTGTGCCTCAGCCATAAGAGACCATGCAAATCCTGAGCCTGTGAGCAGAGTTGTGCTCATTCTGGTGGGATCTTCCTTTCAGTGACTGCAGCTCATGACATCCAGCCTCTGTTCAGTCTTGCAGCTTATCAAGTCCCAGAAGCTCCCAAACAAACTGGTGATTGTGCTGGAAACAGAAAAAGAAAAAACGCAGCGGAAGGAATATGTTTTTTCTGATTCCAAGGTACATACACGGTGCTTTCTTCCTGCCAGCCTGGAACAAGTACCTGGGAGGGAGTGGCACATGGGGCATTCCTTGGCAGAAAGAGGAACTGCTGAAGGATGCTGCTTGGCTTTGCAAAACATAAATTTCTCCTTTGTTCTGGAAACATCCATAAAATGGACAGGTGTGCTGTGTACAGGGGGGACTGGAGAGCCATACTTGGGGCTGCCTCTGAGGCAGGAGGAGAGTGTCGGCAGCAGGGAGGAGAGGCAAGGACTCTGTGATGGCAGCTGCAAAAAAGTTGATATAGATGAGCAAGAGGGAAGAAGACATTTATTCTGACCAGCTCAGCACTTGTTAAAGCAATGCATAGGCTAAGTGCCTAAAAAAGCACCATGGAAAATTCAGCCTCTTGGAAGGTTTCAGGATGGTGGAATCTTCATGTGCTGGGAATTTCCTGGTTCAGGGAGTTTGTCAGGAGGTTGTGTTGGAGGAGTTAAGCATCTCAATAATTGTCTGTGCTCCTCCCTGTCTAGAAAAGAGAAGGATTCTGCCAGCTTCTGCAGCAAATGAAGAATAAACACTCAGAGCAACCAGAGCCTGATATGATCACCATCTTCATTGGAACCTGGAATATGGGTATGGGTTCCCTTCTGACATGGGCGTTCCTTCAGACACTTGCCAAAATGTGTGCTCAGCTGCTGTGGTGAGCCCAGGCACCATGTGTGGGTTCCATGGCAGGTCTGTGCACTGGGGCTGTCTCCACTGGCACAGGGGCTGAGATCTAGACTTATTCTGGCATGTGGTTTGACACTTCTTGTGGTTCCAGTCAAAGGACCATGAAGTTGTCCCTGATGGGCACTGAAGGATTCTTCCAGTGCCAGGGAACTGGCTGGCACAAAGCTGGTGCAGCAGTGTACATCATCCTCCACTTTGCAAACAGGACAGGAGCAATTTCACCACCTGCTTGTCAGCTGCTCTGACCCTGACTAGGATGGTTTGTGTCCAGCCTGGAAGAGAGCTGAATGTCTGTGGTATTTAGAGAAGGGGACAGGGTGTAGCTGAAGACAGTGGGATTTAAGTTCTTTTTCCCAATTTGGGAGAAAACCTGGTTCAGCTGTTGTGAGCTGAGCTGTCTTTGCTTGGTCATGCTTAAGGAGTGAGGAGGCCAGGAGAAGTACAGCTTCCTGCCTTTACCCTTGGCTAGCCTTGGCTTTGGTAAGTTGATGGAACAGAGCAGAGTGGCCAAAGCAGAGTCCCTCTTTCACTGGTGACTCAGGTGGGGATAACACCTCTGTCACCTTAGAATAGTGTGACCATGCCGATACGAAACTGATGTGGGATACAGTCAATGTGAAGCCTCTCCTTTCTGTCCCCACGTGTTATCTGCATCCTGGGTTTGACAGGACACGCTCTGACTTCCTTTGGTGCTTGATTTGTTAATGAAAGGTGCAGCACCTCCCCCAAAGAAGATCACCTCCTGGTTCCTCTCCAAGGGGCAGGGGAAGACCCGTGATGACACTGCTGACTACATCCCTCATGACATCTATGTGATTGGCACCCAGGAGGATCCCCAAGGGGAGAAGGAATGGCTGGAGACGCTGAGGCAATCTTTGCAGGAAATAACTAGTATCAGCTTCAAAGTGGTAAGGGGTTATTCCAGTTATTGCACATAACTCAGGCATATGAGGAGATTAAGTGGGATTTTTCCTATGCCTCTTCCCCTTTTGTCTTGGTTTGAGATAAGCAACTGCCAACCCCCCCCAAGCACAGAGAGAAAAGCCTCCCTCCTAACACCAGGGAAAGGGAGGAAAAGAGAGGGGAAAGAAAAAAAAACACTTCAAACCACATTTATACTAAAACTACATATATTTCTACAGAAAGGAAGAGACAATTAGAAGAGAGTACAAATATACACTCACACAAGTCTGCAACACACAACAAATTCCTCACTTCTTAACGAACACACATACTTTACTGTCTTAACTACACATTACTTAAGAAGAAGCTTATTCCCCAGGGAGACAAACTCAGGCAGAGAGACCCAGAACAACACATTTTACTTTCCTGAGGTACCCTGTGAGCCAGTGGTGGGCCTGGTCCTCTCCATCCCCCCTGGGACAGCATCGTGCGTCCTCCCAAGAGGAGGGCTGAGAAGAGACTGCCTTAACCACTCCCACACTGGTTCCTACTTTCCTGGAGATGATGTCATAATGTGGTATGGAATACAAAATTACTGGCTAGAAGAGGTCAGCTGTGAGCTCAGCCCAGCTCAAGTCAGCTGACAGCTTTGGCCCAGTCCAAACTCCAGAGCCCAAATCTAGGCCCACCTGGGTGAACCCATAACACCTTTCCTTCCTTTATTGTCATTGCATTTGGACGAGGGAGAGTGAGCTGCCTGTGTCTGTGAAGATCCTCCCCTGGAACTGGCCAAAGAGGCAGAATGATGTGGACAGTGACCCCCCACTGCCAAAGCAGGGACCCTGCCAGGCTGGAAGCAAAGGCAGATGGTTGTTTTGACCTTAAAAAAGGAAGATACTGTAAAACTTCCAGAGCCAGCCAAAGCCTAGATCTCGCCCTAGGCTATTGCACTTTCAAAGTAGGATTTAATAGTACACAGGCACAGTGATAAAAGAAACTGAAACTTATTAAGACCAGGTTTGGACATTCTTGAGTTTCAGTGATGTCAAGAAACAGATCTAAGCATATCTGGAAAGCCACAAGACTTCTGAGTCTCATGGTTATTGGGAAACTATCTTGTGGAAAAAAGGTAATCCAAAGATTAACTGGAAAAAAGTAGTAGAAAATAGCAAGATCCTTCCTCTCACCTTTGATTAAAATGACTGCAAGTATATCCTGAGCACAGGAAGAAAGTGTGTTTAGGAGAAGGACTACAGGAGTAGTTGGAAGTGCAGCTATAGTGCACCTCTGCAGGTATGTGCAGAAATATAACCTCTAACCTTCCCACCCCTGCAGATAGCAATCCACACCCTCTGGAACATCAGGATTGTTGTACTGGCCAAGCCAGAGCATGAGAACCGCATCAGCCACATCTGCACAGACAACGTGAAGACAGGCATCGCCAACACCCTGGGTGAGGAGAGCCCCAGTGCCACCCGGGGCCTGGGATCTGTACCAATGTATGTTTGACATGGAACAGCTCTGCCTCCACAAGACTCCTGGGACAACATTTATGTGGCACCAGTGGTACTAAAGTTGTATCCCAATAGCACTGGTTACATCTTACCCTGTAAGACAGAAAATCATTTGTGTGTGCAGTTAGCACACACATATATTAATATTCCACCAAACACTTTTGACTGGCTATTGGATTGTCCTTTCTTGAGTTTCACAGGGAAACTGCAATTCTTTCCCTTCAACTAAGTTTTTTTAGCATCCTTAGAAAATTTGTTGCCACGATCTGTGCTGCATGTACTAACTCTTTCTGTGCTGATTAAGTTAACTTATTTCTCTTCTCCATCTGCCACTTCACTTAAGACCTGCTTGGTGCTTTATTATCTTTGCTAGATTCAACCTGGAGGTGGATTTCTTGACATTTTTGGCTTATCTTTTTCCAGGTAATAAAGGAGCAGTGGGGGTGTCATTTATGTTTAACGGAACCTCCTTTGGATTTGTTAACAGCCATTTGACTTCAGGAAGTGAAAAGAAACACAGGTAAGCTTCATACTCCCCTTTCAAAAATGGCTGCTGACTCATAGTGAAATTCTCTGGGTCATGTTTGGAAGGAGGGCCCACCAAAGAGGCACAAACATGTCTTCCTGACCATAAAAAAATTGTTTAATGTCTCCTAGGAAGGCATTTGAACAAGGAACTTCTGCTATGTGCCCATAGCACATGGGTACAGGGGAAAGAGCCAGCAAAATGATATCAGAGCTGAGTGTAAAAGCTTGCACAGCACTTGTGTGACCTGCCATGCAAGCCCAGTGCATGAGGAAACAGTTCCCTGATCTACAGTGTCTTGGAGAGATGTGTGAAGGCTTTTCCCATCCCAAAATAATGTGCTGAAAAGGGGACAATGTGCCTCCTCACTGCAGGCAGTGCTGCAAGCACAAGAGCTGTGCTGTGCCCTGGGGAACAGCTGAGAAAGGTCCTGCCAGGCAGAGTTGTCAGGGATGCTGACAGGGAGGTGTGTGTAGCACAGAAATATCTCCATGGGGGCTAATTCTCTATACTCTGTGAAAGGAGTGTTCCTGGTCTGTGCAGCACAGGACTGGAAGGCAAAGCTCTGACACCAGCAGGAGATGTGTGCCCACTCTGGGAGGAGCCAGAGCTGTTGGAAGGACTGGTTTTGAAAGTGAAGAGGACTTGAAATAAAGATATTGGCTTTGCCATCTTTCTCAGTTCGGAACACAGATGGTGTGGGATTTCTGCACAGGGTCTTTGCCACTGATAGAGCTAATTCCTATGGAAGGGTTCTCCAAGGCCTGGAATAACTGGCAAAATCTAGTTATGTGTTTGCTGCTGAAAACTGAAAGCAACAATCTAATGCTGGGTTTCTAGGACATGTAGCTTGGAAAAGCACAGCCCCAGGAGGCAGCAGAAGTGGCTTTAGGAGCAGGTTCCCTGGGCCTGTCTGAGGAGCAGCATGTGGCTGGGGTGTCAAGTTCTCAGTTTCTGATCTGCTCCTCTTGAGATACTGAGCCAGATCTGTTCCTGCCTGGGAAAGCAGCAGCCAACCCGGGCACTAAGGAATTGCACAGCAATTCAGCGTGTCAGGCAGATATTCCTTGTCTTGACAGACGCAACCAAAACTACACGAACATCCTGCGCTTCCTGACACTGGGAGATAAGAAACTGAGTCCATTTAACATCACTCATCGCTTCACTCATCTCTTCTGGCTGGGAGACCTCAACTACCGTGTGGAGCAGCCCCCGACGGTGAGGGACAGGCGTGATGCCTGCAGGGGCAGCATCCTAGAAACTGTCTTTTTCCAGCCTAGAGCAGCATGGCAAAAAGAAGAGATCCTCAGGGTGTGAGTGTGGCACCATTTGAGGGAAAGTAAGGAAATCCCCTTTGCCCTCTCCAAGGATTAATGGACCCAGGAATGCCATCTGGCACACTTTGCTGCTTCAGGAAGCCTTGCTTCCCCAAACATCCCAGATTTCCTTCCCACTGTAAACAAGCATCTGTCTCTCAATGGCTCAATCCAGAGATTACCTTTCTGCTCTGTTTGGTGCATTCAGGAACAGGCAAGGCATCATAAATACTGGATCTGTTTCAGTAGGTAGGAGACAGCAGCAAGGCTGGTGTTAATGTGCATCTGGTTGTGTGTGCGTTTGTGTAGGGGATGTGTGGGCATTTTGATGCCTGTTTTGACAGACAAATGTTCATCCATGCAGCAAAGACTGGGGCCTCTCTGTGAAGGGAAAGGTTGTGAAGTGGCAGGGGTTCAGCTCTGTAAAACAGTTCAGGAGTATTTGCTAGTTCACCAGAGAAGGGAGTATTTATGAGGAGGTTTTGCATCATCTGCAGCTCTGCTGTTTCCCTGTTGGCAGGAAGCAGAGAATATTATCCAGAAGATCAGGCAGCAGCAGTATCCGGAACTGCTGGCTTTTGACCAGCTTCTCCTCGAGAGGAAAGACCAGAAGGTGTTCCTGCAGTTCGGTGAGGTTCTGGCTTTCCTGGCAGGTTCCTCTCCCACTCCTGCCCACTCTCTCTGTCAGACCTGGTGTGGGATGGGGTGTTCGGGGGCACTGACTATCTTGCCCAGAGGAGGGTTACCCATGGGCCAGGCTGTAACAGAGCTCTCTCCCTGTTTCAGAGGAAGAAGAGATTACATTTGCTCCAACCTACCGTTTTGAGAGAGGCACCCGGGAGAAGTATGCCTACACCAAGCAAAAGGCTACAGGGGTAGGTGGAACCTGAGCTCCCTTCTGAGGTACATGGCAGAGCAGGGAAAGTATCTCCTACAGAAGAAAATTACCTAAACCAATCTCTGCCCTTGGAGTGCCATTTTCTGCCCTTGGAGTGTTTTGAAAGGAGTCAATACAACGACTTGACACAAATATATGGTGCTTGGGCAAGTGAATTTCCTGTCCTTTTGTAAACTAGTGCTTTCCTTTTCTCGACATCACCTCTCTTTTTCTTTTTGCAGATGAAGTACAATTTGCCATCCTGGTGTGATCGAGTGCTCTGGAAATCCTACCCCATGGTGCACGTTGTGTGTCAGTCCTATGGTGGGTAGATAACAGATTGTAGAAAGCAAGGCAATCAGTTTGAAACGGAAATGATTCAGAGCAGAGTCTGTAGGATCTCCCTACACTGCCAGGCACTCAGCATAGAGGGACCTGATGTTAAACCAGGGAGCCAAATCTCTCTGCCTGTAACGTTCCGGGGTTGAGAATTAATTCTGTTATTCTTTTATGTGCAGAACACCGCTTGGACAGCTGCAGTTGTCCAGCTTTAGGCCATGCTGTAGGCTCACTACACCAATTATTTCTTGGCAACAACCACCACTTTTCCTGCGCAGTTACCACCAGGAACTCCTCACTTGGTAGTGCCAGCAGGGCAGACTGTGTGCACAGTCCAGTCTGCAGAGGCTGGAGCTGCAAACAGCTCTCTTCTATCAACTCATGTTCCAGAAGGACTGTGTGGTACTAAGACCTGTTCCGTTTCCTGGTGAGAAGCATCGCAAAAGTGCAGTGCAGGGAAGAGAGAGAGAGAGAGAGCACAAGACCTGTTTAAAAGAAAGACTCAGATACCAGCTCCTGAAATGTCAGCAACTGTATGTAGGACTGAGCATCTGAGTATGATGTTGATGATTTCCTATTCATGGGTTAGAGAAGAGGGCTGTGAAGGTCTCTCAGGTGATCAGGTGGACTGATCTGATCACAGACCATATTGTGCTGGAGTGTGTGGTTGAATAAGCATCTCTAGGAAGACTGGGCTTGCTGGAACTCAGTGTGTGCTTAGGGCAAATCAGGCCCTGCTCACTCACTGTTATTAGACTAGGAGTTGCTCTCTAGCACTGAAGTAGCACTGGTGTATTCTTGTGTGATTTCCTGACACATTAGAGCTTTAATTAGCTGTGCCTGTTGCAGAGGCAACCAGGAAACCTGCAAGGGCTTTTTGGGATAATCCAACACTGACAGTTGCTTGCAAAATGATACAGTAAAATTTGGTCCATTACCAAAATCTTTCTGTGTTCTGACTGAAGAGTTACCTTTCTGCTTACTGACATGAGATTATGTAAAGAAACACCTCTAACTAGAGACAGTTAACCACAGCAACTGTCAGGTTTTCTGGAAAATCACCACCCGGTATTTCTGTGGCAGAGATCTTCACAGAGCAGGGCAGTAACTCTCCTCCCTTTCTTGCTGGCAGGCTGCACCACTGATATCATGACCAGTGACCACAGTCCTGTCTTTGCCACCTTTGAAGTGGGAGTCACCTCACAGTTCGTCTCCAAGAATGGTCAGTCAGGTTGGGTGTCAGTGTGCTGTTTTCAGCTGGGGATGCAAAATGTAGTGCGTTGTATATGTGGAAAGAAAAAGCTGAGTCTTAAAGAGTCCACCTAAAAATGCACTCTCTATCTCCTTTCTCTTTCCTAGACTCCAAGTACACAGATTCCCAAGGGGAGATAGAGTTCCTGCACTGCTATGCCACTCTGAAGACCAAGTCCCAGACCAAGTTCTACATTGAGTTTCATTCTAGCTGCTTAGAAAGTATGGGTTTGCCCATCCTTATTATTTCTGTCAAAGTTTTCTGCTTGTTAGTATTAGTTCTTCTTCTTCTTGCTTTCATCTAAAATAGTAACTGTGTGAATCACTTGTTCCAATACAAAAAAGGGGGTGTCCTAAGGATTTGTGGTAGTTTACAAGTGAACCCATACTGTCAGCCCTACAATCCAAACCCCACAGCCAAGGGAGCTGTAGTCCATGCTTACATGTGTAGCCTTCCACCATTTCTTCCACCTTCTTTGGCAATCTGGCACGAGATGTTTATCACACAGAAAATCTCTACTTAGCAAAGACAATTGATTAAATTTCTAATTGTGCCTGCTACAAAGGATCAGGTGCTTTCAAAGTAAACCACCTGCATTATGCTAATGAAAATAATTTAAAATAATTGAATTACCCTGTTTAACAAAGAATAAATCAGAGGACCAGCTAAAAGTGAATGGAAAGCGAGTGATTTGACTGTGTGAATGAGACTGTGTCCCCCCAGTGCTGCAAGATTCCCTCCCTGCCCCGGTGCTGCGGGCCGAGTCTCAGCTGTTTATGTAACATGAGCCTTCCTGCCTTTGCTGGGCCTTTTTAAAGTGATTCCCCATCACAGGGCTGCTCCAGTAAGTGGGACAGCGTGCTTTGGTGTTTGCTTCATCACATTATCACATGTCAGAACACTGTGGCAAAGACAGTTCCATAAAAGATTATTTTTTGGCTGTATCAAAATTTGCATAAATTTCTATGGAAACAGTGTATTACGAATCTTAAATTAGAATTTCAAAAGTGTGCTATCTTGAGTGGCGTAGGAAGAGCTGTCATGTTCTTATCCTCCAGCCCATGAGCTGTTCACTGCCAAGTTTAACTGTAAAAATAAACCATTTAACAATGCTCCAGGAAAATCACTTGTAAATTTAATGTGTAAACATTCAGTCAAAGCTCAGACTTTAAGCTTCTTAATAATTTTAAAATCTTTGTCCATGTGGGAAAATAATTGTAGGCCTTTTGGAGCGTGGCATGTGAAAAGGATTTGTAGCCCAGTTCTTGCTGTCTCTCTTCTGGTAAACTCCTTTCTTGTCCCTTTGCAGGTTTTGTTAAGAGCCAGGAAGGAGAAAATGAGGATGGCAATGAAGGGGAGCTTGTGGTAAAGTTCGTCAATGCACTTCCAAAGGTAGACTGGCACTGTGCTTTCATATCCATGTGGAAGAGAAGCCTTCCACCTTCATCCCATAAGCAACATTAAGACTTTTCCTTATATAAACATTATATGCAGGAACATGGTTGTGGGGCTGGTTTAGACTTAAAGAGACTGTAAGAATAGAGGATGGGCTTCAGCTGAACAGAGCATCTTATATGTAGGAAACAACTTTCCTGCCAGTACTGACATCTCGATCAGGAATTTTGCTGGCATGATTTTGCCATTCAGGAACATGACTTTTTTCTCACCTTTTTATTGAATGTAACTATGCTGACAAGTGTTTTAAGTAGGGCCATTTTTTAAAAAAAGTTTTAGATGGAAAATAAGACATCCTAAAGGGTAACTGCTTGGGAGTTTCTTGTGTGGTCAGACAAAGTTTTTTCTTGGTATTTTTTAAAAATGTTGGTTAAGTAATTTTTAACCCATGTTAAAAAGAGCATCAATGGCCAGAAGCAGTGTTCTGTGTGTCAGTGCCAGACACAAGCCCTGTCCTTGAGATCAGAGCTGTTCTCCATTTCTTGGCAAGGTGAGAGCTGGAAGAACTACAGGAGCTCCTGGATTTAGAGCAAATGTGCCTGTCAGTATCCTTCTAAACATCCCCAAAAGAAAAAGTGTTGACTTTGGAAAGAGTGCATTACACTGAGAGACTGGGGAAAGGCTCTACAATAAGTGATTGTAACAACAGCCAAACAGATTTTTGGAAACAGACTGTGATTAGAGTCCAGATCCCTTCCTCACAGAGGAATTTTCAGTCCTGCACTGCAGGAGAAAACTGCAGCTCATCCCATAGGTGTTAGATTTCCAGCATCCCATCTGCTATGCTGGGAGCAAGAGTGAGAGGACTCAAAGTGTTCTGCCTTCTACCACAGATCTGCAAACACCAGCAAAGAGGCTGATCCTGGAGGTGACATGATACTCTCATGGGATTATCCAGCAAAGTTTTCCTTATTTGGGACTGAGGCACATGGGAAACTGTTCTCCTGTAGACCATCGATTGTATTGACCCACTTTCACTTGTCTTTGCAGCTGACTCCGATTATTTCAGACCCAGAATACCTACTGGATCAACACATCCTGATTAGCATTAAGTCATCAGACAGTGATGAATCTTATGGTAAGTGCTTAGCTCTGAAGTTCTGGATAAGTAAAAATCTACTTAGATTCTTCCAAACCACTGAAAGAGTAGATGAGAACAGAAGTAACTCTTATAGACTGAATACGTATGATGCTCTGACTTCTGATTTAGAACTCAACACATAGAAAAATACACCATGGGTAATATTTAGTGAGGTAATTATGGTTAGAGGAATATGAACTAGAAGCAGCAACCTGTGTGAGCTTTCCCAGCTCTAAAAGAGTAGCGGCTTAAAAAGAAAATACTTTACAGGAATTAAATCAGGAGTCAGTCTGGTTAAATGGGTTTATTCAGAACACACAAATCCTGTTTCACTTGCACTTACTTGAGGCAATTTTCCTGGCTACAGAAAAGTATTTGGAAGTGCTGCTGGCTTCCATATCCTCAGCAGCCAGAGACTGCAGTCTTTGTCCACAAAAGGCTCTTTGCTGAAATCCCATTAACTGAAATACCAGCCAAAGGCTCATATTTTCCTTACCAGGAATGGAAGCCCAGAGCTCTGCAGTCACCCACAGGTATCTCCAGTGCCCAAATCCTTCACATGTGTTTGAAGTGACATGAATGCCCCTGATTTCTCAGGAGATATTACACTCTTAACTGTGATCCAAAGCAGATTCTCTCCAGTAATCACAGCCCTGTCAGCATAGTGATTGTAGATGACACAAGAGATTTCCATGCTTTCTCAGTCTCAGGCTCGTTGTCTCTTGTTGTCTTTCAGGGGAAGGCTGCATTGCCCTGAGAATAGAAGCAACAAAATCCTTAGCTCCTATCCATACTGTGCTGACACACCATGGAGAGAAAACGGGGGTCTTCCAAGGTGAAATCAAATTGCAAACATCTCAAGGGAAACAGAGAGAGAAGCTGTATGGTAAGGAATGTCATCACCTCTGCAATGCTCACCCTAGAGAACAGCCACCTCGAAAGATTTCTGGTAACTGTGAAGGAAATGAAAATTACCCCTGCAGTGCTTGTAGTTCTAAAGAGGCAAGTGCTTTTGATGCTGACTGCATGGAGCTGTGAGTATTGTTAGTTCTCAGCAGGATACCTGTACTCTTTCAGCAAGACAGAGCAATTGGATTTGGGGATTTTTTGTCATCATTCAAGCAAATTCGGCAGATTGAGAGAGCCCCCTGTCTGTCACTAATATTAGTTTTATTGAATGAGGATACCTAATTTCCACTTGTAGTAGCTATATGACAAGGTGACAAGTGAGGGTCTTGAGGAGCAGCTAAAGGATCACAAATTTTGCTTATTTTCACTTTGCTACCTGTTGTTCTCAATGAGTACAAAAGCAGCCTGGTGACATTTACTATTCCTCAATGGTAAAATGACTATATGTGACTGTTTGGTGGATCAGGACCTTTGTATTTCAAGATACACACTTTTCTGTGTCAACAAGAATGACACGTATCAGTGGGCAGTTGAAACTATAACAGCAACAACAATTTAAAACTGTCCATCAGAATGATGGACAGAGAGATGCCTTCAGGCAAGTAATAACACAGAAGACTTTGGCAGATCCTGAAGCTCCCAAAACGCTCTTTTATGCCTTTCCCTCAGATTTTGTCAAGATTGAACGTGATGAAATCGCTGGGCAGAAAACAAAGAACATCAGCAATTTAGAGCCTAACAAAGAGTGGGATCAGACTAACAGGTAAAGGGCAAATTGGTAAGTCAGTACCAGAAAATTGGTTGGCTCAATAAACCCAAAGCTTACATAGGAGAAGTATTAACAGGCATGGGGAGTGCTGGGAAGCTGCTCTATGGCTCTCTGGTCAGGGCTGGTCAATGCTTCTGTGCCCAAAGCTTCATAAGCTGAGAATGCATTAGCCAGACCAGGTCCCTGCACCCCACTTAGAAAGGGCCTTTCTATTTCCAATAGAAAGTCAAAATCTACTCATCTGATGGCCAGAGAGGCAGCAGCCGTTGCTCGCTACTGGGGGAGTGCTTCTCCTTCGGCAGAGCCTGCAGGAAAGGAGGACATCCTACGGTAACCTTGCTGCTTTGCTTCTCCCAGCCGGGGGTGGGAAGCTGTGCTCAAACTGCCTGTCTTTCCCTTTTCAAGAGTCATAGGATGAGTCTGGGTAAGGCTGTCCTTTCACTCCATTTTCACAGGGACTCTTCTTTGCAGGCAGACCCAGAAACCTGTGAATGCCCCTGGATGTGGCTGCAGAGGCTGAATGCTCTCTGCAGCCTGGAAATGGAAGTGTCTGGCACAGCCAAAGGAACTATTTTAGGGTTGGGGAAGGTGACCTTGACGCAACTGCTTCCTCTATGGTGACCAGGGGAGGGAGGTGCTAACAGGACTCCCACTTATTCTCTGATTCTGAAGCAAGTGATAAAATACAAACAAACAAACAAAAAAAAAAGAAAGAAGTAGGTGGTATAGAATTTAAGTAGTCAGTGGGCACTAACTCCTTTGTAGCTGGCAGGGAGACAAAAAAACAACAATATCTGTGCATGTATCTCCCTAACAATATTTCTTCTCTTCAGCAACTCTACCCCCACAGACATCAGCAACCCCAACTACCTGGGGATGGCTGCCTTCTCTCAGCAGCCCTCTGCAACCTGCCAGCTTAAGCAGACACCTTCAGCAGACCAGACACCTTCTCTCTGGAACTATGAGCAGCAGCCCAAAGAGACTACCTCCCTAATGGGACAGAGTCCCTCATCCTCCACGTCGCCCTCCTTGTCACCTCTTTCTCCAAAGCCATCCCTCCAGCCCACAGCAAATAGAAGCATTTGTAGTCGGAGTCAAGAGTACCTGTGAGTCTTTGAGTTTTGCACTAGGACTGGGCCCCTCTCTCCTGTTGTTCTGCACCGTCACTGTTTCATTAACTGTATCGAGAGTTCAAGCTGCAGCATATTCTTTTCGTATTTTATCTCTAGAATTAGAAAAAGATAAGTGAAGGTCACAAGTACAGACATCTCATACTTAAAGAAAACAAATGTAGTAGTTTCTCAGACCTTTGTGAAAGGAAAGCCAAAAACTTATAAGTTAAACTTACAATTAAATAATAGAATCTTAGAATCATAGAATGGTTTGGGTTGGAAAGAACCTTAAAGTCCATCTTGTCCCACCCCAAGCTTGGTCCAGCCTGGCCTTGAACACATCCAGGGATAGGGCAGCCACATCTTCTCTGGGCAACCTGTGCCAGGGTCTCCCCACCTTCTGAGTGAAGAGCTTCTTCCCTACATCTAATCTAAATATCTCCTCTTTTAGTTTAAAACTGTTCCCCCTTGTCCTGTCACTATTTGACTGTGTAAACAGTCACTCTCCCTCCCTTTTGTAAGTCCCTTTGGGCATTGGAAGGCCAAAATGAGATCTTCCCAGAGTCTTCTTTTCTCTAGACTGAACAACCCCAGCTCTCTCAGCCTGATAGAGGTTTATTTCTTTACCAAGAAAATAGGAGAAGATTACAGAGTTTATTGTAATAACAAAGGAGAAAAGGGGAGAGTGTGGCATAGATCTTTTCCCTGGATGGGAAGGAGAGTTCCTTCAAGTGTCATAGGTGAGGTACTTTCTCTGAATTTCCACTTGCATTACTGTACAAACATCCAGCTAGCTAAGAAGCCAGAATCCATGTGCTGCATCTATCACAAGCCTTGATGCAGAATTTCCATCTGGCAACTGAAAATATCCCATCCCTACCTAGCTTAGTAAAGTGATGAGGCAGCTTCACCCCAGTGCCTGTGTGCAATCTGTGTCCTTGCTCCAGACTCCTTTCACAGTGACAGCTGCTCTCTGAGCCTGGGCTCACTGTAACTGGATGTGGCACTCTGCACAAGCCAGAACTTCAGGTGCTGTTGCAGTCTGTTCTGGAGCTGCCAGTGCTCCCTCATGCTCTCAGCTCTTTGCTCCTGCCTGTACTGACTACTGAAAACAGCTTGAAGCAAGGAGCACAACTCACCTGAAGAGACCCAAAGAACATGTGCCCCTCACCCCTATTCCACTCTGCTCAAGTGATACTGTGGCTGATCTTTTAAGTCCCATGGTGGTTCCCCAGACAAAAGCCTTGCCACACCAGGGCATGATAGAAACCCCCAGAACCTGCTGTGTCCCGCTGACATTTGTGCTCTCATTCCAGACTAAACTGCTGCTCAAGGGGCTCTGCTATGAACACACAGAGGTTGTCTCACCCTACAGTGTAGAGCTCTTACTCTCTATTGTGCATTTGGGTACATTAGGAAGATTTATCCCTTCCTTAGGAATACCATGTTGCATTGGGAGTAAGAGGAGATTGACCTAGTTGTAAAATGTTACAGTGAGCTCTTCTGTTAAGCCTCCAGACAGCCATTTCCATCCTGTCCTCCAGATCTGAAGATTCTTATTAATATTCAAATTCAGATTCGTGTGTGTCACAGAGCCATCAAAGCACTTGGCACAGTCTGGCTCAGTAGCTTGTTCTTGTTTAAAGTGAAGCCAAGTATCACTTTGACAGGAGTATAGTCTAGCAGGCAGTTTATACAGTGCCATGCATATCTGCTCTCTGCTGCCATATTCCTAATGATTAAGCAAAATAAAAACAATGCAAAATTCTGTTATCTTTCCCTGAGTTTAATTGTTTTCCTGTTATCCCTTTATGCCATCAGTTTAATTTTATCAGGCTCATTTGCTATTCATTTTAACTCTAAATCAGTCAGTGTCTCTTGCCTTCTTTTGCCAAGTCTCCCTCACACATTGTTTTGATGATTGTAGGCCACCTGAACTGGGGAAATCCACATCAGAGCCTGTGCTTCTGGAGGAGGGACAGCAAAGGCCAGAGATGTTTGAGAACCCCCTGTACGGCTCCATGGGCTCCAAGGGCAAGGTGGCTCCCAAGAAAGAGCAGGAATACCCCAAGGCCTTGCGGAAAGAGCAGCTGCTGCTGCCTGAGCAGAGCTGTCATCTCACAAAGCCACAGGAGCCTGAGGGCAGCAAGACCCCTGGCAAACAGCCATCCCCACCTTTCCTGGTCCCCACACAGCGATTCCGGTCCTACACCTGCTCTGGGCAGCCAGAAGAAAATACAGGTGAAAAGAGCCAAGGCAAACCGAAAGTGACACCACCACCAGAAAACTCGGCACAGTTCAAGAAATTAGTGAAGCCATTGAGGGCTGAAGTGAGCCTCAGCACCCAGGGCCAGCAGAACAAGCCACCCCTTCCCTCAAAGAGCCGGGCAGTGCTGGACATGCAGAACTCCAGGGGCCGAGACTATCGGGACAGCTCAGAGCTGCCACACTCCGGGAAGCACCACACAGAGGAGGGACCAGTCAGCAGGACAACTACACCGGTGTGTTCCTTGTGGGAATAAGGCAGGGTGGAAGGTGTATTAGGCTGTGGTGTCACAGCAGAACATGACTAGAGTAGTACTGGCTTTGTTACTGAGTTCTCGCTCCTATCCAGGCTCAGAGCACTGTCCCACAAACCCACAGCGAGCACCACAAAGCTATTGCTGCAGAAGACAGCATGTTGTGAAACTGTGGCCTTAGCTTTGCATGAATTTTTAACTTTTTCTGGACTGTTTAAGCCTGGTGGCCACAAGAGGAATGCAAATAGTCAGTACCTTGTTATGGCTTGTTTGGGCCACCCTGTGTTGCTCCTGAGAATGCCCAAACCTGGCCTGACAGCACAAATCCACAGATAGATTTGTTTTGCTGTAACTAACAAAAAGATGATTAAAAGTGGTTAGTGGTAAACACTTAGCAACTTAGAACAGCAGTGTCCAAAAACATTACTGTACCCCCTACAGAAATAATCACACGTATACTTTTCTGGGCTGGTGGAGGTTTTTGTTTGGTTTAGCGTCATGTTGTTTTTGTTGGTTTCACCAGAGTATCAAGAGCTGGATGAGAAGGAGCAGGGGAGGTCTTAGTATGTGAGTCTGGGAGAAAAGGCTCGCCTGAGCAAGCTGTAGGATGTTTTTTGACTTCTTCAAAACTTGTAGAATTGACAGTAGACAAGCTGATGTCTTCTCTTGTCTCTACAGTGAACACGACATAGCAGCTGGCATCCTAGGAGGAATCCTGATGGGAAGAATGATAGAGATTACTGCTTTGTTCACACATGTCCTCTGGTCTGGTTCTAAAAAGACTGTGAATTTTTACTTTTGAGGGTGGAGCCCTCCCTGTGATAATGAAAATGTTCTAACTGAGAAGTTTATCCTATGTAGCTCAGACCAAGAGGAGCCAGGACCACAATACTAAGTGCAAGTTATCCTTCTGAGTGTCACTTTGGTACTTCCATTAAGAGGCAGGTGGCCAAGTAAATGCATTTGTAAATGTTTTGAAAAAGAACTTCGAAGGTACAGTATAAGGACTAGGAGGTGGGAAGGGTGGATTTAGAGAACTTTATACAAAAGCAAAATTTCTATTTTGTGTTACAGGATTCTTATTAAAGAGTGATATGTAAAAGAAAGAGTCTTGAAAGCGGTACAGCTCCAAAAGCATGTCCTGTCTGTGGAGCAAGGAGTTAGGCGAGGGTGGGAAAAGAGTCTGAGTAGTAGCTACTGACGAAGGTCACACACTGTCAGTGAAGCATCCGTGCCTTGAGCTCTGGGTTGCTCATCTGCAGTGCTCAGATAATGCAGTGGGTGAGGACCGTGGCTCCTTCTCCTTCCAACAGGTCATGCTTTAATAGCCCAACAAACAGAGGGAAACCAGAACTACAGAGAGTGGAGGAAAGGCAGGGCCCGTGGGCAGCCTCGGAGTGCAGCTGCCTGCAGCCCCTCCAGCCTGTGTGACAGCAAGCACTCTGCTTTGGAGGGACACTGGCCAGCTGGTTGTGTAGCATTCTTAACAGATTAATGCTGACCTTACTGTACACGTATTCAGTGACTGAGAATGAATGATGTTAACGTACTTGTCAGTTCTGCTATGTTTGTGTCAAGTCTTAATGCTCTGGTTACAACTGGGCTATGCCTGTTGTGACTTAATCATCGCTATTGTTTCTATGATTACTTAAAAATAATAGTCACCTTTCTGACCACTCATTACTGAAAATTTAGAATTATCTGCCACACCATGCAGCTTTAGTTGAATGTTACACCAGCTCACTCAGTGACAGTAGTCCCTGTGCAGAAGGAACACCAAGGAGAGCAGGGAAGATACACCAAAGACAACTGAAGACACAATTGTCTGTGTGCACAGACTCTTTGTGGATACCGCTGGCTTAAAAATTATAGCCCCTGTTAGCAGGTATAGTTACTAATTGTATGAGTACAGAACATACACAGTAATTCTACTGGAGCAGAAGAGGCCAAGCACAGGCTTGTGAGAATGTGTGGAAGAGGACAAACTGTAAGGCAGAAATCTTTTAAAAGGAGAAGTTTGTCTGCCATGCAGGTTGGAGTTTCAAGGCATCATTACTGAGGCACCTGGCTTTCTAAACTACAAATCAGCAAGGCAGACCATGAGCTTACATTCCCATGGCTTTATTCAGCTGAGCTATCTGTATGTCATCTCGAGTGTTCAGTGGCTGTGGTATTTCCCTGGCCCTGGGGAGCATTTCACTTTTCCAGGTGGCAGAACTTGTATGGCTCCAGAATAAAACCTCCCTGGACCTGCTGAGATTTCTGTTTGATGTGGAGAGTCAGATCAGTGCCTGGTAATTCTGGGGGCTGTTCCTACATGTTGTGGAGATGGAAATTTGACAGGCTCTCTAAAAAAATTTTTTAACATCTGAACAATGAGAAAGGCTCAGATAGATTTTCTGTGTTTATCCACTGACTTCCTAAGCTGTAGAAAACAAAGTACATTTCCCAAAGTTTACAAACTGAAACTTGATATAAAGCAAGTATAGCTTTTTGTGTAAACATTGGGAATGCTACTTAAAGTGGGCACAGATTTGCAGGTGAGCAGAGCTTGAGAGCACTGGACTTACTAAAGCACAAAAACCCGTCCAGGTACTTAATTTGGCCTCTCCTTCAGAAAGGTGTGCTGCTGGGGGATGTTGGGATTCAAAACTGAAAACCACCAAGACACAAGAAGCCTCCTCAGGAGATAAGACTTAATTCAGTATGGAGACATCAGCCCATCTCTTGTCTTTGCATTTGACAAGATCTGCAGTTTTCTGTGTATTCCTCGCACTACCGAAACCTGTTTTGCAACATCCTTTTATTCCCTTCTGCCTTCTGTTCATGAATAATGGATTGCCTCTAGTTACCTGCTCTCCCCATGATTAACATACGGTAACCCTTAGTATAACCCAGCCCCTGTTTTGCATAAACCCAGCCTCTTAATTATCCTAAGAGTATATTACTTAGATACTGTCTACAATACTCTGTCTTCATTCTTCCCTGGGATGGAGTCCGTACTTTATTGACCGTAACAGGGGGAGAAAAGAAGCTCTTTGCCAAGTTTCCAGCAGTAAAAAGTACAGTGTTATTCCCCTGCTAAAAATGCAGTATTCACACACCTGGGGTTCCAGAGACAGTCTGAGTTGAAGAAATGGATGTCTAAAGATTTAGTGTGTTTTTATAGATTTTTAGAATCATATAGGCTACATGGATTCTCCTGGGTTTGCATTTTTAAGTGGTGTTGGAAAGTTACTAAAGCTCTTTCTCACAGATTCTTAAGCTTTCTCATGCCCTGCCAAGGCCACAGTGCTTGTGAGAAACCACCTGCAGCTAGCTTGAAGACGAAACACAAGAAGGCCTAGAGGTTCTGAAGCTTCTCCAAGAGGCAGTTCTGAAGACCTCTGTGGGTGGGGCACCAAGGGAAATGAGAATCATGGTTGGTCACAGATATCTCATGTTAATTGCTACAGAAGTTATAAAAATGGTAATATCCCTGGTCATGTGCATGCAGACCTTTGGTGTGCAACTTGGAAGCTTCCAATAAAGGTATCCCATCTGTCTTTCTTCATTAATATTGTTTCTGAGTGTCTATTTTCACAGGAATTTAGGCAACAGAATGATGGCAAATGCCACTAAGCTTTTTGCAAGTGGATCTTTTTCAAAAGAAGGCTCTAAAAAGAACTTTCTGAAGCCTCTGCAGATAAGACTTAGGTAAACAGCTTAGACATGTAGTGGAGCAAGGATGAGACTGGTGGGACACTGAATAGTGCTTGTCTTTATGGCAGCACTGGCTGTCCTTGAGATGGTAGAGTTGGTAACACCAACTGTGGGAGTTTGCCAGATGTGTATATTAGCAAACTGGATTTAACAAATTAGTCTGATGCTTACGTTTGTTTTGTTTGATTTCTGTCACAAAGTGTTTAAGATGATATCTACCGGTTTTACTGCCCACGTCTTGAATGAACCACATGAAACCAAGACTGAGCACAAGCTTCTGCTTTCTCTTTCATTCCTGGCCTGTGACTCTCTTGCCAAA
Source organism: Pithys albifrons albifrons (assembly GCF_047495875.1). Taxonomy (NCBI): domain Eukaryota; kingdom Metazoa; phylum Chordata; class Aves; order Passeriformes; family Thamnophilidae; genus Pithys; species Pithys albifrons. Next base: position 1,064,792 of record NC_092468.1, on the reverse strand, counting down.
CCAGGTACATGTCTCTGCCATCTCTGCTATTGTCCAGTTAAGTTGATACAGGCAGTACAAGTAGAAAACATGAACTGAAGGGTATGAATTGTCCGAAAATGTACTGATTTCCCCCAGGTGCAGTGTCTATCTGTAACCTCCCGGTATCCTTTATTTTAAGTTGTTAAATAGCTGGAGTCTTTGTGTACTTATTTTCATGGAGACCCAGCTGTCAAAGACACTTTAAGTTCCCAGCTACAGGATGCAATATTGTACAACACAGTAACTTTTCAAAACCCTATTTCCTGCCTGCACCTAATGCAACAAACACCAGCTTACTGGTCCTCTCAGCAGTAAAACCATCACAGGGCACTCTTAAAGCTTTGACTAAAATCCTGTTGTGGGCTACACATTTCCTTCCTGATAAAGGCAGGGTCTTACAGAAAATGGCTCAAGGAGGAGGAAAAATAGAAGGTGAGTTACTCCAAAACAGCAAAGGGATAATTTTGATGTTGGGAATTACATCGCTTAGGCTTGTCATCTGCTGGGGGCAAGCACTTTTTCCCTGGACAGCTTAAAACTAACCATTTAATCACTATCCTCCCACTTCTTTTTAAAATGAAATGTTTGCTAAAATTTTTGCCCATTTTTCTGTTGTCCTTGTGATAGTACAATAATAGTCCATGTGACTGAAGGGATGGATTGACTGAAAATGAAACAAACAAAGCTCCTGATTTTTATAACATTGTGAAGACTCAGATATTTGTGTGTGATTAAACTGGGTATCAGGACTAACTGACCAAGGTGATGCAGGGCAATTCCCAGGGACCTCCTAACCAGTGGTCCCAAATAGCAGCACATTGGTTGGAAAGGGATAATATCCAGATACTTAGTTTTTAATTCCCTAATCTCTGCCTGAGAAAAAGCCCCACCTTCCCCCACAGACATTTGCTAACAGGACTCCATCCCTGCCCTCACATCTGCCACCAAAGAGATGTCGCAGTCACCAGGGCAGTCCTGCAAGGCCCATGGAAGGACTTGTTATGCAAGTGCTACAGAATAATCCAAATACTCATTTCGTGTGCCAAATCTCTCTTGTGCTGAAAAAGTGTTAGCTGGAGGGGTACAAGGTGTTCCATATACACATGTATATACATATATACATATGATAACTTGAACAATAATTTGAATAATAACTTGATGTTTGCTTATATATATACATAAGCAAACATCAAGTTATTATTCACATATATGAGCAAACATCAAGTTATTATTCACATGAATATGAATAGGAAAAGGATCTTCATTCCACAGTGTGTGCATGGTGTTGTTTCAAATGAAGCTCCTAATAAGAAGTATTTTAGGATTGTATTTGTGTTAAACTTCTGAAGCCTCTCAAAAATTCTTTCACAGTTGAATCTCAGGTAGTCAGAAGAGAGATATTTCTTTTTTCCTAGTGTAATTTGCTGTATTTTATCTGCATTATCTTATTATGCATCATCAGCAAGCATTATCTCATTATGCATCACTAAATTTCCCTGAACTTCTCAGTTCATTATCATTATTCTTTTTCATTCATTTTATTTGCAGATAAAATTTGCTCTAGCTTCCAAGTCAGCTAAACTAAAGGATACTTCAATGCACCCTTTTAGATCAAAACTGACTGACATTCTTCTGTAGCCTTCAGAAAACTGTAATCAAAACTGTATTCTCAAACCCCAGTAGTGCAGGAGACATCACAAGGACTAGACATGAGCCTGCTGAGATTTGGGGTTTGGACTAGACAATCTCCAATCTCAACTATTCCATATGTCTGTGATTCTATTTAACTGGCCCATTCTGTGCCAGGGATGGTAATCTGCTACACATTAGAGTTATTATTAACATTTTATTGAATTTTTTTCCAAGGTCTGGTCTAGATTACATACAGAATAAATTAATCTCTTGTATCATGAATTATTAGATTATACCATAACTAATGGAGATAAGGATGGCACAGAACAGGGTAGTAAATGTTGGGCTCAGGAATGAATGAATGAATGAATGAATGAATGAATGAATGAATGAATGAATGAATGAATGAATGAGAATGGATGAAGGAGACAGTGTTCAGCAACAAGCAGAAACGTTGCAGAAAATCAACCAGCAAAGGAGGGACTTTGTGGAATGGAGAGAATCCAGCAGAAGCGAAGTGGGTAAAAGCTGTTGCTGACAGAAACAGGTTGACTCAGAGAAGGGAAGAAAGTAAAGGCAGAAAAGAGATTGGAAAAAAAAGCAGAGACTTTGCAACAGAAAGGAGGAGGGTTAGCTCAGAAATGATGTCTGCTCCATACTTTACAGTAATTTGCTTCTTGACATTACAGCTTGCAAGCACAAAGAAAATGACCAGGTATGGGACATATTTCCTCTTTTCAAAGATACACTGGAAGATCCAAAACAAAGCTGAATTTGAAAAGGGAGCTCTGAGTTTAACTTTGGGAAGGATGTTGGTGATCAGATCTTCCCCAAAAATGAACATTTCTGGTCCCAAGTCAGAAAGCAGTGAGGGTGAGCACCAAGCTCCAGCCTGACTTTGCAGCAGGTCTGAAGTGAATGTCCCATCAGGAACTCCTCCACTCCCCTTGGAGTAAGGATCTGTTCTCACCTGAGTGCCAGCCACAGCACAGCCATCTCAGAACATAATCTCCCAAAAATGAGGCTGGAGGGGGACCCTGGAGGGCCCCATGCAATCCCTTCACCATACCAGCAAAGGGTAAACTGCAAATTCCTTCACAGTACTTTTAAGTGGCCTTATATACCTCCATAGGTATATAAGGAGAGTTTCTCACCCGCCTCAAGCAGTCTGTTTCCGAGCTTCACAAGACTTTGCCAGCCCTTCCTCATCTCTGATGGGCATATTTTTGGCAAACTTTAGGCCCCTTAGTTGTAATCCTGTCCCACGAGAACAAGCAGATCAGGTTATTTTCTTTATTTTCTGACACACCATATTTACATACTGCTGTCATGCTTCCCATCAGTCTTCTCCCCATTAGAGCAAACAATTCCAACTGCCCAAATCGTTCTCCTGGACCTTATCTTCTATATATATATTGGTCATTCCTGAGAGGCTATTTTGACATTAGTTTTCTTGCAATGTACTTGCTAAAGCTGGACATGTTTCCACCAGAAGCCTTGCTTTTGACTGTGGATGTGGAGTACAATATTCCTTGAAGGCACAGTTTTTTTATTTTTTTCCCTGCAGAATGAGTTTTCTGAAAATCATAAGATGTGTTAGTAGTGAATTAGATGGTTGAATGAATTGGCAAATTTTAACAGGTAGCAGGAAGGCACTTCAAGTCAAGAAGACACTTTCAATCTGAAGGAGCTATTTTATCATATGCATTCTTACAGTTCTTATTGATAAAAAAAGGAGAACAGGATGACAGATGATGACATGAAATGGGAATGTGCTATTGGAAATACTGCCAGAAACTTCAGCTGAATTCAAGAATATTGTATTGGAGTGCAAAAAGCATTGCTAGCAAGTACTGCAAAGCAATTCAAGATGTCCTGCCCACTAGGAAAATCACAGATTACAGAAAGGTGGACATCTTTAATATAGTGTGGGTTTTATAAATTCAAACATGATAACTAATTAAAATCCTGTCCCTGGAACACTCTAGCATTGGTCTAAACAGTAAACCATGTACAGCACTTGAAGTGATTTATCTAATGCTTGAGGACCTTTTCTTTTCTTTCCCCCATGTCATTTCTGCTTATGCTGATTCTTTGTCCTGCTCTGCCGAAAGAAATAGTGGACAATTATTTTCACTCCAGTTTCAGTGAGAAAAGTCTGCTCTCAAAAATGAGCTGAAGGATTTGTCATGGAGAGGCTGAAAGAAAGCAGGGGGCTGGCAGTTCAAAGGCAGTGAGGGACTTGGGAGCTGATTATATGTTAAGGCCAAAGTAAAAGCCTCTGGAGAGGAGTTACTGCGTCTGAGTCCTGTCTTTCTGTTCTTTGCCTTCTCCCTTTTTGCTTTCCTCTTTCTCTGCAGAGGATTAAGATGCAGAGACGATCTGTCAGGATGAATTTCAGCACTGCCCTTCAGCAGGTCAGTAACTATATGGGTAGAATTAGGATTTAAGCTTACAGTTACAAATAATTTTAGGTTTTTAAACATATAATTTGATTTTATGATGTATAAGGAGAATAAAATAGGCTTTTTGTGATGCCAAAATTTTCGGTAAATCCTGAATGATAACGAACTGCTCAAAGAGTTTTGCTCTGTTAAGCAGCAGGTATTTGTTTATTCACGCTAGCGGGGAGTGAGGGGTTAGCAATGCATCACCACGGGCTGGGTCAGTTTGCACATTTTATACTTCACTACATCTGCAAAGCAATGGACTACGGACTGTAATACACCTGCATAAAGAGGGAACTCTCATCCAGCTGCACATGGGCGTGACTGGGGCGCTCTGAGCTGGCCTGGGCAGTGCTGTCCCCGCGGGGGTCTCGCTGTTCTTCAGCCTCACGGGGCGTCGTTTCAGGGGCTCTTCCTCGCTTAAACTTTTAACCTTTCTGCTGGACGCTCGCTCTGTTGCGTTGTTTTCCCTTTGAATGCCTCTAGTTTGTTTTATCAGTTCTCTAGCTGCTTTAGCTGAATTCTAATTGGATAACCTTGAATTAAGTTCTACTTTAGCTTCTGCCAGGCCTTGTGGCATCTGGAAAAAGAAACATTTTCAGCTACTGAATTCCACAGCTTGTAGCTTTTCTCATATGTACAACCAGAAGGGCTACACCCCCCCGCCAACTAAAATCTTTTAACTAAAATCCCCAAAGTTATATAAAAAATATTTAAGCTAAAGTGTCTTATGTATACTATTTCTTATCATGTGCTTAAAATTAGCTTTACAAAGAATGCATAGAATCTCGTGCATTGTGTACTTGGTGAGCCATCAGCACACTCTCCTCCAGTCTAATAATCCAGTGAACCATCTGTTTTATGCTGCTACAATTTCAAAATTGCATCTTCGTTCATTTACTCCAAAGAAAAACAGAGCAATTTAGGTAGCCCAAGACAAAAAGCGTTATAAATCTTGTCCAGTTTCAAATTGAATTACAGTAATATAGCTACCTAATGCATTACTTTGGAGGTTGAGCAGCTAAAAATAAAGCAATGAAACAAGCGGTTACAGATTTATTTCACATTCACCGGTGAACGTGAGGCTGAACAGGCCGGGGTGCGGCAGCGAGGGCTGCAGAACAGCCAATCAATCAATCAATCAATCAATCAATCAATTAATTTTACCTGTAAAGCCCCAAACAACAGTTGATTTCCCCACCACCCTCCTCGGAGGGTGAGATGTGACAGTGGCTGGTGAGGCAGCACGGCCCTGGTGCCGCCGGCACTCACGGGCTGCTCGGCCGCGGGGCAGCGGGCGCTGGGCTGGGGGCGCAGGGCTGGGGGGGCGCAGGGCTGGGGGGGCGCAGGGCTGGGGGGGCGCAGGGCTGGGGGTGTGCAGGGCTGGGGCCGGGTTTGGGGCCGGTTCGGGGCCGGGTTCGGGGCCGGGTTTGGGGCCGGTTCGGGGGCGGGTTCGGGGCCGGATCGGGGCCGGGTTCGGGGCCGGTTCGGGGCCGGGTTCGGGGCCGGGTTTGGGGCCGGTTCAGGGGCGGGTTCGGGGCCGGTTCAGGGGCGGGTTCGGGGCCGGTTCAGGGGCGGGTTCGGGGCCGGTTCAGGGGCGGGTTCGGGGCCGGGTTCGGGGCCGGGTTCGGAGCCGGGTTTGGGGCCGGTTCGGGGCCGGTTCAGGGGCGGGTTCGGGGCCGGTTCAGGGGTGGGTTCGGGGCCGGTTCAGGGGCGGGTTCGGGGCCGGGTTCGGGGCCGGGTTCGGAGCCGGGTTTGGGGCCGGTTCGGGGCCGGTTCAGGGGCGGGTTCGGGGCCGGTTCAGGGGCGGGTTCGGGGCCGGGTTCGGGGCGGGTTCGGGGCCGGTTCGGGGCCGGTTCAGGGGCGGGTTCGGGGCCGGTTTGGGGCCGGTTCGGGGTCGGGTTTGGGGCCGGTTCGGGGCCGGTTCAGGGGCGGGTTCGGGGCCGGTTCAGGGGCGGGTTCGGGGCCGGTTCAGGGGTGGGTTCGGGGCCGGGTTCGGGCCGGGTTCGGGGCCGGTTCGGGGGCGGGTTCGGGGCCGGGTTTGGGGCCGGGTTCAGGGGCGGGTTCAGGGGCGGGTTCGGGGCCGGGTTCGGGGCGGGTTCGGGGCGGGTTCGGGGACGGGTTCGGGGCCGGTTCGGGGCCGGTTCAGGGGCGGGTTCGGGGCCGGTTCAGGGGCGGGTTCGGGGCCGGTTTGGGGCCGGTTCAGGGGCGGGTTCGGGGCCGGGTTCGGGGCCGGGTTCGGGGCCGGTTCGGGGCCGGTTCAGGGGCGGGTTCGGGGCCGGTTCGGGGCCGGTTCAGGGGCGGGTTCGGGGCCGGTTCGGGGCCGGTTCAGGGGCGGGTTCGGGGCCGGTTCAGGGGCGGGTTCGGGGCCGCTGTGTGTCCGCGGCCGCACCCAGGGCCGCGCTGTGGCGAGCGGGCTGTGCGCATGCGCCCTGGTGGCGGGCACGGCCCTCTCAAGGTGGCGGCCTGAGGGAGGCCGTGTCTGACACACTCAAGATGGCGGCTGCGCACGGCCGTTCTGGCGGGAAGGACACAAGATGGCGGCGCGAGGCCCCCTCTCCTCAGAGAGGCGCCGTGCGAGGCCGCCCCTGTCCCGCCCGGCCCGGCCCCGCGGCCGCAGCGCCATCGCCATCGCCATCGCCATCGCCATCGCCATCGCCATCGCCATCGCCATCGCGCCGCTTCTCCTGCCGGGACGGGGGCGGCGCCGGGGGCGGGCAGGAGGAACGCAGGCAGCGCGGGGGCAGCCCGGGGTCGCGGCGCGCCTCTGCGGCACGAGGGCCCCTGACGTAGCGCGGGGCGGGCGCGGCGGGTCCGGCCGGGCCGTGAGGGCTCCGCGGCCGCTCCGGCTCTTCCCGCCGCTCCCATCGCTGCCCGGCCCGGCCCGGCATGGCGGCGGGGCTGCGCCCCGCTGGCTTCCCCCCCTGGAAGCGGCACATCGCGGCGGAGCTGCGGCGGCGGGACCTGCTGCAGCGCCAGGCCTTCGAGGAGATCATCGCCCAGTGTAAGCGGGGGCGCGGCCCGGGCGCTGCTCCTGCACCGCAGTTGTGCCTGGCAGTGCCCGCGGGGAGGGGGCAGAGCACGGACCGGGCTCTGCTCGGGTGGCCCAGCAATGGCACAAGAGGAACGGGCAGGAACTGATGCCCAGGAAGCTCCACCTCAACTTGAGGAAGAACTTTCCTGTGCAGTGACCGAGCATGGAACAGAGACCGGGGAGGCGGAGGGGGGACTCCTCCTCATCGAAAGTGGGAAAAGCGGAGTCTCACAGGGCCCGAGGGCCTCGCCTGTGCCGCTGGGAAAAGCCGGGAGTTCTGCTTTAGCGAGGAAAATAAGTCGTTGTTTCTCTCAGTTCCCTGCGCGGCTGAGGCGCTTTGTGCTGCGAACAGTGATTGAATGCGTGAATTGTCTGCGCAGGTCCTGCCCAGATGCTCGTGGAATTCAGAACAATAGCGCTATTGACCGTGCTTATGGTGCTGTGTCAAACCGGGAGCTGTTCGGGGCCAGCGCGGGCCGTGTGGGGCTCCTGCCCGGCGGTGCCTCTGGCGCTGCTGCGCCGCGGGCAGGGCAGCGCTCACGCCGCGGGCAGGGCAGCGCTCACGCCGCGGGCAGGGCAGCGCTCACGCCGCGGGCAGGGCAGGGCAGCGCTCACGCCGCGGGCAGGGCAGGGCAGCGCTCACACCGCGGGCAGGGCAGCGCTCACGCCGCGGGCAGGGCAGGGCAGCGCTCACGCCGCGGGCAGGGCAGGGCAGCGCTCACACCGCGGGCAGGGCAGCGCTCACGCCGCGGGCCGGTCAGGGCAGGGCAGCGCTCACGGGCAGGGCAGGGCTCACGCCCCGGGCAGGGCAGGGCTCACACCGCGGGCAGGGCAGCGCTCACGGGCAGGGCAGCGCTCACGGGCAGGGCAGGGCTCACGCCCCGGGCAGGGCAGGGCTCACACCGCGGGCAGGGCAGGGCAGCGCTCACGCCGCGGGTAGGGCAGGGCAGCGCTCACGCCGCGGGCAGGGCAGGGCTCACGCCGCGGGCAGGGCAGGGCAGGGCAGCGCTCACGCCGCGGGCAGGGCAGGGCTCACACCGCGGGCAGGGCAGGGCAGCGCTCACGCCGCGGGCAGGGCAGGGCTCACACCGCGGGCAGGGCAGGGCAGCGCTCACGCCGCGGGCCGGTCAGGGCAGGGCAGCGCTCACGCCCCGGGCAGGGCAGGGCAGGGCTCACACCGCGGGCAGGGCAGCGCTCACACCGCGGGCAGGGCAGGGCAGGGCAGCGCTCACGCCCCGGGCAGGGCAGGGCAGGGCAGCGCTCACGCCGCGGGCAGGGCAGGGCAGCGCTCACGCCCCGGGCAGGGCAGGGCAGGGCAGGGCAGCGCTCACGCCGCGGGCAGCGCTCACAGAGGCTGCAAAGGGCCTGAACTTGGGACGCTTTCTGTTCTAGCAGGTAGCAATGCACTCGAGCAGTCTCTCTCTTAAGCTCTCATACAGCAGTCCCACTCAGCATCTGGACTAAGGAGGAATTCTTGGGGCGGTGCCTTAACCTGCTGAGATGAAAGGAGAGAGAGCACACTAATGTGATGGAAGCTCCCACAGCATTTGGTTGTGTCACAGTAATGAGAGAGACTAGATCACAGCTGGTAGGAGAAGGCAGGAATCTGGATTTGCTTTCTGGTTATCTTCTTAATTATGCTTTTTGCTCTTGCAGATAACAAGCTGCTGGAGAAGTCAGACCTTCATGCAGTGCTGGCTGATAAGCTTCAAGCAGAAAAACATGACATCAGCAGACATGAGATCAGGTATGCAAAACTCCTTGTAACCTGAACTGTACGCAAAGAGCTGCTGGGGCACTGCAGTGATCCGGCACACAACAGGCTGGGAAATCTGTTGAACTGAAAACAAGTTACAACTGCACCTAAGCATGTGCTGAAGTTACAGTACATTTACAGAAAGGTCTGACTATGTTTGGGACAGAAAATGATTTATCACAAACTCACAGTGTGAAGGTGGACCAGAAAGAGCTGGTGCTTCTGATGTGTTTGCGTTGTAATGTTTATAATGTTTTCCTGCTGTTAGTTCCTAAGGATTATGTAATTGTCTGGTTGCAGTGCAGGGAGAAACTGATGCCTTGGTTTCTTTCAATCTGTTATCACATAGAAGAGGAAAATAGAAAAAACGTGATTGTGAAATGTCAGTCCTAAATAAGCATCAAATGCTAAAAGGAAGGTGTCTGCTGCCTGCTTTTTAGCAGGATTTTTTGGGATGCTTCCTCTCTAACCTGGGAATAGCACTCTGGTGCTGCAGGCAGGGATTGTGCTCCTCATTCTGGGGTGTTTGACTCCACAGCAAAGCAGCATGGTTTGCACAGCCTGTACATCCCACAGGGAAAGGCTCTTGGGTTCTGCCCTTGGTGTACCTGAAGAAAAGGCAGGGCTAAGAAGCCCAGGGTTCCTGCTTCTGTAGGAATTGCTTCCCCTGTTGAAGTTCTTTGTGCCCTTGTACTGGAACCAGCACAGTTCCGTAATGCAGAACTGTGTGGCTGTGTCTGATTGGGGTACAAACTAAGTCCATATCCAGAGAAGGAGGAACTCCAGGTTTTGTAGGAATTGCAGGCATAATGTCAGTGTTTGGCCAGCAGGCTGAAGTCAACACCTGTGTGAAAGTTCCCAGAAGCTTCCTGCTGGCTGCAGTTGTCTTGAACCATCTCATTTATGGGAATCAAGGTCTGGTTGAACACCTGCTCAAAGAGATGAGGCTGGAGTCAATGAGAACAGAAAGGTTTTGAAACAGAATTACTTTTCTAATACTAGATAGCTGACGAAAAATGTATTTATTTACCTCAGGGCCATGGGAGAAGTACCTAATTCTGGCTGTAGGGTATGCATGGCCAGTGCTCTAGGATGTGGGTTAGATATTATCACAGGACTTGGCTTCCTGTCTGTTTGCACACAGTGTTTTGGAAATGCAGTTAGTGCAGCACTGGGTCAGTGAGGTGTTGATTGTTCTTTGGTTTTTTGCGAAGAGCATCAAGTTACTGATATCTCTGTGAGGCTTTTCAGCTTCTGGATGCATTATTTGTTTCCCACTGGACTCTTAGAACATGGAATGACTGCATAAAAGGATGCAATTACCTTGTTCTGTTTGTCTGCTATAATGGTGATCAAGTTAAAATTACAATTTTTTAAAAGCCGTAGTTCAAAATAGAGGTACAGGTGTGCTCAGTCTGTGTGTGATGTGTGTATGTGCTTTTTAAAAACCTGTTTTTCTCTGTTTCTGCCTCTGCTTTCAGAGGCATGAGTGATAAATGTTACAGTCATAGTTGTTTTGGTAGAGCTATATCTGTGTTCTGGTGTGTGGAAATTCAGGATTATCTTACAACACTGCTGCGTTGTAAAATGCAATTAGTAGCCACTCCAGAACTTGCACACAGTCAAGAGCACAGCCAGCACAATGGACAAGTGACTTGTCACACCTGGCACTGTAAACCCAAGAGCCTGGGAATACACACTTGGTTCCCTGGCTTTTGATTGTTTGCCCTCTCCAGATATGCAGCATCTTCAAGGTCCACCAGCTCCCTCCAGAACAAATCAAGGGGTTAAAATATTTGCAATTGTCCCAGTGTTTGGAGAGTGTACTTTTAAGACTGGGCTGTCTTCATACAAATTTAAACAAAGGCTGATTATCTGCCATTTGAGTTTGAATTCTGCCGGAGAATTTTCCAAAAGGTTGAATGTAGTCTGCAGGAAGTGTAACTTTGCAGTCCTGTGCAAGGAACGGCCTTTGAGTTGGTGAGGTGTGTGTGGTGTGGGAGCCACCTGGGGTTTGCTTTGTTACGAATGACCTGGGTCTCTGGTGTAGGATAGGGAATCCCAGGAAGGCAATGTCCTGAGACTGTCAGAGGCACAGAAACAACTGATTTGGGTTTGTGACATCTTCTTCTCTTTCCAGCTGCAGCCCTGGACACGATGGCACATGGAATGATGCTCAGCTGCAGGAATTGGCACAACTGAAGATAAAGCACCAAGAGGAGCTGACTGAGCTGCACAAGAAACGTGGCGAGGTCAGGAAGTCCTCTTGTGCTACATGACCCTGGGGGAGTGTGACCTTAATTTTGCCAAGCTTATTAGTTGTCATTTTTTCCTCCTTTTGTGTAGGGCCTTTTTAAGCTTCCCAATTTTTGATGATTAAAATCAGCCAGAGGCGGCTGGTCTGTAACACTGACACCAGGAGACGAGAGCTTACACTGTCAGCACAGCATGAGTTTTAGTGCTTCATTTTGTATTTCAGTAATAGGTTTTTAACTGTATTAGAGGAGGAAGGAACTGGTCTGGTTCACAGAGCTGTGTATGACCACCAGTTCTACATTGAGAAGGCTTGTAATGAGTGAGAACACATGGGTGGCCATTGTGTGGTTCATTGGTCTCACTTTGCAGCACCACTGCTGTGAGAGGGGACAAAAAAACAAGCCCAAGCAAAGGGTGGAAGAGCCCCAGTGTTAGACTGGGAAGAGAGTGCTGGGTCACAGCCCAGGAGTTCTGTGACTATGACGCTTGGGCCTGGAAGAGAAAAGCCAGGGGTTTAGGGTTTGTGTTTTTGCAGGGATTTTTTGACAGGGAGGTGTGTAGGCTTCATCAGCAGAATTGGGTTTTTTTAAAGCACAGTGGTGGACTGAATGAGTCCAAAAGCTGATACCTGAATGGTACTGCAGACTTTTATAGGGGAAAGGTGTGAATGACCTGGGAAATGCTATCACGCTCCTTTGAACGCGCCTCACTGGAGGTGGAGAGAAGATCCAGTCAGCAATTCTGAGCCTTCTGAAGGGAAAACAGCTGTCTACAGGAGGTGTGCACTGACTAGTCAGGGCTCTGACAATTCCTCCCCAAGCTGGTGTTCTAAAAGCCACCTGTCCAGGCCGGTACTTTTGTCCCAGCACTGACTGGGGAGCTGTGATCTGGCAGCTGCAGCTCTGTAGTGTTGGCCTGTGCACTGCAGACACTCCACCAGCAACTTTCTTTGTGGGGAAACTTTTGGTGATACGTGTTTACAATATAAGCTGCATGTCTCCTGCAATGGCTGTCCTGGCCACAGCAGGAAGATTCGTTGCTTAGTTGTCAGCCCTCATTTGTTGGTTTATTCACTTGGCAATTTTTAGTTTTTATATTATTTTTTTTCCGCTACTAACATTTCTTAATATGCATTTTCTTTGATGTGACTATATTAAAGAAACTTTTTGAGGGAAAAGAGTGAGGTATCAAAGGACAGTAACTTTTTAACAACTCATTTTTGAAAGTAGATTCTCTGATTTAATGACCTATGTGATAAGGGCTGTAAACAGATCTGCATAGAAAGCTGGGGAAGAAAGGTGTGATCTGTGCTGTGAATGCTGGATTGGTCTGTGTGTGCACTGCTGGCAGCTCAGTGTGTATTATCCAGCTGGCATGCCTGCAGTTTGCAATGTCATTTTCTCCTCTCCGTAGCTGGCCCAGTCTGTAATTGATCTGAACAACCAAATGCAGCAGAAGGACAAAGAGATGCAGATGAACGAAGCCAAGTGAGTAGGAACTGTTTTGTCTGGGACCAGACTTCTGGTTGAGTTCTTCATTAGAGTTATAATGTTCTCTGGAAGTCCTAGCCAGGGGCTAAAAATGCCTTTGTGAGGCACTGTGCAAACAGTACAGAGAAGATGCCACAGGTCCCAGAGGAGATCCCCATTGTTTTGTATATTTTGTTGCCATTCCAGGATTGCAGAGTATTTGCAAAAGATTTCTGAACTGGAAACAGAGTGCCAGGAATTGCGTAGCAAACTGCAAGATCTTGAGCGAGCTAACCAGACATTGAAAGATGAATATGATGCTCTCCAGATCACCTTCAATGCCTTGGAGGAGAAACTGAGGAAGACTACTGAAGACAACCAGGAGCTGGTCTCGCGTTGGATGGCAGAGAAAGCACAAGAAGCCAATCGTTTGAATGCAGAAAATGAAAAGGATTCTAGGTGAGATAATGAACTCTGTTTGATAAACCCAACGTATTTTTCAGTTATGAGTTCATAGGATAAAATGAAATTCAGTTTTGATCTCTGAGATCTCTGTTCTTGCACAGCACAGTGAGAGTCCAGAACTTCGTGTTGCTTTTTCTGGCCAACACAGACTGATGCTTTGTGAAAACATTCCTGACTTTTAAATGAATAAAACATGTTCTTATGTTTCTTGAGCAACATTTAACTGTGGCCTGAAGATTATAAATCAGATAGAAACTGAGATGTTGTGCTGGTATTAGATTTGGGCTTCTCTTGTTAGTTTTGCATCTTGTACTGCTCCTAGTTTTGTCCTTCTTAGATTTAACTAACTTCAGTGTTTTTTGCATTTCTCTAAAATGACCATCTGCCATGAGACTGAGCTGTATGTAACTTGGAAAAATAAATTTGTAGGGTTTTTTTCCGTGCAAAATTATTTTTCTTCTGAATTGCTTCAGCTTACTTGCCAGCTAATGATACTTGGAGACTAAAACCTATATTGCAAGGCTCGTAGTTGGAGTTTTGTGTTAGCTTTACTAACATAGTTGTTATTTTGGCAAGTTTTTGCACTCCAAGCTAATCCATATCCATGAGTCATAAAGGGCCCTGGGTTCACTTGCCTTATTGCCTCAATGGAGTGATCTTGTCCTTTACTTTTCACAGTAAGAAAACTGCCTCTCTTGTGTTCAGTATCTTGAAAAGGAGGATAAAATTAGGACAGTGGACTTTTTTGTTTGTTGGTTTGGTTTCTTTTAAATCTTTTGAAGCCCATCAAAACTGTGCGGGGTAGCCTTTGGAATGTGCTTTCTTTAAAGTAACCCTGGGTTCTTTCTTTTAGGAGACGCCAGGCCAGGCTGCAGAAGGAGCTGGCAGAAGCTGCCAAAGAGCCCCTGCCTGTTGAACCGTAAGCAGTCTTGATTTCTAGGGTCTCCTTCAGCAGTTTGTGCAGATGCTTAAGTGAGATCTCTGTTATTTCTAAATTGAATGATGGAGAGGAGCGTTTTAACTTCCATGTAAAGTCAGAAATGCACAGTAAGTCTCCCTACTTGAACTTACAGAAGAAGGAGCTCTGTTAGGATTCAAAATAGATGCTTGGGCTGAAAGTCCCAAGAATGGTTCATAGGGTCAGTATGTGTTGTCTCAGCATAAAAGTATTTGTTCTGTGATGCCTTTGGTCTTTAAAATAGTTCTTCATGAAATAATGAAGTCATGAAGCAATTACCTGGAGATGCCTGGATTTTAAAGTGTTAGCCTACAAATGTGCTCAAGGATTTCCCGTAGGAACAGGTACTGAGTGAGTCAACCTGGCTGAAAATAGATCCTTCACTTCCATACTGGAAGGGATTTATTGTCTGAGTTAAAAATAGATCAATGTGGAGTTACTTTACCTGGCAAACCAAAGAAAAGTACCTCCAGTCTCTTGTTCTTCCCCCTGCTGTGTTTACCCCTGGGTGGGGTGTGCTCAGGTGACTGTGGTGGGCAGTTGGTGGTGTAGGTGCTTTGTGCTGGACTCATGAGGTGTAAGCCCAGTCCAGAACAGCTGCACCTGTTGCACTGTCCGTGGGCACTGCTGGGAGCCTTGAGCAGTGTGCAGGCTCCTTGAGATCTGTGGTGTTTTATATTCACATCCTGTAATCATCCTGTTGCATCCTGTGCTGCATGTGCTGGCACGTGGGCAGGAGCAGCGTGGGCTCTGGGACAGGGAGGAAGGGCAGCTGTACAGGGAGTATGAGAGCGCTTGTAACATAATTGTTTCTGCAAACTACTCAAACTGCTTCACAGATGGTTTTGATTTCTCCTTTGATTTTGTAATTTGAGAGGGTTTGTGTTGTATAAATGAATGTGGTGCTTAGTGAAGGGGAAAATGGCACCGTTTCAAGGGGTGTGCCCTGGTGTTTATAGTCACGTAAAACTATGTTGTTAACATGGAAAGTTCTTCTGCTACATAGTTTTAATAGAACAAACTTTACATTTTCGAAAAGAAGTATTGGCAGAACTCATAGTATTTTATGGAAATACTGTCCTGATACATTAAATCAGGGTATGTATTTTCCATAGCCTTTTCATGTATACTGTCCTCCAAAATCCTAGAACTGAAAGTGCAGCTATGCAACAGTCCCGTCCTTTTGAATTCTTTTGTAGCTGAGTGTTACCTGATGGCAGGAAATTGATTTCTTCCTATTTAGAAGCTGAATTTAAACTTTCTGCTCAGTCAAATGGCATTAGGTTGGTAAAGTGTATTTAAAAATAGTTTGTTCCACAAAGTCAGCAGTGGAGGAAAAATCACTGAAGGAAATAAATAGGAGGCTGTCAGAGCCCATGGTGACCAATGGGGGAAAATGTTCAGGATTAGCTGAGTAATTTTTCTGGATTAATTTATGGTACACGTGTTGGAACCTCACACTTGTGTTCAGTCCATACACCAGCACTTCAGTGGAATGAACTGAAACATCCCTTGTACTTAATGATGCAGCTCCTGAAGTACAGCAATATAGAAAGTAGGAGCACATATTTGTTGTAGGTGAAGGAGGAAAATTCACAGTCTTGTGCTTTTTTTAACACTCCCTGTTTTGAAACAGCAAAAAAGGTGCTGATGAGATGTCACCTATATTTGGTGGTGGAGTAACTCATGTTTTTGCTGTTCTGTAACTGTTCAGCAAATACAATTTAATCTGTAGTGAAGCCTTGCCTGGATGTGGTAGGTTGTTATAATGCTGTTTGTAGGACTGCAAGCTGAAACAGAATGTCTGTAGTTAATGAGAATCTGGAAAGGAAGTCTGTCAACAGAAATAGGGACTGGAAATAAAACCATGTTGTGAGTGAAGAGGAATTGGCAGCTGGAAAGAAAAAAACTGAAATTTAGTTGCTGTCCTATTTGTTTTCAAATGTTGTAAGTTCAGTGTTGCATCTCTGGCAGTGACAGCCAGGTCAGTGTGTGTTGTCTGGACCTACTTGCGTGTTACTCCAGCTGCATAAACCTGAAGTGTGTTGGGCATGGACACTGACAGACCCTGGGGCAGTTATGTCCTTTGCTGGGTGGTTTCCATGGAAAGCTGTGGCTGGTTGGGAATGAGGTGTTCTCTCTCACTCCAGCAGGGATGATGACATCGAAGTGCTGGCGGATGAAGCCTCTGACACAGCAGAGGAAACCTCTCCAGTGCGAGCTGTCAGCCGCACGGCCAGGTGTGTGGGCAGGGGCCTTGGAGCACAGGGGGCACTGAGGAAGCACAGGGGGCTTAGGAGAATTGGAAGTGTGGGGAATGTCCCCTAGGGTTCTGAGTTGCCTTTACTGGAACACAGTTTAGTACTTCCAGCAGAGCAGTCCTGTGTTCTCTGTTACCATGCTTTAGATGTCCTGGTTTTCCTGCTTTCCTGTTTTAACTAAATTACACTTGTGCCTAAAAAGTCTGTTTGATCTTAAAAACAAGGGTTTAGAAACAAAGCAGTTAATAACATGGGTATTACAGTGCCTGTTATGTTATGCCTTCATTACTATACACGGTATCAGTGTGACTTTTCAAATAGCGGGGCCTAGCTGAATACTAAAATAGTCTTCACCTAGATTAAATGCATCTTTTTCTTTGAAATAGCAGTGAGTGGAAAGTAAGAGATCACAGATTAATTTGCTTGAAACTTCAGACTTGGCAGACTCTTACATCTAAACCCAGCAATTCATGGGTTGAGGTTGAGGGAAACTGCAGAAACTTCACTCAAACTGTGTTCTGAGTTGCGGTCACTGGTGACTTCTGCGCTAATGCCTTTGGTGTTCTCTGTCTCTGGGCTGGGTCTGCAGGGGAGGGAGTCCTTCCAGGAATGTGTTGCTATGAAATGTGTTTGTATTGATTTGTATGTGGAGAAGCTATTCACGAGGTTTATACCTGTCCTCCCCTCCTTCAGTAAGCGACTCTCCCAGCCAGCTGGAGGCCTTCTGGACTCTATCACTAATATCTTTGGGTAGGTTAGAACACTTTCACCTCTTTGTTTTGTATATTGGTTTCAATGTACTTCAGAATCTTGGTGTTGCAGGGAATACAAACAAGTATTTTCAGCCTTTCTTCTAGCTTCTGCCTTTCTTTTTTTTTTCTTTTTTGTTCTCCTCAACTTCCTGTTTCTTCCATCTTGCCGTGTGCTGACCTCTGACCTTTCCCTCCAGTCTGTCTGAGTCTCCCCTTTTGGGACATCAATCTCCTGATGCTGCCAGGTGAAAACATTCTCCGCGCTTAGTCCAGCATGTGAATGTATTCCATTGAAGTAACATGGAATCCAGCTGCGTTGTCCTGATTAGATTTCAGATGTTGATAACTATGGCTAGAAACTGTCTACAGGAAGAGTAATGAGCCCCTCTTTGTGGAAAGAGTATGTGGGATTTGCTCTTACTTTCCACTGCACTTTACGCCTTTAATAGGGTTATTTAAAATAAGTAATTTTGTACTTAGTATCCGGAGTTGAGCCAGTCCTTCTAAGCTAAACTCTGTATTAGATGGATGGTGTTTGCTTAAATGGAGCAACCTAAGGTTTGGAATGAAGTATTTGCTGCCTGAGATGTAGTGCTGCAGTGGTGTGGAGTCTCCCTAGACATAAATGATGGAGCTGTAGTCATTGCCATGTTTCTTTTCCTGTTAAAATAGTAAGGACTGCTCCAAAATAAGGTCAGCAATCAGTTCAGGTAACTTACCTGGTGAACTGTGAAATACCTAAAGCCAAGACTGAACCTAGTTTTATACAAAAAATGTAATCTTTGTAAGGTGGGATAAACAAAAGTTAAAAGCACCTTCCCCCAGTTTTCACTTGCTGTACAGTGTAGTTAAGTGACAGGTATAGATGGAATAAACTCAAGAGAAACAGTGTTCATTGTTCATTTTAAAATGTTTCTACTTTGTTTCATCTCAGGAGGCGTTCTTTGTCCTTGCTCCCTGCTCCCCAGGATAATGTTGAGCCACATCCAGCTGCCAGTAAGGAAGTGAGAGTACCCACTACTGCCATATGTGTCTTTGTGAGTACAGAGGGAATTCTCTGCTCTGCCATTCGTTTTGCTGCCTTTGGAGGAAGTGAGTCCTCTCTGTGTGGAAACTGATGTCCTGAATTGTCTCTCTTAGCAATGCCAAACGGGAAGGAATTCTTGGTTTGGTAGCATAGTTCATTCCAGGTAATTCTTAGCCCAGATGTTTCTCAGAGCTAATGTGCTTAATGTTTGTCTTCTTGAGGTCAATGATGACAAAGAAGTTTTCTGAGGGCACAGGGAAATTACACCCCCTTACCCTCTTGGCTCCCAGCAGTCCCTGTTCTATCATGCCATAGTAGAGCTGACATTGAGGAAGGGATTGCTGACAGTTTGGGATTAATTGAGTTCCAGTTCTCCACAGTGAAGGGAGTTGTGGCACCAAATGTAATCCAACAGACCTGCTTAAGAGGAGCTCATGGTGGTGGGGTGTCTTCATTTGCTGTGCATGATCAAAGGTTTTCAAGCTGAGACCTCCTTTACATGTTCTTTGGCCTCACAAGGCTGAAGTTAAATTTCTGTGCAGGCCATTGTCTTCTGAATGAAAGGCACTGTGGGAAATTGTCTTGTAATGCAGCTGCTTGTGTGAGCAGGCCTCTGGAGCTTTCTCAGGCACTCCAGAGCGGGATGTGGATTTTTCATGGGTATGACATGACTTATGTTTTTATCCAGAGTACCAGCATGGCTCACTGCAGCGTGGAGGGTTGTCTGTTCCTACCTGCCCTGTTACCAGCTGCTCTAGCAGAAGTCATGGGGTGGGAGAAGCAAAGTTACCTTAGGTGAGAATAGGGTCATGGCTTCAGGGACAGCTGGAGCTGGTTTGGATAGGGACCATCAGCAGAGGAAGTGTTAGTCTTTAACTCCTGTGTTTTGAGCCCAGATGGTGTGTCAAGACATGTCTCAGTCTGGCAGAGCATTATAGGAATCATTGCAAGGACTCTGTGGCAGAGGTGTGGCAGGTACAGGGAGCAGACTGGGCTCACCTTTGGAGGGATGAGTAGAAGGCAGAAAAGGAAGTCACTTCAGCCATCATTCTCAAGCAGAGCTTCTAGACAAGGCCTTTGACCAGCTTTGTTGTGAATGGCTTTTCTGCACGTGCAGGGAGATCAGATTTCAAGTGTGATGATACCTAAACATGAACTGGCAGACCAAGTTCCAGCAACAAGTTGCATAAAAATACAAGTTTCCAGAAAGGCTGGTTTTGAAAAAGCAGTTACAGAAAATACTTAAAAAAAGGAATGCAGCAAATTATTGATAATGTAGTAGTAATACTGTGTGGGTAAGTAGTAAAAAGCTGTGAAGTTAATAGAGCAATAACAAGGAATTAATCTTAAAATTTTCATAGGTTTTCAAAGATTAAGAATTCAGAACATTAAGCTATGCGAAAGCAGGGGTGTCACTGCATCTGCAGACAGGAAGCACAGCTTATGCCCAAGTTCTCTGGAGAAGGTTCTGTCACGCCTGTACTGGCACTGCTTCATCACCAGTGTAAGGCAGCGTCATCACCAGTGCCCTGAGGGAGTGAAGTCCACCTGTTAGGCTGTTCTCTAGCAGATACCTAACGCAAGCCTGACTCGAGTGTTCTGTGGTTGCAGGAACTGTTTGGATCATGTTCTGTGGCTGTCTCTAGATGGAGAAATGAAAAGTTAGTTTCCTTCTACAGAATATCACCTGTTACTGTTTTCTGTCCTGTTTTCCTTTCCTTATATTTTTTCTGGTGTAATATAAAAGCTGTAGCACAGGAAGCATTGTAAGGTTTTTGGCAGTTTATTATCCTTGCTGAGTCCTTGCTGTGGTGTGTTTCTTTATGTACCTTTGTTTTTTTCCTCAGATAAGGATCAGCCTATTTGTGTCTGTGCACCATCAGCCGTAGCAGAATTTGTCTGTGGCTGTGTTGCCTATAAACAGCTGAAGGATCCACAGCTGTGATTCTGTGTAACCTGTTAGTTCTGTAGCTTTCTTCTGTGTGGGTTTTGGGTCTTTGCTGATTCCATTTTGGGTGGCTGTTCTGTTCCCCTCCCCTCAGGATGCACATGACGGGGAGGTGAATGCAGTGCAGTTCAGCCCTGGCTCCCGGTTACTCGCAACAGGAGGCATGGACCGGAGGGTTAAGCTTTGGGAAGTCTTGGGAGGTAAACGTTTTTGCTTTGGGATATGGTGGGATGCTAAATAAAGTTGTATTATGGTTCACTTTGTGTCAGCTTTGTTCTAATCTATTGCTTAAGTTTTTGTTCGTCTTTCTCTGTGCAGATAGGTGTGAGCCCAAAGGGTCCCTCTCTGGTAGTAATGCTGGGATTACAAGCATAGAGTTTGATAGTGCTGTGAGTATCTGTGCAATATCCACTGTTTGTGATTGGGAATAAATTACTGGAATTATGCTGTTCTCTGCTACCAGTTTTCATTCTGGTTGAAAAGTTAACTAAGAAATGAATGAAAACACAAAAGTAACTGCAAATAGTTAAAATTGTACAAAAGGTCTTTATTTGGTAAGCTGCAGTCTGTAATTCTCATTTTTGCTTTACAATTCAGAAGATGATGTGCATCTCAGATGGTGGCTGTTATGGGCTATGACAAAAGTACAATTAAATATACTTGGCTTGGTGTAAAGTAAGAAATTAGTCTTCAGCCTTCCTCTGAAGCTGGAATAACAGCACAAAAAGCAAATACACTGTCTCTATTTCTGTGAAGTTCATTTTCATAAGTGGCTTGCTGAGGTCTGTGATGAATAGTAAAAGGTCTGATTATCTCGAGACTTGGACTTCCATGACCTTTTCTCCCAGCAGTTTCTCACCAGTCACAGCACAGTTATGGTGTGGCTGGCAGAGTGTTTGCTGACAGCTTGAGGTGTGTTCAGGTCATGTTAACCTGGAGTATCGGAGACATGACCGGGATCAGCATCCAACAGTCCTGCTTGAAGGAGTTTGGGGTCTTGGATTGTTCTAAGTGGACATGTGATCTGACTTTTCTGCTGAGACCTCCTCCATAAGACAACACTGACATAACTTCTGCCATTTGGGGATGATTCTGTGTGCCAGACTTTATTGATGAACACCCAAAAGGATCCTTCCTATGGACACTGACCAGCTCATTAGAGATTTGCTGGTGCTGTTCCTCTGCAGGAGAAACTTGTTCTGATTTTTGCTTGAACACATTTGAGGTGAGAACTACCTGAGGTGAGATGTTAGTGGACTTCCAAGGATTCAGGAAAGTCTTCTGAGATGGACAGAAGTGCAAGCATGAATTTTTTGGTGTCCGTTTTCCATCATGGATGACTTGTGAGAGCCTAAAGTTGTCGATTTATCTCTCACACAGATTTAGCTTTTGGAATCTTAGCTTAAAACATTAGAATTTTAATGAAAACTGCAAGAATCAGTCTAATTCCATTCTGAGGCCTGTCTAAGCAGTGGAAATAGATGATGCAGGCCTTTTTCCTTTGGAAAAAAAATCAAAGAAGAAGAAAGAAAACATTGCCTCCACAACAGATAAGGGTAGAGTAGAGCCTGTTTCCTCAGTACAGCAGAAGGGAAAGGAGAATGTCCTTTTTGGTCTGGTTATAGTTGTATATTCTTACAAACTGTTAGTGTTACTGTAAATATATTGCATTACCAATAGTCATGATGCTACAAATGCCTTCCATTTTGGTGAGAAGCAGAAGCTATACTAACTTTCCAGAGTGGCATATGTCACTGTGGTTTTGGTTTTACTCTTTTTTTCCTTTGGCAAAATAGCACTAACATGGTTTTAATGATTTATGGGAAATATTTGAGTTGAATTTGCATCTTGACTAGCACAAGGAGCTTTAAATGAAACTTGTGTTCACAGGGTTCTTACCTCTTAGCAGCTTCAAATGACTTTGCCAGCAGAATCTGGACAGTTGATGACAATCGATTGCGGGTGAGTCTCGTGAGGCAAAGCAGTGTTTCCATCTAGTATTCCCAGTTCTGTCTAATGGGTACCGTGTTGGTCTGTGCACAACCTTGCAGGAAGCTTCAGTTACTGCCCGTTTCCCCCTCCAGCAAACCTTGCCACGTAAAGTACTCTTCTGCACCCCTCTGGGGAAGGTTAAATGCTTCTTATGGTTTGTAGAGAGCCTCCTCAGTGTTCTAGCCTCACTCCCAGGAGAGGGCTGATGAAAAAGGGTTTGCAGAAGACAGAGAAGGACTTTTGTTTTGAGTCAGGAGCAGCATTCTTGAGTAGGAGCCCTTTGCCTGGCTGTCCAAGGCAGCAAGCCTTAACCTGCTGGACTTTCTTCCCAGTGTCTTTTGAAAAGTTCCTCCTCCCAACTCCTTTGCACTCACATTCTTCTCTACCCCTTGGCTCCAATTTAAAGAAAGATTCACCTTTAACTGACTAAAAGAAAAGTTTCTTCTCAGCTTTCCAAGAGTTTTGTGTGTTTAGATTTTGGTTTTTTATTTTCGGGTTTTTTTAATTGTAATTTTCTATGTAGACTTTTCCTCAATTTTTTTTAGGAAGTGCTACTTTGATGTTCCAAATCTTCTGACATTTCATGTGTTGATTATAACCAAGAGATGCATTGTAATTCACTGGGTGATTCTCAGTGTGGAGATGTGAGATCTCAGTTAGGAAAGTGAAGAATATCAGGTATTTTGCAGCTTCTCTTTGGCTGCAAAACCTACTGTTGGATGGGAGTTACAGGGAATACCACTTTAGTACAGTGCAGATTACTCGCTACAAGAAATTAGTTATGCCTGCAAACATCCACCTGGCTTCATGTAATCTTGCTGTAGTTTTTTGGAGTGCATTCACTGTTTGCTGAGATAAAATAGTACATTCTGTGTTTTGAGAGCGTGTGGTATGGATTTATCGTGGCTTGCACATGAGCAGGAGGCAGTGAAGCTGAAATTACAGTGAACTGTGCCACAAACTCCCTGCTTAAATGCAAATATCTGCCTGTAATGTCTGTGCAGCAGGAGCAGAAGAGAGATGCAAAATGTTAGATTGTTCTTGCTGATGTCTGTGTCCTTTCTTAAGACAAAGGGGTCTTTTTGAGATGATCTTTGAGTTTGTATTGTGTATCATGGGTTTTTTCTTCCCAAACTTTGTTCCCATTCCTTTCCATTCTAAAGGGGTTTTCTTTTGTATTTCCCAAGTCCAGATTGTTTTGTGTAGTTTGATAGTCCTTTGAGTATTTAAAAAATCTAACGATATACAAATATTTGTCTGTTTTTAATAACTCTTGCTTCAGTCATTCAGTATCTGTTTTGTGATTTAGGATGTAAATATTGAGCAGTTCTAAGTGGATGCGTTTCATGTTCTCAGCCCCAGAGCCTCTCCCTGCACTTACAGGGGCTGCTGCAGGGAGTTTTTCTGAAATCTCAGCTCTCAGGCTTGAAGATGTAACAATAGCTGGGACTGGATACCTTGTGTCCTTGAGGGGAGCTCATTATAAAACTGGGAAGACACAAGTTCCATTTTCAGCATGCTTTAACCCCTTCTCATCGCTCCTGCAGGGCTGTGTTGCAGTTGCCATGTGTCCATGAAATGTAGGTGTATGGAGTGTTAGGAAGGGAGCTTCTGTAGGTTCCTGAGTAGCAGGAGAAACTGCAGCCAAAGGCGACCTGTGTCTCCTGGCTTCAGGCTGGACTCTGCAATACTTAATGCTCCTGTTCAGTGTTAGTCTCCGTTAAACTGAAATAGATGTTTTTTCTGCCAAGCAATGCAGTAGACACACAAATTGCTATTGAAGCCAGTGGAAATATGGCATTTCAGCCTGTAAATCTCTTGTCCTCAGCACACGCTGACAGGTCACAGCGGTAAAGTCCTGTCAGCCAAGTTCTTGCTGGACAACGCGCGCATTGTTTCGGGGAGTCACGACCGGACCCTCAAGCTCTGGGACCTCCGCAGCAAAGTTTGTAAGGAGGCATAACTTCTTTCTTTCATCCATGTGCTTTTGCTGAAGGGACAGGGGAGTCTGGCATCAGATAGGTTATTTCATCTTCTTGCTAGTCTAAAAGAAAAAAACTTAGCAGCCATGCCATCTTCTGTTGTTACTTAAGTGATAGGATTCTGTCTGCCCCTTACCTGGAATATGGAATCCTGTGTGTGCAGAAGCACTGTTAATGCTATTACACGGACAGCAGCTGTTTTGGGAGGGTTCTTTGTTCACCAGTCAAGGGGTGGGTACTTCGGTCTTCCAGTAAAACTTGGAGAATGTACCAAAAATTTCAACATCTCAGATGAAGGAATTGCTAAGATCCAGGTATTTCTTTGAGAGAAACATCTCGTTTTCTTGGCTTTTTTCCTATTGATGGCTCTCTTAAACCTGCTTGCACTTGCAGGAGCAGTTGAGGTCCAAGGTTACCTTGATACCTGGATCACAAACAGAGGTCATGGAGACAGTTTGGTGTTGTTTATCAGTACCAAATTATAGCTGGCTAAATATGAAGTGGAAGTAAAGCAGCTGTCACGGGTACCTTTAAAGGGATATTAACCCCAGCAAAGGAGACTGTGAAGGGCAGAGAGCTTGCTGAAGACTTAAGTCAGGATTGTTCAAAGACAGTTTGCCCTTGGGCACTGTTCTGTGTGGCCACTGTGTTTGTCGGAAGGGGGGGGAGGGGGATGGTTAGTTTTCTGTCTCTGCTTTCCTCAGTTTGTGCAGCATGATTTTAAGTATGTCACCATTGGTTTCTCCATTTTAGGTATAAAAACAGTATTTGCAGGATCTAGCTGCAATGACATCGTGTGTACTGAGCAGTGTGTAATGAGTGGACATTTTGATAAGAAAATCCGTTTCTGGGACATCAGGTAAACGTATTGTAGGAGAGCTTATGTTGTAGGAATGGTTATGGGATTGCTATCAGGTTAGTATGAGCTAGGGAGCTCTTGCCCTGAACTGGGAGGCTGATGAGACTGCTGTAAGGGTTGCAGAAGGCTGTTGAAAGAGACTTTTTTACTACTTTTATACTGTTAGGGATGTTGAATTTTGGATTTTTTGGGGGGATGCCATTTCTTTTCTGAAAAGGCAGCCTGCTTGCTGGTAAATACTCTGCATTGTTTAGTACTTGCTGTTCTAGCGTGGCATTGTGAGGAAAGTTGTATCTGACTGTTGTCTGGAGATGTTGTCCACAAGGTGGGATTTAGGTTGTGAGAAAGAAAACTTAAGAATGAAGTAATCCCTTTTGTCCTCTTCCACCGCTGTCTTTTTCCCTTCCCTGTTTTTAACTTTCTGTCTGTAGGACTGAAAGCATAGTAAAAGAGCTGGAGCTGCTTGGACGAATCACAGCTCTGGACCTGAACTCAGAGCGAACGGAGCTTCTGACCTGTTCCCGTGATGATCTGCTCAAGATCATTGACCTGCGGGCTAGTGCTGTCAAGCAGACATTCAGGTGAGTTCTTCACAAGAACAGTGGGAATTTCAGAACGTTTGGTTGTGGATTGCCCTCAATACTGAAGTGTTTTTCGGTACCTCCATAGAAAGAGCACTCTTAACTCTTTTTCTAGTTGGTGGCAAAGTTCTTCAGAATCTGACAGCAAAGATCTGCTCTGATGAATCTTCTCCTGTGCCTCTTTAAAGAAGGCAGTTTGGCTTAGAAGTCCTTGGCCTACAGGAAAGGATTTCTTTAGATGTCCTTGAGAGAGGGGTGTATGAGAAATGTGAATTGTGATAAAGGGATGCTGGAGTTTATTCTGAGCCATAAACCAAGTCTCTAGCATGGTCTTTAGAGACAAGCTGGAAGTTTTTCTTCTTATAAACGAGTTGACAATTATCTGATTCTAACTTTTCAGTGCCCAGGGATTCAAATGTGGCTCTGACTGGACAAGAGTTGTGTTCAGGTAAGGTCAGATATAAGTGAGATACCTGATAAATCTTTCCCCAACCAAAGTGAGTGATTCCTGGTGCTTGGCTGCATTGGTCCCCACTTACAGCTAGAAAAACTGGGGCAGAGTTTGTGTTTTGCCCAGCATTATCTCTTGGTCAAGACAGTATATCTGTAGATGTTGATCCAATGTCTTGAAATGTTCTGATTTCAAAGTGCTTTCACTTCTAGTGCTGGCAGCTGGTAACACATAATTCTGAGACTAGTTAGCTAATGCCAAGTTGCTTGCTTAGGAAGTTGTGGGTGGCATGGTGATGTGTTCTGAAAATTGCTAACTTGAAAATTCTTCTTTGCCTTCTGCACCCTGTTTGATCTCATAGCCCTGATGGTAACTATGTGGCTGCTGGTTCAGCAGATGGGGCCCTCTACATTTGGAATGTACTTACTGGGAAATTGGAGAAGACTCTTGCAAAGCATCACAGGTGAGGGAAGCATGTTGTGCAATCCAAAGTGGGGATCTGGTTCTGAATCTTGCTGAGCTATGAAAGAGTTGTAGTTGTACAGCGTTTCAACTTATACTGGTGCGTGACAATTGTAACACACAGATTCCTTGTGGATTCTCTAGATTGCATTAGGTTAGATTTGTTGTTATTTTCTTAATCTGAGATATGATTCTAATAAAGTACATTGAATATATTTTTAAGAAAGCTTATTAAAAGCGCAAGTCTCTTGAGAGCTGAGAAAGTGCATTTTTTTTTTGTTGATGATCAGAGTATTGTAGTATTTCATTCCTGTGTTCAGTACTGTTGTGGAATTCAGTTTTCTTGTAAACTTACCCCTGGCTTCCATTTCAGTTCTCCGATCAATGCAGTCGCGTGGTCACCAGCGGGAGCCCACGTGGTCAGTGTGGACAAAGGCAACAAGGCTGTCCTGTGGGCTGAATTCTGACTGCTGGAGGGTGGAAGGCTCTGTGTGGTGGTGCTGATCCATGGCTGAACAGGAGGGAGACCCGAGCCCAGATCCATCCTGAGTCGGGATATTGACAAGCACATGGGCTTCGCTTTCCAGAGGGAAGTTCTAAAGCAATGGAGAAAGGAGCTTCTTATGACTGTCACTGTACTGTGAGGGATTAGCTGTTCTGGATGGAGAATGCTACCCAGTCATGCCTTTACATGCAGTATCTCTGCACCACGTGGAGCAGAAGGTACTAGCAGGATTCCTCACCAGACAGCTGTGCCAAATACCTTGTCACACAAATGTATTTACAGCACTTCTGAGGTGGAAATGTTGGGAAGGAGTTACTGTATATGCTGACCTAAAACATGTCCTGTCTCCTGTGTTCTGTTCTCATGGCCTATTTCAGGCATGGGGTGAGAAGATCTTGAAATGTAGACAGGTCCTAAGCAGTGTGAAGTGTTGGAACAGCTTCTAAAGAGAGTCTCCTGTGGCTCTCACAGCTCTGCCTTGGAGTTTTACCAGCTCGGTTTGGATTTGCTCTGATCCCAGCACAAGCTCTCCAGCACCTGTCATGTGAACTCTGTGTATCGGTTTCACTTGCTCCTGAGGCAACAATCTGTTCTTCAGGACTTCTGCACCCTCATGTTGAAATGCACTTCAACAGCTTGGGCATCACAAAATAGGAGATTTTTAATCTTTTTATACCACAGGCAATTTGGTTACTGGGCATGAGGAGAGAGAAGTTCAACTTGTTGAACTTGTTGTGGAAGGTGTACTGCTGTGATGAGGAATGTAGTCATGCTGTGACTTCAGTCCAAGAATGTAGATGCTTGTTCCCTTTTCCTGTTCATCCGTCCTGTCCTGTCCTGGCGGCTGTCAGTAGAACACAGGGGAGCAGTAGGGTCAAATCCCAAATCCATTGTTTTGGTGCTGGCAATTCCAGGCCATTTGCCCCTTCTTGAGCACGTGCAATATTCCCATTTGCGCTGGAGCCCTCTGTGCTGCAGAACGGTGTCTTGGCTCTGTCCCTGCTCTGGCATCCCAACCCATGGTATGACTGGGTGGGAGCTACCTGGCATATCTTTATCCAGCCAAAACTTTTCAGATTATCTGGGCCTCAAGACAAGCCACCAGCGTTTTATTGCCTTTTTATTTGCACTTTATTTTCTTCTTCCCAATAGTGTTTTACTAAGGAAGTGTGTTATTCACAGGGGCTGGGTTGTGGGCAGTGGCTCTGATGGGCTCCCTCTAACCCAGCCTTTTGTTCAGACACTTTCTGCAGAGGGGAATTAGAGTATATGGGGCAAAGTTTTTATTTATTCAGCTGCCCATAAGAACTTGATTGTAAATAAACCTGTGTTCTGCTTTTAAAACCCCACAGTACTCTGATTCATTTGTTTATGTGTCTGTGTGTGAGATCTCGTTCAGAATTAGCACAAAAGGGAACCCGAAATGTCATTTACCTGATGAAGTGTGGATTTGTGTTCAGCTGTATTGTGGGATTGGGTGTGGAGGGGGAAAGAGGATAATGCTCTTAGCTTGGAGCTGGACGCCCCACAGGTGCAGCCTGGGCTTGCCCTGTCCCAGGAATACTGGCTTGAGACTGAAGGAAGTCTTGCCACACTGAACGAGTGCCTGTGTCCTTGAAGGGTTGATGTGTTCTTCGATGTTTTGGATAAACTACTGAACAGAGGAAATCAGGTTCTGTTTTTCAAACACTGCTGAAAATAGAAGGCTTTTCTTGCCGTTGAGACTTCAACTGCTTGTGAAGTTTCTAATCCAGGAATAGGACTTGCACATTTCTTTAAAAACACAACCCCCCCCTGTTGAAGATGATGCTCTGGTTCCAGCTTCACAGCAACGAAGCGAAGCCTTCAGTTCTGCAATGTACACATTTCATAACTAAGAGCCATCACTCACCACCCTCCTTTTGTCATGGAAGTCCAGCTCATGGAATTGAGAACTGTATAGCAAAGATGAAAAGTTGGCATTCTGAACAGTTTCTAAAGGCAAGGTATTCTTTTCTTCTGTCTGCTGCAGTGGCAGATGGGCCTTGGAAAGGCAGTGCCACAAGTCCAGGTGACCTTGGTTACTGTGGAAAAGCAGATCCCTAAATGGCAAATCAGCATGATGAAAGATTAGTGGGAGATTAACATAATAAAAACTGCAGGCTCTGCTCAGGAGGATCAGAGTGGCTTTGGGATGTTTATAATGTAAGCTGCTACACTTGTGTTTTTCTATACAAGCATGGACACAGGTCTTGCACAAAGGGCTTTCTTGGCCCCTTCAACAGGTTAATGCTGAAGGATAATGGCCAGCTAGCTAAGACCTTAAGCATTTTAAATTAAAATTCCTTTGGAGCAAGGTGAGCAATTTTAGCTTGCCCCTCCACTATGTTTTGATTACTTCTGTTGCTTCCTTTTGTGTTTCAACCTGAGAGGGAAGAAGAGCCAAAGAAGGGACCTGCTGTGCAGAGGGGGACTGTTGCAGTTTTCCTGTTAAAGGTGGAACTGCTCTTCAGCTGGTTTTGGGGGCAGGCAAGGGATCTTTCTCTAGATTGAAGGGTTATGGAGAAACTGTTTCCAAGGTCCCCTGAGGATGTTTGCAATGGCACATGTACCAACAGGAATGCTCATCCACACCTGGTGGACTAATAACCCTGCAGTGTCTGCAGCATAAACTTGTACAAAACCAGCTTTCCCCCTTTTGCAAAATGTGACTGAGTAGAACTTGTTAATTTTCTAAGTTCGTTTCTGGGGTTTTTTCCCTACTTCCTACAGTCAGGGCCTAGGTTTCCTTCTGCAGCACAGGCACATGAATTTCTGTGCTTTAAGCCTGGCTGGTCTGTGTTAGCCAGAGTTGAGTTGACAGAGTAGTGATTAAGCTCTCTAATCCATCTCCAGTTAATAAAATGTTGCTGGAATTTGGAAAACTGAAAGAACTGAGAAGCATTGGTTCTGTGGTTCATTTTTGGGAATAACTTGTATAACCCCTGCCAGTGTATTCAGGCAAATGTATGTGATGTTTTGTGAAAAGGAAGCCTGATTTATGACTGCAAGGTTGCCTGAGCTGGAGGGGCTGTTGGGCTGGCAAGTTGAGAGGATATCATGTGATCCTTGTACATGCAGGCAGAGGAAAGCTACAGCTGTTCCTGCAGCTTACCAGCCAAAAATTACACATACTGTAAAGCAGAATATCAAGGCCAAATTCACTGGTGACAGGGAAAGGTAGTCTTGGAAGATTTATGAGCAGAAAATTTAATGTTAATTGAAATACCTGTTTCTTAAATCCGAGATAGTGTGCCTCTCTAAGTAAATTAAGAAGAGGGGTGTACTAGCCATCAGCAGTGTCTTGCATCAGCACGACAGTGCCATGTTGGTGAAATAATAATAGGTAATTTGCTTAGTGATCATAAGAATAACACATTCTTCTCAGTGTTTGATGGGCCATCAAAATGGCATTTTAGTGTTTCTAAACTCCTTTTCTTATAAATGGCTCTTCTTACCAGGCTAGAAGTCTTGGAACCCTAGGGATGAGGAGATAGAGCGTTAGAGTAAATAAAGCTGCTTTTGGTAACCATCCTGTGCTACAAAGCATTTGAGTAGGACATTATAGACCTCTTCACTGAATGTGAGTGTCCTTAGGTAATGCCTTATGTTGCTGACTTAACCACTTCCCAGTTGAACCTTAGCCCAAGTACAATATTTGCTCTTGGAGGGGGATTAATTCTTGAAATCCTGGATGGACGCAACTAGAGACGAGCTTTCAAATCCCCTACAAATTGTCTTCCTTGTTTGTGAAGAGGTCAGTGATTCCCTCTGGTAGATGCAAAGAAGCACAGGACTGGAAAATTCATGTTTCTTCAGCAGTTTAGGGGGCCCTGTCATCGACCTTGGAAGCTCCTGTGTCGCTAGGAACACAGCAAGGTATTTAATGTTATTTCTTAGTTTTTTATTTGAGTCTACAGCATGAGTAGCATGTCTAGTCAGCACCAAATAGTAGTCTGAACTTGGAAAACATACTTCATGAAAATAGAAATCCTTAAATGTGTACAGTCTGTGTACATTTTTTTCAGCTTAAGATAGGAAAGCAGAGAAATAAAATGGGAGCAAGTTGCAGAGACAGTCCTCCATCATCAGGCCCAGGGTGTGTCTAACACAGCACGCTCACTCAGGTCTGATGGGGAGAAGTGTAAGGACAAGGCAGTGCAGCATCGTCCTTTTCTGGTGCTGCTCCTCAGCTTCAGCATCTTACAGGGTTAAGGTTGCACCTGGATCATCCTGACCAACAGCTGCCAAAAGCCTGTCAGTATGTCTGGTCTTGTGATTCAAGTCTTATTGGTGATTTCCAAAGCCTTCTTGAATCTTATGTTACCTAGGGAAGAGCTTCATCTCATTTTGAATTTGCTCTCTGATCATTAACTGGATGCTATTTTATGACTTAGAACACAATGAAAACCTAATCTCTCTGTTTTGTACCACTTAGGTTTTCTGGATTTCTCCCTCTGGATATCTCCTTTGCCTTTGTGGTCTCCCCTTTCTCCTCCCTTCCCTTCTTTTTTTCCCTCCTTTTCCTTTTTTTTCTTCCCTTCTATTTTCCTCTCACTTCCCTTCTTTTTTTGCCCCCTCTCTTCCTTTTTGCCCTATCCTTTTTTTTCCTCCTGAAGATTTTTATCCCATCTGTTTTCCCTTGGGTGCCAGCTGTTCCTACACCTGATTATAATTGTTAGCATTCTGGGCAGGTGGCTGGATTGTTCTGAAGGTCCCTTCTGGTTTGAGTTCAGTGGTACCCTGCATGTGATGGGTTGCATTGGGTTGAGGAAAATGCAATAGGATATGAGTTCTCCCTTTGGATTCAGTCTGACGCCTTAACACAAAACACCTTTGTAGCCAATATTTGGGTGTGTGAGAGTTTCTGAAATAGCAAATTATATGTAGGAGGACAGTTCTTTACCCACCAAGTATGATTCTGCTTTTATCTCATCCACTTATTTTTCCCAGGCATCTTTCCCAGGACATTTTGGGGCAGAAAAGCTTCATTCACCCATAGTCACATCCCCATCTTTGGCCATGAGCTGCCCTGAGCCCCAAAAGCCAGGAATGGATGGGAAGAATGCCAGTTCTCCCCAAAAACAAGTTATCTTCAAAAAAAGTACCCGTGACAAAGCTGTGAGTACCGTAAGAAGGGCTTTATTTAGGTATGAGTTTCACCTGTAGTGAGACTGGAGACTAATTAGAAAGCTCTTTTCTGTCCCCTTTATTTTTTTCTGAAGAAAAGCCATGAACCATATTAAGAACTAAGTTCGAGGACATGATGCAAACAGTTTTTAGGACAAACTTCTTATCTGTTATAATACAGGAGGAAGGCAGCTCACCTCACTCCCCTCCTGGGTTGTACTTCTACTGGTAGATGTTTGAAACAAAGCCTATTCACTGTCTTTCCAACCTGATGGCACTGAAAATCTTTGAATCTACAGTTCTTGGTCCAAATTACAAGTATTTGTGGTGTACTTTTGGGAGTTTGTCTAGATCAGGGTGTCCTGAATCATGTGAATAATCCTAGTGAGTCTGGTGGGGAGTGCCTGTTTGCTGGAAAAAAACGCTGCATTTAAAATGGAATTCTTCTGATCTCTGCAAGATTTACAACTCTCTGATGTGTTTGTGTGTTTCCCTTCCCTCAACACACAACCATGGTCATCTCCTCCCCACAGCTGACAATCTACCTTGGAAAGCGAGACTTCGTGGACAACATTGGGAATGTGGAACCTGTAGGTGAGCCCACAAGGAAACGTGCTGCCCTTCCTGCTCTCTCAACCCTGATTAGCCTCTGTTAATCTCTATTTTTTAACTTTCTTTCAGATGGTGTTGTATTGGTGGATCCTGCTATTATCAAGGGGAAAAAAGGTTTGAGGTTTTATGCAATTCAGAAATTGTTACCTTTTGGAGTGAAATGCTGAGATAGAACCATTTTATTGTTCTAAGGGTACAAATGCAACTCTTCCCCAGCGAATGGGCTTCTCAATGTGGTGTATGTTGTTACATGTGGTGTAAATACTCACTGGGTTATAGAAGTGTTGAAATGAGTTTCCATGTCTGTCTAGTGCAGGAGAATTCCACATGCCACCCTAGCTGCCATGTTATCCTGCTGCACGCTTGACCTGTCCTGTGCTTCTCCCCAGTGTATGTGTCCCTCACCTGTGCTTTCCGGTACGGCCGAGAGGACATCGACGTGATGGGCCTCACCTTCCGGCGGGACCTGTTCTTCTCCAGGGCACAGGTTTACCCTCCTGCTGACAAGCCAGAGTCTCTCACCCATTTGCAGGAATCTCTGCTAAAGAAACTGGGGAAAAATGCTTATCCCTTTTTCTTTACAGTGAGTGTCTTCAGAAGAGCCTCTGACTCTTCTCCTTATGTGTTCTTACCAGGCTGTTTAGGGCCAGTGATAGACTGAAGGTGAGAATTATTAGTGAATTCATGTTCTGCAAATTCCAGTTTTGAGTGACAGGAAGTGTACAAATGGCTTTTTTTCTTCATGCCATCCTAAGAGGTAAAGTCCAGGAGGGTCCTAACTGCACAATGATCACTGCACTGGGAAAAGTGCTTTCTTTGAAATGGCAAGGGAATATGCAATGGCTTTGTGCTTAGCAACAACCCCACATACCTCTGCCTTCCCATTCTGGAGGGGCTGAAATACTTTATACCATTACCTCAGTGCCAAATTCTTTTGCTTTAAAACCTTTGTGAATCAAATAAACAGATGAAAAGCTCTTTAGAAGATGTTGTCAACACGTTCTGCTCACTGCCAAACTGATTCTGACAGGATATGCTTCCAGTACTGTCAGTGACATGGCTGCCTCAGCATTCCTTGGGAAGATCCAGGATGTGCCTAGACTTTTTTTCTTTTTTTTTTTTCTTTCTTGACTGTTAAAGTATTTTTGGAAGAGAGGGACTTGTTCATGCAAGGCAAGTATAACAGCCAGAATTCCAAAGGGTTACTGCATGACAGCAAGTGACCGGTTGTCTTCAGAATTGCTTTTGTGAGCAATGTTACCTAGAATATCTGTGTAATACTGTGTTGGGGTATTTTCTTCCTCACACAGTTTCCAGATTACCTGCCTTGCTCAGTCTGTCTGCAGCCTGCACCTCGTGATGTTGATAAGGTGAGACCAATAGTACAGTTTTGCTTATCATGGTTGGGGAAAGTCAGGTGGAAAAAAGTCACATGAATTTGTCTAGCTTGAAAGTAGGAGAAGGTGGTACTGGATTTTACTGTGCTGTGCTACAAATGTCAAGAACCTTACTTTAGGGCTACAAGTGTATATCATGGAGTTGGAATTGAAGTTCTCAAAATAAGAAAGGGATTCCAGACAAATAGCAGCAAGACTGGAAAATGTGCACTGTTGTAGCTTCCTTAAGATTACCACATGATTTGTGGGTTGGTTGCACATAAAATGGTTTTAGTTCTGAAGCAACATGAAAAGAAAGGAGAGTGCCTAAAATAGATTAATACAGATTGCTATAATTAATACGTTTTAAGACCTGCTCTGAATTAAATGCAGAAAAGGGCTGGTCTGTACATGTGTGTAAACAAACCAAAACCCTGGAGTAAAAGTTGTTAAATAATGAGGTGTTCTGCAAGGCTTCTGCTATCATTTAAAGTATTCCTTTTGCACTGGACTGAATGCTTCTCTGAACAGCAGAACTAGGCAATCAGCTAGGCAAGGTGCAAAATCCAGTGCAGCAAGGATAAAAGCTGTATTTTATGCCAGGGAATGATATTCTAGCAAAAATGTCTCTGTAGAGAGTTATCTGGGGCTCACAGATGCCCCATGATGCTATAAACCTGTTAAAGCAAAGGCCAGCTGGGCCTGATCACTCCCATTCCTTTGATGCTGGGAAAGAAGGTATTGGCATTACAAAGACAATGCAGAAATTCAGTTCAGATACCCAAGGACTGGAGAGCCTTGCATACTGGTCAGTGTTACGCTCTGACCTCTACAGCACAGCTCTCACAGAAAGCCTTTTAGGAGTAGGGGTGTCATCACTCAGAGGCTGGGAATTAGACCTCATTTACCAGAAGCAGCATGGAACAGGTGGATGCTGCCACACAGGTTGGCAGAGATCTCTCCCAGAAGAACTTGCAGAAGTCTGTCAGTTTCTGGTGTACAGAAAGATACTGAAGCATCTACAGATGTTCCTGGCTTCTGACCCTCATCTCACAGCTGTCCTCTCTATCTCTGGCAGACCTGTGGGGTGGACTTTGAGGTGAAAGCTTTCTCAACAGAGAACGTGGAGGAGAGAATTCATAAGAGGTAACAGAATGTGTGTGTCTGTCTTCAGCTCTGCCCTTAAAGGGTGTGAGTGGTCCAGTGATCCCCTTTGGTTACTTGTTCAGCTTTGCCCCACTCATCAGTGGAATTCTTGGCTGTAAGCACATGTGAATGCAGAACTGCTGCCTCTGCCAAGCACAGGGTACCCCATGTTGACCTGTGCTGCTTCACAGGAACTCTGCTCGTCTGCTGATCCGCAAGGTGCAGTATGCCCCAGAGAAGCCGGGACCCCAGCCATGTGCGGAGACCACCTGGCAGTTCTTCATGTCCAACAAGCCCCTACACCTGAAAGCTTGTCTCAGCAAAGAGGTGAGGGAGGACCTTGCCCCAGGGCTATGAACATCACAGGATTGGCAGGCAGTGTGCATTTTGCTGCCCAAAGCAGCTACTCTTCATATGTTGCTGTCTCAGCTGAGACTGACTTGTCCCAGCACTCAAGGGCTCCAATGTCACTCCTGTCAGTAGCTACTGTTAGGGGAGGCTGAAACCCCATTACCAGACACATTTGAGGCTAAAGAAGTCATTGAAAGAAGGGTCATGAATAATTGGGAAGGGTCATCTTGCCTTATTTGGCCTCTGTGAGATGTAATCTGCGGGAACTAGAGGGGTTTATGGCTTGGGAAAACTCTCCTGGCTGGACTTCTGAGCATCAAATTCCTTCTAGGTGTACTACCATGGTGAGCCCATCCCAGTCACTGTCACCATCAACAACAGCACGGAGAAAACAGTGAGGAAGATCAAAGTCCAGGGTATGTTTTGACTTGCTTAGGACTCTTTGAGCGCAATAGGACTGAGAGAGAGACAGAATTTAGTACTTGCAACAGCTTAAGAAGGTGTTTGGAGATGTCAGGAATTTGTCCCTCCACGCTGTCTGTTGCAGTTTCTTTGCTGTTCATCAAGGGAAACACTGCAACTTTTTCCCTGACTCTTATGGTTACTTGTAAGTTTTAATTTCAGGCACCAGATGACCCTCTAGTAAAGAGAAAGGGTCTGGCATCTGCAGTGGGCAGGGCAGATGCTGTGCAGGAAAATCCAGCCCTTTTTGGGAGGGCAGTGGGAAGGGCTCCCTGTCAGTGTGATGCTCCTGCTGATTGTGAATGTGCCTCAATCACATACAGCTCTGCCTGGCATTCCAGAAACATCTGGCAATGTGAGGAACAGTCCCTCTGCCAGCGATGTTGTAATTCCTCCTGAGCAGCCGAGGGCAGGGGCTGAGCTCAGGAGTGTGCCTCTCTTTTATTTGTGGCACAACACGTTCTTATCCCACAAGCTGCAGGGCTGAGGAAGATGGTCTGAGAGACAAAGGATGAGAAAGAGAAGGGAAGGCAAGGAAGGAACAAAATGGCTGAGGTTTCTACAAAGTTCTGTAACAGAGAAAGCCATTTCTCTTCTGGTCTTGGATGCACTGTCTAGTGATTCCCAAATATTTTTAATCTGATATGCCTCTGTTGGGCTTCAAAACACTTTGATGGTCCCCAGATTTATTCCTCATCAGTGTCTCAGTCAGAATTACCTTGGGATTTTTTGTGTTAGATTAGAGAATGTAAGCCATTTGTTATCAGAGGCTCTTGACTGCAGTCTGTGTGATAAATGCATATGCATGGGCTGTAGGCACACAAGAGATACCAGGACCAGAGATAAAAGCAGACATGGTTAGAGAAAGAACAGGGAGATCTCTTTGAAAAGGAAAGAAGTAGCTCCCAGGGGAAAGTGTGGGTTATTGACTTTGTGTTATCTCAAAATCAGGCCAGGTGCCTTTCATGGGAGATAGGCCCTGCTGTTGGTGTGCTGTTTATCTCTGTCCAGGTCAGGCTGTCAGACCTTGTGTCCCTTCAAGCTCCAAATGGATAGGTTTTCCCACTGTCCTCATCATGTTTTCCCATTCCTGAGACTAGGGGCAGGGACAGCTGTGTTGTTTCTGATGCACACACATGACTGATGTTCCACTTTCTCCTTCCTCCCTCAGTGGAGCAGGTTGCCAATGTGGTGCTGTACTCCAGTGACTACTATATCAAAGTGGTAGCTGCTGAGGAGGCACAGTGAGTAAATGCTTCTCCCTTCCTGCTCCTTCACACGCTTTAGTGACCCTCCTCATCAGTAATGGGAGGTTCTCCTAATTACAGCCTGCTGTAGCAGTGCTCTCTCCTCTCTTACCTCACATTTGTGTCCCACATCCATACTCTCTGAATGTAGCTGGTCTCCTTTTCAGAGAGCCAGCAGGGATCCTGCACATTCTTTCATGGAATGAAGAGGTTGCAGAATAGGTTTGAAGAGTAATTATTTACTACACAAGCGTAGCAGGGGCTGTGGAAGGTTCCCCATTGCTGGCAAGCTTTAAATAGAACTGCAACACTTTTCTGAATGGTGCTGCTGTTTGAGGGGCAGACATGGATACTCTAGTTTGAGGCCTGTCTTTCCCACACCATTTTATTTGATTCCATCTGGCCTGAGAAAGCCCATGAAAACCTTGAGCCTGTTGACATGGAGAACCACTTGCTCTTTTTCATGGCCCTAGCAGCGCAGCACTAACCTTTGTTTTGTCAGGAGGGTTGGGCACTCCCAGATACTTTATCTTAGTCTGGTGTTTTGCTTAGTAGCTTAGGGACATGCTTTCCATTGAGTATTGGTCTTCTCAACTAGGATTCATTTTTTCCAAATTTGGAGGTCTGCAGCATAGAGGATATGGCTTCAAGTTGTGCTAGGGGAGGTATAATTGGATACTAGGAAAAATGGATATGGGATTTGTGGACATGGTTTGGTGGTCTTGGCAATGCTGGGTTAACAGTTGGACTTGATCTTAAAGGTCTTTTCCAACCTAAACTAATCTATAATTCTATAGTTTTATCCTATTTTCCTGCCTTAATATAAAGTTAAACATTTTCTGTAAGTGCTTGTTCTTTGCTGATTATTGGTTAGATTAGATGTAGACATCTGTTTTGTAGGCAACTAAATGGGGACAGATAAATTCCTCTCCTTTTGGGCAGCTTTGTAATCTGTTTTGAAATTCTCTCAGTTGGGTGTGTAACACTAATCAGAGTGTATCATTTTCCTTCTTATTTTCAGGGAAAAGGTGCAGCCCAACAGCAGCCTGACCAAGACACTGACACTCTTGCCCTTGCTTGCAAATAACCGGGAGATGCGGGAAATAGCTCTGGATGGAAAACTAAAGGATGAGGACACCAACTTGGCTTCTAGTACTATGTGAGTGGGGTTTTAAACAGTCCCAGGTGATGGGAGAGTTACAAAGCAGAGGGGAGGACAAAGGACACACCTGTATCAGGACTTTATAAATGTGTGTCCAGGTGGGCACATGTGAGCCCCATTGCTGACCCCATCATACTCATTGAGGGTATGTGGTCATAGCTCTGGAGAGGTCGTGACTGTCCCTGGGGTTTGTCTGCTGCACTGCTTTCAGGATGCTCCCCTAGTTCTTGCTTCCATGTTGCTGTGCCACCTCACAGTGCTGTGTTTTCTCTGGCAGCATTAAGGATGGAATAGACAAGACAGTGATGGGGATCCTGGTTTCCTACAAGGTCAAAGTGAAGCTCACTGTTCCAGGGTAAGCCTAACACCGTTTTTGCTGTATCTGCCTAGAGTTAAGACAGTGGAGTGTGATTCCATCGCTGAGGGTGAGGAGGGAGCAGAACAGTCCACGCCTAGAGAAAGAGCTCATGTTGTAGTGTGTGAGACTCCCTCGGAAGCATAAATTGCTTGGAAATCAACCTTGACCTATCCAACGAACTTGACTTAAACTAGAGGGTTTTGATTACCATCCTTAGACACCATATGACTCAGACAAAAACCATATGGCTTGAGCAGGATCCTCTGGTTTCCATTGCAACATTTTGTTTCAAAGCCATTACTTATTTTGTGAGAACTAAAGTGAAACTTTGTATGAGCCTTTATGTTGGCGTTGTTCTTCCAGAGCAGAAGGTGAAAACATCTGCCTGAGACTCATAAATATTGTAGCTCAGGTTCTGTACTGAACCAGCTTTCTGGGAAAAGCTGATGTTATCAATGTGAGCTAGTTCCAGGATGTAGTGCAAAAGAGGACAATGATAATAACTCTGAGTTGATGCTTGTCACTGTTTACATATGTATTTCATTCATCTGTCCTTCTTTCTCGTATAAAAATGAAGCCATCATTTGCCTAAAGCCTGATAAAATGCCTCCTACCTTTTGTGGACCTCCAATTGCCCTTTGGTTCTCGGAAAAGGGGGCATACCCACCACTTGGTCAGGAGTTCAAAACCTTAGACTCTTTCTCCATGAGAATGACATGAAAAATCACAGCATCAGAATCACAGACTATTCTGAGTTGGAAGGGACCCACAAGGATCATCGAGTCCAACTCTTAAGTCAGTGGCCCACACAGGGGATTGAATCCATGATCTTGGCATTATTACAACCAGGTTTTAAGCAACTGAGCTAATCTCAGTGGCTAAGATGACCTTTTTAAACACAGGTTGATTTGGATTTTATGCTTTGTGGCAAGCAGAGAATAGTATATGGGGACAGTGATTTCCGTAGTCTACCAATGAAACAACATTTGGTAGAGTACCAGAATGGAAAAGCTTTAAATAGTCTTTGTTTTTCATCTTGTTTTCTTCTGTAGCATGCTGGGAGACCTTTCTTCCAGGTAAATGTCCTCTTCCTTTTCAGACCATGCAGTCCTAGTTGTTAATTCATCTTTTTACCCTCTTTCCTATTGGCATTCCTACCTCCCTAAAAAACCCCAACTATCTCTGAAGTCGATAGAAGCAAGAGGTTTGAAAATGGAGCAATTACAAAAATATGTTTGATTTTATGTACATGCAAAAACATTCAGCACATAATAAACTCAGTTTATAAATGTGGATATGCCTGGGATATTTGTGGAGAAATTGGAGTTTAAGTCTTCTTGAGGTGAAAATCATTATTAGAAAATATGAAAGAATGGGTGAAGCTGGAGTTGAGGGCTTGGTCTGTCCTCAGGTGGGAAGGGGTCTGAACCAGGCTGGAATGGAGCTATGGGTCTGATGTCTTCTCTCTTCTCCCCAAAGTGAAGTGGGCACAGAGCTGCCATTCCGTCTCATGCACCCCAAGCCTGAGGAGTGGAACCCAGCAGGTCAGTGACACCTGGGTTTTACCTTTGTTCATCAACAAACTCCACTGAGAGCTCACCATTGTAAGGCTTAGAGGGACTTGTGCTGCAGGAAGCCTTTAGAGCTCACAAGGTCCCAGTACGGAGCTGCTCTATGTGTATGTGTGTGTGTGTGTACATAGGTATATATCAACCTCAAGGTATGAAATAACAGGCAGGAAGGATGCTGAGATGGGAGAAAGTGAGAGAAAATGGAAATGAGTCATGTTCCCTTTTCATCTTTGACCTGTGGAATCACAGCGCAGAGGACAGGGATTTGAGGAAGAACTGCACAGTTAAATCTTATGACTGCAGAGCAAAATGTTCCAAATGAAGGTGTCAAGAATCCCCAGTCACATTCCAGGATAAGAAAAAAAATGATCAGAAAACACCCAACACACATGAGTATTGTAAAAAGCAAAATACTTTTAAGCAAAATTAAAGGTGATAAAACTATATATGGTTTTGGAGACCCTGGTATCCTGACATGACATTGGCCATGGTGGCTGGTATGTGGCCTCTGTGTTCAGTGATTAGCCAAGAGGAATCCTCATGTCTGTTCATGGAATTGTGGAAACTCTAGAGCAGTGTAAGGAGCAAGCCTTCCCCAGCCATCTCGAGGGTTGTGGTCAGATGGCAAAACCACAGGCTGTTGACAGCATCTATGTTCTCCTCCCACTTCCTCTGACTCTATCTAGCTCTGTTCTCCAGTGGTGAGCACCAGACACAAAGTGCTCACAGTAAATCAGAAGCTCCTGTCCAGCTCTGAAGCAGCTCTTGAACACAAACACAGCAGCCCTTCGGTGCTGGGGCTGTTCCAGCCATCTTGGTCTGCCCCCTATGTTTGGACAGAGTTGGTGGGCTTCAAACAAAAACCCCATTTCTGCTTCTGTGCTGTTTTTTCTTTCTTTCTCTTTGGGCTCAAACATACCTAATGCTGCTGTTTCTAAGAACATGCCCACAGGAAGGTGATGACGGAACCTATGAGAAGAGTTACCCTGAAATAGACGCTCTATTCTCTACCAGAAGCATTAGAAAGGGGTGACTTGAGTCCTTACTGTGTGAAATTGTTGGAGGAGTCAAGTGTGACAGATGAGCAGAGGTGCTGGTGATGCACTCCATGCTCAGTTGCTCTGGTTGGGAATCAGTTTGCTAATTAAGGATGTGCTGGAGTGGGCAAAGGTAGGTTTTATCGCTCTGGTAAGAACTGCACTCCAGGAAACTCATTGTCACTGGGAAAGCCCCTGCTGTGAGCTGTGCCAGCACAGCCTCTGCACAGACAGAGAATGGTGAGGGGCTGGGATGGCACTGGTGGCCCCAGGAACAGTGGCTGGTGAGGTCTATCTAGTGCCCGTGGGCAGCCCAGGCTGCAAAATGCAGAGCTTTCATGGACACCAGGGAAAGCTTGAAAACTTCTAACAAGGCTCATCCAAAGGCTTAGGCAACTGTAAAGAATTTTACATTTTTAAAATGGTATGATTTTTTTTCATTACTTTTTTGATGTTAACAATGCCACAACTCCTTTTTGATTACTTTATAATTCTGGCAGAAGCATTTATAGCATGAGGAAAAATGGAAGTCAGGCAGTTTTCACTTCTAACATCACTTCAAAGGAGTGCTGATGTACTCCTTTATGTAGGACACTCAAAAGGATGAGGGCAGAAGACTTTAGAGGGGAAAGGGAGAACTGCAGTATTTCTCAGATCACTTCCCCCAGCGCATCCTCTTACTGGGGGCACGGCCCACATATTTTGTTACATCAAAGTCTTGCAGGGGCTTGCTATCAGGAGGCAGCTACAGTCCTTGCATTCTGTACACATGGAAACTGAAAAACTGGGTAAAAAAGCAGGTAGTTTCAGGAGCTATCCCATGGGAAAGCCCTGCAAATGGTTAACTCGGGAAATGAATGCTTTCTCTTAAAAAAAGATAGTCTAACACAACAGAAAATTCCCCTGAAGCCTGTATATCTAACTCGAAAACTGCTGGAATGTGGAGTCTGAGCTTATTACAGTGAATAAAACAGCCTCCTAGATGAAGCCGGTGAGGTAAACGCCTTCCAGCTTTATAGGCTGGAAGTTTTCTATGCCCTGTGCCTAATCACTTTTCCCAATTGTGAGTTCAGACTTCTTAAATTTTTATTCTACCACTTTAGCTCATGAACCCTGATAAATACAATGTGTTTCATTAGTGAAACACCATCTAATTTGGAATCAAGCAAATCAAGACTTAATTGCAGAGATGGAGCTTCAACTGCCAGTGTTTAGACTCTCAAAGGTCCCAAAAGATGGATTTTTTTGTGGTTGGCTTGTTCAGCAGCCTGTGCAGTGGGAGTAGGCAGGGGTGCATGCCTGTCTTCTCTTTCTGTTCCCTTTTGTTTGTACTGATGAGTCAGTAGTGAGCAGTTTGCCTATTGCACCTCCCTGCTTTACTTGATTGTCCTTTTGTCTGAAGGCACAGCTGGAAGAAAGGAAAGGAGCCAAAGGAACCAACTTGGTAAAAGCTGCAGTGGGACTAAAAACCGCCACATATGATTTATTCTTTGCAGTGGGGGAATATTCTTCTCTAGCCAAGGTGATTTATGGCAGAAGTAAAACATCAATGCCTTTAATCATGCAGAGCTGACTTGCATGTAGAGAACCTCAGAAACACAAGCTTCCCAAGCACATGGTTTAATTTTTTCAGAGGCAAAGGGGGAGAGTGTGACCAAGTGCTGTGTGCTTTATTCCACAGCAGA
The DNA here is from genome assembly GCF_047495875.1 of Pithys albifrons albifrons. Classification (NCBI taxonomy): domain Eukaryota; kingdom Metazoa; phylum Chordata; class Aves; order Passeriformes; family Thamnophilidae; genus Pithys; species Pithys albifrons. The sequence continues at coordinate 1,021,779 of NC_092468.1, read as the reverse complement.
TTGCTCTGCTCTCTCCAACTGTCCATGAATGCTCTGGAGCCTTTAACCCTCAGGGGAAGGCAGGTCTGTTCTGGTGCATGGCTGTTGCAGACTGCTTGGTCCTTCTTCCCTGTGCCTGGAGAAGACAGAAAAGGAGCAGCTTTCCTGTGTTAATTTATAGCTTTCTTCTCTCAGACTTCTGGGGAGCCGGGATTTGCATGTTTTATGTGTGCTGGTTTTGTGACTGGTTTTGGACCCATGTGGTTCCCAGGTGGTTATTTTTAGGCAAAGCAGCTCCTGTCACATTGCCAGTCTGTCTTTTCCACCTGCTGACAAAAGATGTGTAGGAATCTGTTTCTTTTAAAGATAGACTGAAACTGTGCTGTGTCCCTTCATGCTTCCAAGGCCTTTCCCGGTGAGCACTTAGCCCAGAAGCTTCTGCTGTGCTTTCCTCAAGGCTGTGGTCTCAGCATGAGTTCTTTTCCTGCCTATCTTCTGATGTCTTAGATTTTGTGGGCCTCTGTCTTGGACACTGGTCTTTGTTTTGGCTGTTGTTCAGCAAATGGTCATTTATCTGCTCCCTGGTTAAACTTGAATGAAAGGGCTGGTTTCAGGAAACCCAGAAGTGCTTTGTCCCTCTAGTAGTAAAGTAGCACCTTCCCTGTATTAGTATTGTGGCTTTCAGAAAATAGCAAATTTTAAAAGCACTTGAATGTCTTGAAAAATAACAGAACCTATTCCCTTTTTTCTCCTCCCCCTTAAAGTTAAGAGAGGTTACAAGCAAGCTTACAATGAAAGTTACCGTATGCCACAACTTTAATTATACGGAATCATTTCCGTGACTGCATATTGAAAGCCTGCAGAAAACCCTGCAGAGAGTGTGATGGCATTTTTGAAGCCTTGTTGATCCCCCTCCCATCCCAACCCTCAAAACAATTGCTGGAATGCTAATTAAAATTCTGGGAATTTTTCAATATTGTAGTATTAAATAAGGCACAGGACAGCAAGGGGACTCTGGAGTGAGCCTGACTCCTGCCAGGGTGCAAATGTGGCATGCACGAGGTAGTGATGCAGCCTGAGGGGAAAGTAGTGCATCTTTGAATGTGTAAACTTCCATCTGAGCTATATAATAAGCATTTCTCTGCTGCCACACTATCTATGTATTGATTCAGTAATCATTTATCCGACAATAGAGTGTATGCCCAAGTAAAACAAACCTATTCTCCCCCTCAATCCATTATGTAAAATTGGTTTCAAATTGCATTGGTCGCATCTCAGCTTCACGCACATCACTGATACCGCTGTTCCCGTCGCAATGAGTGTACCTCAGAGAGCAGACTCTTTAATGAATAAACATTGGAGGAAAAATGAAACAAGAATGATGCATTGGAAATTTTAGAAGTTTTATTTTAACTCCATTTCAATCAAGTATACATGTCCTGAGATTTTCCAGACTTCATCTTGTCTTCTGAGAGTAGAGGAAACCATCCTTCTCTGCATAGGCACCATTTGGGGTGCCTTTACACGATCCATCCTTTGAGGCATTCTGAGGCATTTTGGCTGGAGTGGACCCACCTGGCACACTTTTAATGCTCACTTTTTCAGCAGTGTTTGTCACCAGTTGTTGCCCTTGATTTCAGTGTGTTCTGTGGATGGGAGTTCTCCAGGTAACAAGTTCTCCCGTCACTGAGGCATCCCAGATCCTTGATGACTTGTGTAGAACAAAGTGGGCTTTGCTCCCTGACTCAAACCCAGGAGAAGTAAGCCAGTGAAGTGACTGTGACTTGCTAAAGTAACTGTGAGAACAAAAAAATCCCTGCAAATACAGTCTGTTCCAATTATTTTAGGCTGTGATGAAACAGCTTCCAAGGAATCCTGCTAGCAAGCAGGATTTGTTACAGTGTGGTTAGCAAAGGTCTCATTCAAGAAACACAAATGCTAAAGGTTTTGGGACTATTTTTAGGGAAAGATGACATCAGGAGTGTTGCCTCAAGGGCATAACCTATCTAATGAGAGTCCGCTGAGGCATTTCTGTACTCTGACGTCTGTTTTATTTTAATACCTTCATGTTTATTGAAAAAGAACATGTGTTACGAGCTGACTCCTTCAGTCACAGTGATCAAGCAGTTAAAGCTGACACTGTGTCATGCAGGCACTGTCAGCTCCGAGTCCAAGTGTGTGCACGGATGTCTCCCCCAGCTGTGACCACGAGCAAGCACAGATGAGGAAATCTGTCTTTCTTTCTTAGCCCTTCTAATGGCTTGGATAATGTTGCTGGAGTGCTTTTCCATTTGGGAGATCAAGTTCTGCTTCATCAGGTGCATGTATGCACACATTTTGAGACTTTCTGGATTTCTCCTTATACTGCTGCAAATCCTGCTGCTTGTCACTGCTTTGACTTGTCAGTCTGTATGTCTTTGCATTAAACATTTTGGAAATGTTTTAGCATCTGCTGTGCTGTTCTAACTACCTGGTGTATCTTTTTGCTGCATGTGGGTGACTTCAGGGAAGCATGGGTAAGTTTTTTTAATATTTCCCATTCTAGCTGCCCTTGTGTCTTGATTCTTTTGCAAACTTCTGAAAATTGTCTGAAAATCCCCAGCTTAAAATATAAAGTGAGCAAGTTACTGTGGCCTGACAAATGACTGCTCTCAGTTAACCAGCAAGGGCTGACCATGTGAAACTTGATTAAGAGACATGTTTTGCCTCACAGTTGAGGAAGAAGTGTGTTTGTCCTCACCTGATGTTCTGTAGCTCAGAGTTTCAGAAACTTAATACGTTTGGCCATGTGCTTCAATTTGAGTATGGAAGGAATAAGGATGAAAGGTTGCACATTTTATTCCTGGATGAAGCCCCTCTAAGGCTGCAGGCTGTTCAGAGAGCTGATAAATAGGCAGCTGGAATGGACATGATTCAGTACAGATGAAAACCTCCTCAGTTTGTGTCCTGACTTCCTCAGTAGCTTTTCCTTTTTGCTAGAATATCACCAGTGAAGATGTTGCCTGTGTGGCTGTGATCCAAGTTCTTTTGAAAACATTACCAGGCTGCTCTAGGCTTCTCTTCTTACTCCTATCTGTTGCCTGTAGTCTGCTGGTATAAAACATGACTGACATAATTTTCAAACACCTGTTTTTTTCCATTGCAGTGAAGCAGAGCTGGTATTCCAGGAGTTTGCTCGTCAGCAGCTAAAAAATATGCCTGATGAAGAGGACAAGAATTCGCTCTCAGCTGATGAGTGATTTAAAGAACAAGCTGCCAGAGAACCTGTGTAGTCAGACTTTAATTAGAAATTTAGGACCTTAGTTTCTAGTAGACTGCATGTTCGCAGTGCACACATGGTCGTGCAGGGATCAGCCTTGGGATCAGTGGACACAACATCATGGATCTCTATTGCTTATTACAAGTTTCACCTCTGGGAGAATGTGGCAAATACAGCCCCTGGTGCTTATTGTTTGCAGAGGAGGACAGGAAGGCTGCCATGCCTTCTTTCAGGGCTGCATAATAAAAAAGTTGATTACTTTCAACACTGGTGAGAGTTAAACGAGGGCTTGTGCAGCCTGCCTGGAGTTCCTCAGTGTTAGAGGCTGTGACTGAAGTGCCAGTGACCCAAAGCTCAGCCTGGAAGGCTTCTTTGCAGCCCTGGGTGATTCATTGAAGTTTTTCAGCAGATTGTACAAAACTGATTTTATTTTCTTTTGGTTGCTTTTATGCTGTACCACATTCATCCAGTGCATGATTTCAGTGCTTGCACTGTACCTGTGTGGATAACATCCCTGTTTGTACCATTAAATATCCTGCAAGACATGTCCCACAGCAGACACAAGGCTGATACAGAGTATTTGCTTTCTAGCAATATGCTGAACAACCAAGTTACTAAAGATGAGATAAATATGCACTGTGCAGGAATTCCTTAACAAAGCTCCCTGCATATACCACCCCAAACAGAGAACATACTGATCCTGTATTTAATAGAGTTTTCTGCAGGCAACACTGCTTCAAAAGAAGGTGCAGGAAAATTAAGGAGGAAATTAGGAGGCAGCCTTCCCTGAGGAGCCATTTCCAAAATGCATCTGCCAGAGGTTGGTTTATGCTCTAAGAAATGAGACTGTATTCTGCAAACTTTGTTCTCTTGCATTGTTTTGGATATTTTTTGTTATCCAGGTAAACATCTGATCCTTTCATGTATCTCACTTAGGTTTTAGCTGAAGTGAGTTGCATCAGCTAATTACATTTTGCCTGTAAAACAACTGGTGTTTTTTCTCATTTTTGCTTTAAATCTGATTTTCAGTGTCCCTGGTTCAGATTCTCCTGGAAAGTATGAATGCAGGGCCTAAATATTTTAATTTAAACTTAGGTTGCCCACCCTACACACCAGAAAATGGCATTCAGAGCTTCACACATATCTTAGTTAATGGTGTGCTTGTAACAGAGAGGAAAATGAGGGAGACATTTTTGAGATGCATTGCTGCAGAATCATTCTATATACAGGCCTAATTTTTTGAGCAGAGGCTTGTTTGTCTTTTTTTACTGACACCATCATGGTTACAAGCCCAACTTTTACAGGTGGTTCAAAGTGTTTAACCAAATGGCTTTACATGGGGCCTCCAACATGAAGAGTTTTGGTTAAAAGTAAAGCCTTCTGTTTTTGTTCTGTAAACTGCTCTTGACTAAGCTGCTGGAAGTAGTGAGTGAAAAGCAGGGCTGAGTTCAGGGTTCTGTCAGTGCTCTCCCCGTTACCCCTGTCCCTCACTGAATTCAGGATTCCTGAATCACCTGTCCCTCGTGTCTGTTCTCAGAGCTGTCTCACATGAGCTGAAATTGCAGGAGGCAATGGTTTGCTCTACTCTTTCTGAGTACTGAACACTTTGCTGCTAAAGAAATCCGTGTGGTCAGTAGGATTTTGGTATGATTTCAGCTTTGTGTTTAAGGGAGGGTCAGGCATTTGCACCTGGATGTCTGGGGAGGCTTTTCCTTGGTATTTTTCTTACTAATTTCTTGGTGGCTCAAGAACACACAGAAGATACAGTAAGGTTGAACAAATTGCTGGTTGTGAATATGGTGGTTTTGGAGAGCTAGTGTTTAGAAAATCCTTTAAAGATGCTAAGAGAAGGAGAGGAAAGTCTTCCACTTTTGCTTCAAAGTGCAGCTTCCTCCACAGAGATACTTCTTTCAGTGTTCCTGGCCACTGGACCTGTAAGTATGGGACTAGTAAATTCAGAGATCTGATTTATTTTTTTCCTTTCCTTTTTTTCTTCTTACATGTCAACTTTGTGAGTGGCTTCTGTCACTGCCTGACTTTTCTCTCAAATTCAGCAGTGGTGATGACTTCTTGTAAGTGGGATAGTTTTTAGATGATCAATGGTGCATAGAAGGGGGAGAAAATATGTGCTGGGAAACTAGGCAGAGTAGTATACAAAGTAACTGTATAACACTAGATGTTCTTCATTACCAGGGCCGTGTTCCTCTCTGACTTGGCTGCATGCATGGTAATACAATGGTGAAGGTTGTACAAGGGGGTGAGGAAGCTGATGATGGGAGGAAGAATAGGTGGGCAGGGGTCGTACGACCACTACCCAACAGGCGACATGCGCAGACTGTTGCCGCTTAATTAATAGGCGGTGTTTGGCTGCCTCTTAAGCATCACCTTATACTACATCCTGGTCCTACCCAGTATAATGGATAGCTGATAAATAGGAACACCAGGAGTGGGGGAGCTGAACAACACCCATCCTTCCACCGAGCCCGTGTTGGCTCCGCGGGGACGCCCGCTAAGCATGAGTGCCGTACAACTTCTGCTGGTCCTGGTAGTCCTGGCCTGGCTGCTCGAGTAAGCATCAGAGATAGGAAGCAACTGCTGCAGCATCAACTCTATTTCAACTATACTGTATCCTTTTGTATCCTTTTATTAAGTTTTAAGTATTTTATTCTTTTTATTCTATTTTGTAGTGAATATTAAGTATTTTATCCTTTTCATTCTCTTTTGCTAGTTGGTATTGCAATAAATGCTGTTAGTGGTATTTTATGACTGTGATTAGCTTTATTCTGGACATGTATCCAAGACAAATTGTTCCACTTCTGTAAGTGTGACAAAACCACAGTGCACTCTGCTGTGCAATGGAGTGGAGTCAAAATGGTTATTAAATCTGTTCTTTTGCCTCGGTTCGGGAAAGTACTTTCAGACACTGTTTAGCTCATGCTGGACATTTGCTCAGAGAGCAATATGGGCTTTCTGCTGGTTCCTGCAGTTGCCTGTCCTGCGGGACAGGCTGGACTTTTGCTCTCCTGACCTTCAGCCACCAGCTGCTAACTTCTGTCAGCAGAAAAGAGGTCTCTGCTGGAACTGTCTGCCTTTTATCTTTCTTCTGGTTCTGGTGTGATGTTGATTTGTCGAGTTAGACCTGCTGCTCCTGCGCACGGCCTGGGGAGCGATGGCATCGCTGGAAGTGCTGTATCTGAGCACAGCCTGTGCCCAGCACGGCGCGGCGGCGGTGACAGTGACAGTGCCTCTCCCCAGAGCAGCTCCGTGCGATCCCGGCGGGATCACGGGGCGGGGGTCAGCGCTCCCACGTGCCCTCCGGGACACGGGCTGTGCCCGCGGGACCTCATCCTATCCTGGGAACAAGGGCCGTGCCTTGGAAGGGGTTGCCCAGAAGGTTTGGAGTCACCACCCCTGGAGGTGCCCAAGGAAGGACTGGCTGTGGCACTCAGTACTCTGGGCTGGGGGAAGCGGTGGACACCGGGTACAGGGCGGGCTCGGTGATCTCCGATGTTTTTTCCATCCTGGAATGACTCCGTGCTTCTGTGCTGGAGCCGCCAGCGGCATGGTGCCCGCGGTCCGAGCTGTGCGCTGCCCCGGGAGGTTCAGGAGAGCCGGACCAGGGCAGCGGAGGGCCGGGGCAGGGGAGAGCCGGGGCAGGGGAGGGCAGCGGAGGGCCGGGCCGGGGCCGGGGCCGGGGCCGGGGCAGGGGAGGGCAGCGGAGGGCCGGGGCCGGGGCAGGGGAGGGCAGCGGAGGGCCGGGGCCGGGGCAGGGGAGGGCAGCGGAGGGCCGGGGCCGGGGCCGGGGCCGGGGCAGGGGAGGGCAGCGGAGGGCCGGGCCCGGGGCCGGGGCCGGGGCAGGGGAGGGCAGCGGAGGGCCGGGCCCGGGGCCGGGGCCGTGCCGCCCAGGGAGCGCAAGGGCCGTGCCCGTGCCCAGCCCCGCCCGCTGCCTGGCCGTGCGGTGCCGCCGGGGGGCGCTGTTGGGGCGGGCGGGGCCAGAGGCGCGGGCAGCATGGCGGCGGCCGGGGCCGGGGCCGGGGCTGCGCAGTCCCAGGCCGAGGCGGGCGCCGCCGCCAGCGCCGCGCCCGAGGAGTCGTCGGACAGCGAGCCGGAGCAGGAGCCCGGCTCCCCGCAGAAGCTCATCCGCAAAGTCTCGACGTCCGGGCAGATCCGCCAGAAGGTGTGTGCCGCGGGCAGGGCCTCGGGCTCCGGACTGCGCCTCACTCGGTGCCGCCTCCCCTCCCGCCTGGCACGGGCCGCGCCGCAGCCACCCCGGGGATGGATGGCAGAGCCGCGCCCGAGGCGCCCCCCAGCCGTGCCCACACACCCCGCTCCGCCCCTCGCCCCCACAGCGACCCCCCAAGCCACTCCTCAGACACCCCCTGACAACAGCCCCAGCAGCTGTCCATGGGCTTGGGAACCCCAAAGTGCCCCACGGGGATCCCTATAATGAGATGTTTCTCAGGCGCTCCTTTACAGCTGCCCCCTAAATGCCCTTCAGCCTGTGCCGGTGGCCCCCAGACTGCCCTCAGGGGCTACTGGAGTTGCCCCTCCGCCCCCGACAGGTGCCATCCCTTCTGAGCCCCCCACTCCCTGCCCAGCAGCTCAGCCCGGGCCACCTCCTCCCAGTGCCCAGCTCAGACCTGCCTGGGGACTTCTCTGGCCCAGCAGTGATCAGGGTGCCCAGGCTCAACAGGACCCTGTCTTACCTCTTTCCTTTCTTCCCCTGTCATATTTTCTTGGAATCATGGAAGTTAGATTTGGGCTCCTGCTCCCTAGTGCTGCCCCCAGCTATCTGGTATTTGAACTCCTAAGGACATCCTGTCCCCCTGCCCCAAGAGGCTGCATCTCCCCTGGCCTCGCCATGCCCAGTAGCCAGGGGCTCCATCCTCACCTCCCTGAGAACTCTGCACAGCTCCGCCATAGCTTCCTGTCACATCGTGCCATTGTATGTTTCCAACACCCTGCTCCTGTGGTCCTGTTGGACTTGGCATAAGTCACTGTCTCAGAGCTGTGCTCTGGAAGGTGCAGCACTTGCTGTTACTCTCTGCAGTCAGTATGTTCTTCCCTAAACATCTTCCCATCCATTTTGTTGTTGCATCCCTATTTTTCCCATCTTACACTGTGCTGTTTTAGCTTTCTGGAGCCATATATTGATGTTTAGATTTCTGTCTGGTCAAACAGTGGTCTTACAGATGGTTAGTCTTTGTTCCCAGCTTTTTCTATCCTGCTTTGCTCTTTCCACCTGGATTCCCTTGGCCCAGTCATATTTTACCTCTCTGTGGCTCATTCTGGAACAAAATAACACCATTTTTAGGGGCAGTAACAACATTCTGGAACTACAGACACAGCTGTAGTTCCTCTGTATTGTTACTGTAAGAGAAGATGTGAAGATTTCCTTCAGCCTTAGGCTGGGAACCACCCATAGGGAGTTTCCCTTTTCTGTACTATTTTTATTATAGCAGCATGATTTTTCTTTGTAGCCATTAAGCTCCTGTGTAACTCTTGGACTGTTGTGTGATGTTTTTCTGCTTAGAAATACCAGGTTAGTTACTATGCCATCACATGCCTTGTGATCACCTTGTTCCTGCAGCATGGGCAAGCATAGTACGGCTCTGGGGATGCAAAGGCTCATTCAGTGCTGGTACTGCAGCTCAGTGTTGCTTCTCTGGTACTGGCAGCAAAGGAGAGTAAATGTCTCTGCAGGATGCAGCATCTGAAGCATTATTCGGAGGGATCTTCTTCCTGCTGGCTGGTTGGCCCTGCTTTCGGACACAAAGCCTGTCATCGTTCTGCTGTGCATTGTCGTTTTGCTGCTTCGGTCCTGGCTCTGAAGCCCCTGTGTGGGCATACATGGGTACCACGGCAGGGCTGCTTCCCTATCTGCAGCATGCTGCTGGCACTGCCACTGCCTTCTTGGGTTGAGGCATTGCAGGGCTGAGCTGTGAGATGGTTCTTTTGGCCACACAAGGAAGCCCTGGAGCCCTCTGAACTAGTTGATGTTCTCTATCAAGCAGATTGCAGTTGTGCTGTAGCACCAGGTGACCTGAACTAGTCTGTTCTGCTGAGTAAACAAATAAGCCTTTTCAGATCTTTTCCTGCATACAGAGTGGTGAGTATTAAGAATTTGTCTTGGTGGAGATCAGATGAACCTTGTGATTCTTAACACCACTTGTAGACAGGGTCTCATGTGGAACAGGAGGAAGGATGCTCTAGTCTGTGTCTACATGGTGGTGTTTGTGATGAGACACAAAGACTTTGCTAGTGCTAGAGTGGGAACTCTTGCTTACAGCAGGATGTTAGAGATGCTAAGGTGAAAGGTGCACTGGATTGTGTTTTTGTTTGAATACAATCCCCTGTCCTTACTTAATCTTTTTCCCTGCTTTACATCAATTCCTGCATCAGCATGACTGGAAAAAGTCAAAACCAGCCACTTGTATATGAAAACATAAACACGGTAAGAACATGGATTATAAACAGATATTGTCTACAGCTATTAAGCCTCCTTTGCGTTAATCTGCAGAAAATCTTTGACTAAACAGTGTCAGATTTTCCAAGTAAGCTCGGGTATTATGGTACCAAGGATTGATTTGTTCTGTTGCCTGTCAGTGTCTTTTTGTTTTGTCAGTCTTTTCTGCTTGCTGCTGCATGTATGCATTTTCCTTGCCCTCAGGACAAGGAGGAAAGATGACTTTGTGAGTAATCTTAGTTTTGATGGGACTTTGAGTAGCTTGCTTGCTGTATAAAAGCAGACCTAATTCTGAATTTGTCTGATGAATGACAGAGAGCAGACTTTACGGTAAGCTGTAGAAGCTGTTGGACAGGTCTGTCAGTGACAGTGAGAGGTGCAGGCAGACTTTTACTGCAGCCTGAGGATATAAATCTCTTCTGACCACATCTTTTGCTGCAGTTAGCTTAGGATCATGCTGATAAATACAGCTAAATCACCATGAAAGTTTACTGTTATCACAGCTTGAGTGCAAATCTTACTGTGGCTATGGAATTCCTCAGAATTTACTTGTTTGTCACAGTCACAAACGCTTTGAGCATATGTTTTCCTTCCACTGGTCCTGCAATCTGTTTTTCTAAGCAATTCTGTAAATAAAGCTGTTTGCTTGCAAGTCCATAAAACTTCAGTGAACTTGTTTCAGAGCCCACAGGTTGCTCATCTGTGTTTGACTGAAGTAGATTGGTGTGGTAGTAGTGGGGCAGGTGGAATTGTTTGGTTGTTTAGGGACTGAGAGCTTGATGTGCAGAGTCTGAACGCAAATCACAGGTACATGTCTTTAGCTGAAAAATCTGTCTCTTGTGAGGCAGAGGGCAGGGGAAGGAGGAGTGGAAGACTAAGTTTGAAAAGTCAAGTACTAGGTTTTAGTGTGCTTGTTTGCTTTTAACTGGGAAGAATTTTTGAGGCAAAGAAGAAGGTATAAGGAAATCATGTTTAGCTGTCTTCTAATGATCATTATTGGGGAAAGAAGAAAATCTCATATGATCAGGTATAGCAGGTGATGTGGCTGCTCTTGTCTCAGCTGGCAAAGAAGCAGAGGCTGTGTTTGATCAGCCATTTTGAGACCTGTCAGGCTTGTACCAGTGTCCAGCTTGAGAGTGTGAGGCTTTTGGCCCCTCTCTGTTGGTGCAGCTGCAGAAACTGTTGGTGGGCTAAGGTGAAGTGTCTTTGAATGGATGGGAATTGGGAAGGAGATTAAATGAACTGAGAGAAGGAAGATGGGTGCGAGGAGAGACAACAGCAGAATCTTGCTCCCATCTCCTTAAGCAGTGCTGAGGCCTCAGCTGGAACCAGTGGGAGTGGTAATGCCATCTCATTGTCACTTGGCATGGAGGAAGGCACAGGAATATCCAAAGTGGTCATGGGAGCTGAGGGTGTGAATCGGAGGAGCACAGCACCGAGTATGAGCTCTGAAAGTGAAAGGTGCTTCTTTCTTTGAACCTTACCTTTCACTGCCAGTGTCCCATTACAGCCCTCAGAAAGCAGGAGGGTGGATGGACAGGCCACCTTTCCATTTCATTCATCAGTTCGGTAGGATTTCCAGCCTGCCAGTTTTGGTATGCTGAGCTCTCTATTTGTTTACCAGACAGGATTTCAGCTGCATCCTTGGGTGGCATCAGGAGGACTTCTTGTTTAGACTAGTTCAAACTAAGTTCTGTTTACTTTGACAGGCAATTTCTCAGTAATATTTTCATTTTTTATAACTATTTATCATTGCCTTGAACTTTTAAGACAAGTTTGCAATGTATATTTCAGCAGAGTTGCACACAGAGCGAGCAGCTCTCCAAACTGTCTGGGATATGGGAAGCTGTCTAGCTGCAGTAGCAGAGATATGTCAAGTTAATTTGTACTATGAAAAGCAGGATAAATTAACTGCTACTGAGCTTTATGCTGTGGTGGACAGACTGCTCAGTATCTGAACTAGCATGATTCTGATCTCTGTGCTTGTACCAGGTACAGATGATGGCTTTTGTGCTATTGGAGGTTGTGATTCCCTCTCTGATCAGCAGCTTTGAGGTCTTGGAGCCACTCTCCAGTGTGAAGACAAAAAAAAAATGGGGGAAAGCAAAATGTTTCTCCTCGGTTTTGTGCAGCTTTCCAGAGCAGACTAAGCTGAGTCCTCAAACATATGGTGGATAGCATGAGCAGCTAAAGAAAGCTTATTTTGTTTCTTATTGTATTGCCTATTAGATAAAATGTCCATTTTATAGGTAAAGAAGTGTCGGTTCTATTTCTGGAGGGCAAATGTTTTCAAGTTTGCTGAGATGAGATTAGACTGAGGAAATGAAGAAGTTTATTAGTTTGAAATACAAGTATTGAAAGAAGTATGATGATAAGAAGCAAAGTAGTTCAGTAAAGAGACATTATAAAAGAAATATGCAACAAATGAGGAAGGAATTTTCAGGAATTTATGGCTTAATTAATTTTTAATAATTTTAATTCTGTCTGTGGCATCTTCCACTAAAACATATTAGAATGTCTGCCTGGTTTTGTTTTGTTGCCTTCTATCAGTGTCTTAAAGAGGATGTTTTAGGAGCTTCATGTGTCATAAATGGTGGTGGCTCATGCTTTAATTAGAAACTGTGCACTTTTTGCTTAAAGAGAGAATTGTTGCAAAAGAGAACTTTTTGTGGTTGAACAGAAAGAGAACATGTTGATCACAGGTTTTAAGGACATGAATTTTCTTGGATTAGCTGCGTGAACAGACTAGTTTGTTCTCTGAGCACTAAGGACAGAGCTAGGACTTAAGGCTTAACAAATGTTGCTGACCCTTAACACAATCTCCACTCTAATTCGTGTGCCCTTCAGGCCCATCTGCTCTGACAAAATTGGGAAGCCTCACAGCACTGTGTCTCCACTGGTGTACTGCAAGTTTGCCTCGCTGCTGAAGAGTTTTGGATGCTGTATGAAACCAACAGCTGTTACTTCCTTCTTAAAAAAAAACCAACCCAAACTGAATAAAACCTACCACACAACAAAACAAAGCACAAAACCACACGCACTTGTAGCATTGCTCTTTCCTTCTAACTATAGATCAGGTTCCAGGAACTGAAGAGCTAACATTAAATATTTGCATGTTGTGAGAGTGTGGATTTACTTAGACCACATTGCTAAAAAGTACATTGCCAGGCTACTAATTATTCTCTTAAATAAAATTACAGACAAAGTAAAGTAAGTATTAAATGTTTTGTTTTGATTGTTTGTTTTTTAAAATAAAACTAAGTCATATATTTAGAGTATTCCCCCATTTCCAAAACTTGTTGCTACAAAACCATTGTTATTTTACTTTGGAGGACTACTGATTATAAATGAAAACTACAAATGAAAACTGTGAAATGTCTGTCTCCAGATTGCCTGATTAGAAAATCCAGTGTACCATGTAAGACACTGCATAACTTTACCTTTTTTTAATTACAAATTCAGTGTGATTCTTTCTAAAATAGCACATATACCTGCATATGTCATAGAAAGCACAAGTGAGATAGAGAGGGGTTTGTATTCCCTACTTCCTGGAAAGCTTAAGGTTTACCCCAGGTATTGGCACAGCAGCACTGGAAATTTCATGGCAAAATAGTGTCCCAAGTGAAAAGCACCTTGCTCTTGGAATGTGTTTTTTCAAGGTTTCAAATGCACAAACCACTATTTAGAGGATTTTTTTATTAACTCTCCACTGTTCCCTGCTTTTTCTGCACTAAATGGTTGTTACTTCTTGTTTCACTAAGAATTTATGTGTCTTTTTTGCTTGGTTCTGCAGCTCCATGGGATGCTTGTCCAGGGGCAGGTGAAAAGCTGGGGCAGCAGCAGTGACCCCCAGCAGCTGCCATCGTTTGTGTCCCTTCTCACACATTTGCTGTGGAACCCTCCAGAAAGCAGAGCCTGTTGTGTGGGCCCCAGACAGCACAGCCCAGGGTGGATGGAGCTTGTTGTCTGCACTCCCTGGCCCACACGTGGGCAGGAGAGCAGTTCCACTGAGGAGGAGGTCTAAACATCTGCCCTCCTGTCATCCAGGAGATAAAAAGTGGCTTGCTGGCTACAGTATGACCACGTCTGAGTTAGGTAATTGATTAATGCAGGGTTACCCCATTTGGGTTCAGAGGAGATCTTTTTGTTTCCTCACTGTCTCAGTGCCAAGTTGAAAAGTTTTACGTCTGATACCTGTTCTGATGTTGTGTTTCGCCTTTTATGAGAAAGGAAGTGCCTTATTGAGCACATAGTGTTTGCATTGAGCGCATTGTACTGTGGCCTTGGAAGTTTTAATGAATTTATCCATGTAATTTACTAGTGAGGAGAGGTGAAACCACTGCAGTTTCCCATAGGGGGATTGGAGACACGTGCTTCTTGTATCAAATGCACAAAATCACACTGGGCATCCCCACACCTGGGAACTGAGGCAGGTGCTGCAAGCTCCAGGGTCATGTCTTGACCTGTGAGACAGCCCCCATCACTGGTCCTTGAGCAACAGACCATGGGGGGCGAGCTGCCTGCTCTGCAGACTGTGTGTGCCGAGACAGGGCACAGCACTCTTGAGAATGTGTAGATATATCACTGAGATTTTATTAGGGATCAGTATTCTGGAAACTCACACTGGCCCCTTCTGTTCTGTTCAGCTGAAAGTTAACGAAATGGTGTTTCCAGGGCTGTGCTCATCTTCCTTGTTGTTGCTGGTGCTGGTTAAGATGTCTTGGCATGGTCAAAGGTATTTGCAGGACATTAAAACAGGGAAAGTGGAAAAACAAATTAAAAGCTTTGGTGTATCCTTTGAAAACTATGTTAAATAGATGACGAAAAAAACTTAAAAGCGTAGGTTGTTTAATACATAAATATGGAAAATCTGATAGCAACAGTTGTTAGAGATGAGATAAAAATAAATTGTAAGATACCTAAGTATTAATTAAATAGCCAAGGGGCAAAAGCTGCTTTCAGCTCTCACCCCATTGGAATACCAGTTGGAGTAAAAGGATGAGTATTTGGCCCTGCCTCCACCAGTCACTGCCAAATAAGGCTCCTTGCAGAATTCAGTAGCAGAGTTGATGGGAATCCAGACACAGTGGGAGGAAGCTGTCTTTCTCTCAGCCTCCTCAACACAAGGGCAAAGCATTCAGTTTTCTTCGTCAAGGTATAACTTTCGCTTTCCCATGTCCTAAAGTTGTCATACCAGTTACTTGCTGCTGACTTTTCCTTCCTACTTGGCCAAGATCTCCATGACGTTTAGCGGAGTGGGAAGGATGGGGTGGTTATGATTGTGAGGATGAGATCCACAGCTGTATTCTGGCTGTGCTTCCCCTTACATTGGCTGTTCCTGTGCTTGCACCCATCGTGCCTCCTCAGCCTGACACTCCTGTCAGATGGCTCTGACAGCCCACTATGGTGAGTGCCTGGCTCCTTCTGCCTGCTGCTGAAGTGGATGGGTGGGCTTAGACAGGTGTTTCTGATAATAACTTGTCTCTCTGAATGAATAAGAGTGTGCCTTAAGCTCTAGTGGTACTGGCTGCAGCATTAGAGGCTTCTGTGTACAAGCTGTCATTCCAAATGAGGTTCTATGGCCGCATCTCAGCAGCAGGGCCATGTGCTTCTGAGTTCAGACAGAGGGTTCTGTGGTGGTGTGTGGCTTGTGACAGGCATGTCTCAGAGGTGAAGGTTTCACAGCAGCTAATGTGCTTTGACATTTTTTGTGTATGGGGAAAATGCCCAAGGAAGGGATGTAGTTGTGTTTGTGTAATTTTAGATGATAGAACAATAACTATCAAAGTTGTTGTGGTTGTCCTTAAGTGTATAAAGCTCACATTTAACTAGTACCCTTTAAAATTTTATTCCATTCCAAAGTTTTCAGGTAGCTTTTAAACTGTTGCCTTTTTGCCTTCGGTTATCTCTGTGGATGGGTTTGAGCCCTTCTCTTCTGGCTTTACTATAGTTTGACTGGAGCTTTGTGCTCAGTTCCCCTCTTGTGTTTGGGAAGGATGCCTGGAGCTTATGGAAAGCATACTGAGGGCTTAAGCAGTTAGCATGCCAGGAGTTGTCCAATTATTAACTTGTCCTGAGTCAATGTACTGGTGTGTTTTTAATTCTCTCTTCTACGTAGCTGACCAGAGTATTCATCTATTGTAAGTGCTCTGCTTGGAGCTCTCTGACTGAGCTCATTTTGCCAGAGAGCTGTGTGATAATATTCTGTATATTGTGTTTCCTTTCCCATATACCTTTTTGTTTGCTTTCAAATTTGTTTTCCTTTGTTAAATTGTTCACTTTGGGTCTGTGAGTGTGCATCACTTTTAGAACAGTTGTTCAGAATAGTAGTAGCAGCTGAATGTGGTATTGAAAAGTAGCTGGTTCCAAGACCTGTTCTTTGTCTACTGACTGCAGCATTAACTAATGAATAATGAAGTGTTTGAGCATTTATTTGTGCCAAGGCACATTCAAGCCTTTTCAGTATTTATTTGATACAAACTCCTGTCTTTCACTGCTGATCTGGAGAATCAGCTTGCATTTCCTGTACCAGTGCCATCCCAGCTCACTGTGGCTGGCTTGCTGTTCTGTGCTTTGGACTCTGCTGGTCTCAGGAGCTGCAGGGAGGCTGGAGCAGAGCTGTCACACTCCCTGTGTGCAGAGTGCAGCTCAGGCAGCAGAGCTGGAGGTTACAAAAGAGGAGGATTGGGAGGATGGTTTGTAGGCGAGTTTTTGCAGACTTTTCCATGTGGTTGTGCATAGGTCTGTGCTGTAATCTCTCATGGGTGCTTCCCAGTTTATATGGCATGGGTTACTAAACCAAAATGGAATGAAGCAGTGTACACTGAGGGCCTGGCCAGTGCCCCCTTCATCAGTGGAGCACTGGGCTGCTGGTACTGGTTTGCCGACTCACGGCCCCAGCTTCTATTTTGACATTTGATTCCTGCAGCTGACCTCTGATTTTCTTTCTCCCTCTTCTGTAGTCCTCTCGTTACAGAGAGTTCACATAATGTCTTGTCCTTTTGATACCAGTGAAAGAAATCTAAATGCCATTTATTCTTCTTCAAGAGCCAAGTGCATTTAATGTAGAATTTCCAAACAGGGCTACACAACTTTTAAATTCCTTGTGCTCCCCTATAGATCTGTGTGGCTCTCTGTGTGTCCCATATTTGGAATTGCTGTACTGATGCAGATTTCCCCCCTTTGGGCTTCCTGAAGTTAATTTCCAGGGTGTGACCACTGTCTGGTGGAAGGATGTTGCTCTCGGATTAGCTTGTTAACCCCTGCCCTTTTGACCTTTCATGTCTTATTCTATGGGGTTTGTTAGATTTATTCCTGTGGTTTCTTTGTTGGATTTACTATGTATCATTTGATTTCTAAATATTCATTAGTTCTGTGTTTATGAACACAAAGAGCTTTTATGAAACCAGGTACTAAAACTGTTCTACCCACAGCAAGGTACATACAACACTCTAGATTTGTACCTGCCCTAGTGTGGCAGGGCTGTCTGGCCATGTTTAAGCAACTGCAGATGTACTCCTGTCTTTCTTGCCACAGCTTACCCCAGATCAGTGACTGGATGAGGTGGTTTGGTGCCTGGGGATCAGCTGACTGTAACATTCCCTAGTGAGCACATACAAAGACAGCCGTCAGTTCCGCACATGGTTTTGCATTTTCTTTTCATTGGTGCTTTCTTTAGTTAGTTATTTGTTGTTTGGCATCAGTGTTTTATGGTACACACAAGTGTGTGCCCTGAAGTTTTTACATTCGGAAGACACATGGAAAACAGAGAAATCCAAATGCTGAGGACCTCAGGTTTGGGATTCTTTAGCAGCTATTTCATTAGTTTTGAATGATTTTTCGGTTACCTTGTACATAGTTCTTTTTCTGCATTGGAAAGAAATACCAGTGGAGCAAAATTCTTGTTTTAGATATGTTCAGTGAATAACTGCTCATAAGAATATGTCAAGATCTCAGCAGTAAAATAAGGTGCATCGTTTTTCCTGTGTCTGTATTGAACACTGTTTGCAGCCTCCCTGTGCCAAGGGACACTTGGCAGCCTGGCAGCTGGGCACGCCTGATAGTCACCCTCAGTCGGGCTGGTAGGGGCTTGTTGTCCAGATTAGGAAATCAGTTTTATCAAGAGTCTGACTTCCAAATGGGGCAATAGGCTTATGCTTCAGGAAAGGCTTGTCTGCTCCTGTGTTTTACATTGTGAGCAGTACTGTGTGCAGGAGAACAAGGGATGTAATCTGAAAGTAGCTGAAATCTGACATGGTCTTTCCTGACTTTTAGTAGAATCATTGACATTACCGGTGTAGAAGGCATTTAATCTGTGTAGGCTGTCTCTGTGTCTGACCTCCTGACATGGGTTACTGGATGCAGAGACACCTCAGATGAGCAGTGCTGCAAAAAACAAGCCATGTCTTGCTGGTTTTGTGAATGGCTCCTATTAATTGTTTGGCTTCTTGTTCTTACAAGATGGGGCTGTGGGAAGAGGAAGCAGTAAACACAAGGCTCACTTTTAAGTCCTTGATTTAAGTCCTCTGAGTTGTTTGAAACCATTCCTGTTGAGGCCAGTGGCAAAACTTTTCTTTCGTCCATTCAGATTTAGGCCTGAACCCTGCAGCCGTTTTGACTGGAGAAATCTGAGAACATATTATTTCTCTTCCTTAATGTCAAGTTTAGGGCATGAGCTGGGGGAGGGTTGTGTATTGCTTGCCATGGACTGAATTTTTTTCTACAGGAAGTTACTTTTCTTCAAGGCCAAAGATAAATAGTAAAATGCTAGAAATTTCCTAGGCCCTGCCTTTCAGCTGTTTAATCCTGCTCTTTGCAGACTTCTGAAGACTCTCTGCTATGTGCAGTGTTGCTTTAAATTGTCAGGTTTTTTTACACTCGTTTGTAATGTGGTAGAAGGAGATCACTCTTGAAACCAGAAGCACACCATTTTAGGCTTGATCCAAGAAGAGGATTCATTTTTTCACGGTGTTGTCTGCCCATGGATTGCCATGCCACGGGATACCACTGGAGAGGGACTCAGCTGGATACAAAGCAGTCTGGATAGTTCCATTGCAAACAATTTGAGTATTTATCCTGAATAGGATGCACATAATGAAGTCTTATAATGTTTCAGGGCAGTTGTTTTTCCCGTAGGATCCAATATATGATCCTAAAAATAGATTTAACTCTCTCTTTTCATTATGGGAGAAACAATTTCACTTTTATCTTCATGAAGTACATGCCTAATAATCTGATCAGAGTAAATCTTCAATTAAAAACCTGTGTAGAGGCTGGTGAGCAGGAGTAACTGTTCGTCTCCCCCTTGTTCTTTCATTTGGTGTCACTTTGCAGTCACATCCTTTCCCTGGTTCATTTTCTGCAGATACATTCCTCTGCAAGTAGCAAGTCCTTTGGCTGTAAAATCAGAAGAGAGGAGGAGGAAGGCAGCAGTGTCTGCATCATTGCATAAAGTCATCTTCATACTATCTCCAGTCCTTTCCGCCCAAACCCACCGAGCTGTGTGCCGAGTGAGTGCCTATAAATAGCCCCGTGCTCTGGTGCAGGGATGGGCAGTGCTGAGCCAGAGCCGTGTTTGCTCTGAGCAGTGCAGCGCTGCTGCTCTGGCCTTTCATGTCTGAGCTGCGGAACTGAGGTTTTCTATAGATAGAGCCTGGTAATGACATAAATGCTGCTTAGGGCGGGGCAAGATGACCTCTGGGATTGTTACCTTTTGGTTAAAAAAAAAAGAGGGTTTAAAAGAGGAATGGAGGATAGCAGGTCTTGTGCAGAGGTGAGTGAGCCCAGCCAAGGTGAGGGAGCCCTCAGAGCTGAGTGGGAGCGGTGGGAGCTGAGGGAAAACAGAGGCCTTGTTTTGCTGAGATTTGCTCTTCTGGTGGCTGGGCAGGAGTGTGAGTGGCCACAGTGCTGCTGTCTGAGCCTGGGCACTGTGGGGTCCGGCTGACCCCATCTAACCATACGTGTAAATCAGCATAGCAGCAGAGCTCCAAAATCTCCACCTACAAGTTGCTATTTTTATATTAGACTCCTGGCTAACTTGGTATCTTCAGACTTTGCATCCCAGGAGTCTTTCCCAGGACTTTTTAGTACTTCTCTGACTTCTCTTCAGGGCTTTGCAGAATTCAATACCTATTTTCTCTGTCTAATTTTTTAATTATATGTGGGGTTTTTTCCAAGAAATGAAAAAGATCACTCCATGTTTCTGTTTTGATCTGGAAATTTTCCTACAACTCTCCCATTTTCTTCCCTGTAAAAATGAACTGCAGAAATGTGTGATTTCTTTAGCATGGTAATTTTGATGCTGTTGCTTTACATTTCTCTTTGATACTCAGATGCTGAAGGTTAAAGGAATTCATCAGAGAGACATTTATATATGTATATTTTAGTGGGTCTCCACAGAGTTGGGCAGTACTGTTTGTTCCATTGACATATGGGGGATGGAGACACAGTGGAAATTGCTGTATAACTCAGGAAAAGTCCAGGCAGAGTAGGAGCATGAATGCACGTTCCTGGTTCCAGGTGAGTGTCTTCAGCTCTGACTGTGCCTTGAGGACTGTTTCAGCAAGGGATGCTATTGGGTCGGTCTTTGCACTCTGTTTTCTCTGAAGCTTCAGATTAAGATCATGGCTGAATTTCATATTCTTTACATAAAACCAGCTCTAAGGTGGTTTAACATCTTGTTTCCGGGTGTCGCTATAGTGTGTTTAACTTACGGACCCTAAAATCACTCCCAGATGCCTTATGGCTCCTTAGAGTGTATTCCTACTGCTGTGTCCCTGCTTTGGCCTGTGGAAAATGAGTGCCAAGATCCGTTTCAGTGACTGCTTCAGAGTTGTGGGGAGCTGATGTAGAGCTGAGAGAAGCTTGGGCCTGGGCTGCGCTTTTTGGTGTTCTGTGTCCGCTGTGCCGGCAGTGCCGTGGCTCGCGGCGATTCCTGGCTGACGCAGGCACACTGCACTGAGCTGCTGCTTGCCCGAGCGTGGGCCACTGTGTCTGCCAGTGTGCAGGTGCATTTGGGGAGCAGAGCACTGAGGCTTGGGCTGTGCTAATGCTGAAACTGGCCAGGTCCCAGGATTTAAGGAAGATGAGGTTATTTTAGGAGATATGGGAGCTTTTCCCCTGTTTCTCTTTCCCAGCACAGTGGAGGAAGATTAGAGTGGCTTCTATCTCTGACAGCTCTCTTTAGAATCTGGGGGTATATGGAACCTGCTCCTTCTCAGCAGATTTGTGAGTAGAGGCTTCCCGATGGTGGTCCAGACCCTGTGATCTCTCAGGCCAGTTTGAGGATGGCTCCTGTCTAGCAAGAGAGAAGCATGGGTTTGTAGACAAATGTTTCTCATTATTGTCAACATGTTTTTCCAAGTGCTTTTTGAGGAAACTTTGAGCTTGGCAAGGGCCAATGTATGTGGAAAGTATTAAAATCCACAGCTGTTTCAAAAAGTAAAGACCCACATTAGAAATATATATAGCATTTTAAAAGCACATTTATTTTGTGCTCTGTAGTAGCCTGGCAGTGTCCTGTGTTTGTGAATTAATTGATACTCATCAGTGACCTGACTGTTAAAAACCTGAGTTCCACTGAGCCCTTCTGGTATGTTCAAACTGTGTCATTTTCCTGGCACCCAGATACAGAATAACCTGCCTTACAAGATTGTCAGACCATTTGTTTCCTGTGTTTTAACTGTGTGTTTATCACATTCGGCTTTCTCAGCAAGAAGTAGGTTCCTGGAACTGTTTCTGGGGAGAGCAGTAGGTTTCTTGTGGTACTGAGGCATTCATGGCATAGCACCGTTTGCAGCTCCCAGGCAGTACTTTCAATCAGGAATTTGGGGCTGGACGCTGAGCTCTGACTTTTCTGACTCTTGTCTTTCTGAGCTGCTGTTTTTGAGATTATTTTCATGTAGCTGTTGGTATTCAAAATCTGTCCTCAGCAAAGGAGTCAAATGTATTTGACAAAGGAGGCTGAAGTGCATGTGGATTCAATCTGTACCCCTGTGTATGCACAGTATGTGAGTGAGCACCTGGGCCTGTGTGTGCTGGTATGTCAGCCTGGTTCTAAAGCAGTTAAAGAAAAAAAGGCAGCATGCGTAGACAGCTTTGGCAGTGGAGCCCTGGGAAATGGCAGCTGGCCAGAGAGAGCTGAGACAGGGCCAAGACTATCTGAGGAACACCAAATGCTGAGCTTGGATATAGCTCCTTCTCCTCTCTAGTTCAGCTTGCCAGCTCTGTGCCAGGTAGATGCTGATCATTTCACAAGGCAGAACTGGAGAGAGAGACAGATATCCCATGGTGTGTAGGTCCTGCTAACTGGATGCCACTGAAATGAAAGGTACAATTACCTGTGACTGAAACCGACCCTCAGTGAGTTTACCTGTTACACTCCCCGAGTCACTGTTAGACTTTGAAGTGGTCATTCAGTCTAAGTTATTTATCTTTTCTGGTATTGTGATAGCACTGGAGACAAGGGTAAAACTGCACCACAATGTGGGTTGTGTGTTTGTGAGGGCTTAGTCTGGTTCAGTTTGCTCAGCTGTGCTGACTGGCTCTGTGAAGCGCTCCCAGCAGAGGGCACTAGGGTTATTGGTCTCCAGCTCCAGCTCATCCTCTGCGTGACTGGACTGGGAGAGCTGGAAAGCTGCCTGTCAGTAAAATCTGTGCTTCACCCTCTCCTCTCCTGGTTTTGTAGACTATCATAAAGGAGGGGATGCTGTTGAAGCAAACCAGCTCCTTCCAGCGCTGGAAGAGACGATATTTTAAGCTGCGAGGACGAACACTCTACTATGCAAAAACTGCTAAGGTAAGGTCCTGCCAATACATGGGAGCTCAAGGAAGGAAGGCAGTGGTGGAGCTTGGAGGCAGGTGGGTGTCAGTGGGAAGGCAGCCCTCAGCAGTGAAAAGAACACACACTCTTTAAGCACCCGTCTTCAGGTTTTGTAGCTACCAGAAGATCCCTGTGTTTTGCTTCACACTTGGAAATCCTTGGTTTTGAAGTAATGCATTATGGGTTCATCATACTGATTTTTCCATGTTTTCCTTCCTTGGTGCATTTTATTAGGGAATAGACTCTGAATCAATAGGAGGGAGAGAATGTGAATGAAAAAGCAAAGTGGAGGAGAAAAGCAAGGCTAAAGTTTATCAAATCAGAGCTGCCATACATCTGGTTAGTATCTTGATAGTGAACTAGATATAAAACTCTCTCATTTCACAGACAAAACCTACAGTTACTTGGCTTTTTAAATAATCCTTTAATAAAAATAAAGTCATTGTGTTCACTGACTGAACACAGGCTAGAGTGAGCCTCAGTGTATGGAATTAGACTTCCAAGTCCTTTATGTTGTTGGTGCTGGATCTTTCCTTCAGATCACAGAAGGCTGTGATGGAGCATGCTAGACAGACTCCCTTTGAGTCTGCTGCTTATATGTTGTATTCAATAATTCATTGGGATTTTGAATTTTTTCTTTCCAGTCCATTATTTTTGATGAGGTGGATCTGACAGATGCCAGTGTGGCAGAATCCAGCACAAAGAATGTCAACAACAGCTTCACGGTAGGACTTCTTGCATTATTTTTCATTCTTGCATCTTTTCCCCCCTCCCACCTCTTTTGCAGATTTTAAAAAACATCTGAACAATCCTCACAGCATCTTTCACTGAAAATTCACAAATCATAAACTTATTTTTTTACAGCAGGATAGGTCATCTCTGTGCATGGGAAGTACCTTGGGTTACCATGTACTGTGCTAAAACTTGGCATTCAGGGATTTTCTTACCTGTGAGCTGAGAGGGTTTGATAGAACCCATTCACACAGTGAGACAGAAAAATTTGTTCTACTGAGGGAATTAGGGGTGATGTTGATGTTTATGTTGCAGATCTTCCTCAAGGAATTTAGTTTTCTCTTCATGCATTAAAATATGTAAACTTCTTTCTCTGACTTTATTTGTATGTGTCTGTATATGTGTTTATATATGCATGCTATATATAGTGGGAAAGCTAAAGGAAGGACAGAAAGAAATAGCACAGAAATAACTGTGGAACTGGTTCAGGATACTTGTTTGATGTGAAATGTGTGCTACATATTTTCCACTCTGGAGACACGGTGGTGTCCCTGCTTCATTTTCTCCAGGTTCGGGAACTAGGAGGAAAAATGAGTGTATTTCTGAGGTGCAGGGGTTCTGCAAGCTCCACTTTTCAGGGAGCCCCTGGTGCGCAGAAAAAAAGCCATTAACATCAGCCATGCAGCGTGAATGTCAGGTCTTGGTGTGAGCTTTGGAATTGAACAGCAATAATCTCCATGCAGCCCCTGAAGGGCTCAGGAGAGAGGAGAGTGTGGAGAAAGGAGGCAGTGCTGCTCTAAGGAAGCTGAAGGGGGGGAACAGTCCAGGTGGAGGGAGGAAGCTGATCCTGCAGGTGGTGACCAAGGCTGAGCAGGGTGCTTTGTGCTGCAGCAGTGGGGACCTGCTGCTCTAAACATCTGCCAAAGGATGTTTCTCTTGCGTAGCTGTAGATTTTGGCTTTGCAGTCCCTGTGCAAAGCAGCCGTGGCACCCACCCTTTGCTCAGATAAAACCACAACACTTCCCAAAGCTTGAAAACACTTTCTATATCCATAATTGGACAGGTAGAAGGCCTGATAGTACATATTGATACCAGGTGTAAATATGTGAACACAGAAAGGATTCTGCAGTGATTTCAAGAATGTGAAGTTACTTTCCTGTTAATGAAGCATTTTGTCTTGCATCTTGCTTCAGTTTTCTCAGACATAAATAAAGGCTGATTTTTCAGGTAAGTGTACTGTTACTGTTTTGCTTATTGTTATAGCTGGGAGAGATCTAATCTCCCTCAAGAACACCTTTGTTTAGGGATGGAGGGAAGTAGTGTGTTTGCTCTCTCAGATTATCCCATCCAAATCCAACAGTAAGAGTTGTTTCCCAGGCTCTGGTGTCAGGCTCTGCCAGTCTCTCTTCCCTAGTGGGTAAAAGTATGGGGTTACCTTGAAACTCAAGTAGCAGGTACAGTCTGCTCTGGCTCCAGCTGAGCCCTGTATCATGGGGCTCAGGTAAAAACCTCAAGGAAGACATGTTTCCTGTTGATTTCTGTCATGGCTTATGAA
This sequence comes from Pithys albifrons albifrons, assembly GCF_047495875.1. Classification (NCBI taxonomy): domain Eukaryota; kingdom Metazoa; phylum Chordata; class Aves; order Passeriformes; family Thamnophilidae; genus Pithys; species Pithys albifrons. Next base: position 996,968 of record NC_092468.1, on the reverse strand, counting down.
CGGAATTGACAGTGGTTTACTGTGAGCTCTGAAAATACTTCTAAAATCAGAAGATGGCCTAGTGTTGCTGCTGTTTGCTCTACCACATCACTGCTGTCAGTGCTTTGAATTCCTTGCAGTCATGCAGTTTTCTGTTGGTTTTCTTTGAGAGCACTCTGTTTCCCCGCTGTATCTCCCCAGCTTGGTTCTCTCTAAAATTCAGACTTCTTTGATGCATTTTTTAACCTGTTTCAAATTAGTGGAACACATGATTTTTGTTGTTCTCCGAAACTGAAAACATGCAGCATTTGGTGTTGTATAGCAAAGTTTTAGATGTCCTAGGTTTTCTTTTTGGTTCTGTGTTTTCTTCAATGAAGACTGGTAATTTTGGATTTATGAAAGAGTGATTTCTTTCTGAGAAAACTCAGTCTCTGTCCAGGCATCTCCACGGCTTAATGTATAGATTCGGCAGGTCAGTTTGCCTGAGTGACAGCCCTAAGGAACTGACAGAAATGAGAGACAAAAACACCAGATAAAGCACTTAGAGAAGCAATGTGTCCAGAACAGAGGTAATAAGGGCTGACCAGTCAGAAGAGAGACTGGTGACAGGGCAGTGAGGACCATGAGGAGGAGAAAACCAGAGCATGAGCCAACAAAGGTTGTGCTGCATATATAAAGGAATTAAGGTTAAAAAGTAGCTGCCAGTAAACCTTTAGCATAGGACATGCCTGACAGGTAATTTGTTTGCTATCAGCAGGTAGGAGAGCAAGAGAAGTGAGTTTTAAGACACGGGCCTCTTGCTCTAAAAAGAGGAGTGTGTAATAAGGAATTCCACTATTGTTTACTTAGTTGATCTTGCATAGATTTCCTCAGTAAGTGCATCCTGTTTGCAGTGGTGACGGTTTTCAGGACTGCTACTCAGAGTTAATGGATGAATGACTACAGAATGGGCTGGGAGCGTGTGATTGGGGCATCTCTGACTTTGGATGTTGTACAGCTGTGTGCCCTGAGGTATAAGGAAAAGCTTTTTTTTTAGGTGTTGTTCCCTTAGGCCAGGCAGTGTGGCTGCAGAGGTATTTAGCAGGAAGCCTCTGGAAACAAATCTTGCAGCAGCCCCATGCCACGTTAGGCCTGTAGGTGTGGTGTTTGCTGGTTTTGTCACATTTCTGCCTCCTCTGTCCTTCAGGGTCAGCTGTCTACAAGGTAGATTCTTTTGGAATGTCTGGACTGTAAGTGACAGGTGCTTTTCACCTATGATCTCTCAGTACATGGTGCATAGATCTCTCGTCAGTGCATTTTCCTAGAGTTGCTGTCTTGCACAGAGCCTTAGAGAAGATCTGCTGTGTGGTACAAACTCAGTGATAGTTGTGTTGTCCTGGTAGTTGAGGACCCTTTATTTTGAAGAGAGCAGTCAGCTTTTAGCCTGGATTCTTGCCATGAGTGTGTGCTACCTTTGTACTCCTTACTAAATAGAATCATAAGCATTGGATGGGTGAGGTCAAAGCCTGATCCTGATTTCTGAGTGGAGTTTTCTCAGCCATACCCTCAAAACCTCTTCTGATTTTTAAAAAGCAGATGATTTGGGATCACACTGGGTATATTGGGTCTTCCCCATGAGACTTCAGCTCTCTCCATGAAGGTTTTTTCTTGGACAGTGCAGTTTTGCAGTAACATGGTATGTTAAGATGCCCACTTAATGAACTAGCCTGCAGCTGTGTTAGGAGCATTCAAACAAAATATGCAGTGAGAATGAGTTCCATACATTAACCTGCAATAGTGTTTTCTCTAGATCATGTCAGGAAGCCTGGCTTTTACTGGTCTCTCCCTCAAAATGACTCTTTACCTGTGTCATGGACCTGATCCATCCAGCATCCCCATTCTTCTCTTCTCCCCTCTAACACTCATGAGGTTTGGGGGATGCCAATTAGTCTATTGCCTGTTGCTCAGGTCAACACTTTGCTTCTACAGCTGCCCTCTCAAGAGTCTTTGGAAAGACTTCGGGTCATCTCCTTTGGCCCAGTTTTGTAAAAATGTTTGTGTGGTGAACAAATTCTTCCTCCTTGGATCGGTTTATGGGCTGCAGAGCTTCTCTTTTCTTGAAGGTGCCACCTGAGTTAGGTCTGCTGCCTTCAATGCAGTTGGCACAGTTGATGGAGCGAGGCCTTATCAGTTCATAGATCCTTTCCTGCCTTGTGCAGGATTTTTATAAGGATAAAATATGTGTTCTTTAATACTAGTAAAAAACACCTGTTATCCCAAAAGGGCTGTCTTGGGTTGAGCTGGCAAAATGCCAACTACCCAAAGAATGGAGTTAGCCTCTGGCGGAGAAGAGGGAAGAAAACTTTCAAACTAGTTTTATGCTTAAACTAGCTACATGTATTTATACAGAAAAGAGAAAATTAAGAGAAAATTACAATATAACACACACTTACGTTGTGTATAACAAGAAATAACCTCCCACTCCCCAGTTAATACAAAGTCTCTTACTCTAGATTCATAAGCACTCCAAAAGACACCCTGCAAGAAAGAGAAAGTATAACAACAAAATATTTTTACTTCCCTGAACTCAAGCAAAAGGCAAGTAGCAGCAGCAGCAGGAGCAAGGCCTAGCAGAGTAGAAGAGCTGTGCATCACGGCCTTCTTCTACTTCAGGCATGGTGGAACTGACCTAATACCTCCCACTGCTGCACTCATATCTTAGGTTTGTGTCATCTGGTGTGAAATATTTCCTTGGTTACCCAGTCAGGTGAGAGCTGTCTCCCAATCCACATAGATTCTATTCTCTGAGCCTGCTAATTTGAGACCTAGCTAAAACCACTACAAGGGCTCAGAAAGGACATCAGATCTTTCCAGGTATATATTTTAATTCCAATATGATTCTCACATGGTGGTTTTGTAAATGTTTTCCAATTATTGCTACCAAATGGTGATGTGGACTTTCACCCTCCTTCACATAACGAATCAAAACATTCACTGTTGTCCCATTTGATTCAGAGCTTTGGGATCCCATAGTAGAAAGCTCCTCTGTATGGAGAGATAGTTGTGTGTAGTTTGGTTTATTCTTTCTGATGCTTTAGTGGAAGTGAAGCTGGGTCAGAGCACGTTTTTGAGCACGAGGAGCCATGCTGGTGACCCCTCCTCCATAGTTAAAGGTTCTTCACTGGAAGAGGTGGAGCTTGAGCTCCTGAGCTTCTGTAAACCCTTTTCTATTGGGAAGTACCTCTCAGCTCAGCGCAGACAGGAAACAGCATATTATTCCAGTCAGCGCCTGCCTCTCCACTGCACTGCCGTCAGAAGGAAATTTATCCCAGCTCCTCCTTAAGCAGCCAGCTAATCAGCCTGTGGCCAGTGGAATGTAGCTCAGAGAGACTGACCACAGGCGAGACTAATCCTGTTAATCGCACGTCAAGCACTCGTTGAGGTTTTTCCTGAGCGAGTGGGCTGCTCTGCACACTAGTTTTAGAGGACGATTGAACGTGAAAGGTAAGAGCAGGGGACTGAGTTTTCTGGACTGAGCACTGGGAAACATGGCACCTGTGCCAATGCAGATCATCAGGAGCTCAGGTTCTTTGGAATACATTTGCTACAAGCTCTTACTGTTCAGGTGTTCTCTCCTGAGGGGATTTAGGTAGATGAGTTCTCCAGAACAGGGCTAAAGGGAAAAGTGCCTGCAGTGCTGTTGGAAGTGCTGCACCCATCCGTTTAGGAATCCTATTTATTAACTGGTGAGTCACCGTGACCAAGTCCCAGGAGAGAGGAAGTATTGAGATTAGTGCTCTTCCAGAGCACTTGCATGGCTGGAGGGCGAAGTGCTTGTGGTAGATTGAGGAACAGGGAGTTGCTGGTGCTCCTGAATGGGATTGTGCTGTCATCTCTGAGAAGCAGCATGGATGCTGTTCTCCAGCTGTGTGGAAGCCTGAGGTGTGCTACAATTTTATCTTGTTATAACCTTGTTACTTAGTCCTGACCTTCCAGCACCGAAGTGCCAGTTTCTGTCTTGTGAAGTTGTAGATTACTGTCTGATCTCCTCCAGACTGTATTTTTGCTATACTGTCCCAGGGCTTATTGATGCTATGGAGAAATAGCATGAATCTTTATTTTGGGGGAACTAGCTGTTTCTAAAAACGGGGGACAAAGTGCTTGAACTTCAACTAAACACCGAAGTTGAGGGTACTTCCTGGTGGGGAGAATATGTTGTTGATGTCTGCAGATTCCTTCACAATGAAGTGAAAGTGCCTTTGGTTGTTCATGATTTTGTGTCAAGTTGAATTATTTGTGTTAGTGAAAATACATCGTTTTTAGCAGAGAAGGCAGAGAAGTCTCTGAAGAGTTTGGTTTTGAAAGAGGAACTAGAGTTTTTACAGCTACAGAAAGTTTGCCATTCATGTCTGGTGCCGGGGCTCATGCCTGTAAGGCACTGCTGGAACAAGAGGGACCCACGTCAGAGGTCACTTGTGCTAGTTTGAAATACAAGCTTTTAGAAAGAGCATGTGACTTATTTTTGTGGGGAGAAAGAATATAACAACTCTTGTAACAAGCTGTTTGCAGAGAGTCAGACATGGACTTTGAGTTTGGGCTGATAGAGAATGGAGAAATCTGTGCGGTTTGACAGTTGCAGAGATTCCCTGCACTGCCCCATGTGGCCTCTGAAAACATGGGATTGAACATGCGCTGCAGGGAGTCACTGGCTTCCTACCGAGGGAGAGGACCTTCCTCCCCTGTTTCCCCACTGTGGGGTGAGGGACCCAAAGAGAAGGCTCCAGCTCTCGACTGGGCACAAAGACCGACTAATCTGGGGACACAGGGACACAGGGTAGTCACCAGGTGTCCAGAATCCTCACACAGTCATGGATTGCCCTTTTAAGTTTTGGAGAGGGGAAAGATTGGCAAAGATAGACTTGTTAATGGGATGGTTCTTCCTTATTTGTAAACTCTCTTCTCTAAACTGGGCAAAATTAGAGCACACATTGGAAATTCAGGTTTTGCTGGGGTTGTTGTCTTTTCCACACCCATGGGTGTACACGTTCGGGAATTGTACACTCTCTACTAGTGTTCCCTCTCTGTTTATATTGGCATGCTGTCAGAATTTCCTCTATAAGCAACTGAAAATATGAGTAGAGCCATGTACTGCCGTGTCCAGAATCACTCTGCTGGTTTTCCTCTTCCCTTCCTTAAGTGCAGTTTGGTCCCCATTTCCTGTCAGAACTGCTGCAATTTCAACATACTTTGCTATTTTAGTAGTTTGTAATCCAGACTTCAGTGCAGTTTTTTCTCCTTGAGAAAAGGCCGTTTGGTAAACAGACCGTTCTGAGTCACAGTTAGTCAGTGAAAACAGTCATTTAAAATTCTTTCATGTCAAGGATTTTTGGAACTCTTAATTCAGCCTCCTGTGGGAGCTGATCATTAGTCTGCTGTCACAAAAGAAGGAAAAATCTGGAGAAGAATAATCGAAGAGAGGATAAACATGGGAGAAGAGTTAAAGAGTTTGGAAGAAGTTGCTGTGGATGAAGAGATGTGGTGATTGCTACTGTATGTTACAGAATGACCTGAAAATACGCAGGGAGTTTTGAGAAAGATGAAGCTCCTGTAAGAGGAAGAGGTCAGACTGAGCTTTATGTGTTTTACTGTGGGACAGGACAGACAGGGATTTGGAAAGTGAAGGTGACTGTTTGTGAAGAGCTTTTGTTTCCTCAGGGAAGTTTACTGCTTTGAATTTAGTGTCTGCCCTTGTGCCTGAACACTGTGAGCTTTTGTTTGATAATCTCTTTGGCCTTTGTAACCTCTGTGCTGCGTTGGGGCTTATCTACCTTCCTGAGCAGGACTGCAGATTTCAGCATTGTCTCCCCTTCCGGGAGAGACACAAAGGCAGAACAACCTGTGGTGAGCAGGAGGTCAGTTGAGAACATGTTTAGCTTTATGTGGGAGCTGCTCTTGAAGGAAAGCTCCTTTTTACAGAGTGAGAGTCTTGCTAACATTACTTGCAGAAAAGCAGCCTCCCTACTTGTGGTTCTTGTGTTGTGTGAAACAGGACTTGTCTTTGCCTGGTGACCCAGTGTGGAAAGCTCCTGGGTTCATCAGGCTGTTAAAAGCTATTCATTTCCTTTTGTGCTAGCTACCAGCCTCATTTTGACACAGCTGAGCTTAGGGGGGCTGTGAGAAGCTGTTCCTAACAACAAACTGTCAGTCACAGGTCATTTTCCTCCTGTGGACAAGATCTTGTATTGCCCAGTGCTGTGATTTATTAGCTGCAAGCCTTGCCGTGTGTGAACCCACTGAGACAGCAGCTGCACCACTGGGCAACACTGACCCACCCTTTGTTTTTCATGGGTTTGCTTCTGTTTGAGTGAGTAGAGAGGTTTCTCTGAAATATCCTTTAACTTCCCAGATGGGCTGCCCTTTCTGGACAGGGTGCTTCTATTTAGGAACTCTTCCTGGAAGGATTGCATACTTTGGAAAACAGGTGAAGGGATGCATCTACTGCATAAGGTGGAGGGGGGAGTGGATAATGGAGCTGCTCTGACACTTGACATGGCAGCCCTTTCAGCTCCATTGAATGCAACTCCATCCATGGACATCTCTAGTGATTAATAGGCCTAAATTACCAGGATAGTTTGGATTTCTTACCTGCTGACAGTGGCAAAGACCTAGCATGGTCTAGTTTTGACATCTGGAAAGTGGTTGCAAAAGTCCTAAAGTCCTCTCCTTGTCTGTGTTCCTCTTACCAATTGCCAAGAACAGGAATGTGCCTTGTTTAAGAACAGTTTCCAGAAGCATGTAGGAATGTGACCCTGGTATGAGAGATGATAATTTTCCCAGGGAATGCTCTGTCTGGTCTGATTTCCCACTGCAGCATGGGGGAAGAAGGGACTGGGAGAAATCTCAGATGAAGGGTCGGCATGAGTTGAACTTGACCTGCGGGCACAGCATAGCAACACCAGTACCAGTGCTCAGAAGTGCACTGGTACCCTGGCAGAGGAGGGACAGATTGCCAGATGCATGAGCCTAGTAATGTAAAAGTGATCCTAAAGAAACCACAACACTTGCTGTTCCTGTTTTCCTATGGAAATGAGCTGTCCTGGAGTTTACAGATTGAAAGTGAAGTTAAACATTCATGTGGACATTGGGGATAAAATACCCAGTATATTGTGAACAAAGATATGGGCAATGTGGGCTTTGAGGAAAATCTTATTATTGCTATTAAAAAAAAAAAAAGAAAGGAATTTGGCACAACTATAAGAACATTAATGACTTGTTTTATTTGGTGGAAATGAGAGTTTCCATAGGTGGAAGATGGTCATTTTAGCAGGAAATTAAGTTCTTGCACTATAAAAATAAATACAAAACTGGTGCATTTCTCCAGTGTTGTGTGAAAAGCTGTTTTTTTGTTTCCCTTAGCATCCAGGTTTGGGGGGGAGAGAATCAGTGCAGTTCCAGAGAGCTCTATGTGACTTCTGCAGTGAGTTAATGGGACTGGATTTGTTGGCAAAACTGGGTGAAAGCTGAATTGCAGAGAAGAGGGATGTTGTCTGTGGAGGAAGGCAAGCCTTGGTCCTCCCTGAGTCTAAGCACTGATACTCGTATTATATCTCTCTTCCAATCTGGAGAGGCCTACTGAAGTCATACTGACCTGCTATCTAAGACTTTGCTGGCCTGACGCTGAGCTCCACATTGTTGAGAAGCTGCCAGCAGTGAGACAGACTTTGAAGATTTTAAATGTAAAGGACTGGTCTGAATCTGAAACTTGTATTTTCTTCTTGCTTTTTCACAGTCTTCTTTTTAACCTGTGCTTTCACTGAGGGAATAGCACTTGCTTAGTCCACTCTTAATCCATTTTGCCTTGTGTGAGTTCAGCAATCCTTCTTGAAATGTTCAGTGAATCTGGTGATTTGTGAGTCTTGCTGATGAACACAGGCAAGATGTTTTACTGTATTGCAACATTCATTTCACTACTGTGGGCTCTGGAACACAAGCGAAAGTGGAGAAATGGCTGGGTCCTCATTACAGTCTCACCCAGTTTTCCTTCCTGAATTTTTGGGCTTTTAGGACACCAAGAGCAGACTGCACTATAAAAAGCAGACATGGCAGTTGGCTACAGATGGTGTACAGTTTCCCCACCTTTGCCATATGTGATAAGCTGAAGGTTTTGCAGCTTTTAAATTTTTTTCTAGTTACTAGGTCTTTTGAACTCTGTAAATTCCTGTTGTCTCTGTACTCAGGTCATCAACTGATCTCTTTGGGGAATTTATGGCTAGCACCTTTGAACATAAGACTGTATTTGCACAGGATATGAGTAAAAGGAAGCAGTCAGAATCAGCAGGTGTTCTCATACACCCACTTTTGGACACACTGAGAAATGTATCACATCAGGAAAGCTGTATTTAGCAAAGTTTATGTCCCTCCACCCCATCTTCCCTGACAGCATTTCTTTGCCAGCTCCATGATTGGGCCAGTGTGATCTTAACTTGCTTTGCCATCTTTTGTGGTCACCGAGCTCAGCAGATCTACTCTGATAACTAACAGTTCAAGGGCATGCTTAGCCAGACTGTCACTTTATTACTGAGAAGCTTCTGGGCAGCCAGAAAAAGCTGCAAGAGGAAGTGAGCTGGGATGATAATGTTGTCTTGGGTGGCAACAAGACCAGAGAATGAAGTTTGCACTCCAGCTGTTGTGTGGGGGAAGGTTGCTCAGGACAACAAAATAGCAAAGGGTGAAGTATAGCACATTTCTGTTTAAAATTTGGTCTAATTATAGGAGTCTTTTGGACTGCCTTTCTAGTTCGATTATTCACAGCTGTTTATTGGGGAAGGACATCCAGGGACATCAGTCCATTTTTAGAATGTGAAATGCAGAATTTTCTGTGGTTGGCTTTGTTGTTTACCAGCTGACCAGATTGGAAATGTCAGTGAACTGGTGTTAGTTTTGGGCAGAGGAGTTAGGGTGAACATTACAGGTGGTGGGGGTTAACAGCTGGTAAGAGTGCATGTGCCCTGTCAGGGAGGGACAGACGAGATGAAGCTAAATTTGAAGTGTCAGGGGAGCCTTGTTGTTTGCACAAGAGAGCCGATGAAGGCATGGCTGTTTTCAGATTTAGGGTTTTTTTGTAGTTAGTGAGCAAGCTTTAAAATGGAAAGTTTCTCTAAGACTTGAGCTGACTCATCTGCAAGGGGGGCACATAACTGCCTGCAAAGGGGAGACCTGCTGGGGAGCTAATTGTCACCTTCATTTCTGCAAAAGAGACTTACGGGGTTTCGTATTTAGTGAGAAGTTTGTAATTAACCTGTGCCCTAAATCTGAAATGTCTTTAGGCCTTCCTGCTACTCCCATCCTTTCTTATGGGTCTCCAGGACTGATTAGAGGGATTGGCAGATTCCTTTTTCCCCATGACTGTGGAATACTTTTTCTGGTCTGGATAAGGTGTGAAGCATGTCACCATGTGGTGAGCTCTGGGCATCCAGTTCCTACTGAGGAGTGAAATCTAAAGAACCACACCCAAAAGCTCAGTAGCATTTAGGATCAAAGAAGTATGATGGGTTTTAATATTTCCTTTTCAGGAAGAACAAGCATTTTTAATTTGCGTAATTGCTCATATTGCAATAAAATACTGAGCTGTTGGGCAGGAATGCTCAGGCTTCTGCCAGTCTCCAAACAGGCCAAAAATGTATGAGATTATAAATAAATCTGAAGACTTTTTATTGTGTTCTTTTTAACTCCTAGCAAGGCAGCCTTCATCCTAACTCAGAAGTAGTCATATCATTGTTTTTGTGCTCTCTGTTTAGATGAGAACGAGAGGTCACTGGATGACATTACTGCTTTGTAAATTTAGAACAAATAAAAGGAAATACTACTTCACCTAGTGCGTCGTCATCCTGTGGAATACACTGTTCCAGGATGTTAGTCAAGAGCTGTAGCCGGAACACAGAAAAATACCTGGACCGCACTGTAGCCTCGTTTGCCAACAGGGACAACAAGCCTCGTGTTCCAGAGCGCTGGCTCATCGCAGCTGGAGCTGGGAAAGGACAGCTTTCCAGGGAGAAGGTTGCTGTGGCTTCTTTTAAGATGACAAGGATTACTTTATTATTTTTGGTGCAAGGTGTTAGATGGCTCCTGGCTCTTGTCTGGACAGCACAGTGTACGTAACAGCCTCTGTCCCGCTGTCAGTGGCCTTCAGGAGGTGGGTGTCTGGAGCTGAAAATACTGGCTCAAGTAGAGGGAGTTAAAAGTGGTAGGAGGAGTGTTTTCCTTTCCCTGGGAGTGAGAGCGTGTTTCTATTGCTCAGAACAGTGCAGCGGCTCTCTGGCTGCAGATCAGCCTGCACAAGGGAGAGTCCGGCAGTTGCCACGGTGCAGGGAAAGCAGGAGTTTCCTGTGATCCCAGGGTAGCTGGGTTGGCTCTATGGACTGTGTGTGAGGCTGTGTTGAACCACTCTGCAAAGGAAGCATCCCTGTTAATGTGTTTCTGGTTTCCTAATTATCCTCATTAAAATGTTTTAACACCACTGCACGTTAATCAGGAAAACAGGTTTGTGTGGTTTCTTCATTTCCCCAAAGAATTGTTGCACTAGTTACATTTAAAATCATATCTGTCCTTCACAGTGAAGCCTGGATTGTCCCAGTTTGTCCTCCTTAGGAGTGAAGTTTGGGATTTTACTCTTATTTCCCATCTCTGGTGATATCAGTAAATCCCAATGCAAATGTTACTTTAGAACTGACTAATGGGGAATGCTCTTTCTGAATGTATCCTACAGTTACATTTTATATGCCATTTTGTAGTTACTCAATAGACCCTTTATTTTAGTTTGGTAACTCCTCACCTGGATGATTCATGTATGAAAATCTTTTAATCTCTTTCCTTATCCTCTTGTCATATAAACTTTGAACAGAGGATTGCCTAACACTGAATGTGGGTTTTTTTTAAGACAATGCAGTAGGTGACTTAAGAAGGAATTAGTTGTTTTCTATGTTGGATGGTCTCTTCAGTGATCCAGGAAGTCAGTAGCCTCAGAAATTAATTCTTATCAACAGAGTGTCTGCATTTCTGTATTTTATATCAATATTTTAAATGTCATGTCTTCTAATGTGATTAAAAACTATAGTTTGCCTTTTCCTTTCTCCTCTGCCTCCCTAAAAAGGCAGAAAAATAGTAAATGGAACAGCACTATGAGTGTTGTGAAGTTGTTTCTCCCCAGTGTCCAAGGACCTGTGGCTTGATGAGTGAACTGGTGGTTCCTTACAGTACCTGGATGCTTTGAAAGTGATGAGAGTTCCTTAGATGCTTCATCCTGAGATGTTTGGACTTTACATATGGTACTGTTGTGTGTGTGCAGTTATAGATGTTTCTGGCTTTGGTACCAGTGCCCAGCCCTGTCTGAACAAGATAGAATGGCCTAAATGCCAAAACTGTGTTTCTGATATTAATGACCAGTCCCATCTTTAAAAGGGGTTTTTCCTCCTTTCACTGACTACTTAATGTGTCTATAACACCCTTTTCTAGGCATTGGTCGTGACTCTGGGTAAGGTTGATGTTACTGCAGGTGAATGCTGCAGTCTGTCAATGAAAAAAAATACAGATTGAAAATTGAAGAGCTTAAAATAAATCCAAAATTTCCAGATGTATGTTTTTTGTTGACATTACATCCACATTTCGTGGCGGATGCTCCGAGGCATTTCAACATCAACTAAATGTTTAATGTTCAACTTCAGAGGCTTTTATTTTTAACCTCTTTTATGATTTATAATGAGAGAAGTGAGAAACAGACTGGAAAATGGTAATTAACAGGGGTCATGCGTTGGGATGATGTGTGTGGGTGTTTTAGTGTTCAGTAACAAAACTGGCTGCAGGGTTGGGGCTCATCAAGTTGGCACAAACCAAGTTTATTTTATTCCATTCTTTCAGATGTTAGGGTACAATTTCCTGGAAAAGCAGATTATAGAGGCAATTCTGTTCATGTACAAAATATAGGGGGGTGCAGGAAAGGAAAAAAGAAAAACTTTTAGAGTTGACATAAAAGGGAGCCTTTTGATTTTTGCTGATGGTGCTCACCCTTAACACAGCTTTTCCTAAATTCAGTCTTGCAAACACTTCAGTGTTGTTCTAACTTAAGACGTCTGTTTGATGGAAATCACAGTGAGATAACTACAGTGTGGGGAAGAAAGGCTTTTGTCTTAGGAAGAATAAGTGTTGATTTCCAGTCAGGACTGGAGCCCAGGGGACAGAACAGCCCCGAAGACAGCAGCAGTGGTCCTCTGAAGAGCTTTATTTCTCTTTGCTGCCACCCTGTGACTAAAGGAGAGGGGCTGGTGGCAGGGGTCACCTGCTGCCTTCCTGGGCACAGGGGAGAGGGCCATCTGTGTGTCCTCTGTCCTTTGTTAAAACACTGCGTGTTTAACATAGGGCAGCTAATGCTGGGAATTAGCCCAGGACAGAAACACAGTGGGGACATGATTTTTAGAGGGGCAAACTCAGCAAAACCTCAAGCTGCTAGTGGAACATTTGTTGGAATATCTTTTAGGTGATAAACATAGAACAAGCTCTCAGGAAACATTAGAGTTCAAAATACAGTGATTTCTCCTCTAGATTAATTGCTTTGTTTTATTTCTCTCCTCTCTCCCCACTTGTAATGATTAAACCGATTTTTAGTATGATACAGACTATATTATCTGTTTAATTAATTGCTAGAAACTGGTATATTATGCTATTAATAAAATGTTCTAATGTTGTTGCCAATTTAAAAGGACTTATGCAAGGTCTGTAGTCCTGCTGCTCTGTGCTTCATTTGTGTTGGGCTGTTACTTGGGTATGGGAGATTTCTTTACTCAGTTCAGTATTGGAAATGACAGCTCTCGTCTCTTTGGTTCTATACATTTAGGAAGGAATTAAGGTATGTTATGGTTGAAGAGAAACATGGTTGGAAGATGCAAATAACTTCAGTTGTACAGCTCCCTGCCCCTGAAAATAGCTTTGGTAGCTGCACTAGGCAACGTGTCTCTTCCTGTCTGTCATTGCTGTGCCCAGAATACACACTCTTTATTGTCTCTCTCCTCAGATTATCACTCCATGTCGGAAGCTCATGCTTTGTGCTGATAACAGAAAAGAGATGGAAGATTGGATTGCAGCACTGAAGACTGTACAAAACCGTGAACATTTTGAGGTAATAGGAAAATGTGTTCCTTTGTACTCTGTCTCATCTGCTAATTCACAGCTTGTTTAGAGATTGCAGGCAGCTTCCAGTGAAGTTAATAGAAGTGATTTCGTTGACTACAGTGGGTAATAGTGTTAGGCCTTCTGTGAAATTGGTCCCAAATACACAGAAGAGATTCTCTGAAGAATATTTGTGGCTTTGTGTGTGCTCCCTTGCTAACCTTGGGTGTGGGTGTGTTATGAAACACAGTTCCCCCCAGCATTGTCTTTTCACTCTTCAATTATCCTCCTTGTCCTAATTCACATCTTGCCTGTTAGGTATTATGCCTGCTTCAATGCCTGTACCTGCTTCCTGGGGCTGGAGTGGGACCAGCACTGCCACCAAGAGAAGATGTCTTGTGTTTTTCCTGCTCTGATCTTGCCTTATGATCTTGCTCTTCTGCTGGCACAAGCATCTCTCTGCTATGCATTGAGCCATGTTGGGGAACTGATCTTGCTGAAAACTTAACCCAGCAAAAAAATGGGGATAAATTCTCCAGCAGATAAATTCTCCAGTGCATTTCCCTATATACACTTGTAGTGAGACAAGGATAAGAGGTGGGACAGAAGCAGGAATGAAGGTGTGGCTTCTTCTTCAGACTACTTCTTTTGGCTTAAAGATCTTCTTAAGTTACTGCTAGTGTGTATAAACTGCACATGGCCTACTCTTCCTTGGTAAAAAAGTGTTCTGTTTCTGCCTTTCCTGCCTACTTTGTACAAGTCTTCAAGGAAAAAAGTCTCATTCCTTCTCTTTAGATTTTGCTGTAACCCATTTGTGCCGTTAGTCTACCCAGTACAGCATGGACCACTTCTCAGGGATGCACAACTGGTACGCCTGCTCGCACGCCCGCCCCACCTACTGCAACGTGTGCCGTGAGGCGCTGTCCGGGGTCACCTCGCACGGGCTCTCCTGTGAGGGTAGGTGTGCTCCCCTCCTGCCTGCTTCCATGCTTAGTGGTGCATATATACCCCAATACTGCCATCCCTTTTTGAAGGCATGCACCTGCAGTGAGCAGATACACACTTCTGAGGTATCAGGTGTAGTATTCATAAGAATACTCCTATTCATAAGGAAAATTGTATTTGTAAGAACATCCTTGTTAAGTGTGTGAGTGCCAGGAGGTTATTCTTTCTCAGCTCTGGCTTAGCAGACATGAGTGGCTGTGCACATCTCATGCTTCTAGTGTGAATGAGGTGACACCCACACTGTGAAAAAGGATGGAGGAGTGTACAACTATGTAAATCATGTCAAATTTAAGATGGTCATAACTAGGCTTTGTACAGGCAACTGGCAAAAGTCACAAGGCAAGAATTAATAGCTAGGTCCTTGTTCTCAGAAGTCTTAGAGCTGGTTGTTTTGGTGGTGCTAACAAGGGTAAAGCATGCCCATGCTTTCTTCTGGAGCCAAATACAGACTGCCACATTAAAGTTCTGAGGTAGGATTAATGTATCCTTCTCTTCCTCCCTAGTGTGCAAGTTTAAAGCTCACAAGCGCTGTGCTGTGCGGGCAACCAGCAACTGCAAGTGGACTACTCTGGCCTCTATCGGAAAGGATATCATTGAGGATGAAGATGGGGTAGGTGTTAGCCTGGACTCTTCCAGCCTTACTTTGATATGGGAGCACTGGCTCTGTAAAAAGCTCTATAGATTTTTTTCACTTTATAAATAACAGATTCTGCCCTTATATGGGAAGGGCCTCTAGAGCATGAGATTCTGTGTGAAAAGTCTGACCAAGGTAACAAGGACTCCTTAATATGAAGAAACCCCTGCTGTGGGTAGGGGAGCTAAGGTTAAGTAAAGGGAGGCACAGGGAACCCTTGATCTGAGTTTTGGCAAAAGTGTTTGGAACAGCACCTTAGTATATAATGCAAGTCAGTGTTTCCTGGGTAGCCTGAGGTGAGTCACTTGGACTCTTTGTGCTTGAGTGTGATGTAAAATGCCAGAATTGTTCCTCAGGTGTTTTCTAGAAATTGCCTTTGCTTTCCTTAAACAGTGCATATAAAGACTTCTCTGCCTGTCTCAGAGCCACTGTGCCTCCTGCAGTCCATATTGCTTCTGTCCCTCTGTGCTGTTTGCAGATCTCGATGCCTCATCAGTGGCTGGAGGGAAACCTGCCCGTGAGTGCCAAATGCACTGTGTGTGATAAAACCTGTGGCTCTGTGCTGCGTTTGCAAGATTGGCGCTGCCTGTGGTGCAAAGCCATGGTGAGTAATCATTCCAGTAAAGTACAGTCTTTGAGCAGCTCTGAGGTGTGTTCTTTTAACAGCATTTACTCAAAACGAAATCTCTAACTGTGCTGTCAGCATTTGCCATGAAGGACTTTATTGTTCTGCAAGAGATAGAAATTTAATTGTGTTGAAAAGTGTCATAGTACATATATATATATATATATGTATTTTATGTATATACATTATGAACTAGTAATAATAGCAATTTCCCCTCCATTGCAGTAGATTTCTCTTGCCTAACCACTGCAGTGATGCAGATTTTGCTATGTTTCCAATTGTCTATAATACTAGTCAGAGAAATATCACGAAGTATGTGTTCAGAATGGGGAGCTGAAACCTCAAGCAAACCCTCTGTTTTACAACCTCCATGTACCAGAAATTCCTGAAGTGCCTTGCTCTACTTCTTATTTCCTTTCTTGGCCTCATTAATCCCTTCTTCTCTTACCTCTTATGTCCCTCATGTTTTCCTGCTTTGTTTTTTGCCTTCTTGTTTTCCTGAGTTCCCAGTTTTTTCCTTGTTTTCACCCTGAATCTCTCAGCTGAGGCTAGGACTTTGAAAGCAGAATGGCTGATGTCCCTTTGGGGGTTCTTTCTGCCTTGTTGGTGTTGCCTGCTGTAGAGATGCAGTCTGCAATGGTATGATGATTCTCCTGGTCCTGGAGTTTAGTCCATTACCTAGGAGAGAATATGCTCCCCACTTTCCCTGACCACATGGTCCCCGAGAGCCCCTGAGAAAGACACACAGGGACCACTGGAGAGGGAGAAAAAAAAGAGCACGTTTATTGCTGGTCAGGGGGTTATATGGGCCTTGGAGGGATTCAAAACGCACCAACAGAAAACAAGAGGGGGTTTGGCTCTGGGCCAGTGGGAGTAAGGGGATTTACATTCAGTAGGAAGGGGGTTCAGGTAGCATGCATGTCACAACCTTCCTCCAGAGTCCTGAGACAACAGGGTATTCTGGGAAGAAGAGGCAGTGACTTTGCATAAAGACATTTTAACAAATATTGTGTACATTCAAACAACATTAAAAACATCAGTTGTTAAGGCATTATCAATGGTGTGTTGATCTCTTCACAAATCCATTTCTGGCAGGATTTTCTCCATTCCAGATATTGTAAATGCATCCCCACAGGCTGAAGGCTCCTAAAACCACAAAATCTGTTATCTGGTGCTCTCAGCACTCAAAGTGCTGGTCTCACCATTTCAAATGCCAAAGTACATACTAATAGAAGGAGGAGAATTAGAAGACTGGTCAGATCATTCTTAAAATAGGTATATCAGTAAAATTAACAATGGACATTTCCTGGTCATACCACTTCCTCCACCTTTCTTACTCCTACAACCTCTTGATGAGTGGCTTTGGGAGTTACACCACAGTGCCCCAAAGGGTCTGAATTACTTTTTTTGGTGATGTTTCCAGGTACACACAGCATGTAAAGAGTTGTTGCCAAACAAGTGCCCTCTTGGTCTGTGCAAAGTGTCTGTCATTCCTCCTACTGCTCTGAACAGCATTGATTCTGATGGTAAGTACTGCAAGTAAGTAGCTGTTGTTTCTCTTCCTCTCAGTCACAGTCCCTTCAGCTGACACTGTTAATGCCAGGCTCTGTCAGCTGAAAATTCTGCTTTTGGTGTTGCTGAAAATCCCAACTAGAAGCCATTGCTGAGTGAACTGTTTGCTGAGCTGCAGCTAGTGAAGTTTGTTGAGAGTAACCATATTGCAGAAGCAGTTTGGGAAAGTTGGGGAAGCTGAAAAGTTTGTCATACTGCTAGGAGATGTGTGATACTTGGCAGCATGAGGTGTGGTTCATGCTGGATTCATGGCTGTGCACATTTGGCATTTGCCCAGTGAGTGCCATAAGCACAAGGAAAGTATTAGTGGTTTCATAGCTAGGCTGGGCTGTGGGGTGTTTTTTCCTCTTTCCATCTTCATGGGCAGCTTCACACTTGGCTTTTTCTCCCTCTCCCTTCCCTTTTCCCCAACAGGTTTTTGGAAAGCTACTTGTCCCCCTTCTTGCACAAGTCCTTTGTTGGTCTTCGTCAACTCAAAAAGTGGAGACAACCAAGGTGTAAAATTTCTGCGAAGATTCAAACAGCTGCTGAACCCAGCCCAGGTCTTTGACCTCATGAATGGAGGACCTCACCTTGGGTAGGCAGATACTCTGTGAAAACACGCATTCCTTGTAAATACCAGAGAAGTACAAGGGATTTATTTGGTTAAGCTCATCCTCAAATATAACAAGGAACCTATTCCTCAGAGAAAACGGAACACATCAAAATCTGGAGGGTTTTTCCTCTCTCTGCTTTTAGTGTTATTGATTAGCTTAAACAAAAAATGTTACTGAAAAAGATTATTATTTCCATTCATCAGTAACAGCAGGACAGCTTGAGGCATTTTTCCAGGGGTGTTCCAGAAACACTCCCCTGGAAGAAGACCAAGTATAGGAAGCTTGAATACAGAAGAGAACGTGTCAGCAAACAGACTTGTAGCAGACATCCTGATGTACTGCTCAGGAGAGTGAATTTCACACAAGTGAACAGAATAGAAAATTAGTATTGTCAAAATGAGATTTATCAAGAAATAACTTACCTGGGAAGTATGTGAAACTTCCATCCCTTAAAGATTTTATGGTGAAATCTCTTAAGAGTGCATTCGATAAAGTTGTTTCTGCCCTGGGATCTTAGTGGCATTTCAGACTTTTTACTTAGAATATCTGTGGATTAAAAAAAAAAGTGATAGCTGTGGAATAAATTTCTCTAGTGTATTTCTACAACTCTGATTTAAAAACTACCAAACATTTAGTCTTTAGTTTTCCCGCGTCCAAATCTTTTTCTGTTGCATCGGATTTGAGTAACTTTTGGTTTTAAGTGGTGCTCTTTATAAAGAGTCAACATAAATTTCCCTCTTCTTTTTTCTGTCTGTGACTCCAAGTCTTTGACTAGGTCAGGGGGCCAATTCTGGGAGTGTCCACTCCTGGATGAGTGACCGTTGGGTTCTGCTCTCCTGAGAATTCCTGTGTTCTTTGCCATAGCACGTTGCAAAACACTGGCATTTAAAATTGCAGTATGCTGTCCAAGGGATGTGTTTGGCTGAAAACTAATTTACAGAAGACTTGTAAAATTCTTTTTCTTGTTCCCTTCCCCAGCTGGACTGACTGGAGAGAGGAGTTGTGCTTTTAAGCAGGAGAGAATGGAAGGAAGGGAATAAATTTCTCAATCTGTGGTGCACAGCTTCTAAAACAGCTGCTCTTCTATGCTCTCTTAAAAAGGAAATGATGGTATAGGGTAAAGGCTGCTTCTTGATAATTTAAATATTTACAGCTGGTGCCAGTCAGACTCTACCATAAGATCTTGTCATTTCTGCTAACCATTTTTTGTGTCAACAATGCTTGGTAAAATTTTTGTGTGCTCCAGCAAATCTTGTTTAGGTAATAATAAAAAACATACATACAAAACCAAAATATAAGCAGGTCTTGAAGATATTCAGTAAGAAGCACAGTTTCCAACAGCTTAAGGAGAGGTTGTTTTTATTTTTGTGGAAAGGGTGAATGGAGAAACTCACACTGATGAGCTGTTTGCTTGCCAGCAGGACAGACAAGGCACAGAGCATTGGTCTTGCATTCCCAGAAGGACTAAAGCTTGTGAGGCTTTACATCCTCCTGCAGTTGTCTCCTTGTTGAATAACTGCATGAAGTTCCCCTCTTGAAGCTTTGCTTTGATTGTGTGGCCTCAGTGTGAAGGTAGTGATATCAAAGCACTCCAACAGTGTCAGGTAACTAGTGTGAGCCTGAATGCAGCAAGGCTGCAAAAAGGAGTTAATTCAATGGATAATCAGCTATCACATGCTTGTTTCCTCTTCTGTACAGACAAAAGTGCCCTGCTTTATTTAGTAGAGGAGCATGCCTGGGAGATACTTCTGTAGTGAATAGCCATTGTAAATTGCTTAGCTGTATTTATAGTTCCTTAATTATAATCATTCTAATTTGTCTTTAGTCTGACAGTGACCTGTATTCATTGCAAAATCAGAGTCTACAATAAGCAAAGTTGCCACATTCATTACCTACATTGGAATTGTTTATAATTTCTTTCTGTAGCAGCTGATTGTTTTTCCCTCTTGCTTTTTTCTTTCTCTCCTCTGTAGTTTACGCTTATTTCAGAAATTTGACACCTTCCGGATCCTGGTTTGTGGTGGGGATGGAAGTGTTGGCTGGGTTCTCTCTGAAATTGATAGCCTCAACCTTCACAAGCAGGTACCTGCCCAGGAGCTTGGTGGGGTGAAGGAACGAAGTAACAACAGCGTGGGCTGAGGAGGCTTTTCTTGAGCATGCAGCTGTAGTTTGGCCCAGGACTGAAGCTGCTGGAAGCTTACCACAGCTGTTCTCTGCAAGAGGCAGGAATGGATTAATTCATTATTCTTGTCTCCAGTGCTCCTCCACAAGATCCAGCTTCTGGAGTACTCCTGATCCATTGCCAGCAGAGACATACTCTGCAAGGGCTGCAGTTAAAAAACTTGGGAGTTCCACATGCCTTTTTCTCCTCACCTCTTCCTTTCATTCTCGAGATGTAATTTCTGAGTCTTGTCTTAGGCAGAAACTTCATTGCAGTGGAGTACCATAGAATGTTTTAGTTTCCATTTGTCTGGGAGCTCTCTTTGCTAATTTTACAGAAAGACAATAGCACCACCTGATGGTTACATACAAACCTCTATAGGAGGGGTTACTTCAGTGAGGTGCTCCTTCAGGTGGTAGCTGTAAAATACTCCTCTGCCAGTTAACAACTAAGAGCAGAGGAAATTTTTTTTTATTTCCCTGCTCTCCTGTTTTTTTCCCCATCCAGTTACTTTTTTCCCTTCCTGATTCTCAGTGACTGGTGTGTTAAGGTATCAGTCATGTTACTTATGGCTGTTCCTGGCTTGTTGTTTTCCCATTTGAACATCACTTTTCCTTTTCTCTAATGCAGTGCCAGCTGGGAGTGCTACCCTTGGGAACAGGGAATGACCTTGCCCGTGTGTTAGGCTGGGGGTCTGCTTGTGATGATGATACGCAGCTCCCACAGATCCTGGAGAAGCTGGAGAGGGCCAGTACCAAAATGCTGGACAGGTGAGTAACCATCACTAACATCCTTTGCTGTTCAAGAATTGTGTGAAAAAATCCTTCCAGTGGAGAACTGAGCAGTCTTGATTCTGCCACGCTGATGGACCTCTTGCTAATGCCACTGTCACCCTCTAGCAACAAAAAGTGGTGTGGCTTTTCATGTCACTGCTGCAGAACAGTAAGAAGTGAAATTGTCTGATGTCCTGTGTCCTTTCTTCTGTTCCAGAGTTCACATCAATTGAATTTGTCACCCTTAAAGTCATGATTTATTTTTTAAGTAAGTTTTTCTTGGTAAACATGAATGGATTTGTTTTGAGTTTGGCTTAGAAATGAAAGCTGAATGCAGAAGTGGATGTCTACTCTTCGTATTGATACTTCCTGTATATCTTTGTACATGTAAAAATGCTTCTTGTCTTTAGAGTTGAATCTTGGCATCTCTTATGTTGAATTGAGTAGTACCCATAGAATTTCTGTGGAAAGGGAAGAAGTACAGAGAGGTTCCAGGTGCCATAGAGTATTTTTGTATCTTGTCATCCTTCCCTCTTCTCCAGTTCAGCCCCTTTGCGTTTCCATTGCAACTCTGTGGGTTCTTTATATCCATCACGGCCCCTCATAGTGTAATTTATTCTGTTTTGTCCTTTCGATAAAGGAGGAAAACATCGGCATTATAGTGACAAGTGTGGTTTTCAACAGGTGGAGCATCATGGTGTATGAAACCAAACTCCCTCGCCAAGCCTTCACTTCCACAGTCACTGAGGATTTCAGCGAGGATTCAGAGGTACCTCCCGGGATGAAGAGGGCAGGGAACTGGAGCACTAGCCTTGGAGCAGATGGGATGGGAGGCAGTGGTTGAGCTCCAGTGGAACAGACCTGAGCTGTGGCTTGTGTGCTGCCAGAGCTGCAAAGATCTGGTGCTTTAAGTCAATGAAGTATTACGAAGAAGTATGCAGGTTGGGTCACCAGAGCCCACAATGAGGGATGAGGAGAAGGTCCTTCGGAACAGGACAGAAAGGAAACGACTGACTTTTATTTGCTGTCATGACGTCAAGTTGTTGAAATAGTGGCAAGCTGCATAGCAGTCACAAAAAGTGCTTTTAGATCTGCAGTTGATCAGAGGCTCTAAGAACTGCACTGCTGGGGGTTTCTAGGTTCAGAATTAGTTTATTCATCAGATTCAGGTCTTCAGTGAATAACAGAGCCCTGGACTATGGAACTTGTCCAGGGCAAAAAGAACCTATAGAGTGATAGGTACTCTCTGGGGAGCCAGGGTTACACAGCTTATGTTGTAATGTTGGGAAGCAGCACCCCAGTGGCTTGTTTCTGACTGTCAACAGGTGCAGAAAATTCTCTGCTATGAGGACTCTGTGGCTGCTCATTTGTCCAAAATTTTGACTTCTGACCAACATTCAGTGGTCATTTCCTCAGCCAAGTGAGTACTTAAGAGTACAACTGCTCTAAGTGAAAGCTGCACTGTGAAGATGTGAGACAATTCCTTGCATGACTTCATTTTCACTCCCTCCTTTGTCCAGGGTGCTTTGTGAGACAGTGAAGGATTTTGTGGCTCGAGTAGGGAAAGCCTATGAGAAAGCAACGGAAAGCTCAGAGGAATCAGAGGTCATGACCAGGAAGGTAAAATTTAACAAATTGTTTGGGTTTCTACTTCTGAAGTGTAAAACTGCTCTGTTTTCAGAGAACTAGGACAGCAGCAGTTCAAGAGGCACTAAAAGAATGAGCTACCCAGGCTACTGTTAGTCCTGCTCCAATGTTGTTCCTCTCCTTGTAGTGCTGTGTCCTGAAGGAGAAACTGGACTCATTGCTGAAGACTCTGAATGACGAATCTCAAGCATCTTCATCTCTGCCAAACCCTCCTCCCACCATTGCAGAGGAAGCCGAGGATGGGGATGGGTCGGGCAGTGCCTGTGACTCCTCGAGTGAGCGGTCGGTGAGCTCGTCCTGCACCGCCCGGCCCCAGATATTCCGGCCCCGGGAGCAGCTCATGCTGAGAGCCAACAGCCTGAAAAAGGCCATTCGTCAGATCATAGAGCATGCAGAGAAAGGTGAAGTGTCAGGAGTGCTGCTTGGCACTTCCTGCAGACCCTTGAGAAGAATACATTGTCTTTGTTCCAGGGAGCAGTAGGGTTCTTTAGTGACCACAGCTCTCCTGAGGTAGGCTCAGTAAGTCTGGCGATTTAGTTTCAGTGTCATTTCTGCCAAGCCCACCTGTTGGAAACATTGCTTTGTAAATGAGCCAGTAGATGAAGGTATGTTCTCTCCCATCGAGTTGGTTTAGGAAGTTCCATCCCTCCCACACTCTTAATTTGCATTTGCTGTCTGTCCCCACCCATATCACAATTGTGTCAGTGCAGCTGTTTGTGTGGCCTTACTGTAAAACAGAACTGAAAATACTTGGGAAGAAAGTAAGTGTTTTAACTTGGATTGCTTCAGAAATCTCCTTACAGCAGAGCCCAGCAAAACATTGCTGTGGCACAACTGCATGAGCAGGTAAGAACTTCTTAAACAAGTTTTGTCCTTGGGCAGAACTTACAATACTGCTCCTTTGGTACACATCAGTTCTGTTCTGATATTAACTTCTTAGGCAGGTGATGCTCTTCTCCACACCTTGACCTGGCTCTCTCCAGGCACACCCCCCATAGCTCAAAGTTTGGTTTCCTTTGAAAGGAAAGGCTTTGAGCCAACAGCCTGCTTCTGGTGAAATAGGGGCCTTGGCCTCACTGCTGCTCCACTTTGCTGCTGCTTACCTTAGGCCAGTTTGATGTTTGCAGAGTTTTTTGGAGCCCAAGCAATTTGCTTAATCCAACCAGAAGTGTTTCTACTTCTGCTGGTCTAGTGGGTTGGAGTGCCTTGTGTGTAGTTTTGATGAACTCTAGTCTGCACAAGTGAGGGGAAGGGACTGAAAGAAGGGGGGCTCATCCCCCTGTGGAGGCAGGGAGCTGGTAGAGCAGCTGAGGTCAGTTTAGAGCCATGTCGTGGCAGGGGCTCCTGGGGAGGAAAAGGCCTGTTGATTACGCATGCAGGGGACATTTTGATTTCTTTAGAGGCAGCATGCTAGTGTTTAAATTACCAGCTCTCCAGCAAATTCCAGTTACATTTCAGAAGTGTTTGTTCAACTTTGCCAAACTGTTTTTCTTCCTCCAAAGTATGTAATCTGATTCTTCCCTCTGTTTGTATTGGGTTTTACCAACTGCTCTTTTCTTCCTCCTCTATTATATGGGTCTAAGTGCCCTTTTCAAGTGGCTTATGTTATTGTGCCACTACAGATTAAGCAAACAGAAAATCACTTCATGTCTGTCTGGTTGGAATTCCTGGCAACATCTAAATGCAAATAATGGAAGCCCATCACCTGTAGCTCAGTTTATATCTCAGGATGCCCGAGTACCTGTGACATTAAAGGACATTTCTATTTAGACCCTCACTGCTAAAGAGCTCAGCAAAGTAAACAAGGAGGTTAAGCCAGCCTAGTTCCAAAAGCTCTCCAGAGCAGAGCTTAGTTGAGACAAATGATAAAGGAAAGCTTTTTGTTATTCCTGTTCTTTCCTTTAAGGAAGTGGAACATGTAGAGTCCGATCCTGTTGTTATTTACATTAGTGGGAGGTGTTCCTTGCTGGAAGAGCTGTGAGGCACTCACCTACTTCATCTCTCCGTACAGCTGTAGATGAGCAGAATGCCCAGACCCAGGAGCAAGAGGGCTTCCTCCTTAGTCTGTCATCCTCTGAGGAGGGCAAGGAGCTGAGGAATGAGGAGAAAATGTCCCTGCAGTCATCACACAGCAGCAGCTATGGAGTGTGCAAGGGGAGGAGGAAAGGTACTGCTCTGGGGCTGCCACCAGGCAGGTCTTGCCTGTCCATTCCAGTTCTGCTAGTTGTAAAAAAGAGAGGGGGGTATTATTACATGCATTACCTGCTGTGTTGTGTTTTTCTCTAATTTTTGCATGATTGCCCTTCAGGCCCTGCATGCTTCTGTGCTCTAGCCTGTGCATTATACACCCCACTTTTTGCTACATCTCTGATAGCTGGTCTGTGATCTTAGCATATGAAGCCTCAGAGTCAGGAATATTCTTGCGCCTTAGTCTGGGTTCTCCTGGCTTTCAGTGCATGGACAAGGATGGTCTTGAGCATTTTTCATGTCATTTACTTGGCGACATGTGCCTGCCATCCTTTGCAGATGACAGAGAACAGCAGCCAGTTTGCTTTGATAACTGTATTACGTGAGTAATTTGTTAGAGATCCTTGACCACTGCAGACATATTTGAAACTTCCCTGAGTATTGATTGGGAGCCAAATACCCTGTCTTACTCTGCTGGCATCAGCTTTTTCTCATCTTGATTTGTAATACTTTTCATGTGGCATTTAGGTGCTGCTAGTCTGTGTGGTTTTCTGGCACGACATATGTGACATCTTTGTCTCTTAATGACTGGTTCTGTCAACTCTGTTTTCTGGGGGCTAAGGTGTTTTGCTGTTGAGTGATTCCTGAGCCAGTCTTGCTGTGTTGGTGTGCTGGTTGGGATCACAGCATTGTGTTTGTCAATAGCTGTGTTTGTGTTGTGTTTTACAGCATCCAAATCTCCTTGCGAAAGACTAATAAACAAAGGAAATTTGTCGCTGGGCAGCTCTGCATCTCTTCCTCCACAGACAGGAAACCGGGACAACCTGCCAATGCTGAACACAAAAATCTTCTACCCAAGTAAGTGTAACACCCACCTCTTCCCAGTGAGGCAGCCAACTGGATCAGGGGCGACAGTAGCACAGGCTGCAGTCCCCACATAAGAACATGAAATTTTCCTGCCAGATGTTCTTTTTTGCAGGGTTGACTTGGAGAGAAATCCCCTTGTAGATAATTTCAAGTGGAGGCTTGAAGTGAGCTTTGAAGTTAGTTTCCAATTTGTAGCTAAGACCTCGGCACAGGTTGTTATTAACACTGTGAAGTGGCAGAATTTAGATGCCAATTGCAAGGAGATACTGATCTCAAAGTAACCTAGAGAAGGGGTGATATGGGAAAGGTTTATGAAGAGTGGCAGCCATAGGCTGAAAGCAGCAGTCCCTTCATGTGTGGACTGAAGTCACTGAAAGTGCACAGAGCCACCAGAATTCCCACTTTTCCCTGCCACTGTGGCAGTGTCCTTGTACCTCTTCCCCCAGATTACTTGTTTGAATTGCTTCTTCTGAAAGCAGGTAATTTCCTTTCTCTCTGACAAACCTATTGTTTCTGGCTCACCAGTTAATAATTTAAGAAGCAGGACAGAGTAGTTCTTTAACAACTTGGATAATAACTTCACTCTTACGCCTTTCTCTTTGCTCCCTGGAGGAGGGATGTTGCATATCTCCCCCGGAACAAAACGGCTACTGCAGAGAATACAGTCCTATTTCCCTTTTCCATGTTTCTGTACAACTGTGCTGCTGGCCTTAGGCAATACACCATCAGGCAGATACCCTGCAGGCAGCCCCAGAAACCCTTCTCCTTGTCAAAAGAGCTAAGACTCTGGAGTGGAAGAAAGCACTAATGCTATTTGCTTTCTCCATGAATGACAGGGCAGAATATATTAACTCTTGTTATCTTGTCATGGAGATCGAAGTTACCTGTTTTCTGCTTATTATTAGTCATGCTCTTCTCTGTGGTCAATTTTCCTACAGATATCCGTGCTGGCATGTCTGGTTCTTTGCCTGGGAGCTCTGTCATCAGCCGATTGCTGATCCACGCTGATCCCTTTAACTCTGAGCCTGAAAATCTGTGAGTATGTGTAGGAGCTTGAAGGGAGGGAGTAGGCATTTCCAAATGGACCTCGGGAGAAGCAGATTAGTGTCTAGAGCAGAGTAAGACTGCAGCAGCCCTGTGTTGCATGACTGGTTCACATGCTGGGTGCCAGGGCATGGCAGCTTAGGGAGTTACACGTGCAGTGACACATCTGTCACAGTTGGGCTTGATGGTGTTTTCCAACCTAAGTGACTCTGGGATTCTGTGTGAGATACACACCAAATGGTACATAGACTTACGAATGGGAGTTTTGGTTCTTCTGTTTGACAGTGAGTGTTACACAGAGAAGTGTGTCATGAATAATTACTTTGGAATTGGACTGGATGCAAAGATTTCTTTGGATTTCAACAACAAACGTGATGAGCACCCAGAGAAATGCAGGTGGGTTTGGCTTTTACCTTTGGATTGATGGTAGAAGTGACTGAAACCACTTCATGCATCTGTGTGGTTTGGAAGCTGACTGTGTGCAAGTGTGCTGAATAGGTGTATTGTCCTCCTCTGAGGCTCGAAATCATGATGGAGGAGACAAGTTACTGATTTATTACTGATTTATTATGCCCTAAGGTCTTTAAGTAGCTTTATTGGTGTCGATTGAGCACATTGGTTCATTTTATGTCATCTCACAGATTTTTCTCCTGGGCTATTTAGCCATGAGAGAAGCATATCTCAGCTCTCAATGCCACAGAAGCTGGTTTTGGCCTTGATCCTGACTTAATACAAACCATAGATTTGGCCTTTTGAATACCTGGGCAACTGCAGAGTGCTTTGTGTAGCCTGGAATAGGTACTTGAGCTCATATGACCAAGCACTGTTGATGTCCTGGTGTATGAGATTGATTAGTTCAGTTCCAGAGCAGGCTGTGTATGTTCCTGGTAGTGTGTTACTCAGTCATCCTCAGTTCCTACCTGACATGTATTTAAAGGGAAGTAGTTTCCTAGCACAAATGGTGACCACTCAGAGTACTTGACCCTTCTGGAGGCAAAGCACCTTTGTGTTCTAGGACTCAGCAGGTGCCATTTCAATATGAGGGTTTTATTCCTTCTTAGTGAAAGGATGAATGTCTGTGCTGACTATTTTCTCTTTTGATTGGCCCTCTTAGAAGTCGTACAAAGAATATGATGTGGTACGGAGTATTGGGGACCAAGGAGCTGCTGCACAGAACATATAAAAACCTGGAGCAGAAAGTCTTGCTGGAGGTGAGGAGTTAGCATGCTCTTCTGTTCCTAAAACTGCAATGTGTAATTGCATCTCCTTTGGGCACTGTGACTTTGCCATGGTGATTCTACTTTGTGATGTTTGCCTTTGTGATACAACTAAAAGTGGCTTTTCCTGGTTCTGGAGGATAACTTGTATTCTCAGACCAGAAGGAAAGTATCATCCTGCTGGAAAGTATTTGCTGTTTCTAGCTCAGTGTTCAGCATGGATAAGATTGTTATGGTACATGTGGTATCTCATGTGAATACATCATTGTAGATAGTAGGTGCAGTGGAAAGCCCTTGATTTAACTGTCCTATAATGTGCATCAACCTGGAAAAGAAGTCCTGTTGTATAGGCCATGTGCAACATAAACAGGTAACTTGCAGGAGGAGACCCTCATCACATAGGTGTCTCATGAGTTTTATTTCCCTTTCTGAAGGAATAAACTAAGAGGTTTTGCCAAGCCTCTCAGGTGTTTGCTATTCCTGTCAGAGGAAAGGAAGCAACAGTATCTCTCTAAAAGCCACATCTGCCAAAAAAGACCTGACTCTTGAGACTTGAGTGGATAGGCCGAAAATAAATGGGAAGAAACCTGAATTCATGTATTACTAAGCTATGCAGGCTGTTTTCTTTTCGTAGGGCATATGCTCTGGCAGGAGGGTCTCTCTCCTGCTGGGCTGAAAACTATGTTGCCTTCTTTTCTTTGCAGTGTGATGGGAGGCCAATCCCTCTGCCCAGTCTCCAGGGAATTGCTGTACTCAACATTCCCAGCTATGCAGGAGGCACAAACTTCTGGGGAGGAACAAAGGAAGACGATGTGAGTATTCTCTAAGGCAATCCAGGAAATGTTTCTATTTACTGTTGCTTTGAAGTCACAGCCCCTGGGAATATGTGCTTGAAAGAAGAGGGCAAGAGGCCTGTCTGCTTGTACTTTCTGTGGGAAGTGGGTAAGATACTGGAATTCAGTCTTCAGCAGCTTCATAGCTAGGCAGTCTGTCATGATTCAGAAGAAACATCACTGGACCATTTGGACCTGCAGGAAGTGCTTTAGGTTGACCTTGTCCCCAGAGACTGGCTGAGAAGTAAAGCCCCTTGAAGGCAAAGGCAGGTAGATCTACTCAGAAATGTGGAAATGAAGGAGTGCCTCCTCTGCAAACAATAACTCTTATCTTGTGTGTCTGCATTATACTTCTGCAATTGGAAGCACAGTGGGACTATCAAGCCTGGTTTTTCTCCCTCCTAGCTCACTGCAGATCGCCACCTTCAAGTCTTGTTAGTTTTATACAGATTAAAGGGCACATTTGAAAACCGATTCCCAGTTCTGCACCAGCGGGGTAAAGTAAAGCTCTCCAACCGAGCTGTGTCAGCTGAATTTTCTCTCCCCTGTATCTGACAGACATTCACAGCCCCTTCCTTTGATGACAAGATTTTGGAGGTGGTGGCCGTGTTTGGTAGCATGCAGATGGCAGTGTCACGCGTGATCAACCTGCAGCACCACCGCATTGCACAGGTATCAGTTGCTTTTGTGAGCTTTTTGTGCCTGCCCCCTCTCCAGCTGGTGACTTGTGGGCCAGTTTCAGTAAGTAATGCCCTCCTTTGTGCTCTCTCTGGTCCATGGAAAGAGCATCCACCAGGGCCAGAAATGAGTATGTTCAGTGGCAATTTGAGCATGGAGTTGTTGCTAGCATTCACTGTCATAGGAGTTAGACCAACAACTCAAAATACAGATTAGTCCAAAGACACAGCAGGTGCTTCCTGCTGCTCAAGGGCAGAGTGTGCCTTGCTGCCCACTCACAGATGCCTCAAGCTGCACAAAGCTACAGCATGTGAGGAAGGGCTTTGCAAAGGCAGAGAATGGCTCATGCATTTGGAAAACCCAACATTTTAGAGCTTTTCTGCGGTCACTTCTTGCAGTGTCGGACGGTGAAGATAGCAATTCTTGGAGAAGAGGGAGTTCCTGTGCAAGTGGATGGAGAAGCCTGGATCCAGCCTCCAGGTTACATTTGGATTGTTCATAAGAACAGGGCACAGACCCTCACCCGAGACAGGGTAAGAGCAGTCCTGCATACACTGTGCAGCACACACATGTTTTTATGTCTCATATTTCTGGAGAATGTGGCAACAGCCACATGTCAGTGTTATATTTGTGATTGCAAGGAGCTTATTTTGTTGCACATCATCAAACTTTGGGAAAGAATATGATTAGACTTGCTATCACCACTTCAGAACTGCAACTGCCATAAATAAGTTTGTTTATGCAAGCTTATTTTACTTCCTTTTTTAGATGCCTGGTGACAGTGTTTCTTAACACATTTGCATGCTGTTTTTCCACAGAGTGCCTGCCTTGCCAAGTACCATGGATTGTCTAGATTCAGCTGGTCAATGTCTTAATTTCTCATTACTGTTCAGTATGTGGCTTATACCTCACTGACCATGTAAAGCAGCATCTTATGCCTTGTTCAGAAGTGTGTGTTAGTCTCATCTCACAATTTTCAAATATATGTGATGAGTACCAGCAGATAAGGAAGCCTCCTTTCTCTTTTATTGTTTGACTGAGTGGTGGTAAGCCAAAGGAGAGGATAAAGGCCTTGCTGTGGCACAAACAGGCTTTATGTTCCTCCCAATTTTGTGACTGTTCATGCATAAACTGTTAAGTTGAGAGCAGCTCTTAATACCCTTTTACTCAGCTTCCAGAACAAATCAAGGTCCTCTGCAAAGGACTCCTCTGCTGAATTAAAAGAAAAGAGAGAAGAGCAAAGAGGGAAAGGGAAAGCAGTCTGATACAGGCAGGAAGTTACAAACATGATGGTATGAACAGAAAGCAGAGGTGGGCATACAAAGCCACTGTCATGGTAGGGCAGTTGCACCTCAGATCTCTCGAGCTGAGAGAGAAGAGTGGGTGTTGATCGTAGAACCACAGAATGGTTTGGGTTGGAAGGGACCTTAAAGGTCATCTAGTCCAACACCCCTGCTATGGGCAGGAACACCTTCCCCTAGACCCGGTTACTTAAATCCCTATCCAACCTGACCATATGGAGAAGGCTGACCTGACAAAATGCCAAGTGCCTATCACAGAGTCAGAGCCCTCCCAACTCGGAGGGAAAGGGAGAAAAAACCCTAAAACTTAAAATAGCAAACCTTTTATATTTACACAGAAGAGTGAAAATTAAGAGCTAAATGCGATATATGCAAATAACTCCCCACTAGTCACTCAATAATACAGATTTCACCACCCCAGCCACAAAACACTCCAAAAGACACCTCCCAAGAGACACTCAGCAAGAGAGGAGAGAAAACCAATGATAGAGAAACATTTACTTCCCAAACTAAAACAACTTCAAGTAGTGGTGAGGCCAATCACTCCCAGCACA
Organism: Pithys albifrons albifrons; assembly: GCF_047495875.1. Taxonomy (NCBI): domain Eukaryota; kingdom Metazoa; phylum Chordata; class Aves; order Passeriformes; family Thamnophilidae; genus Pithys; species Pithys albifrons. Next base: position 966,158 of record NC_092468.1, on the reverse strand, counting down.
GTGGTAGCAAGTACACACAGCACTCAGCTATGAAGGGAAAAGAGGACTAGGCACTTCCTACACCTCCTTTTATATCTCAGTTTGCATCATCGGGTATGAAATATTCCTTTGGTTGCTTAAGTCAAGTGACAGACTGTCCCTTCTGATCTACATAACACTATTCAAGGCCTACTCAAATTAAGGTCTAATCTAAGCTTAGCTAAAACTAAAACTAAAACTGAGGCCTACCTAGGCCGAAACTACCACACCATGAATGTTGCCAGAGATGGGCCAGCAACCACCTCCCTGGGCAACCTGTGCCTGTGTTTCATACTGCTCATCATAGGAAATTTCTGCCTTGTATCTGGTCTCAATCTGCCCTCTTTTAGTTCAAAGGGTGTCCTGTCACCCCTTGATGCGAGTGTTGTGGAGAGGAGGAGACAGGAATAGTGCACAGAGTCTTTCACGGAGGGTAAAAGCTTCTGCAGAGTCACACCGACACTTGGAGGGGGAGTGACTGAAAGAGATAGAGTGCAAGTGGGAACAGGATTCCTGCTGAACAGGTAAAGGATGGGAAAAAAGGAGAGGCAGCTTACATGTGGGTGTGGTGGGAAAGGTGGAGTGAAGCACAAGAGGAAGATGGGCACAGCAGTCCCTTCTGAGTGTGCTGTGTGTTGGGCCATCTGAAGCCATAGCTATGGTTGTGCCATCCCATTCATTCCTCTCTACCTGCAGACGTGGTTTTGCCACTGAGGAAGAGATTTCAGTTTTTACAGAGGAGCACAGCTTTGTCTTGGCCATGGGCTTATCCTTGTTTTTCCTGCTGTCCCTTTGATGATCATGGCACACACCTTCCTTCACGGAACAAGCCTGTCCCATACAGTTGATGAAGTGGGGTCCTCACTTCATGCATGTGACCCTGTACCTTTGGTAACATTTTTCAATTATGGTTTTGGATATATAGTTACCTAAACTGAAGATGGAAAAACTCAAATTCCCTTGTTTGGCCTCATCTAGACCACTCAAGAGTCATCAGCAGGACTGAGACCAGTAGGTAGCTCCCCTGTAGGAGGGACAGTAGGGCAAGGGAATGCTTTACCACAGAGCGCCACAGTTTTCATTCTCAGTGTGTTCAGTTTTGATCCTTTTCTGTTGGATCTGTTTTGCTTCTTCCCCCACCAGTAGCTGCTGCCAGCAGGAATATCAGTAAGGGTGCAAACAGGACAGGTCCTAGCTTGTCCCACCAGTAACTAGGGAAGCCCAGTTCACTTCCAGATAAGGAGCCTTGGACATTTTTAATTTCAAGCCCTGAGGTGTCACAATAGTACTGAAGTGTAGAGGTGATATAGCTGCCCAAAGAAAAGGCTGCCACCAGTAGGAAGTGAGTGGATTTTACTAGTCTGGCCCTTGAAACTGGCCTAACAATTTTGACTCAAACTATGTGTAAGCAAAAAGTAAGCCAAGGCAGGCATGCAGCGTGGAAAACTTCAGGCCAACCAGCTAGTTAGCAAAGTTCTAAGCAGCTCAGCAACTGGGTCCTTCAGTAAAAAGTGTCTGTACCAGATTTGCATGTTTTACCGGCATAGGCACAGTCATTGGGGTTTTATAGGAGCTTCACAAGGTACCTGATAGTTTGCTTGCTGTATTTTTAGGCATTTGAGAGCACCCTCAAGTCCTGGGAGGACAAACAGAAGTGTGAGTTGTCCCGGCCCTCCTCTTTCTCTCTACAACCAGAGATCATGTCTGAAGAGGAATCCACTCAGATCAACCAGTTTGGTCAAGCTGCAGGTGCTCTGATCCACAGGTGCGACACAACTTGCTTTTGGTGATAGAGCCCTGCTTTAGGGCTTGAAGTTCTTGTCCTATTTTCTGTTCCTGGAGATGTTCCTGTTCACTCTTACCCTCTGCAGTACTGGTCCACGTTGCTGGGAGTAGCCTTATTCATTATGGACTGTCCCAGCTGCACAAGGACTGAAGTTGAATGAACTTTCTAAGGCCATTCTGAGCAAACATGCATCCTTTAATCCTGAAAGAACCCATTATCTTTGAATATAAATTACTTTTTATCAGGGAAAGAAACAAAAGCCTCTCTAAGAGCTCAAATGACAACCTGGGTTCCTGTAACCCTCATGCCCAGCAGAGATTTTTTGGAAGAAATCACTGTATGGTTATCTGTTCATCCTTTAGTCAAGCATTTTGCACCTTGGTCTGAACTTCTGAGAGGAAATTCCCATTGTCATCAGAGAAGTGTTAATTAAGCTGCCATAAGTGCTTCACTTCACCATGGCCATACTAAAATGTCTTTCACTTCACCTTTCACTTCACCATGGCCATACTAAAATGTCTGCGTTGTATCTCACGCTGATCCCAATTTGTGTGCAGAATAGAACATGCACCTGGAGTTGTGTCTGTGAGACCTGCCTCTGTGTGCTCACTGTGGGGCAGAGCTGCCCTGCTTTGCCAGGGACTGTGCCCCTCCTATTCTCCAGCCCTGCCCATGTTGCTTGGGTGGGTGTTAGGAGGAGATACCCCCCAGTCAGAAGAGATCTCCTGCTTTGAGCGTGTTCTGATGCAATCTGTAATTCTCTCTTTAGCATTCGGGAAATAGCCCAGTCTTACCAGGACATGGAACAGGAGCTTGCCCATGCTGTCAATGCCAGCTCCAAGTCTATGGACAAAGTCTACGCTAAATCCAAGTCTACAGAGGTACTTCACTCACTTGGCATCTCCCATTTTGTCCTTGCTCCATAGCTTCTGGTTTTTCTTTCTGATTGACCAAAAGTAGCCCTGCTTGTCTAAGATCTCTTCATTTTGACTGCTCAGACCTCTGCACTTCTGGGTTTAACTTGTGCATGAATTGCTTCCCTGCAGGGTCTGAACTGCAGCCTCGTAGTAGAGATGGTGAATAATGTCAAAGCCCTGCACAACGAGACAGAGCTGCTGCTGGCAGGCAAGATGGCTCTGGTAAGGAGCACAGAGCAGGAGGAAAGCAGCCTCTGTCTTCCTCCCCTTTCCTCCTGTTGCCTTGACGTAATATTTGGCTGGTCTTGGGCTTCCTTGTCTTTGTAACTCTGAAAGTCAGGTTAAATGTTATCATCCAGGAATTAGGATGGTTTTGCTGTGTGGGCATGATGAGCAGTTAAGGTAGATTCTGTGGAGTTTGGAACTCAGAAAATATGAGAATCATTGACTTGGTAAGGTCAGGGCAGGGTGCCTGCTGTGCACTTCCTTTTGAAAGGAGGAACTGCTTTGTTAGATAGGAATCCTGAGGCAAGGACCTGGCTGTACCTTCCACCATGTAGCTTTTAACTCTGCTGTACTTCCATTTCTGATCCAGCAATTAGATCCTCCTCAGAAGGAGCAGCTCCAGGCAGCCCTGGCAGACATGGACCTCCAGCTGAGGAAACTGGCAGACATCCCGTGGCTGTGGCAGCTTATAGAACCCTGTGATGAGGAGGTGAGGAGGACCAGGGCTATTTTTTCCCAGCTGTTCTCTTTTTCCCTACTTGGCTGTGAGTGTTTGACTTCCTGAGACTATATGACTGGTGTAAGAAAACATCATTAAGAAGGAAATTTGACTCCCTAGACCTAAAGAAAGTAATTTCCCGCTAAAATTTCTTGTGTGACATGGGATCAACTTTTCTGCTTTCTTTCCTTTCTTGATCAGAAGGAATTTAGAACTTTTTTCCTCTCTCTTACAAGGTCATGGAGCTGAGCTTGACCATGGTTGTTGTCCAGTCCAATCAATTTGTGACTGTGAGGCTGATTTTCCCTTTCTGTCCTTGCAGAATCAGATGCTGGATTATTCTAAACGCAGCCGCAGTGGCAAGTTCCGCCTGGTGACCAAGTTTAAGAAGGAGAAGAACAACAAAAATAAGGAGACTCATAGTAGCATGGGACTGCCGGGTACCAAGTCTGCTCATTCACTGTGTCTCTTTGTCACACTGGTGTGGTCACACCACTGCCTATTCTCTGTCTGGCTCCTCACACATTCTCTCCTCCTCTATTTCACCTGTGTCTGCCTTTTGGAGGTCTACTCCATCGTCTTCATGTGGCAGAGTAGGTTATTGCTCCCTTCCAAGTCATGATCCCCCAGTACCACACAAACATTCCTGAGCAGGAACAGGAGGTACCCTCTGAAGAATTCTCTCTACATCCTACAGATTTCCAGGGATGTTTAGGGATGTGAATTTGAGGATTCTGGCATTTTAAGTATCAAAATGACTGTGGGGCCCAAGTCCGCATAACTCCAGTCTTTTCACTGCTGATTCTGTGTGATATGGTAAATGATGTTTTTCTCATTGATTCACCTTCAGGCTTTAACAAATTTCGTGTCTATTTGGTTGGGGATCAGCATCAACACAGGCGCACCCTGACCTTTAATTCTACTGGTCAGTAGATAAAAACTGGCCATGAATCAACAAATTGCTATTCAAGATGCTTTCTCTCCAAATTTGGGTTAGTTGATTTTTGGTTTATGCTCTCCTTATGAAGGCTTTCTTCTAAAATTCAGAAATACTACCTGTTCTGTGGGCCCCTGGGTCCTGTCTTCTGCCGTGGAGTTGTGGGTAGTCTTCTTCTGACTGACAGCTGGTGTTCATTTGTTGCCTCCTAGAACTTGGAAGCTTTATTATTCTCTTATTTAGAGGCTGTGCAAGAAGGTGGAAGTCTAAACCTCTAAACTCTTCCTCTTTCCTTCAGACAAGGGGGAGAGAGTTTGCCATTTTGTTTACTGAGCACAAGTGGTTGTACGTAACAGCAAAGTAGTCTGTGCTGTGATTCTTCATGTATTTTATGAATCTGTTGTTTTGTACACAGAGGAGTATCAACGAATTGACTCTCCTTAAGCATGGGAGTAAATTTTAAAAAACATACCAATCCCATCAAAACAAATACGCACTTCCTCCTGGCTGTACTGCAAACAGGCCTCTGCTTAAGGGAACACTGCTTCCCTTTCTCTGCCCTAATTTCTTCATTTGAGATCATAGGTCATGCTGCCTTCCCCTTGGTTTGAGGCTGTAGTCCTGCTTGCCACCCTCTGGCACTCAGTGCCATGGTGTCCTCATCTCTCTGCCTCCTGGGATTCTGGGTACTCAACGCACTCCTGCTTTTCCATCTCTAACAGTTCACCTCTGGGGAACGGAGGAGGTTGCGGCCTGGCTTGAGCATCTCAGTCTTTGTGAGTATAAGGATATCTTCATCCGGCATGACGTCCGGGGCTCTGAGCTCCTGCACCTCGAGCGGAGGGACCTCAAGGTACTTCATGGTCAGCTCTGAGAAATAGCCAGCTGCATCTGCATGACTTCTGTGCTGAATGTGCTTGGAATTGGTCTGCCTGCTGTTCATTCCAGTGGTCTGGCAAGACGAATGGGGTCATTGCAGCCTTGTTTTGTTTTCTCACCTGTTTAGGTCACCTGGTTCTTAATAGCAGAGAGGTAGAAGAGGTAGTTGAGGGACCAGCTGTCCCATTCTGCCACAGTCTCCTTTAAATGTGATACAGTCCAGCCTAGTGATTGCAGATAGTGTTCTTGAGAACTTTCGAACTCAGCTGCTGCCCAGTCTTTGCTGTGATTGGAAAAATTTGGTCCTTACCATACAGTGACTGAACAAATAGATCATCTCACTTTGTTACCAGAAAAAATGACTGTGTGCTTTGATGGGACTCCTAGATGGAGGGAATAATTTTTGGTAGTGCTTAGCAACCACATTGCACAGCTCCTCACTACTAGACACTGTCTCCACAGAGAGAACTTGAAACTGACGGTTCTTTGCATATGCAAGTGACTTGTGCCATCATTGTGGTCACTTGCATAGAGCCAGAGAACACTTGTGAAGTGGTGTGTGGCATTTGTTGAATGCCCCTTGGATCTCGTGTGTGATTTTGACAGTGTTCTCTCTGGGAGATTTGTTGTGACCTGTGTAGCTAATCCCTCTGCATGCCATCCAGCTGCAGCCTTGGTCTTGCTGCATGGTACCCAGTTACTTGATGTGACTGGTTGGTTCTTCCTGCATGTTTTGGCTGCTACCTTAAGTCTTTGATATGCATGCTCTTTCTGTTCTTTCAGCCATTGATAATCAAAGCAATTCGTGTTTCTGGCTAATAGCCCACAGTTTTTTCTCTGCATTTCTCTGTGCCTGTTCTGTGTTCCATAGCAGCTTTTTGACATGTGGTTGGAGGTGCTGTATATAACCCTCAGATTTATAGTCTTCCCACTTTGATTCCTTCCACTCTTTGTAACTGGCTGACTGGTTTGTAACCAATGCTTGGCCACCTGGAGTTCCTTCCTGCCTTTCTCTGAAGGTAAGATTTTCTCTTTTCTTCCAGGACCTGGGTGTGACCAAAGTGGGTCACATGAAGAGGATCCTGCACGGGATCAAGGAGCTGAGCCGGAGCACTCCTGCCAGCGAGGCTTAGCCTCTGTGTTCACAGCCTGTGTCTACCATTCCCCCTAACTGCACAGCAGTCACCTAAACAGAGAAGATGTGCTCACAATTGTCTGTACTGAACAGCCAAACTGCAGCTGTTCGGAGCTCATATCAGCCAAGCATGGTGCTACTTTTTCCTATGGGGTACGGCTGCATTGAATCGAGAGGCACCTGATCTGCGGTCGGCAGAGCCTCCCAGAGGGAACTCACTCGCTGTTTGACGAGCCATGTCCTCTGATGGGGGAAGTTGTGGTTCCAGTGACAGTGCAGGACTCCTGAGAATTGCAACACAGCTACCTTTACTGGATAACTTCATCACAGTAGAATCATTCAGGGCAAAAGAGAGATTGGCCAGTCTTAGTTCAGCAGCATCTGACAGTCTTTTCAGACCCAAAACTTTCCCTCTCATCTGTGTCATGCCTGTATTTAGCACATATAAGTGGGACAAAGCTTATCCCTATGTCTTACTGCTTCCTTTTTAATACACCTGTAGTTGCGTGCAATTTGCATCTCAAATTCAAAGCCAGTATAGACCTCCTCTGATGAATATCCAGTGATTCTCCCTCACTTACGCCTTTGAAACAAACAATGCATGTGGTTCACCAGCTGGCTGGGCCTCCCACTGGGCCTGACTCTCCTCATCTAGCCAGAGGCAATGGTACAGCCTTCAGGTGTTCAGGCATCACAAACAATTGTTCAGAAATTCTGGTAGTGAGAAAAGACAAAATTTTGGAGAGCCAGAAGGTTGCAGATCAGCTCTGACATTCCATCTTCTGAATGAATCTTCATGACACCAGAGCAACGAGCTGCTTGGTGGCACAAGACGTGTAATGTAATAAGCAGTTTGCTCCATCTTCGTGGAGGGAGCAGAATGACTGGCAACAGCCAGGAGTGGCTTCCTGCCCATTTAGTGCCACTTTAGTGGCCACAAACGAGAGCTGTTTCTTTGCTTCAACTTTCAGTGCAGAAAAGTATTCTGTCACAAAATACGTGATTTATGTTTAGTGCTTGCATCTTTTCACCTGTCTTGGTTTTAGTGGCTTTTCCACCTTCATTCCCCCTCTTGCTACCTTGCTCCTTCACTCCAAGGTGATACCAAAAGATTAGGATGACTCAGTACCCTGATAGAGAAACCATGTGCTGTCAAACATCAGAGCACTGAGAGAAAGAGGATTGTTACTGAGCACATGAGCGTTATAATGAAAATTGGAGTATGTTGATAAATTGCCTTTGGTACCATCAACAGTGGAGCATGGAAAAATTTGTCTCTCTGACTTGGAGTTTCTGGATGCCTGGCCCCACTGGATGGCTGTTAAAAGTCCAAGACCAGCATGGATAGTTATATCACCAGGTTTATCAGTGCAAAAGGACTTTGACAACAGCTAGTGCTGTAAAACTTTGGAGATAACAGACTGCTCTGTCATTTTGTGTGTATTTACTTTTTATTATTACAGAGTGGCACCTGTCTGACAGAAAAGGCCACATACACAGTGGCATAAAAGATCATTTCCTGAGGACAGTATTCTTCTTTGTTATTTGTAAGGATTTTTATCAAATTGATACCACCTCTCTAGTCCAAAAACAAGCAGTCAAGTTAGTTCATGTTAAGACTGGTCAATGTATAAAGGTTCTGGGCTGATTTCATGCTGGGCAAACTCCATTGAATTCTCTAGTACTTCAGCAAGGATTATTCCAACTCTCCCTGTCTGTTCTAAGCAGTCATCCCCATGTCTCCTTTCAGCCTGGTGAGTGACAGGGTTTGTTCATGAGAAGGTGAAAGAAGACTAAATGTGATTGATCCAGGTAGAAGCATTTCCAATATAAATTCTGTTGGGACTAAGCAAGAATTATGTCCAGCTTTGCCCTGAATTTGTTTTTCTTATCTGTACATTGGCAATTGCTTGCATAGCTGTATTTTGTATTTCTCAGTACAGACTCCCCTGACTATATTGAATTCCTGAGGTACCAGATCAGTAAGAGTTGCAGACATACTGCATTTTCCCACTTGGCTAGTGATGCACACAGCCACGTGTGGATGACAGTGAGGAGAAGCCTCCCGTAAGGATGCTCCAGGGTGCAGCCATCCTGCCTGGTGGCACGTGGTGCAGCCCACTGCCCATCGCTGTAGCAGCCCTGCCTGGGACACTGTGTGCCTTCCCAGGAGAGTGCAGCAGGGGAGTGAGGCAGGTGGTAACTCTGGAAGACAGGTGAAATCTGTGTTTGTTCTGCTTTGTGGTGAAGGAGCTGTTCTTGCTCTAAACTTCCCCCAGGCAAACCTTATGGTTAAAGATGCAAAACAATATGCACTTAACCTTGCTTGCTTAATCCCCAAGGGATTAAATTCTTGCCTCCATAGAAACAGCTTCTCTCTACTCTTCCTACTCAGAGCAACAGAGGAATCCAGAGAGTTTTTACATTCAGGCATGTTCCTTATTTTGTGCCATATCTGTCAATGTTAGTCATCTGCTCTGAGACATGATGCCTGCACAGACCCATCTTCATTTCTTTTGCTTTTATGATCTTTGTGTCAATGCCTTCAGATCCTTTTTGTGTGCATGCACATTTATCAATGAGTTGATGGCTAGTACATTCCTGTATCTTATCAGAGGCAGGGAGGGAGTTCTATCTTCTTTTAAGAGCTAGAAAATGGTATCCACATTTAACCTGAGTGCCTTTGAATATTTGTTAAGGTACAGATCCAAGAAAAGGGTCGTATCTCTGTGTATCTCACTGGCAATAATACAGATTTCTGTTGCAGAGATTTTGTGACTAGATGAGGATGATTTGTGTTGAACATCAGTGAGAGGCATCTGCAAAGTAGGGAGCAAGGCTGAACTCCTGACTGTCTTACTCTTGAGTTCCTCTTCTGGCAAATCATAATTTTTTATAGCAGAGAAAGGAAAGACAATTAGTAAAAAATCTGCTGCATTGCCAAAACAGACTGTCGAGAGCAGTCTCAGGTAAAAGCACCAGCTCAAGAGAAGCTAGGACTGCACATATCACAGTGTTTAGTCTCTTGAAAAATGCAACTCTTGTGAGAGCTGTGCGGCACCTTCTGTTCATCATCCCTCCCCTTGGCAGTGGCTGCAGTGAACTTGGAATAGGGTTCCTGCTAGGAAGAGGTTTCAGTCTGTTCTCTCTCACTCTGACACAGTCCTGGATATTTAATGGCAGATTCTGGGCTATGGTATTTGGGTTAGGTGGGATTGCATGCAGTGGGGACTCGAGGGACACTTGGCCCATGAGAGAGCTGCCAGTGGTGCCCTGCTCTGGAGGTCCTTTGGGAGGGCTGATCTAACCTTTCTGTTTTGGCTTGGGGGATCTTCATGCTCCCTGCTCTGCAGTGGAGGGAGCTGTGCCACTGGGTGCTGCCTGGATGGGCTGCACCAGAGCCAGGCACCTAGGGGCTTTCAGCTCTGCCAAGGCCTTCAGTGCCAGTCCTGGGATTGTTTCTGCACCCAAATCGAATGTTTTAGTATTCTTTAAAAATGTGCATACTAGCAACCTGAATTAAAAAAAAAGACTGTTTACAAGAAATATTTTGTATCTTAAGATGTGTGTACTGTAAAAAGAAAAAAAAAAGGAAAGGATGAAAAATGATGTTTTTCTACAGATGTCAGCAGTGACAGCATATCCATATCATTGTCCACAGATCGTTGTTCCTCAGGGGTCTCCCCGCCATTCCTGTGATCCTGTCAAAAGCATAGGGAAGCAAGTGAATCCCTGTACAGTCTTGGGAAGAAGGTTTTGTGCCTTAAGAGTGGGACCTGCTTCCTTCCTATTTATTGTTAATTTATACAGTGATTACTATGGAAATGTCTCTTGTATTTTTTTTGTACATAGTTTATTGTTGATTGTTGTAAATAAGTTTTTCTTGTATATAAAGTAAACATGTTTCTGAGCTTCCAGTAAGGATTCTCTGTCATGTATTTTGTTGTGAGAGGGCTACTGTGCCTGTCTGGTGGAAATCAGCTAATAAAAACCTGTGCTGTGATCAAATGGCTTCAGCTGACTTGTATCAGAAGTTCAGAGCTGTTCCTTAAGAGGAGTGAAATGTTAAATGGGAGTGTTGTAGATTAGTTTTGTAGCAGCTTTTTGTGCTGGTTTGATTGCAGTAGAAGACATCAGATAGTTTTATTTTCATTAACTGTATCTTGCAGTGAACAACAGATGTTTTAAATGTAGTGCTTCTGCACGTGCTTGTCCTGCTCACAGCTCTGCTGTCTGCAAACTCCCAGCTCGATAGGCTGACACTGCCAGGAGCGCAGCAGGGTGTGTGTTGTTAGCTTGTGTTTGCAGAGCTCCCGTGAGTGCTGTGCCCCTGCCACAGTGACAGGGGCAGTGCCAGGCTGACAGGGGAGTAGTTATTCTCTCCTCCACTGGGGCCTCTGTGCACTCCCCTTGACTGTAGGCAAATAAATACAGTGACTGTAATGACTGAAGGTGCATTTACCAAAACGTGGGAAAGGGGAATTTTCTCATGGAATGTAAAAAGTGCCATAAAATGACAGAATTTGGAGGTGTTTGGGTGAGCAGTTCTTAATGCTGATTGTGATGAGCTTTCTCTTCCATCTGTGCAGATTGGTGTGTTCATAAAAATGCTGACAGGAAGCTTCCAGCAGAGTAATTTAAACTGAGAGGATGGTTGTAGAGTTCCATGGTAGTGTTGCAAAGTAGATGGAAAGAAAGTTGTAATGGTCATGAATATTTCCTACGTGGAAAACACCTTTGTACTTGATATTTAAATGGAACTATGAAGAGATTTTATGTGACAGAAACATCAGAAACCATACTAATGTTACATACTATTGCAAGAGGAAAATGGTAAAATCAGTCATTACAATGTTAGTTACATAGAACAGGAATAAGGAGATAAGAAAAATCATATCAGACCTGAGTGTCAGGCTTTTCTTTAAGTGGCACTACAGAAAATATGCAAAGAAAGCAACAGCAGAATGTATTCTTAGTCTTCTGATTCAGGTAATTTTTTTTGGTCTGTGCTGGTTTAAAGGTAAACTGGCAAAAGAAATGGACCCACCACAAGAGAGATTATAAGTCAGAGTTACAATTTAATGAAAGATATTACAATAAATAAACTGACACAAAGAGAAATTGCTTTCAACTCACAAAACCCAGCAGTATAACCCAGTGTCCTGGGGCACAAACCCAAAGGGGTTTGTTAGCCCTTGTGCTGAGACCCCTGTGGTTCCCTCAAGTCCAAAGCAAAGGGAAGTGAAAAACCTGTTGGTGCAGGCAATGGCTGTAGTCTGGTCCAGAGTGGTGGTCTCCTCCTGTTGAGGTCCTACTGCTCTTCTGGACCCAAAAAGAGGTTCCCAAGGTCTTCTTACCCACCACTTCTGTACCCTCAGGGAGCACTCAGTCCCTCCCCCTGGGCAGGGACTCACACAATGGGTGATTAACTCTGGGAGCCAGGGGGTATCCCTGAACTGTTGATGGCCCATTGGCAGCCACGCCCCCTCAGGCTGGGTGTGAAGGTGCTAATGACTCCCTGGGCAGCTGTTGCAAATAGTCCATTGTTCTTGGGACATGAATAGAGGGGGTAGAATACACAGCTTTGATCACCCCCACACAGTGATAGCTGGTCCCACCTGCTGGACTAGGACATTATCCACCCCTTATTCTACACCATCTAGTCATTCCCAAATTAATCCCCTTTTTAACCATATACATATATATATATATACATATATATAATGAAACATTACAAATTCTTCTCACTCAAAATTAGGTCCCCTTGTGGTACACGTGTTTCTCCATCTTTTTGCATTACCCACCAAGTGCAACCAGGTCCTTGAGCAAAAACAATCCCTCTGATGGGTTTGCCTTTGAGGTGGGACTAACCCAGTCTTTCCTAACATACCTCTCATATGGACCACAGGGACTTCATCTACAGCATTCAAGAGTTCTGATTGGGCAGGGCCAGCTCAACTGATGGAGCCTCGGGTGTTGACCAACCAGGTGGCCTTTGCCAAATGCAGCTCCCAGTGTTTGAAAGTTCCCCCACCCAACGCCTTCAAGGTTGTTTTCAGCAGTCCATTACATCGCTCAACTTTCCCGGCAGCTGGAGCATGGTAGGGGATATGATACACCCACTCAATGCCGTGCTCTCTGGCCCAGGTGTCTATGAGGCTGTTCTCGAAGTGGGTGCCGTTGTCAGACTCTATTCTCTCTGGGGTGCCGTGTCTCCACAGGACTTGTTTCTCAAGGCCCAGGATGGTATTTCGAGCATTGGCGTGAGATACGGGGTATGTCTCCAGCCATCCAGCGGTTGCCTCTACCATGGTCAGCACGTAGTGCTTGCCTTGGTGTGTTTGGGGAAGTGTGATGTAGTCAACTTGCCAGGCTTCCCCATACCTGTATTTTGACCACCGTCCACCATACCATAGAGGCTTCACCCGCTTGGCCTGCTTGATGGCAGCACATGTGTCACAGTCATGGATAACCTGTGAGACACTGTCCATGGTTAGATCCACCCCTCGGTCACGAGCCCATCTGTATGTCGCATCTCTGCCCTGATGACCAGAGGCATCATGGACCCATCGGGCTAGAAACAACTCTCCCTTATGCTGCCAATCCAGATCTACCTGAGAGACTTCAATCCTGGCAGCTCGATCCACCTGCTCGTTGTTACGATGCTCCTCATTAGCCCGGCTCTTGGGTACATGAGCCTCTACGTGATGGACCTTCACACTCAGCTTCTCTACCCGGGCAGCGATGTCCTGCCACATCTCAGCCGCCCAGATGGGTTTCCCTTTGCGCTGCCAGCCGGCCTTTCTCCATCGCTCCAGCCATCCCCACAGAGCATTGGCCACCATCCACAAGTCAGTGTAGAGGTAGAGTCTTGGCCACTCTTCTTGTTCAGTGATATCCAAAGCCAGCTGAACAGCTTTCAGCTCTGCAACCTGACTTGATCCACCTTCTCCTTCAGTGGCTTCTGCAACTCGCCATGTAGGACTCCATTCAGCCGGCTTGTCCCTACAATGTGGCAGGAACCATCTGTGAAGAGAGCATATCGCTTCTCCTCTTCTGGTAGCTGGTTATATGGTGGGGCCTCCTCAGCTCATGTCACCTGCTTCTCTTCTTCTTCAGAGGATAATCCGAAACTCTCACCTTCCGGCCAGTTGGTGATGATTTCCAAAATCCCAGGGCGATTAGGATTCCCTGTCTGGGTTCACTGCATGATCAGAACGATCCACTTACTCCATGTGGCATCGGTGGCGTGATGGGTAGAAGAAGCTTTTCCTTTGAACATCCATCCCAACACTGGTAGTCGGGGTGCCAGGATGAGCTGTGCCTCAGTGCCAATCACTTCTGAGGCAGCTCGAACTCCTTCATACGCTGCCAGGATCTCTTTCTCAGTTGGGGTGTAGCTGGCTTCAGATCCTTTGTATCCCCAACTCCAGAATCCCAGCGATCATCCTTGGGTCTCCCCAGGTACTTTCTGCCAGAGGCTCCAGGATGAGCCATTCTCCCCGGCTGCAGTGTAGAGCACATTCTTCACATCTTGTCCTGTCCTGACTGGCCCAAGGGCTACTGCATGGGTAATCTCCTGTTTAATCTGCTCAAAGGCTTGTTGTTGTTCAGGGCCCCACTGGAAATCATTTTTCTTCCGTGTCACAAGGTAGAGAGGGCTTACAATCTGACTGTACTCAGGGATATGCATCCTCCAAAAGCCCACGGCACCTAGGAAAGCCTGAGTTTCCTTCTTGCTGGTCGGTGGGGACACAGCTGCTATTTTGTTGATCACCTCTGTTGGAATCTGGCGACGCCCATCTTGCCACTTCACTCCCAGGAACTGAATTTCCTGAGCAGGTCCCTTGACCTTACTTCGTTTACTGGCAAAACCAGCTCTTAGGAGAATCTGGATTATCTTCTTTCCTTTCTCAAAAACTTCCCCTGCTGTGTTCCCCCATACAATGATGTCATCGATGTACTGTAGGTGTTCTGGAGCCTCACGCTTTTCCAGTGGTCTGGATCAGTCCATGGCAAATGGTGGGACTGTGTTTCCACCCCTGGGGCAGTCGATTCCAGGTGTACTGCACCCTCTTCCAGGTGAGAGCGAACTGCGGCCTGCACTCTGCTGCCAATGGAATGGAGAAAAAGGCATTGGCAATGTCGATGGTGGCACCACTTGGCTGCCTTGGACTCCAGCTCATACCGAAGCTCCAGCATGTCCGGCACAGCGGCACTCAGGGGGGGTGTGACCTCATTGAGACCACGGTAATCCACCGTCAGCCTCCACTCTCCACTGGACTTCCGCACTGGCCTTATGGGGCTATTAAACGGTGAGCGAGTCTTGCTGACCACCCCTTGGCTCTCCAGCTCACGAATCATCTTGTGTATGGGGGTCACAGAGTCTCGGTCAGTGCGGTATTGCCGACGGTGCACTGTGGCTGTGGCCAGCGGTACCAATTGTTCTTCAACTTTCAGCAGTCCCACAGCAGAAGGGTCCTCTGAGAGGCCAGGCAAGGTGCTCAGCTGTCTGATTTCCTCTGTCTCCACAGCAGCTATGCCAAAGGCCCGACGCAGTCCCTTTGGGTCTTTGAAATATCCATTCCTCAGGTAGTCTATGCCAAGGATACACAGGGCTTCTGGACCAGTCACAATGGGGTGTCTGTGCCATTCCTTTCCAGTCAAGCTGACTTCAGCTTCCAGTACAGTCAGCTGCTGGGATCCCTGTTACCCCAGAAATAGAGATGGATTCTGCCCCGACATACCCTGATGGCATCAACGTGCATTGTGCGCCAGTGTCCACTAAAGCTTTGTATTTCTGTGGGTCTGATGTGCCAGGCCACCAAATCCACACAGTCCAATAAACCCGATTGTCCCTCTCCTCTACCTGGCTAGAGGCAGGGCCCCCCTAGTCCTGGTCATGGTACTCACTGCACTCTCCTTGTGAATATGACCGGGAGGCTCCTTCAAGAGGATTGGGCATAACATCATCATTCCTATACTGTCTGGAGCCTTGCCCACGAGAGACCGGAGCAGCCTTCAACCTTGAAGAATTCCCTGTGTTAGTTGTGCCTTTTTGCAATTCACGTACCCGAGCTGCTAAGGGAGAGGTGGGTTTCCCATCCCACTTCCTCATCTCTTCTCCATGCTCATGGAGGTAAAACCACAGATTGCCGCGTGGAGTGTACCCTTTCTCCTTAGCCGGAAGATGCCTGCTCCTGATGGCAGAGACTCTCGTTTGTTCTGGAGAGATATGGAAGAGTCCTTCCTTAATCTTCTCTTCCAGTTCAGCCAGTTTTGTTTCCACAGCTGAGACGTGGGCTCGTAATGGAGCAGTGACAGTGTCTTCATAAATCCTGAGTTTGCTGACCAGTGCACCCACCTTGTCTTCTCCCTCTCTCCACTGCAATGTTGCAAGGTAGCGAGAATACATTTCTGGCCCAAGCTGTGCAAATTTTAACCACATCTGGGATGTGCACTGGACACCATCTGGACTTTTAGGGAATCTCTCGTAATCTGAAAAGATTATTTCCAGTACGGCTAATTCCCTTAAGCACCGGATACCTTGTTCCATTGTGTTCCACTGTCCTTGCTGTACGTGGAGGTCCTCCTTACAAAGACATCTCTCCCTCACGCTTGACAACAGTCACCGCCAGAGGCTGAGAGTTTCCTGCCTCTTTCCAGTGCCCTGATCAATGACCACATCTTGAGAAAGGGAT
The DNA here is from genome assembly GCF_047495875.1 of Pithys albifrons albifrons. Lineage (NCBI taxonomy): Eukaryota > Metazoa > Chordata > Aves > Passeriformes > Thamnophilidae > Pithys > Pithys albifrons. The sequence goes on along the minus strand of NC_092468.1, from coordinate 950,061 downwards.
CCCAGCTGCCTTGCCTCACTCCCATCTAGAATTGTAACATTGGCCGCAGCGTCCCAGATTTGAAGTAGCCAGGTCAAGGTGGACTCACTTGCCTGTCGTGTGAACTCTCTTCGGAGCTCACACACCTCACCCAGGCACAGGGACTAGGTGATTATTTCTGGCTCCATTTCTTCTGCTTGATGTGAAGATCCTGCCTCTTCCTTCACTATACGAACTGCTTTGGTCTTTGATTTTCTTTTCTGGACAGGGGCAACTGATACCGGTTTCTGTTGTCCTTCTGGCTCCTTCACAGTTTGGGTGGACGTGGTGCTGGTTGATCTGTTTCTCTTTCCCTACGGCTCAGCTGTGGTTTGGGTGGACATGGTCCTGGTTGATTGATTTCTTTTCCTCTCTGGCTCAGCCATGGTTTGGGTGGACATGGTGCTGGTTGATTTGTCTCCTTTTCTCCTCCTGACGGTGCTGTACCACACCAAGCAGTGTGCGGTAGACGGTGGCCAGCGCCCAGCAGGTTGCTGTGAGTTGTACACCTCTGGGGATGCCAGAGCATTTGCCTTTCACACAGCTTATTATTTTGTCAGGGTCCTGCAGTTGTTCAGGGGTGAATTTCCAGATTACTTGAGGAGAGAAACTCTCCAAATACTGGCCCATGTTCTCCCAATTCCTGTGCCACTCAGCAGTATCAACTCCCAGAGCAGGCTTCCAACAAACCTCCCTAGAAGACCCTGTTCTGACCTTTAGCATGGTGTATACAGTACAGAGGAGACAAAGCAACACTAACAACAACACTACACTGTCCTTAACATCAAAAGGAAATTCAGTATTCTCAAAGACTGTTGCAGCAGGTCTGAGGAGTGAGAAAAAGGTGAAAGGGTCAAAATAACCATTCCCTCCTGTTCCCCACACAGGCTGGATGTGATTGGTATTGAGACTCAAAAGGCAGCAACCCAAGCCAGGACAGGCAAACAAGACTGAATATACACTCATAACGAAACTCATGGCCTCTGATGTTATGATAACATAAACATAATATATAAATAAAGCAATTTTGATCCCTCCTCCTGGTCTTAAAAAGAGCATCAAAATAGGCAAATAGTTCCCCATATGTGGAAATATGAACAGGCTCAGATACATCATCCACGTGCACACATCAAGCAACGTGGTGATCAGGGAGTTTCTATATCCAAATGCACAAAATGGAATTGTAATTCTGACTTCTCTGTCTGCCCCATGTTGGACGCCAAAAGATGTGCTGGTTTAAAGGTAAACCATCAGGAGAAATGGACCCACCACAAGAGAGATTATAAGTCAGAATTACAATTTAATGAAAGATATTACAATAAATAAACTGACACAAAGAGAAATTGCTTTCAACTCACAAAACCCAGCAGTATAACCCAGTGTCCTGGGGCACAAACCCAAAGGGGTCTGTTAGCCCTTGTGCTGAGACCCGTGTGGTTCCCTCAAGACCGAAGCAAAAGGAAGTGAAAAACCTGTTGGTGCAGGCAATGGCTGTAGTCTGGTCCAGAGTGGTGGTCTCCTCCTGTTGAGGTACTACTGCTCCTCTGGATCTGACGAGAGGTTCCCGAGGTCTTCTTACCCACCACTTCTGTACCCTCAGGGAGCACCCAGTCCCTCCCCCTGGGCGGGGACTCACACAATGGGTGATTAACTCTGGGAGCCAGGGGGTATCCCTGAACTGTTGATGGCCCCTTAGCAGCCACGCCCCCTCAGGCTGGGTGTGAAGGTACTAATGACTCCCTGGGCAGCTGCTGCAAATGGTCCATTGTTCTTGGGAAATGAATAGAGGGGATAGAATACACAGCTTTGATCACCCCCACACAGTGATAGCTGGTCCCACCTGCTGAACTAGAACATGGTCTTTTTTAATTATATGGCAGAAGCCAATAACAAAAAACACATTGTCCCACTCAGTGTATTTTTGCTGGGATGTCAGAGCTGCTCAGGGCTGCCATCTTCTTGGTTTGATTTAACTACCACATGGATCTCGGAGTGAGTATGAAGAGAGGTGTGCTGTGAAGATCTTGAAGTGCCAATACATTTTTAAAACGAAGTATTCTTTTTCTGCTGCTGTTTAGCTTGTTCTGGGTGGTGTTGGATTGGGAGAGTTTATGTGTTTGGTTATTTTAATGGAGCATAAAGCATCTGCAGAGTTGAGGAGAAGGGAAGGAGTTCTGCTCCAGCTGAATGGGCAACTCTGCAAACCAACAGGTTCAGAAGCAGCCCTGCCATTCCTCACCTGTAAAGCAGCTGCAGAGTCATAAGGTCAATTCCCTGTTGGCAGCTCTGTGGTTGGGATGAATAACTGCACCCCCAGCTGGGCCTGGAGTAGCTCGAGGTGTTTAATTTTCATGTGGCAGAATGAAAAGGTTCTGACGCTGTGGAAGTTGCATTTCACGGTTTAACAGCTAAAAGGTTTATGGCAGTTCTTGAGCAACTTCTGTCTGAAGAGTTCCAGCATTTTGCTGGCTTACCAAGTGACCTTCATGGTAAAATACAAGTCAGTTGTGGCCTATGGCTTTTCCTCCTGGGAGCCAGGAAGGAGGTGGCCTCAGGCTCTGGCCTCTGCAGGAGCAGGTTGGTTTGCACTCATGGGCTGCACTGTCTTGTTTCAGGTGGTTCATAGGGAGAGATGAAGGCTCACAGAACACTGGGTTTCTGCAGGTCTTGCAAGAAATCAGGACCCAGGATGAGAGGGAGACCTTGTTAGAGCTGTGGCGGGTGGAGGCTCCAGTGTGTATTTAGGAAGTAGGCTTTGTGCTGTTATTGCTCAGTGAACTGTTACAAATTAAAAGCTGTCAAGTAGAAAGCACTGATGGATGCAGCACAAGGTGATTGCTGAAGAGCTATGGGGTTTGATTTTTGTGATGTTTTTGCCACCTCAGTTTTCTTCTCTATCAAAATTTACATCTGTCTATAATTTATTGGCATTTAAAATTACAATTTCAGTTTAGAAAAATTTGAGAGGAGTGATTTAGCACTGTTAGCTAAGTAGCTAAAGGCTGAGAACACATTTGAGAATGCTGCAGAAGCTTTCCAGTAGAAGAGGCAAAACCAAAGCTGTTGGCTTTTTTACACATAGGGGAAAGAAGAAGAACAGGGTATGCAATCTGGTTTGCTCTGTCCCTTCAGGTTGTTTGGGGTAATTGTCTTCAAGCTGTGGATGTTGAAAGATCCAGGATGTTTTTTTCACTTCAAGGAGGTGATTTCCTTTGATTATTAATGCCTGTTTGTAATAACTGTGAAACAGAACTCTCCACAGTGCTAAAGTAAATTATATGTAGCCTCTGTCTTGCCATTCTCTTGTGAAGTTTCCACTTTCTCCTCTTTACCCTTTTCTATCCCTCCTTAGAAAAATCCCTATTTTTTTAATGAAGGTAAGCTAGAAAGCAGAGAGCGTAGCACTGGAATTGTTTAGACTGAAATGGTTGCCTGGCATGCAAAACTGGGCACATCTTGAGGTGCCCTAGAGCATCTTTTCTTCAACCCCCTGCACCAGCAGCCATAAGATCATCTGATAGCCCAAGTGCTGGCTTTTAAAATACTCATTTCTGCACTGCAGTGGCAAGACAAATGGGAAAAAAGCAGGTAAATAAAGCCCTCAAAACACAATAGCTGATGAAGTAAATGATTTTTTTCTGAGTATCAGGATAGGAGTTTAAAAAACCCAAAAAACCAATTTTTAGGAGTCTGATACACTAGTTTGGGTCTTTTAGGTTGGCAGTTGATGGGGATGTCCTAAATTTTCAACCTATACGTAGTCTTAGAGACAAGAGCGTATTAAAACCCACACAACAGGTGGTGTAGCAAATAGGTCAGCTACATGCATGAAAGATTGTCCTACCCCTGTTTCTATTTACATTTCCTAGTTTATGTTTCCTGTATTCAGGTATGTTGTATAAACTTCCTTTGCAGCAAAAATCTGTTGTTAATGTCAGCACAGGTTTTCTTGTGGGATGACTGAACTGAGGGTAAAGGACATACCAGCAGAGTTGGCAGTGCACACACGCTTCCCAGGTGGAATTTTGCATGCCAGAATCTCTACTTTAGCTCAAGTCCCCAGTGGTTGAACTTTGAACCCTTGGTTTAATGAGACCTTGTTTTCAAGAAAGTCCATGGTCAAGTTTATGAGGGGAAAACTAAAAAAATCCAAAACATTTTATAAGCAATCAGAGCTCTCGTGAACAGTGTTGTGGGATGTGAGCTCATATGCTGAAGGGGGCCACCTTTCCCTGGCCCCAGTGGCACTTCTTCCTGACAAGGAACCCCAAGGACTCCTGGCTGCACAGGTAATTTGCATTAAGATGCTGTGTCCTCAACATTATGTTGACTTTCTTCACAGAAGGGGTGGTCAGGCCTTGAAAGGGGCTGCCCAGGGAGGTGGTGGAGTCACCATCCCTGGAGGTGTTCAAGGAATGACTGGACATGGCTCTCAGTGCTCTGGGCTGGGGCAAAAGGCTGACTGGTCAGAGGTTGGACTCAATGGTCTTAGAAGTTTTTTCCAGCCTCAGTAATTCTGTGACTCCACTGCCTGCCTTGCAGAGGTGCTGCTGTACACACTGTTCTCAGAGAAGTGGGACATGGTGGTTTCCCCCCCACCTTCAATGTAAGAAAACTGAAAAGGATTGGGGTTTTTCTGACTACTTTGTGCTGAAGAGAGCTAACCCAGTGCATTAAAAGATGCGGCATGCTGGTAAAAGCCTCTGGTTGTCAAGGGGATTAGTTCCCTTGGCCACTTTGGGGGGGAACCTTTGATGAGAAAGTAAAGTGAGAGGACTTTTAAAAATTGCAATGTGTCCCTTTCGAGTGATTGCATGCTGTGAGAAGATGGTAGGATCTCTCAAGGGTCCTTAGCATGGAGTGGTTATGCTTACAAACTAAATATAACCATTTCTGCTTGCCAGAGAATCTAAAGGAAAAAACCTCAGATTTGAAAAAGGCAGAGTGGGTGCTGTTTCCCCTTTCTGTTGTGTGCTGGTCATTTGTCAAGCTCCCCTTGAGCACTGTTTGTTTAACAACTGAAAATAAAGCACTTCATGTCTCTCCAAAGAGTAAATATCTGAAGTTATGGATTAACTAAGTTCCAGCAGAGCTCATGGCGGAAGAATAGATCACACTGATTCCCACTGAACAAAACAGTAAGTACTTCAAAAGTATTGTATTCTTCGGGATTTCCAAGGACAGCTCACTTTAATGGAGCAGGAAGCTTGCCAAAAATGTCCAGTGCTAAGGGGAGGGTGTTGAGGCAGACAAGAAGTGTTCTGGGAGAGCTGCTGGTGGGTTAAAGGGAACAAGCAAACCAGTGTGGAGTGACTCTGAATGGCGGCTCCAGGACTGGAGTCAGAGTCAGGGCTGTGACGAGCAAGTGAAGGATCTGGCAGGGTAGGAGCTGTCTGCAGCAGGATCCTGCTGTCACTTGGCAAAGTGTTCCTCTTCACACCTGCCTTCTCCTACTCAGGTGACTGCTGCTGCAGGATGTGGAACTCCCTCACCTTAGGGCTGCTACTGGCTGCCTGCTCTGCTCAGGTCTGCGGCACCTCAAGTAAGTTTCCATTTTAGAGAGACCCTTCGCCCTTCCCCAGTCACTGCAGGTGCATTTCAGGCTCCTCTCTCAGTCAGAGTGGGTGGAATTGTTCCTATTGTTAGGGGTTTTGAATTCCTCCAGCAGAGCTTGGCTGTGCCAGCTGCCTGCTCACAGCCCTCCTGAGCCCCTGAGCTGTCACAGAAACACAGGGCAGGGGCTGGAGCTTCTGCATCACAGCAATGACAGCCCCTGGTGTCCAGAGCAGCCCCCGTGCTCTGCTGGAGAGGGACTGGTGCTGTGCTGAGTGTCCTTTGTGAAGCACCACTACTGGTTTTCAACCAGCTCTTTTTTCTGCTCGCGCTTTCACGTGTTTGCTTCCAGTATTTTACAGCATTAAAGATGCAAACCAAGTGTTGAGGATCCAAAAGCGGGCGAACTCTTTCCTGGAGGAGCTCAAGCCAGGCTCTGTGGAGCGGGAATGTGTTGAGGAGCACTGTGACTTTGAGGAGGCCAGTGAGATATTTGAAACCAAGGAAGCAACAGTAAGTTGTTTTATTTAGGGATGAGTAGGGGAGTTAACCAATCAATTATTTTCCTAAAATAGGAGGTCATGCTGTCAGCACTGAACATGGATCTCTCCTGACTTCTAAGTGTAGGCATGGTTTTAAATGTCATTCTGTTACAGTGAATGTTGTGTTACCACCTATATGGGCCACAAAGCTTGTCTGCTCATGCATATCCCACATGACCCAATGGTAAGGTTTAGGGCCCAACCAGATAGTTCCAATCCTTGCTTGATGCCATTGGCTATTTTTGCTGTCACTGAGTTTTTTCCAGTCCTTTCAGTCTGCCTTCTGTTGTTCATTCACCAGCCCTGGCTGCTTTTAATTGTATCTCCTCAGTCACCCAGCTGGTCCTGGCAAACATTTCTCTCATTGCTGTCATCTCTCCTTCTCCAAACTCATATTTTCAACTGGACATTACCTTTATTGTCAGCATCCCTGACTCCTGCCCCTTTTCCATACTCGGTCGTTGTGTTGGCTTGGACTGTTATTGTGTTGAGCAGAGTTGAGCCAGTCCTTGCTGTCCCTCAGACCTCAGAGTGGAGAGGGGTCTGTCTTTGAAATGCCCACGTTTTGTCTGACTCAGCACAAGTGAATTCAGGTGCCTCGTCTGGCAGTAAGTGACAAGAAAACAGAGAAGCTGTGGAGATATTGAGGGACTTGTGATGTTGGTGGCTCTGCAAGCAGGACAGGGGGAAACTGCTTAGTACAAGCAGTACAGGATCATTTGGCCGGTTTTCTTGGTTTGTAGTGCCAGCCAGTACACTGACAAGAATGAGACTGATGCTGTTGACTGGAGTGCTGTGCTCTGTTGCCCAAGGCCATGATACACTTTAAAACCCTCACTTGTTAAAAATGGTTTTCTCTCCATAATATAAGTTTTGTTTCTCCACAGCTCAATTTTTGGAGCAAGTATGTAGGTAAGTAAGAGACTTTGCTAATCACTTCTCTGCTTCCTCTGGAGTAACTGGTACTCAGCCTTCCTCCTGCTGTGAATCACATACTGATTCAAATTCTCATTCTCCTATATGGGGTGTGCAAAGAATGTTTTCCTGTTCTATCACACAAGCAGCCTTCCTTAAACATTTGAGGTGCACCTGTACCTGACATCAATCATCTCCCCAGAGCTAAGGAATTGGTGAAAAGTGCATTGATACTCTAACCCTGTCTAATGTGGCCAAAGAGAAGCCCCTGCAGTCACTTGCCACTGCCCTGTCTGCCTCAGGCTTTGCTATTTCCTCCCCTTCTGCCCACCCCACTTGCCCTGCAAGCTGCAATGGAGAACCCAGAGTGATGCCCCTGTCTCTGGGTGAGTGCCATGAAGGTGTCACCATTAAGTGCCAGAAACCATGGGTGATGTTTGTGAATCTGGGAAGGGGCTGTTTGTGTTGATGTTTGATCTGTGAGCTCTGTATGATTCAGGGACTGAGTTTTCCTACCTCTGTTTCAGATGGAGACCAGTGTGTGCCACAGCCTTGTTCCAATGGGATCTGCAAGGACAATATTGGAAAATTTTCCTGCATCTGTAACAAAGGCTGGGAGGGGGTTTTCTGCAGTTATGGTAATGCTGCATTTAATCCACTATAAAATAACCTCCTTTGTGACAGGGGTTTCTCTGCAGTAGGAATCGACACTTCAGTGATTGCACAGCTTACTTTCTTTACTAGTGTGATTTCTCTTGCCTCATGAATGTGCTAAGAGGTTTATCTATGCTTATCTAAAGCAAAGTAACTTTGTGTTGCCATAGAAGGACAATTGCGAACAAGTACCAAAAATAACTTGTTACAGTAGGGTTTTCAGTTACTTTAGAACTATCAACCCAGGGATGATGGTGGAGTTTTTAAATACAGTGTATTTATTGTCATTACTGGAACAATTTTTTCATTGGACAAAAGCTGGATGGCATAGTTAGGGATGAGCATCATATGTCCTGTATCATCAACACTTTGCACTGTGTGACTTGCATGTAGTGACAGGGAATTTTCTGTTCTTTGGTCTACCTTCCCTGACAGTATTCTGTTTCCTCCATGTCCCCGCTACCTGATTCTGGACCAAGGTCTCTTTGCCTATCACGGGGCCCAAGTGCCATTAAAGCCCACAACAGTCATCCCAAATCCATTGACAGCTGTAGCCCGCTTGAATCACGATGTCATTTTGCCACACTGCCTCCCTGTGACTCTCTGACTTTCGAACTTCTCACATTTCTCTTGCTGTTCCTTTTTCCCTTAAGAGGTCAAATACACCAACTGTTCTGTGGATAATGGGGGATGTGACCATTTCTGTAGGGATGACGCTGCCAACCAGCGTCGCTCGTGCAGCTGCGCATCGGGGTATCACTTGATGAATGACCACATCACGTGCAAGCCTGTAGGTAAGAGGAGGATTTTTGTACTCCAGATTTGACAGAAGATTATTCAGACTGAATTAAGAGAGTTTTAGGAGAGAATTGTCTGCAGTACACTTTGTACTCATTTTCAGAACACCTATTCCATGCAGAGTCACTCTGCCTACATTTCCCAGCTCCATACCTGCTTTATGGCCCTTAATCTGTGTTTGCCTCATGGAGACTTAGAGGGGAATCTGGAGACTGCCTCCTCTGCCAAGCACTGAGGGACTTCATGAAGCCTCTGAAGTATTGTCTAGGGTAGAGACACAGAGGGAATGCTCTAGGAAGACGTTTTGCTTTGAGTGATCTGGGCTTTGCTAGTGAACTTCTCTGCATCTGCACAGTGGAGTTCCCCTGTGGGAGAGTGAAGGTGGACGACACTGAAGCCAGAGCAAGCTTCAATATTCGGCTCATTGAGGGAACAGTTGGAAGAAGGGGAGACAGCCCTTGGCAGGTAGGGGAAAAGACTTCCTCACCACAAGTAGTTCAGGCTCTTCCCAGAAAGCTTTGCCTGCCTGACTGCTCCAGAAAGGTTCCTACATTACTGGTGGCATCACAGGAAGCTAAAATTTGCTTAGCTTTTTCAAAGGCAAGCCCAGAGTTGGAATGGCAGGAAAAAATAATTTAGTATCTGTTTTGACTCTTGACCTTGTCACTGTTGCCAAGTTTTTTACCTTACCTTGCCAGCACTGTCAAAGAGAGGATGGTGATGACACTCACCTGCTCTGTTGCTCCATCCTGGGAAACCTGTGCTGTGTGATGTGATGTGTGCTCCAGTTTCTGTTAACAGCCTCATGGTGGGAGTGGGAGGTGACCTTCTCACCCTTTTTTAAAAGCCTTGTCTGTCATAAATTCAAGTTAACATATTTAATGAGCAAAATATGCCATGGCAGGCTGAGATATCAAAGAGAAATAGTAGACCTCACAGAGCTTATCATAGAACTAATGATTGCAAATAATCAGAGTCTGGTTCTTTTTGATGTTAAAGGCCCTTTTACAGCATAGCATGGAGGCTGCAGCCTGACATGATGCACTGTCTGTCTCTGGTGTGGAACACAAGAATAATCCCCTCATTTGTGCTCAGTGTTTCAAAGGTTTGAGTACAAAATGCTTCCTTACAGTGCCCAGCATCACCCATGCTGCTTTGGATGAAGTCAGCCCTCCTACAGGAAGAACATTGAAAACTTGTTTGTAGGTGTTCCACAGAGACTTTATTCATAGGGCTTTTGTTCCATTGTAGGGCTTTGGCTTTGGTGAAAGTGCCAGTGTGTTGGTGCTTGATGCCTCTGGGTATTTGACAACCACAGAGAAGGATGTGCACAGTGTTTGCTGAGCCACACTCCATGTTACACCTCACACCTCTCTTCGGTTTTTTTCAGGTTATGCTGCAAAGTACGAGTGGGAAGTTTCTGTGTGGGGGTGTTCTCATCCATCCAGCTTGGGTCCTAACAGCAGCACACTGCCTTGCCACAGATAAGGAGCTCAAAGTAAAAGCTGGTATGGAAAATCATCTGTCCCTGTGTTTTTTAAATATAACTGTTTCATTCAAAATATTTATCATTTCAGGGAGAAGAGTAGCATCTTCTGAAGACACAAGTCCTTGGTTGTAGGAGTGGAATGTCTAGGCAGTATTTCAAACACACCTTAGCTGAAAACAAAGCTTAACGAAAATTCTGGTTTCCTCTGAGCCACTATCAGCCTTACTGTGGAATTGAGTTGATGTCTTCTGAGCACTGCTGCTGCTCTGTAAAGTAGAAAGACTTGGTCCCTTCTGGTGCTGAAAATATTCAAGGTCATCCCAACATTGGAAAAACCCTCTTAATCCCAGAAGGAGAATGTCACAGGATCTCTTCCTGCCTTTTCATGCATTAAACACTGTTACTAAGAGTTTGATTGGAGAAGGAGGGACGTGCTGCAGAATAGCCACACTGCCTTTACTTGCACTGCTGCTCTGGAGCACAAAAAAATGTCACTATGTCAAGTAGCAGCACTGCTCCTGAATAAACAGACAAAAATAATTAGTCTTCCATTCACACTGAAGTAGAATTTTTTTTTTAGTTGTGCAGATGTTGGAGAACAGAGACAGTAAAGCACATACAGATTGATGTGTTTATGTACATCCAATATACAGGATGAATGGAAAAGTATGTGATGTAGCCTTGTGTCCTCTCAGTGCTAGAATATTCACCTTTTCACAGACAGACATCCAAGTAGAAGTGTATGTGATAGTTTGGAAATGTGCATACATTATGTAATTTTCTTCCCTCTTAATTGTTTTCCATTGATTTTAGTGAAGCCCAAGAAGAAGAAACCTGTGCAGTTTGATTGGTAAAGCATCTTGGAATGTTTTAGAAGAAAAGCAACTGTCAAACATGGTGTTGGAGTGCTCTGCTGTTTTGGATGTAGCTTTGAGTGTAACTTGGGCAAGCTTTCAGCTGGGATAGCCATGCTCTGAGATGTGTCTGCAGCAAAGAAAGAAGGGGTGGGATCTGATGAGAGTCCAAAAAATAAGTGATTGTCAGTGGGTAAAGAAATGTCAGCACTTGAGAACCCTGATTTGAGAAGATTTTGTTCTGCTTAAATGAAACTTGAGAGACATTTCACACCTGAGTTTGGGGAGAGTATACAGAGTATTTTATAGTGTAAGGATGGTTTTCAGTGGGGACTTGGCTTTCTCTCATTCTCACACTTGCTCAAAAGACCTTCCTTATTCACAGAGGAAGAAGCAAGTGTGGGGCTGTGGACTGAGTGATACATGAGAGGACAATCCTTATTCAGCCCTGAGCAGTATTGCTGTGCTGGGAACCACAGAAGGGCCCTTTAGTGTGTGGGGTGCAGATCACAGTGTTCTTCAAATGATGCTCCAGGTCAGGCAGAAGGGAACCTCTTTAAGACCTAGCCTAAAACCACATGGTTTTCCTTTTATATGTGTCTTTGGGGCATTTTACTGCCCCCACAGAAGTCATGTCATCAGAAAAGCCATGCTCTAAATCTGGAGATGTCTAGTGAGGTACTTGGAGCAGAGTTTTGGATGGAGACATTGCCACAGCTGTGGGGACAGTCTGAGCGCCATGACAGCCATGAAGATGTTGGTGCTGAGCCAACCTGCCTCTGTCAGACTGAGATACCCAAAACCCTTCTGGATCTGCTGCACTGCAGCTTGCCACCCGTAGGAGCAAAACTAGAGGGGAGGCTCACAGTTGGGTTTGCACTCAGCTTGGGCAGAAGTCTTGTAGCTGGACTTGTGGATTTTTAGTGTCTGAGTTAGTTCTCAGAGTAGCGAAGTTTTGGAAGGTGGATTTAAGAACAACCCAATTTTCCTGTTTGATGCTCTATTTTCTGCATCTCCAGCCTAAGAGCATCCAGAAATCTGTTCAGAGCTCCAAGAAAATAGAGCAGATAGGTGAATATAAAGATTCCATTCAATATACTGTTTCTGTCTTCAGGGTTAATATTTTTCTGCTAGCAACAGGATTATGATGCTCTTTATTGGGCAGAAAGAATTAGATGGATTTCACACAGCCTCTGGGTTCAGTACACCTGGAACTTCTGGACTCTTGGGGTGGCTAACCCACCAGAAGTCAAAAGGGTGTTCTCCTGGGCGGGGGGAGGGAACCTGTCACTACAGTGGGAAAGGTGTCACCCACTTGTTCCTGGGTGCCTCAGGACAGAGGCAGTTGATGGCTGGGCTTGCATCCAGAGTGAGTGAGCCCAGCAGAATGTGTGTTGGTGCTCATCCACACTGCCTTCCTCAGAGGAAATGAATTGACAGCATTTGAGTCCAGAGTTATTTCTGAGGCCTAAAGCAGAGTTTTTACCTGTGAAGGCAGGAATAAAGCCCTGCCCCTTCCCTGCCAGTCAGCCCCCAGCCACTGGCTGGAGAGTGCTCCAAGGACACTGGCCCCAAGGAAGAGAGGTTTTGATAGGAGAAAAACACTGATTTGTGGTTGTTGGCTTGATACCAGGAAGTCTTTCAGGCTCTGAAACTACTTAATACAACAAATCAGACCAGTTTCAGCCACCTGCTCTGGCTAGGTATGAATTTTCCATTAGGTGTCTGCAGAGGAGCAAGAAGAGACACTTGAAAACAATTGCTCTGCAAGTCCAAGTTCCAAAACTGGGCTTAAGGGATCTTTTGAGAGGATGTGTCTGTAGCTACTGTGGCTCATAATTCCCTATGCTTGCAGACACTGACTCTACAGAAAAAAGAGCTTCAAGACCTCATTGACACAGCTTACAAGAAAGACCTGCCTCTGTCTTTCCTATCCCAATGTGTCACAAAGGACCTCTTGGCTTTGTGGCCCTTTTCAACAGTTTCCTGCCTACTGTTCCACTAAGTGCTTGACCTCTGAAGTGACTGTGATCATGTAGCTCAAAGAATAACCCAGAAGCCTTAAACAGTCAAAATTTCCTTAAAATACAGATGTAAGATTTCAAAAAGGAATAACCTTACCAGTCAGTCACTGTTCTTTACAACTCCTGACATTTCATTTAGGCAGCATAAAGCTCATGCCCTGTCATGAGTGTTCTGCTTTGCACGTGCTTGCTCTCCCAGCTTTTAATGTTTGGGTTTTTTTGCTCCTGAAGAAGGTCTCTCACATTGCACAGGTGTACTGAAATGTGAACACAGCAGGCATTTTGGTTTCTCAGCTGATGACCACAGCTCTAGGGCACCAGTTCATTTAGCACCGTGGGCATTCATGGTTTCAGGAAATAGGAAAAGTTTACAGGCTTGTCCATCTGATAACACTGTCAACCTGTGACATAAAGTGAGCAAATGTTTGATTACAAGGGAAATAAAACCATGGGAGTACAGCATATTCCACATGCTTTGGTGTTCAAGGAGAAGGAATATTTGGCAGCATTTGTCCTCTTCTTGTTTGCTCTTCCAGGTAAATTCCTTTTCCATCGTCGTGATAAACATGAGCAAATCATTCCAGTTGACAAACAAGTGATCCACGAAAACTACACCAAGGAGACATCAGATAATGACATAGCCATGCTGCACCTGGCTGAGCACGTGCTGTACCACCGATATGCACTGCCGATCTGCCTCCCCAGCCGCAGCCTGGCTGAGCAGGAGCTCGCACAGGGTGGGAGGCAGGTGGTGGTGACTGGCTGGGGCAGCACCAGTGATGTCAATGTCAGCTACCCCACCTCCCTCAGGTACATCGAGATCCCCATTGTGCCCCGCAACGAGTGTGCCCAGGCCATGAGGTTTCCCATCTCCGACAACATGCTGTGTGCCGGGAGCTTGGGAGACAGGAAGGATGCCTGCCTGGGGGACAGTGGAGGGCCCATGTTCACCAAATACAAGGACACTTGGTTTTTGGTGGGACTGGTGAGCTGGGGCGAAGGCTGTGGGAGAAGGGAAAAATTTGGAGTCTACACCAAAGTTAGTCAGTACCTTGAGTGGATCCAGCACCACATAGATGTGTCAGCTCCTTTGAAGGGTTGATTCTGACCTCGAGAGTCTGGAATGTTGTGCTGGTGACACTATGCAGTGTAATGTACTATCGGACCTTCAGTATTAAATATTGAGTATGTGTTAACCTGGTTCCTTGGGACTTATTTTTTCCTCCTTTTTTTTTTCCTGTTTACATTGGTTCTGTGCAGGTTAGGTTGTTCACTTGTGGCATGGTCCTACTTAGGGCTTACAGGCAAGAAAAAACCCCCTGCTAGCTGAAATGTATAGCATTGTAGAAAATAAGGTCGTCCATGGTCAGACAACTCCATCTTTGAGGTGTAAAATGTCCAAATTGGTTGGGGTGGGGATGGGAGGGGACAGAGAAAAGTGTTTTGCAAGTCACCATAAAGATGCAGTTTGTCATTTCAGCTTTACCCATAGTAACTGATTTGGTTTATTCTGTATTTTTATAATTTTTCCTTCAACACAGTGAAATTTTTGTAACATCATTACTGCCTCCACTCCCTCACATCCTTCTCCAGTGCTCACAGATCATTGATTCAGTAGGTGACTAGAACTTCTCTGTATTTTCTATTCTTTGCACACTTGATGCCTGATTTCACCCCTCACAAAGTTCCTCAAAAGGAAATGGGAACTCTATAATGTTATTGAAAAAAAAAAGGTTTAATTCCAAGCATTTGCAGGGTCTGTTTATCCTGAGGCCTGTAATTCTCTTCTAATTAGCAAGGTAAGCAAATGTTCCTTATAGTTCTGGTGACTACAATCAGCTGCAGCCTGTTGTAGCATTGCTAATGCTTACTGATAAATGGTGTGTGTTTGGATCTCTGTGTGTATTTGAGTAAATAAACATACAGAGCACCAGTAAGTTCATAGGAAGTAGTGAGAGTCCATGCAAAGTTTAATATCACAGTTTATACTTGTTTCTAATCTTAGCACTTAAGCCTTGTTAAGTAGAATTAATCTTGTGGAAAGAAAAAACAGAACTCTCTCTGCTGTAGTGATGTGTGTTTCTGACACCTTGAAGGGTTTGGATCAATGAAGCACTTCAGTCTGCCTTTGTAATGAGACATAAACAGAAAAAACCTCAGGTACAACAGAACTGGGTTAGAGTTTGTAAGAAACTTAATGTGGTGAGAGGTTTAATACCTCTTAAACTTGTGGACTTTTTGACTCAGAAACTGCCTTGGTGCTCATTACCCAAGTGCTGATACTGAGTCATTACTGAAGGAGCAGTCGGGGGAAGGGGCTGCTGTGCTCTCTGGCTCTGGCTTGTTTCTCCTTGCCCTTTTCCCTTAGGGTGGGATTTAAGGATGTAGGAATGTTAAAAAGCAATGCTTTCAACAGCACCCTTCCCAGCAGGCCTGCCCCAGGAACAGGCAAACTTTAACACTGAGTTACAACTTAAAATATGGTTGTGCTCAAAGAATGGCAGAGGATGGCTGTGGCTGGGACAGAGCAATGTTTGTGCCTTCTGTGAATCCTCCTGCATTCTCCCAACTGCAGTATTTCAGCAGATGTTTACAGAGCAGCTCACTTCTTTTCCAGATCAGTTGGTCTTTTCTCCTGAAAGGTGATAGTGTGTCAGAAATCTGCTCCTACAAGTTCTACTTCTGCAGAAACATATTGCAAAGAAGTGGCTTTTAGTATTGGAGGATGATTTTAAAGACTAAGTTCTTTTTTTAATGCACATATATGGAAACACACACACAGTTTTCTTCTGATTTTGAATTTCTAATGTCTCTCATAGAATTCAGGTTGTATCTCCTCTGTCAATATTTGTGACTGGTTAATGATCAACTTCTTGACCTCATGGCTGTTCCTGGTACACATCCAAATCTCGTTCCTGTCATCCCCTAAAAAAATAGAGAAAAAAGTGAGTATAAATGCATTGTGAACTCATTCTGGATCCTGTGTTTTTGAAAAAATGCTGCAAGTAGCAGAGAGGAATATGCTGTTGAATCCTGGTAAATCCTTTCACCTAGGAAGGTAATAGGAAGAAATGCAAACTTTTGTGCTGTACCTGTGACTGCTGGTATGTGGTGCTTGGTTCCTTCTTGGGGTCTGTGCATGGTCTTCCCTGAGCAGAGCATCAGTAGCTGCACAGTGACTGGTGGTGTCCCCCCAGGCTTCAGCAAGGCTGGGCTGGATGCAGCCTCTGCTCCAGTGGGGCCATGTGCTCCCATACTTCCCATGGCTTTTCCATAGCTTCCATGGGCTCTGCCCCTGCCCCACAGCCTGGTCTGATGCTTCCCCACAGACTGGTCTGACCCTGCCCCACACCACAGCCCCTGCGTGTTGGGGTGTTCAGCATCGGCCTGGCTAGGGCAGTCAGGGGACATGAGATCAAAATGAACTGGGTAGAATTTGCTTTCTTTGTCTCTTGTCCTCTTGCTTCTACTTTCTCACCTTTGTTGCAGGCTGATTTTCTGACAACATACTAATTTCATTCTCCTTTTCCCTCAGAAAGAAATCAGGAGGTCAGAGTGTTCTGGATGCTCACAAACATGGGGAGCAGCTCCTTGCTTGGGACATTTCTCCTGTTGATGTGCTTCACTGACAGCAGCTGCCTGTTTTCATATTCAGGTAGATATTTCTGAGCTACTTTTTAAATTAAATTGTTTTTTGTGGCAATCTTGGCATTTAAACTGAAACTATGTTCCTGTTCCTAACACAAAGTCTTGTGGCTTGAAGGAACACTTCCTGAAATGCCCAAGAAAAAAATGAATATTCATATACATAGTTCCAAGAGAAAACAGCCTTTCTTAGCATCCTAATTAGCCCACTCCCCTGCTGAAAAGTATTGTTCTTGTGACATGGAACCCAAAATCTGAATTATTGTTTTGCAAGGCAAAGGTTTCCAATTTGGGAAGCTAAAATGAGGCACTTTCAACATGTCTTCTTGGACCTCATTTTGATTGTACTACAACAACTACACAAGGTTTGGAAATGACTTCAGAGAGCTGTGAGACAGGCGCAAGAGTGTACAGGATTTCAGGAAACCTCGTGGCTGTTCTTGCAGAGGAGGAAGAGCAGAGCGAGCAGTGATATCTGTAAAGGCTCTACTACTTTAAGATGACCCCAGAACACAAGGGGTGCTGAAGGGAAATTTTACTGATGCAAGTGAAGGAAACATTCTCCATTGCCAGACAGCAGGATCTGTGCAAAGCTTTTCTTCATTGAGTTTTTGTGGGCTGTTACTAATTGCCTGGAAATTAGGCAATGTAATACTCATTCTAGAATTTCAGTCATTGCTGTAGATACTGATCCTGCAATTGAGAATAAATATGTTTTCACAATCCATCTCCAGAACTGGGTTCTTTGTCAAGGGGTTTGACTTGCCCAGGGCACTAAGCCCTGGCAGGGAAATGGGAGCACTTTTGGTGCAATGCTGAGTGGATTTCCATAGGCTTTGTCAGGATTACAGAGTGAGCTTTTGTCTCATAACATACAGAGTAGCAGCCTTTCCATCTACAAGGTGGACTTTGGATATGGGACTGCACTTCTGGAGATACAAAAAGCCAAACCCTTCATCCTCTCCCAACAGTGACAGCTCATGAGATCAGAGCACCCACAAGGGTTGTGGGTGGAAAAACCCTGGGACGCTGTGCTGAGATAGAGGTTCCTTAGCAAAGATGTGCTGTGGAGCACCAAGGTATTTGTGGGGAGGACCTTACTGGCCTATTCCCCTCTTTTGGCCATTCCTCTCTTAATTTATTTGCAGTAATAGCTTAAGGGATCACACGAGGAGGACAGGTACCTTAGTAAAGCAAAGGTGAGATGAACTAAATGTAAGTACAAAATCAACATTTTAATATTTCTCATAATGAAAGATCAGTGTCTGTCCTGTTGTGACCACAGCACAACTGGAAAACTCTGGGTCTCCATTACCAAATATCAAGCTAATAATTGTTGTGAATCATAATGGTTAAGCAGAAAAATATAACCAACCTCCAGAGAAGAAGTTGCAATATACTCAAGAGTCTTGTGGAATAAAAAGTTTCTGCAAGGCTCAGTAGTGGCTGTTTTGACCTGAAAGAAAGCTTAAATTCCTGGTATCTTTTGTTGAAACACAGACTAATGCTATTTCTCTTTGGGCTGTTCGTGTAGTTCCCACTCCCCTCATTGATACTGTTTACTCCACTGTAAGCCTGAAAGCCTGTCTGACTGTGAAATGCTACTGTGTTGTCTTCAGCACCAACCATTCAGTTTTGGTTTTCTAGTGTTTATGAGAAAAGACCAAGCCCACGAGGTGCTGCAAGTGCATAAACGTGCCAACCACTTCCTAGAAGAGATTCGTCCAGGGAACTTGGAGAGAGAATGCAATGAGGAAAAATGTTCATTTGAGGAGGCCAAGGAGATCTTTCATTCACAGGAGAAAACGGTGAGAAACTTGATTTTAGCAGAAACAGAGGAAGATCAACAGGTACGTAACCATTCCCAAGGCACCTGGCAAGGCTCAGGAGATGTGTGTCTATGGATTCTGCAGCTTGAGTCATTTCAGGGGGATTCAGGG
Source organism: Pithys albifrons albifrons (assembly GCF_047495875.1). NCBI lineage: Eukaryota > Metazoa > Chordata > Aves > Passeriformes > Thamnophilidae > Pithys > Pithys albifrons. The sequence continues at coordinate 931,629 of NC_092468.1, read as the reverse complement.
AGGGCCACTCAGGGCACCTCAAAGACTTCACATTGTGACTGCATGGTTTGTTGTATAAATGTTAAACAGAATTCCCTGGAAGTATGTAAAACCCATTTCTGATAGCATCAATCCAGCAATGTGACTGGAACATTTTCAGAGTTCACTTCCTTGCCCACACCCTCCAAATTCAGAGGAGGAGCATCCCATTCCCAGGGCCCGACAGCATCTGGCTGAAATCAGGGCTGGGGCCATCTCGGACCTTATGCTGAGGCAGGAGTTGGAGCTGCCACTTTAAACAGGTGCCTGGTCTGTCCTGGATCCAGCCCAAGGTGCCAGGGATGTCTCCTTAGCAGGCAGAGCAGCGCAGTAGAAATGACTCTTCAGAGCAAGCAGCTGTGGGGGTGAGCGTAAGTGCATCCCTTAAGGAAAGCTGTTTGGAGTTCTACCTTAAAGAGAACAGAGCTACCTGGAGTATGTGTGTGGCTTGTGACCAGTGAGAGGCTGTGGTGTATACAAGGTGAATTGGTTAACCAACTATGTGGTAGCATGTTGGATGTGAGAATGCATAAAAAGTGTGGTTATTACTGCGTGAGAGTTAGTTAGATGTAGATCTATTGATGTAATAGGAACTTCTAGGAACTAACTTCTTCTACTGTGAGCTATGAGAACTGTCTGTTAACCTATCTTGAATAAACTCTCAAAGTTGTGTGCCTTCTGATCAAGCCTTCTGATGTCTGCTGTGCCTGAACTTCTTGGACCATCAGTCCACAACCCAGATCGGTATAAGGGGGGCTCCCCCTATAAGCAGCTGGTGCTGAGGCCTTGCAGTGACTCGGTTTGGGCGATGTTGTGTGTGGTGATGGTGTCACTTGAAGCCCCTGAGCTGGTGCCACAGACCTTTCAGTGGGTGGAGCATTTAAGGATCTGAGCTTTCAGTTTCATTTTGGTTCCAGTACAGCCCAGTTTATGCCCTCTGCAGCTGGTCCATGGTGCAAACAAAAGTAAGTGTAACGATGGTGATCAGGAGATCTGCTATGAGAATGTTTATGGCTCTAATAAAAATATCAGTTTACTTGGACTCTAAAAAAATCAGTGTTCTAAATTATATCTTCAGTAATCAATATGACCATTTATTGCCTATTCTCTTAATTTGTGATTTCTTCTTGCAGATGGAGTTTTGGTTCAATTACAAAGGTAGGTATAAAAGGAATTTTTAAAAAATTTATTTCTTGTGTCCCTTCTGCGTGCAAAGAATTACGTGGCCATTGAAAGACTGGCTTCTCTTAATACCTGGAATTACACTATGCCTTATTTCTTTTCCTTAGGTTTAAATCCATGTAGTACAAATCCCTGTAACAATGGTGGAGTCTGCAAAATAAGCCATTATAGTTACTTTTGCATCTGCCCCCCAAAATTTGGAGGACGCAACTGTGAAATAGGTGAGTACAGAAACAGACACACTGGCATTCATTGTGAAGGAAGGATTGCACACGGCCAACTCCCATCTGCTCCCAGGGAATTACCCCTTGTCATCACTTTAGAGGGGTAACAACTCTAGTGACTCCTGCCATAGATGCCTGCACTGGAGATTGTTCATGTTCAGGCTCTTCTCTTTTGAGTCAATCATCAAACAAATTAGCCAAAGGTTACTGAAAGAGGAAAAATCTGTTATACTTATGTTGTAATATTTGAGTGCTGAAAAATGAAGTATAAAAACTGCCTTCTTTTCCCAGATTTTTGATCCTCTAAAATGCTGTATCCAGTTTGAAAACTGAGGCATGAAGTAATAGCAAAAGCCACACTGTGGAAACTACGAATCAGAAGTTATTTTTTCCTCCAAGTGCTTTTATTGACCTTTTCTTTGTACAGTGAAGCAATTAGACATTATTATTTTTAATATAAAAATGAATAAAAATCTCAGTCAATTTCTGACAGGAGGCTCAGGGCCCCCCCAAAATGTCCTGTGCTTTAAACCTGTCATGATATAAAATGTGCAGTTGGATCAAAAAATGATGCATTTAGAAGTGGCTGCTCTTCCAGGCCTTTTCTTATCCCTGTTCCACAGGCAGAAAGGCCCAGCTGTGGCCTCAGGGCAGAGCTGGCAAATGGGAACAGAACAGCAACAAACATAAGGTCCTGTTTGTGGGTGTCTGGAACTCTAAGAGGTGGTTCCTTCTGTTTCCCTGAGCCATTCCAGCAGATGTTCCCCTACTTTTGCTCATGCAATAGCAGCTCCAGGGGCTGGGTGCTGCCCAGGCTCAGTGCAGCCCTATTAACAGTGGGTGTTTCCCTGGCAGAGAGGTTGGAGTGCTGGTACAAGAACGGCGGGTGCTGGCAGTACTGCAGGGACAGCAGCGCCTTCCACGTGGAGTGTTCCTGCGCCAGGGATTACACCCTGCACGAGGACGGCAAGAGCTGCGTACAGGCAGGTAAAGCACGGGCTGCTGGGGCCACCTCAGGCAAAGAGCAGGTTTACAGGCCCTGACTTACCCTCCACTTGATACAGAAGAGCTGCACATGCTGTGGCTGCTGCAGCTTGCATTTAGCATATGAAAAGATCTGTCTTATTTGTAATGCGTATTTATTTAAGATGTTAAGGTTCCTCTCCATCGGGTGTCTGTAATCCAGTGCCCCTGGGAGCAGGCACGCGGTCAAGGAGCAGCAGGACAGTCTGGGGTGGGCCTGTTCCTTCCAGTGTGGACTTAGATCAGCTGAGTTGTGAGGCTGAAGCGCAGGGTTGAGAGGGGAGGGGATAGGACAGGGGGCTTTAAAACTTGCTGTTAAGGCAGAAGGGAAGTGCTGGGTTAGTATTCTAGCCTGGAGAGAGCCCTTGGCAGGCTGCATCTGGCTGATAGCTCAGAAAAGGCACAGCCACATGCCTGTTTCTAGATAATGACCTCTGCACACTCAGCCAAGGGGGTATCCAATGGGGAATTCGACATCATGAGGTCAGAGTTGTTCCTGGCCTCTTATGGGAGTCCAGTTCTTGGACAGGAAAAACACTGCTTTGTGTTTGAGTTCAATGTGACAGCAACACCCCTTAAGCTCAATCTTTGTTTCTGTCTTTCCTCCCTCCAGCACTGTTTCCCTGTGGCCTGATCAAAGCCAGGCGGGCTCTGGAGGAGGAAGAGCAGCAGGGGCAAAAAATGCTCCTGAGGGGCCAGTGGGAGCACCAGGATATGCCAGAGTGGAACGGGAGCACTGAGGGCACAGTTGGGCAGATGGAGCTGGAACATGGTGATGCTGGGAAAAAGGAGACCGTAAGGAATGCCTTTGGACATACTGAACCAATGGAGGAGGCAGAAGATGCTTCCAGCTGGAATAAGACAGTGGTGGGCTCTGTGACCCAGAAGCCCCTGTGGGACAGTACTGTGGGGCAGAAGGTGGATGTCCCCGAGCCCTACGAGGCAGTGGAGGGAACTGCCAGGCCTGGGAGAGGCCTGGCTGCATGGGGTGAGACAAGCCAGGGCCCTGCCTTTCAGAATGAGAGCACAGCACTTGCTGCCAGGCAGGAAGGAATCGGGGGAAATGCTATGGGGCAACACCTACAAGGGGAGGGCAGTGGCTCGAATGGAACTGGGGCCATTCAACATGGGAACGATGGGCTGCATCAGAGCAGAGACTGGGGCCACGTTCTGCACATGCCTCAGCCCACGCAGACAAACATCAGCTCTACTTTGGAGCACAGGGACACCAGGATAACAGGAGGAATGCTGTGTCATCGTGGACATTGCCCCTGGCAGGTAATACTTTACTTCCAGTCTGGCCAACCACCACACCTAAATGCTTTCTTACTTAATCATCACTGGGTCCTTCAGGAACAGAGTTCATCAAACCATTATAAAGTTGTTTCAGGTTGAGAGCAATGGGATCACACAGATTTCTCAGCTTTCTGGAGTGCTTTTTGATGATACTTTTAGACACCTTTATGATTCTCGGCCTGTCCTGCTACATGTATGTACTTTTGGATAGGAACATACTACTTTCTCTCTTAATCTAGTCAATCAGATCTTTAGTGCTGTAGTTCAGGTTATGTCTGCGTGTCCTTGGGGAAAAGCTTCCTTTTGGAACACTGAGCTAGGGGTTAGTCAGGGAGTTAGAACTGTCAGGGCTTCAAGGGGAAGGTGAGTGCATGTGGTAAACAGGAGCAGCTCCCCCAGGGTTTTTTTTCCACTGTCTTGTTTTGAATTCTGAATCATTTTGGGCTTTTTTGTGCATGTCCTTATTAGTAATCTCTCTTTGGTCAATGTCCTGTTACTGTTTGCACAGATTTCCCAATTCCACACATCCGAAGGTATTTACAAGTGGAAAAGTCATAGGCTAAACCTGGGTCGACTATGCATTGTGCACTTTGACAAGTTGAAATGTCACTATTAGCCAATTTTATGAGTTTCCACCATTTTATACCCTTCTAGAAGGAACAACAGCTGCTTCCCTTTGCACCAGTGAGGCCAGATTTTGGGGTGTTGTTTGAATGCTGTCCAGTTTCTTCTAGAAATGAAGTGTTACCATCAAGGTGGTTTTAAATTGTCATTATACCAAGAAATTTGTAATTGAAGGTTTTATTTTATCTACCTATCCATCTAATTTTGAAAGAGTTTTGTAAATCCATTGCATTCTAGTTCTTCATAACCTAAGTTAGCATTTTCTAGTAATTGTTCTTTGCTACTTTTCAATGTTTATTTCTAGCACTACTGAACAGAATTTAAAGCAGGAATGGTACACAGAAGTAATAGTTGAGGAGATGCTGAAGCACTGATGGAGCTTATAATTCTGAACAGACAAGACAGACATCTAAGACTGTTTTAACTTCTCCATTTGCTACTGTGTAGATAATTAGATTTTATTACCTGAGTACTAATGAAGTGCAACTTGTATTTCTGTTCTCCACTGCCACCAAAACACCTGAAGCCACATGAAAAATAAATCAGTCACACTGTCACTTCAGAAGAACACCAGTCACCGCAGGTCTAAGTCTACCTAAGCTTATCAAGCTTAGTTCATTAGAATACTCTACTCTCTTGTCACAACAGTGCAGTGATTTTATTACTGTTTTCACAGCCCCTTTGCTTGGTGAGCTTGGTGGCTCCTGCCAGATGTGTTCTTTACCTGGACCAGAGCCCACAGTGTGTGCATGTCCCTGACATAGCCCTGGTGCCAATTCTGCCTCTTCTTTCCCACAGGTGCTGATCCGTGACAGTCAGGGGATGGGTTTCTGTGGCGGGAGCCTCCTTAGCAGTCGCTGGGTGGTCACAGCGGCGCACTGCCTGGACCTCGTGAGCCCCCACCACGTCACTGTGGGTGAGCACAGCAGGGCGGGGGGGGGACAAGGTGCAGCCAGTCTCGCTTGGATTTAGGGGATGCTGCCAAGGGGCTCAACTGGTTCCTTTGGTTTTCATGGAGAACCTGGGGGCTCAAGGCACAGATCTTTGTTCTTCTGTCACCCATTTTGACAAACTCACTGTACACAGAGACTGAGCACATTCTGGGGACACCTCAGGAGGAAGAAGCATTTCTGTAGGTGACTGTCTCCTCTCAAGGCCGTTTTGTTTTTTAATCAGCCTTAAGGTTAATTACCTGCTGTCCTGCCTCTTCCTTTCTGCCTCTAACTGCCTGGGAGCACAAAGCCCCTCTCCCCAGTTACAGCCACAGGAATTGGCCCCTTGGCAGCAGGAATATTGCAACAACCACAACCTTGTGCTCGGACCCTCCCAAAGAAGGATGTGCAGGAGGAGCAAATAGCACTGGGAAACTGACAGGGAAATTCTTCTTCAGCCTTAGCCCCAGCTGCAGCTTAATGCTGATGTCATGCTCCTGAAGGGGAAAACACACTGTCCCATGGAAGCTTAGGCACAACACTGCTTAGTAAACAGGACTGACAGTGTTTATGGGAAATCATCTCTGTTGGTATTTCATCATCCAGGCCCCAACTCTGTCCTGCCTCTATAGGGCACCCAGAGAGTTTGGTTTGCAGGATCACAGCTCTTATTGCTACAAGCAGGATTTGGTTTGGGATGTGCCTTCTCAGGACAAAAGATCAAAGCATTAACTCCCTGTCCTTCCTGTTTCCCAGTGACAATACCACAAAGGCTGTTTACAATTTGCTTAACTTTTTAACTTGTCCTGGCTGCAGGAGACTTTGACAAATACCAGAGAGAGTTCAAAGAACAGAAGATCGCTGTGGAACGGAGCTGGACGCACCCACACTACGATTCCAACGACTACAACGGCGACATTGCTCTGCTGTACTTGAGCAGTGCCGTTGTTTTCAACGAATACGCGATTCCCGTGTGCCTGCCCAGCCCCGGGCTGGCCGCGCTGCTCTCCGAGGAGGGCCGGCCCGGCGTGGTGAGTGGCTGGGGAGCCACCCACGCCCGGGGCTCCCCCCTGCGCTTCCTCATGAAGGTGCGGCTGCCCATCGTGAGCTTGGAGCGCTGCCAGCAGGCCATGGACAGGCTGGTCACCGACAACATGCTCTGCGCGGGGCACGGCACCGCGGCCGCCGACGCCTGCAAGGGGGACAGCGGGGGCCCCTTCATCGCCTTCCACCGCAACACCTGGTTCCTCCTGGGCGTCGTCAGCTGGGGCGAGGGCTGTGCCGAACAAGGGAAATACGGAGTGTACACCAGAGTAGCCAACTACATCCCCTGGATTAAAGAGGTGGTTGAAAGTGTAGCAGATTCAGGAAACTTTTCCATTAACTTTTCTTAATGTCACCTTTAAGAGCAGGATTAATTCTACTTATTACAGTGTTTCAGTCTACAACACTATGCCTGTTCCTGTCCTTAATGGTGTAAAACCAAGCTTCTTACCTTCAAGGAAATTTTAAGAGGGTTAAATTGCTTAAGTATTGCTGAGTAAAATATTTGTGCATAATAAATAACTATGTGCAAGTAACAAAGGAGGTGACAACTTTTCTTAATGTAAATTCCTACCAGGAAGATTTTTTAAGAGAGCAAAAGCTTTACATTTGGCAAGCCTACCTATCACAGACAGGCATACTCAATCTGTGTGAACTGAGTGCTTAGCAAAGCAAGTGCAGTGAGTGGTGTCTGGCTCCAGTTGTGAGAGACAGTGCTGAACACAGGAGGGAGCTCTGAAGTTCTGCAACCAAGGACAACTGTCAAGTCAGTTTACTAACTGACAGATGTTTTCTGATACAAAAAACAATGTCTGTATGGAATGGTGCAAAACCCAAGCAGGAATCCACCCAACTCTAGATTGAAGGATTGTGCGGTATTATTCTCAACATGTGATGTTTGTGATCCATGACAAAAGAAGTTTTTATTTTGCGACCTTTCCTACAATTGTTAAGTTTTAATTACAATCCCCAGCACAGTTCATTCCACAAGCAACAGAACCGTTTGCCTCAGAGAACACATGATGCTGAGCTATTATGGTTAGTTTTGATGTGAAGAATTTGAATTAGGCCTTGCACAAGACCACCAAGGCCAGTGGAAATCCTGGAAATCTCCCAGGACTTAAATCTCCTAGGATTTAAAAGCAGCCCTCAGCCCTCTGTGAATGGAGGACTAGGCTACAGCACTAGAAGTACAAAAAAAATGTTGGAGGAAGAAAAAAAGAAAAGAATCCATTGTAACCCCTGGACCTTCAGGACCAAACAGACCCTGGCTTATGAACAGCTCTGCACAGTTCAATTACTTTTCACAGTTGCACCTGCCACTATGGCAGTAAGGAAGTCCTTGGCTTTCAATAAATTCTTAACTAAAGATGGGAAAAAAAACCAAATCCCTGAAGGTCTCAGCATGCTAAAAACACCCTCTTGAGGTGGTGACTGCATCATACACATACCTGGGGAGAATAGGTGAAGTTGTCTTAGGAGCAGAATCCCTCTTGTATCCCAGCCAGCGCAGGCATCCTCCTTCAGTTCTTGCTTTATGTTGGTGTCCCAGCACACAACTCTGTTACTGTCACTCCCTCCAATCTCACAGGGCCACATTTAACATCTAACATGTGACTCTCCACACACTTGCATTCACCCAATTCCCAGTGCCAGCAGTAACTCAGCCAAACACCATGATCCCCACCTCAAAGAGTTACCAGAATTACAGAACACACAGCTAACAGGCTCTGCTCCTCTGGAAGGCAACTTTCTTCTTACTGAAGAAATTCCAACTGGCAGTTATCTGCACAAGAAGTCATCTTGCAGGCAAGCTCAGCAGAGACAACTGTTTTCGGAGGTAGAGGCAAAGAAGCAGCATGTTGCTCTGCTGTTGTTCTGTAGCAGCAGAGACAAAGAAATAGCAGCATTATCTCCCCCCAGCACAGAGACACAGGAACCTTCTCCTTCCCACTAGTAAAATAAACCATTTGCAAAGTCACTGGTGAGCTACAGACACAGTTTAGCTGGGAAACTGCTGGTTGGTCTGCTGGGCTTTCCTGAACTTTACATCAGTCTTCATGAAAAATAAAATCTTTTGTGTAAAAAATGTTCAGTATTTCTAATCAAAAGCAATACGTCTCTAAAGATGTAACAACTGATAAATCACTGAATAAAAAGGAATTGGACAATGGTGAACAGAAAATTAACCATTCACAGCTTTTCCACCTCCAAGGTGGTCTGTGCATAACCTTTCCTGAGCAATCAACAAGCAGCCCCCCAAAAAAACAGAAAATGTTTTTATTGTCTAAAGTGTTGCAATACAACAAATACATGATCTGTACAAAGGACATGATAGGGCCAGTTTAAATACAACGAGGAGAATCATATTCACAGTCCTCAGACAACATCTTCTACCAGAACCTGAACCAACAATTTAAAGATTCACTAAAAAAAACCCCAAACAAGTTGTAAAAATATTTAAAGGTCTCCAAAGAGTCTATGGGTGCATTGTCTTACAGCAGAGCTCATAGGGTATTCTGTGAAGGGTCACAATGGCATCTTATTACCCTCAATGCTGATTTTCACTGCATGGGCTGATCTGCTTTTTTTCCTGATATCTGTGAATTTCCGCATCTGTTTGTCCAGTCGACTCACCCCTTTCTTAGAGGTCCCCTGGAACTTAAAAAATAAAACTAATAATTATCGCTGAAAAAAAGCAGACATCCCAGAGGTTCAAGGCAAGCCAGCGCATGCGAGGTCACATCTGGGCCTGGCTGCTGTGTTTGCTCTGCCGCCGCAGTAGGGAAATGCTTCCCCCAGGATCTGCACGGCCCATGTGGAGGCAGAGGCACTCAGTCATCACATGGTGCCCCGGTCAACCACCACATGTACAGTTTGGAAGGTTTGTATCTGCTGGCTGGACCTGTGTCCAAGCCACAGAGCACCAGTATCACCCTGACAGGCTTATGGGGGAGTTCAGACACAGATACACTGTGACTGAGGCTGACAAAGCATTTCCAAACTGCCATTTATTTTAAAGGTCATGGATTAGTACTTACAAAGCGAAAGAGTATTGGGAAAAGTGTGTAGGGAGAAGCCAGAGAAATGCCTACACTGACCATACAAACTCTTAAAAGATACTGCATTTCATCTCTGTATTTGAACAGCAACTGCAAAGCAGGGAGTGTAGCAGTTATTCTGCCCATATTAAATACAGCAATGCTGTAATGGAACATCACTGAAGACAAACAGCAAGGGCCTTTCAAGCTATAGCCAGCACTTCTTAGAAGGCAATTTCCTCTAACTAGACAACAGAAACAATAAACGATGGAAACGCCACATCTTTAAGTTTGGGTGAAACAGAGATACCCAGACTTAGTGGCTGACAAAACACATCCATTAGAAACTTGTTCCCATCGCTGAGGAAGGTGCTCCTGACACACTGATTTTAAATAAACTTTATTCATAAAACTGTTCACTATTCATTGAAATCATAGCTGAAATTTCACAGTGATTTTTAAGAAAATATTTTTTAAAAACAAATAAATATGAAGCTTAAACTTGACAGTTATCTATCACTTGTGCTCACCTGCTGCCACTATTAGCTTGTGGCAGCCCTGCTAACAGCACTGAAACGCAGACCAGGAATTGTCAAAATAATTCCCACACCGATGCATCTTCTCTCACCCCACACTCAGTGGGGGATTCTTCTCCCCCGGTCTCATCCTCTGTCTCCCATCAACCACTCCTAAAGTCTCTTCACACTAATCACATCACGCTACTACTTGAAAGAGGTGTGAAAAACACCTCCCTGTGCCTCAGTCAAAGGTCAGCCACAGATGCTGGTGTGCAGTGACAGGAGGTCCTGTACCAAGAACTAAGAATTCCCGTGTGTTGGTTCAGGTAAACCTGGAAAACCCAGCTGTGTCAGAACAGTGCTCAAAACCACAGGTGGTGCCAAGCTGGTCTGGAGCACAGGTATTTTCACTGAACACCTGTCACTTGGGTACCCTGAAGCTGTGCAGGCAGGTGCCATGGCAGATGTTATGTGCTCCTGTACAGGTTCCCACATGGGTCACAGTACAGACACGAGAGAATAAAAGGGGAGTTTTCCAGGTTTAGATTAGGGTGTACAGACTGCTGTCCTGCATGTGCAAACTGCCAACAGCTGAAGCACATGCACTGTTCACACCTCCCTCGAGGGATACCTCTCCAACTTGGGAAGGCAGTGGCATGGCTACAGGGGCATCCTGTTGCCTTCAATGCTGAACTTGATGGCCCGATGCACTTTGCTGAGTCGTTTCTGTTCAGCAAACCGTCTCTTGTGCTTTTCCAAGCGACTAATACCTCTCTTAATAGTCCCGGGCTAGAAACAACATCTCAATTAATGCACAGAAGGAGAAAGAACAGCAGCAAGCACAGCAATTGTTACTTCTTCCATTTACACATACTCTACCACATATACCCCTTTTAACTGAAACTGTACAAGGTAGATGTATGAACCACATAAAACAACACAAAGGCCTCCACTGAAGCTGTTCAAGTTTACCAAAACCTCAAAGGTTTCCCAAACTGGAATATTATCAGAACATGATAATGTTCTGGGGAGAGGTATAAAAATATCAGTGCAGTGGCACAGGTATTGAACTGCAGGCTTAAGTCAAAATGCTCTAGAGCAAGAGGCCTGTAATCAGAGACTTACCAAAGAGAGAAATTCTAGAACAGTTATCTCAAAAATCTCTTTTTGGTCAGAAAAGCAACCAAAGGCGAGTGAAAGCATTTGATGAGCTTAGAACAATCCACTTGACATAGAACTTACTGTCTACTCCCATTTGAAGAGGTCCTTAAAAGAACTACCCTACTGTGCAGTAACCACAGCACTACAGTTACAGATCCCTAGGTTTAGGACAGTCATCAGGAGAGTGCCAGTGCTTACCCTTGAGGACTCCATCTCCACATTCCACTTTGGCCTGACCACATAGTCCTTGTTGGAGGGCATGGGTACCCTTGCACGGGCACAGAACCCAGGGTCCCCGGGCCTGAGAGCCCTGCAGAAAAAAAGATATGTGACTGTTAGCAATCTACTGTGTTCTCCTCTGAAACACTGCCTCTAAAACCTCTACACAATTTCCATATTGGTAGTACCACTGAAATATTTCAATCAATTTTTTTTAAAGAAACCCTCAACCTACTTTTCCTCTCCAGTTAACACTTTCTCCAGGTCTCGGCGGGGAGTCTGACCACCAGAGCTGCAAGAAAAATAAATGTTTATAGGCATCTATACAGAGAAAGGCAGAAATTTTAAAAGACAAAGTGTGGCAAAAGGAAACAGAGGTCATAACTTCTTATCCTTTTATTTCCTTAATATTTACACATCACTTTTTTTTTCTTGATGGAGTCTTAGGAAGGATTTCATGTGTCTGCCTGCTACTCTTACCTGCTCAATTTCCTTCGATGAGGCATCTGTTCCAAATCTCTCTGTTCCCTCTCTTCTCTGGTCATGCCTTTGTAGTTTGAGGTAAGGCCAAAGATGGGTCGAGACCATTCGTCTATTAAAAAAAATAGTTGGTTAACAAAGGCCAGGCCACTCAAGTTTCTCTCAAAACATTCTGGTGATCCAATAACAGCTTTTAAAGTTTACAGCAAGTATTTATGCTTCCTTTCAACCAAACAAATGATTTTTGACCACTTGATACTTCATGAAAATCTAGTCTCGTGGACAGTAAGCAAGAGCTTTCATCCCCTGAAGTCTTGTTGTTGACTGCTCTTTTGGAATCCCTCTGAGCTCTCAGTGTCAGGAGCTCCCACAAACCACAGGGATGCTATTTTAGAAACACGCAGAAGAGTTTCTAAGGTACCTAAGTTTATCATCAGTGTGCAGTCATTCCAGATGGAATGCACTCCACATGGACTGTAGCTGGTTGAGTAGTAAACATTCAGTCACCCAAGCCTAAAGCCCATGACTAAAAACAGTTCTCTGGTAGCACCTTCCGGCCTTTGCAGCACATATATGAGCGTCTGGACAACAAGCCAAGAGAGGACCGGGGCAAATAAATGCCATCCTCTGATTTAAGACAAGAATGAAAGAAACAGGACAAGGTGCATGCAGTTCATGTATCCGTGTTTGTTAAGAGTTCTACAAAGTGATGGAACAGATCAATGAGGTTCCTACGTGGCAGAATTAATTTCACTACAGACAACAGCAAAAGGTGCACCAGAGACTGATGCAAAGATTCCACTCTCAGTGGAATCTCAGCAATACAAGACAAAGGCAGGTCTACATACTAATCAGCTTCCCTGCCATGTCCTTATTTGGTCTTGACTCTTTGGGGTGTTTGTAGAGGTACATCACAGCCCGTCCAATGCCACTGTGCTTCAGGGTCTCTTGGCTCACACTGGGCAGCTGCAGGGCACAAAATGTCAGAAAATAGCAAGAAATTATGTCCGTCCATTAATGGTGCCACTTCACAACAAGACCAAAACTCACATTTACAATAAGCTTGAACAATTAATCTTTTTTGTTGCCCCACTACAAATTGCTTGAAGTGTCAAACGCCAAAAACTAAACATTTGCCTTAATATTCTTAGTTCATACACAAGTAGGTTTCCAGAACTTTTTACTCCAAATGCTCTTTAGCTTACATTACCCCAAAACTGAGTTACTGGCTTCAAAGCATTCATTCTATAAAGATAAAACTTATGTGGCAAAAGCCTTCAGGCAATCAGCTCAGCTACAGACATTGACAGCGTACATTGAGTGTGATGGGCCTTTCTGTGCACTACACATTTGAACAGGCTTGAAAAGAGAAGAGACCACAAGAAAAAAAAATCAGGGAAATGCAGGAAATGACTTTTCACTGAACTTTGCATATAAACCTGAAACAGGCAGGCAGGGCCAAATCATCTAAATTCTTCTATACAAACCCATCTGTTCTGCAGTTTGCTTCCCTGTGTACTTCACTGCACAACCCATTGGTAGCAGCTACAGTTCATTCATCACCAACATTTCCCTAAAGCACGTGACTCTAAAACCACGGCGAAGCGACAAAGCAAGTGTTAAAAGTCAGTTCCAAACCTCTTGCAGGATTTTCAGAAGCTCCTCCCGTATCTTTAGTGCTGGCAGACTTCGGTCTGGAAGAGGAGAAAGCCACTCTTTGATGGCAGACATAACACCGCTATCGATGAAAGTTTCTTTGAGGTCCTGCCTAGGAAGTTTAAAGAGAAGCTGCAGAGTCACGTAATACAACAAAATCTTAAGATGTGATGTGTTCCTTAAGCACAATACTGCATTTGTTTCATGTTAAATGAACAAACAAAATTATGTCTAAGTTTAGGTTTTTGAAGTCACCTAGCTCCAACATTCACTTTGAAGAAAAAATTGCTTTACTGAATATTCCGTACAGCAGTGTCACTCTGTAAAATCTAACAAATTCTGAATATTCCCTAAGGCTATAATTAACTGAAGAATGACAACTCACTTTTTAAGATGCATAACTACAGTCGGTAGCAAAGTTAATTTCTTTAGTGCTGGTTTCTTTTGTGTATTCAGCTGTCGATCCTCCTGTAGGGGTGTTGAAGAATCATCACAAGTTAATCTAAGTAAGAAATCAGCAACTCTCATTCTTTACAACATTTACAGGAAAAAGATTACACATTATGTGATGACTTCTGTTAAAAAAGACTCCCCACTTTAGTGAACATTTTCCTTAAAAGCATCACATTAGGAGAGTCCATCTAAATTAATTTTTTCCACTTCATTACTTCAATTGACAGCACTAAATGGTGGTCTGCAGAGTACTCCATGCTATGCATAGAAAATGTCAACACTTTGTTAGCAAAACCTCACGTGAAAAATAGAAAGAGCTAACCAGAACAATGGGAGGCAGAACACATATATTCACTTCAACTGTGGGTTTCAACATTACTTTCATGCAAGGCATTAAGTGTCACTGTTTGTTCAGTACTTGGCTCCCACATCTGAAACACCCACTGTAATCAACAGATTGCTGTGGTAATTCCTTTCCACTCAATCCACTGAAGGCTCTTTTTGCACAATGTTTTTTTTATTGGAAGGGAGGAGATTCTTCTAATGCATCTCTTCCCCTCTTCAAGTCCCAGTATTTCAAAATTTACCACCTCATTTTAAACAACTGGCTGTCATCTTGTCCAAGAGAGACTTTCTTGCCAAGATCAAGGAAATCGCAGTTATCTCCCAGGTTGCTTTCTCACTCTGCGCATCCCCCTAAACTCATTATCCTTTTGATGTTGTTCTCAGGAATTTGTCTCTGTTGTTGCTATTTGTGAACTTCTTATATCCCCTCCAAACTGGTTTAGTGTGTTTCGCCGTGCTGTTTGTTCACTTGATTGCTACTCCAACAAAATAACAGCAGACACCTAACAGAAGGCAAGACCCCAGTAAACCTTGCACAGTAGCATATTAAACATTTCTCCTTGAAAAGGCAGGCTGCCAAGGCAGAACTTTCCATGATTTGGTTGCTCTGTTATTTACCACAGCACTGTCACTCAAACAGTTCAGACAAGCTATCTTCTCAGGAAAAAAATAACCAAAGTATGACCTATGCCAGTAATTGTATAATGAAATTAAAGCATTGTCCCCTTCTCAGTGTTTGATATACTTGTATATAGTTTAAAGAGCACATATAAATCCCTTTAGATGGAACAGTTCATTTCAGCTGAGCAAAGTTTAGCCATTTAACTAATTTTAATTTTTAAAATTAGTATTTTCTCAAAATTTCAGTAGAATAAAGGTTTTAACTCAGAGCAGTAAATTAACATTTAAACAGTTATACAGATACTGAAAGCTTCTTGTATCTTACTGATTACAAGATTTTCCCCTTAGAATGAACTGAATTTTAAGATGCCTTTGGAGCCTGGAAAACTCACCTCAGCAGCTTCATTCATCTTCACAATCATGGCACTGACCACGTCATCTGCATCACTGATGAATGTCCCACCATCACGGTTCCGCCGGCGCTTGCCACTCATACTCTTCTTCCGCTGCAGCATCATGTCAAAATCTGACATGAAGTCCATGCTGAAATACGAGAGTTGGATAATTTTGTGTTTCTATCGTGTACAAGCACTATGTCTCAAGGTTCCTGTGAGATAATTAGCCTCAGTATGCAAACCAGAAAACTAGCAAAGGGCTCCAATGGCTCCAAGGTGGCCCTTGGAACTTGCTGCAACAGCCAATGCATGCACACTTATAATATCCAGGGTTCAAAATGTCCGCAAGCTGTCAACTGCAACTGACAAACATTTAGCTTTCCTGTACCTGCCATACACTGCTCTGATGCTACTGGAGCAGCCAGAAAGGAAACTGAAAACATGCCGATGGCAAGTGTTACACCAGCACAGAAAATACACCTGTGACCCCAATTCTGAACTGCTGAAAGCAGTTCAGATGCTTGTTTGATTAGATGTTGATTTCACTGACATTTTGATCTAAGCCATGAAATTCTGCTCTATGAGGCAGCAGCAGGACAAGTAATCTGTTATGGACTGCCGGTGACTGAACTGCACAAGCTGGGACAAGACTTTCTGTCCTCGTTCATGAGAACACTCTGCAGAAACACAGTTCCAGGCCTTTCTAAACTAAGAATTCCAGCCAGTCTTTGGAGCAGCCCTTTCACCAAAATCTTGCATTAACAAAGGAGTATGTAACACACTGACTTACTGCTTCCCTCTTTTGATGTTATCATCAGAGTCTGATTCATCCGCTGTCTCCTTCATGTCTCCATCACCTTTCTCTTCCTCCAAATCCTCCTGGTTAAAACCCTGATGGTGAAGACAGTGCAGATCAGTGTATGGATTAAGATCGATCATCTACTGAGGTACCTGACACTTGAAAAGCTTCAGGCAAGTCTGCAAAGCATCTAGAAAGAGGAGCAAAGTCCAGTTCCACCTGTGGCTGTCAGACAACATCTCTCCCAACTGAAGAGCTGTAATTGTTATTTAACCCCAAGACTACTCCAGTGAGTCCAGCAGATACAAAGCTGATCTGGTACAGCATAAACATTCCCTTCAAGATCAGACCTAGCAAGTGAATAGAAGACATCCACAGTAACACTTACTGTGAATTCCTCCTCTTCCTCATCGCCAGATTCTCCAAATATATCTGCAATCAGGTTCCTGTGAAGGTAACAGCAAAATTTACCTATTTCAATGGCAACAGTGACATGTACCTTTTCTGCAAAATGACTGTGTCAAGACACCCTTTTTGTTTTGCCTCCTACTGCTAACCTTCCTCTTCACACCACCAAGGAAGGGAGACATTCATTCTCTGGTTGAGATTCATCCATTCTCCATTCATCATCACTCTCACTATCTGCCACCTCGAATAAATTCATATTCCCAGAAGCACTTACTCTTGTTCATTTCCAGATTCACTGTCACTGCCAAACAGATCTTTCTCTTCTTTCTTCTTCCCATCATTCTCTTTTCTTTCTTCTTCTTCTTCTTCTTCCTCCTCACTATCCAACAGAACATTTTTCTTCCTTTTGTCAGACTTCTCTGAAGCAGCATCACTATCTGATTCTTCGACATCAGAAAGGATTCGTACCTTTTTCGCAGCTGCCAGCAGAAAGAAGCATTATTACATGTCTCAGTAACAGATGGGACAACTGGTACTCTCAAAAAATATTTCCTGACTAGTCTTCCTACACAAAATCATTGCCATTCATAAAAGTATATCAATTCTAAATGGTTTAATTAAATCAGCAACTGGATCTATCTATCCATAAAAGATCTATCCACATCCATCCATTAAAAATTGTCATTTCAAATCTGACCCTCACTGCCACTACACAAAAAGAAGAAAAAACCCACAGTAAAAAAAAGACTAGAGTAAGAGCAACAAACTAGAGAAATAACAAACTATCATGACAACAGATGCCAGTATAAAGCAAGATCATTACAGTCTTCCGTTAGACCTACTTCTTACTTAAAAGCATTAGATATACATTCACAGAGCTAAGCAGTTAGAACAGCCTCTACAAATGCAGATGTGCTCTAAAACCAAACCTGACTTATGGTTTCTCACTTAAATGCTTTATTCACATAAAAGCAATGATTTAACTTTCACGCCACTGCCTGTCACAGCACAGTGTAGTTCCTTACGTGTTGTCTCACTGTCATCCTCACTGTCAGAAAGTATGGCTGTTTTCCTCTTCACTGTCTTCTCCTCTTTCTCATCTCCATTGCTGTCTGATATTTTACGTCTCTTAGGAGCTTCATCTTCACTGTCAGAGCCCTGAAATCCTCCTCTTGCCTGTTCATTATCTGAATGATGAGACACATTCTGCACCTCCTCCTTCCTGTCCTCCCCATCGCTATCCTCAGACTCTATATGTTTGTGTCTGGCGACATCCTCGCTCTCCGAGTCACTGGCCGGCCGCTTGTGATGCTCCTCACTCTCTGAGTCGCTGCCCAGCTGCTTCTGGAGCTCCTCACTCTCCGAGTCACTGGCTGGCTGCTTGTGCAATTCCTCATTTTCAAAGTCACTACTGGGATCCCTGGGAGGTTCTCCATTGTCAGAGTCACTTGCTCGATGATTTAAGGCCTCTTCATTTTCAGAGTCACTTAAATGCCGGTCTGGACGGTCTTCAGTATCAGAATCACTGTCTTTCCCTCCGTGAGAGGGATTGTCTGAATCACTTACACCATGATTTGGAGGCTCCTCATTATCTGAGTCACTCTCCTTTTGCCTTGGGATATCTTCATTTTCAGAGTCTGTCATATGAGGCTCTCCCACTTGCCCATCATCTTCTCCATCGCTCTGTTCATTCTGAAATGGAAAAATAATCTCAGGCGACTAAGCAAAAACACCTTAAAAAGTAAAGAAAAAGATGTTCTGAATTGTTGCTTGTCCTTCCTCCAATTTGATTATCCAAGGTACTGCAAATTGAAATACTTTTCTACACAGAAATAGACATTTTGCATCAGAGGACTATCAAATACCTCAGATCAAGAAAAACATCACTGGAAGTCTGTCCACCCTGAAGCTCAATGGTATTTTGGAAATGGTAGTAGAATTTAAAAACCCACTTAAATAAACATGTCTAAGAAGGGTCCTGTATCTCAAGGGTAAAGGCTTAGTACTTTTATTTTAAAAGGTCAGGCCTTCAAAATGGTTGAGTTCAAATCCCCAGTAACAAAGCAAAAAACAGTACCTTGCATTTGTCATTTCATTTTACTTAAGATCTTAAAGAGATACTTCCTGTATGAAATACATTTTACTGAAACGGCACGTGCATTAGGCTGTAAGTGAAGCTCAAGAGAGCTCATGCCTGTTCCTATTTTGCCCAGAAAACCTATTTAAGAACAAGTCATAATCAAAATGCTACTAAAAAACAGGAATAAAGTTTTAGTCAGACCTTTCAGAGTATTACTGTCAGCAGTTTTTGTGATTCAATGAGTTACATTGTAAGAACAAATTCAACACCCCTCCCTCAAGCTGACAGCTCCCATGCTTATCCTCTCACTGAGCCACATGCTCCATTTTTGGAAGAACCTTTCACAAGCCATGGTGTCAAGTCTAACTACTGACAACAGTGCTTTTTAGCCTTCCTACAACACCTAATTTCTACCTGGAAAAAAAAAGTCTTAATTCCATTTACCTGAGAACACAAATTAGAGTCCTGAACACTCCATTAACTCAGCACACCTCTCACAGCCACTGCCACCATAATCCTGTTTTCAACTGAAAACAACAATACTGTACAAGGAATTTCTCTTCTGCATACCCAACTCAACTCCTCTGGGCTGATTTTGTCTCAGCTATAAACCTCTTCCACTTGCAAACTGAGTTTTTATTGTCCTGTTTAAGACCTGTATGTCCTGAAATTTTTTGCAAATCTTTTTTGTCTGCAATTTCATTTCCTTGGAAACAGACTTTCTATCTGTTTTTGTTATCTGTAGTCATTCTACTCCCACATTCGAAGCCATACACAATAATGCAGGTGTAGCTATCCTACAACTACAACAAATAATACTATCAATCTTTATAAAGGATGACTGAGGAGGAATTTTAAATAAAATTAGTTTTAATTGCTGTTAGAACTGCTCGCTCCAGAACATATTCTAAGTGGGAAACAGCACTGCTTTTTAAAACTTTGGACCTTATGCATTTATTCCCTTGGCTAGCACTTGATAAAGATCTCTGGAATTACTGCAGAATGACTAAGAGAAAGTTACTGCACAGTGAGAAAACCCCAGGAATAAGCAATTTTAAAACATGTACTTCAAATACAACTTCACTATTTCCATGTTACTTAATGCTAACTACAAACAGCAGCTGTGACTATGAGTTGTTTCTCTTGCTTGTTCTTGTCTCTACAGCGACGCAGCTTTCGAATTCTCCTGGTATTATCCAGTAGTTCTCCTTTCTCCTCGTAGAAAGAAAATATAGTTTTGTTAAAAGCTGAATTTGGAATTTTAAATAATAGAAGATTAAGAAGTTACAGAATTGAGGATGAACAGTTGAGGAGGACCATACACACTCTACTCTCAACTTGCTACAGGATTTTATTTACTACTTTTATTCCCTTACCAAAAAATCACTGATTGCCCTCTCCTGCCCAGCATCTCTCACATAAACCAATCACAGATGTATGTGAAGGATTTCCCCTAACTATTACTTGAGATTAAAGAAAACTACAGCTGCAAACAAAACAGGAAACTCAGATTTCACAGCACAGAAAAGATCACTAAGAAGTGCTGAAATGCAGAGATCGACACTGAAATTGGTGTCTATGATAATAGAAATCCTTTATCATCCTTGTTTTTCTGCTACTTAATTTTGGTGTGTTTGTCAGTCTTTTCTCAACATCAGATGGTGAATGCTGAATAGTACTGATAATTATGTCAGCAGTAATAAGATTTTGCTAAACAAACCCAAGGAAATTAATACAAGTACTCCTGTTGAAGCTCTTAGGCTCATCACCATCCCAAGTGCCAGTTCAGAAATTCTTTGGTGACCAGCTGAACAAAACCAAAAGCTACTAGAATCAGTAGATTCTTGACATTTCTAAGGTCAGAAATGTGGCTGCAGGTTATATAAGCACCTGTTCAGAATAAATTACTAAATCACAAAGAACTTACTGGGTAAAAGACTTGGTAAGAAGACATTATAATTATAGAGCATTATTACTGAAGCACTTACTTGACAAGACAGTGAACCTCTAATCTGTTCCTGCTAACTGACAATCACTCCTGAGAAGGAAAACGTTTGGGGAGGGAGAGTAGACACACAGTTGACAAGCTCATACTGTGATTACACAGAATCCCAGCGGTTCCAGCAGCTCAATGTGCTGCAATATCATCACCCAGAGAAGCAGCATCTGAGGTAACATGGGTGTCCCTACACTCACTAGGCACACATGCACCACCTTGCTCTAGTCCTGCTCATGGGAAGCTCAGGCAGGGCTACCCCAACCAGGACACCCTCTGACCAGTGAGCTCAGCAAGCCCTGCAGAGATAACACTGCCTCAGACCCAGCACAAACACAACCAAGCACCTTCTGGAGCAGAGGGGAACCCCCTACACAAGACAGTCAGGCCCTGCCCCACAGCCATCAATGCAAAGGGCTTCTGCACACAATTCATGACTCTGAATGTTTTGGAATATAATTGATATGAAAAGTGCATGCAACTTCACAGTAAGATGACTAAATGCTATTTGATATGCTTGATAGGCTTCCCCTCTCCTTTTTCACTTTACTACTTCGTCTCTAAAAAAGTGTTTCCAAAGAAATCAAGTATGTAATTTTGGAGTTTTCTAGTTTTCCTTTTCCAAATAATTAAAACAGAAGATCAGACATCCTCAAAACCAAGTAGGTCTCAGGTAATTGCTACTGCATTTTTCTCTAATTCCTTTACTTTCTTTTCTTCCTCCTCTTTATCTATAAACATTTCAATTGAGATGTCCTTAGTTTCAGGTTTTTTTGACTGAACAAATTCTGTAACATGAGGTTTTAGTACAGTATAAAATAAGGAATACATCAAAATCAAATTTACAGTGTTATCCTTCTACATAAAAATTTCAGCTAGCAAGTAGTTTCTTGGATCAACATGCAGCCACTTTTAAGAGGTACTACTTTGAAAATTTAGTAAGCTCAGGAAAATTGACCCATTCACTACAATCTCATGAATGACAAGTGTTAAACTAAGACCTACATAACCATCATAGGCAGATCAGCAAGTTCCTTCTTTTACAGAAGTGTCGGATATTTCTGTGTGTTTGTTAATAGTCAAAGTCAAACCAGAACTCAATCCCTGAAACAGCAACAACTTGGTGGAAGTGTAAGAACTAAGTCATTACAGACTTCTGTATAAGCCTGACTGGTACAAACACTGTAAACATGATTTCAGATTCATTACTGTACTAAAACTATGTGATATCTAATTCTAATTCTAATTGTCTAGAGCAGAATCAGTAAGGACATCAAGGAGAACATTTATAGATAAAGTAGGATTGGGGGAAGGAAAGCCAGAAAAGAATTGTGGAAAAGAAAAACCCACATACCTGAGACCTACATAAGTAATTCCTCAGGATTCCCCTTTTCTTTAAAGTTAAGAACCTGAAAGAAAAGTTTGAAATTTTAAAACTTCAGTTCTTCACATCTTAGTCCTAAATTAGAGACGAAATAGTAATTAAATAGACTTAACTGATTAAGCTGCCTCAAGGGTTTTATTACCTTTGAGTGTCATTCCTCCCACATACTCCTAAAGATGAAGGGAATAAGAGGATGAGAGAATATTTAGGGTAAATAATATGATAAATGACTGAAAGCTACTCCTTTCAGAGGGAGCAGCTCCACATTATTGCCTTTTGAAGTGCAGTGTAAACTCCTGGAGGGAAAGCTAAGAATTAAGACTTCATAACAAAACAAAATGTTCAAATGGTTGATTTGAACTGAATCAAATAAAGCATTAAGGCTTGAAGATTCACATTTCTATTGGTCAGAAAGCTGGTTTAGCTTAGCTCTTTTTTTTCTCTTTTTCATGGACTTTCTGAAATATTTCTGAGGAATATTCAACAGCCATCACAGAACAGAGTCCTTAAAATAATGCAGCACATGAAGAGGATAAGTTAACAATAATAACAAGTACTTTCTAGTTACTTAAATTTGAAAAAGACAGGCTGCAGATTTAAACAATAGTCAACACTTTCTTCTTTAGAACAGACATCAGGTTACTTTTCCATAGTAAGTAAAATTTAATTCACAGAGGAGCACAGAACAGAACCAATATACACATCAGAAAAAGTTTGATAATACAGCAGCAGAGATGTGTCTCTTCATGCACTCATAATTTTTCCTTAAAACAGAAGTCCTAAAGCCCTCTGATAGACAGTTACTTCTCCCATGCTCCCACAATGGGAGACACTGTCTCACACCAACTCTTCAACTGTATATCTCAGTATCTTTAAAAAACCCCTAAATTCCAAAGGTGGTTTACACTCAAGTTCAAGTACATGGAAAGAACTTTCACTTTATACTCATACAAAGTCTTCATCTACTTTTTAACTCTGAGAGAAGTATGCACTCAATAAAGGCCGGGAGGAAAAGGATTGGAAGCTGCAGCACTGTGGACTCAAGCCTTCTGACACATCAGCCTATGTCACATTTTAAGCAACATTTAAAATGTGTAACACTGAAAACCCAGTCAGAGTAAATCCTGATCTTTACATAAAATGCAACAAAATAGCAGAACATAATTAACTTTGGCTACAGGTTTTATGAGTCTGGGAAAGTTCTCCGTAAGTGCTGGCAGAAGACATGAGTTCACGGGCCAAAATTGTTCCCTCCTACTAAGACCTGATGTAACTCCATTTTGAGCCACAAAAAATTCTTCAAAATTTTAACTACCAGTCTTAAAGAGAACCTTCACTTTTACCAGAATCTCTTCTCAACCAAAACAGTCAATGCACAAATGAAATGACTCTCTCCCAGACACAGCCCTGGAGCAAACACACTGCGCAGCCAACGCTTCTCCAAGGGACAGTCTCTTCAGAGGAAGAACGGGTCCCATTCAGGAACCTTAACCTGCTCCACGTGCAGCTTTAACTTGCTGTTTTGTGAATGGCAAGGGCAAAACCAGCACCTGAGAGTCAGCGCCCCCATCCAAGACAGAAACTGGGAGAACATTTAATCTCCAGCAAGGAAATCTACACCTCCAAAACGTGTGGCTTTACAATACTGTGTGGAACGTGCAACTTCCAGTTCCTCATAATCCATTGCTTAGAATTTCAAGCCCCAAAATTTTGTCTTCGTGCAATTGAGTATAACAATATTAAACTTATTTAAGTTCAAAACAGTGCATGCTATTAAAACAATTAAGAAGAAAAATTTAAAAAATACCCTAGCCCATATATTGGTTAAGAAATTACAAAACTTACTTCTGGAGATAAAGTTTTGCCAGATGGGACCCTTAAGAACTGAATAAAACACGGATGTCTTGGTTGAGAATGACTTTAACAACAACAAAAGAGAACTGAGAGAAGAGTAAACTTTATCTAGATAAAGCTCCCGTAGTACCTCTGAATGGTGCCCTACACTTCCATTCTCCGATCCAGAATGCTGCTCATTTCCTTCATCTTCCACATCAGATGCTGAGTCTCGCTCGTCTTGCACTGGAGTAGCTCCTCCATCATCTATCCCGAGGTTAAAAAAAAAAAAGTATAACTCAATGACACCTCGTAGCGTTTAAATGAGCCAGGCTGGCTCCAGCTCTAATGGGGCAAGTAAACCACGTCGGGTCCGAACCAACCACCTCAGACACACTCGGAGAGCGCACAAAACCATCTATACCATGCGGGCAGCGTCGGACACCCCGTCCAGACACTGAGCTGTTAAAGCACTTAACGTCGCGCTGCCTCAGGCCACGGCCCCGTCGCTGTGCCCTCGGCCCATGGGTGCCGCCACATCCTTCCCGCCCGGGCCCCGCGGCCCTTCCTGGCTGCTCCCCGCCGTAGTAGTGGGTGTCCAACCAGGCCCCGCGCCCCTACCTGACTGCTCCCCGCTGTAGTAGTGGGTGTCCATGTCGGGCCCCGCGGCCTCCGCCGGGCACTGCCCCTGGCGCTGCGCCGGCCCCGCCGCCCCACACAGGAACAAGATGGCGTCTCCCCGCCCAGCACCACCCCCGCGCCGCGCGCGCCGCGGGCCCGGTCTCGCGAGAGCTCGGGGGGCAGGGCCGGGCCAGGTGTAACCGCAGAAAACCAAAAACGTTATTTCCTCTCCCTAAACTCTTTTTTTAAAAAATTATTTATTCCTTTCTAGAATATCGTTTGATTTCAGCATGATAACTGAAGCCCTGGGGAGATGGAAGGAGCCTTTGCGGAGGCGAGGCCGTTGGCAGCCCCCGCGGCACCGCCCGGGCCTCACGGGGGGCTCTCCTTGGGGCAGGCCCTGGGGGAGTTCAGGAGCAAAGCAGGTCCTGGCAGTGCCCGCCGCCGCCGGAGCCCTGAGCGCTGAGCTACAGGAGAGTTCCCGAATCGCCCTTCCTGCCGCCAAATGCACATCAGCAGAGTGACAAAGGGTGGGAGACACGCCGCAGCACCCGCAGTAGACAAGATTCTGCCGTATAAATAATAGGCAAATGTATCTGCTCGCTACAAACCAAGGCGGCGCAAGGTTCCCGTGCCTCTCCGCAGCGGCAGCAGCAGCAGCGGCAGCAGCAGCGGCTCTGCCCGGCGGCTGCAGGACCGCACGGCCCTGCACAGCAGTAGCTGTCCTACGAACTTAGGTCTGACTGTCCTGCCTGAAGGTGCCAGTTCCGTCTAGTTCATGTGTGGGTGGTTCCTACAGATTTAGCCTTCAGGGTCGACTGAAAGCTCGCCCTGAGCTCCCGGATGATGGCGACTTCGGCAGTAAACGCAAGGGCGGAACAATCCACATCTTTTCCAGGGATTGTTGTGTTCTGTTTCAGTAACCCCCATCCGCTGAGCGGTGTTGCTACTCAGGGTTTTTGCACGCCCACGATGTGTCAGTAGAGGATTACAAGGGATGACTGCTGTCATTGATGCATAATTTCAAAATAGAATGTCTAATATAAATGCATACATTGCTAGTCTCCTGCGCCTCAGTCTTCATTTTCTAGGAGGGTACAGACCAATGTGAGACATAGAAAACTGTTGGGCATGTCATTTGGGATGTTTTTAAATGGCACTGATTTTTATAACCCTACATGCTACACTCTTCTTCAAGGACATAATTTAGTAAATTGATAATTTGGGGCAAAATGAGTCTATTTCTTCTCTGCTAGAGACACCTTAGAATGGATGGCAGGGAGGTTAAGCCATTATTAACCAACACACTCCAGCAGCAAGCACAGTTATAATGCAGGGTGTTCAGTGTACCAGGTTAATCACAGCTGAAATCTCGGGATTGAGTCATTATTCCACATCTTCTACAGCATCTCACTTAGAAGGAGAAATCAACGGTGAAGTCAGATGTTTCTTGGATTCAATCCTATATTAGCAAAAATGCAGAAAACCTTTTTTTTCCCCCTGAAAGGATACCTAAAATAAAATGTCTCTTTGCTTACAGCTCTATAGGTCTTTTCCAGATAGCCCCAATTCCCTCAGTGATCCTTGAGACTATACTCTTAGTGGTATTATGTCTTTCCTTCCTACTTCTGTATGACTTTTACTGGTTTTAGGTCTTTGCATGGTATGGTTTCACTTAGATCTTTTCTGGAAGGAGCAGGCACATGTCCCAGTATGCAATGGGAGGCTTCTGTCATTGAACTTCTCTGACTTCCATAAAAAAAGGGAATGGCCTTATACAACTGACTAAATAGAAAGCAGGATGACAGCTTTGCAACACAAGTAAAGTTCCTGCAGAAAAAGCACTAAGGGAATAACTTGGAAGTACTGTTACAGAAAATAATGGACAAGGGGAAATACAAATAGAAACTAACAAAAAAAAAAGGTTGAATAAATTGTACAAAGGTACCCAGAAATTGTACCAATTCTAAACACAGAAGTCTATCCCACACTTAGGTTCCATAGAGCATCAGAGTATGATGGTAAGCTGCCTTGGACATTAGTAATTTATAAGTATGTGTCATGTTCCACAGTGATGGCAAGCCGCTGTCCTAAATTCCAGCTGCACTGAGGCTGCATTGATGAGCAAATAGAGGTTTTTTGCATTTACTGAAAGTGAAAGGAGGCACAGAGGTTCCTTTCTAACAGTTATGAATTGCCATCTTTCTGAAAAGAAACCTCCTAACCCCAAGCCACGTGCACCACACAGCAGAGGGGACACCTGTGTCTGAAATAACCTCACCTCAGCAATGCTGAATAACTGGACATCAATCCTGACCCCCATTCTGCAGGTAAGGTGTGTGTGCAGTCTGGCGTGCACATGCCTTTGTCGCTCATGAGCCAGAGCTTAGCAGACATCAGCCTGTAATATACTCTTGTAATGCCATCCTGGCTGCTTCCCAAGAGGAAGGATGAAGTGACAGTCAGACCATAATGGGATTGCACAGGGGGGGAGAATGACCTGTCTTCTACCGAGGAGCGTAAGCAGCGCACACTTGGCGTGTGTGAAGGTGTGTAATGACACAGATCCCAGAGCCCTGCCAGTCTGTCACCCTGTGCAACACTCAACTGGCTGGAATGAAATAAGCCTTTCCCTGAGGGACAGAATGCTCAAGAAAACCATGGGATGCACTTGGAAATCTTTTACTGGTATGTACT
The DNA here is from genome assembly GCF_047495875.1 of Pithys albifrons albifrons. NCBI lineage: Eukaryota > Metazoa > Chordata > Aves > Passeriformes > Thamnophilidae > Pithys > Pithys albifrons. The sequence goes on along the minus strand of NC_092468.1, from coordinate 904,579 downwards.
TCTTTAGTTCACTTTGTTCCCTCCACTGCGTCTTTCAGAGTTTCAGAGACATCAGTGACTTAGAGCTACAAATCTGCTTAGAGAAAGAGGTTAGTGTAGGCAGGAGGGCTGCTGAATGAACAGCTTAAATTGCAAATTGTTACATACACTCCATCTCCCTTCAGAAACAGCAGAGAAATAACTAGCTTAACATAAAGTGATGTCTGGCTTCTAAGACTTGGTGATGCAGAAATGACAAGGCCACTTTGATTTAGCTGGAGAGAAAATGCGAAAGGTAGTGCCATATGCAAATTAAACCCTTTGATCCTGACATCAATCTCTTAATTAGGAGCTGTCAGGAAGAGGTACTTTTGTTAACACATGTCTATCCGAACAGACCTATTGCTTTGAACAACAGCAGGATTAAATTCACCAGGGATTATCCAGTTTTAATTTGTGGCATTTCTCAGTGCATTATTCATCATAAAATCCTAGAATTCCAGAATGGTTTGGGTGGGAAAAGATCTTAAAGTTCATCCTATCCATGGGCAGGAACACGTTTCACTATCCTATGTTGCTCCTAGCCCCATCCAACCTGGCCTTAGACACTTCCAGGGATGGGGCAGCCACAGCTCTGGGCAACCTGTGCCAGAGCCTCACTGATGTGCTATTTAGTAAATTTTTTACCTTTATTACTTAAGCTATGACTTCATAGCCTTCACCTTCAGCAAATTGCATAAAAGAAAGGCTTCAACAATTAATCAGCATAGATCATGCTACAAATTACCCCTAATTACCACTACAAGTGTTTCAGTGCCCTGCACAGTCACTCCCCACCCTCTTTTTTAAGCAGTACATTGAGCTGCTCACTCCTGGCAAGCTCATCTCCTGTCTTTCCCTGTTCACACAGCTCAGTGACTGCCCAAACCAAGCTGCCCCGCTGCACTCACAGGCCCCTTCTCTGAAGGCCCCTATAGCAGCCACCTGCTCATCTCTCACTAGGTAGTATGTGCTGCCCAGAGCTACTTTCCCTTGGTATATCAAGTCTCTACTCCTTCAGTTTTTGTTTTCTGGCTCTTGAATATGTCTAGACTGATGTGTGCAAATCAATCTCCCTTCCGATACGTATTCCAGCTGTACAATGACTCATACTTTTCTTTGGTATTTACCTCAATTTCCTTATGTTTCCATCTCATATGGTTTCTATACTGTATTAGGACATAACTCCTGTACTTCTTTCTGAAATAGCATAGCCACAGCACCTTGGGCACAAGTGTTAACCATGTAGATTATTTTGAGAATGAGATTTTCTGTCCCCAAACAGGCTCCATTTGAAATTTCAGCAGGTATGTTTCCTTTGCTGAAGGAATACGCATGGCACTTTTCTCCACCTGCAGTCTAATTACACAAAAAGCTTTGGGTTTAGAATCTGCCTTGGTAGTATAAAGGTATGTACTTTTATTTATTTGCCAATATTTGATCTTCATCTAATAAAGTGAACACTTGAAATTTTGTTAATCCCTACATCATACAGACTTTAAAAATTGTATCAGAAATAAGTTTGATAAACAACTACTTTGAGGCAAAATCTTTGGGTGAGAATGATTTGCACAGTTAGAACCTTGAAGAAAGCTCTCCTCTCTGCCTTGTGTCTTCCTGCCTCTTTCGAAGAGTCTCTGAGCCCAGAAGGGCCTATGCTCTATTTCTGCTCCTGGATCTTTCTTCATTGACGCTGTAAAACTTAAAACAAAATCACGGGTAAGGAGGCTGACATTAAAACACAAATATGTAAAGTGGACAAACATACATTACTCTTAGCTATTTATTGCCATGATTGAGTGCTTACCTCTGATATGGAGCTGCAGCAGGAGCCCCAGGAATCGGACACAGGGGCTTTGTGTTGTCTTTCCTGTCATATAGTGCAGCCACACTGCACCTAGGAAACAAGAAAATGAAAATAAAAGTGTTAATGATACTAGCACCTGTTCACATGTCCACAATTGTTGCACATTTTCATTTGCATGTTTAATAATGGGCACACAGACTAATGCATAATCTTCTGCACAATGCCCTAGAGGAAGGTGACATAGCTGGGTAAAAGTAGATGGAAAAAATCTCATTCTCACTGCTTGAACATTGGAATGTGCCTGACTCCTAATTTCTTGCTTGGGCTGCAGAAACCCTGTGTCTGCCTCTCTACAGATACACTACATTTCTGTTTCTTTTCCATACTGGAATTTAACTAGAAGAACACAGGATTAATGAGACTATATGTGGAACAACCAGAAAGAGGGAAGCTCTTGATCGCCCTGTCCTATTTTGGAAAGAGAGAGGTGGACAAATAGGGAGTTAACATGCAACTAGATTCTGGAACATGGTGGCAGGGTTTGCTGTGAGGTAAATTACGATAACAGAACCCTTTATATGGGTGTGTGTATGAATTTCAGTTAAGTGTCATGAGTTTATTTTGCTCTGAGCTCTAGGTGCGGTGAAGCATGGACCACACCAGACACAGACTGATGGATGTTTTCTTGCAGAAAAGAGCTATATACAACCAATGGAAGGGTTTGATAGTGAGTTGAAGCCTGATCTTCTTCATATCTAACAGGGTGAGAGGGAAGCTCAGGGAAGTCAGTAGTGTTGAAGCAGCATAAGGCCAGATGCTAAAAGGTTTTCTTCCTGGAGTGCTTTCCAGAAATCTGAAAGGATATAGGTACAGAGGGGAGATTGAAGTTTAAGGTTCACCCAGGCAAGAATTAGCCTTTGTGCTTACTGGAACACCTGACTTGGAAAGGACATATACACTGAACTGGGAGCAAAGTCCTATAATAAATAACTGTGCAGTCATTTCCTCCTTTGTGCAGCAGAGAACTGGCACTTGGTGAGGGATCCCTTAATGGCACCAGTGCCAGTTTCACCTTCCTTTTCCTTCTTACTCCAATGCTTATGAAAAAGAGGGACCTGAGCTGTAGAAGCCACACAGTGAAGATTTCTTCTGGAGAGGTAAATTCTCATCCTGTGGGGTAACGTTTGGTTTATGGTGCTGCATTACTTGGTGGAGAAAAGCAGTAGAGAGAGCCAGACATTGCCAGGAAGGGGCCATGCAACCAGTTTGCAGGGGTAGCCAACTACGACTTGACTGGGAATAAGCGTTTTAATGTTGGAACTGTGTATCCAACACAGGGACTATACAGGATCTTTTCCCCACCCATCTATCCCTGGGTCCAGGGCCAGCTGCCCCTTGGATGGGACACAGTCTGGTTGTCTCTGTGTCTGCATGTGCACCTCTTTGGGGGCAACAGTTCCACTCTGTCACTGTATTCTGGTTTCTGGTGCAGGTAGTGAAGTGCCTGTCAGATCAGAATCATTGCCTGTGGCCCATCTTTAGCCTGTGTTTGCCAAATACCATGCTTCTGTATCACCCTCCATTGCTTGTGAGAACAGCTCATCACCGTGTTGAAGTTGATAATGCAGATCCAGCTCCTGAACCCTGAATAAGAACATGAGGACTTTGCCATAAGAACAACTGCTTATGAAAGACTGAAGTTCCTTCTAGAGAGAGTGTACAAAAAGAACATAAAACCCCCAAGCATCCAGAAAGAACAGCCTCACATTGTATTGCTAAATTTTCATGGATTTTATGCTACAAAATTGAGAATTGTCTTAGTTCCAGATGAGCTCTGGAGGCTGCCCTAGTCTTACAGGGAAAAGCAATTCTTAATATGGTCAGCAGGTGTTGTGTTGGGACACAGCCCTTGCTGTTTCTACAGTTTCTGTTATTTAATGTGACATTCCACCTCTCTTCTTGTTACTGAAATGCCTATGTGAAAATTACATTTAAAATTCCTAAAACATGTGTTAGCACTGTACTTCAACATCAGCAATCCACTATCTCTTGAAGTTTCTATTTACTTTTTACTTTGGGATCCCAATACATTTTGCAATTTTGATGATTAGTTATCTTACCATAACTTTGAGTGGTAAATCATCCTGGGCTTGCTTAGAAACCCTGTTCAATCCTCACTACAGTATAGCCCTTTGTAGCCACAAATAGCATGCAAAGATCAAGGAGCTTGTCAAGCACTTCCTAGTTTCCATCTTGCTACCCCTATAGCCCTCCTTAAAAAGCTTGGAAAATGGCTTTAAGATCATAAATTCGAACAGTTAACTTGGAACTACCAAGACCACCACCAAACCATGTCCCCAAGTACCACATCTACATATCTTCTTAATCTCTCCAGGGACGGTGACTCCACCACTGCCCTGGGCAGCTTGTTCCAATGCCTGAGGACCTTTTCCATAGAGAAGTTTTTCCTAATATCCAATCTAAATGTCCCTTTTCTAATAGTCAATCTAAAGATCCACATCAGTGGGATATATCTGCAGGAGTGTAATTACTCCTTTTGTTCAGTCTAAAGAAAAGGTTGTTTATGCACCCATCAGTTTTAAATAAGACCATGGTTTATGGAAGGTACTTGCACCTTCCCAAATAACTAAGTAAAAAAAAAGTGGGCAGCTATAAGAATGATAAAATGAGGTCTAATTTTCTCACTGCAAGGTTTTAACATTAAAATTTATTAAAATAAGAGGGAGAAAACAATAGTACCCTGAACTTCACCTTGAAGGTCTTTTATTGGTAATCTTCATTATTCAAGAGCCTGAATTTCCAAAAATAGCGTGGTGACTTAAAACAATTTTCTGGTAATTTAGTTGCAAAGTTCTAAACCTCAGAAATTTGTATAACCCCACCATAAAATGACAATAAATCATAAAATTATTTAAATGAAATTTGAGTATCTCTTAAAATATATAGCATCCATATTACACAGCAGTTATAAAAAATTTAAATATCAAATTCTAAATCGTCTACATGATAGAGGTAATCCAAAGGATGTCAGTGAAATTATTGATGAAGTAGCCTATTAATAAATGGTACTACAAACTGGGATTTTGCTCATTATTTGTATAGCACAGGTAGAAAATGGAACTTCCAACTAATTTAATTTACAGTTTTCTTGTTTTGCTCAAACTTTCCAGAGAACCTGCCCCAAACCTAGGCAAATATAATTTAGGGCCAGAATAAAATAACTTCCCAAAAGCCTAAGAGACAATAAGAAATTTAGATTTAAGTGTCAAGATAAAACCAGACCAGGTGTCTCTCTTCATCATGGGGGATGATCCAAGACATCATGGTTTTGCCTGGAGTAAGTACTAAAGCTCCTTTTCTGGTCCTGTACTGTTCACTCATCTTGTAAATTGGTTTTCAAGTGGTTTGCTGTCAAACAGGAACAAGCAGAAGGGATGCAGATAGTTCAATATGTCCTTACTGACTATGAGTTGTAAAATATGTTGAGATAAAATGCTGTAATAATAATAGTGTTATCAGTCGTAACAGATCAAAAGAGAGTAAAAATAGAATTAATTTTTAGACCATTTTGCTCACTGTAAACATTCTTAACTCTGAGCTCAAAATTTTCCCAGGCTGTGTTGGAACAATGGATAGAGGGGAGATCCTTTAGAGGAATGGAGGGAGCAGATTGGGTCCCACAGCTGTGAGAAGTTTGTGAATATGGGGCTGAAGAGACTTTGGCTGACAACTGAAGTCTGATGGTCACAGCAGCTGCTGAATTACAGGTTATTTGTGCAGGGATCACTCCCACTAGCTGGAGGAGGGAAAAATCCCTGTTTAGAACTCTGAAAACATTCAAAGCTAACTTAGCTGTGATTTCTCACACATAGTAAAATATATACAGCAGTCTTCCCACTGTAACTAGAGTGGGAGCTGGCAAAACACAGTCCTGGAATAACTCCCAAGATCCAGCTCTGTCTGTGGGACAGAAAGCTGCTTCTGAAGACTTTGATTCCTTGGTTATTCCAAGTATCACAGCCTGGACAGCATAATCCCTTAATTAAAGCACTGCTGCAGATTTCTGGCCACAGATATTTTCACTGTTATGTTCTTGCGAGGGAGTTCCTAATTTTATTGTGGTTCCCTGGTGTTCCTTATTTGCTGTTCGTGCCTTGATTGCAACCCCTTCACTTCCAGTCGAGGAAGATGGACTCTAAGCCTCAGTTTCTGTATGGTGGTAGGTTCAAGCTGGAGGGTATGATGGAACTCAGCCAAAGGGAACTCCATTGTGCATCAAGTTACCTTGCACTGTGGGGTGTTTTTATTAGTGAGCCAACCTTGAAGTTCAGCCAATAATTGTACCTAGCATTTGACTGAGAGAAGCATTTGATTGAGGAAATTATTTGGTGTGAAAATGTGCACAGTGAAATCTTCAGGGCTGAGAGCATCTCCAGGGCTATGTGGTAGAACACAGACCACTATCCCAGTCCTGCAGGTTCTTTGCTTTGGGTAGATGGTGTCATTGTTTCTACACTGGGTGTATTATGATGTCTTCTGGTTAACAAAATTATTTTAAGGCATTTTGCTGTTATTTTTTACAAGGAAACTCCTTTGTCTGTTCTCATCAAAGCCCTTTTCTGGCCTAATGTTATGTTCTTGGCACTGCAGGTTGCATACAGTGATCTGAAACATAATGGTGGTTTTCAGAAAGGTAAGTCCTACTCTTTGCTGTGATTGACTGACTAACCTGAGGCCCAAAGAAAGTAGCAATAACCCAGTATCAACATGGTATAAAATAGTTTTAGCTTAGGCTAGGGAAGCAAGGGTGTCTTGCCAAACCTGGCCATCCTGTGGTTGAGCAGGTGACCTCTGTCACCAGGTGTGGCACTGAAACCACACAAATTACCTCTGGAGTTTTTTCAGCATGAGAGCTGTTAGTCTGTAACATTCTTCATAAGCTGGTGCAATGTTTTTAGATGCTTTACGCTGGTTGTTTGGTTTTAAATGTAAGTCCACAAAGCATTTTGAGATGAAAAAGTATTTTTTAATAAAAATATTGAAACTATGGCAATAAATGCTACAGTATTGTCTTGGGTTGAGCTGGCAAAATGCTAACTGCCCAATACAGAGTGTTAGAGCCTCTCTCCCTCCACTGACTAAAGGGAGGAAAAGAAACCTGGAAACTCAAAACAGGTTTAAACTTAAACTGATGGCCAGGCTTCATGAACGAGAATTTGGGAAGGGCTCTACCCACGTGTGTCCTTCCAGCCTGCGCAGAGGATGTTTTAGGTGAGGCACAGAGTGCGCAGAACTGGCCCCACCCTTTAACTCCTAAGGTTCATCTGCCATGGCCGAGCGAGCTTGGACGGTGACAGCGAAGTCCTCGGGACTAGAACCTCCAGCACCCAGTATTCCCAGGAGGTCTCCCATTCAAGGAACTAACCAGGCCTGACCCTGCTTAGTTTCCAAGATCTGATGGGATCGGGTGTCAGGGTGGCGTTTAACTGCCTTCAAACTTAAACTAACTGTATATATTTATACAGAAAAGAGAAAATTAAAACTACAATATAACACACACTTACACAAGTTAGATATAGCAACAATTTTCTGCTTCTCACCAGAACCAGATTCTATCACTCTAGATCCATAAAGTACCTCAAGACACCCAGCAAGGCAAAAGAGAGAGAATAACAATAAAATGTTTTATTTCCTTGAACTCAAACAAAATGTGAAGTAGCAGTGAGCAGCAGACAAGGCTCACTTCAGCAAGACAGCAGCTGCCTGTCTTGCCTCTACTTCGGCCATGGTGGAACTGAGAAACTCTTCCTACTCCGGCTTTTATATTTTGAGATGATGTTGGAATATGGTATGGAATACCATTGGCCAGTAGTAGTCAGCTGTCAGCTAGCCCAGCCCAGCTCAAGTCAGTTGATAGTCTCAGGCCTATTCTGAAATCTAAAGCCTAAATTTAGGCCTACACCTAGCTAAACCCACAACAAGTATGTAAGAAAATTGTATATAAGACAGCTAAAAAGCCCACTGAAGATCTGATCTACAACTTTGTTCAGTTTTTATTCCATCTTTCTATTTGAATCTGTATTAGTGCCTGAGGCAAGAGAAGGTGTTCCTGAAGGCCTGGATCAGGGGAGTATAACCAGAATACTAGTGCAGGTGGCACCAAGATGCTGCTCATTTCTAGGAAAGGGCAGTTGTGGCTCACTCCTTCCTCCAGGGACAGCAGAGCACTTCTTGCTTGCTCTGCAGTGGCAGAATGTTGCCAAGCATCTACAAACATGAAGAGAGGAGCTGGGCTGGATAAAGAATGTTGGTGCATTTTTTTTCCTATGAGAGATCATGGATGCACTCACATTTCAGACATAGCAGGAAGAATACGTATCTAAAAATTCTCACAACAGAGTGCTCTGCATTTCCAGGCATCTGGGGTTTTCTTTGTTTGTTTGTTTGTTTTTCCTAGTAAAGTCCATGTTCTCAAGAGTCTCTTCTGAAAGAACACCACAGCTAATGTAAGGCTGCCAGGGTACTTCACCAGCATTCACTGTGCCCCCCACCAGACTGGTGGAGGCAGTGGAGCTGTGTAATTCCTGTCTTTTTAAAAGGTGTTGCCTCATTTCCTCTTGAGAGAGACCTGGGTTTGATGAGTTGTCCAAAGTCATGATCTTGGTCAGCTATGGAGGTGGAAGTAGAACTCAGAGGTCTGCGAATGTGCAGTCTTCAGGCAGTAAGAACTTACCCAGTTAAACACTTCTAAAGAAATCAAATCACTAAAAAATAAGACTAAGAAGTATTTGCCTGTGAGCTACATGGCATCAAGTATGTCACTGGACTTGACAATAGTTTTTTTCTTCCCAGGGTGATCATGTGTGGCTGGACACTCAACCAAACAGTGAATTTAATGTCCCTATTGGGGCAGTTGTGAAAGAATCTGACTCAGGACGGATCTTGCTGCAGGATGATGAAGGCAAGGTGGGCTATGCCATAACCTTCTGTAAGAGATTAACATAAACTTTAAAAGTATAAAGTACAAAAGAAGGGCCCTTTTGGGTCAGACCAAAGCTCCATCTACCCAGATGGTCTGACTTTGATAATGCCTGGTACGATATACTGAAAGAAAGAAGATAAAGATAAGGCAAATATAAGATGATGCCCTGTCATTCCCGGATCCAAGCACTATGAAGATTCAGAGCTTCTTGAAATAAAAGTTATATCAATATAGCTAAGAAAAGGAAATGGATGGGCTCCAATGCCTAAATTTGGTGAATCTTTAGGTGAAAACATGATCCCACTGAAATCAGTTCATCCCTACTATGTACAATGTTGTAGCTGTGATGACCTGACAGACCTGCACTCTGAACGGTGTTAAATTTGGTGATGTTCAGAATCCACCTGAATGGCTTCATTCAGTGTTTTAAATAATCCAGTTCTGGGGAGCAGCAAACCAGTTAATTCCTGTAGGTCAGACACCTGTTTGTTAGAACATGCTTATTTGAGCATGCATTACACTGAAGCTCACTCTGGTCTAAGACACAGCTCTCCTGTGCTTGCTTCTGAGCCACATCACACACTGAAGGTGGTGTCTCGGCTTTTCCAGGAACACTGGATCACGGCTCGGAACATGCACATGGTGCACCTGATGCACCCCTCCTCCGTCCAGGGGGTGGAGGACATGATCTGCCTTGGGGATCTCCATGAAGCTGGCATGGTGCACAACCTCTTCATCCGACACCAGGAGCACAAAATCTATGTGAGTGCTGCCATGGTCACTGGGCCAGGTCGCTTTGAGGAATGACCTCTGTGTCACACTTAGTGGGTGACCTGAGCAGCCTGCAAGCTTTTCATGCATGGGGCCCTCTGAGTCCTTTACTGATCAAGGGTGCTAAGGAGACGCAACAATTTTTCTCTTCTTTCTTTTGAGTACTTCAACTGTGAAGAAGAGAGCTAAGAGCAGTCTCTGCAGTCACAGCTCTGCACAGGTGTTGACCCTACTTTACTTTCTCCTTTAGTGATCATTTCCACCAGTCACTGACAGAGAGGTAAATCCAGCCCATGTTACAGCTTAGTGCTGCTCTTACCTGCAGGATCAGTCCAACTAGTACACAGTGACATGATTGTCCTCCAGACCAAGCCAACATTAACTTGATTTTAATGTAATAAAATAGATAAAGAACATATCTGGATATTTTGGCCATTATGGGTTTTATTTGTGACTGAGCAATTTGGCATTTTTATTTTCTGTGTTACTTAGTTTCCAGTTTGTAATACCACCATTAATATTCAGGTTTTTCCCTGCTTTGCCTCCCACATTATATACACTAAAGGAGTATACAAACATAGGTGTGGCGATGCTTAGTGTAAACAAGGACTGGTTTTATAGATGCTGCAGTTATAACTACCAAGGTGTGTGTATAGACCCGTTATATTAGACTCTAGCAGTATGCAGTTGTCTTATGTAGTTATTGAACAATATTCTTGCCTTGCATCTCCACAGCCTTCAAGAGGCTCCTTCATTTCAGTTGTGGTGCTCTTTACAGATGTTACAAAATCCTTATATAAATAGCAAAACTATGGCTTTGTCCATTAGTGAAGTTCAGCTACATCTGCACTAGAATACAAAAGCAGCTTAACAAAACATTGCAAAACAGCTTATGATAACACAAAAATGCCAGGTCAGATTGGACTTCCAGGTACTTCAGCTTGAGACAGAGACCCGAGCTGTGTTTTGGCAAGGAGATTGCACTTAGCATTGTTCTTTGGGCAAAACCCTCCATATGCGAGGATGTTGAACAGCATTTCCTAGTGAGGAACTGGGATTTCACCTAAGTGCTGCTATGGTCTCCCAGGCTTCCCTCCTGCCTCTGTTTAGATTTATACTGCAAGTGGCTTTGTTGTATTCTTGTTTGCAAGTTTGCTGCTAGCAGTAATGCTCACAACTGTTTTCCAGACTTACACGGGATCAATCCTGGTAGCAGTGAATCCATACCAGCTGCTGCCCCTCTACACAGTGGATCAGATCCGACTGTACTGTAATAAGAGGATTGGAGAGCTACCCCCTCATGTCTTTGCCATTGCAGACAACTGTTACTTCAATATGAAGAGGAACAGGAGAGACCAGTGCTGTGTGATCAGGTGACTGGACTGAGAGGACAAATAGCAGAAACCAGCTCTGGCATGGTTTTGGGGAAATCTTTGTGGAGACAGTAGACTTTCCAAGTGGAAGGGCACAGATAAGACTACAGACAACAGGAAGGAAATATTTTCTCCCCTGCTTCTTCATTTTCAGGTTAGGCTGCAAAGGGTAGAACCTAAGCAAGGGACCTCTGAAGTACATTGTTTTGCCCCAGAATCTTTGAATATGGCTGTACATTCGGCATGTAGTCACTACATATAGAAACATAAACTGTGAGCCTGTGTGATGTAGGGCTTTTATCTTAGAGACATGCATGACATTTACATTATGTGTAATTTCTGAGAATAGACATTTCCTGGAGAGAAATAACCTCTGCTAACCTGAAGATGGAGGAAAGCTTGTTTTCTTCCTATAAACAATCCATTTTCTCTTTGTCATCAGTGTGAAGAACCAGATAGTATCATTTCAGTAATAACTGATTATAACTGAGGCAACTCAGTTGATGTGCTAAGACTAGCATTGACAATGTAGTAATGCAATAAAGAAGAAAAGCAAGTAGCATTTCATTTGCACAGGTACAGAATGTCTTCCATGGATTTGCTTGGTTTTAATTGATGGGAGAATGTAGTACTCCGTCTGAGTCTAAAAAACAACTTAAATTTGAGCAGATAAGATAGGGAAAAACTAGAATTTTCCAGTCTTCTATGAAAGAAAGTCTGATCTGCCATTCACAGGGTAAATTTAAATGGGTTGTTTGTTTGTTTTTTTTAACTTGGTCTGCCATTTTGCCACCCTAGCCAAAAAAAGAAAGGAAACCTTTAATGATCTTGTTTCTTACTGCAGTGGAGAATCTGGAGCTGGGAAAACTGAAAGCACAAAGCTAATACTACAGTTTTTGGCAGCTGTCAGTGGCCAGCATTCGTGGATAGAGCAACAAATCCTAGAGGCCAACCCCATTCTGGAAGGTGGGTTATTTAGCAAACATGCCAGATGTACTACATTTATCTCAGGATAAAAAAATTCAGAAACAGATCTTTGAACTCTTGTATCTGCATAAATGCTAACTCCCCTCAAACAGTGGTGATGCACAGTGGATGTTCTCTATACTTTCCTGCCATGTCTCCATAAAGCCCACAGCAGCTCCCATGTTGTGGGAGGAGGTGCCACTGCAGTGTAACCCGGAACTGCCAGGAACACAAGAGTCCCTGGAAATGCACCTCCCAAGGCAAAGTCCCCTGGTGTAGCATTCACCTTAGATAGTGGCAAAGTGCCATGGATGTATCTGTAGGGTTGCTCCCTGAGACACCCATCCTTCTCTGTACAGGAATCAAATGTGTTTCCAGTAAATCTTTCTGGAGATCTTCAGACTTGCCCAGCTCTCTTGTCTGGCCAGATATAGACCACATTTGGATCATTGGAATGTGTCTTTTAGGACCTAATTATCTGGATGCACAGTATGCCTGCCTCTGTCTTCAGGAGGCAGCCTGAGACCAGACATTCTCTAGTGCTTGTCAGTACTGTCTTTTGGAACACAATGTGTAAAATGCTAACAGCAAAATAGAAGGGCATAAAAATAGACCTGATGTTTATTAACTGCAATAATCCAGATACTGTCTCTGTCCCTTGCCCATCAGCTTTTGGAAATGCCAAGACAATTAGAAATGACAATTCAAGCCGCTTTGGAAAATACATTGATATTCACTTCAACAAAAATGGTGTGATAGAAGGAGCACGGATAGAACAGTTTCTTCTGGAGAAGTCCCGGGTTTGCCGGCAGGTGAGGGCACTGGCAGGTGTACATCCTGCTTCCTCCTGTGTTATGAGCTTATCCTGACAAGGCTGTCCTTGGCCTATTTCATTTTTTTTAAGGCTCCGGAGGAGAGGAACTATCACATCTTCTACTGCATGCTGATGGGGATGAATACAGAGCAGAAAAAGATGCTGAATCTGGGCACTGCTTCAGAGTACACGTATCTCACTATGGTAATACCCTTTGCTTTCTTCTTCATTATTCCTCTGCCATTTGCTTCTTCCAGAGAACAGTTATGATCACTAGGAGCTGCAGATGCTAATTACCAAATATGAAGAGTCCTTTCCTTAGAGTACCAGAAACAGTAATATGAGAAGAGCTGTGAGCCTCAGTTTCAGAGACTTTTTGTATTGTTCACCAGTTGGAAGCAGCTTGAGGCAGGTCAAATCTTTCTATCGAAGTCACACTTAAGAAACATAAAGGACACCTTAAAGCAGGTGGGAAACATCCCCCATGTTCCCAGGCAATCAGATTTCAGAGGAATTCAAGGGATCTCATTCCAAGGAGAACAGCAATCACATATGTGTACCTTAGAGGAAAATGAATAAGCAGAATCCTAGTCCTCTTATCTAGGAAATCTTATCTACATAATTCAGGCAACTGGCATTCAATGTAACATCCCATGACTGATGTTAGTGTCCCCATCTGAGTTTATGATGCCACTGTGACAGCAGTGGAATGTTCATAAGTGGAATTTTTGAAAATAGCTAATTGTTTGGTTTGGGACACGAAAGCCATAATGAAAATCCTTGATTTTAGCCTCACATTAAATATGTTAGCTGTTTTGATTTGGGCTGTTCTACAGCTGTAATAAAAAATAGGGCTCAGTCCTGTATCTATTGAAGATAGTGGGAGCTGGGCATCTAGTTTCAGAGGAAGTTAAGTCTATAATCACTTTCTGGAGTCTCAAGAGAAAAAAAACATTAAAGTTGCTGGAGATTTTTGCAAATGTAACATTTTCAAAATAGCATTGATCTTGCAGCAAAAGCTGATGAGTACAATTAGTGTAATTCATCCATTGACCATTGCATAAAAAAACCCCTGGGTCAGCAGTAGGGCAGTGTGATACAGAGGTAAGAGGATTGGATTAAAGGAGAACATATCCATGGTTTTCCTAAGGTCAGCTGTTGGCACAAGCTGGCATGTTTGCATGATGTAAACTGAAGCATCTAAGAATATTTCCCCTTTGTAATCATCACACTATATTGGCAGAAATAGCAAGGATAAAAAAGACATTTCCCCATCTCCATTAGGGCTGAAAATAGTTTCTGTCAGGAGCAGCATTCTGGGACCCACTGTGCAGGCTTAGATGAAGGTTATTCTGATGCTACTTTGGATGCTTTCATTTGCCTGCCACTAGAACCTAATAGTTTTCGTTTGAGATTTGCCTTCTAGTACTGATCCAATCCTACTTGCTTTGATTTGGGATAAGGGCTCTTAATTATCCATTGACAAGGCAGAGAGAGGAAGTCAAAGACAGGTATGGCCTTGTTAATGTAGGTAACCTTGTCAAAGCTTCCTATCTTCCTGTGCTCCAGAACAGTCTTCCTGTCAACTTTTCCTTCTGGCTTCCTCAGAATTCAGTCTAGCCCTGGAGAAAGGCATTATTGAGCCCTCTGCTAATGGGTTCTTGAGTGTAAAGATGAAGGAGGAAACGGCCATGGAAAGGATACAGAATGTCTAAATAGGTTTTTACTTTGCATCATGTGGCAGGTGACTCACAGGATATTCATACTGTGTACAAAGGTTTGTCAGCCTGCAGGTCCTTTCTTCCTTGATGGGCAACAGGAGGATTTTCCTTACCTGTGTGTGTGGTGTCTTGCAGGGCAACTGCACGTCCTGCGACAGCCGGAATGACGCGAAGGATTATGCCCACATCCGCTCAGCTATGAAGATCCTCATGTTCTCAGATTCTGAGCACTGGGACATCAGCAAGCTGCTAGCTGCCATCCTGCACCTAGGGAATGTTGAATTCCAAGGTAAACTCAGCACTGTCTGTACTTGCCTTTCCTCAGACTCATGGTTAAGGTACTGCCCTTCAGTGCTTCCTGATTCCATCTGTAGAGATTAGGTTGTGCTGCTCTGCCCTGTAATAACAGGTCAACAGAGTTGGAAGGACAGGCAGATAAGCACAATGAAATTCTGATTTGTGATTCCACTGCCTAGTGTTTTGAAAAACAACATCTTACTGTTATTGTCATGCCATCAGGTTTCCATGGTTGTAAATAGGCCCTTATCACACAAACTGAAGTGACAGAGAGTATAATGCTATGTTACATTTACTGATTGTTGTGCTACACAAGCCAGAGGACATAGGAGCAGCTGAGTGATGTTTGCTAGGAGAGAACAGCAGTCATCCTCCTAGCTAGGTCTGCTGAACACTCACCTGCACAGGTACACTTCTGGTATGGACTGGCACAGTGTGACACTCACCAGCAGGATAACAGAAGCTCTCACATTTTTGAAAAGAGCTTCTCACTTTGTGATACAGAGGGCCTGATGCCCTGATGCCAGCTGGATTCTTTGGAGTAATGGTGGCTGATTTTCCCCTTTGTTGCCCAAATATCCCACAAGCAGATAGACAAAAAATATTTTCAGAAACACATTTTCTGTAGTCAAATATCACTTCCCCAGATCCCCAATAACTACTATTTTAAATTAATAACCTCATCCATTTGGCTGCTGTTTTTGTCTTGATGTTCTGGAGTTGTGAGAGCCCTGTAGATCCCAGGATCCCTGGGTGAAATCCTTAGTAAAATCATCAAACCTGAAAGTTTTAAAAAAGAACTGAGTGCCTTGCCACATCCCCAGAGCTACGGGGTCACAGAAATACACCTGCATTAACAGCGCAGGCCCCTAATGTAGCAGAAATGGTTCCCCCTGAGATCAACTGTCTCCTCTTTGCAGCGGCTGTGTATGACAACCTGGACTGCTCTGATGTGATGGACTCATCACACTTCTCAATTGCCACCAAACTGCTCGAGGTAATGGATTCTCATCTTCTCTTACTAGTTCTTCCTTCACCCTTGTTCCCTGAGCACACTGACAGAGCACGTCTCTACAGTGTTTATGTAGGGATGCACATCCACCAGGCACATCCCCTTCTTCCTGCTGAGACTCCAGTCATGCTGCTGCAGATGTCTTTTCAAGCTGGGAGATACTTAAGTGGGACAGCAAATTGCCAGTGAATGCTGTTAGACAGGCAGTCTGTCACAGCCCTCTTCCAGATACAGACTTTGCTGGATCTACTTTATCCATCTGGAATGACAAGGTTGCCATGACTGTTCCTCCAGGTGGACTCCAGTGAACTTCAGAACAGCCTCACAAACCTCTCCATCATTGTCCGAGGAGAAAGTGTGTCCAGGCCTCTGAACGTGGCTCAAGCTGCAGACGGCAGGGATGCCTTTGTGAAGGTGCTGGTGCTTACATCTTCCCTGTTTGAAGACTGAGGGTGCTTTCAGAGCTGTCTGTCTTCCTTGCTGAGGAGCCTGATGTGACAAACATTCACCTAGAGGGCTCCAGGCCCGTATAGTTCTCAGGCACAGTTGACAGCAGCACAATAACAAACAGTAAGCTATGTCCAAAGATTCTAATGATGGGCTCTAATTACTCTTTCATTTTTTTCTCAGGGTATATATGGACGGATTTTCCTGTGGATAGTGAAAAAGATCAACTCAGCCATTTTCAACCCAGCTTCTGAGAAGCATAAGGATAGACGTCAGTCCATTGGGCTGTTGGACATTTTTGGGTTTGAAAACTTCAGCAACAACAGGTAGGAGACTCTAGATGGAAAGCTGAAAAGCAGATGATGAAAGAATGAAAAAAACAGATACATGCTTTTTCATACTCATCCTGATTCTCAGAAAAGCAGTGAAATTTCCATTACTGGATTTTCCCAATTATGATCATGCAAATAGCAGAGAGCAGTGCATCACTGGCCAAGGATGACCATGGGCTCTCATCTTGTCCCTCCGCAGCTTTGAGCAGCTCTGCATTAACATTGCAAATGAGCACCTTCAGCAGTTCTTTGTGCACCATGTCTTCAAGATGGAGCAGGAGGAATACCTTGCAGAGCATATTGCCTGGAACAACATTGACTTCACTGACAACCGCCAGGCTCTGGAAATCATCGCACTCAAGCCCATGAACATCATCTCCCTCATTGATGAAGAGAGCAGGTTCCCAAAGGTAAATTTCTGGTTTCACTCATAATGCCTGGCTTTGCACACACCTCACAGGTATCACTTGGTTTTACACATACAAAAGTGCAAAGATGACTTTTGGATACATCAGGAGAGTCAATATCTTATTTGTGTAGATGTTTCTTTTAAATTAGCTCACTATACAACTGCTTCACTCTGTGCTGGAATTTGCTCTTCCTGGTACCTCACTGTTGAAACTCTTACAGCTGTTCCAACAAAGAAGGAAGGAATCATTTTACAAGAGCTTCTTAGGAAATCTTTGAAATTACTTATGGTTTGTTATTGTTCTGCTCTTGGTCTGGGCTGCAGCGTGCTCTTTCTTCTCCTGATTGACAGACTTAATTGAGTAATGTCACCATTGTGAGGAACTGAAGGGGAACTACAGGCCTGTCAGCTTGACCTTGCTGCTGGGGAAGGTCATTAACAGATAGTTTTGAGCACCATCACAGAGCATATAGGGAACAACAGTGATCAGTCCCAGCCAGCACAAGTCCTGCTTGACTAACCTGATCTCCTACTATGACAAGGTGACCTGCTTAGTGGATGAGGGAGAGTCTGTGGCTGTGGTCTACCACGATTGTGTGATTCTGTGGTATTATTCTGCAAAGACCAGGCATCTCAAACAGAAAAGTGGAGATGAAAGTAGCATCTTATCTCAGACATCCCCGCAGAGCATTTTCAGTCTCCAGAGCACAGTGAGGCTAAGCAGGAGTGCTAGTGCAGGAATCAGATGGCAGTGTCCTTCAGATAACAATTTGAGCGGATCACGTATAGGCAGACAGCTTTTCCTTCTTTTCCAAGAAGAGGGTGGTCCCACAGTCAGAACAAGAAGGCACCTCTTCTATGAGTCCCAGAGCACATGACTACTGAGAGCAAAGCCTTCACTGCCCCTAGAAGGGCCAGTGCACAGAGTGCACAGTGGGAGGGCCTCACATGCACCACGAGGGGATGAGATTATGAAGAGAATCACTCAGCTGACTGCCTTGCCTCTGGAACTCACAGTCTGGACATGCTGACTGGTATTTGCTCAGGGATTCTTCCAGGGATCTGAGTCTTGCACCAGCTGGGAAATGAAAGAACTGTACCTGCCCCGGAGAAGGAGCATGCACCCCTTTGAGCTTCCTGGGTAGAATGGCATGAGAAGGTTGGGGTGGGGTGGCTCTGCTTTTGAGATCCAAAGATCTGAGAAATTCTCAGTGTGCCTGGTGATGTTAATAATGAGGGCTTGTGTACAGCCCTAGAACACCAGACCTTAAGGTCTGATGGTGTGTTCTGTCATGATGCTTGAGAGAAGGGTCTGTGTAAAAGGAAAGATACTTTTGTCACTACCTTTCTCCAGATCTACTACACAAATAAGGGCAGAATTTGAGCTTTTGCTATCCCTGAGCACCACTTCTGTTTGTTTTCTGAGCACGGGCCAGTGCTGGTGACAACCTGATAACTGTCTGGTTTTGCTTGTATTTGTTTCTAGGGCACAGATGCCACCATGCTTATCAAAATCAATTCCCTCCATGGCAAAAGTAAAGTCTATATCCCACCTAAGAGTGTTCATGACACCAAGTTTGGCATCAACCATTTTGCTGGGGTTGTCTTTTACGAATCAAAAGGTGAGTCTTTCTCTGCTGAATACAGAGGGTGAAGAAAAGGGCAGGACCTGCCCTGGATATGTGGCTCTCCAGGGTAGTGTTGATCTAAAGTTGATCAGGAGGACAGGAGGATTACTCTAAACTAATCTGCAAGTTACTGTAAATGAGGCGGATTTTAGCCAGACAGAGTGGTGCTAGAGCTAGCAGGCTGCAGAGGTGATGAGATAATTGTGTTTCCATCCTATAGATTTCCTGGAGAAAAATCGTGACACACTGAGTGCTAATGTAATGCAAGTGGTCCATTCCTCCAAAAACAAATTCCTGAGAGAGATTTTCCAGGTGGAAACAACCCCACCTACTCTTGGACGTGGGACCATCCGGCATCTTGGAGCTGACCAGGTTTACAAGGTTGGCTTACTGACAGTGGCTTGCAGAAAAAACTCATTTCTCCTACCTTCCTCTGGCTGTTCTTGACCTCCTCCTTCTTTTTTTTTTTTTGGCACTCTCTCTGCAAATCCCTATCCCTTTCATTCAACTTGTTTCTGCAAAGGACACTGCAGGAAAATTCAGAGTCTGATGTTTGTGCTGTAAACAAGTGCACTGTCACCCCTGTCTCCCAGCTCTGCACCCATGGACATGTGTGCAGTCATGGTACCCCTCCATGTGCTGTCGTCCACTGGGTGGGTTTGGCCTGCATCTGCCTGAGCATCCATCCAGCATCCACATCCCTCCGAGGGGTGTAAATTAGGAGGGCCTTCAAAAGGTTCATTGGAATGGACAAGGCACCAACCAGAGACCTCTCAGCAAAGCCAGCACAGCAGTGAAATTGTTGCCGTGCTGCACAGGCGGTCAGTCTGCTGGGACCAGAACATCAAGGGGTCTCATGCCTGGCCTTCCCATTCTTATAGAGGGCTGACAGGTAGCACAACAGAGCAAAGAGCTGTGCTGTCACAGAAAGATACTCTGTCTCCTGCTCCCAGTGACACCTGCATGGACAGTCTCACTACCCTGCATATTGCTGCAACTATAGCACTCCCTCTTTCCCCAGAGGCTTTGTGACAAAGTTCATGATGGCTCATTATCACAGGATCATCTGTGCCTGGTGGTTGTAGGAAGCCTTGTCTGTGCCTAGTGTAAATGAGAGTGTAAAGTGCAGTGGACTGAAAACACAATGGGGCAGAGTTCAGATTCTCTGCCCTACTACAGCTTTCACATACTGTGATTTCTGAATATTTAATTATTTAGTGTCATCAGTGTGTAAAGGTACTTTTGCTTTTACTGTTTATGTCTTTGAGTTTCCTTTTCAGTAAGCAAAATGGTCAGCTTGCGACCTTACCTCTTATCTGTATATTCTCCTGGCATTGTTTTCTGATCCTGTTCTTTTTTCTTCTGTGTCTCAGTGTGGCTTTCTGCTGTCCAGAACACCTGGCCATGGACAGGTAAACATCCTGGGGCAGAGAACGTCAGAAGTGGTACAAGCAGCAACAGAGAACTGCCCTAGCATCTCTCAAATGATATGAATACCTTCCCATTAAATATCATGTCTGTCTATGTTGCTCTAATGGTTTTTGTTCCTATAAATAAGGCTGTGTTATTAAAGAAAAACCACAGCAGCATGTCAAGAAAGGAGATACTAAATGTGGACTACCCATTTCAAAACACAGAGAAATTAGCTGAAATATCCCTATTAATTTTCAAATAGGTGGGGCCACCACTGGGAAGCTTAAGAAGCAGGCTACAGAAAAGAATAATGAACTAAGTGCCAGGAAATATCTTTTTGGCCTGAGGTCCCAGAGTTCCTCTCCTGGCAGAAAAGTCACCAATAAGTCAAAAGTCAACAACAAATTCAACTTTAACAATGTTAAATATGAGAGCATGAGGGCATGAGCTTCAGCCTTTTGTGGCTATTCCTCTGAGGGTACAGCAGAAAGGCTTCTAAGGTCTGGGAGTAAAAACTACTTTTAACTCTTACACATCTCAAATATGTATATGCTGTTATCATACCTACTTCAGATGCTTGCGACAAGACATTGACAAGACATTCCCAAGAGCTGTTTTTCAAAGACACAAGTCTTTGATCGCTGGAGGGCAGCCTTGCCCTGTAACTAAAGCAGAGGATGGCAATTTGAATGTTCAAAAGGGTACTTTAGATGTAAGAACAGCAGAATGAGATACTGTAAAGATCATCTAAGGGAGTGGAGCCGCTGGACTTTAAATTATTTACTTAGGAAAAAAAACCAAACCACAACTCACCAAACCCCCTCAAATGAACAAACCAGCTGTGTTGGGCTGCAACAATTAGCTCCATGCTGGTATGTATAGGGCCACTGGACTCCTTCTGTTACTGGTGTCTCTGTAATTTAATGTGCCCATAGAACATACTGAGACATATAACCTTAGGCCTAATGTGATGACTTGTGTGAAAAAGGCATAGGTGGAACTGTGCTGTCAGGGAAGCTGGGGAAGTCTGGAGTTGCTCTTACCTTACTCTCCAGTAAAAGTTTACCTTCTCACTGCTTGCTGTAGTATTAATGAGCAAGGTCATCAGTCAGCCTAACCCTAAGAAAATGGGCAGTTCCGGATCTTTAGCATTCCTGTCTATCATGTCTGGCCTGCGGTTATTACTGCTTTGGGAGTGGCTGTTTCTCACCAAGCTGTCAGGCACACAGGCAGGAATCACAGCTTGGCACCCAGGCCCTACACTAAATGTAGCTTTGGTTGGAAGTGACAGGTGTATATGGGCTCCTGTAGGTGGAATTTCTTCTACCACAGTCACCCCCATTGTTAGAACTTAGTGCCCAAGTAGGTGAAAGCACTTAATGGTATTTCTTTGCAAGAATAAACACAAATTAATAAGGTGACAATGACTACTTTAGTTCCCATGTAGGTAAATAATTTTATTTCTGGGAGTTGTGTGGTACTGCTATGCTGTACAGAAATACAGTTGGCCTCTGACAGTGAATAATATAGCAGTGAGCATGTGCTTATACTTCCTAGGGCTTGGATACTACCAAGCGGCTCTCTACTCTGGGAGGACAGTTCAAGCAATCCCTGGAAAAACTAATGAAAATCCTGGAGCAGTGCCAGCCATACTTCATCCGCTGCATCAAGCCTAATGACTACAAGAAACCACTGGTAATGTTCTAACAATATAAGCTCTTGTCTTCAGTAAAGTTTTTAATCAGAAAAAGCTGTCAGTTGCTCTGTACTGCTTTACAGCTGTACTTGGCTGCAGCCAGGAAAAGTTGGAGTACAGGCTATTCCTGCAATGAAGAAAGTAGAAGGATATAGCATTGTTGGTGTATAAAAAAACATCTCAAAAAACCCCATTCTGGAGTAATGGATGCCACAAAAGCACATAGGTGTATTCCTGAGCAGAGTTATATTGTTATCTTTTCTGTAAAGTGAAAGACAAAACTGGAGAATTTGTAGCCCTTCAGCAAGGGAACAAACAAAAAACAGTGAGCAATGCTCATACTATGAAATAGCATGAGAGAGAATAGGAGACCTGTTGGAGTTTGTGAGATGGCTGACATGGCTTAGTCTGACACTACAGGTGAAGAGGAGCTAGTTCGTCATTATGATGCTTGGCTGGAACTTGGGAGATCTCAACCCAGTTCTACACTAAAATCTTGCATGGAGCTGTCAATTGAGTATTTTTGAAGTACAGCATGTGGCTTAGTGAACCCATTTTTAATCTGCATTACTAGAAATGAGCAGCCCACTTGCTGTGCTTTGCATGGTATGCCCAAAGGGCCTAAGTTGTTACCGCAGTTGTTCACACCTGCAAAATTAAAAGAACAATTCACTGTTCATCCGGAACTGAGGTTCTAGAGTTGAAAATTGTTGCTAAAGCCAGAGTGAAGTTAATGGACTGTTTCTACTGCTCCCATATACACAAACTTGAGAACCCTTGGGGGTGACTTGCCTGTGATGAATTAATTCAATGCACTAAAAAATAAGAACTACAATTTTAAAAAGTATAGTAGACCATTTTGAGTTTGGAGATTTAATAGATACATTCTAAGGAGTGCTGCATGTGTACCTTCCTTCAGTGCTGTCTCCTCCTTGTGTGCTTTCCCTTTCAGTTGTTCGACCGTGAGCTGTGTATCAAACAGCTGAGATATTCGGGGATGATGGAGACCATTCAGATCAGGAAAGCTGGGTACCCAATTCGCTACACCTTTGAGGAGTTCTTTGAGAGATACAGGGTTCTCTTGCCATGGTCTCTTCGACAACAGGTGCGTAAACAAAAACATAGTTTTAGGCTAATCTACCTTTTCCTTAGGAGGATTTAGTCTTTCCCATGGTAGAACATCTTTGGAATATTGCTGGCACAGTTAAGAAAGCTGTAATCACTGGAGTTGCCATTAGAGGAACTGTCACCACAGTAATTATAGCTAAATACTTACATACTCACTTGGGCCTTAGCTGAAAATGCACAGCTGCTTTTAGGTCCAGCTGTCCTCAGCCTGCTCCACACAGACATTGCAGGCACAGTGACATCCCCGTTGCCCTCAGATGTTTCTTTGCTGTAATTAGACACTTAGGTCTCTCACATCCTCCTCACGCTGGAACTCTGGAGTGTTTGGCCATGCAGTCATGTTTCTCCTTTTCCTGACCATTTTAGCTGGACCATGTTCATTCATTATACTGTCAGCCCAGAGGTCAGAAAGACCTCATCTGTTTCTGTTCTTTGCCCTTGAAATGCAGGGCAGTAGACCCTTACATAGGAGGATTGTGTTTCCCAACCAAGCCCTAACATCATCATACTTTTGCACATCAGATGAAGAACGATGCTCGACAGAGCTGCATCAGCATCTCCGAAGCAGTGCTGGGCAAGGATGAAAGCTGGCAAGTTGGAAAGACAAAGATTTTCCTTAAAGTAAGTATAAAGGACAGTTTGTTTTCTCTTCTGAAAAACTGGATGCTTCACAGTACAGCTTGACCTGCTTGTGCAAGAGTGATGATCTAGAAAACCTTGTCTTATAAACTCGCTCTTGAATCTGAGTCAGATCTTTGTTCCTGAAGGCCAAAAAATTCAGTGGAGACAGTTTGGTGTAGGAAAGGCTGATCCTTTTCCTGTGTTCCAGCATTGCAGCTGAAACAGCACAGTGTAATGTATTGGAGCATAAAAAAAGAATGGGACACCAGTACACTGTTGCCAGGAACCACCTTGTCTATAGCATTGCCCCAAGTAAAACAGTCTTGCTGCTTGTCTATGGCTATAGCCACACCAGGTGTGGTCCCATGGTGTATTCTTGTCCTACTGCAGTCCCAGAAGTGCATTTTAACCACATTACACTACATCATGCTGATTCTGGGCCTCTTTAAGACCATGTGCCCAGTTTTCAGAGGTTGTAGGTGTGTCTGCTCAGCTGGCATATCCACACTTTCTTTTAACAGGATCATCATGACACTGTATTGGAGCTGGAACGCCAAAATATACTCACAGATAAGGTTCTTCTTATCCAGAAGGTGATGAGAGGATTGAAGGACAGGTCAGTGATCTTACAGGAGGGAAGTCACTTTGGTTTGAAGCAGTTATCTTTGTGGAGTAGCTTAATACACTCTGTGCAGCATTTCTGAGTATGAAATGTACCAATCTATATCTTCCACCAGCCCTAAGTTCCATGCTCATCATGTAACAGTGCCATAGTGTGTCTATGTGGATTTATTTTTCAAAGCACTTTTCAAAATGCAGGGCTGTGGCACATGCAACTTGTATGAAGAGGGAGAGTTGGAAGGAGGATTTGCTCTTAATATTTCTAGTATACAGTGGACATTTGGAAAGCAGGAAATCCCCATGGACTTTGTGTCCTTCTCAGAGCTACTAGAATTCTCTTATTTAGGATGCTTCTTTGCTAGAAAACCTAGAAATGAATCAGATAGAAACTAACGAGTCCTCTTTGTGAAAGATTTATAATTCTTGCATTTTGTCTGGTTTTAGTATGAAGTATCTTCAGAAGGGAAATTTAGTCACTGTCAAGTAACTGTTTGTCCTCATTAAATATATTTATTTATCTTGTATCCCCCCAGCCACAACCATGATACAGGACTGAATCCTGGTTTGGTTTAGAAATATTCTTGACAGTAGAGAAGGAAGTAATAAAAAAAACATGACACAGATGCCCCCAAACTTCCCCCTCTTTGTTTAGACTTGCCTGCTGTGTAACACAGTATCACCTCTCCCTACAAGCCTCAACTTGCTTTTGTTTTTAAACCCTCAGAGCTATGTGCTGCTTCTGCCAGCTTCAGTGTGACAGTTTGTACCATGGAAGTTTCATCTTGCTCAGATGGGCTCCTCGTCCTGGCAGCAGAACACTGAGGAGCAAGTGGTTATTAGATGGGGGAGTTAACTTATCCAACTTTAATGTGAGGGGTTTTCAGTTCGTACATAGCTTTCTGACCACAGCAATGAATTTGGTCTGCAGTTGCTAAGAGTATTTTTGCAGGAAACAAGGCTGAGATCAGACTGGAGACATCCCAGGAAAAAAAAAAAGCCACCTTGTTCTCTACTACTGTCATAAGAAGCAACAGAGATAATCTATTGTTTGTCACCTCCCATGTCTGTCTGCTTAGGAAACAGTTCCTGAAACAGAGGAGGTCTGCTGTAGCCATTCAGTCAGCCTGGAGAGGCTACTGCTGCCGGAGGGACTTCAGAATGGTAAGATAAAGGAGTGTGTGTGTAGATAGATAGGTAGATAGGTAGGTAGATGATAGATAGATAGATAGATAGATAGATAGATAGATAGATAGATAGATAGATAGATAATGTATGTTTATATACTATGCCCTACCAGAGTAGAGTGTTAGGAATTAAGATATTCACAACTTAAGGGAGGAGAGGTATGATGGCAGTGTGTAAAGACGGCTGTAAAGTCCCAGGAGGGCTCTGGGAATTCTGCTTTCTGGTGAAATAGGAACCCTTCTCTACTGCTTCTCTTGTGATTGCCACATTCATGGCTCCAAGGATGTGACTTTGTTTGCTTCCTTTCACTGGGCTTAATTTCTGTTCTGTTCTTTCCCTTGTGGTAATCCCAGGCTATAACTGTCACTCTCTGGAGCCATTCCCTAGAACAGATACCCCAAATAACTTTCCATATCTAGTTTTAAAGGCCTATTACTGGCACAAAATAAAGCATAAAAGGTAGTGTTACATTAGCTGCAGCCAGTGTCTTTATCCAGCTACTGAATTTTCTTGTCTTCTACTCATGCCAACCCACTCCCAGTCTCTGTGGTTCTGAAGCACAGTGTGTCCCTGTCTCTCCCGTGCCCCAGGCAATGCTGGGTTTCGGACGCCTGCAGGCGCTGTACCGCAGCCGGCAGCTGGCTCAGCACTACGGGGCCACCCGGGCTCTCATCATCAGGCTTCAAGCCCTGTGCCGTGGCTACTTGGTGCGCCGCAAGGTGGCAGAGCAGAAGAAGGCTGTGTGTGTCATACAGGCATATGCAAGGGGCATGTTCGCCCGCCAAACCTACCAGAGGATGAAGGGAGAGGTATGTTCTCAGATACTTTGGTAACACGTCTTTTCTATGAAATTCCAAAGGAGATTTCATGACCAGCAAGTGTTGTCACAGCATAATACTGGGTGTGGATATTCATTTTGGGATGTTTTATTTTGAGTACTTGTCAAGCACAAAAGCAGAGTCTTAAGCAGATTGATCTTGTTTGCATTTACTTTATGTGGTCATTATCAGGCAGTCCTCCAAGGGGAGATCAATTTCTACAGCAGGGCCTGCTAATGGCACTCAGGGACCTATGAAGGGAATCCTGATGCAATGTGTTTTGTTATATGCTACGAGCCCTTGGCAGTCCATAGCACTTGGGAGGCCTTTCCATGATTTCCTTTCTGTACTAATGCTGTATAAACAGGACAAAGCCAGTCTGTAGATTTCTACCTGTTCCCTAAAATGCCCAGTCTAGAATTTAGTCCCCATTGAGACAAAGTGCTGGTGTGGACAGCTTGTTAATGGCTGAAGGGATCTGGCTCAGCAGTCGCACAAATGGTCATACAATGTTGTCCACAGAACAAGCTGGAAGCCAGGTATATCCACTTGGAAGAAGAGGAACGTCTCATCCAACTCCTTGGACCAGTGAAAGTGAGGCGAGAAGCTATGAGATTACAGAAGGTAGGTACGTGTGTTGGTGGAGGAACACTGGAGTGCTATGTTCCATGGATGACAAGAGAGCTTGCTCTTGCCCAGCCCAGACTTGCAGACTTGCTCAAACATCTGAGCAGTGCTATCTTTAACAAAAGAGAAGACATAGTTGTAGACCTATTTGTAATAATGCTTTGAAAATGGGACAAGCCAAACACATACACATTTCTGATTTGAGCATGAGCTGGCACCTTAGCCAAATATGCCCAATGGTATTACTGCCCCCTGACACAAAAAGTTTTTAAATTTTACATATTGTGAGTTTTTCTGCTGTTAGAAATTCTGTGTTTTTCCTGTATAATCTCTTGTTGATAAAGTTCTTGAATAATTGCACACCATTATCAATAGGCTAACAGTCCATAAGGACAGCTGTAAGAACAAGGCCCTGCTGCTGATGTGCCGGGTCTTTGTGACTGCTTGACACAAGCAACATTTGCCTTCTCATTCCACTACTGCACTGGCAGGGCTGGACCTCCCTGTCACATGCCTTTGTGATACTGTTTCATCTTCACACCCCTTCATTCTAACAGAACAATGTTCAAATCATACCTAACCTATTTCTATGTTTATTTCTGTACCTGGCAACTTAGGAGAGAGAGGAGGCTGAAGCAGGACAAAGGAGAAACACATCAACAAATCATGATGTTATCAGTGACCAAGAAATGGTGGACAAAATTTTTGGTTTTTTACCTTCTATGATAGGAGGCCAAGAAGGACAAGCTCCTCTGGGTTTTGAGGTACAGACCTGCAGACTGGTAATGGGTCATGCTTATCTCTTTTTGCTTATCTCTCTTGACTGTTGAAATTCCATCACTGGTCAGTTTTGCTTAATGAACTTCTGTACGTTGAAAGAATCACCCAAATTAGTCATCCAGACCATCACTGCAGCATCTGTTTTTGGAGGTCACATGCATTTTGGGGACTATATAGCTTATAACTGCAGATTTGTTTGTTTGGTCCAGTCAAACAGTGCCATTCTCTGCACTTGCTACCAACCTCTGTTGGTGATTTTCTGCCTAAAACAAGCTGGAAGTTCATGATTCAAGTTATCCCATATTCTTAAAAGTAAAACTTGATATATACTGGTCCTGACAGCTGTGATGAATGGAATTGTGTAGGGAGAGGTGGACAAAATATAATGGTCTGGTTTAGTGCAGGATGTGAACAATAAGGTAACACCTGGATTTTCCATCAGCAATATTCTTACTGAGGACCAAGACAGGAAGGCCATATAGAATGGATACATCTCAGAAGGACAAGCTCTGAGTCCAAATGATCCGTCGGTAGCAGCTGTAAATGGCTTTGGGGTTAGGTGGAGAGCAGGACCTATGACCAAGGAAAAAAACCCCAAACCAAACATAAGAATATCAGAGTTCAAAGAAAGAAAATATGCTTCTTCCTTGTGTTCTGTACAGGACTTGGAAACAAAGCCTAACAAGCTGGAGGAGGTGGACCTGGACATGGTCCCTATGAGTGTGGAGCTAGAAGAGGAAGCAGGTGGCTTGGAAGAGTACACCTTCCCCAAGTTTGCAGCTACTTATTTCCAGGGGTCTTCTACACATACACATATCCGGAGACAGCTGCGGCACCCGCTACTCTACCATGATGATAAGGACAATGTCCTGGTATCTTGCTCCTTCTTACTGAACCTGCTCTCTCCACAGCCCTGGCTTTACAGCTCCCCTCATCTTTAGGTCCCCTTCCTCTGGCACAGCCCTGAGAGCCAGAGACTCTAGAGCCAAGCAGATAGTTTTAAGCACTTGTGTGAAGGTTACAGTTCCCACTGACATTTTTTAGCACTTTGCAGACAGGCACTTCACACAAACACCTGCCCAACACAGGATCTCTGGTTACCTTCAGTCTGCCCAAAGAGGGAACTCAGAGGTTTGTTTTGATTTCTCCTGGGTTTACCCTTTGGGAGCAAAAATGGACCAGAGACAAGAAGCATCAGAGTGCATGAATTTCTCTACTCTTGTTAGGGTTGCTGGTCTGTGACTTAGGTCAGAAGGCCCAGGCCTACAATATCCTGTTGAACCAGAGGGGGATTGAGGAGGGTGTTTTCCTTGATGCTAAGCAGCCCTGCAGAATTGAAGATCCCATGAGCCAAGAACTTTGCTATTACTTGGCTTTCTAGTTCTGGGCATGAGGGCTCCTGGAAGACTCCACTCCACTATTTATCTGCTCAGGTGGGTAAATGCAGGGTACAGTTCAGCCAAGGTTTCACCACCTCGCTTCAGCTACAGCACACCTGCAAGGTGCCAGTAAAGGGAATGGTGAGGGCAGAGCAAATCTGATATTCCCACTACAGCTGTGCTCTCTTCCTTTAGCATGAAAGTGTTATGAGTGTTGTTCTCATGTTGTTTGACATGAACGTAAACTCCTGGTGTAAGTATCAGGAGGAGATGGGAATTTTAACAATTTGGACTGGGTAAAGGAAGAAAACACTCTTGTCTAAACAGGCAGAAATGGCATGAAGCATTGGTTCTCTTGGAAGTGTCTGACTTTGCTTTCTGCTGCTACAGGCTTCTCTAGTCGTGTGGGTGATCATCCTGAGGTTCATGGGGGACCTGCCAGAGCCAGCAATGTTTGCCAAGAATGCCACCTCCAAGAACAGCTCTGTGATGACCCAGATATATGACACACTTGGCAGGAAAAACCAGGTGCAGTTGAGGAATGACAGCCCAAATATGGTGAGAGAAGCAGGCTACATTTGTGGTTTTATCTGCTTTCCTTTATTTCTGTGCTGTTCTACCAAGAGTGAGAAAAGCAAAGGAACCCTTTTATGCTACTGTAATTGAAAGGCCACAAGTGCAAAAGGGCTCCGGTCAGTCCTGGCAGGACAATACAGCTCCTTCTGGCAGGATGGTACAAAAGAAAAACATCTTCAGTTGAGCGTCTTTTTGTCCTTAATGAATCATTCTTGCTGTACATTGAACTAATTTCCTGTAATGGCAATGTGTGTTGCAGAGAGAAGGCAGAAGGGATAACAAGATTTCAAAGGGGATCTCATCCCTGAAGCTGAAACGGTCATCCAAGCTGACAGGGAAGGTAAGAGGTAGAAATAAATTGCTTCCCTTTCTTCTTGCCTGGAACCCTGTCTTCACCTTCTGATAGATGTTACATGACAGCAACCTCCCAGCTGGGAACTTGTTCCCCTGAGAAGCCCATGCACCCCTGTGTCAAATACCCCATGCAGTATTCTTTGGAAAGGATCCCCATGTGCACTGCTGTCATCCATTCTCTGGCAGAGAACACAGGGAACAATTTATTATTGAGAATTGTTGGCATTAGAAAGCAGTTTGCCCAAAACCCTGAACAGACTGAGAACTACCGTGTGCTTACAAATATACAGGACAGTACAAGAAAGTTCCCTGAGCCAGTGACAGTGCTCTAACAGTGCATTTAGGGAGTTACCTGGAGAGAGAAGAGGGGAATATGGCCTGGCTCTAACTGCTCCTGCACTGAGCAGGAAGAGGTTTAGACAGAAAGACAGAGAAGGAGTGTCTCTCATTTCTGAGAGAGCTGCCTGCCAAGAGAGAAGGGTTTTAGAGCACTCTGCAGTTCTCCTTGGTTTTCTTCAGGTGACAGACCAGCTGCAAAGTGGAGAAGAGGCTTTTCAAGAGAACAGCTCGATCTCTGAGAGACCTATGTCCAACTTAGAAAAAGTGCACTTCATTATTGGCAATGCAATTCTGCGTCCTGCCATCAGGTAGGAAATGTGTACCTCCTTCCTAGGACCAGATGTCCATTACATCAAGGAAATCCAGCATGCCCTTTCCACAGTACTGGAGAATGACTCCCTTACTGTCTTTTCTGGTATTTTTGTGTGGTAGTTTAGGCCAGCTGCCTCCATGTATGGCTTTCTGAATCCCCCAGAGATATGGAATGGCGCAGAGCTCAGGGCTGGGTGTCTCCTCATTCTTATCCCTGAGTCCACCTAATACACAGACAGATAAGAGCCATGAGATACAAACCACATGTGGTAGAGAGCTTGGTGCAAGTTTCACGTGTGTTGGGACAGCAATGCCATTTCCCAGCTGGATGACCCAGCAGTTGTTATCCCTGCGCAGTTACCCCTGCTTGTCACCAGAGGTACTCCAACATGGGAATTGCACTTGAACTGCTCAAGGAAGAAGGGGTGGCAAAGGGCCCTGAGCCTTTTCCATGACCAAGTTATTTCCTGTGCATTACAAGTGGCATTCCAGGTAACATGATTAAACCTAGCTCAGATCTACTTCATCATGCTGCAGTTGTGCCATGTGTGCAGTGAACATGTAGCCAAAGACAGTTCAGACAGTGAATCATTATCCTCACTCTCACATGTTTCATTACAGAGATGAGATTTATTGCCAGATTTGCAAACAACTCACTGAAAACAGCAACAGGAGCAGCTACGCTCGCGGCTGGATCCTACTGTCTCTTTGCCTTGGCTGCTTTCCTCCCTCAGACACATTTGTGAAGGTACACTGCTAACCTTTCCTACAGCAGCTCACATGCCTGAGCTCAGCTGGGATTTTTTGTATTTTGATGTTCTGATACTGACAACCACATAAAATGTTTGGCTGCCATAGCAGGTGGTGCTGTGGTTTCAGCAGAAACTCTCTCATCTTATATCCTTATTGGAGGATTTAAATAAATTATTACTGCTTTCACATTTAATTATTTTTTTCATTACATGTCATACAGGTTGGATTCTTCTTTTTATCATGGTTCTCATTTTAGATCTGTAATCTGCAAAGAATGTGGCAAATTTTAACCATTCCAATTCTACCCCAACATTTAAAGGGTGTCCCCAGTTACAACCCTGTGATTACATATACTGAGGAGGCCAGTATAAAATCACTGCCCATATTTTATCAATTCTTATTCTACATCTCCAAGCTCTAAGAAATCCAATAGAGATTTGGACTTTTTCATAATTTATTCTTTTTCGCATTTAAATGGATGATAAATCCATCTCACCACAGGATAAAAACCTAGCCTGTGGCTACAACTTGGTATCAGCCTTCCTCCTCGATCTCAAAGACCTGAAACTTCAGCCTTGGTTTACTGACACCCCAGTTCAAATGATTAATCCAATCTAATCATAAACGCTTCTAAATGGACACTACTTGTAACAAACTAGTTGCATTGTATTTTGACACCAGTCTTCATCCAAAGACTCTGAACTGTGTGGAATTCATAAAAGATATATGATTATACCCTACCTCTAGAAATATTCTTAATCATTAAAATAGCCAGGTGAATGTCCCATACTTGCACTAAATACAGATATGCAAATATAAGCCCACATCATCCAAGAACCATATAATCTCCAAAAGTTCAGTTTTTCCAATTCTTCTCTTCCAAGGTCCAATCTCAGTCATGGACTTCAGCTATTGATACTGCCAGAGAACTTGGTAAAACTAAAAGTATCAATCATTATCAATCCTAACCTAGAATTAACCCTCTTCCCAGCATTGTTTGTACAGAATGTCACAAGATTTCAAGCTTTTCAGTGGAAAACACTAATGCTTGCTCTAACCTAATCATAAGAATAAAGTCTCCTCAGTCTAATATTTGCCGTGTAGTTAAATATGGTGAATAGACTGATGTAAGTCTTCCCCTCTGGACTGAAAGCTCTGAAGAATAAGTGAAAACTAAGTGTCTCAAACCTCCTTTTTGAAAACACTAATTCCAACCCTGACTTTCAATATTGTGTGATGAACTGAAAGCTAACAGATCACTCTAGGGCAGCGTATCAGCGTCAGAAGGTTTTAAATGTTTCACGAGGATCAGTGTTTCCTAACTATCTCTTGTGCTCTGTGTGCATAGTACCTGTTGAATTTCATCCACCACGGGCCAGCGGGCTACGCTCCATACTGTGCTGAGCGCCTGAGGCGTACGTACATCAACGGGGCACGGACTGAACCGCCGAGCTGGCTGGAGCTGCAGGTACTGCCTCCTGCTTTGCTTCATTGTATTCATCTGATGCATCTTATACTGCTCTGCATTTACTAGCCTGCCCTAACAGATCTTCCTAAATCCAATCATGGAAATGAATTGCACAAGCTGGTTGAAGACCAGCTGCCTTGATCTGGGCAGTTTCTTGAATACATTTCTTCTGACTGTTCAGTTAGCCTAAACTGAGGAGAGCATGTGAGTTAAAAACTGCAACACATGATTTGCAGGGAGATACTTCCATTCACTCAGGAGCCACAAGGGCCAGAAAACCACCTCCAGGGGGAAGCTCTTACAATCCCTTTTGAAAAAAATGGAGCAGGGCTTATGCTCCTTTTAAAATGGAGGGAAGAAAGGAGTTTCACAGGGCTATATTATCCTTCTCTTACTTTAAATGGCACTCTAGTAATTGAAAACCACACATCTCCCCTTCAGGTAAAAAACTCTGTTCAATTCCTTCCTAAATCTCAGTGATCCTATTGCCTAACACAATCTTCCTGGACAAAGTAGTTGCTGCAGGTCATCTCTCCACTGATGTGTGCAAGGTTGTTCCCAAAAGTCATTAGGACAACTATGACTCATGAGAAGTCCATCAGTCTATCACATTGTTGTGTGATAATCAGCTCCCTTGAGCTGTGAGGAGAAGAGAACTGGAGTCCAGTGCTGCTCCAGGGATATAATTTCAGACTCACCATGCATTGAAGAAACCGTGTGGGTGTTTGAGATTCACTTCAACATTGTTGACTGGGTTGTACAGTGTGTGAAGCTCAAATCTAAAATGCCTTCTTCATTCTTCAGGGAATGGTAAGGTTTGCCCATAATTTGTTTCTCTCATTTAACTATGACTTACAGGCAACAAAGCAGAAGAAACCCATTATGTTTAATGTCACCTTGATGAATGGCCAAAGCATCACTGTCCCTGCAGACTCTGCCTCCATTGCCAAAGAGATATGTCAGTTCATAGCAGATAAAACCAAATTGAAGGATGCTTTTGGTTTTTCTCTCTACATCGCTGTATTTGATAAGGTAAAGTGTAGAAAAAAATAGAATGAAAGCTCCCTTCTCTTTCTGTAGAGTTGCTGCTGCCCATCCATCCTCACTGAGGCCTCACTCTGACTTCTGAAGCACCCTCAATCCAGTCCTGCACCCAGATCAAATCAGTTCTGAATCCCAGCTGGATGTCAGGACCTGATAATCTTATTCTGCCTTTCTGCTAGCTTGCCACTTAGCAATTCCTGCTGCAGCCCTGTAAGGTTTTCTCTGCCAGGTCATATAGTTGACTAATAAAAATACATCCACTTACCACATACAACTTGCACATCCATCTGTTTATCTTTTCGGAACTTTTCTTGCTATTGTGAGACCAGGAGCTCTGTGCTTGTTGTCATTCCCTTGGCCCCAGAGCAGGCATGCCAGTGATGCATTATCCCTTTGTGGCAGGTGTG
Source organism: Pithys albifrons albifrons (assembly GCF_047495875.1). Taxonomy (NCBI): domain Eukaryota; kingdom Metazoa; phylum Chordata; class Aves; order Passeriformes; family Thamnophilidae; genus Pithys; species Pithys albifrons. Next base: position 870,460 of record NC_092468.1, on the reverse strand, counting down.
GTCACTGGGCGGGGGCCGGGATCACGTCTTGGATGCCATCTCGCAGTGCGAGCAGCTTGTGAGGGAGCAGGGCACCCACGAGCGCCACACACCCTGGCGCCTGTACTTTCGGAAGGAAATCTTCACCCCCTGGCACAACTCCCAGGAGGATCCTGTCAGCACTGATCTCATTTACCACCAAGTCATTCGCGGCATCCGGTTTGGAGAGTACCGCTGTGAGAAGGTGGGTCTCCTGATTAATTTCCTAAAGAGACAAAGCTATATTAACCCTTCTCACATTAAAAAGTATGAAGATGAACTAAGTTTGCAGTGGATGTGAACTATCCTTCCCTCTTGGTGAACAATCTTAGTGAACACCTGTGCAGGTGATTGTGCCAGATGGAACATTGGCAGCTATAGCTAATATTTTTTCTTTCCTTCAACTTTCAGTTCATGTGGCAGCAAGAGGCATGTCCAAAGGGGCAAATTGGGTCTTACTTTAAAATATCTTTGTTAATAATCTCTCTGATGCTATGGTTGTGTGAAGTTCATTCCACCTTATTCTGGATGACTCTTAAGAGTTGTCTAGACAAAAATGCAGAAAAACCCCATTCCTAAACTGGCTTCAAGGTTGAATGAGGCTTTGTGACATCTTTCTAGGCCTCTTTTAATGGATTAATTGTTTCAGGAGGAGGATTTGGTGGAGATAGGTGCAAAATATTGTTATATCCAATTTGGAGATTCCATCCACAATGAACTTGTGCAGAAGATGCTCCATGACTGTATCCCAGTGAAACAGCTGAAGTCCAAGCCCCTGGAAAAATGGGTGAACCTTATAACCTATGCACATGCTAAGGTAAGAGATTTGTCTGGCACTGTTGGGTAACTACTCTGGAGCACCATCTTCTGCTTCTTTTATCATTTGTGTTTATGATAGTCTGTAGGGGGAAGAAGGAAAACCAGCTCAGTTTATATATCTCAAATAGTTCTTTAGGGCTGGGGGAGCACTCACTCTTCCATTTAAGGCTCAGCAGGGGGACAGAATAAAAAAGTACATTTAAATCTCTGAATAGAGTAGCTTTTAAGGCAACTGAGTCAGAATGGGTGTGGGATGGAGTATTGGTTTTGATATGGAAATGGATTTCCATGGCATCCAAAGTGTGTTAGACTCTGAAAGGTAAGTCAGTGGGGACTGGGAGGAAATTTGGAATCCACATGCCTGTGGACAATCTTAGCTACATGTGGCTTAGGCCCCTGGAGACTGTTCCTGATTTACATATGCCAGGTACCCTTGAAACCAGTGGCAGCAAAGGGTGGTTGGGAATCTCTGGGATTGGGCTTGCTCTTTATTGTCTGCAGATCATACAAACCAGATTTCACTGAAAAAACCTTGAGTATATTTTTATCTTGCAGGCCCCATACACACAGGACCGTCTCTCCTCTCAGACTGTGAAGGAGCAACTTGTAGATTTTGCTCGCTTTCAGTGGCCTTTGCTTTTTTCCCGATTCTTTGAAGTCACTAAGTTTTCAGGTAATACCTGGAGCCTGGGAGTAGAGGACAGAAATAATATCAATAGAGGAAGACTTGTATAGCATTGATAAGAAGTTTTTTCTTCATTTTCAGGGCCCAGCTTGCCTAAGAACCACTTCATCATTGCTATAAATTGGAAAGGTATCTGCTTCTTGGATGAGTCAGAAAAGCGTCTCCTTGAGCTGACCTTCCCAGAGATAACAGGCATCCACACCAACAGGTGAGGGCCCCAGAAACACAAGAGCTGAAGGAGGCATCTTTTCTATACCCAGAAAGCATGTACTTTCTCTGCCATCTCCTTAGGTGATTTGATCTGTACCTGGAAAGGTGGCTTAGCCTAGGTCTGGGAAACAGAAAGTGAAAACTTCTGAGCAGCCTATAAAGGAAGTAAAATGACTGGATCCTTCCAGCTGATGGAAGGTGGTCCTGCTCAGTCAGAAAGCTGTAAGGAAGCATGGACAAAGCATCAAGACAAGAACAGCACAAATAACTGACATAGTTAAGCCATTGCCTTCCATGCATGCTCGCTGTTCATATACTACTCAAGTGTCATGGACCTGAACAAGATAACCAAGAGAAAGAGGATAACAACTGGCTTTCTCAGGGAACACATCCTTGCATCAGGTGACTCAGGGAAAAGGGTCTTATATATATGAAAAAAACCCTTGGACAACTGTCAGACATTTAATTAGTTGCTCAGTTACTCCAAAGGGAGATTGTTCATTTTCTATAATGAAGCACTTTTGTCTAAAACATGGTGGAATCCAGAGTAAATCTGAACTACTTCAGTCCTTCACACCAACCAGCTCATGGGAGGGCAGTTTAAGAGCTACCAATACGCATTGTAAGGGAGTTATCTCCAAGGAGGTGTAGGTGCCTTGGTTGTTTGCAGATGGGTCTGTAAGCTTTTCAGGTGCTGTGGTAACAAAGTCTCCAATAATACATAGGGCAGTGAAGTCATTTGGACAGAGTTGTACTCTCATCACACTTCGTGCCGAGGAGTTTGTCCTGACATCCGTAAACAGCGTTGTCATTGCTGAACTGGTGGTGACATTCCTGGAAGGACTGAAGAAAAGATCACAATTTGCTGTGGCAATGCATGACAAAAAATCTCAAGGTAAGTCTTACAACTTTTCTACAGGGTTGGGGAAGCAATTTGGAGGGAAGATTGTTGAAGGTGCTCACAGAGAAGAGGAAGAACTTCAGCAAGAATCCCTTTGCTCCAGGAGAGATGCATCAGCACAGCATAAGGAAGTGGGATTCAGTATCTTTGCATACAAATAACCTTTTCTTTCTCCTTCTACCTCTTTGCATATTTTATTTAGATAGTACAGTGTCCAAGAACTCAGCTTGGTTATAGTAGAAAGTTGAGTCTGGGCTTCCTGGAAATACTTTCTAGAAGAATTTCACCAAGGCAGTAAACTGAAATTTTCTGTGGAATGTAGTTGACTTGAACAGACATGAGAGGTTTAAAATGTAAACATTAACTTCAGCTACTTACAGCTATTGAGGTTCTTTCCATGCTTTGGTGCCAGTCTAGACACAAAGTCAGCATCCAAGTGAATCAAAGGGATTTTTGCCACTGCCCTGAGTGGATCAAAACCAGGCTGTCAGAGGAAATTAAAGTCATGTATCTGAAGTGATACTGCATAATTAGCCATGTTTACACAAATCACTTTCTATTGCTAACTGAATTCAGCCCTTCAAAATACAATTCCCTTGTCTTTCATGTTGCAATTCCTTTGCATTTTCTTGGATTGTCAACCCTGAAGAGTACTCCCTTATTCTGTTTTCCAGAAGACCCTGGCATCCTGTCCTTCAAAAAGGGAGACTTGCTAATCTTCACTGAAGACAAGAGGCTGGATGAAGACTCTGGCTGGATCCAGGCCCAGAATGAAAGGACAGGCAAAACAGGGAATGTATTTTTGGAAGACATCTACATCATTCCTTCTCTCACAAAACCCTCTAGTCAAGTGCTGGTAAGAAAAGCTACACGCTCTCTGTGAAGAGACTGGAAGATAAATGGTAATAACAATGTTAAATATGATTAAATTTATAACTGGAAGATAATTGTTCCTCCAAAGTCAGGCAAGTTCTATACCTTCTGTTGAAACAAAGCATTTCATTCTGTCCTGTCTGAAAACAAAACTAAACCTAGCCCAGACTCTAAGGACAAGACTGCAGTTGCACAAAAGCATTACTTTAAAAAACACCCAGTCTGTTCACCGTGGGAGATTTCAGTGCCTGGAACTGGTAGCAATTAGTGGATAAGGGTGCACAGTTGAATTTCATGCATTCACACTGGGCTTGAGTGGTGATCACATTATGCCTCGAGGGAAGCTCTCAGTGCAGCAGGCTACTTTAAAAGAATGCAGTCTTTGAGAGAGTCAAGGTTTCCCATTGATCTCTCTGCTAGCAATTTTGTCTTCAATTCTGGAGATCCATTATATTGGATACTGTGCTAACAGGTAAAAAGCAGAAAACCTGGGGACAAAACAGACTAGTGATAAGCAGGTGCAGTGTAAAATGTGTTGTGCTTCAGAAGGTCACATACATTTTGATGTCTGCTCCTGTTAGGTCTATGGAAATTGCTCAAGTCAACTGTTCCCAGGTCTTTCTTGAGTCTCTGGAGATGCTGCTTTGTGGACAGAAGGTCTTGGGTAGCATGGAGCACTACCTGTGCATATATGCTGAGTAACACCTGACAACCTGTGCGGAGACCTGTCTCCATGTGACATCTCTATGTGGCTGTGTCATTCCAGAGTTTGCTCATGATGTCTCCAGACCAGAGAAGGACAGCTTCACAGAACTCCTTCATGAAGGAACCTGATGAAGAGGATGTCAAAGTGAAGCCTTACACCCTGGAAGAGTTCTCCTACGAACACTTCAGGTGAAGTTCTCTGTGTAGTGTACGCTCTAGGAAAGTTCTTGTTGATCAGTGATCTTTAAAACCTAGGATGTAATGGCATCTCCCATTTCTGATTGAGTTTCTTCTCTTTGTTCCCTGTAATTGTGACTCTGGATGTGCAGAGATTCTGGCACATGGTCTGTTGTATCTTCAGTCTGCAAAAATGCAAAGTGGAGGGTAGAACCCCAGCTGGAGTCACGTTTTTCCAGAAGACCCTGTTCTTAGTTCTTACCCCTTCCTTAGCAAGGATACATAACATCTCAGGCCTCAGAGAGTAAGGGGAAAAGTAGTTTCTAAAACTTTTCTTCTTTTTGCAAGCCTTCTCCCTTCTGGATATACAGCAAAATACATTTTCCTGCTCTTGTTGACCTACAGAATCAAAGGACATACGAGATCACTCTCTTGGGAATGAACATGTCTAGAGATATGACTTTGTGATAATGACCTGCTATGTTCATAGCAATACTGATCCAGTAATTTTGTATTGCCTGCACTTGCCTTCATTCAGGACTCCTGAGAAGGAATCCATCAGCAAGGCTGTTCTCCAGAAATCCCGTGGGCGCAGTCAACTGTGGGCACACTCTAAGGACCCCCTCAAACAACCATTGCTGAAGAGAGCATGCACAGACCCTGATCTTCGGGATTTGGCCTGTCAAGCCTTCCTTGATATCCTTTCTCCCCTCTGTTTGAGACCTGAGAACACTCAGGGGAAGGAAGAGCTAGCTGCCTCCACTAAACTCATTTCTATTGTGATACCTCAACTGCATTACAGGGGAACATTTACTTAAAGGTGGGGTGTATCCAATCTGTTTCCCTTGTCTACAGAGGAAAAGTTCCTATTTCCTCACAGTGCTCCACAGCTCCTGATGGCTCACTTAATTGGGAATATGACTTTAGGAGAAAGAGAGATGTACTGCATATGCTGAGAGCAAGCAGCTTACACAGTACAAATCACGGCCAAACAGTGATTGCTGCATAGGGAAAAGTGGTAGGGGACAGTCAGAGAACATGCTTCAGGCCTTCCTCACAGAATTTGCCACTTAAACATCAAAAGAATCACCAACATGTTAAGATCCAGATAAAACCTCCCATTTGCCTTCCAAAATTGGCCCGCTTTTCTCCTTAACAGCACATTCACCCATCATGAAATTCATGGGAGACTATCCCTCAAAACAGGCACACTCTTCTGTGGAAGTCACTGATCAGATATTTGTGGCAGCTATCCAGGAGGAGGTCCTGCGGGATGAGATTTACTGCCAGATTATGAAGCAACTGACTGAGAACAGAAACAGGTACTCGCCTGGGTGCAAACATCCTGCTCCTGGCAGAGCCAGGCCTCAAGTGCAGGTGGGAATCAGGAATAGAGGACAAGGACGGCCAAATGTTGGAATGACACCATCCCTTCCCCCTGTTGCCAGGCAGTGCTGTGGGGCTCACTTCATTCCTTACCCATCTCAGTGCGAGGCAGGCAAGGTGTTACTGAGGCTCTCTTGGTTCCAAGGCGACCTGTGGAGAAAATATGGCACCATGTAGTCCTTGCATCCTGTCAGTGACTGCCCTGCCAACCCTCCATTTAGGTTTCTCAATGGCAGAATTTCTCTCCATAGGCACATAGTTCATGCTAGATTTTTTCCAGTGAATAAATACTTTTGTTATATTAATTAGCTACACAACTGCCTTGCAGAACAGATTGGTTTTACAAGTCCCTGCCCATACAAAAGTCTCTGAAACAGTCTGGTGTTTTCTTCCCCACTCACAAAATGAGAATTTGACCTACTTCCAGGGGAACTCAATTGTCAAAAGAAGCTTAAAATCATACTAATTATTAACAAAATGGTTTGACTGTTTCTGGCTGCATTGTGTCACTGCAAAAGTAGAGGAGCTTCCAGTTATTTATTTTTCTTACTGTTCCACGAGTATGACACCTAATAGAACTTTTACCATGTTTGTAATTGTTCAATGTTACATTTCCTTGCAGGCAGGAAGTGTTACAGGCTATTTAATGCATAGTTTGTAACAATGGTGTCAGTGCCACGCCTGATGTGCTCCACCAATTTAGTCGCTGGTTTAGAGCAGGATCACTGATGTGGAAAACACAATGCTTGAAAGGTGGCTATTTCCATATACTTTCATTAGAACAAATAGAGCAACAAATCTTTCATCATTCTCAGGCCGCTCTACTGTGGACCATGTCCTGCTCTCGAACAGACACAAGCACCATGGTGTATAGAGTATAAATGGGATTAAAATAGTGTGTCTTCATTTGCAAAATTAGGATAGCAAATGGGAATAAAGAAGTGAGGACCTCTTTATTCAGCCAAATCTGGTGCCCTTTCAGAGCCAGACATGCTGACTTTCCCAACCAAAACCACTTCACACCATTGAGCATTTCAGAGTAATCCTGGGACACAGCTGACTTGCTTGGAAGGCAGAAGGACTGACCGCCTTCGGGCTTCAGAGCGTTTTGAACTGCTGAGGGCAAGGTGCTAGAAGAGCTTCAACTGGCTGATTTCACAGGTGCAGAGGCTGGAAGAACCAGGTTTCTTCCTGAAAATGTTACCAACCTGATATGGGGTTTTTAAGAACTCTAACTACCTCACCACACAATGCCATCTACATGTTCACTTTTCAGAACAGGAGCACATGCAAGGGGAGGTCAGTGCATGTGAAGTGCTCATGCCCTGAGCAAAACTTGCAGTGCGAAGGGCAGGTGACTTCAAACAACTGAGAAAAAACAATCCAAATACACATGAGCTTGAGCAGCAAATGGACAGTGGCTTTCCAAGAGGATGGCATCAGGATCACTGCTGCCAAGATGTCTGTTAACCTGGAGCTTCTATTTATTTATAAGACTTGCAACTGTCATGTGTATTTCCCATGGAGGACTGACTTAGCATTGTCTTCACATGCAGGCTGTAGTTGTTGCACAGCAAACAAGTGCTAGAGCCTGGGTGAAGAAGGCTCTGTTCATTTGCAGTGCTCTGCTGAATGGCACCATGATGGGAAGGTCTTTCTATTCGCTGTGGTTGGTGTGTGGTCAAACACAGAATTATGTGTGGCTGTAGTAGAACTGTTTGCTTTTGTGTTTACAGGTACAGTGTGACCAGGGGCTGGCAGCTCCTCTGGCTCTGCACTGGCCTCTTCCCACCTAGCAAGTCACTGCTCAAACATGCCCAGAAATTCATAGAGACACGTCAGAAAGAAACACTGGCCCTGGGGTGCCGTCGGAGGATTCAGACAGTGATGAGGTAAATGATCTGGCAGATAACCAGTTCAAAGTATTAAAAAATCAATAGTCAGGTACCAAAAAACCACAAAGGCTAAATCAATGCAGCTCTTACTTTTCTTTCCCTCTTTACATCCTCTTTTTTTGTAAGTGAGCATTATTTTTAACTCTTTATGGACTTTGAACCACTAAGAGTGGTCTGTGTCAGTTTCACTTTTTTCTGTCACAGAGTTAGCAGCATTTTAAAAGCTTCATCATCTTGACTCTAAGAGCTGAGTCTTTCAGACATCCTAAAGGGCATACAGCTTGGAATGATGTCATTGATGTCCTGACCTTACTTTTTCTTTGGTGAGGCAGTATGCCCTTGTTTCTCTAATATGTGCCTGAGCATTAGTCTTGAGTTTCTTGACTCTTAGTAGCCAAGAGCTGCACATGTGGAGTTAAAAATACAACAATACTACATTTCATTCATAGTGGAGGGGCACCACTAAAATCGGTGCTATCTGTGGAGTGCTACTGTGACTCTTGCTCTGCTGATGCTGAAGTAAAGCAGATCCATGCTGGGAAGAGAGGATCAATACAATTGATTCATATTCATTGAAGAAATCCAAATAAGCAAAGCTCTGACACTTACCTGGCTCACAGCAAGGCACTTCTCCATTCACCTGGCATTACCTGAGGCTGCTGACGGTTGAAGCAACATGGCCTCCAAACCACAGTGCTTCCTAAACTTCTGAATGACTTGTGGTTCTAATGGATATGACACAACCAGAGAGAGTGGAAGGGCTACGAGAATTTCAGGAAGGATGAACTGAACAGTAGGGGGAAGGTTTCCCTAGATTGGTCCAGGCACTGGAATTACCCATCTTGCCACTCTGAAAACAGAGCTTTGGCTTCAAGGTTGGTTCCAGCCTTCTTCCTTTTCACGATGCTGTGATTTACCACCTGCCTGCTGCAGACCTCATCAGTAAAGAAGCTGCCCCATGATTTCTCCTTCCAGCTCCTCCATCCTCCCCTCTCTCAGGCTGAGCCCCATGTTTGGTCTGTGAGCCTATGAGTCAGGCTCTAAGGGAATGCTAACACAGTGGATAACCCCCTTGCAGTGCATGGTTTTTGGCATTGCTGAGGAAATGCCACCACACATTGAACTTGCTTTTGAAGTCCCTGAAAAATGTATGGCAAGGAATGCTATTCATTTTACTCCTGTGGAGAAGACTTAAAAATTCCTGTCTCCCTATATCATACTCTAAGCCCTGTTTGAGCTTTACAGAGCTTCTTTTGAGAGGGCAGACAAGGAGGGGAAAGCATAATGGGCTGTTTGGAAGGAGAATTCTAGTTGCTAAACTGCCCCAGATCTGGAGCTTGGGGGATGGGAAGAGGAACAAAGACAAATCTTGTCTTCCAAGAGCAGTTCTTTTCGTAAGATTAAACCTTCACCTGTTTAGAACAGCACAGAACAGTGTAAAATAGCATAACATAAAACAGAACAGGACAGACTATTTCAGTGGGAAGAAACATTCAATGATCAGATGGTCGAACTTCTCCCTGTAAGTAACCTGTTCTCTTTGGAAAGGGGAGAGCAGTCAGCTCAAAGGACTGACCTACAAATCATCCAGGAGAAGGCAGTTGAGCCCTTGGGTACACACCTTTTCCTCCATAAACAGATTTACAGCTACATCCCCAGAATCCTGGTCACTGATCTCACCTTGACAATGAATTCCTGGCTCAGGCTGCAAACACAGGTGGGCCCCTCCAGCCAAGCTGCTGCATTTCCTTGAGCACTTTCTGATGCCATTTCAGGAACAGGTGACAGAGTAGGGCAGGTCATGCTCCATACAGTGCCTGTACAGTACAAGCACATGTTTCTCAGCTTGGTTACAGTCAGTTTTTCCTTTTCCAATGAAACAGCTACTTTACTGAATAGAAAATAAATTAGTTTTCAACTCTACACAACTGAATCTGCATCTAGACTAAACTCTTCTTGAGAGATTGACCCAGTGTGAGAGGAGTTTGGCTTACAAGTCATGGTGTACAAAATCTTTCAACAGCCTGCTCTGTGCCACTGAGGGCAGAAACAGAACAGCTCCAGGAGGTAATGTGCTAGATTTGTCCTCACTTTAACTGTGTGAAGGTTTTGGCATGACTCAGACTTCAGGGCCAGTTTCTTTGCTTTAAAAGGCAGCTCTGAGGTATAATTTCAAAGACCTGGGTTTGCACAGTTTAAGCAGCTCCTGAGTCAGTGATTGCACTCCAGCTTTTATATAAAATGTAGGGCTTTTGGGAGCCCTCCAAATGTTTTTGGTACTGGCCTCCTGTGCTATAAGTCATTTTGTATCTAAATACATATCTTTTTCCTCATGCAAGAATTAAAGAAAATGTATTTCTCCTTGCAGCCACTATCTTCACACTTCAGTAACGAAAAATGCTGCTGAATCCATAGAAGAGGCAATGTTACTGGCTAGGAAGGTGCCTCGTTCATGTAACTCCTTACAGGGTAGAAAAGACTTTTAATATATATGGTAATAAGTCCCTCAGTTTCTTACTATTGATACATTGAATTTCACTGGGGTGAAGGTCCATTGAAGCTTTCCCCATCACACAGTACCAGCATTTTGGATGGAGTCTGTTGTTCAGCTCCTCAATGATTAAACATCCATAACTTTTCTCTTTTATGATGGTGGTGGCATTTTCCAGGAGTGGCTGCAGGAAGTGGGCACCTCATCCTGTGGAGGTTGAGGCTATCTTACAGAACAACACTAAGATCTCACACAAGATTTGCTTCCCCAATGAAACAGAACAGGTGAGCACTTTTTTGTTTTCCCAGCCTTAACCCTTTTTCTAGGCATGACATGTTTGAAGACATTCAGTGCTCTTATTTCTTCCTCTCTAACAAGAATCTTGTTATCTCGTAGACATTTGATGTGGGAACAAACACCAAAATCCGAGCTCTGTGTCAGAACATTGCTTCCAAATTGCAGCTGAGCTCCTGGGAAGGTTTCAGTCTCTTTGTGAAGATTGCAGACAAGGTAACTCTTCTCAACTGTGGCAGGGTAACCTCCTCCTCTGTTGCTTATTTACCAGAGCACCTAACCAACCACACTAAGCCAAGGACCTGAGCAGGTCATTACTGTTTGTGTCTTATTGAGGGGATAAAACCCAGACTGAAACTGTTAGCACCTGACAATTAAGTCTCTTGAAGAGGCTGGATGGAGAAGCACAGTTTCTATCAGTCTGCTCATACCAGGTGGTACTAAAACCAGAGAAGATGTGGGCTTTCTGGCAGCTGCTGGGATTGTATCAAGTTGGATGTTGCATACTGCTGGATTCAGCCCTTTTCCACTCAGGCTTTTCCCAGGAGATAAGCTGCACATATACAGTGCCCACTGGGGATTAGGGAGTGCAAGACCAACCAGCTGATTGCTCTCTAGTTTGTCAGGAGATTGCCTTACTTGAGATGAAGCTTGATCTGGCTGTCTTGCTGAGAGGTCCCTTCTCTCTTGAACTGTTATCAAGGCAAAAGCAGCACTGAGGCCAAGTACAGGGAGTTTCTGATGTGCTGCCTTCCTGAAAAAAGGAACCAGCATGTGACAATATTTTACAAAGAGGAGGTGGCTTAAAATACAGTAGACATCTTCAGCTTAACTTCAATAAGCAGTTTTGAAAGCAAAAAGCAACAGAAGGTGCAATAAAATCCCCATATGAAATGTAAATAAATGAAACCTTCCTCCTCCTGTTTCTCTACTTCTTTCCCCTTTCCCTCTGCCTTTCCTGCTGTAATTCTGCCCTCTTTCTGCAGACAAGGAAAGAAAATTCAGCCTCATATTTGGGTATGTTGGCATAGGCAGTATTTTATATGATGTGCTAATCCCTCCTTCCTCTCCTTCATTGCAGGTGATCAGTCAGAATGAAGCAGACTACTTCTTTGACTCACTAAGGCAGGTGACAGACTGGAACAGGAGGAACAAACCAGGGAAAGATGGTAAGGAGAAAGCCAGTATGACAAGAAGTTGCATGACATGCTGTGCTGAACTGAGAAAGCAGCAGATTTGTTCAGCAGGAGTCACTCCATCTTGGGAAGTGTTTAGCAGAGTCTCATTTTTGTTTGCACACACCTGGTTACTGCCTGCACCAGCAGCAAGATCCAGTGACCCAATGCAGGCAAGCACAGGCTATCAGAAACACCAGATCATCTGTGTGAGGATCTCTCAAGAAACTTTAAATTGCTAACAAAGATTTTTTTGATCTGTTGTATCCAGCTGGATACACACAAGTTATATATGGTTCTTCACGCAGTGTCACTTATGTTCCTTGGATTGTTAGAAAATTTTTAACCAGATTATTACCTAGTGATACCCAAGCACAAGTTATGTTGTCAGGGAAACACCTGTTTGAGTAAAACAATATAATACTAATAACAATTTCTTGCACTTAGACCCTGCTATGTATTACACTATGAATTTTACATCAAACTCAAACTCTGCTCAGATTGTGTATCAATTTATCCTGACCTTTTCTTATTTCACTGCAGCTGAGGTTCACCTTCCTGCAGCTCTGTTGGTGTATCTAAGACTTTCTAACTTCCCTCCCCACAGCTGCTAGGAGCTGTAGAAATCACAGCACAAAGATGTCGGTGCACTAAATCACAATTCATTTACATAAGCGCAGCCATCAGGGAATGTACTTGCATCAGAATTCAGGTGTGCTGCACACCAGCAGGCAGCTGTCGTGAGCACAAAGAAGTAACAAACACTCAATCGCGGGCATCCTCAGCTTCTTCTCTGTGGCTGGAGACCCCACATCTCAGATCACTGTGTGAGCAGTGTACAGGAACTGACAACTAATTGCTTTCTTGGTCATCTAAAATGGCTTTTTATAAATTTTGGGTAGTAATTTTGTTTGTTACTATTAAAACCAGGATTGCTTTTCTGAAGAAACTCACAAGCCATTTAAAAGCTTCAGAACTGTCAATGACACAGAGAACATTAACAAGATCTGGTTTCCTTAGGGGCTGCTATGTCTGTGTCGTATGAGGTGTACTTCATGAGAAAGCTGTGGCTGACTGTCACTCCTGGGAAGGACTTAAAAGCTGATACCATTTTCCATTACCACCAGGTAAGCAGCTCCCTAAAGCATAGATACAGTGTGATCCAAGAAACTCTTCTGAGAAAGTATCACTGTCTCCTTCCCTAAGGCCTGCATTATAGAGCCTTCAGAGGAATGCCTCTGGAAGGCACAGCTCAGCCTCAGGAGCAGATTTATTTCTCACAGTGTTCACACTTTAGTCATACTGAGTGTGTTAGGAGCACAGCTCCCTTATTGAGTTGTTCCGTGGAGATGCTTGTCTTGCTCCATAGATTGTACAGAGAATCACTGAAAGTTTTGGGTTAGAAAGGACCTTTAAAGGTCATCCTGAGGACCTTCAGGAGTCAAAAGTTCTTGGGATGTCCTTGAACTGTGTTTGACAGACTCATACCCTGACCTCACAGATTTAAAATGCTGAAGTCAGTGTTTGCTTCAACGCATTCTGCTTGGATTCAGAGCTGGTCTCTTCCAGGAGCTGCCAAAGTACCTCCGAGGCTACCACAAGTGTTCCAAGGATGAAGCTGTCCAGCTGGCAGGGCTGATTTATAAAGTGCGCTGTAACAATGACCGCACACAGCTGGCAACCATCCCCAAAATCCTGAAGGAGCTGGTGCCAGATAATCTGCTCCGAGCAGTCTCACCAGATGAATGGAAGAAGGTAAGAACTTCAGCTTTCATTAATCATACTACTTACGCAAAGCTTTAGGAGAGAAGACAGACATTGAGCCACACTACATTTTTCAGCTGACAGTCTTTGAAAGCACTGCAGAGGGATGCTATTGGATATTGCTGGATTTGCCAGCAGGATGGTGAGATGATCTGGGTCTTACTATCTTGATTTTGCATCCTCTCTACCAAAGCTCTGAAAGATATCTGCAGGCCTGGATGACTAATTTGATAATGTGCGTCTTTCTTGAAGATATTAATCTGCTTCCAGTGCCCAGAAGAAGAGTTAGAGATAGGGAAATCAGTGATGGAACTGGGAATTTGGGGATATTGGACAGAAATAGAACATTTAGGTATGTTATAAATATTTCATAGTTTGGAAGCAAATCAAACTCCTTGCACCACCTGCATGCTACTTATAGCAAAGGGCTCTTTTATGAAAAGGCAAGAAACTTTGAGCAGGTACTTGTCAGTCCACTGAGGAAGACATGGAAAACTATTTCAAATGTAGAAGAAAAATTAACCATACATATTTCAGCAGATGTGATACTTGTCTGTGGGTGTTGAACACTGACTTTCATTTGTTTCATCCTACATTGTCCCTGAACCCTGAAGTCCATTCCCTGGGGCTGCTGGGCTTCCTTCACCCAACACACGAATAAGAAATGCTGGGGGGTTCTGCCTTCACCTTGCCCCCTGGCATAGCAGGCTGTATACATTTTCAGTCTTCTGTTACTCTGGGAAAAAAAAAATTATCTTGGTGATCTGTTGCTGTCTTTAGTGCTAATGCTGAGCACTGGAAGCCTGCCTGTCTCCAGCTGAACAGGTTTTGTATCCACTTTTCCTAAACAGAGCATTATTGCAGCATATAGTAAACATGAGGGAAAAACTGTGGATGAGGCCAAGATTGCCTTCTTGAAAATGATATACCGGTGGCCAACATTTGGATCAGCCTTCTTTGAGGTGAAGGTAGGTTTGAAGACCTGTGTGAGTGGTTTTGGTAGTAGATCACTACCGGGGGATACAGACTGACTATAATTCCATATCTGCGTAAGTGAAAATCCTTTATTAAGCTGAATTCCTGTGATCTGTTGAGGAAAACTCAGTTCCCTCAAAGTGGGGAGATGGGTTCTTTACCCATTCTGAACTATGCCTGTTGTTTACTGGCTATATTGTTGTTCCAGTTGTAACACCTGCATTACAACTATGTAGTAGCTGTAGGGGGTTAGTCCTGTCATTGCTCTTCACAACAAAATGCTGCCAGCCAAACCTTGTCCCTCTGGGGACTCTTCCCTTGGAACAGAATTGTATTAATCCTCTCATTCTGGAGAGGATACCTCCCAAGGATCATTTCCCACTTGCTAACTTTAATTTCTCCTTGCCAGGCTCTTAACTTCCCTTTACTGGTTTGTAACCAACTATTAAGCCTGTTATCAGTGAAGTTGATAATTGACCTAATTCTGCTTTCATGTAGCAGTTGCTCAAGCCATCAATATATGGCCAAAAGGTTTCAGTGTTCATTTGGGAAAAAGCACAAGCAGCACTGGAAAGGTCACTATGTACCTTGTACAGATAATTTCTTCATTTTGTGCTTATCTCGCTGTGTTACTTGTTTACAGCAAGCCTCAGAGCCAAATTTCCCAGAGATTGTGCTAATTGCAATCAACAAGCAAGGAGTCTCACTGATACACCAGAAGACAAAGGTAACAGTTGTTTCTCAGGAGTCTGTAGAAGGAAGGATTTAACTGAGAGTGCTTATTTAGGGACAGAATAGGACCTTGTCCAGGAATGACAGGAGAGGATAGAGGTCCTCTATTCATTTCTTGTGTGAAACAGAAGAAAATTTTACTGCCTCAAATTACTTCTTTGCAGTTTCTGTATTGGAAAGGAAACAGGGTAGGGCATCTCTGCAGAGACATGGGAATCGTGATGCACCTGGGCAAAGTGGTAAGATTAGGCAGATGAATGGGCAGTGCACTTGCTTCAGAAAAATGCTTTGCAGGAAGCCCAGCTGTCTAGAAGTTCAGGCTGACTGGCAGTGTTTAGCTGCTGTCTAACCCCAGCACTGGTCTTACCAAGTGCCTAGGATAAGGGACTTTCACTATTTGCTTTTAATAATGAAACAACTATCCAGTGAGTTTTAGATTATTGTAAATATAATGGCAGTGTGCTAAGGCAAAGATCAATGTATAATGAAAGGAACTCTCATTAGTGTTATTAAGATTCACCTGCTTGGTTAAAATACAATATACCACTAGTCTAGATGCAAGAACTACCTTGATGCACTGTGTTTATAAATGAAGTGAGAAAGAATGGTCTGGCTCTACAGATTTTCTTGTGTAGTAGCCTGTTTTCATTTGAGAAATGTTCTGTAGTTCAGTTTGTTTCCCCCTACAGGATATTTTAACAGTCTATCCGTTCAATAAAATCTCCAACTGGAGCAGTGGGAGCACATACTTTCACATGACAATAGGGAACCTGGTACGAGGAAACCGGCTCTTATGTGAAACATCTCTGGTAAGAAGAGTTTTCTCAACTTAGACACAGCAACCTCCTAATTTTAACTTTACGTCCAGAATTTCTACAAAAATTTCTACAGTGGTGCCAAAACAGATAAATACCAGTGCAGACACAAAAAGCATTCACTGTTGTCAATAAAATTGCCCTTTTGAACTGGTTTGGTGCTATATAATGCCGTGTGATTCAAAGATGTAAGACATGGGAGACAAAGAAAATAGTGATTTCCCAAATTCTTCCCACACATCAAAATTCTATCCCTCTGACACATTAAGACTGCAAGTCTGTAAGTTATGTAAGAGGCTTTTGTCTTGCACATCTGTCTCCATCTGTGCAGGAAAGCCAGTATTGCAAGATTTTAGATTTTCCAATGACTGGTACCACCTTTTTAACAACTGGTTTCAGACTGTCCAGAGACTCAAGAGAAGCATCGCCGTATTAATAATAAATTAATTAATTATGTAAAGAGAACTAAAACATTTAAAGGCTAACTTCTCTGACACAAAAGCTTGGATTCTTAAATACAAGAATCTTAGAGTACAAGTCAAGCTATAGAGTGAATACGGGGGAGACAGCAGAGCTAGGCTTTGTAAAGTTTTGGATAACTTGGAAGAGCAAAAGAAGAAATAGATAAATTGTTACTAAAACAGTGACAGCTATCGAAAGAGATGTTCATGCAGGGAAGAACCTAAGAAGAAGATAAACTAGGGAGGAAATGAGAGTTATTTTTGCTTCTGAAGCTGAGAGTTTTAAAACTTTTTTGTTTCCTGACAGGGTTACAAAATGGATGACCTGTTAACATCCTATGTACGCCTGCTCATGAATGCTGTAAACAAGCAAAAGAACCTCCCAGACTGAGAGTGGTGACAGAACCCACAACCTGTATTTGTGCCAAACTGTAATTTTATCTCCCATAAGAAATGCCATTTAATATTATTCTTAGTAATCAGTCTTCTGATCACACACTGAATGAACTGAGTTTCTGAAATATTATTGTGAGAAAAGCTCGAGTGTGCATGTGCTTTCAGGTATCTGTAACATTTGTCTAAGATGTAGTGTGAGAATTCCATTCAGATTCTGGATTTAGAGAAAGTTTAGATGGACTTCAATGTTATAGGGGAGTGGGGGAACTCTATGAGGTTAGCCTAATAGCCTGATTCTCCTCCATTCAGAGACACACATTAAGAGTTGTCTTTCTTTTGGAAAGAATGACCCCTATTGTATATGCTCTTACCAAATGCATAAACTCCATGAGTCTGGAAACAAAGCTAATTTTTTTCTCCTATTGGAAATTCTAAGAGTGGAGAGATGCCCTTCAGTAATAGATAACTGGACACTTTGAAAGGTAAGATGCTGGGTTTCATCCTTAGATGCCTAGTTACGTGCTGCACATTACAGCAGCCCAGGACAGCCTGTTACAGAATGTAACTGTCCTTCTTGCATATCACTAAATTATCAGGCTGTCCCCTTACTTACCATTGCCTTGGCTAAATTAAAAGTCTTCTCTCTTCCATCTTTTATAATGCTCTTGGAAACAAGCAACTGCTTTTGCTATGCAGTTTCTAGTAAACATAAGCTTTGAAATTAATCTGGATTTTGGGTCCATTACTTTTAGTTGCTCCTAGTATTTTGAGTTATAGAGGTACTGTTCAGTGCAAATCAGAATTGAAGAAAATCTAACAGACATCTGTTGAAAGGAAACTTTTCTGCTCTATAAAAATGTTCTCAGCTTGGAGTTATGCAGACATTCCTTCATGAGACAAGAATAGCTTTAAAATCCTATTTCCTGTTTAGCAGACAGTTTGAGTGGTAAAATTTGATTCAGCATTTATGTTCATCTCTCAGACCTTTGCAGACACACAGCTTTGGTCCCATAGGAACCAGAGTGCTGAGTATGTAAAGCAGATATACAGATACACACTGTGGTGCAAGTAAACTTAAGATGATCCCCCCCCTCAGGGAAAAAGTACTTCTCTCTTGCTCACAGTGAAACATGGGCATGTCTTAAAGCATTTACACCAAGTTTCTCGAGACACAATCTGGCAGTCCTGGAAAAGCAGCTCTGCCTGATTTCTCAACTTTGCCAATGGATGCACATCCTTGCTCCCTCAGATGTGTGTGTGTGTGTCTGAAATTCAAATAGTGATGGGAGTTTTGTACATGGGTGGCAGGGAAAAGCCCCACTCTCTCTGTGCTTCCAAACGAGTGCCACACCTCTGTCAGAATAGTGATCCTTTTGCAAGCAATTAGACACTCCTGCTGTAATGCCCATTGCTGGCAATGGAAACATTGGAGATTCGTTACTTGGAGTGGTTTTGTCATCCTGTGTCTGATCTAACTGGCTGTAAGTGAGAAGTGTTCAATAATTCACTCGTACACAAAGAAATTTTGCAGCCAAACTGTATTATTTCTGGTTTTTAAATAAAGATTGCAGAAAATCAATTGCAATATCTTTTTCTTAACAAGAAAAGTGAGTATTTGCTCTAGATCCATGTAACCTAAACCTACCAAATATTCACTACAGCCTGTAAATGATCATAGCATCCCATCTGCTGATCATATACACAACATGATTTGTACAACACAGCCTCCAAAAGGATGATACACCTTTCTGCATATCCTCACCAACCACTCACTTCACCACAGAAGCAGCACAGATCCAAAACATGAATTCACCACAACACTGTCTCAGCTTTGGGCAATCCCCAAGGTTCCTCAGAGTTGGTAATGCTCTCTGGGTCAGCATTGCAACTGCAGATTTTTTTTAACTATACATTATGCAAATATTTTACTCTCTTTTTTTGTGTAGATTTAAAATGCATTAAAGTTAACTTTATTACAGGAACATACAAAGGCAACCTTTCAATCCACAATCACATACTTTGGTTAGACAGCACAAGTCATATGTGATAAAATGAGAGCTCTACATGGTGCAGAACCCACACTGTTCATCAAGGCCTGATCCAAGGCTACTAATTCTTTTCTCAGTCTATAACACCCTCAGCACTTAACAGTGCTTTACAGACTAGTACAGCCACATTTCGTGTGTTTGCTTGCAATCTATTCCTTCACCATGCAACCACTTCTGAAAAAAGTGTCAGTCACATCACCTAATACAAACCATGTGACATCAGGAACCCCCTGTACCAAAGGCTGACCAGTATTTGCAAACATTGCACAGACCGCTGTAAAAATGAACAACAGGATGCAAACCCTAGAGAGCAGATTAGTTGCCATAATGAAAGACTGCAAGTGATTAGCATACCCTTTGAATACAAACAAGCTTCAGATACTGTGCTTTCTAAAAGCAAAACTAGTTTCAAGTGTACTCAGTTAATGTTAGTGATTTTAATTATGTAGAAATAAGAATGTAATCTATAAATGTATAGAATGAGACAACAGCTTTTAGTAAGTGTTGACTTCTGAGCCAAGTTCAACCTTGATATAAATCTCTACTCTCCAGTGGTGTGATCCTTAGGATGAATTTGGCCAGCAGGTCTATTTACAGCAATGGAAAAAACCATGCAACTTATTTCTGACTGACACCTTGGCTTTACTTATTAAAAAAGAAAACAAACTTGTCAGCCTATCAACACACTAAGGAGAACTCATGAGTGTGCACTGTATTCTACTTGGTTTTTAGAAAGTAGACTCATAGAAGTAGAGCAAGATGCACTTTTAAAATGATTTATATTATTTCTTCTACTTCTTCAATTCCATTCTCCCACAAAAGGTAGGTCAGTAATATTCCCTACTGTAACTCTGCACATTGCAGGATATGGGCAGCAGAAGGATAAGAAAAATAATTGTGAAAAATTAATAATTTAAGAGATACTAAGAAAATATCACCCTCCACTGAGATCAGGGATTATGATGATTTTTTCCACCTACTAGTTTTGCAAAATGTCCTGATGATAAGGACATAATCCAAATCCTAGAGAACTGAATAGCTCATCAAAGGGAATGATACCCACTCTCCTTTGAAGCTTACTAGTTCTGCTGAATTTCTAGCATGAGACAAGGTAAGAGCACACACTAAAACTCTGCTTGCACTACAAAAGTAATTCCATTCACCTCCACATACATGTATTTTCCACTGCTGAACTTGAGTGGCCGCTGAAAGAATATTACCTATTTCCTGCTAGTTACATGGTCCTTCCCTATCACCAGGAATGTGCTGCTGTGTGTTCCTCCACATCCTTCCCAGGAAGCTGGGGATACACAGCTGCTCAGATTCAGCACAAGGCACGGCCTGGGACTGAGATGACAGGGAGAGACCAGAATGCTTTATGCTGACAAGGATATGCATAACAAACTGAGTGGAATCTAGAGCAGCACTTCCTATGTTTCATGCTGTGACAAAAATGCCAACAATAGGTTTATAGGATGGGTCTTTACAGTGCCCACACGCTACTGCACTAAAAGACATGATGCTCTTTGTGCCCTTAACTAAAAGTCTATTTTAGGGCTAGTGAGGGAACAGTGAGTAGCCACATGCTCTTCTAAAGCAGTGACACAAACAGCTGCTCTTACTGGAATCTACAAAGACTGTGGTTGGGAGAGGATGGAAGAGTTTACTGTTAAACCTCGGCCTATCCCTTCATCAGTTACAGTGGATACAGTATAACCCAGTTAAAAGTTTATGGTGACTTAGGGCAACAAAAAGCAAAGGAGATGAGGTAAACTGAGTTAGTTAGCAAAGACTGAGGATCTAAAAGATGCTCTCACATGTGGAATTCTGATCCGCACACAGTTAACCAGAGTTTCCCACCACTGCTGTGGTATCAGAAGTGCAGTTCCCTTGGTAGGAGATCCAGCAAGCGTGTTAACACAATTTTAAGGTAGATTGTTGCCCCAATCCAGTTGCTGCTCACACATACAAGAAATGAGGAAGTTTTAACTTCTTGCTAGCTAATTCCCCTGGGGCTGCAGGGTGATGCCTAGGCCCAACTGCTGTGTTCGTTTGACCTACTAACCTTTTTGGAAGATTTAAATCATGCAGGGGACAGCAGTCCTCCAGTGCTTGTCAGCCTCACAAAAGGGCAGGCACAGTGTTGCAACTGTTCATGGAAAGGGATTTTCAGGCTGCTCAGCTTAGTTCAGGACAAGAAAATATGGTGGATGCCTCCAGAGGACGCCAAAGCTCACCGTGATAATAGAACATGCAGGTGGGCTCAGGAACCGCACTGCTGATGGCTCACCCCTAAAAAAGTATTAAGAATGTTCAAACCCAGTAAATTTCTCTGCACCTTGGGTTGTAGTAGCTGAGACAATAGGACCAGTGAAACTTCACTGGTGATAGGCAGAACTACAGAGCAGGACTATATGCTTGATACGTACACATTCTTGGCTGAGATCCTCTCTCTAAGTACACTCAGGTCTTAAGAAGAAAGGTGATGAAGAAATCTTATTTGAATAAAAAATTCTAAGAAAACTACTTTCTGGGGTTTTTTCTGCATAAGACCACACTTGGTACAACTGCAACTCCTTTATGTAGTTGGACTTTCTGGAGCGTGACCAACAAGCCTATAATCAGCTTGCAAATAAAGTGAGAATGGGGAAACTGAAGTGTCTAAATTGGTACCATATTATCCATTTGATTTCTCCAAGGCTCCAGCCACACTGCCTCAAGAAATATCAGCTATGTCAGTGGACAAGACATGCTTTGTGCTGACCAGCAGAAGCTCTAGTAGCCGTGCAGTAGCAGAGAACAAAGAAAATGAAGAGTGGTGGTTCTAAGAGAAGGTTTCATTTGCTTATAGCCACCTCCTCCTCAACAGGTGCCCAGCTGCTCTGAAGAGGCTGAAATGGCCTTGACAACTGAAGTTTCCTCAGTACTCAACAGCAAAGCAGCAAAGCAAACTTTTCCAGCTGTCCTAGCACTGGGCCTAAGACAGACAAGCAGGCAGTGCAGATGCCATAGCTGTTGATTCCTGGGCTTTTCCAGTAAACCTGCAAACCAGAAGGACTGTAGGGCACCCATATATTCTCAGTAGGAATCTGGAGAAGAGCTTTTTGCATGTAGCAAAGAGTCACAACTTTCAGAATATTTCCATGTGTACTAAAAAATCTAAAAATTTCTTCACCACAGTAAGAACTAAAATTCTGATACTTTATCTGAAAAAGAGCAAATCAGACATTTCTTCCAGCCCTACACTCAACCACTGGTTCCAAATTCCTTAGACTAAGAGGAATGGAGACAGAACTACAGTTCAACTGAGGAAGGAGAAACTGTACAATTCCACAAAGCAAATTAATAACCAGCCTGTTAACTCCTCAAGCAGAAACCCTACTTCTCTTTCTACCAGTGTTAATAGACAATTGCTTGAGAAAAGGGACAGTCTAGATACAAGCAACGTTACCACAAGCAGGAGAAGGGAATTCTTATCTTTGGTTTCATTTCTTAGTAATTGCCTCTGTAATCCACAGCTGCAGTGAGCAGAAGCTTTCGTAAGAGTGCAGCCAGGAGATTGACAGATCTGTTTAAGCAGAGTTTAAATCTAGAGCTTTGGGATGGGCTTTCTTGGATGCCAGTTCTGACAACTTCTTCAGGCGTTTCTTCAGCTCCAGAGGGAATTTCTCATAGCACTTCTTGCACACAGGTTTCATGTCAAACTCCACAAATTTATTCCTTTAACACAAAGAACAGGCATTAAAATGGCATTTGCAAACTACATGCTTCACTAATTCAAATCTCCATGCATCTACATCAATCTGGTTGTGTTCTACTGCAATTATAAAACAACTCATTTCCTCATCAGGCCATGTAAGAACAGAGATTGGGTTCCTACCAGGGAACTGGGGTCTTTAGCATCATTTAGTTAAATAAGGAGCAAGATTTTGCTATATATTTGTATTTTACAATCTCGAATAATAATTTTGTTTGTGATGAATTAGAGTTCCTTCATATACAAGACCAGGGGAGTCAACCCAGCATAGTAGGATAACAGTTTGAGCCTGAGAAAGGAAGAATGTAGGATTGGTTTTTGCTGTCCCTCTTCTACATATTTGAGGGAAATAGAACAGTATTTTATTTCAAAATAATCTATGCAATAGCAAATGTTTCATTGAGGGGAGCATGCAGACTTGGACCCGGAGGCTGCATGTTGTTCAGGACAGGCAGTTCCTCAAAGTTTAGAGCCTTCCCTTTGGACTGCTGAATGAGTTCTCTTACTCTACCTTCTTACAAAATAGATTAATAAAGAAAAACAAATCAGAGAGGATGCTGAGTGCCAGCTCACTTTTAGTGCTGAAATCAGTGGAATTGTAAGCACCTGCTCCCATACAGAAGCGGTATATTGCCTCTCAGAGAGGCTTCTGGTTCATGGCTTCCCCAAGGTGATACCCTGCCTCAGGGGCAAATGTCTCACATGGTGCAAAATATGAACACTGACTTACTTCAGTGTGAGCTTGATGTTGCAGGTGGAGCAGGAGAAGCAATTCACACACCAGGCCTTGTTAAGAGCTGATACCACTGCATAAGTAAAAGCACAAAGTAAGAGGAAACTGATGGATTATTTGAATTCAGATTTATATCCAAATTCAAACAAGGCCAGATGTGAAAACAAACACTGGTGCCTTGCAAATGTGGGACTGCAACAGCTGCACTAACAAAGAGAACAAGGACAGCAACCCAAAAAGAGGAGAGAACAAATCTCACCATCTCCTTCAATCACATGGCTGCAGTTGTAGCAGACATCTCCGAAGAGCTGCACAAACAAAGAAATAAGAACAGGAACTCATGTTGCTGACTACTCATGCTCCCCAAAATATGCAGCTGGTGTGAAATTAAATCATAACAATCAAAGAATTCCCAGATACTGCAGCGGCCCCCAAATACACCAATTTAAGTCTTCTGAATAACTTCTCATACACTTGCCAAATATTGTCTATGTTCCTTTGGATTTCATACGACTAAATACTACAAAACCTTGTTTGTTGATGCCTCACACTCTACCACTGTTATGGGATCTTGAAGTCCTGTACACATGGCAGTTGGAGAAGAAAGGTTTGGTAGAGTATAATGCTTAGTGCAGACAAACATCTCCTGATGCTCAACTGTGAACACCAAAATAAAACCTAGAGCTTTTATCAAAACAGTAACACTTACCTCATTTATCTGACAGAATTAAATACCAAACTCATAGCTGTTCAGTAGAATTATACAGAAGAAAATAGGTTTTGATTGGCTTTTGAAACATACTTCTCTATGCTTTAGCTACCATAACAGTTGTCTCAGACCCATGGAAGAAAGTACTATCAAAGATGCCCACACAAAAAGTTTAGAAGTACAATTACAAGGATTTTAATCACAACCCATGGTCAGTGCTTTTCTGTCAATGGCAGTATCCCCAAGACATTTCTATTCCGTTCTCAGCATCGCTTTTCCATCTACCAAGAACAACTATTTTCTTCTGTTAAATCTCACAGATTTCTTAATCTTGCATTGTCTCTACAAATTCAGATTATGCAAATCTGCACAGCTTTGCATATTTAAAATGTAAAAAAGCATTTGCCAGTCAGAGCAAGTACCTCCAGCATATGTAGATGGGAGAATTTACCTGGTTATAGTGAGTTTCACAATAAGCCAGTCCTTTTTTCTCATAGTGTCGGTGTCCCAAGAATGGCTTCTCACATTTGGCACAAACAAAATGCTGTAGAAGAAAAAAAGACATTCCATGGCAGGCAAAGTGACTTTCCCATCACTGGGTCAAAACTTACATGGCTACAAACCATGGCTTAATACATGACACTTAATCATAGAATGTTTTGGGTTGGAAGGGACCTAAAAGACCATTCTTATTCCATCTACTTCCCTGCTATGGACAGGGACACTTTCTACTATCCCAAGTTGCTCCAAGACCTGTCCAACCTGACCTTGAACACTTTCAGGGATGGGGCAGCCACAGCTTCTCTAGGCAACCTGTTACAGTGCCTCATCACCATTTCTTCCTAACATCTAATCTAAATTTACCTCCTTCTGTTTAAAACTGGTACCTCCTAATGCTTTAATGGAAGTACAGACAGGAGAATTTTTATGGAAGCAAAAGAAAAGATAGGTTTAGTCTCTACAGTAATTAAGAGTTGTATTAAAGACTGGTAGAAGACCTGCTGGAAGAGCAATTATCTTGTTTCTATACTGATAGGCTTGTGGACTATTATCTTGCCTGTTTCAGAGAAAAGAAACAGGAACATAAAACATAGTTGGTACAAATACACTTCAAATGAGCAGCAGCATTTCTCTCTCTCTCTCCCCCAAGAGGCTTAAATGACTGAAAACATAAAATCACTAAAAAAATTCAGAGGAATTTGTGATGACTCAGCTGAAAGTTATAAAAACAGTGAACTGAAGAGGCAGGAGAAATAGCACTGGCTCTGCCTGCAGTATCAATTCCAACACATTTATGTGCTTGTTAACTGTGTCTGGAGAGGATATAACTTAACTACATCATAGTAAATATGGAAATTCATTAGTTAGTAAATGCTGTTCAGAAAACAATATTCTGCAAGAATCCTTACGATGCAGCTCAGGCATTTTAAAATTAAGGTTATTACAGCTGTGAAAGCATAGCCTTCTTAGGAACCCTGATGGCCCTGCTGCACTCATTCACACACAAAAGGTGAAAACAGTCTGAAACATAAGCAATTGGGTTTTGTCTGAATTTGTCTATTACAGATCACCCACATATCAAATAGCACTAGTCCTTTTCCAAACTGGCTCTTGTGGGAAGTTTCAGATTCAGAGAGGCCTCACCTCAACATGCCACTGCTTTCCCAGAGCGTTGACCACCCGTCCCTCGATGGGCCGGCGGCAGGCCCCACAGATGGGGATCCCCATCTTGTCATGGCACGGCAGGCAATACAGCTCTCCCTTCAGTTCTCGGGCCTCGGCAGTCAGCTCCTTCCTGAAAACACAAACATTCCCTGAAGTAAGAACACCAAATGAAGCTCCTTAATGCCCAGGATGAAGTTTTGGAAGACTAAACTTGAAAGTTAACTTAGGCAACCTTCATGCTACAAATCCAGAGTCATTAAGCTAGTGAAATACAGTTTTTGTCAACTCATCTTTCTAAAATTGCTTTCTCAGTTTGCCAGACAAGAATATATGTGCAACATCATGTCTTCAGCTACATACTCTTGCAGAAATATAAGGTGTACTTTACATGGAACAATGCAGTGCTGTGTTAAGATTAGAGCTACCTTGAAATGAGAGAGCTGAGGTTCAAGGACTATACTAGTAATGCTGAACACTGAGCCACTTACTTGCACTGTGACCCAGTCTAAGGCAGTACTGTGCCCCAATTATACTGCCTTTGTGGCAAGTAATACAGTACTGGCACAGTAATGACCTGTGCCAGAACACAGACACAGCTCACCAAGTTATGGGTTTTTTTAATTTGCAGGAATTCAAAGCGAAACCATTTTGAATAGCCTGGTAATTGCTATCTTGGACAACACTACTACGGTAATCTGCGCATGACCTTTCAGGTACGTTCATACCAAGGAAATATTTTAATTTTCATTATAAATTTTCATTCAAAGTTAGAATAAGAGAATATTGAATGGCAAAATAAAACTCAAGTTCCCATAGGCTTTCCAAATTTATTTCAACTTCTCCTCACCCAATTTCTCTTTGTTCAACAATGTGAAGGCAGCAAAGTTCAGGCCTTGGGAAGGACTGCAGTGCTGACTGAACTGTTGCTCTCTCTTCTTCTTTGTCAGAGTTTATAGTATGAGAACATACCCACAGTGGGTGCAGTTGAAGTGATCTGGATGGTAGGAATCATTCCTAAACATCAGAGGCTGCTCATCAATTATCAAGTGGCACTTCTGACAGATGTACTTGCCCAGGCCCTTGGCTTTTTCACGGTTATGGCAGGGCCTGCACAGATGCCTGGTTGAACAAAGTGAAGAAAATAAAATATTAAAAAATACTTTCTCCTAAAACAACATACATTGCATACTGCAGGAAGTACTGTATTTAACACAAGTGTCTTCCAAGGTCAGACTAAGCATAATTCACTTCAGTATCCAATACTTCACACCAGTTGCACAGAGAAGAATATGTGAATAGAGCAGTCACAGAGATGTATTTCCTTGGAATACTCCTTCAACATTCACTGATTTACATCCCATCAGAGATATTACACAGTTATTCTTCTCGGAATCCTTTCCAAAACTTTAGATCTTTTTTTGAGAGCCGGGCAAGGAAAGGTGGCAACACCCTGTCTCTATTACTAACCATGGAATCCAACCATACCAGAGACATCATAGCACTGGGAGGGAGTCAAGGATAGAGAATAAAAGTATTAAACCAAAGTGCATTGTTTGCATGCCTTTACCATGGCTGGATTCCTTAGTCTTCAATATCTAGGACAAACAAAAGACCATTGAATGCTAGCTCTTTGGCCTACAATTTCCTTTTAGTCCTAAGTTAAAGAAAATAAAGAACTATGCAATTTGTATTTTTTTGTGGTTAATGCAACTGTGTTCCTATCACATGTTCTGGAACACATTCCTAAAGTGGTAGATAAAGCAAGTTTCTGGTAGAAAAACTCAAGACAAAGACATAAAAAAACCTTGTGTAAAGGCTGATGCAACCCATCAGTTTTATCCTAATATTTGGGAGCTTGGAGGAGAAGTTGTTCAGTTTTCTTGCCTATTACCTAACCCTGTAGCTGCAACACTGTGTGCTGGGAAGAATTTATGATAAAACAAAAATGAAAGATGAATGATTTCTGTGGGTTGCTTTGTCCCAAAACCAACAAGCCTGCTTAATTCCTTTAACTGTATCACTATGTCAAACACTTGCTGAGATTTACAGGTCATTCCCAAAACACACCACACAAAAGGAAAGGGCAGATTTATGGATGAAACAGTGGGTTCTTTGCAAGGTCCCTTCCAAAATTCTGCTGTGATGAATCACTTACCCTTAGGTCTGTAAAATGGGCATAAGAATACAACACACGTTGTTGTGAGACCTCAAACATTTATGGTCCTCAGCTGGCAGGCGACTGTCTAAGTATCGTTATTATTCTCTCCAAATCTGAGTCCTCCTGTCAGCAAGTGTCTCTGTCCAGGGCGGGAACTACTGGCTGTCCAGACAGAGTTCAGTAAAGGCAGACAGCAACCCATTATAGGGAAACATGCAGCTGTGCTCATCTCAGCATAAAGGCATCAATTTTATTCAGCACTGTCAAATGCAGAGCAATTACAAAGGGCAGGACATGGGTACCCCGAAGCAAGTGTCCTGAAAGAGATCCCTCTCATTCAGCTAAATGAGATGCCTTCAACGATTTGCACTGATAAACCACTATCAACTCCATCCCCACGCACAAACCCTCCCACAGACCCTCCTCTATTGCAAGCACAGGGAAGTGTTGGACAAGCTAAGCTGTTACCATAGCAGCCTCCCCTCTTCCTCTTCCCCTCCCCTCCCCATTCCTACCATTGCATAATTATCCCATTCTGAAATGCCCTGTTGTGTCTATTAATGTTAAATTTCCCCCAAACAATGATTCTTTCCACTCTTCTAAAATAATCAAGGAATTCCAAGGAGACTCTGTTCATGGCTGGGATTTCAGTAGCAGCCTTCAGTAAGCACCATGAACACTAGAATATTCATGCAGGATATTCATATTTATACCAGCAGCAGCACTCCCAGTGCCAACAGCTCAGCTGGGATGAAGGCTGCTCCTCAGTACTGGGGTGTCCTCTCCCCTACTTTGTTGTCTGACTGAGCTGATAATGCGCTATCAGAGCGAGGAGGACACTACATAGAGGAGGTCTCCTCTCCACCCTCAGCAAGTCTGCAACTGTGCGTTCTTTGGGATCATCTTGTTTTCTCCGTTCTGCTTCTATGTGGTTTGCTGTCATCAGAAGGAGTTCCTTGAGATTTTCCTGTAAAGGACCCTCCACTCTACCTACACAAGTGCACTGTAAAGAGGTAAGAGACAAAATTCTGTTAGAAGGGGCTTCAAGAGCTTTCTTCTTTTAGGAGTATTTTTAGGAGCTTTCCTAATGGCATTAGTTTTAGCTGGTACCAGTGAGGAGCAAAGGCACACATACTGAGATGGATGAACATAATGGAAATGTCTGAAACTAAGAATAGACAGCATTTTTTAAATTTCAAAGAATAATTTCCATGCCTTTCTTTACATTGCTCCTCCAAAACAAAAACATTTTTCAAACTTTTATATGTAATGTATATACATTTGTGCCAGATGTACAGTATGTCCAGTGCTCTCTGATACTGCTTGGATGCTCACAAAACCAAAGTACTTCAGTATTTCAGTAGGCTCAGCAGCGAGTGATTTTCAAGAGAATAACTTCAGTCAGAAGCAGACTATTTCTATTAAAGAGTACTTTGAGAAGATAGGAGACACTCCCATTTGACAAGACAACAAAACTCATAATCATAACAAAGTAGTGTAATCACAAACAAGAAACTGCTCTAGCTGAGGGCAAGAACAGGAATTTCTGATATCCACCACAAACCCTAACATTGAGTTCAAATTTATCTGAAGTGGGCATTATAACAGAACTCCAAATTAGCCAGGTAACTAACTTACAAAGAACTATAGATTTCTTATCCTAGTTAATTGTTTCATTGATGACAGATCTGCTGAGAGAGTGATTGTGTTATGTCCACACTGACAGACTTGTGGATTGTTATCTTGCTTGTTTCTGAGCAGAAGAGAAACGGGGCATAAAATATGGTCAGTGTGCACACACTTGGAATGAGCAGTGATGTCCCCCTTACAGCTCAGCCCTGGGAGGCCTGGCATAATGGCTCCTTCCAGAATAGTGCTCTGTTTAGCAACATGCAAATCACTAAATATTCACACAGCACTAAGAGCACAATCCAAGTGGAAATTATTGGATAAGGAGCCAGACTCCTAAAGGAGTTATCTGTCTGTGGAGTTACAGCCTCTTGCACCATATATCTTAACACATATTGCACATCCTAGATAATTTCGGAAAGTTTCTAGTTTGCTCTTTATACAGACTACTACAATAGGCTTTCTAGGAGTCCCAGTGGCTTTTTGTAAGCATAAAAAAACAAAAAGGAAGAAAAGACCTAAACCCATTTATTTTAATTTGATAGGATAAAACTAAGGGAAAGAGAAGTGGAACTGTAAATAAGAGCAGAGAGCTTTCAACACTGTCTATAGAACACACTGTCAGAGAACTATCACTTTTCTAAAGTTGTAGCATTTTGTTGAAAATGCATAAGTTCTAAAAATAAGCTCAACAATTAATTCTAGTGACATTGGCTTTTTTCCTAACTTACTCAACCTACATCGCAGTTTTCACCCAATAAGTAGAATTGTAAAATAAATAAAAACTTTAATTATAATTTCCTTCTAATTTCAAACATAAACAAAACTAGGAGGACCACTTCCCTTTTCTGTGATTTCTAATCAGACAATACAAAATACCTTCCTTCAAGTTGCTCTCACAAGTAAGTTGCGTAACAACAGCTCTCCTATGAGAAGGCAGTCATTTGCAAAGACTAAATTTATTTCAATTTTATCATTAGTTCTAAACCTCTGTCTTCCTGATGCTGACATACTTGGCTTCTTAGATAGCTCTGACATTCTCCCTTTTAATCCACAGCATTTTGCACTGAAAGCAGGTCTGGACAGAAATTCATGTCAGACTCAATGCTGCAATCAGTGAGGACAGAACTCTCAGCTTTCAAGTCTTGCCTATTCAAAGTCTGGCACTGACACTCGGATGAATCCGAATCCCCAAGATCCTCTTTAGGAAATCAACTCAAACAGAATAGATTCAATGTATCATGATACTAAACCCCTAATAATTAGCTGGCAAAAAGAAAAAACTCTCCTTACTGCTTTTTTTTCATGAATTGATTTAAATAACCTCAATACAACAAGAGCCATCCCAGTCTGTTCCATTAGACAACTCTTGCTTCTTTTTCAGCTGCTCCAAGCTAGCATTTACTGCTTGCTCAGGTGTCACAACCATGGATAGAGTAATGTTTAGCTACAGACCATCTCACCACTGACAGGTGTGTCCATAAACATCACTTGATTACATTTTTTGCAGATGAAAAGCATAATTAAACAATGGACCCGACACAATAAAAGGTTTCACAGCTAGAATTTGAAGTGATAGGCACTGTTGTAAATTAACAGTGAAAAGGCATGGTCTGCTGTATTTCTTCTTTGGTATGCAACAGAAAAACACATATTTAAACTAATTCCATCCAGGGACGACAAGTATTTGAGTTAACATTACCATCACATACAAACTTCAAACTCTTGTGTTAGAGAATATCTGCAAGTTTTACTTTGTAAGGGACAAATGAATACTAAAAACTGCAGGCTCCTCTGCAAACCTGTGAGCTCCAGACAAAAAAACTGCAACAGGGCATTTTTGTTTTGTACATGAAACTACAACTTCACACGTATTTTTATAAATAAAATTTCCCTTGGACAAAAAAAAAAAAAGGGCTGTACAGTCTTCCCTGTCCATGCAATTGCAAGTCATGGCAAGATAATAATTTGCTATTAAGACTCAAATCCAGAAGGATATCTAGGCAATGCATGGAGTAAGAAGGGCCCTCAGTGGCCACAGGAAGAAATTTCAGTTTCTGAATTTCAGTTTCCCTTCTGCTGGTTTTGTCTCTTCAACTGTGCACTAAAAGAGAAGCAGTCCAGGACATCTATCTCTAGCTACTGCAGTTTTCTGTTCACTTGAAAGTAACAGCAGCCAAACAAAAGATGGTAATTACCTTGGAATGTTGCTCACATTTTCCAATATATTTGTCTGTCCTTAATCCCATTTCAATTTCTAGATTATCCCAATATTTTTAGACATCTGAATTATGAGTTATGTTGCAAAGCTGGATGCACAGTATATTGGATATATTTAAAGATGTATTGAATAATATGGAGAAATGGTAAGTCAGTACAAAATGCAATGGTGAGCACAATGAAGGTACTGCCACACATACTGTAACACCTCTGAGGAATCCAAGAAACAGAGACAATGCTGGAATTGCAGATGGCCTGCATTTCCCCACCACCTACTATCACCGATGTGCAACGTATAAAAAGCCACAGGGCTGTGCCCAGAAAATCTTACCACTTTTTGATGATGCAGTTCGGGACACTGCAAACACAGACTGGCAAATGTCCTGAATAAGCTACAGTGGAGTTCAGACTTTTGAGGGAGGACAAGGGAGAGGAGTGCTGGGAGAGAAAAGCTGCAGGGAAGGATGACACTTTGAAAAGACACTGACAGCATTATTAATAATCTTTGAGTCAATTCAGTGTCAAATGGGATGTTGCTACCCATCTGAAAACTTGCATCCCATATTGGAAATAGGTGTATTTGCCTTAAATACAGGATTTTAGACTAAAATAATTCCCAAAGACTTTCAGGAACCCTGTGGATTTTTTTAATAACAGCAATACCTGACGACCTATCTTTCACCTCTTCTAGGGACAAGACAGATATTATAAGCTAGGTCACCTTACAACATAAACCTGTGCTCAGAAAAGCTGACTCATTAGAAGCTTCTCAGTCCTGAATCAGGATTTCAAATTACAACATGGCAAGTACTTTCTAGCTAGACATACAAAACCCACTTTCACTCCCCTTAACTAGACACAAGCATCTCACTACTTGGTTATACAACTCATCACCAGCTAGCCAGCTCTTTATTAAGGTTCCCTACATGGGAATTATTGGTCTGGAAAACGCAGCTGAGCAGGGGGTAATTCAGCATTTTAATATAAGGGTTTACACTCAGACTGCCCTGTCACATTAAACACTGATACTGATAGCAAACAGGAGACATTGCTGATTTCCATGTGTAGGTTTTTGGGTATTTTATTGGAGGTTTTTTTGTTGGTTGGGTGGTTTGTTCCACAAACCCAGGCTCATGTGTAATATACTATCTTCTTTCAGGTTTAGGTGGGGTTTTTCTCCTTCAAAACTGTGGGGAAAAATGAATGGCCCAGCAGATTCAAGCTTACTCTTCAATTGCTCAAATCAATCAAATTTTGCTCTGGAAACATCAGAGCAATGTGGCAAAGAGACACACATCGAGAACATCCTTTTTGCCACTTTCTACTTCCTGGACTTCATCTTGGCTTTTGCTGGCAATGCCCTGGCTCTGTGGCTCTTCATTCGGGACCAAAAGTCAGGCACACCTGCCAACATTTTCCTGATGCACCTTGCTGTGGCTGACCTGTCCTTTGTGCTGGTACTTCCCACCCGGCTGGTGTACCATTTTTCTGGTAACCATTGGCCATTTGGTGAGATTCCTTGCAGACTCACTGGCTTCCTTTTTTACCTCAACATGTATGCCAGTATCTATTTCCTCATGTGTATCAGTGTTGACCGTTTCCTGGCCATTGTGCACCCTGTGAAGTCCATCAAGCTCCGCAGGGCCTATTATGCCCATGTGGCATGTGCCTTTCTGTGGGTCATCGTGGGGGTGGCAATGGCACCTTTGCTGCTTAGTGTGCAAACAGTCCAGATGAAAAACACAACTGTCTGCCTGCAGCTCTACAGAGAAAAGGCTTCACGTCATGCCCTCGTGTCCTTAGCAGTGGCATTCACCTTCCCATTTGTTACCACAGTGAGTTGCTACTTACTCATTATCCGAAGCCTGAAGACTGGGAACAGAGTTGAAAAACACCTGAAGGAAAAAGCTGTCAAAATGATCATCATGGTCCTGATGATCTTTCTGATTTGTTTTGTACCTTACCATGTCAATCGCTACATTTACATTCTCCATTACAACGGGATCAGAACTTCCTGTGACACACAGCGTATACTGGCCCTCAGCAACCGCGTCACCTCCTGCCTCACCAGTCTCAACGGGGCCTTCGACCCAGTCATGTATTTCTTTGTAGCTGAGAAATTCCACGAGGCTTTGTGCAATCTGTTTTGTATTAAAAAGACAGTAATGTTGCCTCAAACACATGAGGGGAAGACAAATGAAAGCTCACTAAGTGCTAAATCTGAACTGTGAACAAGACTGTTGTCACTGCTTTGACTTAATGATGCTCTCTTCCACCAAAAGCAGCTGAGAGCATAAATAGGCAGAGAGACAGTCAACCCAGAGTCAAACTCATCCTGAGAAGGGAAGTTCTGCTGGTTTTGTGGGACTGCAACTAGCAAGAAACAACAGAGATCACGTGTCCATGTCTTACTGAAACTGCAGACATAGGACAGTTCTACTGATTTCCAAGATGTGAAACTGAGGCTTGTGAACTTAGGAATAGGGTAGGGGGCAAAGAGGGAAAGAAATTTTTTTAAACTTTTTTTAAAGAACTTTATTCCCAAAGCACACAGTAACAGCTCTTCTCCTGCACAATGCATACAACCTTCTTTAAAATTTCATATTGTGCCAGCAGTAGAGATCCACTCCTGAGACAGACCTGCCTGATGAAAAAGCAACACGCTAGCACATCTTGCCCAAGTTCCTGAATGCAAAGCATTTATACATACTGGAGAGAAAATTGGTACTAAATGGTGACAAGAAAAAAAAAGACCAAAATGCTGCAATGAATCCAGCGTGGACTGGAATTAAGACGGGACTCACAATGTGGTTTGTTTTGGAGGGGTTTTTTAAGTTCTTTCCAGCATTCAGAACTGGAGATGAGCATAAAACTTCTCACTACCTTCTCCATCTGCCCTTGTCTCAAAGCTGCTGACAGTAGTTGGATAACATTAATACACTGCCCCTTTTATGCAGTTCCCTGCAAAACACCAAATATCCTGTTAACCCTCAAACTGAGGAGCGGAAAAGGGCCATTTAGGAATAGAGCATTCATCTTTGCTACATACTGAATTGTAAAAGTATGAACCTAAATAGCAGAAGGGAAGAAAAGTAAGCTTTTGAAGAAGTGAAGTCTACTTGGTCCAGAAGAGACTCCTATCTTTAAGATGTTTACAATTCTTTTTTTGTGACTTATCTAGCAAGACTATTTCTTCCCTCTGGATAAAGCAGGGATTATCTTTATTCTCACATCTCTGCTTCCAGCAGGATATGCTTGGAAATGACAGGCAGACCAGAGAAGACCATGTACAACAAGAAGAGTGAAAAAGAGTTTCTAATAAAATTCATTAAAAGACTGCTTCAATGCTATGGAGATAAACATTATAGGAAATCATGTGACAGGTGAAATATATTTTTATAAGCTATTTACCATTATAGATTTGGCCCACAAATTTTGAAATCAAACATACCTTATCTTGCTTGAACTGCTTCAATCTTGACCACTTTCCTAAAACACCCTAAGTGCTATCCCAGCAGCCCATTCAAACAAGTCTAGGTGTCAAAAGAACATCAATTATGCCCAGCTCCAGATGGCACAAAGGCACAGAAGTTGCATATAGGACAGAAGAGGAGGGAATTAAGAGGACTACCTGCTGGACAGGGTTCAAGTATATAACCTTTCCTTCTTTTCCTCACCATTGAGTTAGTGAAAATATAAACTCTGCAACAGACTACTAGGCTTTGCTCATGAGATATGAAAGCCTAAAATTAGCTCTGATTTGCGCACTACCTGCTGGATTGTTTTACTTTCTTATCATGGTATGTTTTTGTGGTTTTATTTCTTACTTTTTAATTAAATGTATTAATCGATCTCTAGGACTCATTTTTATACTACTGTATATAAAAGGAGTGATTTCTGAAGACCAGTGGAATCACATGCTGAACAGACTTTGCTGTAATCATCGTGTTGTTCTCTTGGCCTTTTTCTATATTCTGATTTCCTGCTCAGCAGCTTACTTGATAAATAGCCTGCATGGAATCACATAATCCATTTTTCTCACATACTATTCAGCTTTCTGCCTGAAATCCCTGCCTTCTACCTGAAATTTCTTTCTTTTCCAGAACCCATCCACTAGCTACTAAAACTTGAGTTTCTTCATATTTCATTGGATGAAGAACACTGTTCTTCATTCCATTTCCCATCTAACAGGTTACTCCTTAAAGCTTCTTCTGTACCTTTTCAAGCTTTTTCTCTGTGTACAGCTAAGTGACCACTCTCAGCATCTCACTGCTGTATCAATAACCCACTAATAAACTTTCCAATCTCCTCTATCTTACCTGCCAGCATTCTTCACAAAGCCCAGGTCAGCAAGGATTATATCACAGAGCTCACAGCGGAAACATTCTGGGTGCCAGTTGTTGTTCATTGCCTTGATAACACGCCCGATAATGAACTCACCTGCAAAAGAAAAGCAACATCTTGAGATGCATCAGAAAACAGTCATCAAAATCTACTGTCTTCATAATCCTTTCACTTTAATTCCACAAGTACTATTACAGTCTAACTGAAAAAACCCAATTATTCCCACAACCAGAATACCCCAAGCCACTGCTGGTATCATGCTTTGTTTCCACCCAGAGCATCTGCTATTTAAAATGACCTCAACAATCCCAGCCCAGGGCTGGATGTCACAGCAATGCTGAGAGGTTTGCACAGCCCTGTAGCTGTTACCCCACAGTGTTGACATGTGTCACATCTTACCACATTCCCCACAGCAAGGAGCAAATAGCATCTGAAAGTCATGCTCACAGTACTTCCGACCTTCAAACTGCAAACAAAACAAGAAAGAAGGAGCCCTCATGAATAACTGAACTACTTTTACATCTCAACAGTTCAGCATGATTTTCCATTGAAATGACCAATGAGTCAAGGTCACTTAAGCTTTCTGGTTCTAGCCTACCCACACACCTGCTTTTCAACTCATAAAGGCTCTTCTTAAAGAAATATCAAGATATGGCTTCAGCCTTGTAGTGAATTTGCACAGCAAACAGTTAAATTAATAGCAACACAGCTACAAAACAGTAAAAATCCTGAAGAATCCCAGAGTACTTTTCCTGTAGTTACCTTTAATTTCATTTTTGCTTTAGTTTAGTTCAGAACTACTCCTCCTACACAAGGCTAAAACTCATGCCAAAATAAAATGCAACATGTTTAAAATAATGTGTTATTCATAATATGTGCTCACACATATTCTGCAGAAAAATTTCAACCTAATTTTTAAACGGGTTCACCCATTCCAGTTGCCCAGCTGGAAAAGTTTGATACAAAATGAGTCTAGGATAAAGACAAAAAATGACTTATGTTTAATGAAATATTAAGGCCATTTTGGAGAGGACTTTGAGCAGTCTGGTCTAGTGGAAGGTGTCCTGGCCCATGGCAGGGGGTTGGAATGAGATGGTCCGTAAGGTCCCTTCCAAACCCAAACCATTCTCTGATTCTGTGATGATTAAGAAACACTTCCAATTTTGTTGTTACTGAAGGAACAAATGAGAAGAAATAAAGGAAAATTAAGTTGGAAGCACCTCAAAAAAATGGAAATAGAGGTTTAGAGCTAAGAATTAAAAATGCAAGAAAAATGAAAATTCTCATTTCTGCCAGAATTTTCACCTAATTCCTTGCAATTTAATGGAGATATTTCTTTCTCAGTCTGAGAACTCACCTCATAAAAGAGTCCCTCTGGGAACTGCCGAAAGCACTGAGCACAGACAAAGCAGTTCTCGTGGTATAGCTCCCCATTGCTGTTCACAATCCTCTCTGCAGGATCGAATCGCGCCTGGCAGCGCTCACACACTGCATTCGCGAGAGCATCCGACATGTTACTGCAATTAAGACAACAGTAAGAACGTGAACAACTATCACGGCCAATCACATGAGCACAACCATGTCATCCAAGTTTCACCAACACCTATGAATGCAACACTACTGCTGCTTTAAACTCCCTTTTCCGTGAAAAGAAAAAAATCAGTGAGTCAATTCATCACAAGACATCAGTTAGGAATAATGTTCTGGCAAATCATATGTGGCAGATGAGGTCATGTAGCAGACCTATTGCACTCTTCAGGCTACTTCAGCAGTCTTTCACCCCACTATGTTCTCCTGCTAACAGCTCATAGCAAATATTCACATTTTTAAATAAACTAGAAGTTTGGAGAGCAGCAAACCCAATGATTCTGACTTTTTGGGATTTCCAGTCTCAGGACGTACACGTCTGCAGATTTTCTGAGGTGTAATAAGAACAGACATCCCACTGCAGTCTCCCCTTCCTTGCAGGAATTAGCAGGGCATTACCCTGCTATGTGCCTTTCTCTTCCTGCCAAATTAGTTGACACTCTCAAAATGTTGGAAAGACATGGGAAGAGAGAAGTCCCTCTGGCTGGCCTGGCCAATAAATCAGCTTCATTTGCTCAGAAAGTGAGGCTAAAACACCTCCAAAGCCACACTCACAAATCACATAATGAACACTTCCTCTATCGTCCCTAAAATATGGAATGATCCCACCAACTTCTTTCACAAAATTTTCATGCTTGCTATCATGCTAATCTAAGTCAATGCAGTTTTAAAATCATATATCACATTTCAAAGTGGGGAAGGAAGAGTTATAAGACAAGTCGCAGTTTCCTGATGCAATGCAATCTTTCTTTTAACCACCAGATTATCTAATAATATAAAAACTCAGTATTGTTACACTTTTAAATACAGAAAACTACTTGTGTTGGGAATTAAAACACTACTTGTGTTGACATTTTGGTCTGTGTTTTTGCCAATGCCACCTGTGAAAAGATTTATCCTTTTTCTGTCAAGTTCTAGGGAACTAAAGCTGATAGAGTGAAAGCTTCATCCTTGAAGACAGACTTTGCATAAACTAAAGGTACTTGAGTCTCTCCTATTGGTTGACAGCCTTTGGAGGAGAGCTGAGGGGGGAGAGCAAGGAGGAAAAGTGAGAGAGCAGGAGGGTCTGCGACCTGTTCCTGGGGGGTGGTGAACACAAATCCCTAGGTAGACGTCTCCAGCAGGCTCAATAAAAGGTGAGAGGGCTCATGCTCTTGGGGTTGGTGGTTTTTTCCCCAAAAAAGACAGCAGGAATCCCTGCTGTCTGCCAAGGCCTAGAGGATGTAGCCCCTGTCTTCAGGGGAGTGTTCTGAGTTGGTAAGACAACCTTACATGAGTAACTCTTTGGTGGCTGGGGTGCTTACATGCTTGGGCTTATTGCTTTCATCTCCCTCCTTCTCTCTCCCTTCCCTGGGTTCTTGCTATTCAGTCACTCCTGTCAGTAAACATACTGTTTTCTGAACTCTCTACAGTGCTCAGCCTCACTTTTCCAGCAACTGTGGAACCCACCCCGTTACACTACTTTATGCCTTCTGGGCACCTTTAGAGTTCTATGATTGGAAAGATTGCAATTTTATAAGTGGGAGTATAAAAAATTTCTAGCATGTTAAAAATCTCCAAATGCTTTGGATAGTACTCTTCCTGAGGTATGCAATGTAAGCATAAAATGAAAGATGGCTTGGTTTAAAAGTTTTTTTCCCTTCTTTTTATATTCAAAGCTACTCTGAGCTGAAAATGCAATGTTAGTGTTATTCTACAACCCAACATACTACTTTCCACACCTCTTCGTGGGGAACAGTAACTCAATTAGCATGTTCCAGTAGCAGATTCTCTTTCCTCTGGTCCTCCTACAAAACACAGCACTGTCTGTATCCCAGGGATTTATACTCTGCACAACTGGATTGAGCAGGCAGCAACCTCATACTTCTGAGGCAACAAATCCAGTAAAAAGAGACTTTTCTTCTACTGCTTCGGTTCCAAGGGAGGCAAGAATCAAGGGAGACCATAATAATTTGAAGAATGGAGTACCAATTCAGCAGAAATTTGTTACAGCTTGTTTTCTTATTGCAGTATGAAGTATCTTTAAAAACAGACATGGAGCAGAATTATGGACAAGCAGGAAATCCTGTAATTTCACAAACCAGAGATCACAGATTAAAGAAACATTTTTATCCTGACACAGTATCAAAGGAATAGGTCAACACAAAATACAATGTTTGCAGCAAAGCTGAGACCTAACTGGCCTGGTTTTCAGTAACTACTCTCTCAGTTACACCATGCAAGTGTGTGCCAGGATTTGAAAATTTAATCTTTCCATCAAGAATTTTTTCCCTTCTTGAAAAATTTGATTCCAGAATTCCAAGACGAGCCAGCCAACAGTGATGATTAAGAAAGACTCATGTCAACATAGTGAAAAAGCTCCTCTGGGAAGAAAACCGGGCAAGCCAGCAAGTATTACACTCTACATATTAACAACAAAGCACCATCTAAGGTTGAGTTTGGTGGGGGTTTGCTTTATAAATATGAAATAAATATTTTTAAAAATTCTGATTTTCTTTCTTTTTCTTTTCCCCAAAAGGACTCATCAATGCCACTACCAACTTCCTGGGTGAACGGTTCACAACAATGACAGCCTCCAGTCTGCAGAACCACGTTTCTGTGTGAAACACAGCACAGCAGGGCCAGTTCACACCACATACCAGGGAATATACTTTTCTCAGGAGAAATCCCCACACAAATCTCACAGCTGTGTTGGCAAGAACGGACTCACTCAGGATGCTGCTGTTGATGCTGACAAGATTTCCCCAAGGGCATAAGGAAAATGCTTGTGGTAGAGTCTGAGCAGTCCATGCAAATGAGCTAATGAGTGTAACTTGCTACTCATACGAGAGAAAATATCAGTCCAGGAAACTTTAAAATAAAAGAACCAGCAGACAAAATAACACAGTTCTCTAACACAGTTAAAACTCAACTGAAATTTGTTGGGAAGAGCCATACTATTGGGAGTCAACTAAATCACACATCAGCTCCTGACCAACGTGTCTCCTGCAATACAAACCAGCAACTGTGGCTCTCTGACAATCAGTTCAAATTTTACCGCCCAGCTCTCTTTCCATTTCTAAGTTTGCATCCCTTTTAACTTAAGATGATTTGTTGTTTTACACTCAAGCTAAAATTTGCCAGTTCAGCATTGTCCTAAAGATATGAATTTGCATTTATTTGCCACTTTCTTAAATTCTATCAAGTATACCTCCCTGTGTGCCCTCTTTCGTGTGCAAAACCAAGCACTTATTCAGCTAGCTCAAGGTTAAAATTAACCAAGGCTGAAAGGAAAAGGGAGCACAGTGCTAATTCAGAGTAGTTTTATGATTCAGTTTACTATACTGCTGCAATAACTTCTGCCAGCAGCAATCGGCAGAGAAAGGGCAACACCAAAACCATCCTTTGAATGGTGGTGGTACCAGGAGTGACCACAAAAGTTTGACTTGCCGTGTCAGTTATGAGATATTCAGATCTAAATCTTTCCCACAAAGGACAGTCCCCAATACAGAGAGTGGCTTGTATTCTGTTTGCTCACTTATTTTTTGTATGCAGTAAAATAAAGAAACTACCTCTGTTTTAACAATAAGCTGGTGACACAAAGACAGGAAAGGCTATTAAAACATGATGAGATCAACATCCTGAAGTTATCCTGTCCTGCACAAACTTAAAAAATACCAATGCTCAAACAATGCTTTTTCCAAGCTTTCACCATTATGTGCCATATCTTTAAAAGCTTATCTTTGTCAAAGTACCTAATTTACATAAATTACCTTTTTACCCTTAACCAGGTTTTTCATGCTTTGACTTCTCAGAAGTACTTACTATAAATTGTTCTCAAATGGAAAGAAAAAAACAACAACTCCTTCTTTATAAGAAGTGGACATTAATTAGGAGACCCATTCTGTGCCACAGGTACAGGTGCGATAGGAATATTTGAAAGCATTTTACCTTCCATCATTGAAATCAAAATTACCTCCTTTTTTAAACATTTGTTCACTGGGCTCTAGCACTGAGGAAAAAGAAGCAAATCTATCAATTGCACTGCTAACAGAGTAGAAGAGAAGCTCCAGCCTTTGCATTAACAGAATTCATTATCTTAAATGTGGATGCAAGACAAAATTAACCAGAACTGGACAAGGAGGAGAAGAGATGAACAGTCCCAGACTTTGCCAGGTTCAAAAAATGAACTGCAGGAGCAAGGAGTGCTTCTGTCAGAGAAGAACAGCCAAAAAAAATCACTTTTCTTTAACTGGTTTCAAAAGCTTTTTGTTCTTAGCATCAAATAGAGTTCTCCTTCATCACAATGCTGATGAAGAATCACTTTAATAGAGATGACCCAAAACATTACAGATACTACAAAAAGAAAGGAAGAAAATACTTGGAGATACAAGAACCCAGGGCATTATCCAAACCTCAGCAGACAAGCAGTGTACCAGTGCTGGGGAGCCCTAGAAAGGTATTCTCTGCTCATTCTGGTCTAGTAGTAGAAACAACTGCATATAGAAAATATCCCAATATGATCACAGCGACATGGTCATTTCCAATGTGCACGCACACATGGGTAGGATAGTGAAGAGTCAAAACCAAAAGACCTATCACCACTTGCATAAACCATAAATGTCAGCAGCCAAGATAAAAATCAGAGCACTCCAGCAGAGGGGCTTCTTTCACCCGTCACAACATGGCTGAGAATTTGCAGCTTGAAGTCCTCAAGGTTGACAAAGAAGAAAAGAAAATCAGTCTTATGGCTTGATGATTAATTTATGACTGTGATTAATTTCACAGATATAGACTAATGCAAAGACAAAAGAAGGAGGAAGGGTATCAGTTCATGAACTATCTGGACAATTTTCCCAAACTGAATGAACTTCTTTAAGGTTATTATTAAACTTGTCATAAAATGGGAAAACAAAAATCCCATTTGTTCACTGTATGATTTGTTGTGCATTTGTTAAACTGTGTGCACAGCTTAACATTTTCTGCATTTCTCCTTCTGTTTGCTTTGAATTGCAATTCAGTGCAATTCAACTGCAATGCAGTTCATTCTGATTAAGTATTTTTGCATCAGCTAAATAATAAATGAACAGTCTTTCTCTTAGTATATCTTCCTTGACCATGAAGCCCCCAATCTCTCAATGAAATGAACATTTTTCATTCTTATTTAGAACACAGGGATAACCAAAATTAAGAAAAACATACAAATGCAACTTATGGTCACAATATGGAAAATATCCCAATCTCTCCTTAGCCTACCAGCAAAAGCAACAGTAAAAGACAGGGAGTTAAAAAAAAATCCACATATTTCAGCTGAGATTAGAGTACAACGTCCATGGTTGGCCTGCTTGGGAAGCTGCTATCAGGCAGACCTTTGAGACCAGCAGCAGCAGTGAAAGTGTGTTGATATTCACACAGAAAAAGATCCCATGCCATGGGGTACTTGTTAGTCCCTCTCAACACAAAGCAATACTTATTGTCAGTAAATGATATCCAATCACCTAAAGACACACATTTACCAGTGTTCACTCAGCCCAGGCAAACATCAACAACAAAAAGAAACGTACAGGTTTTAAATAAATTATACTTCTTACACAGGAAACCCATGCTTTTATTATCAAGCATGTACTACTTCACCCAGAATGTCTATTTGATAAATAACTCCTTACACACAATTAATCTTTCTCTCTTCGCTTCCATTATCTCAAAGAAGCTTAAATGTGTTTACCAGCACTCCTAACACAAATAATTCCTATTGTGTTAACCAATTATCACCAACTAGCAGCAGCACTATTTTTGGATTACTCTCATTTGCCTGAAGAAAGGACATAAACTATCAGGACCTATCAGGAAAAAGAAGTAAAAAATTTTAAGTAGCTCAAAAAATGTGGAAAAAATACAACAATTCAGGAAACAAATTTCTCAAATGGATTATAATCTTCAGCAGTGTCAACTGCTGAGTAAAAAGAAAATAGCAAGAAAAGTAAGGTTCTGTTGAGGGATCCACAGTTCAAACTGAAAGGCCAAATCAATTCCTAGATTCCAGGCAAGCATCAGGTCTATTTTCTGCTAAGAAAGGGCTGTAATTCAGAACTCTTGACTGCTAGAATAGCTCTCCTGCATGCTCAACGCTCTGCCCAGGAACACGGGCTTCAGATCCCATGTTGCTGCTGCAGCTTACAGTTCTTCCAAAATATAAGAAACTAAGTTTTATTTAACTCCTGTTAATTTATCTCCTGCACAAAATCACTAATGAAAATTCAGAAAAGAAGTAGGATTTTAATGTGAAGCATGGGGAAAGTAATGATCAAATTAAGCAATGGAATTGTCTGGACAGATTTAAGAAGGTCTGGTTGACATATTCCAAATAATCTCATTAAGTAGCTACATTTGAAACTTCAGTTTCTGCTGTATTGGACTTATTTACAAAAACTAAAATCAACATGCTTGCTATTAACAGTATAGGGGAAGAAATGGACTACTGAACCCTAAAAAACAAGGACCAATAGAATTTTATTGACATTTTGAAAAATTACTGCATTTCACCATTTTTTTTCATTCCAAATACTTCACCATTAACAACACCAGCAGTAATGCTGTTTCTGAACACTCTAGCACACAGCTGAAAATGGGAAAGGTTCTCCATTGTTTTCCTGTTATTGTTAAAAACTGAAAGCTTTCTCATCAGGAAAGCCTTTTCCTTCATAATCTACTTGGAAATGAAAATAAACCTCATCCTCTCTGGCTGTGTGCAGACAACTCCCCCTTTAAATAAAAAAGCCCTATCACCAGAATTGAACATCTATCAAATCTTGGGAAATGCTTCAGCAACAGCATTCCCCTCATCTCGAAGACATACCCACGAGTCCCAGCTTCTGTGTGTGTCCTGTTGCTCAGCAGTGCCCCAGTGCCACTCAGCCGATCTTGCCGGCGCTGGTAGAGTCTGGAGGATGCCAGCCCTCCAAGCATCAGGCCAGCCATGGCACCCAAGGCCACTGTGAAGGGGAATGCAGAGAGACCA
Source organism: Pithys albifrons albifrons (assembly GCF_047495875.1). Taxonomy (NCBI): domain Eukaryota; kingdom Metazoa; phylum Chordata; class Aves; order Passeriformes; family Thamnophilidae; genus Pithys; species Pithys albifrons. The sequence continues at coordinate 825,841 of NC_092468.1, read as the reverse complement.
GAGCCAACACCAGCAACACCTACTCAATGAGTCACCTTCCTTTGGGGAGTTGCCTTTACATTTCAGAAGAGCTAAAGCAGAATGCACAGAGCCCTGCTCAAGCATTGTTTCTTACAGTCTGTCTCCTACTCTACCACAGTCTCGAGGATCTGACAATTTCTTTCCTGTATTCCACCTTTCTGGTATTACCTACTTAATGCAGAACACCGAGGGCTTACATGAGCACCTCATTCTGTGTTAGCCTTGCAGAATGGATCGGTATAAATAACATACCTGAGGTTAATAATAAAAAATCCTGACTCTTCACATAATTAAGACACTTAATTCAAGAAAACTTTCTGGACAAAGCACAGAGAAATACAGAAAAGCAAAGCAGATTACTAGAAGTCTTGACAGGGAACACTTCAGTTTACTGCGGCTCAGTGTCTGAAACTGGCATGTCCAAGTACTTTCCTGCAGGCTGCTACACCACACAAAGTCCTATGGATACTGTAAACAGAACTGTTCCTTCCATTTGGATAAAGCATAATCCAAAAACAGTCATAAAGAATTCTGCTCTCTGGCCACACTGCAGCCAGCAGAAGTGCCAGGCTGCAGAGGGTCAGGAAGCAGGGAGAAGGAACATACTTGGCATTCCAGCCTTCAGAGCTCTCTAATGGGAACTAAATAGGGCCTTCAAACAGGAGCTCAGCCTTCCTACCACTCCCTCTGTCCACTCCCCACTGCAAGAGAGAAAGAAGATCACACTGCACAAATACCTCAGGCCTGGCATAGGGGTTAGGAAAAGTAAAACATGAGATTACAGAAGTCAGTTTTTGAGAGTATGAAGGGAAAGGAGTGAAGGACATTAGCAATGGAATCATTGGAAAAAACATCTTAAGAGTCATTATTCACAAATTCTTTTTAGTAAATTTAAAAAAAAATAAAAAGGATTTTTGTAGCATGAGCATGAAATATATCGTATGACTACAGCTTGGCAAGCTACAAAGGAAAAAAAAAAGAGGAGTGATGACTTCATGAGTTCTAAATGAGTATTTACCCGACATTAAAGAAAAACAGAAGAGTTTGCTGGGGCTCAGCAGAACAGGCACACATAAAGAACAACATACTTTCAAAACAACAAATTAGCAACCCCAAAATCTACAATTCACCCCACATTTCACTAGGAGTGTCAGCTCCTGACATATAGTTTCTTTCAGATCGTAAAAGAATCAGATTATTTTATGAGGAAAACGGAATAGAAGAAAAATGTCCTCCATACTGAGTATTTTTGCTGACCTTTTCAATTTTAGAGCAATAAACCACTTTTAAAATGTAAGATTAAATCAGCTTTTTACTTCTAGTACAAAGCAAAATATTAAATCACCACAATATTAATCTCCCTTAACCTTAAGCAATCTGGCTAAAAACCTCCTTCTCTCTCAAATACCTAAACTTTTACTGTTCTGACACATATGACATGATTTTAGTGGTTTTCAAATAACCACTCTTCCACAGAAGACTGTCTTCTTCAAAAGGGAAGATCAGAGGATTAAAGAAAAAAACCCCATCACAACAATAAATATCCTGTTTTCCCATCCCTCAACACAGCCTCAATCACTCTTGCCACTTCATACATAAAGAGGTTTTTCTTACCCTTGTGACAGATTGCTTTTAAGAGACAGGTTGATGCCAAAATCTTACAGGTGGTTACTTTCTGGGCCAAATCACAGAAGAAAGAAGCTAGACTTTTTTCAGGCATTAACAAGTTGATTTTCTTCAGAGAAGCACCTCTATGGCCCCAGAACAGACTAAGGACTTTCAATAAGTTAAAAATTATCTAGAGAGGTGCAGAGAGCAGACTTTGGTGGAAACACAAGATTAAAACCACATTTTCAACCCAGAAGAGCAGAAATGGCTGCTTTGAACTCAGAGAGATGAGACATCTCTTATTTGATGCAAGTACTTTCTACTCAATGCCCATAACCTTTCTTAATATTATCACCCTTTATACTCCCTCCTCCTCCTTTAAACCATTTTGCTTGCAACTGCTTAATGAAATGGAGCACATGCACAGAAGCAGAAGCTCTCTACTGAATTAAAAAGCACCTAGTCAGCTAGCCTAATTGAAAATAATATACTCTTATTTCTTACCTCCACTAGATTAGGAACAACCAATAAGCATATCTGGAAATGCAGCTGCTCTTCTTTTGTTGACTACAGGAAGTACATAGGCGTATCCAGATCCCAGTCTGACCAAGTATAGTGATAACTAAAATTTCTTACAAAAATAATTATGCTCTGAAACACGCATTTATGAAATATTTTCTTTCTTGGACTTTATATTAGATTAATTTCTAAAGGCAATACAAAACAGCCCAGACATTTTTTACCTTTGTGTTTCCTAATCAACACCACAGCAGCAAAGTCTTAAAAGAAACTCTCTGCCATTCACAGATCCTCTTTCTTACAAATAAATCCATCACAAAGAAAAAAACAAATGAAAAAAACAACACAGAACAACAAAGAAAAAGAACCAGCCTCACTTCAATTGTCAAAAATGCAAAAGTCCAAATAACAGATGGACCAAATACATCAAATATAAATTGTAGAAGCAGTCTTCCCTTCCTTTATTAGCAAGGCAGGACCACAGTAAACTTCCCAAGGCACCAAAAATCACATCAATTGTTTTTCCTAACACTGCCAACCACAGAAAGGCTACTTAGAGACATACTGTTTTTACATCTAACACACTATCTCCTATACAGAGTTTATTCCCAAATGTAGTTAAACAACATGCGATATCATAAAACTATGATGTGTGACCAGCGGTCAAGGGAGGTGATTCTCCTCCTCTACTCCACTGATAGCCTAGCCCAGACTTGGCAGTCACAAATACTATTTGCAAATTCCAATTATCAAATTACATGTTTTCTCTAGCAAAACACAATCCTCACACTGTAACAATGTAACTTGTAACACATGTAAGATTCCATTTGAATTTCATTTGCTAAATAGTCACCTAATTTTTTTAGTATGAATATGTAGAAGTGCATGTCTTTTTTTTCCCCAAAGTTATAATTTTCTCTAATGCTAAAATTCAATAAATCACATTACTGCATCTATTTAAACCTGGGAGATGCCCTCTGAGATAAATGGGACAGAGTACAATGAAAATTGAGTTATTTTTAATTTATTTTAATTACCAGTAACACATTGGTAATCAGAGTATCTAGAAAAGAACTCTTTGGTATTTCTACTTGACAAGAAAGGTGAAATGAAAAAGAATATGGTTTGAGCACTTCATGTTTTCCAGTCTTCCTTGCTTTAACACACTATAAAACACCACAATCATTCCCCTCCCTCTGTTAACAGTTTCAAGACCAGAGGAATGTTTATGTCCTGTTCCTGGCTGGGAAGGTTCCGACTGATGGATACTGCAGGGATGCTCCAGCCGTAGACATCTCATTTGGCTGGGAAGCTGCTACCCTAAACGGATGATACTAATAACAGGGAAACAGCTGTGACAAACATCTTGGCTAGAACTTTTGTTCTGTCCTGGGAATGACAGCAGACAGAACTTTAGAAATGTTCATAGTTGACAAACTTCCTGGGACAAACATTTCTGAAAACATTAAATAACATCTGCCTTGACTTTTCACAAACTAAAGCCAAGGTCTACTCATTTTAACAACCCTCTTATGTACATCTGAGGAAAAGAAGACAGAAATCTTGCACTGCATTGAACTTCACACTGCAGTGTCTCAATCTTGGAAGTCCCCACCCAGCCTCACACTTCATGTTAGAGCTTCTCACGGAATGGTGTTGCACTTTTACAGGCAGGTTTCAGGGGAGGCATGGAGAGAAAACAAAGATTACTGTCCAGCATTTCCCACTGTTCTCCTCAGCTGAGTGACTTCACCCGAGGTAAACCTGTCATTCTAAACAGTATCACACCACAGTTCTGGAAAAATAAAATCAGTTGGATTCATACACAGTCACAATTCTTCCCAGGTCCTTTTCATCTTGGCTCCATTTGGAAGCTGGATGGGTACACATAATCTGTGAACATTTAGGATTCTTGAGTCTTCTTCTAGTAGTAAGGAAATCAACGTCAACTTGTAAATACCTACCTATTTCACATGTCAGAAAAAGAAAAAAGGGACCATTAAAGACACGAGGCAAAAGCCAGAACTGTTTTGAGTATGTACAATCACCCAACAGCATCAATAACACCCACCCAAATCACAGATGAGTATACAGAATTATTCAGCATGCTTTCAGACCCAACAACCTACCAGTCAGGATCTACATCGAATTATCATAAGAAACTGCATAATACAGACATCAAGATTTTACACAAAAGAAAAGTGAATACTTATACACAAACAACTGTAGATCCATTTCAGTATTTCTAGTCGTGAAGAGCAATGCTTCAGGAATACAATAGTGATAGTAAGAGTAGGAGGATGAGTATCCTGAAAAGGTCATCTTAATAATTTTAGTATTACTTCTTCATGCTTTTCATCTCACGACATTTCACAAAAGCAACCATATTTTCACAAACTGCTTTATAATGTCTGGATTTTAGTTTACAAATGGAAGAACAAAGGGACACTAAAGCACTAAATGCCAGTAAATGTTTTTTCCCGCCGTTTTTCTCATATACATCTGTCAATTATGTGACCTTACAGAGTTCTCCACTATCAGAACCCAAGCTCGAGATTTAAACAACTCTGGGAACATGTTAGCTCCAAGGCCAGCTGCAAGAAGAGGACAGTGCCCGTGTGGGCAGAGGGACTGCGTGAGTGGGTCAGAAGGGCCGGAGTTACGCGGCTGCTGGGCGAGCACTACTCGCACCTTCGGCTGCTGCCTCCCAGCTCTGCTTCTGGCCTTCCCACGGCCTCTCGCCGCTCCCGCGGGCAGCGGGTGAGGCACAGCGGGACAACCCTGCTCTTTCTTCCCCGCCCGGAGCGGGCTCCGCTCCGCCTGAGCCTCCCGGCAGCAGAGCGGCCTCCCCTTGGCCCTTCCCGCCGGGCACACCGCGGCGGTACCTGGGGCGAGCAGGAGCTGCTCCCGCTCCCTCCCCGTCTGCCCAGGGGCTCCCCCCGCCCGGCCTTACCTGCCCGTCATGGCGGCGAACCCCGGGCTGCGGGGCCGGGGGGCTCAGCTCAGTCGCGGCGGCCCCAGCGGACAGTGAGCGCTGACCCCGCCCCGCCCCGCCCCGCCCCGCCCCGGGACGGGCGCCGCAGCCTGTGGTGAGTCAGGGCAGCCCTCACAGGGCCCGCGCATTCTTTACCTATAAAGGAAGAAAGTGTGAAATCAAGAGGCGATGGAGCGGGTCGTGGGGGATGCCTGGGGGGCGCGGCACCTGCTCCTGTCCCTGCCCCTGCCCCTCCTGCCCCTGCCCCTGCCCCTCCTGCCCCTGCCACTGCCACTGCCCCTACCCCTGCCCCTACCCCTGCCCCTGCCCCTGCCGTGCCGTGCCCTGCCCTGCCCTGCCGTGCCCTGCCCCTACCCCTGCCCCTACCACTCCTCCTCCTGCCCTGCCCCTGCCCCTGCCTCTGGCCCTACCCCTACCCCTACCCCTGCCCCTCCTGCCCCTGCCACTGCCACTGCCCCTACCCCTACCCCTGCCCCTGCCGTGCCCCTGCCCCTGCCCCTGCCCCGCCCCTGCCCCTGCCCTGCCTCGCACGGGCAGTGTCACCCCCAGGGCAGCAGAAGGCACGGCTGGAAGACTCCCAGAAAATGGTTATGGCAGCCGCTGCTGCCGAAGGATGCGAGATCGCAAGGAGAGGACACCTGTGAGTGAGATGGTTTCCATAACATCTAATCCCTTCTTGCCCATGATCAAATGTTCTGTGGCATAATGTATCAATGATAAAGTGATCCACCAAATGGGAGGGGGAGCTTCTGCCCAAAAGCAATTTGAAACTTTGTTTTCATCTTGTGAGGTAGGATGGTTTGATATGACTCACCATTGCTACCATATATTGTTGCAGTTTGGGACTGATGATGGAAACTCTGTCTCTATGCTCTCTGTTTCCTGTTGTCCAAGCATCTCATTTCTCAGCCCTGTAGTAAACATTTAGAATTGTTTGGGTTAAATTAGCATTTGATGGGTTTATTACTTAAGTCATGATGAAGAATTGAGTTAGATGGTTTTATTTTGGTTTAACTTCTCGTTGAAGAAAGGGTAATAGACAAGTAACCAGCAACTCAACACATTTGGCTGAGTGCACAGCAATAGACAAGCTCTTAGTCATTCTTTGCATCCCTATCCTCTCCCTTTGTAATGATTTCTGAGTGCCATCATGTCAATGCCTGCAGTTCTCCTTCAGAGAGAAGCACAGATTACTGGGTTTGGTGTATAAACAAGACTCCAGGTGTTTCCAAGGGTGCTGGGAGGAGCACGGCACAGGGCAGCACTCAGGCTCTAGTGACCTCCCAGCCACTGGGCCATCAGCACAGCCAATGCTTCCTTGTGCTTCCTTGTGCTTCCTGTGTCTGGTGGTGCTACTCTGAACTGTATCAATCTCAAATACCATCTTTGTGTTACCAACCTGGCAGAGATGGATTTGTCTCCCAGGAAGTGCCTGTCTGAAAAACACACATCTCGGGAACAGGAATCCAGTGACAGGCACTGGGATGCCTGGGTAGCTCTCAGATGGGCACAGATAAAGGTCTGCCTACAGTCCCTCCACCATGGACTTCTCTGAAGAGGAACCATGAGATGCTTCACGTCAGACAAACTCCACCAACACCCTAATATTACCCAAGGGAACCAGCTGGCACATAGGAATGTTGGCATATTGTGTTTGCAGAGGAACACAGACAGCAATTCCTGGTGTCAACCTCACAGAGCTCCCACAGAACCTCAGGTACATCCTGCCCACCCCAAATCCCTGCCCTTCCAGCCTAAAGACATCATACATCAGCATCATTAAAGCCAAGGGAATCTTCCCTCACAGAAATTAAATCCCAAGCAATTGCTCTTGGAAATGTCTTAAAATAAAATGTTTTAGTTGCACAAAGATTTTTGGATTAAGTTTGGATTTTTTCCCAACCAGAACTGCAGAACCAATGGAAAGCTTTAACAGGTGGGTCAGACCTGAGACGCCTTGAAGGCAGGTATGTGCAACCCTTTCCTCAGGGAAGAGAACTTCTAGGGCCACCCCTGAGGCTCTGAAATGAAACCTATTTCCTGCAAGGAGAGATGCCCTCACCTGTGCTCAGGTGCTGTCTTGTAGGATTGTTAAAGTGAGAAGAGTCTCTGACATTGTCAGAGGCCTACAGGGATGAGAACTCTGGCAGTCTTAATTGGTCCTGTGAGAAAGATTTGCAGGTTGGTCAAAACAAGGTGAGATAAAGAGACTATTGGGTCAGCTTGCCATGAGAAAGAATTTGGGGAGTATAACTTTCTCACAGGAGAGAAGAAGCAGCTGCACCAGAGTAGCATCCAATGAGAAGCTGTAGTAAGGTGTATAGACATGGCTATTCAACGAATGACAGGGGACTATAGGCAGGATTTAGGATTATATATTGAGTAATTAAAGTTTAGTTGGGATCTTTTTATCTGTCTTTTGTCTCTCCATGGAGTTCTTAAATAAAACTGTCTTTGAGTGTGACACCTGTAAGCTGTGGCCTAATTAATCTTTTCTCGCCGACAAGATTTTCTACGAACTCACACAATCCCAAGCTTACACTGTCTCACCATGTGCCAGAAGCATATCCAGCCATCATCACCTTCTCCTGTTTGAAAATACCAATTGGAGCCCAACAAGAGGGATGAAAATCAGCTGCATTCCAGAGAACTCAGTAAAGTCCCCCACAGGAACATCAGTGGGGCTTGGGGATGAGGGTTGTAAATAGCAAATTCTATGGAATTGTCCTGGTGCTGCTGAGCTTCCTTGGAACCTTGACTGGTTCCCGACAAACCTGGTGTTAGATTGGCAGCTCTGCATAGGAATATCTGGGATTCATGAGGCCCTGTGGGGCTATTACAGCAGGAATTCAGCCTGGAATTCTGGGTTATAGGGAGAATTCATCTAAACCAGCAAAGCTGATACTGAAACCCAAATCCTGGCACCACACAGAGCAATCTTTGTGCTGCCGTCTCAGTGAAAGCCCCTGCACTTGGAAATTTTGGCAGTCAAATGTACGGAATTCTATACATCACAGCAATCAGCATCATCCAAAGGGACAATCCAAGGCCCAAACAATTCCTTTTCCCTTTCCATAGTGACAGTGACCCTTATTTTGTCCTGTTTTCTCATGGTTTATTTTGGAGTATCGGTTTGTGCTGGTTTAGATTCAGTGACTCCATGCACAATGTGGAGACTTGGGGTTGTGTTTCTCTACTTCCAGCAGGTTCTGTGAGGACCCAGATACTCCTATAATCCCTTTTCTTAACTTTTCAGGTGAATTCTGCACAAGCCAGTCCTCCATTCCTTATCCAGGGTGTAAGTGCTTGCGTCCTTTGCAGAGTTGGCTCTGGCTGGGTGGGAACTGAGAGCAGGAGACACAGGAGAGCAGATTGACTTCCCAAGGAATCTCCAGGAGATGAATCTCCTGGAATCTAATTTCAATCAACTAAAAGTGTTATTTCCCTGGGAAAAGCCAGGAGCCAAAGCAGGTCCCACCTGGCCAGACTGGTGGGCACAGTTGGATCTACTCTGGGGGAGAACACGCTGTGCCTGCCAGGAGAGCTCTGTCTCTGTTTTTCCTGCCAGTTCCTGATCAGTGTCACTGCCACCATGAGGGATTAAAAATCCAAATAAGCCCCAAATCCTACAGAAAGAATAATCCAAAGGAAGAAATGTATTGTTGTCATAAAAAGCTTGAAAATCTGTTAAAAATTCTATGACAACAATGTAATGGGTGTGGGGATGACAGTGTGTTTGTGGATCCCCTAATGTCTAAGGTAATTGGTGAAGAGATTGATACAGAGCAGTTCAGAGTATATCCGTGAATGAAAGCAGTTTGGAGCGCACCCTTAAGGGGGGAAGGAACCACCTACAGAATGCGGGGACCTTTTCGACAGTAGAATGTTTCCATGTGAGTATGCTGGGTGAACTGACTAACCAATAGTGTGATGGCATGTTATATACAAAAGTAGATAAAAGGTGAAGCTGTAACTAAAAATAAAGTAGTTGTAAGTTGTAAGCTTTCTGATCAAGCCTTCTGATGCCTGCTGTGCCTGATTTCTTCTGACTGTCATTTAACTCCCCCCTTTACCCCTACAAATGGTAACCCCAACAATGGGATTTCCAGGAACCTTATTAATGCTTGTTTCCATTTTTATGTACTTTTAGTCCATCAGCTGGTAGCGTGTAGAGTTTATCCTGGGATTTAGAGGTTGATCAGGGTTTTCTTTGGATTGACCTTCACCTCTGGCCTCAGATGGTGCAAACACAACTTAGGCTAATATGGGTAAACACTGTTTGTGCACATTTACAGGAGAGACCCCAGTATGGGAAAGCACTGACCAACCCAGAGCTGCCACATCTTGAATGTGCTGGGAAAAAGCTAGATTCTGTGTGTGACCCTGCTCCTACCACTATGCTCTCCAGAGAGGAACTGATCTGCCACCTGCAGCCCTTCCAGCTCTTCTCTTACCATCACAGGGAGTGAGTTTACAAGCCCTCATGGACTTGGGCCTTTACATTGCTCTGGTTCCCAGTGCAGCACAGGATCTGCTGGCTCTCGGTGCCCTTCCTGCAGGTCAACCAGCACTGCCAGACACAGAGCTGGCAGTTCAGGACATTCTGTGTCATAGCACCAGGCACAGATTCCTGCAACACAGCCAGCCCCAGGTTGGATTTTGGGACAGGCTGGTGCTGCCCCCACCTGCTGCTGCCCACCTGGGACGAGTGACTGGCTTTCCATGGTGCCTCGTTGCAGGATTGTTTGCTCTCAGGGTGATCCCCAATGGAAAGCTTGGCATGGACAGAGCGGTTAGTGCCATCAGGAAGGGGTTCATTTTAAGGGGGTCCTTTCTCACTCCTTGCTCCATCAGTGGGATAGCTGTCAGGAGCACACCTGGATCACTGTCCATCCATGCAGTCCCTTCTCTGCTGTGGCTCCACAGCTTCCAAGAGATGTCACTTGTACTGCCAGTACAGAGAAAGTGGAGATGTGGCTCACAGAAAGCAGCTGGTGCATGATGGGCTTTGCTGCTCCTCTGAGGACTTCTATAGCATCTATGTCTGTGGGGAATGTGTGGTGAGTGGCAGCTGCCCCAGGGACACTCTGGGGACAGCTGATGAGACAAGACAGTTCAAGGGCAGGGATACACTTTGCAGAAGACTTTCATTTCCATATTTGCAGCATGGTATTCCTCATAACTCCCTGAGATTTAAATTAAATTAGAGAGCAGAACAGACCTGTTCCACGGAAATGCTCCACTCCTCTTCCACTGATCATTCCTGTAACCGGGGGGAGGCGGGTTTTTGGACCTGAGAGACGACTTCACAGAAGTTAGCAGCAACAGGCTCCTTTATTCATCCGCACACACACTTAGATACATCTTTAAGACTGTAACCTTCCGCAGGGTGATGACACTTTGGCACTGATTATTGGTTAACAATGTTGTTTATATTACAAAGCTTCTCATAATTGGCTGACCATGCACATCTGCTGAGAAAGTTGGCAGCAGCCATTTCTGATTTCATTAATTAGTTCTTAAGGCTACAGCACTTGTTTACATAGGCAGTTCAGCATATGGCTTGCTTTTTAGGTGAAATACCATATAAAATTCCAACACATTCCATATCATGGAATCCCAAAATGATTTGGGTTGGAAGGGACCAATAAGGATCATCTTCTTTCACCTCCTGCCATGGGCAGGAACACCCACCACTTGACCTGGTTGCTCCAAGCCCCATCCAGCCTGGCATTTACAGGGTTTGGGCAAACACAGCTGCTCTGGGCAACCTGTGCCAGGGCCTCACCACCCTCACAGGGAAGAATTCCCTCACAATACCCAGTCTTTCCCTATTTTCTGTAGAAAGTGGGCTGTGACAAGGGACTTGGCTCCAAGGATTGGTACAGGCTCTATGGCGAGGATGAGTCCTGCTGCCAGATGGGGAAGAGGACCTTGGTCCCCACCCCCAAAAAGCTGGGAAGGAACAACATGTGACTGCAGCTGGCTGGAGTTCTTGTCGACTCTGTGGTTTCTGTCCATTATCCACGGGATAATGCCGGAATCATTCAAACCTGGGGAACAATGGCCTTCACACTGTCCCTTGCGCCCGCTTGGGGCAGGCTGCTGCCCATCGGCCCCTGGTCGCAGTGGGTGTGCAAGTTATGGAGGTATTTAGAGAAGGCTGGGTGGATTTCCCCAACTTTGACAGCTTGGTGATAAAAAGGCTAATTGAACTCTTTTTACAGGGAAACATTTAAATAAGAGGTGCCAAAAAAGACTGGGATTTCTGGACAACAAAATGTGCAAGCATCCAGCCTAAAATCCTTCCTGGACTGTCACTGGTCCATGGACCAGTCACCTTGGCCAGGAGTGTCCAATCCTCCTGTGAGTGCCTTGGACCCCGATGCCAACTTCCATTTTATGCTGGTAAAGACCACCTGGGCAACCCTCAGTCACTGGAATGACCAGACTGGGCTCCCAGGGCACTGATTTCAGGCATTGTGTTTAAGGTAAGAGCAGGGGGTCTTTTCACTTGGCAGAAGAGCTGCAGTGTTTACCTTTCTGGAATACTGAGAAAATAAAAAAGAAAAATCAAAGAAGAAATAAAATAAAATGAATAATTAAAAAATCAAAATAAATAATATTTAAAAAATTAAATTAAAACTAAAAAGAAAATAAAAAATAGAATAAAAAAGAAAATTAAAATAAAAAAGAAAAGAAATGAAAAAATAAAGAATAGAATTTAAAAAAAATAAAAGAAAAAATGACAGAAAAAATAAAAAGAAAAAAGAAAAATAAAATAAAAAAACTAGAATGGAAAACGAAATAAAAGAAAATAACAAATTAAAGATAAAATTAAAATAAGAAATAAATTAAAACAAAATGAAAAATTGAAAAATTAAATTAAATTAAAAATAAAATGAAATTAAAATAAAAGGAAATAAAATAAAAATAAATTAGAAGCAAAAATCAAATTAAAAATGAAATTAAAATCAAATTTAAAAGTAAACAAAAATTAAAAATGAAATAAAAATAAAAATAGAAATAACAATAAATGTATATAGAAAAAATAGAAGAAAATTTAAAAGAAATAATAAAAATAAAAATACAATAAAAAGTAAAATAAAAATATAATTTAAAATAAAATAAAAATTAAAATGTATTAAATAAAGTAATAAAATTAGAATTAAAAAAGAAAAAGAAAAACGAAAAAAATAAACAAATAAAAGAACAGCGGAGGCAGTAACAGACCCGGACGGACGGACAGACACGGGATGCTCCGCGGGACGTTTCCCCACCGCCTGGCCGGACCCGCTGCTGCCGCTGGTGGCGAGCGGGGGACACCTGCTGACGGAAAAGCAGTACTGCAACGAAGAGCACACATGCGCAATTGCTCTCCCGAAGCGACGCACGGCTGAGCTGGTGAAACACCGCACATGCGGAGTAACGGACATGAAGCATCTACAAGACGTACAAGAAAGGGCAAGAAGGCGACCGGCCGCGCATGCGCAATTTGACACCCGATCTCACGTGGTAAATAAGGGCCACCCAACGAGAAATCTTCGCATGCGCACTGACATCAAGGCTCTGCAGCGCCCCTACTGACAGAAACGGGTACTACGGCAAAGAAACCTGCGCGTGCGCAATGCAACAGTGTCCCTCGGGCCGCGAATGCAGAGGGGAACTCAAACGCGGACATGGAGAGTGGGGAATGAGCAAGGGAAGGGGGAATGGGTGGCCGGGACGGCTGCAGTGAGCGGGGAAGGAGCGGCCCTTCTGGGGCGGGTCCCGGGCGGTTCCTGGGGCGCACCTGGAGCGGTCTCCTGTTGCTCCCCGTGGGATAAAATAAACATTTGGAGGACATTCTGGAGGTAAAATTGAAGTTCTCTGAGCAGAATAGGTCGGGACAATATCTGAGAGAAGGGCTGGGAAATCAGAGAAGACCGGGACAGCATTTTGTACAGAACACCTGGGGTTACTTTGAGGGGACAGAGGTGACCCTTTTACCTGAACCCCTGGCGTAATTTGGAGTGGACACAACCACTTTTATGTTGGAAACTGTGAGGTGCTGTAGAGGGGAGAGAGGTGTCATTCTGGAGGGAATAGCTAAGGCAGCTGGTAAGGGCTGAGATCGACTTCCTGCTGCAGACTGAGCCTTGGCGCCTGAATCCTTTGCCCAGCTGTCATCCCCTGGCTCATAACTTGGTCAGGCTGTGTTTGTCCAAGCCCCAGGTGCTGCTGTGGTGCTCCTGTGTGCACCTCTGCCTGTGCCTCCTGAGCCTGTCACTGTGTTGCAGGTCAGGAAAGTCCATTTTGGTATTTATTGTTTCTGATTATTGTGTGCTCAGTTTCTCTCAACTCTTCCCCTCCTTCAGTGGCTGCATCGCTGGTCCAAAATTTCTGTCCATAGGCACTCATTTTCCACCAGGAAACCCCCTTTTCCTTTTGTCTTTTCCAGGTTGTTTGCAGGTGCCGCCCAGCGTGAGTATCTGTGTGTTCAGGCAGAGATTCCCCAGGTGGAAGGGGAGTCTTGGCCTCACCTGCACAGCCCAGGTGGCTGGGACAGAACTGGCGTGGTTTGGCAAGGCAGGAACATATTTCTGAGTTCTGGAGTGCCTTGAAACCTTTCTCTGTTCTGAGTTGGTCCCTGTTTGTGAGTCTGAGGATTGTTTTGGGGGTTCAGGACCATAAAATTAAAGAGGAAGCCCCAAAAGTGGGAGAGGGGTGTGATATACAGAAGCCAAAAATATGTTTCTCCATTGTTTTCTGCCTTTCAATACATTCTGCTAACATCGCTATGTCAGTTTCCATGGAAGAGCTTTCTCAGGGAAATATTTCCTGCCAGAAGATCCTGCCTTTGTCGTTTCATTTCCCACATCTGGTCTTGACTACATGCCAAAAAACATGTGTAGAAGTTGGAAAGCATTATAAAAACCTGAAGATGAATTCAGAAGTTAGAGGAACAAGAGACAAGGAGAAATTAGGGAACCTTGCCTGGTTTTCCCTGATCTCTCCTCTCAGCTCGTCTTACCTTTCTTCCAACACCACCAGTCGTCATCTGCCTCGAGAGAGAGACTGCTTGCCAGTCTGGAGAGAACATTGGCCTAGAGAGAGACTGCTTGCCAGCCTGAATAGAGTCTGTGACTGTGTGTGAGGTATATCCTTTCTCTGAATTTTTCTCTTAGAGGCTAAAATAAGGCACCCTCTTCTGCAGCTACACCAGAAGCCAGCAGTTGGCGTGAGGGGAAATAACAGGCATTCTGCATTTCAAAGACTCACCATCCTCCTGCAGCTAACAGATACACAGAGAGAAACTGCATATCCCCCCCCCCTCAGGTACATCGATAAGGCACTCAAGTAGTATTTTCACGGTGGTATCTTTTCCTCCACTTCTATAAATAATCTTAAGCATTTTCCCTAACTTTTCTTATTTTTCCTCTTTTCCTTTTGCATCTCTCTAGCAATCATTGAATAAAAATCAGTTTTTGGTATTTACAGATAACTTGTTTGAGTTTTAATTTTGCTCAAGAGAATATTCGAACTTATAGTTCAATCTGCATCAAAATTAAGCAGATCTGAACGTTACAAGGGGACCCTGAAAAGTGGGTGGGGACCCACCATAATTTCAAGGAGAGTCCCCAAAAGAGGGCCTCTAAAGGTGGGAAACTCCCCCAAAAGGGGTGGGTACCCCAGAAATGGGGGGCAAACCCCATAAGGACCCCAAAAATTGACAGGGGAGCCCCGGAATGTCAGGGAGGGGCCCCCAAAATGTGTGTGGGACCCTTAAAGGTGGGTAAAGCCCCCTAAAAGGCTGAGGAGACCTCCCAAAATGTCAGGGAGGGACCGCAAAAATAGGTAGGACCTCCAAAAGTGAATGAGGACCCCCAGAATTAGAAGGGGGGAGCCCCAAAAGTGGGTGAAAACCTCCAAAAGTGGGAGATGTTGCTCCAAAACATGAGTAGGGACCCCCAAAAGAGTCAGGGAAAGGCCCTAAAATATCAGGGAACCTCCCCAAAAAGTGAGTAGGGAACCCTGAAAAGGGGGGGGGTTGGGGCCTGGAGGGATCACAATAACGCCTCTGTTCCCCCAAATTTTGGAGGTCCAGGGGTTCTCAATACCCCCTTTTTGTCCCACCCTTCCCTGTGCAGAGCCTGGGGGCTGTGGCCATCTCACACAGGCTTTAAGGAAAATACTAAAATCATACTGTTGTAGTTTGGGATTATTATGTAAATTCTCTCCCCTGCCACTTAACTGCCCAGGCCAGCGGTTAACAAAAGAAGCAGTTAACTGTTGATCGCTGGGGTGGGGGCAGGTTTGTCTCTTTTGGGTTTTTTTTGGATATTCTCCCCAGTCTTGGCTCGGCGGAACGGGGGAGTGGGGGCTCGAAGGAGGCAGCTGCCCTGCTGGTTACTGCTGGGGTTTTCCTGGCTGTCTTGGTGCTGCCTACCTCGGACTACTTTTCGTGCCGCGCTGCTGCTGCTGCCTACCTTGGATTTGCTGCTGGTTGCTCGTATCTTTCTGCTTCTTGAACGGGGAACACAGGGGGAAGAGACTGAGTCCATCTGAAAGCTCACTGCTCGTTTGTCTCGCTGGAGAGGGACTGAAACTCACTCTGCAGCCAACCGGGCTGTGACATGAACACTTAAGTATAACCTTTTTCTCGCGGAGGAAAACCTGCTGGGTTTTGTTGTTGTTTTGGTTTTTTTTTTCTTTCTCTTGTGGTGTTGGGGGAGTGGGTTGCACTAGTCTGTTTACATATATATATATATATATATATATATATATATATATCAGTTATCCTTCTTGTATTAAAATTCCTTTTCTTAAATTTGATAAAGAGTGGTGTGATTATCGTGGAGGAGGCCCCTCCCCTGCTTGTGGGTAAAACATTTTGGTTTTTTCCCCTCAAACCGAGACACATACTAAAATCATAGGGAGTGACTTCATAAATTAAAAATAGTATTTTACATTATTTAGAGTCATGAAGCCAAAGTTTAACAGAAGATCATGGACATACTCTTCCTGTAAGAAGTGAAAAAGGAGGGTAATAAGTACTTCATGCTTAGTCCAGCAACAAATTTCTCCAACAGTGAATGGGATAGAAGCCTGGAAAGAGAAAAAAACAAAGTCAAAGAGGAGGCATTAAAAAAAAATGAAAATCATGTGGGTTGAAGAGAGAATCTATAACTGTTATGGGTTTAGCTGGGTTGGCCTAAATTTAGGCTTTAAAATTCAGACCAGGCCTGGGATTGTCAGCTGACTTGAGCTGAACTGGGCTAGCTAACAGATGACTTCTTCTAGCCAATAATATTGTATTCCATACCATATTACGACATCATCTCAAAAGGAGTAAAATCCAGTGTGTGGAAGTGGCTTAGTCAGTTCCACCATGGCTGAAGTACAAGCAAAACGTGCTAGAGTTGTTTTGCTGTGCTAGGCCTTGCTCCTGCTGCTGCCGCTGCTTGCATTTTGTTTGAATTCAGGGAAGTAGAAACATTTTGTTGTTACTCTTTCTGTTTCTTGCTAGGTGTCTTTTAGAGTACTTATAGAGTAATAGACTTTGTATTAACTGGGGAGTGGGAGGTTATTTCTTGTTATATATAACTTGTGTAAGTATGTGTTATATTGTAGTTTTAATTTTCTCTTTTCTGTATAAATATATGTAGCTAGTTTAAGCATAAACCTAGTTTGGAGGGGTTTTTTTTCCTCTCCTTCTTCTTTTTCCCTTGGCTAGTTGGGGGGGAGGAACACTTTTTCTCTGTCTTGGACAGTTGGCGTTTTGCCAGCTCAACCCAAGACAATAATGAAAACAAAGGATGCTCCAGGCGTCAGCCCTTCTACAGCAGCAGAAGTTCACGGTCAGACCTCAGGCCTAACTCTATTCTCCTTGCTTGGCAGAAGCTGTCCAAGAAACAGGCAGAGACAGGAGTGGGGCGTTGAGGCAAGAGTGAGGGATAAGAGCAGCAGCTTCGAGCTCAAGAGGGGCACAAGAAAGGCCCTCACCAGGGCAGGGACACACATAGGAGTGCAGTGGGCACCTTCAGGGTGCCCCCACTGGTTTTGTGCTGGGCGACCTCCCTGTAACTGGGGCTTGATCTTTGCTTTGGTGTCACTGGCCTTTGGCTATGGTGCTCCTTTGGCTGCTTGGAGAGAGGGGCAACCCTGTAAGGAGGTGAGAGCTCCACACCTGAGGGGGAAATGGAGCTCTCCCAACCGCCAGGATAATTTTTTTGTAACTTTGCATACATAACAGTTGAATACACGAATTTTCAAAAGCATATCCTCAGTTGACCAGAAAATCAAGTGAATTTTAAATGTGTCCTTTTTATCTCATTGATAGATGGTGATCTTCCTGATCTTAACTACCTAAGTATCATGACTCACATTGTGTTGATAGATCTGTACAATAGCTGCCAGCTAACCTGAACCAAGGGACGTTTATCTGGGGCTTTCAAGGTAAAAAGTGTTTGAAGGAAGTAGGAATATCAGATTAACGAGTCTACACATTTATTTGAACAGAGATTCCTTGAATCAGAGAGAATGAAGAATAGGAGCAAGCAGCCACTAGGGCTACTTAATTTGCAATGTCACAGGCACCATGTAATTAATAGAAATATTCTTGAACTTTTTGAACTCAATCTTGACCTCCACTGCTCTTACTGTTCCTTGGAGAATATTGTTGCAGAATTCTGGCTTCCCTGATAAACTTGGTAAAGCTCTGTGTTAAAGGTTCAAACAATGAAAGGTAGGGGGGAGGGATCCTTCAGGGATTTTTTCTCTCCCTACCAATGCAAAGGTTTTGGGAGTTGAAGTGCCAGGACCAAGAACAAAGGAGTGGTTGATGACTCTAGATTCCAACTTAATAGTGAGGTGTAGGTGAGGAACAAACCCCCAGCACCTGGGAGGGGGAGAGGCTTTTCCTTTGTGCTGTCTTCACTTCATTTTGGGCATCTGCTGTGACTAGAAGCCACCGTTTTGATGAGCTGGTGGGAGCTTCTTTTAATTCTGCTCTTTCCCCCTTCCCCCTCCTTCTCTGGGCACCTGGAGCTTCAGGGAAAGAGGGAGAGAGAGAGGAGGGTCTCACAGCTGCTTCGGGATATGCTTGCAGGCCTTTTTTCTTCCTGGGGACTGACTTTGGCTGCAAGGAGATCTCTGGGAACTACCACCACCCCTCAACTTCCAGAGTTTCCTTCTTTGAACAAAGGACAAGGAGAAAGTCTGCTGTTCCCCACAGAAGAAGTTCCATCCTGTACCCACATGAGTCCTAAGGTGTGACAGAGGACCTACAGTGTCAAAGATGGAAAAAATTTTGTAAGAAATGGGCTTGTGAAGATGATAAAGATGCAAGCCCAAATGACCTAAAACCAGAAGTTTTTACGGTTGTGTAAAAATGCGTTACAAAATGGATTCTCTGTTCCTATTTCCCTCAGTCACTGTTCCCCTTCCCAAAATCCCTTTAGAAACCCTTTCCCCACTAACCAGGACAGCCAGGACTAACCTTGAAATGTTTGTATAAGTTTTTCTTATTGGTCCCTGTTTCACCCTCTCCCATTGGTTGTAATCCCTGGTTTCTTATTGGTTTATAATCGTTGTAACTTGAATCCCCCCAAAAACCTTTAAATACCTTTACCCACTGTAATAAAGCTCTCTCTCTGGTTCCTCCCTGGTGGTCTCTGTTTGGCGCTGTGCAGTGTCTTGGGGGCCATGTGGCGGGGGACAAAGGGGGAGTACATCCCCTCCAGGAAACGGATTAATTTCTGGGACCTGGGTGCTGTCAACTGTCACAATAGGGCCAACACCTTTTCCTGCCTCTTATCTCTGCCTTGCTGGGAAAAGACAGAACTGATCTCGTGGCCAGGCAAGGTGTAACACTGCCACCTGCTATCTGTACATATAATTGCAGCATGGGAAACTACAGCTTTTGGAGGTTGTTCTTGGTGCTGGGGGAGTAGTTTGCTCTGGTCTGTTTATAGTTATATGTATCTCTCTCTCTCTCTCTCTCTCATTATATATATATATATATATATATATATATATATTAGTTAAGAACAGTTATCCTTCTTATATACATTTTCTAATTAATGTTCTTTTACATTTAATAAGGGGTGATGTGATTATTGAGGACGAGTCCCCTCTTGTAGTCTATGTAGACACTCTGGTTTCCTTTAAACCAAGACACTGTATCGTATTAGGTTTTCATAATTATCAGGACAGTCATAATACTCAAGAGATTATTTGAACTCCCAAGGCCTTCTCATAATGTGCTGCATTTTTTGTTGTTCTTGTTTTTGTTTTACTTCTAGAAGGCGTGATTTTGCATTCTTAGACTTTTTAAATTTACTTTAGTATGAGGTGATTGATGGAACTCACATTGTCATGAATTTCACCAAATCATAGAATGGTTTGGGTCGAAAATGACATTAAAGAGCATATAGTTTTGCAAAGTCTGCCAACAGCATCCCTTTAACTTGATACTTTTGCTTACCTGACTGGTTTTGAAGCACCTTCGTGTCTACCTCATGTTTACTGGTTTTCTCTGTATCTGAATTTATAATTATTTTGCCTGTGGTACATTGAATTTTTCAGTAAAGTCAAGATAGGGGATATTTTCAAAATATTTATTGCCTGAAACACAGGCATCATTGTAACAGACTTGCAGGAATTGTCAGGTATGTTTTACACTGGGTAAACACTGTTGCATTGCACTTCTTTGCTTGGTGTTTTTTATTATCTCTTTTTTTAAAAATTATCAAGAACATCCTGAAAGCTAAGAGTTGTCGTGCTGCTTAGGTTGGACAGAAAGGCCTGTTGATGCCTGGATCACTTCTTTTTTTTTCTCTTAGAAACAGGTTTTTCAGTTAGCTGATGAAGGCAGAGTAAATATGGCTGTTAATATAAAGCATTAGTTCTTCAAACAGTCATCTGTGCTCCTGGGCCTGTAGTCTCATATCTGGCTGTTAGGAGTTCTGGACATGAATCCTCTGGTCTTCCCTGTTAAAGCAGGTTATGCTTCTGAGTTTTGTGTTTTACTCAGGCATTAGTTCTGTATCACTACCTGTATTGTCATTACGTAGCCTTTGGCCTTTCTGTAACAGCATTCCTGCATGCATTCTCAAAGGAAGCAGCAGCATTATAAATGCCTTCATGTCTCCCAACTGGAAGCCAGAGTGGACCATTGATGGTAGTCAGTATGGCCAAAGCTGAGGTATTGTTTCAGGGAGTCCTTCTATCTCCACTTTGGGGTTCCTCCCTTGCAGCAGCTGGTGGCAAGTTCACCACAGAGCCCAATCTTAGGCAGGCAGTGGTCCTCCATCCTGGAGATATGCCTTGCCCAGCGCAGCTGCATTCTCAGCAGCATGGCCTCAACATTGGTGACCCCTGCCTGTTAAAGAACAGACACATTAGTCACTTAATCAGTCCAGTGGATGTTTGGGATTGTACAGAGGCAGTGCTGATGGAAGTGTTTGAGGAGTCGCGGGTGGTGGTGGTAGATGACCCATCATTCAGACACATAGAGTAGATAGCACAATAGCTCTGTAGACACTAATCTTTGTACTTTTCTTCAGGTGTTTATTACACCACACTCTTCTATGGAGTTTTCTGAAAGCTCTGTATGCCTTTGCTAACCTGTTCTCAAGGAGAAAACGCAGAAAGAGCCGTGCCTCACCAATATCGCCTAAGGAGACTTTCTGCTGTGCCTTTTGTGACTGGACTTGCCTATCCTGCACTGGCCTTTTTAGCCACCAGCACGCCTGCAGGAAGCATGGGTAAAGCCCTTCCCAAATCTTCATTTGCAAAGTGTAGCCATGATAATGATGAAGAGCATTCCAGTGAACATGCAAGCCACAGAAAACTGTGATTTTGAGGGTTTGTATCATGGCATCATAAAATGTCAAGGGGTTAAAATGGACCTCAAAGATCACCTATTACGAAGAATTACTTAGTGAAGAGAAATTTTTCAGTTATGTCAAAGTTTCCCCATGTGAATTCAGACATTGGCTTTCAGTCATACTTTGTTATTCTATTTAATTTACTTGAAACTAGTTTGTCATTAATTGACTTAAGTTTGTTTGTTATGAGAAGGTCTTCTGTGCTGTTGCCATTTTGCAAGATTAAAATGCTGTTTTGATTCAGTAAGAAATGGTTGAACTCAGGGATATCTGAACTGTGTTGTTGTCAGAAATTTCTCTTCTCTGACTTAAGGAGAAATAATCATAGTACAATCTTAGTGTTACTAGCCTGTTGTTAGGATCTTCTGTTAATACAGTACTCTCACTCAAAGGTACCTCTGTGCCCAGAGATGTTCCAAACACAGGTGCCTGATCAGGCATAGCACAGCGCACATCAGCACCGCTCCATTTCTTCCAGACAGGTTTGCTGCATGTACGCTGCATTGTGGGAATGGCCCCTGAAGCATTTGAACCAAAATCAACACATTAAAAAGTTACTTGTGATTAAAATGGGCCATATTCATATTAGAGACTGTGGAAGAAGAGAAGAATTTAGCAGTTTATTAGTGTCAACTGTATTGTTTTGGAGCCTGGGAGTGCTAAGGCTCCCAGGCACTTCTAGATTTATTGTTTTAGGTACCCTTTCATGATAATAGTGGTTTGCACAGTTACTTGGAACACGCTAGTCTTGCTTGTTTAGCCTGTGAAAATATATCAACATCCCTGTCTCTTCTATTTTTCCTGCATTTCCCAAACATCATTTCTGATTTTTAATTATTATTTTTATATGATACATCTGCAGTATTTCTGTTATTTCTATTGCTAGTACGGCCTTAGCTTTGCTTTAAGTTCTTCTGTTGTATTGTCCAGACTGTATGGTTTCTGTCTTCAAATACTCAGTTGTATTCATCCATTTGTGGGCTAACAAATAAACAGAGTAAATACTTCCATTGTTTTCAGCTGTGGTCAAATGCTTACGTTGTACATTTATGCGGCCAAAACCCAAGTTTGGTGATTATGAGTCTTTCCCAAAGAGCTGTGACTAAGGCTGTTTCAACAAATTAGAACAAGGTGCAAATAGCATTTTTTTTCTCATGGACAGATACCACAAAATCATTTCTGTGTGGACTCTTAATAGGCCTTTATCTTTGAGATAATTGCTGACACCTTTTTGCTACCTTCTTCTTGCCATTTATTGTTGAAAAGGATGAAAAAAACGCCAAAGAAATGTACTGAGGAATGCTTTTCTTTGTTGGACTGTTGGCATACACCATCCTCTTCAGCCTGTGTACTTGAGTGTTCATTTCCCATGTGCTCCCATGAAGTGCCATCAATGACTGCTTTCACTTTCTATCCAAAATCCTTTCTTACGTCTAGCCACTCTTATCGTCTGGGAGATGAAGCAACACTTCTTCCTCCCCATTGCAGACCCATTATATCATAGCAGTTAGGAAATGAAATTCTTAGTCACTTTCTTCAAACTGTCCTTTCATTTGTTTGCCTTTTTACGGTGTCATAGTAACTGCAGGCAGTGCAGCGGACGGGCGGGCACGGGCGCGCTGGTACAGTACAGCTTCCCGAAATAAAGGTCACGGAATCCCCATCCACTCCCGCACCGGCCAATCAACGCTCATACTCGAAGAGTGACGGGACAAAGTGACCAATGGACGCTCGGCTCTCCCTCCAGCCCCGCCTCTCCAGCCCCGCCCATCGTCCCACTGGCGGAACTTCCCGCAGGGCAGGGCAGAAGCGTGGCTGGTCCCCCACCGGAGCCGCCGCTGCTCGGGCTCCGCTGCTGCCGGGCTGGCCCTGGCGCTGGGTCGGGCCCTGCGGGCTCCACTATTGCCTGTCCAGGACCGAGGGGAGCTGCGAGCAGGGCCGGGATCGGCGCTCGGGAACCCCCGGCCGTGCTCGAGGCCGGGGAAATGGTGAGGGACCGCGGGGCGGCACAGGGGAGGCCGGGGAGGTTCTTGGGGCGGGCAGAGCCCCGCAGCCCACGGCGTCGGTGCACGCAGGGCTGGGGGGGCAGCCCTGCTCCGCGGCCGTGTAGGGAAGGAGCCCCGGGCGCGGGTCCCCCCTGAAGGGCCGGGGCAGCTGTCACTGCCATCCCCGCTCTCCCTTCCAACGCTTCCTCTTCCTCCTCAGTGGCACCGTCGGGGACTGGCTCGGGCTGCGGAGATGGGGCGAGCGGCAGCAGTGGGGGAACGGAGCAGTTTCAGCTCCTCCGGACTCCCGGGGAGCCGGGCAGGGCCTGGAGGGATGGGCAGGGCTTGGGGCGGCCGAGCGTGCTGGGACTGCCCCTCGTGGGCAGCGCTTGTGTCCTCATCTGCTGGAGGGGACGACGGGGATAACCTGTCCTGTACCAGCAGCGTCTCTCCTTCTCGTGGCAGGGTCCCCATCCGCGGCCATGCAGAGTGTGAGTACTTGCGTGTCAGTGCTGTGGCAAGTTCGAGCCGCTCAAATCAGCGGCCGTATCTCTGCAGCGAGCCCTGAGATCACCTGGCACAGGTGATGGAGAAAGGACCTTCTCTGTGCAGGGCACTCACAGCTTCTCCTCTTCCCTCAGCATGGGGTTGTCTTTCCTCAGCCTTGCACATATTCTCTTGGTTACCTCAGTACTTGGTTTCCTGACACCTCAGTGCCAGCTCTCAAAGAGATAAACCTGCAGGAAGGGGAGGTGATGTGGTCGCTGGTGTGTGTGTGCGTGAACTGGGGCTGTGGGCTTCTTACTCCTTCTAGAACCATCCCAGAACTCATTTTGCTTTTCTAACCCCACATACTTATATGCTAATCCTCTATATGTGTGTGTATATATATATAACCTGAAGCAGATGCTGCCATTTCACTGTGAAATATTCTTGCATGACACAAATAAGTGTTCTGGTTCCAATGCTGCTGCTGCTGTTGTCTTCCGTATTCTTCTATTACTTTTCCATTAAATCCCATTAAATTTTGCAGTCCTCCTGCTGTCCCTCTTGTCTGGGATGGCAGTGGCACCCATCCCTTCCCCTCTTCCCCTGTGCACGTTCCCTCCCGGCTGTCAGAGCCTCGGAGCTCTCAAGATGACATGGGGCTGCCAGAACCCCTTCCCAGTGCTCCCAGTCTGCCCGTCCATCCAGTGCCGAAGGGAGGGCTTCAGATGGGGGTGGCAGAGCTGGGGAGGGTCTCACCTCAGTTCTGTTTGGTTTATTCTTCCCAAGCTGGGCAAACCCGATTTTTTTTGAGTTTTCTGCCAGAAATCTGCCCCCTCCTCTGCTCAGCCAAAGGGTTTTGGGGCTGTTTTCCCTTCTTGGGGCAAATAAAAGTGATGCCCTGAGCCCCGGCAGGACACAGCAGCCCTGCAGCCTGTGGAGATCTTGCTGAGCCTGTCAGGAACAAAGCAGCTCAGGAAATAGTGAATAAGTGGTTAATTAGCCGAATGAATTGCTCCTAACTGGGGGGCAGGAGAAGTGAGGCCTCAGGGCTTCTTACTGAGCTAATGCCACCCCACGAAGACATGGCTTTTTTTGTCTATATTTAGATAGATCTGGTATTTCATGGATTGATTCTCGAGATTTTGTGCCTCTTTCAGTGATATTTTATCAATTCTCTTCTCTTAGGGATCAAGATCAACATCTTGATCTTTTATTTTCACCGGTTTTGGGGTTGAGAAGGGGTTTTTCTCTCTCAGTATCTTGTGCTGCAACTCCTTGTGCTTTCCCTTGGTTTTCCTTCCCCTGCAGACAAAGCCCAGCCCCGGCTCCTCGGTGCTCCTCCCCAGGGCGTCAGGGCGAGTCCCCCCCGCAGCTGTGGGGCTGTGACAGGGCAGGGAGCTTGGGCCCCACGGCCAGTTTCCCCCAGCCTGGGCCAGTGTGGTGGTCAGCAGGGCTTTGGCTTTGTGTCCCCAGCCCCTGTGCCTCCAGCCCAACTCTGCCAGGACATGGAGGACCAGGATGGCTCCACGGTCTGAGCCCAACGGGGCAAGCAGGGACTGCAGAAAGCTCCCCCGTGCCCCTGGGGTACAGGGACTGGGGTCGTGTTTGCTGGGCCTCCCAAATTAGGGGAGAGAGGAACTCAAGGCGGGTGGTGATAGGGCAGGACAGTGTCACTCTTCGGGTCCCCAAGAGCTGCTCAGGGTGAGAAAACTGAGGCACAGATTGAGGGAGGAGGAGTTCGAGGGGCTTTTCTCGAGGCTCTGGTTGGCTGCTGTCCCACCCCCCCCCCCCCCCCCCCCAAAGGAAGGAGCAGACAGATTTTTGGGGACACTCAGCTCCTTCTGCCCCTGTGCAAAGGGGTCTGCAGGGACTTGGGGGCTCTCACCTGGGTGCTTTTCCCCAGGATACCCTGCCTTGGGCTCTAGGATTGAGGGCTGATGAGTGCTCTTGAGCCCACCTTTTTTCTGTCCCCCTTCCTTCAACTCAGGATCTGGCATACCAGAGCCTCAGGGGGTCCTCACTGCAGCCTCCCTGCTGTCTCCTTGGAGCCCTGACAGCTACCCTGGTGCTGTCCTTCGGGCTGGGCAGGGAGTTGCCCCCACAGGCTTTTTGGGGGGATGATGCCCCTTCCCACCCCATCCCTTATGTCCCTGATGGGGCTTGGCATCCCCCTCTGCAGTGTCCGGGTGAGTGGCAGAGAGAGGACAGCCTGCTTGTCCCAGCCTGAATGCCATCTCCAGGAGCTGCAGAAGATTCTGTGCCCTCTGCCAGGTCCCCCCCCCCACCTCCACCCCTCCCCTCCCCCGCGGTCCCCTCAAGGCAAGGACAGGGTCTGACAGCCTGGGGAGAGCTCAGGGCCACTTGGAGCCCAGATAAAATGGGGGCAGGACAGATGCTCAGGGGGATGTGGGAGCTGGTGTTGCTGGCACTGCACGACAACCACCTGCACAAATGAATAAGGCAGTTTCCTGGCTCTGCTCTCTGGTGTGTTCAAGCACGTTATGAACAGGGAGCAAAAATCCCTGACACCCTCCCATGCACCCCTTGTACCCCACCCCTTGCCATGGGTGCTGTGAGCTTTCTTCACCCACCACCAATGTGGGGTTTGTCCCTAAGCTGCTTCCAGGGCTCCTGCAGCAGCACCTTTAGGGGGTCAGGATTAGGGGGGCCCTGAGACCCCTCAATGCAGCCCCAGTTGAGCAAAGCTGCCCTGAGCACACACAGGTGTGCCCCCCGCCCTGCTGCAGGGACAGACCCCTGGCCCCAGCACCACCTTTGCCCTCCCTGGCTCTGCCCCTCCTGCCCCTTCCTCTGCACTGGGAAGAGAGGAGGGAAGAAATCTGCATTACCCTCCTGCTTCTGAGCCCAGAAAGTTTTGGAGATGAAGCTTTTGCTCAGCACCCACAGCTGGGGCTGGTTTGGGTTGATTTTATTTAAACTCTTGTTTTGGGAAAGAGGTGGAGCCTTTCTCTGGAGCAGAGGCCTTGCCCAGTGGTGTGTGGGCAAGGCTGGTGGGTTTCATCTCCCCTGACTCACCCATAGCACTCTCGGCTGGTGGGTGAGGGGGCCAGAGGGGCCCTTGGGAGGGGTTTTGTGAGCTACACTGAGAGGAATTTCCTGAAGCAGCTGCTTTGATCCAAACAGGCCTGTGAGCAAATGGGAGTCAAGACATCTGGGAGACAGGAAAGGAAGGGAAAAGCATTGAGGGAGAGAGATTTCTGTGCTCCATACCCATTTCCCACCTCTTCCTCCCCTTCCTGGTTTTCATGCATAAAGGCCCCAGAAGCAGGAGGAATTTCGGGGTTGGGGACAGTAACAAAACACTGCATCAATTAAACCTTATTCAAAATTCAAGCATTGGAACAGGAAAGACATCTTTTTGACTTTTCCCTTTGCAAGCACAGACAGAGGATTCTCATGTGGAAAATAGTTACTGGGCAAGTCCCAGGGGCAGGGGCTGATAATAATTTTATTTACAGTGGTGATGGCAAGAACACTTGCTGGGCATTGACTGGGGGGGTTTATATAGTTTCATTAAGTAGAGAAACACTTTGCAGTTGCCAGTGACTTGAAGCAGCATTCAAAGCTATTTCTAGCCTGTGTCAGTTGATCCTTGTTCTGTTGGTTTTTTTTTCTTATAAATACTTGACAAATCGCTCCTATGGGACCAGCTTTACTTCCCTTAAGAGAGCTGTGACTGCCTGGGAGGCTTGGAAGGATTATGAGCTTTTTGTGTTTTTCTTTTTAGGAGTATGGGAGCATCCTGGCAAAACCCTGGGACAGAGCAGGACCTGTCTGATCCCTGGGAACTCACGGCATTGTCCGAGATCAGCTTGTGGCAGGAGAAGCTGAGGGTGCCTCTGTCCCCTCTGCAGCCCCAGGTGTGGCAGAAGGCCCACAAGGGCCAGGTCCAGAGGCACCATCCCCAGTCCTGGGGGCTCTGCGAACTGCCCTGCACATGGTGGGGAGATGGGGGGTGGGCTCAGGTGGGTCTGAACAGCTGTCCAGCACCTTGTGGGATGACCCAGGAGGTCAGGAGTGGCGACTGGGGCTGAAAACACTTGACAGTTGTGCAAGTCCTTAAGACAACATTTTTCCAGGTGTGGTGGTGCATCCCACCCCTTAGGCCTCACTGTGATCTGAGGAATGCTCATTAGGCCTCGACCTTGACAAACAGCCCCTGGGCTGAGCTGCTCTTGAGCTCATCAGAAACACTCTCTGCTCACAGGAACTGGTGGTGTCTAAGGAGCTCCTGTTTTTTTAACCAACAGCCTTGGAAACTTACTTGTCTGGAGAACAACCCAAGTGGAGTCCTGTTTTTGTTGTCCAACTTTCAGAGAAAGGCACTGTTCCCCCCCAGCCAACGGAAAAGGAGGGAGAGAAAAAAGAAGGCAAAACCTGAAGTAGTAAGCTTCTTACATTATACAAAAGAAAGACAATTAAAAATGGAATATGATATAATACATATATATACAAATGTTAGAAAAAGAAAATCAGACTAACAACAATAAGTACCAGTCACCCAACCAAATAATACAGATTCCAACCACCCAAAAACTCTTCCAGAGAAACCTCCCAGCAAGAGAGGAGAAAATTAACAAGAAAATGTTCACCTCCCTAGATAAAATGAGTGTGGCGGGTGGCAAGGCCTAATCTCGGCAGGGCAGGGCAGTGCATCCTCACCCTTCTGAGGCAAAACCCAAAAGAGACAGAAGCTCCTCCTCTCTCTTTTTATACCTCTTGACACTTCTTGATGATGTCAGGTGATATGAAATACCTCTTTGGTTGTTTAAGTCAGGTGATGCTTTTCTCTTCTGAGCTATGTCACATCCTTTGGGCCTGCTAAATTTAGGCTGAACTGAGGCCTAAAGCCAAAACTGCCACAGTCACTGACCTGAACTGGGGCCAGGATGAAGAATTCCTATGCCTAAATCCCCCTCTAAGTGGGCCCTGTAACCAGTGGTCCTGAGTGAGACCCTTTGAGCTTTTTACAAGGTTTTTATGTCTGATGACTTCTAGAGGTGGACTTGGGCAGGAGGAATTCCCAACCCAATGCAATCACACCTTTTTTTCTGCCCCAAACCAGGACTTCTCAAACCTTGGCTGGATGAAGGAGGAGGCTGCAGGGAAGAGAAAGACATCCCAGGACTCCTAGGCAGGTGAGAAGGAAGTCAGTGCCCATTTGCCCCTCTCTTGTGCTGCATCTTCCAGCCCAGCATCGCCTCCGGCTGCAGGACAACCCCGCTGCCAACGCCATCCTGCCTGGGACAGGTTTGGGAGGATCTCCTTGCCCTTCCCAGAGGCAAATCCCCTCCCTGTCCTTCTTCCTTCCTTTCCTTCCTTCTTTCCTCTTATTCCTTTTTCTTTCTTCCTTCTGCTTCCTTCCTCTCCTTCTTCATTATTCTTCTCTCTTTGTCTTCCTTCCTCTCTTTCCTTTTCCTTACTCCTTCTTCCCCTTCTTCCTTCACCGTGTTCCTTCTCCTTCCCTCTGCTTCCCTCTCTTTCCTCTCCTTGTTCTCTTTTTCTTCTTATACCCTACCCTCTTTTATTTTCCTTGTTCCTTCCTTTCCTTCTCCCTCTCTGTTCTCCTTCTTCCTTCCTTCCTCTCCTTGTTCCTTCCTTTCCCTGTTTGGTTTTCCTTTTTTTTCCTTCCCTCTTGGTGTTTCTTTTCTGTGTTCCTTTTTGTTCTTGTTCCTTCATATCTTTCTTCCCTCTCTACCCTTCTTCCTCTTGTCATTCCTTCCTCTTGTTCCTTTTCCTTCTTTTTCATCTTTCCTTGTTCCTTTTCCTCATGCCTTTCTCTCCTTCCTCCTTATCCCATTTCCTTCTTGTTCTTTTCTCTCCTTGTCCTACTTGCCCTAGGGCCCAAGCTGAGGATGGAGAGCACAGAGGACAAATCCCCCTGGCAGAACCTCATGGCAGAGGCCATTTTGAACAGCTCCACGGTGCAGGAAGTCACCAGGGAGGAAAAGCCGTGGAGATCCTGCCCAGGGAAGGGCTCCAAACCCAGCCCTCAGTGCTCCAAGGAGGAAAAGCCCGCCCTGAGCCAGGAAGGTGGCCAGAGCTCTGACCTGGTGGTCTCTGAGCAGCTTAACCCTGGGAAGAAGCCCTACAAGTGCTTGGAATGTGGGAAGAGCTTCAGCCGGAGCTCCACCCTCCTCACCCACTGTCACATTCACACTGGGGAAAGGCCCTACACATGCTTGGAATGCAGAAAGAGCTTCAGTCACAGGTCCAGCCTGATCCGCCACCAAAACACCCACACTGGTGAACGGCCCTACAAATGCTTGGAATGTGGGAAGAGCTTCAGCCGGAGCTCCCACCTGACCTGGCACCAGAATATTCATACAGGGGAACGGCCCTACAAGTGCTTGGAATGTGAGAAGAGCTTCAGCCGGAGCTCCAACCTGATCTGCCACCAGCGTGTCCACACTGGGGAACGGCCCTACAAGTGCTTGGAATGTGGGAAGAGCTTCAGCGACAGGTCCACTCTCATCACCCACAAGCGGGTGCACAGTGGGGAACGGCCTTACAAGTGCTTGGAATGTGGGAAGAGCTTCATCTGCATCTCCGACTTGATCTTCCACCAGAAGAGCCACACTGGAGAACAGCCCTACAAGTGCTTGGACTGTGGGAAGAGTTTTCGGAGCAGTTCAAGACTCCTCAGGCATCAGCGCACACACACGGGGGAGCGGCCCTTCCACTGCACTGACTGTGGGAAGAGCTTCAACCTGAACTCCACCCTCATCAGACACCGTCGCATCCACACTGGGGAGAGGCCCTACATGTGTGGGCAATGTGGGAAGAGCTTTTCCACAAGCTCTGCCCTGACCAAACATCAAAGGACCCACCAGTAAGAGAAGCCCTACGAGTGCCCTGACTGCTGGAAGAGCTTTGTCCACTGCTTCAACCCCATCACCCATCAGAGGACCCATGGTGCATGAGTCACAGTGAGCCATGTTGGATGATCCATAGTGACCGTGTGGAGTAAAGACCTGGTGACTCACGTTCCTGGTGATCCCCATGAGGAAGACACCTTATTGATGGCCTCTTTATTCTCCTGGTTCCCTGTAGACACCTGGATGAACTCAGCAGGAGGAATATCTATCAGGACACAGACCAACTTGGAAATTCGTTGAGAAGAGAGAATTTGTTGTTTTTAGACCCGTGGCAGGACATCAACCCCCGGAATGTCCAAGAAAACAATGCTCTGTTTGCAAATGTATCAGTGGGGAGCTGAGAGGGTCTCCTGGTTGGAACCAGTCTGGCTTCAACTGCAAATTAACATCCTGATGGTGAGGCAGCCGCTGGAGCCAAATAACTGTCAGTCAATTCCTTTATACTATAACAGTTTGTCTGACACAAACTGGATCAATTGATTGAGAAAAATCTCAGTTTTAAAGAATTTTTAGAGAGATGAGTTTAAATAGCAAAGCAAAAAGGTTTAATGGCCAAGCTGCATGTGCAGGGTGTCTTGCCACAGTGTTGCCACCAGGGAGCACACCGAGGAGAGGGGGTTGCTACAATTTATACCCTTCGCGCCACACCCCCTTCCCTCCCCTCCGGGAGCTGAACCCTCCTTTGTCCAGTTTTGGTGTCTCGCCTGCTGATTTGTTACTACTCGGTGACTTCATTTCTCCTTTTTTGGGCAATTTCTTGCTGCGCCATCGATGCTGATTAGTGCAACCAGCTGTCCTATCAGTCCCTACCACCAGCTGCAGGCCCTGACAACAGCCCCCAGCTGGGACTGTTGCCTCACAGCCTTCCTGCCAATTTCGCCTTTCTAACCTACATATGGAAAATCACCCTCCTGAAAGTCCAGCCCCATTTCTCATAAACAATTAACACGGAACTTTTAATTAACCTTAGCAATGATCAACCGAAACTTCTTACTTTATACTTCCCACAGCGAACCCTCTCTCCTCACTTCTCACAGATTGATGTCTGCATTTTCACTAGTTTTTATTAGAAACACTAGATTTTGTGAAGCACCTTCCAGACAAAAATCAGAGCAAAATCAGACAAGCGCTTGCAAGTTCTTTGTGAAATGTGGTGTTAGGAGAAACGTTGAATTGTTTTATCTTGCTAAATGGGCACAGCTAAAGGCAAACAATAGCAAACCACTAAATTGCTGAACATATGCTTCATTTCAGGAGGATTAGCAGAATGTAATTTTGTGCTAGGTGACTTTGACTAAGTTGGATTTGTCATTACTTTGGTCTTTCAGTACCAGCTACACATGCTGCTTACAAAACTCACTTTAGTTCTTAGCATAGTGCATAATGGTGAAGGTGGAGACTAGATTCTTTGGGGCAAGGTTAATATTTCTATCTTTTGTGGAGGAATAGGTAGCTGCAGAAGAATCAAGAATGAGCAATTCTGATCTATATGAAATCCTGTGAGACTGAAGGCAGCTAAGAATAAACAAAGTCCTTAAACAACACTCCATCCTTTGTTAATCTTATCAGTTTTAAAGATTTTGTTCACTGCTGGGAGCACTCCTCCCGGGGAGCTGAGGTAGGTGTTTCCCTCAACTCATCAAGGCTTAGCAGCCCATTACTCCACACCGCCATTCATTGCCATGCCGCTCCCATACTCGCCGTTGTCGGCACACTGGATGTTAGGGTGGGAGTGTGTCTGCCATCGGCTGCCTCCTGCCCAGCCGCTTGTCCGCCGCACTGTGCAGGCACTGTGCCTGGCCCTCCCCTTTGCATGAGTGCTGTGACAGCTGCTTCTACTGCTGCCCCCGTTGGATGCCGCTGTGCTCCCCCCTGGAGCCCAAACCTTATGAAACATTTGGCTTCTTTCCTTATTGGCCCTGCTGATCCACATGTTCGGCTCTATCTTGGACTCGGCTGACCTGCGGGGGTTGGTGGCTGCCAGCGCTGTGGGAGCGCAGCAGTGTGCCTGCACCACACCAGGCCCAGCCTTCTCCTGGCAGAACGGCTCCACTTCTATGGATGCACATTTGAACTTTAATTATACCTATCACTCTGCTAGGAAGGGACAGAATGTTAATGCAACAAACCAATTTATAGAAATGCTACTGCTTGGTGTAATTATACTTCTCAAAAAAAATTCTAGGTATTTTGATGTACCTTTGGCACTTCCTACAGAAATGTTTTTAATTTGTGCAGACAAAACCTGGAGTGGTCTGCCCTCAAAGCTCAAGGGTGATCCCTGTATTTTGGGAAGACTGACCTTGTTAACTCCTAATTTGACCATGATTCATCAGAAATTACAGCATAAACGTTTTGCTCATGCCTGTTGTAGTTTGGAATTATTATGTAAATTCTCTCTCCTGCCACTAACTGCCCATGCCAGTAGTTAACAAAAAAAGTAGTTGACTGTTGATTACTTGGGTGGGGACAGGTTGGTCTCTTTTGTTCTTGGGGACTACACACAGCTGGGGGTGGTGTGTGTGCGGGGTTGAGTGGAAGCGGGACTCACTGCTGCTGCCTGGCCCGGACGTCTTTTTTGTTTTGGGCGCTTGCTGGCACTACCTGCCCTGGGACTGCTTTTGGCCGCTCGCTGCCACTGCCTGCCCCAGGACTGCTTTTGACCGCTCGTGTTTTTCTGCTTCTTGGACAAGGAACACAGGGGGAAGAGACAGAGTCCATCTGAAAGCTCACCACTCGTCTGTCTTGCTGGAGAGGGACTGGAAACTCACTCTGCAGCCAGCCGGGCTGTGACATTGACACTAAGTATAACTTTCCTCCCGGAGGAAAACCTGCTGGGTTTTTTTTGTTGTTTTTTTTCTTGTGGTGTTGGGGAAGCGGTTTGCACTAGCCTGTTTACATATATATACATATATATATACACACATATATATATATATATCAGTTAAGAACAGTTATCCTTCTTGTATTAAAATTACTTTTCTTAAATTTGATAAAGAGTGGCGTGATTATTGTGGAGGAGGCCCCCTCCCCCGCTTGTGGGTAAACATTTCGGTTTTTCCTCTCAAACCAAGACAATGCCTTTAAGGAGGATTGTGACAACAATGTAGATCTTTGGAATTGGGAAAAAACCATTGCAGTATCTGTTCTTGTTTCTTGGGGAGTGTTGGGATTTCATATGCTGTTTGACCTAAAGGGCAAAGCTGTGTGGCTATAATACTGAACTTGCCTTTGTGATTTAGTGTGATGTAGCTTTAAGAAACTAACAGCTGAGATCAGAAGGGGATGTGGCCGACAGCTGTAGCAAATGCGCATAATTAGCCAATTACCTCGAAGCATTGTTTGAGTAAACAACATCATTAGCCAATAATTAGTGACTAAAAGTGGCAGAGCCTGCGGATGAATATGGTTCCAAAGTGTATGTAAGTTTTGCGTGCGCAATAATAAAGGTCTGTCTCAGTTCATATTGAACCATCTGATACTTTCCAAAAACCTGTCTCCCACATAGTGGCGCCCAAACAAGGACCGCCTGTCCTGCAGAATCCGGCAAATCCGGACGTGCGTGACCATCCCGCAAAATCCAGTTACCTGGACATGCAGGGCCACCGACCCACAGAATCCAGCGAGTCTGGACATGTGAGTGCCCTTGAAAGAGTCTGGATGACAAGGTCGTTGAACGCCAAAGGGACTCGTCGACACCCCCGGGAGTGGTAAGCTGCACAGCTCTCTTCGTGTAAAATGGAGAAGGAAGCAGCCCAACAATTATTTTTAGAATTCCTCGCCATGCAGGGAGCTGCTGGGTCCACGAAAAAACTGTTGCTTCTGCTTGCGTGGGCTAAAAAGGCAGGACTCTTTAAATTGCCCTCACAACTCTGAAGTTTCAGAGTGGCAAGAATTAGGCGATAAACTCAGGGAAAAAGTGATAGATGAAGGCAAAGAACCGAAGGTATTAGGGCCAGCCTGGCGAGAAATTATTACCCACCTTAAACCATGCCAGGCAGAAAAGAAAGTAGCAATGGCTGCTCAGCATATGTTCGATGAAGACTGCCGTGGACAATCTAGGCTTTTGGAGACAGTCCCTGTGGCTGCTGGAGCAGAAGTGCCTGTTGTCCAGAATGCCGACGAGGTGGAGGAGGCCGCTGGCGCTGCCAATACTACCTATTCCACTGCATCAACTGCAGAAGCAGGGGAACCTAGCTGTCATCCGAAGACACCGAAGAGGACCCCGCTGCCGCGTAGCAGTTCCAGCGACTCTGACTCTGATGGCGACATCGACCGCAAGAACCGAGATCGGGGCTCCCAGGTTCCCTCCACTCTGCGCTATCGCCCACCGCCGTAGGCACACCCGCTGCCGCCCAATGCCGACATTACTGATAACATGGAGACTCTTAACTTGGGGAAAGACGTGATTGTTGAATCGGGTGGGGAGTTGTTGTTGCATCCTAAAAATGGGGGGAACTGGTCAGGTATAATACAAGATGCCTTGTTGGAGGGCGACTGGGCGGTGGTAGGGGTGTTGGAATCTCATTATGGGTTTCCCGTATTGCAGGTAAACAACGCGCAGGGTCTGGTGGTGGGAACTCACAAACCGTTTGACTGGAAGCTGTTACAGCAGCTGTGGTCTACTGTGTCACAATACCAGCTGCATAGTGAACCAGTAAAACAAATGCTGGGATATGTCTTTAGTGCAGAGCTATTATGCCCAAATGACTGCATAGCCTTGGCAAAATTGCTGTGCACACCATCTCAATGTGTGCAGTGAGAAAAGTTATGGGAAGAGGACTGTAGAAAGGTTGTTAATACCCTGAGACCAGCGGGGGATGTGTTACATGGGATACAGCTTGATATGCTAATGGGGCGGGGCCCTTACATGGCGACTCCCAGGCAGCTCCAGTTCCCTGCTGATTTCCATAGAGCATCTGCGGAGACTGCCCATAAGGCGTTGTTACGCATTCCAACGGATAAAAAAGGGCCGAACTGGGCAAACGTGCATCAAAGTGATCGGAAGACTTATGAGAATTTTATCAATCACTTAGTAGGAGCATTGGAGGCTGTTGGCGATTTTCAGGGAGATATGAGGGAGAATTTGTTAAAAACCTTAGCTTTTGAAAAGGCAAACGGCAAAACCAGATTGCTTTTAAGCACACTGCCCAAAGAAGCCTCATTAGCAGACATGTTAGAGTGGATCTCTAGAGCCCAGGCACAACAACAAAATGTATTTTTAGCTGAGGCTGTGGGGGCTGCTGTGAAAGAGCAGAACAAACCTATTGCTGACATTCTTCAACAGCTCCCTACGCTCATCGCAGCTGTAGCACAGCCACATACCAGAAGGGGGGATGGGCGTAACAGCGGCAAACTGCCTTGTTTTTGCTGTGGCAAGCCAGGGCATGTTCGTAAACAGTGCCGAGCTGGGCCAGCGTGGTGTACCTCATGTCAAAATAGTAGTCATGCTAGCGAAGCATGTAGAAGGTCGGGAAACGGAAAGGTGAGCACGAATGGGAGTCATGCGAGGACAATAGTAACTCCCAACATTATGAATGGGGCTCTCCTGCCACTGCCGGGAGCCTTGGGATATACCTGGCAACAACAGTAGATGTTGTCTTGATTGATACATCCCCACAAATGATCCCTACTGGATGACGGAAACCAAAAGATTCCCTTGGAGTGTTATTGTTGGGTTGGTGGTTGGCAGGACTTAAAGGGTTAGTGGTGCTACTAGGCTTGATCAATGCTGATTACACCGGGGAAGTTAAAATAGTAGCACACAGTCTACAACTCCCTATGGTTATCCCAGTGGGAAGCCGCATAGCCCAGGTTGTGGTTTTGGTTCTTCAGGTCCAGTGGCGTGTTTGTCGCTACAGCTAAAATCTCAACCCACTTTAACAGTCACTCATATAACGGAGAGCGATACCCTATTCAGTTGCTGTTAGGCACAGGGGCGGATGTCACTGTGCTTAGCCAAACTTTGTGGCCGCTGCATTGGTTGTTAAAGGTAGCTGCTGAAGGGATTACTGGCCTCGGGGGCATGGCCGCTGCAAGAATGTCCCTTAGCCCTATACAGATTATTACTGAAGAATCAGTGGCTTCTGTTATTGTCTATGTCTGTCCCCTCCCCCCCAGACTTACAGGCCTCCTTGGCAGAGATGCTATGTGTTATGGGTTTAACCAAGCAGGCCAAGAAGTTAGGCTTTAAAGTTCAAAGCAGGCCTGAAATTGTCAGCTGACTTCTTCTAGCCAATAATATTGTATTCCATACCATACTACATCATCTCAAAGGGTGTAAAATCCAGTGTGTGGGAGTGGCTTAGTCAGTTCTGCTATGGCTGAGGTACAAGCCGGACGTGATCCAGCTTTTGTCTTGGAGCAGGCCTTGCTCCTGCCCCTGCTGCCTCTGCATTTTGTTTGCATTCAGGGAAGTAGAAACATTTTTGTTGTTACTCTTTCTGTTTCTTGCTATGTGTCTCTTAGAGTACTTACAGATCTAGTGTAATAGACTTTGCTTTGTATTAATTGGGGAGTGGGAAGTTATTCCTTGTTATATATATGTAACTTGTGTAAGTGTGTGTCATATTGTAGTTTCCTCTTAATTTTCTCTTTTCTGTATAAATACATGTAGTTAGTTTCAGCATAAACCTGGTTTTGAGGGTTTTTCTTTCCTCTCCCTCTTCTTTTCCCCTTAGCTTGTTGGGGGGAGGAGGAACCCTTTTCACTCTGTCCTGGACAGTTTGCATTTTGCCAGCTCAACCCAGGACACTATGGCACAAATGGGAATAACGTTATCTACCGTAGGAGCGGTTTTTTCACCATGGCCATTGGGCAGCCGCCGCCACCCCAGTCACTTGTCTGGCTGACCAATGAGGCTGTTTGGGTGGAGCAATGGCCACTAATGAAAGAGCGGCTTGAAATTGCTCATCAATTAGTAGCAGAACAAATTCAACAAGGCCATTTGAAAGAGTCTGTCAGTCTGTGGAATACCCTGATATTTGTCATCCCAAAAAAGTCGGGGAAGTGGCGCCTGCTTCATGACTTGCATGGGAGCAGTACAACCTGGTTTACTGAATCCAGGTATGTTGCCTGAAAATTGGCCACTGCTGATTATTGATCTTAAAGATTGTTTTATCACAATTCGTCTGCATCCAAGTGATACCCAAAGGTTTGCATTTACTCCGTCTTTGCTTAATAGAGCAGAACCAGCAAAAAGGTTTGAATGGATTGTCTTGCCACAAAGCATGAAGAACAGCCCCACCTTGTGTCAGCTCTATGTAGCTGCTGCGCTCGCTCCGCTAAGGCAGGCATGGCCACATATGGTAAGTTACCAGTACCTAGGCGATGTGGTCTTCTGTGTTGTAGTTTGGGATTATTATGTAAATTCTCTCCCCTGCCACTTAACTGCCCAGGCCAGCGGTTAACAAAAGAAGCAGTTAACTGTTGATTGCTGGGGTGGGGGCAGGTTTGTCTCTTTTGGTTTTTTTTTTGGATATTCTCCGGAGTCTTGGCTCGGCGGAACGGGGGAGTGGGGGCTCGAAGGAGGCAGGCTGCCCTGCTGGTTACTGCTGGGGTTTTCCTGGCTGTCTTGCCGCTGTCCACCTCGGACTACTTTTCGTGCCGTGCTGATGCTGCTACCTGCCTTGGATTTGCTGCTGGTTGCTCGTACCTTTCTGCTTCTTGGACGGGGAACACTTAAGTATAACCTTTTCTCCCGGAGAAAAAACCTGCTGGGTTTTGTTCTTGTTTTGTTTCTTTTGGTTTGTTTTTTTTTTTTTTTCCCCTCTCTTGTGGTGTTGGGGAAGTGGGTTGCACTAGTCTGTTTACATATATATATATATATATAGCAGTTATCCTTCTTGTATTAAAATTCCTTTTCTTAAATTTGATAAAGAGTGGTGTGATTATCATGGAGGAGGCCCCTCCCCTGCTTATGGGTAAAACATTTTGTTTTTTTCCCCTCAGACCGAGACATTTCTTGGCGCCCAACGTTTGAGGCTTGTAAACAAAGAAGGATAACTGCTATTTTGTGGCACCATGTGGGTCTTGAGCTTAGGGTTCATCAGGACCATCCTGTATAATATATTGGCTTTTTGTTGGTACAAATTCATGCCAAAAGGAGCGGCAGGTTTAAGTCTTATCAACAAATCAATGAGTAAAACTCAAATAGCCGCAATTATTATTGAGTTCTTACTCTGGATTTATGGTGCCATGAATTCGATGCCTTTGGATGTCATGTGGGTGGTGTTCTCCAGGCTGTTTTCCTGCCGCAACCTAAGCTGCTACCTCTGGGGATTCAGTGATAATAGTACGGACCCTTGGGAAGGAACAAAGGGGAATCTCTTCTCCCAACCCTTTGTCCATTCCCCATTCAAGTCTGTTACAACAGCTTTTGAGATGTTTAAATTCTCCCTGGATGCCAGAGATATCTTGCTCTTTAT
Organism: Pithys albifrons albifrons; assembly: GCF_047495875.1. Lineage (NCBI taxonomy): Eukaryota > Metazoa > Chordata > Aves > Passeriformes > Thamnophilidae > Pithys > Pithys albifrons. Next base: position 787,027 of record NC_092468.1, on the reverse strand, counting down.
GGTTTTTCAGCAAGAGAATAAAACCCCTGATGCCACAGTGAAAGGGGAAAAGGAAGAGAATAAAACCCCTGATGCCACAGTGAAGGGAGAAAAGGAAGAGAATAAAACCCCCGACGTTACAGTGAAGAGGGAGAAGGAAGAGGGTAAAACCCCTGACGTTACAGTGATGCAGGATGGGGCTAAAAAAAAGGGAAGAGGGTAAAACCTCTGATGTTACAGGGATGCAGGATGAGGCTAAACCAGGAGGACAGGCCAAGCCTATGGAAGTTGCCCCTATCCAGAAAAGGAAATATAAGACCAAATTAGACCATCCAGCGGACGATGAGGGGGCTGCTGCACCTCCACAGCAAGCAGACCCAGAGCCTGAGATCATCACTGAGTCATTGTCATTTGATAATCTCCGTAGTTTGCGGAAAGACATTGCTCGACACCCGAGTGAGCCCATCCTGACTTGGTTGATCCGAGTTTGGGACCTTATGGGTGAAACCTTACAACTGGATGGTGCTGAAGCCAGGTTTTTGGGGGCTCTGGCCCAGGATGTGGCTATTGAACAGGTGTTCGTGAGGGAATCAAAGCCCCTTTCACTCTGGGCACGACTTCTAACGAGTGTAAGAGAGAAGTTTGTTTATAGAGAAATCCTGCAGGAACATCATATTAGGAAGACTTGGAAGACGATGGAAGAAGGAATTTTACGTCTGAGGGAGATGGCAATGATGGACGTGCTTTTTGGAAGAGGTGGGCAAACCAATAATGACCCTGACAAGGTCAGATGCACACCACATATGTGGTGGAACCTTTCACACTCGGGGCCAGCTGAATACACCGATTTCCTGGCATCCATGTATAGGGAAGAGAACCAAGAAACAGTGGGCGCTGTAGCAAATAAGCTCCGGATATATGAAGGCATGACCCACAGCCCAATGCAGGCCCGTATTTCTGCTGTAGAGACATTGGTTGAGAGTCTCAAGACGCTGCCTGCAGAGGTAAAAGCGATCAGAGAGGAAATTAGGGAAAGTCTCCAAGTGGCACCAGTGCGAATGAGAACCTCTGAAGTCAGAGCCAGACGCCCCCCAGCCAGAGGAAGTGGACAGACCTCACGAACTGAGATGTGGTACTTCCTGGCCAAACATGGAGAAGACATGGGATGGTGAGATGGGAAACCCACCCGTGCCCTTGCAGCCCGAGTACAAGAACTGAAGGAGAATGGAAGAAGGTCAGTGAGAGTAAGTGCAGTCCCAGTTTCCCACGGGCAAGAATCTGACCCACAGGAGGGCACCTCCCAGGTGTACTCATCGAGAAAAGGTTCTGACCGCTATAACCAGGATCAGTGTTAGAGGGGCCCTGCCTCTAGCCAGGTAGAGGCACGGGACAACCGTGTCTATTGGACTGTGTGGATTCGATGGCCTGGTACATCAGACCCACAAAAGTATAAGGCTTTGGTTGATACTGGCGCTCAATGCACATTAATGCCATCAGGACATGTGGGCTCAGAAACTATTTCTATTTCTGGGGTGACAGGGGGATCTCAAGAGTTGACTGTGCTAGAAGCTGAAGTGAGCTTGACAGGGAGAGATTGGCAGAAACACCCCATTGTGACTGGTCCAGCTGCCCCATGTATCCTGGGCATTGACTACCTCAGGAATGGATATTTCAAGGACCCAAAGGGGCATAGATGGGCTTTTGGAATAGCCACTGTACAGACAGAAGGGATTGAACAATTGAACTCATTGCCAGGTCTCTCAGAAAGTCCTTCTGCTGTTGGACTGTTGAAAGTTGAGGAACAGCAAGTGCCAATTGCCACCACGACAGTGCACCGCCGGCAATACCGAACAAACCGCGATGCTGTGATCCCCACCCATAAGATGATCCGTGAACTGGAGAGCCAAGGGGTGGTCAGCAAAACCCACTCACCCTTCAACAGCCCCATCTGGCCTGTGCATAAGTCTGATGGAGAATGGAGATTGACTGTGGACTATCGTGGCTTGAATGAAGTTACCCCACCGCTGAGTGCCGCTGTGCCGGACATGCTGGAGCTCCAGTATGAACTGGAGTCCAGGGCAGCAAAGTGGTATGCCACTATTGACATTGCTAATGCGTTCTCCATTCCTCTGGCACCAGAGTGCAGGCCACAGTTTGCTTTTACCTGGAGGGGCGTGCAGTACACCTGGAACCGACTACCCCAGGGGTGGAAACACAGTCCCACCATCTGTCATGGACTGATCCAGACTGCACTGGAGAAGGGTGAGGCTCCAGAACACCTGCAAGACATTGATGACATCATTGTGTGGGGGGACACAGCAGAAGAGGTTTTTCAGAAAGGAGAGAAAATCATCCAGATCCTTTTGGGAGCTGGCTTTGCCATCAAACGGAGTAAGGTTAAGGGACCAGCCCAAGAGATCCAGTTCCTGGGAGTGAAGTGGCAGGATGGACACCGTCAGATTCCAACAGAAGTCATCAATAAGATCACAGCAATGTCTCCACCTACCAGCAAAAAGGAAACACAAGCCTTCCTGGGTGCCATAGGGTTCTGGAGGATGCATATCCCAGCATACAGTCAGATCGTAAGCCCTCTCTACTTGGTAACCCGTAAGAAGAATGATTTCCACTGGGGCCCTGAGCAGCAACAAGCCTTTGACCAGATCAAGCATGAGATTGCTCAGGCTGTAGCCCTTGGACCAGTCAGGACAGGACCAGACATACAGAACATGCTCTACTCCGCCGCCGGGAATAATGGCCTGTCTTGGAGCCTTTGGCAGAAGGTGCCTGGTGAGACTCGAGGCCGACCACTTGGATTCTGGAGCCGAGGCTACAGAGGATCTGAAGCCAACTATACCCCCACAGAGAAAGAGATCCTAGCTGCCTATGAAGGAGTTCAAGCCGCCTCAGAGGTGATTGGCACAGAAGCACAGCTGTTTCTGGCACCTCGACTACCAGTGCTGAAGTGGATGTTGTCAGGACAGGCTGCCTCTACACATCACGCCACTGATGCTACCTGGAGCAAGTGGATTGCCCTGATTACGCAGCGCGCCCGTATAGGAAAATCAAATCGCCCTGGGATCCTGGAAATCATCACGAACTGGCCTGAAGGTGAAAATTTTGGTCTAGCAGATGAAGAGGAAGAGCAGGTGACACGTGCGGAAGAAGCTCCACCATACAATCAATTGCCAAAAGAGGAAATACGCTACGCCCTCTTCACCGATGGCTCCTGTCGCATTGTAGGGACTAATCGCAAATGGAAAGCAGCTGTATGGAGTCCCACCCGACAAGTTGCAGAAGCTACTGAAGGAGAAGGTGGGTCGAGTCAGTTTGCAGAGCTTAAAGCCGTGCAGTTGGCCCTGGACATTGCTGAACGAGAGAAATGGCCAAAGCTTTACCTCAACAACCAACAGGCAGACCGAGCTGCGCAAGTGAAAGTATCGCAGACAGATCTGGACTGGCAGCACAAGGGAGAGCTGTTCTTGGCTCGATGGGCCCATGATGCCTCGGGCCATCAGGGCAGAGATGCCACTTATAAATGGGCACGAGACCGAGGGGTGGATTTAACCATGGACATTATCTCTCAGGTTATCCATGACTGCGAGACATGTGCTGCCATTAAACAGGCTAAGAGAGTGAAGCCCCTGTGGTATGGTGGACGCTGGGATAAGTATAAGTACGGGGAGGCCTGGCAGGTTGACTACATCACACTGCCACGGACCCGCCAAGGCAAGCGCTATGTGCTCACCATGGTGGAAGCAACCACAGGGTGGCTGAAGACACACCCAGTGCCTCACGCCACTGCTCGGAACACCATCCTAGGCCTGGAAAAACAAGTGCTGTGGCGACATGGCACCCCAGAACGAATTGAATCAGATAATGGAACTCATTTCAAAAACAGCTTAGTTGCTACCTGGGCGAGAGAACATGGCATTGAGTGGGTGTATCATATCCCCTACCATGCACCAGCTGCCGGGAAAGTTGAGCGGTGTAATGGACTGTTGAAAACCACTTTGAAGGCGTTGGGTGGAGGGACTTTCAAACACTGGGATCAACACTTAGCAAAGGCTACATGGCTAGTCAACACTAGAGGCTCTGTCAATCGAGCCGGTCCTGCCCAATCAGAACCCCTTCACACTGTAGATGGAGACAAAGTCCCTGTAATACACCTGAGAGGTATGCTAGGGAAAACAGTCTGGATCAACCCTGCCTCAGGCAAAGGCAAACCCATTCGTGGGGTTGTCTTTGCTCAAGGATCTGGTTCCACCTGGTGGGTGATGCAGGAAGATGGAGAGACACGATGTGTACCTCAAGGGGAACTTATCTCTGGGTAAACGACTCATATTACTGTATTTGTAAACAATTATTTGAAAGAAAATTTAAGTTTAATGTAGAGTATCGGCATGGAAGAGAATTTAGGGGTGGATAATGTTGTAGTTTGGGATTATTATGTAATTTCTCTCCCCTGCCACTTAACTGCCCAGGCCAGCGGTTAACAAAAGAAGCAGTTAACTGTTGATTGCTGGGGTGGGGGCAGGTTTGTCTCTTTTGGTTTTTTTTGGATATTCTCTGGAGTCTTGGCTCGGCGGAACAGGGGAGTGGGGGCTCGAAGGAGGCAGGCTGCCCTGCTGGTTACTGCTGGGGTTTTCCTGGCTGTCTTGCCGCTGCCCACCTCGGACTACTTTTCGTGCCGTGCTGATGCTGCTACCTGCCTTGGATTTGCTGCTGGTTGCTCGTACCTTTCTGCTTCTTGGACGGGGAACACTTAAGTATAACCTTTTCTCCCGGAGAAAAAACCTGCTGGGTTTTGTTCTTGTTTTGTTTCTTTTGGTTTGTTTTTTTTTTTTCCCCCTCTCTTGTGGTGTTGGGGAAGTGGGTTGCACTAGTCTGTTTACATATATATATATATAGCAGTTATCCTTCTTGTATTAAAATTCCTTTTCTTAAATTTGATAAAGAGTGGTGTGATTATCGTGGAGGAGGCCCCTCCCCTGCTTGTGGGTAAAACATTTTGGTTTTTTCCCCTCAAACCGAGACATTCTGTCAGCAACAATCCTTTACCTCTGAACAGACTCAGCGAATCCTTAGCACCCTCTCTGCCTTTGGACTTCAAGTAGTGCAGGAAAAGCTCCGGATTAGCCAGCCCTGGAAATACTTAGGATCAGACTCAGTAATCCACCCTCAAAACCTGACCATATCTACAAAGGTTGCCGCACTATATGATGCTCAAAAACTATTAGGGGATCTGCAATGGGTACGGCCAGTAGTAGGTTTAAGAAATGAGGACCTTGCACCTCTGTTGCCACCGCTGAAAGGCACAGATTCAACCCAGCCTGTCTGTCTGACACACAACGTGTTGCTCTCCAAAACTTTATAGACAAAATTAACAATAAGTGGACACACCGCAGAATTTTTAATTTTCCATTCTCAGTTTTTATTCTTCTCTCTGCCCTGTACATAAATGCAGTAATTGCCCAATGGCAAAAGAAAAAGGGGGGAAATCAGAAAGAGAGAGTGTGTTTGATAGAGTGGGTTTTTGGTCCTGTCATGCCAAAGAAAAGCATTGTACCACTTACTGAAAGCATGGCAAACCACATTATGAAAGCCAGAACGAGAACGGTTGCTATCTCGGGGCAGAACCAGAATATATCCATCTGCCCATGACACCAACAGAACTTGAATGGGCTTTGAGTAATTCAGAAGTGCTTCAACAAAGCTTGCTGGAATGGTCAGGTTCCATAACCACAGAATTTCCAACAGGGAAACTTGGGACCTTGTTAACCACACAAAAATGGTCCGGTATACCTTTATGCTCCAACACACCGCTGGTGGATTCTGTCACTGTGTTTTTACTGATGCACGGAAACTATCAAAGACTGCTGCAATTGTGTGGAAACAGGTAGTCAGTGGCAGAAGAAAGTGCTAAAAGGGACTGCTGAAGATACATTGCAGACACTAGAATTTACCACAGTATGTTGGGCATTTAATCACTGGATGATGAGTTCATTGAATGTAGTAACAGATTCATTGTACGTTGCAGGTGTGGCCCAGCGCATTGAGGACGCGGTGATAAGAGAAACTGGCAGGCCACGATTAGTGCGATTGTTTCAACAGCTCCAGCAAGCTATTCAACAACGCAGCTTGTATTGTGTAATTCACATACGAAGCCATCAGTGGAGCTTAGGTCTTGGACATGGTAATGCAAAGGCAGATGCACTAGTTTCTGCAGCCATAACTGTCCACTTCCACTTAACAAATTCGAATCTACCAGGATGGCGCATGATCAATTTCACCAAAATGCTAAAGGTCTGATGAGGGATTTTGAGCTCTCTCAGGCAGAGGCCTCTGGAATTGTAAAAACATGTCCTCAATGTAGTCACCATGGGCCTGGAAAAGGCATGGGAGTAAATCCATGCAGATTGAAAGCCCTAAAAATATGGCAAATGGATGTTACGCACGTACCTAGTTTTGGGAGGCTTAAGTATGTTCATGTCACAGTTGACACCTATTCACGTTTTGTATGGGCCACTGCACAAACAGGAGAAAGAGCTTTACATGTAAAACGCCACTGGACACAGTGTGTGGCTGTCATGGGAGTTCCGGAAACCATTAAAACTGATAATGGGCCTGCATATACCAGTGAAAGTATGAAAAAGTGGTTTCAGCAATGGGGGATTAAACACATAACAGGAATTCCTCACTCCCCCCTGGGACAAGCTATAGTTGAGCGAACCAACAAAACCTTAAAAGAATATTTAGCAAATTTAAAGATGAATTAGATATTCAGGAGAAGCTGAACAAAGCACTTTTTGTAATGAATCATTTATGTATCTTTGGGGATAGTGCAGAACCAGCAGCTCTGTTACACGGCAGAGCTCTGCCCGAAATACAGCCTAACTGTACTGCCAATGTTATTTATAGGGATCCTACGACAAGTGAATGGAAAGGCCCTGCTGAGGTAATATTCTTTGGGAGAGGCTATAACTGTGTATTAACACCTACAGGGGGGATGGTCCCGTGGTGTATTGGTGAGCACTCTGGACTCTGGATCACAAGGTCGTGAGTTCGAGTCTCAGTGGAGACCGTACCGGGCAGTTCAATGCCTCCCTGCCATCCGATCCCGTCAGATCTCAGATGCTCAGCAGGGTCAGCCTCGGTTAGTACTGGGTGCTGTAGACAGTCCGGAGGACTGCACTGTCACTGTCCAAGCTCGCTTGGCCATGGCAGATGGACCTCAGGACTGAAACGGTGGGGCCAGTTCTGCACACGCTGTGTCTCACCTAAAAAATCCACTGTGCAGGCTTGAAGGGCACACCCCCACCTGGAGAGAGCTCTTCCCAAATCTTTGTTCGTGAAGTTTGGCCATACATACATACATAACACCTACAGGACCGCAGTGGATCCTGGCAAGGTGGACCAAGGCAGCCACCAAGCAGCAATATAAAGAAACACAGACAATGATAATCAGTGTGGTGATGACATCACCTTCCAAGATCAAGCCGCTGGACTTTGTCAATTATGTGTCTGTTTAGGTCACATAAGTTGTCATCTGTAAGAACAATGAAACTGTGTATGCTGTTTGGAGTTCTGCTGTTATGAATGAAGTTATCACTAAGCTGCTGCCAACTCAGGATATTTGGTTTGCCTTTGCCAGTGTAACCAGACAGCAGGAGCTTTGTATTAGCTAATCTCAAGTAAGAAATCCTTTTAAAACATGTTTAAGTAGCATTCTAGATTTTAATAGCTAATCAGTGCCTTATTAACGATGCCAGCATTCTATTTGCCTTAGCAACTGGTGCGGATAGTGTTTCTCCCTTAGATTCTTAGTTTAATTCCTTAGGATTAATAAGTTAGCTTCACAATTTAGTTAAGCAAAGTCTTATTGGTATTATTGCTGTGTGTGTTTATATTATACTCTTAGGATGTGTATTTAGATGTATTAGACAAGCCATTCTGCAAACAACTAATCAAACATAGGCAGTTCAAAAGAAAAACGGGGGAAATGTTGGGATTTATATGCTGTTTGACCTAAAGGGCAAAGCTGTGTGGCTATAATACTGAACTTGCCTTTGTGATTTAGTGTGATGTAGCTTTAAGAAACTAACAGCTGAGATCATAAGGGGATGTGGCAGACAGCTGTAGCAAATGTGCATTATTAGCCAATTACCTAGAAGCATTGTTTGAGTAAACAACATCATTAGCCAATAATTAGTGACTAAGTGGCAGAGCCTGCGGATGAATATGGTTCCAAAGTGTATATAAGTTTTGCGGGCACAATAATAAAGGTCTGTCTCAGTTAGTTCATATTGAACCATCTGATACTTTCCAAAAACCCGTCTCCTCAGGGGAGCAGCTGCCAAGCCTCTGACTCAGCTTAGAAAATAAGGATGTGGGTTAAGCAAGCAGAGCAATGCTACTTCTATGACTTTGAGTGCATTGTTAACTGATGTTGATAATATAAGACATGCTATATTGCAAAACAGAGCAGCAATTGATTTTTTGTTGTTGGTCCAAGGTCACATATGTGAAGACTTTGAAGAATGTGGTGGATGAATCTATCAGATCACAGTGAGTCCATCCACAAGAGTATCCAACTTTTGAAAGGGGTAAAAGAATTGAAAGTAGATGATGGATAGGAATGGTTAAACAATCTGTTTCAAGGGTGGAGGTTGTCTGGATGGCTTTTATCTCTGGTAAAAACTGGACTATTGATTTTTGATGTTGTGATTGTTGTACTGTTAATGATACAGTGTTTAGTCAGTATTCTGCATAGGGCCCTGAAGAAGAGGCCATGGACATTTTTGTAGCACAAATACAAAAAGGAGGAATTATGGGGGTCAATGGGGTTGACAGCAGGACAGCTGACCCCCTGACTCTTGAATTAATCAATCTTGAGTATTCTAAAGTCTACCCTTGAAACAGAGAAAGACATGCAGGCAAAGCAACAGATAAGTAAGTTAGAAGATGTATCCGAGTAGGACAGGATGTGTAGCACTAGCAGTATGTGCAGACCTTGTAGCCTTCTGATATGTTTGTATCTATGTCAGGGAGAACTGAATAAACAATTGTGAATAGGCCTAATGTTGTATTAAAGATATAAAGAGAAAGATGTAACCAAGAAGGCTTACTCTCCTGGAACAAAGATTTGCTGCTGGCTGTAAATGCTACTGGTACCTTGGCTCTCCTTTTGCTTTCTTAGCCGTCATGACACTCACTACCTGGGATCTAAGATTCTTATGATGTGCCTTTCCTGGCCCTCCAAAAGTAACAACCTTTTTGTGTCCCAGCACATTTTGTCTGGGAAAAATCTTCATCCATTTCAATTTTCGGCAGAGAACTGGGAAGAAAATGGCTATTTGGGCCATGAGCTTCTCCTAAGGAACGATTGTGATTTTTCACAGGAGAGAAAGCAGGGATTTTAGGTGCCAATGGTGTTTCTGATCTGGCCCTCAAGAAGCGACATGCCTTATGTGTCCTGGCATCTTTCTCTGGAAGGATTCTTAATCTGTTTTACTTCTCAGCAGAGATATGAGGGTTAAATCACAGTTTGGCAGATGAGCTTCTCCTAAGAAATGATTGTGCTTTTCACCACGAGAGAAAGCTGCAGGCCTGGAATCTCAGATGAATATAATGTGCCTTCCCTGGCCCTCAACAAGCAACAAACGTTTTCTGTCCTGGCACATTTTGTCTGAGAGGAACCTTCATATGTTTCATTTCTCAGTAGACAACTGGGAGGAAAATCACAAGATTAGCTTCTCCTAAGGGGCAATTGTTCTTTTTGCCAAGAGACAAAGCTGCAGGCCTGGAATCTCAGGTGCCAATAATGTGCATTCCATAGCCCTCCACAAACAGCAAGCTTTTTTTGTCATGGCATATTTAGTTTAGGAACAATCTTCATCCATTTCACTTCTCAGCAGAGAACTGGGAGAAAAATCAAAATTTGAGAGGTTAGCTTCTGCTAGGAAACGATTGTGTTTTTCGGAAAGAGAGAAAGCTGTAGGCCTGGAATATCACATTAATGTGATGTGTGTTACCTTAACCTTCACAAGTAAAAAGATTTTTTTGTTGTGGCACATTTAGTCTGTGAGAAATCTTCATCTGTTTCAGTTTTCAGCAGATAACTAGGCAGAAAAATCACAATTTCAGAGATGAGATTCTGCTAAGGAACGATTCTGCTATTCAAGAAGAGACAAAGCTGCAGGTCTGGGATCTTGGATGCATATGCTTTGTCTTCACTCACGCTCCAAGAGCAAGAAGATTTTTGTGTCCTCATACCTTTTCTCTGGAAGAAACTTCATCTGTTTCACTATTCGGCAGAGAAAGCAGCCTCTAAACCCCAGTTTGGGAGGTAAGCCTCTCCTAATAAACGATTATGCTTTTCACCCACAGAGAAAGCTACAAGCCTGGGATCTCAGATGCATATCCTTTTTCTTCACTCACTGGCCAAGAGGAAGAAACTTTTGTATCATCATAGTTTTTGTCTGACAGGAAACCTTATCTGATGCACTTCTTAGCAGAGAACGGATCTTCTAAACTCCAATCTGGGAGATAAGATTCTTCTAATAAATGATTGTTTTTTAACCCAGAGGGAAAGCTCCAGGGCTGGGATCTCAGATGCATATGTTTTTGTCTTCACTCACTCTCCAAGAGAAAGGAGATTTTTGTGTCTTCCTACATTTTATCTGGCAGGAATCTTCACCTGATTCACTTCTAAGCAGAGAATGCAGCTTCAAAACTACAATTTTAGACATAAGCTTCTCCTAAATAATGATTATGCTTTTCACCGAAAGAAAGCTGCAGGCCTATGAGCTCAGATACATATGCTTTGTCTTCACTCACACTCCATGAGCAAGAGGCATTTTGTGTTCTCATACCTTTTGTCTGGCAGTAATATTCATGTGTTTCACTTCTTGGCAGAGAACACAGCTTCTAAACTCCAATTTGGAGATAAACTTTTCACCCACAGAGAAAGGTGCAAGCCTGGGATCTCAGATGCATATTCTTTGTCTAAAGTAAACTAAAAATAAACGGCGGAGGAACTGGACTCCACACAATCTATGAGATTCATAGTGAAGACATTTTATTACACATAGCACACAGTTTATATAGGGTTAGGACTACAGCTTATTGGCTAAAAGAGTTACTTCAATTGGTTAGATACTTCAATTGGTTAAAAGCTATCTTTCACAAGTCCCATGTTTATATTATTTCATCCTGGCTATTTTCATGCACCTGCAGAGTCCTGTGAATTCTTACTATGTGAATTCTTGGGGAGTAAACCTTCCTCCCTATCAGCCAGCAGCAGCTGAGCTCTTTGCTGCTTCTGGCTGATAGCTCAGTCTCACAGGGTTTTCTATAGATCTGAATTGCTCACTTTTGATTTTACTGTAACAACATTTGTCTTCACTCACTCTCCAAGAGCAAGAAGTTTTTGTGTCCTCATACCTTTTCTCTGGAAGAACCCCAGTCTGTTTCACTTCTGTGCAGAGAACGCAGACTCTAAACTTCAATTTGGGAGACAAGTTTCTCTGAAAAGACGATTATGCTTTTCAGTACGAGAGAAAACTGCAGGCCTGAGATCTCAGATGCATATGCTTTGTCTTCACTCACTTTCCAGGAGCAAGAAGTTTTTGTGTCATCATACCTTTTTGCTGTCAAAAATCCTCATCTGATTCACTTCTCAGGAGAGATCACAGCCTCTAAACTACAATTTAGGAGATAATCTTTTCACCCAGAGAGAAGGTAGCAAGCAGGCCTGGAATCTCAGATGCATATGCTTTGTCTTCACTCACTCTCCAAGAGCAAAAAACTTTTTGTGTCCTGACATCTTTTCTCTGCAAGAAACTTCATCTGTTTCTCTTCTTCACAGAGAACACAGACACTAACCACCAATTTTGCGGATAAGATTCTCCTAATAAACAATTATGCTTTTCATCCAGAGACAAAGCTACAGGTCTGGGATCTCAGATGCATATGCTTTTATCTTCACTTATTCTCCAAGAGCAAGAAGATATTTGTGTCCTCATACCTTTTCTCTGGAAGAAAGTTCCTCTGTTTCACTTCTCGACAGAGAACACAGCCTCTCAATTACAGTTTTGGAGATAAGCTTCTCCTAAAAAACGATTATGCTTTTCTCCCAAAGAGAAAGCTGCAGGCCTAGGAGCTCAGATACAAATGCTTTGTCTTCACTCACACTCCAAGAGCAAGAAGTGTTTGTATCCTCATACCTTTTCTCTGGAAGGAATCTTCATCTTTTTGCATTCTTGGCAGAGAACACAGCTTCTAAACCCCAATTTGGAGATAAGCTTTTCACCCAAAGAGAAAGCTGCAGGCTGGGGATATCAGATGCATATACTTTGTCCTCACTCACTCTCCAAGAGGAAGAAGGTTTTTGTGTCCTTACACCTTTTCTCTAATAGAAACTTCATCTGCTTCAGTTCTTGGCAGAGAACTAAGCCTCTAAACTCCAATTTGAGAGATAAGCTTCTCCTAAAAAATGATTATGATTTTCTCCCAGAGAGAAAGCTGCAGGCCTAGGATCTAAGATGCATATGCTTTGTCTTTACTCACTCTCCAAGAGCAAGAAGCTTTCTGGGTCCTCATACCTTTTCTATAGCAGGAATCTTTATCTGATTCACTTCTATGCAGAGATCACAGCCTCTAAACTACAATTTCCGAGATAAGCTTTTTGCCCAGAGAAAAAGCAGCAAGCAGGCCTGGGATCTCAGATATAGAAAAAGTTGATAGAGCCCTGGAGTTCCGGCGCCGAAGTCAGAGATTTCTCCTCACAGAGGTAATCATCAATACTCAGTTTATTGTTTATTACACACAAACTTATATCTCATACTTCTAAAAGCATGCAACTAATACAAGCGCACTATTGGTTAATAGCTAGTGTCCATGCGCCTCACAACACAATTTGATTGGTCTCTGCTTGCTGCTGTTTATTGCAAGTCTTCCTTTTTGAAACTATTTCAAGGACACAGGCCTTGCTATTCTCTGCATAGGTTGGGTTGGGCATGCAAGCTTCTAAGAGCAGGCTATGGCCTGTGCTGTTCAAATTTCCTCAACAAATCCCCTTTTTTCTTTTTGCATAACCCAGGCTTGGTTAACTGCTTTTAAGAATAATCATTTTACACAACTTAGAGCATCTCTAAGCACAAGCAAGCAGACTAAAACGGTAACTAAACACATAACAATTGGCTTAAGTAAATTTTGTAGCTACTTGGTAATGCTTAATGAATTGAGCTAGTTACTGAAGGGAGAAGTTGAAATTGTTAATTGTTGAAAAAATTTTGCAGTTGTTTAAGGCTCTTATGTATAGATTGGGAATAATCAGGTATATTCATACAATGCATTCTTTCAAAGTTTTAGCTTTTATGGCTTTGAGCTAACAGCAGGAAGTCTATGGCTGCCTTATTTTGCAAAACTGCATGTTTGATGCTATCCACATCAGTGGTTATTTTTGAAAGGGTTTTTGGTGTTACATTTAGTTCTTTTGCCGTCTAACAAGCTAATTGTTGGATTAACTTTAAAGATTTTGTGGTGCTTATTTTAGATAAATTAATTGAGCAGCAATTTCTTCTTCTTTTTTTTTTTTTAAACACCACAGCTTTAAAACTCGGGGGTGCTGATGCAATGAGATCTAACTTGTGGTTTTACCATAGTCTTTTAGCTATTTTAAATTTACATGAAAAGATACTGAATGATTTGACAAATTCATGCACTACATCTATTCAATTTTTTAAAACTAAGGCTTTGAGCTAAAAGCTGTGCTGGAAGGAAAGAAAATCAAAAGCAACTCTATTTTGCAAAAATGCATACCTAATACTATCTACATCAGAGGTAAGACAAGGCATTTAAATTTTTCAGGTAGTTCTTTGGTTTTTAAAGATGCATTCATCAGTCATTTCAAACATCAGAGAATAGATGCACTCACACTGTCACCGTGACAATTTTTTTCTTTTGTAATTGTGCTACAAAAATGGCAGCAGTAGTCTTCTGCAGGGCCCTTGCAGAAGACCACTTGTACTTCATGTTAACCACAGAACAATTGTTACAATCACAAAAATCCACAATCTAGTTTTCACCATAGATAAGAACTTTTCAGTTATAATCCATCTATAGTCCATTTTGAAAAAATTTCTTTAGCTACTTTCATTTATCATTCACTCTATTATTTACTCTATCATTCACTCTATCATTCACTTTCACTCTCAATTTTTTCCCCCTTTTTTGTGTTTTTCTTTTTTTAGTGTAATTTCTACAACACATGCTTATAAAAATTTTAACTTTCATTAGTTTGAACTAGTAACAGAAAGTTAATTGCTGTTTTATATTGCAAGGTAGCAAGCTTAATATTTATATACTGAAAGTACTAGTTAACAATACACTCAAAGCTATAAATGTAACTTCACTTTAATGACTTAAACTTTTACTAAATTAACATTGCTTTGCTAACTCAATGATCGCTTTAGATTAACATTACTCTGCTTACTTAATATTTTCATTTTTTACTAAAGTATCATTACTTTGCTAACTTAATTACTACTTTAACTTTTATTTTGCTTAACATTTTAACTTTTTAACAAATTAAAAAGACTTTTATTTTACTTAAAACTCTTATTTGCTTAACAAATTAAAAATATTCTTCTATTAGCTTAACAATTTAACTTTCTTAACAAAAGAAAAAACATTATTCTATCTGCTTAACATCATTATTTTCTTAATAAAACAAAAAACATTTTTGCCGGCATTGCTATTGGTGCACTTAAAAACTTTAAAAAACTTTAACAGAAATACAACAACACCACACAACATTATTTCTATAAATTGGTTATGTTGCATTAAGTTCTACATTTATAAAACAGATCTTAACACTTCTAAGTCTTGTAATTTCAGTGTTACTTGCAAATAGGCATTTCTGTAGTTAAAAGAACATAACTATTCTAATGCTATATAACTAAAACCATTATGTGTTTTAATTCACCTTGGCACTCCTAAAAAGAACTTTTTGAAAATGCTTAATACCAACAAATGGAAACACATCAATTACTATCTGCTGTCATGGATATGAATCTGAGGGATAAAATTAAAAGCTTAATCAGTCATTCAACAGTTTTGCTATCTGATCTTGATTTAGTCAAAGAAAACTTGTTGTTTTTATCCAATGTTGATTTCAACCTGTGGAGACAAAAATAGAAACTTTTCTCCAAATTATTAAAAGTGTACAACACTTTATTTAACAAAAGTCAAAGTAACAAGGAAATTAGTTCAACAGATTTCTTCTAGGCTTCTGTGTCGCTGTCTGAATTACTGAAGAAAGATGCTGCATTCTGTTTTTGCATGATGTACTGTAGAGCTGTGATTTTAGGACATTAGGTGCTTGCATCCTGTTGTTTTGAAGGCAAGCTGGGCTGATGTTTGCCAAAGTCTGTCTAGGCTGCCTGCTTTTTGTTATGCTGACACAGTTTGCATCTGTCACATGCATGCTGGAACCACAACTTCCAGAGCTCTATGCGAGACTACATTACTCAGGAGTCTGTACAAGAAGCTGATGACATAGTGCAAAGCTCTGCCTGTTCAAACTACAGCTACCATGGTGCTTTGCGAGAGTTGCGCATGACAGAAAGGTCGATGATGTAATGCAAGGGGGCTCACCTCCTCCTCTTGGAGCGGGGGGATTGGCTTTTTTCACTTCGGAGCAGAAGCGCCATTTTTAAATTGTGCAGCAAAAATTCTTTCGCATTGGAAAGCTGATATACAGCTGAAAACAGTCGTGTAGCCACCACAGATGAGAATGAAGCAAAACAGAATTAAGACAGCAGTTTTTGGCAACTTACGGCTTTTATGCAGGCTGAAAAGAACACGTGGACCTGGAGTCAGTACAGAACAAAGCCCACGTGGTGCGTTTGGGGCTATACTGTTTTAGCAAGTACAGATCTTTTCTCAATTCCTGTTTTGTGCTGTTTTTCTTTCTTACGCTGATGGGAGTGTGTGCAATGCAGTGGCAGGGAGCGGCTAGGGCTGAGGGGGTAAAGGGGTAACAGCAGCTTCCCACAGGGGTCGGAGCTGGACCCACGCGGCGGCGGCCAGGGCGGGCAGCACGTCTGGGAGTGGCGATCCCACAGGGGGAGCTGGAGCCGCAACAATGGTAGCGGCCAGGGCTGAGGGAGTGGGTTGGCAGGAAGCAGTCCCCATAGAAGTTGGAGTGGAGCTGTAATGGTGACCCCGGGCCAGTGAGAGATGGAGGTGGGAGTGGGGGGAAAGCCAGAACCTGTGCGCGACCTTCGAGGCGTCCCCTCAGGGTGGCTTGCAGCGTGGGGGTGGCGGCGGCAGTGGGAGTTGTTTGCAGCCAACATGAAAAGGAAAAAAAAGCCAAAAGTAACAGTCCCTTCAGTTTTTATGTTCTGCAACATGTCTTTTGCAAGTTTCTTCCTAATACTGAGCTTGTACCAGAGGCTTTTCCTCATGGCTTCCCGCATAAACAACTTAAAACGCTGTAACACCGGGAAAAAAAGGTCTCTATTTTGTATCTACTTTATGAGCTTCTTAAAAAGCTTCTTGCTAACTGCCTTCCCTTGCTTAGTGAGGATGCAAGGCATAAGCCATTTTGCAGCAGTCAGTTCGGACTTCATTTTTTCAATCAGCCCAAAAGATAGGAGGAAGGACGCGACCCTTCCTACCTTGACTGCGGTCCCTGCGATCCGTAAGTCAGGCTCCTCTATCCCGCCTCTTCGGCCTCTTCGTCAGTGCAGAAACGCTGCTACCGATCTGAGCCCTCCAATCCGGGTGTCCCTTATTGATTGCAGGGAAAAATTTACACTGCTTTTGCCCGCGTTTCTCCACCACTTATAGAAAAATGTCGATAGAGCCCTGGAGTTCCGGCACCAGAGTCAGAGATTTCTCCTCACAGAGGTAATCATCAATACTCAGTTTATTATTACACACAAACTTATATCTCATACTTCTAAAAGCATGTGACTAATACAATCGCACTATTGGTTAATAGCTAGTGTCTATGCGTCTCACAACACAATTTGATTGGTCTCTGCTTGCTGCTGTTTAATTCAAGTCTTTTGAAACTATTTCAAGGACACAGGCCTTGCTATTCTCTGCATAGGTTGGGTTGGGCATGCAAGCTTCTAAGAGCAGGCTATGGCCTGTGCTGTTCAAATTTCCTCAACACTCAGATGCATATGCTTTGTCTGCATTCACTCTCCAAGAGCAAGAAGCTTTTTGTGTCCTCATACATTTTGTCTGGCAGGAATCTTCATCTGTTTCACTTCTCAGCAGAGTTTGCAGCCTCTAAACTACAAGTTGGGATATAAGATACTCGTAACAAGTGATCATTATTTTCACCCTGAGACAAAGCTGCAGGTCTGGGATCTCAGATGCATATTGCTTTTGTCTTCACTCTCTCTCTCAGAGCAAGAAGCTTTTTGAGTCCTGACACCTTCTGTCAGAGAACGCAGCATCTAAACTCCAATTTGGGAGATAAGCTTATCCTGTGGAATGATTGGGCTTCTTAACCAGAAAGAAAGGTGCTGGCCTGGGATCTCAGATGCATATGTTTTGTCTTCAGTCACTTCTGCAAAAGCAAGAAGATCTCTGTGTCGTCATGCCTTTTCTCTGGAAGAAACTTCATCTGTTTCTCTTTTTGGCAGAGAACGCAGCCTCTAAAATACAATTTCGGAGACAAGCTCGTCCTAATAAACGGTTATCCTTTTCACCCAGAGAAAAAGATGCAGGCCTGTATCTCAGATGCATATGCCTTGTCTTCACTCACTCTCCAAGAGCAAGAAGATTTTTGTGTCCTCATACGTTTATTTTGGAAGAAACTTCATCTGTTTCACTTGGCGGAATGCAGCCTCTAAACTACAATTTGGGAGACAAGCTTATCATGCAGAAAAATTATTCTTCTCAACCAGAGACAAAGCTGCAGGCTAGACATCTCAGAGGCATATGCTTTTTCTTCACTCACTCTCCAAGAAGAAGAAGCTTTTTGTGTTCTGATACCTTCTGTTTCTCTTCTTGGCAGACAACGCAGCCTCTAAAGTACCATTTGGGAGATAAGCTTCTCCTAATAAATAATGATGTGTTTCACCCAGAGAGAAAGCTGCAGGGCAGGCATCTCCAATGCATATGCATTGTCTTCACTCACTCTCAAAGAGCAAGAAGATTTTCTGTACTCACAATTTTTCTCTGGAAGAAACTTCGTCTGTTTCACTTCTTGGAAGAGATTGCAAAATCTAAACTCGAATTTGGGAAATAAGCTTTTCCTTATAAACAATTCTGCTTTTCACCCAGAGAGAAAACTGCAGGCCTTGGATCTCAGATGCATATGCTTTGTGTTCACTCACTCTCCAAGAGCAAGAAGATTTTTGCATCCCCTTTTCTCTAGAAGAAACTTAATCTGTTTCACTTTTCGACAGAGAACGCATCATTTAAACTACATTTACGGTAATAAGCTTCTCACGCAGAGAGAAAGCTGCAGGCCTTGCATCTCAGATGCCCTTGCCCTGGCCGTGGCCCTGACCCTGGCCCTGGCCAAGGCTCTGGCCCTAGCCCTGTCCCGGGCCCTGGCCCTGGCCTTGGCCCTGGCCCTGACCATGGCCCTTGCCCAGTTCCTGGCCCTGCCCCAGGTCCTGACCCTATCCAAGATGAGGGCTAAGGTCAGGGCCAGGGCCAGGGTAAGAGCTAGGGCCAGGGCTCCGGCTCCAACCAAGGCTAGAGCTAGGGCCAGGGCCACGGCAAGGGCGACGGCCAAAGAAAGGGCCAAAACAATGCCAAGGTGATGGCCAGGCCTACGGCAAGGGCCAGGGCTACGGCCAGAAATAGGGTTTGGGTTATGGTAATGGTTAGGCTTAGGGTTAGGCTTAGGCTTCTTCATAATCTTAGGTTTAGGCTAAATGTTAGGGTTAGAGTTAGGGTCATTGTTAGGTTTAGGGATAGGGTTAGGGTTAGGGTTAGGGTGCCATTAGGGTTAGGGTTAGGTTTAGGTTAAGGTTTAGGGTTAGGGTTAGGATTAGGGTTAGATTTTACGGTTATGGTTATGGTTAGGGTTATAGTTACGGTTAGGGTTACAGTTAGCGTTAGGGTTATGGTTATGGTTAGGGTTAGGGTTAGGGTTACAGTTAGGGTTAGGGTCATGGTTATGGTTAGGGTTAGGATTAGGGTCATGGTTATGGTTAGGGTTAGGGTTACAGTTACAGTTAGGGTTAGGGTTAGGGTTATAGTTATGGTAGGGTCATGGTTATGGTTAGGGTTAGGGTTAGGGTTAGGTTTAGGTTTACGGTTAGGGTTAGGGTTAGTGTTAGGTTTAGGGTTAGGGACCACCATGGTTAAGGGTAAGCACTAGTGTTAGGGTTTCAGTTAGGTTTAGGGTTCCGGTTGGGATTAGTCTTAGGGTTAGTATTAGTCTTAGGATTAGGGTTAGGGTTAGGGTTAGGGTTATCGTTGGGGTTCGGTTTAGGCTTAGGGTTAGGGTTACGACGCTATTATGTTTAGAGCTATGGTTAGGTTTACGGTTAGGGTTAGGTTTATGGTTAGGTTTAGAGTTAGGGTCAGGGCCTAGGGTTGGGGTTAGGCTTAGGCTTAGGGTTATGATTAGGGTTAGGGTTAGGTTTAGGGTTAGGGTTAGGTTTAGGGTTAGGGTTAGGGTTAGCGTCAGGGTTAGGGTTAGGGTCAAGGTTAGGGTTAGCGTTAGGGTTAGGGTTGGGGTTAGGTTCTGGGTAAGGTTTAGGGTCAGGGTCTGGGTTACGGTCAGGGTTAGGGTTAGGGTTAGGTTTCGGATTATGGGAAGTGTTAGGTTTAGGGTTAAAATTAGGGTTCGTGTTCGGGTTAGGGTTAGGGTTAGGATTAGGGTTAGGTTTCGGTTTAGGGTTATTGTTCGTTTTCGAGTTAGGCTTTGGGTCTGGCTGAGGTTTTGGGCAAGGTTAACGTTTAGGGCACCATTAGCTTTAGGGTCAGTGTTGAGGCTACATAAGGGTTAGTGTTGGGGTTAGGGTTAGGTACCCTTTTGGACCAGACTGGATCCTTTTTGATCTCCCTCCATTCTCTTGGGTCTTTATGGATTCATCTGGACCGTATTGGACACTGCGAGGTCACTCTGGACCCCTGACTGTTGCCCTGGCTTTAGTTTTGGCCCTCACCGTAGCCCTGGCTTTTATCCTTGCCCTTGCCCTTACCCTTGCCCAGGTCCTGGCTTTAGCCCTTGCCATGGCCCTGCCCGGCGCTCTGGTCCTGGCCTTCATCCTGGCCCTGGCCCTGGCCTGTGCCATCACCCTGACCCAGGCCCTTGCTCTAGCCCTCCAGCAGCCCCTGCACTTGGCTCTCGCACTAGCCCTGGCCCTTGCCCTGGCCATGGTCCAGGACCTGGACCTGACCCAGGTCCTGACCCTAGGCAGGATGAGGTCTAGGGGCAGGCGCAGGGCCACGACGAGAGCTAGGGCCAGGGCTCCAGCTCCAACCAAGGCTAGAGCTAGGGCCAGGGCCACGGCGAGGACGACTGCCAGATAAAGGGCCAAAACAAATGCCAAGGTGATGGCCAAGTCCAGAGCAAGGGCCAGGGCTACGGCCAGAAATAGGATTTGGGTTATGGTAACGGTTAGGCTTAGGCTTAGGCTTAGGCTTCATCATAATCTTAGGTTTAGGGTAAATGTTAGGGTTAGGGTTAGGGTTAGGGTTCTTGATAGGTTTTTGGGATAGAGTTAGGGTTAGGGTTAGGATTAGGGTTAGGGTTAGGATTACGGTTAAGGTTCGGACCCCCATGGTTTAGGGTTAGCATTAGGATTAGTGTTTCAGTGAGGTTTAGGATTCGGGTCAGGATTAGGGTTGAATTAGGATTAGGATTAGGATTAAGATTAAGATTAGGATTAGGATTAGAGTAAGAGTTAGGGACCCCTTTCATTTAGTCTTAGGGTTAGGTTTAGGATTCAGGTTATGATTATGGTTGGGGTTATGGTAATATTTAGGGTTAGGCTTAGCCTTAGGGTTACGGTTAGGGTAAGGGTTCGTGTTCGTGTTAGGGTTAGGGTTATGTTTAGTGTTAGGGTTCGGGTTTCGAGTTCCGGTTAGGGTTAGGGTTAGGATTTATGCTTAGTGTTCGGGTTAGGGTTGGGATTAGGTTTAGGTTTAGGCTTATCGTGCGGTTTCAAGTTTGGCTTAGGTTTAGGGTGAGGTTAAGGTTTACGGTATCGGTAGGTTTAGGGTCAGGGTTAGAGCTTCATCAAGGTTAGGGTTGGGATTAGAGTTAGTTACCCTTTTGGACCCGACTGGATTGTCTTGGATCTCCCTCCATTCTCTTGGATCTCTGGATACACCTGGACCATATTGGACACTGCAAGATCACCCTGGACCCTTGACTGTTGCCCTGGTTTTGGCCCTCGCGGTAGCCCTGGTCTTTATCCTCGCCCCTGCCCTTGCCCTGACCATGGCCCTGACCCTGGCCCTGGCCCTAGCCCTGGCCCAGGCCCAGGCCCTGGCCTTGGCCCTGGCCCTGACCATGGCCCTTGCCCAGTTCCTGGCTTTAGCCCTTGCCCTGGGCCTGCCCGTGGATCTGGTCCTGGCATTAATGCTGTCCCAGGCCCTG
Source organism: Pithys albifrons albifrons (assembly GCF_047495875.1). Taxonomy (NCBI): domain Eukaryota; kingdom Metazoa; phylum Chordata; class Aves; order Passeriformes; family Thamnophilidae; genus Pithys; species Pithys albifrons. Next base: position 765,459 of record NC_092468.1, on the reverse strand, counting down.
GCCTGTGCCATCGCCCTGGCCCAGTCCCGTGCTCTAGCCCTCCACCTGCCCTTGTCCCTGGCTCTCACCCTAGCCCTGGACCTTGCCCTGGCCATGGCCCAGTTCCTGGCCCTGGTCCAGACCCTAACCCTAGCCAGGACGAGGTCTAGGGCCAGGGCCAGGCTTAGGGCGAGATCTAGGGCTAGGTCTAGGGCTAAGGTCAGATCTAGAACCAGGGCTAGGGCTAAGACCACAGCTAGAACCAGGGCCAGGGCCAGGGCTAGGGCGACGGCCACAATTGGGACTAGGGCCAGGGAGAGGGCCAAAGCCAGGGCCAAGGCTATGGGAACGACAAGGGCCACGGCTAGGGCTTTGACCGGGGCCAGGGATAAGGTAAGGATTAAGATTAGGGTTAGCCTGAGGTTTAGGGTTGGGGTCAGGGTTAGGGTTAGGGTTGGGGTTAGGGTTTGGGTTAGGGTTAGGCTTAGGGTTACGCTTAGGGTTACGCTTAGGCTTATGCATAGGTTAAGGGTTAGGGCAGCATTAGGGTTAGGCTTAGGGTTAGGTACCCTTTTGGACCCTTCTGCATCCTTTTAGCATCTCCCTGGATTTTCTTGGACCTCTCTGGATCCACCTGAACCATCTTGGACAGTTCTAGACCCCCCCCACATCCCTGAATGTCACCCAGGTCCTGTCCTGGAGCCTGGCCCTGGCCCTGGCCTTATCCCTCGCCCTTGCCCTTGCTCTGGCCCTGGTCTTTACCCTGCCTCTGGCCTTCGCGCTTCTCCTCGCCCTGGCCCCAGCCTTCACCTGGGCCCTGATCCTGGCTCTCACCCTTGCCCTGGTCCTGGCCCTATCCTTGGCCCTCAACCTGGCCCTGGCCATGTCCCTAGACCTTGTCCTGGCCGTAGCCGTTGCCCTGGAATTGCTTCTGGCCTGCCCTGACCCTCTCCCTGACCTCAGACCTGACCGTGGCCCTGGCCCAAGCCCTGACCCTGACTCTCACCTTAGCCTCGTCCCTCGCTGTAACCCTGCCCCTGGCTTTGGCCCTGGCTCTACCCGTTGAGCTTTCTTTTTGGCCCTGACCTTGGCTCTGGCTCTGACTCTCACCCTACACCTGGCCCTCATCCTGGATGTGGTCCAGGACCTGGCCCTGCCCCAGGTCCTTACCCTATCCAGGATTAGGGCTAAGGTCAGGGCCAGGGTGAGAGCTAGGGCCAGGGCTTGGGCTCCAACCAAGGCTAGAGCTAGGGCCAGGGCCACGGCAAGGGCGATGGCCAAAGAAATGGCTAAAACAATGCCAAGGCGATGGCCAGGCCTACGGCAAGGGCCAGGGCTACGGCCAGAAATAGGGTTTGGGTTATGGTAATGGTTAGGTTTAGGGTTAGGCTTAGGCGTCATCATAATCTTAGGTTTAGGGTAAATGTTAGGGTTAGGGTTAGAGTTAGGGTCATTGTTAGGTTTAGGGATAGGGTTAGGGTTAGAGTTAGGGAGCCATTAGGGTTAGGGTTAGGGTTAGGTTTATGGTTAGGGTTAGGGTTAGGGTTAGGGTTAGGTTTAGGGTTAAGGTTAGGGTTAGGGTTAGGGACCACCATGGTTAAGGGTAATCTCTAGTGTTTGGGTTTCAGTTAGGTTTAGGGTTCCAGTTGGGATTAGGTTTAGGGTTAGTATTAGTGTTAGGATAAGGATCAGGATTAGGATTAGGATTCGTATAACGATTAGGATAAGGATTAGTATTAGGTTTAGGATTAGGATTAGAATTAGAATTAGAATTAGGGTTGTGATTTCGATTAGGATTAGGGTTTCAGTTAGCTTTTGGATTAGTATTAGGATTGGGGTTAGGGTAACGGTTACGGACCCTCTTCATTTAGGATTCAGGTTAGGTTTATGGTTAGGGTTAGGGTTATGTTTATTGTTAGGCCTAGCCTTAGGTTTAGGATTAGGGTTAGGGTTACGGTTAGCATTATGGTTACGGCCAGGGTTCAGATTCGGGTTAGGATTAGGGTTAGGTTTAGGGTTAGGGTTAGGGTTATTGATAGGTTTAGGGATAGGGTTAGGGTTAGGGTTAGGATTAGGCTTAGGGTTAGGATTAGGGTTAGGGTTCGAACCCCCATGGTTTCGGGTAAGCATTAGGATTAGTGTTTCAGTGAGGTTTAGGATTCGGGTTAGGATTAGGGTTAGGGTTAGGATTAGGATTAGGATTAAGATTAAGATTAGGATTAGGATTAGGAAGAGGGTAAGAGTTAGGGACCCCTATTGTTTAGTCTTAGGGTTAGGTCTAGGATTCAGGTTATGGTTATGGTTGGGGTTAGGGTTAGGGTTAAGGTTAGGGTTCGGGTTTCGAGTTCCGGTTAGGGTTTATGGTTAGTGTTAGGGTTAGGGTTGGGATTAGGTTTAGGTTTAGGGTTATCGTGCGGTTTTGAGTTTGGCTTAGGTTTAGGGTGAGGTTAAGGTTTAGGGTATCGGTAGGTTTAGGGTCAGGGTTAGAGCCTCATAAATGTTAGGATTGGGATTAAAGTTAGTTACCCTTTTGGACCCGACTGGATTGTCTTGGATCTCCCTCCATTCTCTTGAATCTCTCTGATTACACCTGGACCATATTGGACACTGCAAGATCACCCTGGACCCCTGACCGTCGCCCTGGCGTTAGTTTTGGCCCTCACCGTAGCCCTGGACTTCATCCTCGCCCTCTACCTGTTGAGCGCTCTTTTAGGTCTGAACCTGGCCCTGGCTTTTACTCACCCCAGCCCTGGCCCTGGCCCTCGTCCTGGCCACGGTCTAGGACCTGGCCCTGGCCCTGGCCCTGGTCCTGGCCATGGTCCAGGACCTGGTCCTTACCCTAGGTAGGATGAGGCCTAGGGTCAGGGCCAGGGCTAGGACGAGAGCAAATGCCAGGGCCAGTGCTGAGGCCAAGTTTAGAGCTGGGGCCAGGGCCACGGCGAGGGCGAGGGCAAGCGCAAGGGCCAAAACAATTGGCAAGGTTATAGGCAAGGCCCGGGCAAGGGCCAGGGTTACAGCCAGGGATAGTATTTGGGTTATGGTAAGGGTTAGGCTTAGGCTTAGCCTTAGGCTTCATCTTAATCTTAGGTTTAGTCTAGAGCTTAAGGTTAGGGTTGGGGTTACTGTTCAGGTTAGGGATAGGGTTAGGTTTAGGGTTCGGGTTAGGGTTACAGTTATGGTTAGGATTAGGGTTAGGGTTAGGGTTTGGGTTAGGTTTAGGTTTAGGGACCCCCATGGCTTAGGGAAAGCACTAGGGTTAGCTTTTCACGTAGGTTTAGGAATCGGTTTGATATTAGGGTTAGGGTTAAGATTAGGTTTAGGATTAGGCTTAGGATTAGGATTTGGTTTAGGATTAGGATTAGTATCGGGATAGGGATGAGGATTAGGATTAGGATTAGAATTAGGTTTACAGTTAGGTTTAGAATTAGGATTAGGATTAGGATTAGGGTTAGGTAATAGTTCGGGACCCTCTTTATTTAGTTTTATGGTTTGGTTCTGGATTCAGGTTAGGATTATGGTTACGGTTAGAGTTATGTTTAGGATTAGACTTGACCTTAGGTTTAGGGTGAGGTTTAGGGTTAGGTTTAGGGTTAGGGCTGCGGTTAGCATTACAGTTAGGGTCAGGGTTCAGGTTAGCATTAGGGTCAAGGTTAGGGTTCGGATTGGGTACCCTTTTGGACCCGACTGGATCCTTTTGGATCTCCCTCCTTTCTCTTGGATCTCTGTGGATTCACCTGGACCATACTGGACACTGCGAGATCACCCTGGACCACTGACTGTTGCCCTGGCGTTAGTTTTGGCCCTCACTGTAACCCTGGCCTTTATCGTCACCTTTGCCCTTGCCCTGGCCGTGGCCCTGAATCTGGCCCTGGCCAAGGCTCTGGCCCTAGCCCTGGCCCGGGCCCTGGCCTTGGCCTTGGCCCTGGCCCTGACCATGGCCCTTGCCCAGTTCCTGGCTTTAGCCCTTGCCCTGGGCCTGCCTGTCGATCTGGCCCTGGCCTTCATCCTGTCCAAGGCCCAGGCCTGTGCCATTGCCCTGGCCTAGACCCTTGTTCTAGCCCTCCACCTGCCGCTGCCCCTGGCTCTCACCCTAGCCCTGACCCTTTCCCTGGCCATGGCTTTGTCTCTGGCCCTTGCCCAGGCCCTAACCCTTGCCAGGACGAGGGGTAGGGCTGGGGTCAGGGTTAGGGTGACAGCTGGGCTAGGGCTAGGGCTAAGGCCAGGGCTAGAACCAGGGCCAGGGTGAGGGCTAGGGCCAGGGCCACAATTGGGGCTAGGGCCAGGGAGAGAGCCAAAGCCAGGGCCAAGGCTATGGGAAGGCCAAGGGCAAGGTCTAGGGCTTTGACCAGGGCCACAGGAAGGGTAAGGATTAAGATTCGGGTTAGCCGTATGTTTAGGTTTAGGGTCATAGTTAGGGTCAGGGTCAGGGTTAGGGTTAAGGTTAGAGTTTGGCTTTGGGTTAGGCTTAGGGTTCCAATTAGGCTTATGCATAGGTTAAGGGTTAGGGCAGCATTAGGGTTAGGCTTAGGGTTAGGTACCCTTTTGGACGCTTCAGCATCGTTTTTGGATCTCCCTGGATTCCCTTGGACCTCTCTGGATCCACCTGAACCATCTTGGAAACTTCTAGACACCTCTGGACCCCTGACTGTCACCCACGCCCTGGCCTGGACCCTGGATCTGGCCCTGGCCTTAGCCCTCTCCCTTGGCCTTGCTCTGGCCCTGGCCGTTACCTTGCCACTGGCCTTCGCTTTTCCCCTCGCCCTGGCCCCAGACTTCATCCGGGCCCTCACCCTGGCTCTCTTCCTTGCCCTGCCCCAGGCCCTGACTCCGACACCCACCTTAGCCTTGGCCCTCACTGTGACCCTGCCCCTGACTTTGGCCCTGGCTCTAGCCGTTGAGATTTCTTTCAGACCCTGACCCTGTCCCTGGCTCTGACTCTCATCCTAGCCCTGGCCCCCGCCCTGGCCATGGCCCAGGACCAGGCCCTGAAACAGATCCTGAACCTCGCCGGGATAAGGGCTAAGGGCAGGACCAGGGCTAGGGCTTAGGCCAAGGCTAGATCTAGGGTCAGGGCCATGGCGAGGGCGAGGGCCAGAGCAAGGGCCCAAACAAGTGCCAAGGTGATGGCCAAGGCTAGGGCAAGGGCTAGGGCTATGGCCAGGGATAGGGTTTGTGGTATGGTAACGGTTAGGCTTAGGGTTAGGCTTAGGCTTCATCGCAATCTTAGGTTTAGGTAAAGCTTAGCGTTAGGGTTAGGGTTAGGGTAGGGTTAGGGTTAGGGTTAGGGTTAGGGTTAGGGTTGGAGTTACGGTTAGGGTTAGGGTTAAGACGCAATTAGGTTTACAGTTAGCCTTAGTGTTATGGTCAAAGTTAGGGTCAGAGTCAGGGTCAGGCTTAGGGTAAGGGTTAGGGGTTGGTTTAGGGTTAGGTTTAGGTTTAGGCTTAGGGTTATGCTTAGGCTTATGCATAGCTTAAGTGTTTGGGCAGCATTGGGGTAAGGGTTAGTGTTAGGTTCCCTTTTGGAGCCTTCTGCATCCTTTTTGCATCTCCTTTTATTCTCTTGGACCTCTCTGAATCCACCTGAACCATCTTGGACACTTCTAGACTCCCCTGAACCCCTGACGGTTGCCCAAGCCCAGGCCTGGACTCTGGCTGTAATCCAGGCCTTGACACTTGCACTTGCCCTTGCGCTGGCCCTGGCTCTGGCTCTGGCCTTGGCCCTCGCCATTGCCCTTGCTCTGGCCCTGGTCTTTACCCTGCCTCTGGCCTTTGCCCTTCCCCTCTCCCTGGCCCCAGCCTTCACCTGAGCCCTGACCGCGGCTCTCACCCTGGCCCTGCCCCTTGCCCTGTCATTGGCCCTCCACCTGGCCCTGGCCATGGCCCTAGTCCTTGTCCTGGCCCTAGCCCTTGCCATGGAATTCTATCTGTCTCGGGCCCTGACCCTCTCTCTGACCTCAGTCCTGACTGTGGCCCTGGCCCAGGCCCTGACCCTGACTCTCACTTTAGCCTTGGCCGTTCCTCTGACCCTGCCCCAGGCTTTGGCTCTGGCTCTGACTCTCACCTTAGCCCTGACCCTCCCCCAGCCATAGTCCAGGACCTGGCCCTGGAACAGGCCCTGACCCTTGCCAGGACGAGGGCTAGGACCACAGACAAGGATAGGGCGAGAGCTAGGGGCAGGGCTAGGGCTCACGTCAAGGCTAGAATAGGGCGAGGGCCAGTCGGGTTCAAAATGGTACCTAATCCTAACCCCAGCCTTAACCCTTCTGAAGCCCTAACCCTGACCCTAAAGCTAACAGTGCCCTAATAATTAACATAACCCTAAACATAAACGAAAACTCAAGCCTAACTCAAAACAAATGATAAACCTAAACCCAAATCTAATCCTAAATATAAGCCTAACCCTGACCCTAACCGTGACCCCAAACCCTAACCCTAACCCAAACCCGAACCCTAACCCTAAACCTAGACCTAACACTAACCCTAACCCTAAAACGAACCCTAACGCTAACACTGAAACTAATGCTGACCCCGACCCTAACTCTGACCCTAACACTCACCCTGATATAAACACCAAACCCTAATCCTAACGATAAACCTAACCATAATTCTAACCGCAACCGTAACCGTAGCACGAACCCTGACCCTAACAGTAATGTTAACCGTAACCCTAACCCTAAACCTAACCCTAAACCATGGGGGTCCGTAACACTAACCGTAACCTTAACCTTACCCTAATCCAAATTCTAACTCTAACCCTAACCCTAACCCTAACCCTAACCCTAACCTTAACCCTAACGCTAACCCCAACCTTAACCCTAACCCTGACCCTGACCCTGACCCTCACTCTGGCCCTGACCCTCACCCTCACCCTAACCCTGACCCTGACCCTAACCCTGACCCCTAAACTGTAACACTAACCCTGACCCTGACCCTGACCCTGACCCTGACTCTGACTCTAACCCTGACCCTAAACCTAAACCTAACGGTAACCCTAACCCTAACTCTAATTCACTATCCAAAGCCATGAGAAAGGTATGTCTGATGCCTTCTGTCTGACAGGAATCAAATGTTTCACTTGCTAGCAGAGGAGAGTTGCACTTTGCTAGGTGAGCTTCCCCTAATGAAGAACTGTGTTTTTCACGGAGAAAGAAAGCTCCAGATCTGAATTGAAGATGGACAAAGATTTCTCCCAGGGAAAAGGTGCCAAGATACAAAAAGATTGCTCCTTTTGTAGTGTTAATTTAGCCCCATCATTGGCACCTGAGACCACAAAGATCTGAACTTTCATCTTGCTGCAAACCTCAATCGTTTTAGGCAGGTACGGGCCTTTTTTCATCCCGGAATTGCAGATGGGTGAAGATTCCTGCCTGGGATAACGAGCCAGGACAGAAAGCAATTGTTCCTTTTCTAAGGTTAATGGGGCGCTATCATTGGCACCTGAGAGCCTGATGCATATGATTCACGTTCCAAAGCCGTAAGAAATATGTACCCTGATGCCTTCTCTCTGGCAGGAATCAACTGTGTCACATTTTAGCAGGTCATGGGACTATTACTTGCACTTTGCGAGACGAACTTCTCAAAAGGAACAACTGTGCTTTTTCCAAAAATGAATACTCCAGGCCTGGATTCTTAGATGCATATGATTCACTTTCCAAAGCCATAACAAATGTGTATTGGCAAGAATCAACTGTTTCACTTGTTAGCACAGATGGGACTTTTCGCTACACTTTGCGAGAGTACATTCCCATAAGTAACAACTGTTTCTTTCACCTAGAAAGAAGCTCCAGGCCTGGATTCTCTGATGCATATAATTCTCTTTCCAAATCCATAAAAAATATGTATCTTGCAGCCTTCTGTCTGGCAGGAATCAACTGTGTCACATTTTAGCAGATCATGGGAGAGTTGCACTTTGCGAGATGAGCTTCTCTAAGGAACAACGGTGCTTTTCACCGAGAAAGAAAGATCCAGGCCTGGATTCTCTGATGCATATGAGAATCTTTCTAAAGCCATAAGAAATATGTGTCCTGATACATTCTTTCTGGCAGGAATCGACTGTTTCACTTGTTAGCAGAAAAATGCTACTCTTTGAGAGCTGAACTTCCCCTAAGGAGCAACTGTGCTTTGCATCCAGAAAGAGAGCTCCAGTCCTGGATTCTCTGATGCATGTGATTCACTAGCCAGAGCCATAAGAATACTGTGTCCTGATGCCTTCTGTCTGACAGGAATCTACTGTTTCACTTGTTAGCAAAGCAAAGTTGCACTTTGCGAGATGAGCTTCCCCTAAGGAACAACAGTGCTTTTCACCGTGAAAGCAAGCTCCAGCCCTGGAGTTTTAGATGCATATGATTTACTTTCCAAAACCATAAGAAATATGTGCCCTGATGCCTCCTGTCTGTCAGAAATCAAGAGTTTCACGTGTTAGAAGAGCAAAGTTGCACTTTGCGATACGAGCTTCCCGTACGTAACAACTGTGTTTTTCACCAAGAAAGAAAGCTCCAGGCCTGCATTCTCAAATGCATATGATTCACTTTTCAAAGCCAAGAGAAATGTGTGTCCTGATGCCTTCTGTCTGGCAGGAATCAACTCTTACACTTGTTACCAGAGCATGTGATTATTAACTGCACTTTGCGAGATGAACTTCCTAAAAGGAGCACCTGTGCTTTTCCCAGAGTAAGAAACCTCCAGGCCTCGATTCTCAGATGCATAGGATTCACTTTCCAAACCCATAAGAAATGTGTTTCCTGATATTTTCTGTCTGGCAGGATTAAAATATTTCACCTGTTAAAGGACCATGGGAGTTTTATTTGCACTTTGCGAGATGAACTTTCTTCAAGGAGCACTTGTGCTTTTCCCAAAATAAGAAAGCTCCAGGCATGGATTATCTGAAGCATATGATTCACTTTCAAAAGCCGTTAGAAATGAGTGCCCTAATGTGTTCTCTCTGGCAGGAATCAACTCTTTCACTTGTTAGCAGAGCATGGGACTGTTAGTTGCACTTTGGAAGATGAGCTTCCCATTAAGAACAATTCTGTTTCTCACAAAGAAGGTTCCAGGCCTGGATTCTCTGATGCATATGATTCATTTTCCAAAGCCATAACAAATGTGTTTCCTGATACCTTCTCTCTGGAAGGATTCAACTCTTTCACTTGTGAGCAGAGAATCGGACTTTTAACTGCACTTTGAGAGACGATCTTCTCATAAAGAGCAACTGTGCTTTTCCCAGAGTATGAAAGCTCCAGGCGTGGATTCTCTGATGCATATGATTCACTTTCCAAAGCCATTAGAGGTGCGTGCCCGAATGTTTTGTATCTGGCAGAAATCTACTCTTTCACATTTTTGCAGAGCTTGGGACTATTAGTTGCACTTTGCGAGATGAGCTTTCCCCAAGGAACATTTGTGCTTTTCAACGAGAATGAAAGATCCAGGCCAGGATTGTCTGATGCATATCAGTCAGTTTCCAAAGCCGTAAGAAATGTGTGTCCTGGTGCCTTCTGTCTGAGAGAAATCAACTGTTTCACTTGTTAGCACAGCACGGGACTGTTAGCTGCAATATGCAAGATGAGCTTCTTATAAAAGGATAACCTGTGCTTTTTCCAGAAAAAGAAAGCTCCAGGCCAGGATTCTCTGATGCATATAATTCTCTTTCCAAAGCCATAACAAATAGGTATCCTGCTGCCTTCTGTCTGGCAGGAATCATCTTTCACATTTTAGCAGATCAGGGGACTGTTAGTTGCACTTTGCGAGATGAGCTTCTCTGAGGAACCACTGTGCTTTTCACGGAGAAAGAAAACTCCAGGCCTGGATTCTTAGATGCGTATTATTCACTTACAAAAACCATAAAAAATGTGTGCCTTGATGCCTCCTGTCTGTCAGGAATCAAGAGTTTCACATGTTAGAAGAGCAAATTTGCACTTTGCGATATGAGCTTCCCATAAGTAACAACTTTTTTTCACCAAGAAAGAGTGCTCCAGGCCTGCATTCTCGAATGCATATGATGCACTTTTCAAAACCATAAGAAATGAGAGATGAGCTTCCCCTAAGGAAAAACTGTGATTTTCAATGAGAAAGCCCCAGACGCGTATTCTCAGACGCATATTATTCTCTTTCCAAAGCAATAAAATTTGTGTTTCTTGATACTTTCCCTCTGTCAGGAATCAACTTTTCCACTTGTTAGCAGTGCTAAATTGAACTTTGAGAGATGAACTTCCATTAAGGAACAGCAGTGTTTTCACCGTAAAGAGATCTCCAGGCCTGGATCCTCTGATGCATGTGATTCACGATAGCAAGCCATGGCAAATGTGTGTCTGATGCCTTCTGTCTGGCAGGAATCAAATATTTCACTTGCTGGCAGAACAAAGTTGCACTTTGCTAGGTGAGCTTCCCCAAAAGAAAGAACTGTGTTTTTCATGGAGAAAGAAAGGTCCAGGTCTGAATTGAAGATGGAGAAAGATTTCTCCCAGGGAAGAGGTGCCAAGATAGAAAAGGATTGCTCCTTTTGTAGTGTTAATTTAGCCCCATCATTGGCAGCTGAGAGCACAAAGACCCGAATTTTCATCTTGGGGCAAAATTCAATCGTTTATGGCAGGTACGGGCTTGTTTTCAGCCGGAATTGAAGATGGGTGAAGATTCCTGCCAGGGAAAAGGTGCCAGAAAAGAAAGCGATTGTTCCTTTTCTAGCGTTAATGGTGCCTCATCATTGGCACCTGAGAGCCCCAGGATGCCACCTTTTCCCTGGGCGGAAATCTTGATGGTGACTGCCACGTGCAGGTACGATATAGTGCTGCTTTCCAGCCCACAATTCCAGACGGATGAAGATTCCTCCCAGGGAAAAGGTGCCAGGACAGAAAGCCATTGTGCCTTTTGTAGGGGTAATGGGGCGCTGTAACCCTGTCACAGGCTTTGGCCCTGGCTCTACCCGTTGAGCGCTCTTTTAGGTCTGAACCTGGCCCTGGCTTTTACTCACCCTAGCCCTGGTCCTGGCCATGGTCCAGGACCTGGTCCTTACCCTAGGTAGGATGAGGCCTAGGGTCAAGGCCCGGGCTAGGACGAGAGCAAGGGCCAGGACCAGGGCTGAGGCCAAGTTTAGAGCTGGGGCCAGGGTCACGGCGAGGGCGAGGGCAAGCGCAAGCGCCAAAACAATTGCCAAGGTTGTAGGCAAGGCCCGGGCAAAGGCCAGGGCTACGGCCAGGGATAGTATTTGGGTTATGGTAAGGGTTAGGCTTAGGCTTAGCCTTAGGCTTCATCTTAATCTTAGGTTTATTCTAAAGCTTAAGGTTAGGGTTAGGGTTAATGTTCAGGTTAGGGATAGGGTTAGGGGTAGGGTTATGGTTAGAATTAGGGTTAGGGTTTGGGTTAGGTTTCGGGGTAGGGTTAGGGTTAGGGATAGGGTTAGGGTTAGGGTTAGGGTTAGGGTTAGGGTTAGGGATAGGGTTAGGAATAGGGTTAGGGTTAGGGTTAGGGTTAGGGTTAGGGAGAGCACAAAGACCCGAATTTTCATCTTGGGGCAAAATTCAATCGTTTATGGCAAGTACGGGCTTTTTTTCAGCCGGAATTGAAGATGGGCAAAGATTCCTGCCAGGGAAAAAGTGCCAGAAAAGAAAGCGATTGTTCCTTTTCTAGGGGTAATCGGGCCCCATCACAGGCACCTGAGAGACCAAGGTTGCCTCCTTTTCCCTGGGCGCAAAGCTCGACATTGCGTGCTACGTGAGGATCCGGGAAATTGCCATTTCTCATCCCAGAATTCCAGGCCGATGCAGATTTCTCCCTTGGAAAAGCTGCCAGGAAAGGAATCGATTTCTCCTTTTCTAGGGTGAATGGGGCCCCATCATTGGCACCTGAGAGCCCAAGGCTGCCACCTTTACCCTGGGCGCAATGCTCGAGGGCGCGTGCCACTTGCGGGTCCGGGAAAGTGCCGTTTTTCAGCCCAGAACTGCAGACGGAGAAAGATTTCTCCCAGGGAAAAGGTGCCAGGACAGAAAGCCATTGTGCCTTTTCTAGGGTTAATGGGGCACCTTCAATGGCACCTGAGAACCCAAGGCTGCCTCCTTTGCTCTGGGCGCAAAGGTCGACGATTCGTGCTATGTGCGTGTCCGGGAAAGTTCTTTTTTTCAGCCCACAATTTCAGACGGACCAAGATGCCTCCCTGGGGAAAGGTGCCAGGACAGAAAGCCACTGTGCATTTTCTAGGGGTAATGGGGCCCCATCATTGGCACCTGAGAGCCCAAGTTTGCCACCTTTTCCCTGGGTGCAAAGCTCGACGGTGCGTACCTTGTCTGGGTCCGTGACAGTGCCGTTTTTCAGCCCAGAATTCCAGACGGAAGACGATTCCTCCCAGGGAAAAGGTGCCAGGACAGAAAGCCACTGTGCATTTTCTAGGGTTAATGGGGCCCCATCATTGGCACCTGAGAGCCCAAGGCTGCCACCTTTTCCCTGGGCGCAAATGTCGAGGGCGCGCGCCACTTTCTTGTCTGGGAAAGTGCCATTTTTTAGCCCAGAATTCCAGACGAATGAAGATTCCTCCAGGGAAAGGTGCCAGGACAGAAAGCGATTGTTCCTTTTCTAGGGGAAATCGGGCCCCGTCACGGGCACCTGAGAGCCCAAGTTTGCCTCCTTTAACCTGGGCGCAAAGCTCGACGGTGCGTCCTACGTGCGTGTCCGGGAAATTGCCGTTTCTCATTCCAGAATTCCAGACCAACGAAGATTCCTCCCAGGGAAAAGGTGCCAGGACACAAAGCCATTGTGTATTTTGTAAAGGTAATGGGGCCCCATAATTGACACCTGAGAACCCAAGGCTGCCACCTTTTCCCTGGGCGCAAAGCTCGACGGTGCGTACCTTGAGCGGGTCCGGGAAAGTGCCATTTTTCATCCCAGAATTCCAGACGGAAGACGATTCCTCCCTGGGGAAAATGTGCCAGGACAGAAAGCCATTGTACCTTTTCTAGGGGTAACGGGGCCCCATCATTGGCACCTGAGAGCCCAAGGCTGCCACCTTTTGCCTGGGCGCAAATCTCGACGGTGTGTTCCACCTGCGGGTCCGGGAATATGCTGACTCTCTTCCCAGATTTCCAGACGGAAGAAGATTCCTTCCTGGGAAAAGGTGAGAGGACAGAAAGCCATTGTGCCTTCTCTAGGGTTAATGTGGTCCCAAAATTGGCAGGTGAGAGCCCAAGGCTGTCACCTTTTCCCTGGGTGCAAAGCTCGACGGCCCGTGCCACTTGCAGGTCCGGGAATGTGCCGTTTTTCAGCCTAGAATTCGAGACGGACGAAGATTCCTCCCAGGGAAATGGTACCAGGACAGAAATCAATTGTACCTTTTCTAGGATTAATGGGGCCCCATCATTGGCACTTGAGAGTCCAAGTCTGCCACCTTTTCCCTGGGCGCAAAGCCCGACGGTGCGTGCCACTTGCGGGTTTTTCAGCCCAGAATTCCAGACGGATGAAGATTCCTCCCAGGGAAAAACTGGCATCACAGAAAGCGATTGTGCCATTTCTAGAGAATAATTGGGCCCCATCATTGGCACCTGAGAGCCCAAGGCTGCCACCTTTTCCCTGGATTCAAAGGTTGACGGAGCGTGTCACGTGCGGGTCCGGGAAAGTGCCGTTTTTCAGCCCAGAATTCCTGATGGACGAAGATTACTCCCAGGGAAAAGGTGCTGGGACAGAAAGCGATTGTGCCTTTTCCAAGAGTAATGGGGCCCATCATTGGCACCTGAGAGCCCAAGGCTTCCACCTTTTCCCTGGACCCAAAACTTGACGGTGCATGCCACATGCGTTTTTTTCAGCCCAGAATTCCAGACGGACGATGATTCCTCCCAGGGAAAAGGTGCCAGAACAGAAAGCGATTGTTCCTTTTCTAGGGTTAATGCAGCCCCGTCTTTTGCAGCTGAGAGCCGAAGGCTGCCACCTTTTCCATGGGCTCAAAGCTCGACGATACATGCCAGGTGTGAGTCCGGCAAATGCCGTTTATCATCCCAGAATTCCAGACAAACGAAGATTCCTCACTGAGAAAATGTGCCAGGACAGAAAGTGATTGTTCCAATACCAGGATAAATGCGGCCCGCTCATTGGCACCTGACAGCCCAAGGCTGTCACCTTTTCCCTGGACGCAAAGCCCGATGGTGCGTGCCACTTGCAGGTTTTTCAGCCCAGAATTCCAGACGGATGAACATTCCTCCCTGGGAAATCGTGCCAGGACAGAAAGCGATTGTTCCTTTTCTAGGGTTAATGCGGACCCATCTTAGGAACCTGACATCCCAAGGCTGTCACCTTTTCCCTGGACGCAAAGTCCGATGGTGCGTGCCACTTGCGGGTTTTTCAGCCCAGAATTCCAGACGGATGAAGATTCCTCCCTGGGAAATCGTGCCAGGACATAAAGCGATTGTTCCTTTTCTAAGGGTATTGGGGCCCCATCATTGACACCTGAGAGCCCAAGGCTGCCACCTTTTCCCTGGACTGAAAACTCGACGGTGCGTGCCACCTGCGGGTCAGGGAAAGTGCCATTTTTCAGCCCAGAATTCGAGACGGACCAATATTCCTCCCACGGAAAAGGTGCCAGGTCATAATGGGATTGTTCCTATTCTAGGGGTAATGGGGCCCCGTCACTGGCTCTTGAGAGCCCAAGGCTGCCACCTTTTCCCTGGGCTCAAAGCTCGATGGAGCGTACCAAGTGCGGGTGAGGGAAAGAGCCATTTTTCAGCCCAGAATTCCAGACAGACGAAGATTCCTCCCAGGGAAAAGGTGCCAGGACAGAAAGCGATTGTGCCTTTCTAGAAGTATTGGGCCCCATAATTGGCACCTGAGATCCCAAGGCTACCACTTTTTCCCTGGCCTCAAAACTCAATGGAGCGTGCCAAGTGCTGGTCCGGGAAAGTGCCGTTATTCAGCCCGGAATTTCAGACGGACGAAGATTCCTCCCAGGGAAAAGGTGCCAGGACAGAGAGCAATTGTGCCTTTTCTAAGAGTAATGGGGCCCCATCATTGGCACCTGAAAGCGCAAGGCTGCCACCTTTTCACTGGGCTCAAATCTCGACGGAGTGTGCCAGGTGCGTGTCAGGGTACGTGCCTTTCTTCAGCCCAGATTTCCAGACTGACAAAGATTCCTCCCAGGGATAAAGTGCCAGGATAGAAAGCAATTGTTCGAGTTCTACGGTAAATGCAGCCCCCTCATTGGCACCTGACAGCCCAAGGCTGTCCCCTCTTCCCTGAGTTCAAAGCCTGACGGTGCGTTCCACATGAGGTTTTCTCAACCCAGAATTCCAGACGGACGATGATTCCTCCCAGAGAAAAGATGCCAGGACAGAAAGCGATTGTTCTTTTTCTAGGGGTAATGCGGCCCCATCATTGGCACCTGAGAGCCTAATGCTGCCACCTTTTCCCTGGGCGCACACCTCAACAGTCCATGTCGCATGCGGGTTTTTCAGCCCTAAATTCCAGACAGATGAAGATTACTCCCAGGGAAAAGGTGCCAGGAGAGAAAGCGATTGTTCCTTTTCTAGGGTTAATGCGGACCCATCTTAGCACCTGAGAGCCCAAGGCTGCCATCTTTTCCCTGAGCTCAAAGCTCGACAGTGCGGGCGAGGTGCGGGTCTGGGAAAGTGCCGGTTTTCAGCCCAGAATTCCAGACAGACGAAGATTCCTCCCAGGGAAAAGGTGCTGGGACGGACAGCGATTGTGCCTTTTCTAAGAGTAATGGGGCCCCATCATTGACACCTGACAGCCCAAGGCTGCCACCTTTTCCCTGGCCTCAAAGCTCGATGGAGAGTGCCAAGTGCGGGCTCGGGACAGTGTAATTTTTCGGTCCAGAATTCCAGAAAGAAGAAGATTCCTCCCAGGGAAAAGGTACCAGGACAGAAAGTGATTGTTCCTTTTCTAGGGTTAATGCAACCCCATCTTTGGCAGCTGAGAGCCCAAGGCTTCCGCCTTGTCCCTGGGCGCAAAGCCCGATGTTGCATGCCACATGCCCTTTTTTCAGCCCTGAATTCCAGACGGACGATGATTCCTCCCTGGGAAAAGGTGCCAGGACAGAAAGCGATTGTTCCTTTTCTAGGGTTAATGGGGCTCCATCATTGACACCTGAGAGCCGAAGGCTGCCACCTTTTCCCTGGGCACAAAGCCCGACGGTGCATGCCACATGCGGTTATTTCAACCCAGAATTCCAGACGCACGATGATTCCTCCCTGGGAAAAGGTGCCAGGACAGAAAGTGATTGTTCCTTTTCTAGGGTAAATGTGGCGCACTCATTGGCTCCTGACAGCCCAAGGCTGTTACCTTTTCCCTGGTCTCAAGCGATTGTGACTTTTCTAGTGTTAACGGGGCCCCATCATTGGCACCTGAGAGCCCAAGGCTGCCACCTTTCCCTGGGTGCAAAGCTCGACGGTGTGTACCTTGTGCAGGTTTGGGGCAGTGTCATTTTTCAACCCAGAATTCCAGACGGACGAAGATTCCTTCCAGGGAAAAGCTGCCAGGACAGAAAGCGATTGTGACTTTTCTAGTGTTAACAGGGCCCCATCATTGGCACCTGAGAGCCCAAGACTGCCACCTTTTCCCTGGGTGCAAAGCTCGACGGTGTGTACCTTGTGCAGGTTTGGGGCAGTGTCATTTTTCAACCCAGAATTCCAGACGGACGAAGATTCTTTCCAGGGAAAAGGTGCCAGGACAAAAAGCGATTGTGACTTTTCTAGTGTTAACGGGGCCCCATCATTGGCACCTGAGAGCCCAAGGCTGCCACCTTTTCCCTGGGCGCAAAGCTCGACGGCGCGTGCCACTTTCTTGTCCGGGAAAGTGCTGTTTTTCAGCGCAGAATTCCAGACTGACGAAGATTCCTCCCAGGGAAAAGGTGCCAGGACAGAAAGCGATTGTTCCTTTTTTAGGGGTAATGGGGCACCATCATTGGCACCTGAGAGCCCAAGGCTGCCTCCTTTACCCTGGACGCAAAGCTCGACGGTGCGTGCCACGTGCGTGTCCGGGAAAGTGCCATTTTTCAGCCAAGAATTCCAGACCTATGAAGATTCCTCGCAGGGAAAAGGTGCCAGGAGACAAAGCCATTGTGTATTTTGTAATGGTAATCGGGCCCCATCATTGACTCCTGAGAGCCCGAGGCTGCCACCTTTTCCCTGGGTGCAAAGCTCGACGGTGCGTACCCTGTGCGGGTCCGGGAAAGGTCCGTTTTTCAGCCCAGAATTCCAGACGGAAGTCGATTCCTCCCTGGGAAAATGTGTCAGGACAGAAAGGCATTGTGCCTTTTCTAGGGGTAATGGGGCCCCATCTTTGGCACATGAGAGCCTAAGGCTGCCTCCTTTACCCTGGGCGCAAAGCTCGACAGTGCGTGCCACGTGTGAGTCCGGGAAAGTGCCATTTTTCAGCCCAGAATTCCAGACCAATGAAGACTCCTCCCAGGGAAAAGGTGACAGGACAGAAAGCCATTGTGCGTTTTGTAAAGGTAATTGGGCCACATCATTGGCACCTGAGAGCCCAAGACTGCCACCTTTTCCCTGGACGCAAATCTTGACGGTGCGTACCACTTGTGGGTCCAGGAAAGTGCCGATTCCAAGCCCAGAATTCCAAACCAATGAAGATTCCTCCCTGGGAAAAGGTGCCAGGACACAAAGCCATTGTGCCTTTTGTAGGGGAAATGGGGCACCATCATTGGCACTTGAGAGCCCAAGACTGCCACCTTTTCCCTGGGCGCAAAGCTCGACGGTGTGTACCTTGTGCAGGTCAGGGGAAGTGCCGTTTTTCAGCCCAGAGTTCCACACGGATGAAGATTCCTCCCTAGGGAAAAGGAGACGGTATAGAAGGCAATTGTGCCTTTTCTAAGGGTATTGGGGCCCCATCATTGACACCTGAGAGCCCAAGGCTGCCACCTTTTGCCTGGCCTCAAAGCGCTGTTGCTGTAAAAGTCTGTAAAAAAGACTCCAAGCCACGTTTTGTAGGAGATAAGATAATGGGCAGGCACTTTAATGAGCAACCCCGCTCATCCAGGAATACATCGACGCGCGCGCAAGCAAGCTCTAAGTTCTATAGCTTTTATCATATAACCTATCCAATCACTACTGTCCACATGTCCAGTTCCACCTCTGTCCCCTCCCAGTTCCCACCCTGTTGAATTGGGGCTGGGGTCGTTGGGACCCTCTGTCTTCATCCACCTCCTCTTCTTCAGCACACAAAGGTCTCTTGGATGCTCTCCAGGGCTTCGGGTCACACTGCTCCATGTTTATGTTCTCTTCTGATATGCTTTAATCAGGTACCTTGAGGAAGAGACTAAACAGCTGGCAGATCTCAGCTGCCTGTTCTGGAGCAGGGGTAGAGATAGAAGGATTTTATGCTACAAGCTGCTAAATATTAATTCACTAAAATCTACAGCATTACATCTACTGTGTCTCTAAAATCTACAAAATATGAAAATTGAAAAATTAAAATAACCTTTCGGCAGCACTCGAACGAGCGTGCCAAGTGCGGGTCCGGGATAGTGCCGTTTTTCAGCCCAAAATTCCAGACAGACGAAGATGCTTCCCAGGGAAAATGTGCCAGGACAGAAAGCGATTGTGCCTTTCCTAGAGGGAATGGGGCCCCATCACTGGCACCTGAGAGCCCAAGGCTGCCACGTTTTCCCCAGGCTCAACGCTTGACGGAGTGTGCCAGGGGAGGGTAAGGGTACATGCTGGTTTTCAGCCCAGATTTCCAGACTGACGAAGATTCCTCCCAGGGAAAAAGTGCCAGGACAGAAAGCGATTGTTCCAGTTCTAGGGTAAATGCGGCCCCCTCATTGGCACATGACAGCCCAAGACTGTCCCCTTTTCCCTCGGCTCAAAGCCCGACTGTGCATGCCACATGCGGTTTTTTCAGCCCAGAATTCCAGACGGACAATGATTCCTCCCAGGGCAAAGGTGACAGGACAGAAAGCGATTGTTCCTTTTCTAGGGTTAATGCGGCCCCATCTTTAGCAGCTGAGAGCCCAAGGCTGCCACCTTTTCCCTGGGCTCAAAGCTCTACGGAGTGTCCCAGGTGCAGGTCTGGGAAAGTGCAGTTTCTTATCCCAGATTTCCAGATGGACGAAGATTACTGACAGGGAAAAAGTGCCAGGATAGAAAGCGATTGTTCCTTTTCTTGTTTTAATGGGGCCCCATCACTGGCACTTGAGAGCCCAATGCTGCCACACCTTCCCTCGGTGCGCACGCCAATGGTCCATGTCACATGTGGGTTTTTCAGCCCAGACTTTCCGAAAAATGAAGATTCCTCCCTGGGAAATCGTGCCAGGACAGAAAGCGATTGTTCCTTTTCTAGGGTTAATGCGGACCCATCTTAGGCACCTGAGAGCCCAAGGCTGCCACCTTATCCATGGGCTCAAAGCTCGACAGTGCGGGCAAGGTGCGGGTCTGGGAAAGTTCCGGTTTTCAGCCCAGAATTGCAGACGGCCCAAGATTTCTCCCAGGGAAAAGGTGCTGGGACAGAAAGCGATTGTGTCTTTTCTAAGAGTAATGGGGCCCATCATTGCCACCTGAGAGCCCAAGACTGCCACCTTTTCCCTGGGCTCAACGCTCGATGGAGTGTGCCAGGGGCGGGTAAGGGTACTTGCTGGTTTTCAGCCCAGATATCCAGAATGACGAAGATTCCTCCCAGGGAAAAAGTGCCAGGACAGAAAGCGATTGTTCCTTTTCTAGGGTTAATGCGGCCCCATGTTTAGCAGCTGAGAGCCCAAGGCTGCCACCTTTTCCCTGGGCTCAAAGCTCGACGTAGCTTGCCAAGTGCGGGTCCGGGATTGTGCCATTTTTCAGCCCAGAATTCCAGACGGACCAAGATTCCTCCCAGGGAAAATGTGCCAGGACAAAAAGCGATTGTTCCCTTACTAGGTTAATGGGGCCCCATCTTAGGCACCTGAGAGCCCAAGGCTGCCACCTTTTCCCTGGGCGCAAAGCTCGACGGTGCGTGCCACTTGCGGTTCTGGGAAAGTGCCGTTTTTCAGCCCAGAATTCCAGACGGACCAAGATTCCTCCCAGGGAAAAGGTGCCAGGACAGAAAGACATTGTGCCTTTTCTAGGGGTAATAGGGCCCCATCTTTGGCACCTGAGAGCCCAAGGCTGCCTCCTTTAGCCTGGGCGTAAAGCTTGACGGTGGTGCCACGTGCGTGTCCGGGAAAGTGCCATTTTTCAGCCCAGAATTCCAGACCTATGAAGATTCTTCAGAGGGAAAAGGTGCCAGGAGACAAAGCCATTCTGTATTTTGTAAAGGTAATGGGGCCCCATCATTGGCACCTGAGAGCCCAAGGCTGCCACCTTTTCCCTGGGCGCAAAGCTCGACGGTGCGTACCTTGTGCGGGTCCGGGAAAGTGCCAGTTTTCAGCCCAGAATTCCAGACGGAAGACGATTTCTCCCTGGGGAAACGTGCCGGGACAGAAAGCCATTGTGCCTTTTCTAGGGGTAACGGGGCCCCATGATTGGCACCTGAGAGCCCAAGGCTGCCACCTTTTCCCTGGGCGCAAATGTCGACGGCGCGTGCCGCTTGTGGGACCGGGAATGTGCCATTTCTCATCCCAGAATTCCAGGCCAGCGAAGATTTCTCCCTGGGAAAAGGTGCCAGGACAGAAAGCGATTGCGCCTTTTTTAGGGTGAATGGGGCCCCATCACTGGCACCTGAGAGCCCATGGCTGCCACCTTTTCCCTGGGCGCTAAGCTCGACGGTACGTTCTGCGTCCGGGTCAGGGAAAGTTTCGTTTTTAAGCCCAGAATTCCAGACGGACGAGGATTCCTCCCTGGGGAAGAGGTGCCAGGACAGAAAGCGAGTGTTATTTTTCTAGTGTTAACGGGGCCCCATCATTGGCACCTGAGAGCCCAAGGTTGCCGCCTTTTCCCTGGGCGCAAATGTCGAGGGCGCATGCCACTTTCTTGTCCAGGAAAGAGCAATTTTTCAGCCCAGAATTCCAGATGGATGAAGATTCCTCTCAGGAAAAAGGTGCCAGGACAGAAAGCCATTGTTCCATTACTAGGGTTAATTGGGCCCCATCATTGACACTTGAGAGCCCAAGGTTTCCTCCTATACCCTGGGCGCAAAGCTTGACCATGCGTGCTACGTGAGGGTCCGGGAAATTGCCGTTTCTCATTCCAGAATTCCAGACCGATGAAGATTCCTCCCTGGGAAAAGGTGCCAGGACAGGAATGCATTTCTCCTTTTCTAGGAGTAATGGGGACCCATCATTGGCACCTGAGAGCCGAAGGCTGCCACCTTTTCCCTGAGCGCAAAGCTCGACGGTGCGTACCTTGTGCGGGCCTGGAGAAGTGCCGTTTTTCAGCCCAGAATTCCAGACGGATGAAAATTCCTCCCAGGGAAATAGTGCCAGGACAGAAATTGATTGTTATTTTTCTAGTGTTAACGGGGCCCCATCATTGGAACTTGAGAGCCCAAGGCTGCCACCTTTTCCCTGAGCGCAAAGCTAGATGGTGCCTGCCACATGCGGGTCAGGGAAAGTGCCGTTTTTCAGCGCAGAATTCCAGACCGATTAAAACTCCTTACAGGGAAAAGGCTCCCAGGACAGAAAGTGATTGTTCCATTTCTAGGGTTAATCGGGCCCTGTCATTGGCACCTGAGAGCCCAAGGTTGCCTCCTATACCCCAGGCGTAAAGCTCGACCGTGCGTGCCAGGTGCCGGTCCGCGAAAGTGCCGTATTTCAGGCCAGAATTCCGGAGAGACGAAGATTCTTCCCTGAGAAAAGGTGCCAGGACAGAAAGCGATTGTTATTTTTCTAGGGTTAATGGGGGCCCATCATTGGCACCTGAGAGCCCAAGGCTACCATCTTTCCCCTGGGCTCAAAGGTCTACGGCACGTGCCACTTGCAGATCTGGGAAAGTGACGTTTTACAGCCCACACTTTCAGACGGATGAAGATTCCTCTCACGGAAAAGGTGCCATGGCAGAAAGCCATTGTGCCTTTACAAGGGTTAATGGGGCACCATCATTGGCACTTGAGAGCCCAAGGCTACCACCTTTTCCCTGGGCGCAAAGCTCGACAGTGCATTCTGCGTCTGGGTCCTTGACAGTTTTTCAGATCAGAATTCCAGACAAACAAAGATTCCTACCAGGGAAAAGGTATCAGGACAGAAAGGGACTGTGCCTTTTCTAGGGTTAATGGGCCCCAATCATTGGCACTTGAGAGCCCAAGGCTGCCACCTTTTCCCTGGGCGCAAGATCCACGGTGCTTGCCACTTGCGTGTCCTGGAGAGTGCCGTTTTTCAGCCCAGAATTCCAAATGGACCAAGATTCCTCCCTCGGAAAAGGTGCCAGGACAGAAAGCAATTGTGCCCTTTCTAGGGGTAAATGCGGCCCCATCATTGGCACCTGAGAGCCGAAGGCTACCAGCTTTTTCCTGGGCTCAAAGCTCGACGGTGCGTGCCACGTGCGGGTCCGGGAAAGTGCCGTTTTTCAACCCAGATTATCAGGCAGATGAAGATATTTTCAGGGAAAAGGTGCAAGGACAGAAAGTAATTGTTTCATTTCTAGGCTTAATGGGGCCACACCATTGGCACGTGAGAGTCCAAGGCTGCAACCTTTTCCCTGGGCGAAAATCTCGACGTTGTGTTCCGCGTCTAGGTCCTGGAAAATGCGGTTTTTCAGCCCAGAATTCCAGACAGATGATGATTCCGCCCACGGAAAAGATGCCTGTACAGAAAGCGATTCTTCCTTTTCTACGGTTAATGGGGCTCCATCATGGGCACCTGAGGGCCCAAGGCTGACACCTTTTCTCTGGGGGGAAAGCTCGACTGTGAGTGATACGAGAAAGACCCGTTTTCATCTCAGAATTCCAAATGTATGAAGATTACTCCCTGGGAAAATGTGCCAGGACAGAAAGCGATTGTTCCTTTTCTAGTGTTAATGCGGCTGCACTTTTGGCACCTGAGAGCCCAAGGCTGCCACCTTTTCCCTGGGCGCACAGCTCGATGGTGCATTCCACATCTGGGTCTTGGAAAATGCCGTTTTTCAGCTCAGAATTCCAGAGGGATGAATATTCCTCACAGGGAAAAGGACCCAGGACAGAAAGGGATTGTGCCTTTTCTAGCGTTAATTAGGCCCCATCACTGTCACCTGAGAGCCGAAGGCTGCCACCTTTTCCCTGGGCGCAAAGCTGGAGTGTGCGCACCACTTTCGGGTCCGGGAAAGTGCCGTTTTTCAGCCCAGAATTACAGACAGACCAAGATTCCTCCCAGGGAATAGGTGCTAGCACGGAAAGCAATTGTGCCTTTTCTAGGGGTAATGGGGCCCCATCATTGACACCTGAGAGCCCAAGGCTGCCACCTTTTCCCTGGGCTCAATGCACGACAGAGCGCGGCAGGTGCACGTCAGGGAAGGTACCGTTTTTCAGCCCGGAATTGCAGGCGGTTTAAGATTCTACCCTGGGATAAAGTGCCAAGACAGAAAGCGATTGTTCCATTTCTAGGTTTAAGGGGCCCCATCATTGGCACCTGAGAGCCCAAGGCTGCCACCTTTTCCCTGGCCTCAAAGCTCAATGGAGTGTGCGAGGTGCGGTTCTGGGAAAGCGTAATTTTTCAGCCCAGATTTCCAGATGGATGAAGATTTCTGCCACGGAAAAGGTGCCAGTACAGAAAGCGTTTGTTCCTTTTCTAGGTTTAATGGGGCCCCATCATTGGCACCTGAGAGCCGAAGGCTGCCACCTTTTCCCTCTGCGCGAAGCCCGACAGTGCATGCCACATGCCATTGTTTTGGCGCAGAATTCCAGAGGGACGATGATTCATCCCAGGGAAAAGGTGCCAGGACAGAAAGCGATTGTTCCATTTCTAGGTTAATGGGGCCCCATCATTGGCACCTGGGAGCCCAAGGCTGCCACCTTTCCCTGGCCTCATAGCTCGACGGAGTGTGGCAGGTGCAGTTCTGGGAAAGCGTAATTTTTCAGCCCAGATTTCCAGACGGATGGAGATTCCTCCCAGGGAAAAGGTGCCAGGACAGAAAGTGATTGTTCCTTTTCTAGGATAAACAGGGCCCCCTCATTGGCACCTCACAGCCCAAGGCTGCCACCTTTTCCCTCTGCGCAAAGCCCGACGGTGCGTGCCACTTACGGGTTTTTTAGCCCAGAATTCCAGACGGAAGAAGATTCCTCCCAGGGAAAATGTGCCAGGACAGAAAGCGATTGTTACCTTTCTAGTGTTAATGCGGCCCCCTCATTGGCACCTGAGAGCCCAAGGCTGCCACCTTTTCCCTGGCCTCAAAGCTCGACGGAGTGTGCGAGGTGCGGTTCTGGGAAAGCCTAATTTGTAAGCCAAGATTTCCAGCCGGATGAAGTTTCCTGCCAGGGAAAAGGTGCCAGGAAAGAAAGCGTTTGTTCCTTTTCTAGGGTTAATGGGACCCCATCATTGGCACCTGAGAGCCCAAGGCTACCACCTTTTCCCTAGGCGCAAAGCCTGGCGGTGCATGCCACATGAGGTTTTTTCAGCCCAGATTTCCAGACGGACAATGATTCCTCCCTGGAAAAAGGTGCCAGGACAGAAAGCGATTGTTCCTTTTGCAGTGTTAATGCGGCCCCATCTTTGGCAGTTGAGAGCCCAAGGCTGCCACCTTTTCCCTGGCCTCAAAGCTCGATGGAGCGTGCAAAGTGCGGGTCCGGAAAAGTACAGTTTTTCAGCACAGAATTCGAGACGGATGAAGATTCCTCTCATGGAAAAGGTGCCAGGACAGAAAGTGATTGTTCCTTTTCTAGGGTTAATGGGGCCCCATCATTGGCACCTGAGAGCCCAAGGCTGCCACCTTTTCCCTGGGCTCAAACCTCAATGGAGCGTGGTAAGTGCAAGTCAGGGAAAGTGCGGTTTTTCAGCCCAGATTTCCAGAAGGACGAAGATTCCTCCCTGGGAAAAGGTGCCAGGACAGAAAGCGATTTTTACATTTCTTAGGTTAATGGGGCCCCATCATTGACACCTGAGAGTCCAAGGCCGCCATCTTTTCCCAGGGTGCTAAGCTGGACGGTGCATGCCACATGCTGTTTTTAAAGCCCAGAATTCCAGACGGACGATGATTCCTCCCTGAGAAAAGGTGCAAGGAGAGAAAGAGATTGTTCCCTTTTTTTGGTTAACGGCGTTCCATCACTGGCACCTGAGAGCCCAAGACTACCACATTTCCCTGGGCTCAAAGATCCACGGTGCGTGCCACCTGCGGGTCAGGTAATGTGCCTTTTCTCAGCCCAGAATTCCAGATGGACCAAGATTCCTCCCAGGGAAAAGGTGCTAGGACAGAAAGGGAATGTTTCTTTTCTTGGGGTAATGGGGCCCCATAATTGGCACCTGAGAGCCCAAGGCTGCCACCTTTTCCCTGGGCTCAAAGGTCGACGGAGTGTGCCACGTGTGGGTCCGGGAAAGTGCCGTTTTTCAACCCAGAATTCCAGAAGGCCCAAGATTCCTCCCAGGGAAAAGGTGCTAGGACAGACAGCGATTGTGCCTTTTCTAAGAGTAATGGGTCCCCATAATTGGCACCTGAGAGCCCAAGGCTGCCACCTTTTACCTGGGCGCAAAGCTCGACGGAGCGTTCCACGTGCGGGTCCGGGAAAGTGCCATTTTTCAGCCCAGAATTCCAGACCTATGAAGATTCCTCCCTGGGAAAAGGTACCAGGAGACAAAGCCATTGTGTATTTTGTAATGCTAATTGGGCCCCATCATTGGCACCTGAGAGCCCAAGGCTGACACCTTTTCCCTGGGCACAAAGCTCGACGGTGAGTACCTTGTGCGGGTCCGGGAAAGGGCTGTTTTTCAGCCCAGAATTCCAGACGGAAGTCGATTCCTCTCTGGGAAAAGGTGTCAGGACAGAAAGCGATTGTGCCTTTTCTTGGGGTAATGGGGCCCCAAAATTTGCAGCTGAGAGCCCAAGGCTGCCACCTTTTCCCTGGGTGGAAAGCTCGACGGTGCCTGCCACATGCGGGTAAGGGAAAGAGCCGTTTTCAGCCCAGAATTCCAGACCAATGAAGATTCCTCCCAGGGAAAAGGTGCCAGGACAGAAAGCGTTTTTTCTTTTTCTAGGGGTAATGGGGCCCCATCATTGGCACCTGAGAGCCCAAGGCTGCCACCTTTTCCCTGGGTGCAAAGCTCGACGGTGCGTTCCACTTGCAGGTCCGGGGAAGTGCCGTTTTTCAGCCCAGAATTCCAAACGGACGAAAATTCCTCCCAGGGAAAAGGTGCCAGGACAGAAAGCGATTGTTATTTTTCTAGTGTTAACGGGGACCCATCATTGGCACCTGAGAGCCCAAGGCTGCCACCTTTTCCCTGGGCGCAAAGCTAGATGGTGCCTGCCATGTCCAGGTCAGAGAAAGTGCTTTGTTCAGCCAAGGATTCCAGACGGCGGAAAACTCCTACCAGGGAAAGGGCTCCCAGGATAGAAAGCGATTGTTCCATTTCTAGTCTTAATGGGGGCCCGTCATTGGCATCTGAGAGCCAGAGGTTGCCTCTTTTTCCCTGGGCGCAAAGCACGACAGTGCGTGCCACGTGCTGGTCCCAGAAAGTGCCATTTTACAGCCCAGAATTCCAGACCAATGAAGACTCCTCCCAGGGAAAAGGTGCCAGGACAGAAAGCCATTGTGCTTTTTGTAAAGGTAATGGGGTCCCATCATTGGCACCTGAGAGCCCAAGACTGCCACCTTTTCCCTGGACGAAAAGCTCGATGGTGCGTTCCACTTCGGGTGCAGGAAAGTGCCGATTCTGAGACCAGAATTCCAAACCGATGAAGATTCCTCCCTGGGAAAAGGTGCCAGGACAGAAAGCAAGTGTTATTTTTCTAGTATTAATGGGACCCCATCATTGGCACCTGAGAGCCCAAGGCTGCCACCTTTTCCCTGGGTGCAAAGCTCGACGGTGCGTTCCACTTGCAGGTCCGGGGAAGTGCCGTGTTTCAGCCCAGAATTCCAAACGGACGAAAATTCCTCCCAGGGAAAAGGTGCCAGGACAGAAAGCGATTGTTATTTTTCTAGTGTTAACGGGGACCCATCAGTGGCACCTGAGAGCCCAAGGCTGCCACCTTTTCTCTGGGCGCAAAGCTAGATGGTGCCTGCCACGTGCAGGTCAGAGAAAGTGCTTTGTTCAGCCAAGGATTCCAGACGGCGAACAACTCTTACCAGGGAAAGGGCTCCCAGGACAGAAAGCGATTGTTCCATTTCTAGTGTTAATGGGGGCCCGTCATTGGCATCTGAGAGCCAGAGGCTGCCTCCTTTTCCCTGGGCGCAAAGCATGACAGTGCCTGCCACGTGCTGGTCCCAGAAAGTGCCATTTTACAGCCCAGAATTCCAGACCAATGAAAACTCCTCCCAGGGAAAAGGTGCCAGGTCAGAAATCGAATTGTCCTTTTCTAGGGTCAATGGTGCCCCATCATTGGCACCTGAGAGCCCAAGGCTGCCACCTTTTCCGTGGGCGCAAACATCAACGGCGCGTACCACTTTCTTGTCCGGGAAAGTGCCGTTTCTCAGCCCTGAATTCCAGACGGATGAAGACTCCTCACAGGGAAGAGACTCCCAGGACAGAAGGCGATTGTTCCATTTCTAGGGTTAATCGGGCCCCATCATTGGCACCTGAGAGCCCAAGGTTGCCTCCTATACCCTGGGCGCAAAGCTCGACCATGCGTGCTACGTGAGGGTCCGGGAAATTGCCGTTTCTCATTCCAGAATTCCAGACCGATGAAGATTCCTCCCTGGGAAAAGGTGCCAGGACAGAAAGCGATTGTTCCTTTTCTAGGGTTAATGGGGCTCCATCATTGACACCTGAGAGCCGAAGGCTGCAACCTTTTCCCTGAGCGCAAAGCTCGACGGTACGTGCCACTTGCGGGTCCAGGAATGTGCTGTTTCTCATCCCAGAATTCGAGGCCGATGAAGATTTCTCCCAGGGAAAAGGTGCCAGGACAGAAAGCGATTGTGCCTTTTCTAGGGTTAATGGGGCCCCAAAATTGACACCTAAGAGCCCAAGGCTGCCACCTTTTCCCTGGGCGCAAAGCTTGACGGAGCGTTCCACGTGCGGGTCCAAAAAAAAAGTGCCATTTTTCAGCCCAGAATTCCAGACCTATGAGGATTCCTCAGAGGGAAAAGGTACCAGGAGGCAAAGCCATTGTGTATTTTGTAATGCTGATTGGGCCCCATCATTGGCACCTGAGAGCCCAAGGCTGACACCTTTTCCCTGGGTGCAAAGCTCGACGGTGCGTACCTTGTGCGGGTCCGGGAAAGGGCCGTTTTTCAGCCCAGAATTCCAGACAGAAGTCGATTCCTCTCTGGGAAAAGGTGTCAGGACAGAAAGCGATTGTGCCTTTTCTTGGGGTAATGGGGCCCCAAAATTGGCACCTGAGAGCCCAGGGCTGCCACCTTTTCCCTGGGCGCAAAGCTCGACGGTGCGTGCCACATGCGGGTAAGGGAAAGAGCCGTTTTCAGCCCAGAATTCCAGACCAATGAAGATTCCTCCCTAGGAAAAGATGCCAGGACAGAAAGCGATTGTTCTTTTTCAAGGGGTAATGGGGCCCCATTATTGGAACCCGAGAGCCCAAGGCTGTCACCTTTTGCCTGGGCACAAAGCTCGACGGTGCGTTCCACTTGCAGGTCCGGGGAAGTGCCGTTTTTCAGCCCAGAATTCCAGACGGACGAAAATTCCTCTTTGGGAAAAGGTGCCAGGACAGAAAGCGATTGTTATTTATCTAGTGTTAACGGGGACCCATCGTTGGCACCTGAGAGCCCAAGGCTGCCACCTTTTCCCTGGGCGCAAAGCTAGGTGGTGCCTGCCACGTGCAGGTCAGAGAAAGACCTTTGTTCAGCCCAGGATTCCAGAAGGATGACGACTCCTCCCAGGGAAAGGGCTCCCAGGACAGAAAGTGATTGTTCCATTTCTAGTCTTAATGGGGGCCCGTCATTGGCATCTGAGAGCCAGAGGTTGCCTCCTTTTCCCTGGGCGCAAAGCACGACAGTGCGTGCCACGTGCTGGTCCCAGAAAGTGCCATTTTACAGTCCAGAATTCCAGACCAATGAAAACTCCTCCCAAAAAAAAAGGTGCCAGGACAGAAAGCCATTGTGCTTTTTGTAAAGGTAATGGGGCCCCATCATTGGCACCTGAGAGCCCAAGACTGCCACCTTTTCCCTGGACGCAAAGCTCGATGGTGCGTTCCACTTGCGGGTCCAGGAAAGTGCCGATTCTCAGACCAGAATTCCAAACCGATGAAGATTCCTCCCTGGGAAAAGGTGCCAGGACAGAAAGCCATTCTGCCTTTTGTGGGGGTAATGGGGCACTATCATTGGCACCTGAGAGCCCAAGACTGCCACCTTTTCACTGGGTGCAAAGCTCGATGGTGTGTACCTTGTGCGGGTTTGGGGCAGTGCCACTTTTGAACACAGATTTCCAGACGGACGAAGATTCCTCCCTGGGAAAAGGTGCCAGGACAGAAAGCGATTGTTCCATTTCTAGGGTTAATCGGGCCCCATCATTGGCACCTGAGAGCCCAAGGTTGCCTCCTATACCCTGGGCGCAAAGCTCGACCATGCGTGCTACGTGAGGGTCCGGGAAATTGCCGTTTCTCATTCCAGAATTCCAGACCGATGAAGATTCCTCCCTGGGAAAAGGTGCCAGGACAGGAATGGATTTCTCCTTTTCTAGGAGTAATGGGGACCCATCATTGGCACCTGAGAGCCGAAGGCTGCAACCTTTTCCCTGAGCGCAAAGCTCGACGGTACGTGCCATTTGCGGGTCCAGGAATGTGCTGTTTCTCATCCCAGAATTCCAGGCCGATGAAGATTTCTCCCAGGGAAAAGGTGCCAGGACAGAATACAATTGTGCCTTTTCTAGGGTTAATGGGGCCCCAAAATTGACACCTGAGAGCCCAAGGCTATCACCTTTTCCCTGGGCGCAAAGCTCGAGGGAGCGTTCCACGTGCGGTCCCGAGAAAGTGCCATTTTTCAGCCCAGAATTCCAGACAAATGAAGATTCCTCCCACGGAAAAGGTGCCAGGACAGAAAGCGATTGTTCTTTTTCAAGGGGTAATAGGGCCCCATCATTGGCACCTGAGAGCCCAAGGCTGCCACCTTTTGCCTGGGCAGAAAGCTCGACGGTGCGTTCCACTTGCAGGTCCGGGGAAGTGCCGTTTTTCAGCCCAGAATTCCAGACGGACGAAAATTCCTCTTTGGGAAAAGGTGCCAGGACAGAAAGCGATTGTTATTTATCTAGTGTTAACGGGGACCCATCGTTGGCACCTGAGAGCCCAAGGCTGCCACCTTTTCCCTGGGTGCAAAGCTAGATGGTGCCTGCCACGTGCAGGTCAGAGAAAGTGCTTTGTTCAGCCAAGGATTCCAGACGGATGACGACTCCTCCCAGGGAAAAGGCTCCCAGGACAGAAAGCGATTGTTCCATTTCTAGTCTTAATGGGGGCCCGTCATTGGCATCTGAGAGCCAGAGGTTGCCTCCTTTTCCCTGGGCGCAAAGCACGACAGTGCGTGCCACGTGCTGGTCCCAGAAAGTGCCATTTTACAGCCCAGAATTCCAGACCAATGAAGACTCCTCCCAGGGAAAAGGTGCCAGGACAGAAAGCCATTGTGCTTTTTGTAAAGGTAATGGGGTCCCATCATTGGCACCTGAGAGCCCAAGACTGCCACCTTTTCCCTGGACGCAAAGCTCGATGCTGCGTTCCACTTGCGGGTCCAGGAAAGTGCCGATTCTCAGACCAGAATTCCAAACCGATGAAGATTCCTCCCTGGGAAAAGGTGCCAGGACAGAAAGCGATTGTGCCTTTTCTAGGGTTAATGGGGCCCCAAAATTGACAGCTGAGAGCCCAGGGCTGCCACCTTTTCCCTGGGCGCAAAACTCGACGGTGCGTGCCACATGCGGGTAAGGGAAAGAGCCGTTTTCAGCCCAGAATTCCAGACCAATGAAGATTCCTCCCAGGGAAAAGGTGCCAGGACAGAAAGCGATTGTTCTTTTTCAAGGGGTAATGGGGCCCCATTATTGGCACCTGAGAGCCCAAGGCTGCCACCATTTCCCTGGGCGCAAAGCTCGATGGAGCGTTCCACGTGCGGGTCCGGGGAAGTGCCATTTTTCAGCCCAGAATTCCAGACCTATGAAGATTCCTTTGAGGGAAAAGGTACCAGGAGACAAAGCCATTGCGTATTTTGTAATGCTAATTGGGCCCCATCATTGGCACCTGAGAGCCCAAGGCTGACACCTTTTCCCTGGGTGCAAAGCTCGACGGTGAGTACCTTGTGCGGGTCCGGGAAAGGGCTGTTTTTCAGCCCAGAATTCCAGACGGAAGTCGATTCCTCTCTGGGAAAAGGTGTCAGGACAGAAAGCGATTGTGCCTTTTCTTGGGGTAATGGGGCCCCAAAATTGGCAGCTGAGAGCCCAAGGCTGCCACCTTTTCCCTGGGTGCAAAGCTCGACGGTGCGTGCCACATGCGGGTAAGGGAAAGAGCCGTTTTCAGCCCAGAATTCCAGGCCAGCGAAGATTTCTCCCAGGGAAAAGCTGCCAGGACAGAATGCGTTTTTTCTTTTTCTAGGGGTAATGGGGCCCCATCATTGGCACCTGAGAGCCCAAGGCTGCCACCTTTTCCCTGGGTGCAAAGCTCGACGGTGCGTTCCACTTGCAGGTCCGGGGAAGTGCCGTTTTTCAGCCCAGAATTCCAAACGGACGAAAATTCCTCCCAGGGAAAAGGTGCCAGGACAGAAAGCGATTGTTATTTTTCTAGTGTTAACGGGGACCCATCATTGGCACCTGAGAGCCCAAGGCTGCCACCTTTTCCCTGGGCGCAAAGCTAGATGGTGCCTGCCACGTGCAGGTCCGGGGAAGTGCTTTGTTCAGCCAAGGATTCCAGACGGCGGACAACTCCTCCCAGGGAAAGGGCTCCCAGGACAGAAAGCGATTGTTCCATTTCTAGTCTTAATGGGGGCCCGTCACTGGCATCTGAGAGCCAGAGGTTGCCTCTTTTCCCCTGGGCGCAAAGCACGACAGTGCGTGCCATGTGCTGGTCCCAGAAAGTTCCATTTTACAGCCCAGAATTCCAGACCAATGAAGACTCCTCCCAGGGAAAAGGTGCCAGGACAGAAAGCCATTGTGCTTTTTGTAAAGGTAATGGGGTCCCATCATTGGCACCTGAGAGCCCAAGACTGCCACCTTTTCCCTGGACGCAAAGCTCGATGGTGCGTTCCACTTCGGGTGCAGGAAAGTGCCGATTCTGAGACCAGAATTCCAAACCGATGAAGATTCCTCCCTGGGAAAAGGTGCCAGGACAGAAAGCAAGTGTTATTTTTCTAGTATTAATGGGACCCCATCATTGGCACCTGAGAGCCCAAGGCTGCCACCTTTTCCCTGGGTGCAAAGCTCGACGGTGCGTTCCACTTGCAGGTCCAGGGAAGTGCCGTTTTTCAGCCCAGAATTCCAAACGGACGAAAATTCCTCTTTGGGAAAAGGTGCCAGGACAGAAAGCGTTTTTTCTTTTTCTAGTGTTAACGGGGACCCATCATTGGCACCTGAGAGCCCAAGGCTGCCACCTTTTCCCTGGGTGCAAAGCTAGATGGTGCCTGCCACGTGCAGGTCAGAGAAAGTGCTTTGTTCAGCCAAGGATTCCAGACGGATGACGACTCCTCCCAGGGAAAGGGCTCCCAGGACAGAAAGTGATTGTTCCATTTCTAGTGTTAATGGGGGCCCGTCATTGGCATCTGAGAGCCAGAGGTTGCCTCCTTTTCCCTGGGCGCAAAGCACGACAGTGCGTGCCACGTGCTGGTCCCAGAAAGTGCCATTTTACAGCCCAGAATTCCAGACCAATGAAGACTCCTCCCAGGGAAAAGGTGCCAGGACAGAAAGCCATTGTGCTTTTTGTAAAGGTAATGGGGCCCCATCATTGGCACCTGAGAGCCCAAGACTGCCACCTTTTCCCTGGACGCAAAGCTCGATGCTGCGTTCCACTTGCGGGTCCAGGAAAGTGCCGATTCTCAGACCAGAATTCCAAACCGATGAAGATTCCTCCCTGGGAAAAGGTGCCAGGACAGAAAGCCATTGTGCCTTTTGTAGGGGTAATGGGGCACTATCATTGGCACCTGAGAGCCCAAGGCTGCCACCTTTTCCCTGGGTGCAAAGCTCGACGGTGTGTACCTTGTGCGGGTTTGGGGCAGTGCCACTTTTGAACACAGATTTCCAGACGGACGAAGATTCCTCCCTGGGAAAAGGTGCCAGGACAGAAAGCAATTGTTATTTATCTAGTGTTAATGGGGCCCCATCATTGGCACCTGAGAGCCCAAGGCTGCCACCTTGTCCCTGGGCGCAAAGCTAGATGGTGCCTGCCACGTGCAGGTCAGAGAAAGTGCTTTGTTCAGCCCAGGATTCCAGATGGATGACGACTCCTCACAGGGAAAGGGCTCCCAGGGCAGAAAGCGATTGTTCCATTTCTAGGGTTAATCGGGCCCCATCATTGGCACCTGAGAGCCCAAGGTTGCCTCCTATACCCTGGGCGCAAAGCTCGACCATGCGTGCTACGTGAGGGTCCGGGAAATTGCCGTTTCTCATCCCAGAATTCCAGACCGATGAAGATTCCTCCCTGGGAAAAGGTGCCAGGACAGGAATGGATTTCTCCTTTTCTAGGAGTAATGGGGCTCCATCATTGACACCTGAGAGCCGAAGGCTGCAACCTTTTCCCTGAGCGCAAAGTTCAACGGTGCGTGCCACTTGCGGGTCCAGGAATGTGCTGTTTCTCATCCCAGAATTCGAGGCCGATGAAGATTTCTCTCAGGGATAAGGTGCCAGGACAGAAAGCAATTGTGCCTTTTCTAGGGTTAATGGGGGCCCAAAATTGACACCCGAGAGCCCAAGGCTGTCACCTTTTACCTGGGCGCAAAGCTCGACGGAGCGTTCCACGTGCGGGTCCAGGAAAGTGCCATTTTTCAGCCCAGAATTCCTGACCTATGAAGATTCCTCCCTGGGAAAAGGTACCAGGAGACAAAGCCATTGTGTATTTTGTAATGCTAATTGGGCCCCATCATTAGCACCTGAGAGGCCAAGGCTGCCACCTTTTCCCTGGGTGCAAAGCTCGACGGTGCATACCCTGTGCGGGTGCGGGAAAGGGCCGTTTTTCAGCCCAGAATTCCAGACGGAAGTCGATTCCTCTCTGGGAAAAGGTGTCAGGACAGAAAGCCATTGTGCCTTTTCTAGGGGTAATGGGGCCCCAAAATTGGCAGCTGAGAGCCCAAGGCTGCCACCTTTTCCCTGGGCGCAAATGTCGACGGTGCGTGCCACTTGCAAGTCCAGGAATGTGCCGTTTCTCATCCCAGAATTCCAGGCCAGCGAAGATTTCTCCCTGGGAAAAAATACCAGGACAGAAAGCGATTGTGCCTTTTCTAGGGTTAATGGGGCCCCAAAATTGGCAGCTGAGAGCCCAGGACTGCCACCTTTTCCCTGGGCGCAAAGCTCGACGGTGCGTGCCACATGTGGGTAAGGGAAAGAGCCGTTTTCAGCCCAGAATTCCAGACCAATGAAGATTCCTCCCAGGGAAAAGATGCCAGGACAGAAAGCGATTGTTCTTTTTCAAGGGGTAATGGGGCCCCATTATTGGAACCCGAGAGCCCAAGGCTGTCACCTTTTGCCTGGGCACAAAGCTCGACGGTGCGTTCCACTTGCAGGTCCGGGGAAGTGCCGTTTTTCAGCCCAGAATTCCAGACGGACGAAAATTCCTCCCAGCGAAAAGGTGCCAGGACAGAAAGCGATTGTTATTTATCTAGTGTTAACGGGGACCCATCATTGGCACCTGAGAGCCCAAGGCTGCCACCTTTTCCCTGGGCGCAAAGCTAGATGGTGCCTGCCACGTGCAGGTCAGAGAAAGACCTTTGTTCAGCCCAGGATTCCAGAAGGATGACGACTCCTCCCAGGGAAAAGGCTCCAAGGACAGAAAGCGATTGTTCCATTTCTAGTGTTAATGGGGGCCCGTCATTGGCATCTGAGAGCCAGAGGTTGCCTCCTTTTCCCTGGGCGCAAAGCTCGACAGTGCGTGCCACGTGCTGGTCCCAGAAAGTGCCATTTTACAGTCCAGAATTCCAGACCAATGAAAACTCCTCCCAGGGAAAAGGTGCCAGGACAGAAAGCCATTGTGCTTTTTGTAAAGGTAATGGGGCCCCATCATTGGCACCTGAGAGCCCAAGACTGCCACCTTTTCCCTGGACGCAAAGCTCGATGCTGCGTTCCACTTGCGGGTCCAGGAAAGTGCCGATTCTCAGACCAGAATTCCAAACCGATGAAGATTCCTCCCTGGGAAAAGGTGCCAGGACAGAAAGCTATTCTGCCTTTTGTAGGGGTAATGGGGCACTATCATTGGCACCTGAGAGCCCAAGACTGCCACCTTTTCCCTGGGTGCAAAGCTCGACGGTGTGTACCTTGTGCGGGTTTGGGGCAGTGCCACTTTTGAACACAGATTTCCAGACGGACGAAGATTCCTCCCTGGGAAAAGGTGCCAGGACAGAAAGCGATTGTTCCATTTCTAGGGTTAATCGGGCCCCATCATTGGCACCTGAGAGCCCAAGGTTGCCTCCTATACCCTGGGCGCAAAGCTCGACCATGCGTGCTACGTGAGGGTCCGGGAAATTGCCGTTTCTCATTCCAGAATTCCAGACCGATGAAGATTCCTCCCTGGGAAAAGGTGCCAGGACAGGAATGGATTTCTCCTTTTCTAGGAGTAATGGGGACCCATCATTGGCACCTGAGAGCCGAAGGCTGCAACCTTTTCCCTGAGCGCAAAGCTCGACGGTACGTGCCACTTGCAGGTCCAGGAATGTGCTGTTTCTCAGACCAGAATTCGAGGCCGATGAAGATTTCTCCCAGGGAAAAGGTGCCAGGACAGAAAGCAATTGTGCCTTTTCTAGGGTTAATGGGGCCCCAAAATTGACACCTGAGAGCCCAAGGCTGTCACCTTTTCCCTGGGCGCAAAGCTCGACGGAGCGTTCCACGTGCGGCTCCGAGAAAGTGCCATTTTTCAGCCCAGAATTCCAGACAAATGAAGATTCCTCCCAGGGAAAAGGTGCCAGGACAGAAAGCGATTGTTCTTTTTCAAGGGGTAATAGGGCCCCATCATTGGCACCTGAGAGCCCAAGGCTGCCACCTTTTCCCTGGGCGCAAAGCTAGATGGTGCCTGCCACGTGCAGGTCAGAAAAAGTGCTTTGTTCAGCCCAGGATTCCAGACGGATGACGACTCCTCCCAGGGAAAAGGCTCCCAGGATAGAAAGTGATTGTTCCATTTCTAGTGTTAATGGGGGCCCGTCATTGGCATCTGAGAGCCAGAGGTTGCCTCCTTTTCCCTGGGCGCAAAGCTCGACAGTGCGTGCCACGTGCTGGTCCCAGAAAGTGCCATTTTACAGCCCAGAATTCCAGACCAATGAAGACTCCTCCCAGGAAAAAAGGTGCCAGGACAGAAAGCCATTGTGCTTTTTGTAAAGGTAATGGGGTCCCATCATTGGCACCTGAGAGCCCAAGACTGGCACCTTTTCCCTGGACGCAAAGCTCGATGCTGCGTTCCACTTGCGGGTCCAGGAAAGTACCGATTCTCAGACCAGAATTCCAAACCGATGAAGATTCCTCCCTGGGAAAAGGTGCCAGGACAGAAAGCGATTGTGCCTTTTCTAGGGTTAATGGGGCCCCAAAATTGGCAGCTGAGAGCCCAGGGCTGCCACCTTTTCCCTGGGCGCAAAGCTCGACGGTGCGTGCCACATGCGGGTAAGGGAAAGAGCCGTTTTCAGCCCAGAATTCCAGACCAATGAAGATTCCTCCCAGGGAAAAGGTGCCAGGACAGAAAGCGATTGTTCTTTTTCAAGGGGTAATGGGGCCCCATTATTGGCACCTGAGAGCCCAAGGCTGCCACCTTTTCCCTGGGTGCAAAGCTTGACGGAGCGTTCCACGTGCGGGTCCGGGGAAGTGCCATTTTTCAGCCCAGAATTCCAGACCTATGAAGATTCCTTTGAGGGAAAAGGTACCAGGAGACAAAGCCATTGTGTATTTTGTAATGCTAATTGGGCCCCATCATTGGCACCTGAGAGCCCAAGGCTGACACCTTTTCCCTGGGTGCAAAGCTCGACGGTGAGTACCTTGTGCGGGTCCGGGAAAGGGCTGTTTTTCAGCACAGAATTCCAGACGGAAGTCGATTCCTCTCTGGGAAAAGGTGTCAGGACAGAAAGCGATTGTGCCTTTTCTTGGGGTAATGGGGCCCCAAAATTGGCAGCTGAGAGCCCAAGGCTGCCACCTTTTCCCTGGGTGGAAAGCTCGACGGTGCCTGCCACATGCGGGTAAGGGAAAGAGCCGTTTTCAGCCCAGAATTCCAGACCAATGAAGATTCCTCCCAGGGAAAAGGTGCCAGGACAGAAAGCGTTTTTTCTTTTTCTAGGGGTAATGGGGCCCCATCATTGGCACCTGAGAGCCCAAGGCTGCCACCTTTTCCCTGGGTGCAAAGCTCGACGGAGCGTTCCACGTGCGGGTCCGGGGAAGTGCCATTTTTCAGCCCAGAATTCCAGACCTATGAAGATTCCTTTGAGGGAAAAGGTACCAGGAGACAAAGCCATTGTGTATTTTGTAATGCTAATTGGGCCCCATCATTGGCACCTGAGAGCCCAAGGCTGACACCTTTTCCCTGGACGCAAAGCTCGACGGTGAGTACCTTGTGCGGGTCCGGGAAAGGGCTGTTTTTCAGCCCAGAATTCCAGACGGAAGTCGATTCCTCTCTGGGAAAAGGTGTCAGGACAGAAAGCGATTGTGCCTTTTCTTGGGGTAATGGGGCCCCAAAATTTGCAGCTGAGAGCCCAAGGCTGCCACCTTTTCCCTGGGTGGAAAGCTCGACGGTGCCTGCCACATGCGGGTAAGGGAAAGAGCCGTTTTCAGCCCAGAATTCCAGACCAATGAAGATTCCTCCCAGGGAAAAGGTGCCAGGACAGAAAGCGTTTTTTCTTTTTCTAGGGGTAATGGGGCCCCATCATTGGCACCTGAGAGCCCAAGGCTGCCACCTTTTCCCTGGGTGCAAAGCTCGACGGTGCGTTCCACTTGCAGGTCCGGGGAAGTGCCGTTTTTCAGCCCAGAATTCCAAACGGACGAAAATTCCTCCCAGGGAAAAGGTGCCAGGACAGAAAGCGATTGTTATTTTTCTAGTGTTAACGGGGACCCATCATTGGCACCTGGGAGCCCAAGGCTGCCACCTTTTCTCTGGGCGCAAAGCTAGATGGTGCCTGCCACGTGCAGGTCAGAGAAAGTGCTTTGTTCAGCCAAGGATTCCAGACGGCGAACAACTCTTACCAGGGAAAGGGCTCCCAGGACAGAAAGCAATTGTTCCATTTCTAGTGTTAATGGGGGCCCGTCATTGGCATCTGAGAGCCAGAGGCTGCCTCCTTTTCCCTGGGCGCAAAGCATGACAGTGCCTGCCACGTGCTGGTCCCAGAAAGTGCCATTTTACAGCCCAGAATTCCAGACCAATGAAGACACCTCCCAGGGAAAAGGTGCCAGGTCAGAAATCGAATTGTCCTTTTCTAGGGTCAATGGTGCCCCATCATTGGCACCTGAGAGTTCAAGGCTGCCACCTTTTCCGTGGGCGCAAACATCAACGGCGCGTACCACTTTCTTGTCCGGGAAAGTGCCGTTTTTCAGCCCTGAATTCCAGACGGATGAAGACTCCTCACAGGGAAGAGACTCCCAGGACAGAAGGCGATTGTTCCATTTCTAGGGTTAATCGGGCCCCATCATTGGCACCTGAGAGCCCAAGGTTGCCTCCTATACCCTGGGCGCAAAGCTCGACCATGCGTGCTACGTGAGGGTCCGGGAAATTGCCGTTTCTCATTCCAGAATTCCAGACCGATGAAGATTCCTCCCTGGGAAAAGGTGCCAGGACAGAAAGCGATTGTTCCTTTTCTAGGGTTAATGGGGCTCCATCATTGACACCTGAGAGCCGAAGGCTGCAACCTTTTCCCTGAGCGCAAAGCTCGACGGTGCGTGCCACTTGCGGGTCCAGGAATGTGCTGTTTCTCATCCCAGAATTCGAGGCCGATGAAGATTTCTCCCAGGGAAAAGGTGCCAGGACAGAAAGCGATTGTGCCTTTTCTAGGGTTAATGGGGGCCCAAAATTGACACCTGAGAGCCCAAGGCTGTCACCTTTTACCTGGGCACAAAGCTTGACGGAGCGTTCCACGTGCGGGTCCGGGAAAGTGCCATTTTTCAGCCCAGAATTCCAGACCTATGAGGATTCCTCAGAGGGAAAAGGTACCAGGAGAGAAAACCATTGTGTATTTTGTAATGCTAATTGGGCCCCATCATTGGCACCTGAGAGCCCAAAGCTGACACCTTTTCCCTGGGTGCAAAGCTCGACGGTGCATACCCTGTGCGGGTCCGGGAAAGGGCCGTTTTTCAGCCCAGAATTCCAGACGGAAGTCGATTCCTCTCTGGGAAAAGGTGTCAGGACAGAAAGCGATTGTGCCTTTTCTTGGGGTAATGGGGCCCCAAAATTGGCAGCTGAGAGCCCAAGGCTGCCACCTTTTCCCTGGGTGCAAAGCTCGACGGTGCGTGCCACATGCGGGTAAGGGAAAGAGCCGTTTCTCATCCCAGAATTCCAGGCCAGCGAAGATTTCTCCCAGGGAAAAGCTGCCAGGACAGAATGCGTTTTTTCTTTTTCTAGGGGTAATGGGGCCCCATCATTGGCACCTGAGAGCCCAAGACTGCCACCTTTTCCCTGGGTGCAAAGCTGGACGGTGCGTTCCACTTGCGGGTCCGGGGAAGTGCCGTTTTTCAGCCCAGAATTCCAAACGGACGAAAATTCCTCTTTGGGAAAAGGTGCCAGGACAGAAAGCGATTGTTATTTTTCTAGTGTTAACGGGGACCCATCATTGGCACCTGAGACCCCAAGGCTGCCACCTTTTGCCTGGGTGCAAAGCTAGATGGTGCCTGCCACGTGCAGATCAGAGAAAGTGCTTTGTTCAGCCCAGGATTCCAGACGGATGACGACTCCTCCCAGGGAAAGGGCTCCCAGGACAGAAAGTGATTGTTCCATTTCTAGTGTTAATGGGGGCCCGTCATTGGCATCTGAGAGCCAGAGGTTGCCTCCTTTTCCCTGGGCGCAAAGCACGACAGTGCGTGCCACGTGCTGGTCCCAGAAAGTGCCATTTTACAGCCCAGAATTCCAGACCAATGAAGACTCCTCCCAGGGAAAAGGTGCCAGGACAGAAAGCCATTGTGCTTTTTGTAAAGGTAATGGGGCCCCATCATTGGCACCTGAGAGCCCAAGACTGCCACCTTTTCCCTGGACGCAAAGCTCGATGCTGCGTTCCACTTGCGGGTCCAGGAAAGTGCCGATTCTCAGACCAGAAATCCAAACCGATGAAGATTCCTCCCTGGGAATAGGTGCCAGGACAGAAAGCCATTCTGCCTTTTGTGGGGTTAATCGGGCCCCATCATTGGCACCTGAGAGCCCAAGGCTGCCACCTTGTCCCTGGGCGCAAAGCTGGATGGTGCCTGCCACGTGCAGGTCAGAGAAAGTGCTTTGTTCAGCCCAGGATTCCAGATGGATGACGACTCCTCACAGGGAAAGAGCTCCCAGGACAGAAAGCGATTGTTCCATTTCTAGGGTTAATCGGGCCCCATCATTGGCACCTGAGAGCCCAAGGTTGCCTCCTATACCCTGGGCGCAAAGCTCGACCATGCGTGCTACGTGAGGGTCCGGGAAATTGCCGTTTCTCATCCCAGAATTCCAGACCGATGAAGATTCCTCCCTGGGAAAAGGTGCCAGGACAGGAATGGATTTCTCCTTTTCTAGGAGTAATGGGGCTCCATCATTGACACCTGAGAGCCGAAGGCTGCAACCTTTTCCCTGAGCGCAAAGTTCAACGGTGCGTGCCACTTGCGGGTCCAGGAATGTGCTGTTTCTCATCCCAGAATTCGAGGCCGATGAAGATTTCTCCCAGGGAAAAGGTGCCAGGACAGAAAGCAATTGTGCCTTTTCTAGGGTTAATGGGGGCCCAAAATTGACACCTGAGAGCCCAAGGCTGTCACCTTTTACCTGGGCGCAAAGCTCGACGGAGCGTTCCACGTGCGGGTCCAGGAAAGTGCCATTTTTCAGCCCAGACTTCCAGACCTATGAAGATTCCTCCCTGGGAAAAGGTACCAGGGAAAAAAACAATTGTGTATTTTGTAATGCTAATTGGGCCCCATCATTGGCACCTGAGAGGCCAAGGCTGACACCTTTTCCCTGGGTGCAAAGCTCGACGGTGCATACCCTGTGCGGGTGCGGGAAAGGGCCGTTTTTCAGCCCAGAATTCCAGACGGAAGTCGATTCCTCTCTGGGAAAAGGTGTCAGGACAGAAAGCCATTGTGCCTTTTCTAGGGGTAATGGGGCCCCATCTTTGGCCCCTGAGAGCCCAAGGCTGCCACCTTTTCCCTGGGCGCAAATGTCGACGGCGCGTGCCACTTACAAGTCCAGGAATGTGCCGTTTCTCATCCCAGAATTCCAGGCCAGCGAAGATTTCTCCCTGGGAAAAAATACCAGGACAGAAAGCGATTGTGCCTTTTCTAGGGTTAATGGGGCCCCAAAATTGACACCTGAGAGCCCAGGACTGCCACCTTTTCCCTGGGCGCAAAGCTCGACGGTGCGTGCCACATGCGGGTAAGGGAAAGAGCCGTTTTCAGCCCAGAATTCCAGACCAATGAAGATTCCTCCCAGGGAAAAGGTGCCAGGACAGAAAGCGATTGTTCTTTTTCAAGGGGTAATGGGGCCCCATTATTGGAACCCGAGAGCCCAAGGCTGTCACCTTTTGCCTGGGCACAAAGCTCGACGGTGCGTTCCACTTGCAGGTCCGGGGAAGTGCCGTTTTTCAGCCCAGAATTCCAGACGGACGAAAATTCCTCCCAGCGAAAAGGTGCCAGGACAGAAAGCGATTGTTATTTATCTAGTGTTAATGGGGCCCCATCATTGGCACCTGAGAGCCCAAGGCTGCCACCTTTTCCCTGGGCGCAAAGCTAGATGGTGCCTGCCACGTGCAGGTCAGAGAAAGACCTTTGTTCAGCCCAGGATTCCAGAAGGATGACGACTCCTCCCAGGGAAAAGGCTCCAAGGACAGAAAGCAATTGTTCCATTTCTAGTCTTAATGGGGGCCCGTCATTGGCATCTGAGAGCCAGAGGTTGCCTCCTTTTCCCTGGGCGCAAAGCACGACAGTGCGTGCCACGTGCTGGTCCCAGAAAGTGCCATTTTACAGTCCAGAATTCCAGACCAATGAAAACTCCTCCCAGGGAAAAGGTGCCAGGACAGAAAGCCATTGTGCTTTTTGTAAAGGTAATGGGGCCCTATCATTGGCACCTGAGAGCCCAAGACTGCCACCTTTTCCCTGGACGCAAAGCTCGATGGTGCGTTCCACTTGCGGGTCCAGGAAAGTGCCGATTCTCAGACCAGAATTCCAAACCGATGAAGATTCCTCCCTGGGAAAAGGTGCCAGGACAGAAAGCCATTCTGCCTTTTGTGGGGGTAATGGGGCACTATCATTGGCAC
Organism: Pithys albifrons albifrons; assembly: GCF_047495875.1. Classification (NCBI taxonomy): domain Eukaryota; kingdom Metazoa; phylum Chordata; class Aves; order Passeriformes; family Thamnophilidae; genus Pithys; species Pithys albifrons. Next base: position 723,012 of record NC_092468.1, on the reverse strand, counting down.
CTGAGAGCCCAAGACTGCCACCTTTTCCCTGGGCGCAAAGCTCGACGGTGTGTACCTTGTGCGGGTTTGGGGCAGTGCCACCTTTGAACACAGATTTCCAGACGGACGAAGATTCCTCCCTGGGAAAAGGTGCCAGGACAGAAAGCGATTGTTCCATTTCTAGGGTTAATCGGGCCCCATCATTGGCACCTGAGAGCCCAAGGTTGCCTCCTATACCCTGGGCGCAAAGCTCGACCATGCGTGCTACGTGAGGGTCCGGGAAATTGCCGTTTCTCATTCCAGAATTCCAGACCGATGAAGATTCCTCCCTGGGAAAAGGTGCCAGGACAGGAATGGATTTCTCCTTTTCTAGGAGTAATGGGGACCCATCATTGGCACCTGAGAGCCGAAGGCTGCAACCTTTTCCCTGAGCGCAAAGCTCGACGGTGCGTGCCACTTGCGGGTCCAGGAATGTGCTGTTTCTCAGACCAGAATTCGAGGCCGATGAAGATTTCTCCCAGGGAAAAGGTGCCAGGACAGAAAGCAATTGTGCCTTTTCTAGGGTTAATGGGGCCCCAAAATTGACACCTGAGAGCCCAAGGCTGTCACCTTTTCCCTGGGCGCAAAGCTCGACGGAGCGTTCCACGTGCGGCTCCGAGAAAGTGCCATTTTTCAGCCCAGAATTCCAGACAAATGAAGATTCCTCCCAGGGAAAAGGTGCCAGGACAGAAAGCGATTGTTCTTTTTCAAGGGGTAATAGGGCCCCATCATTGGCACCTGAGAGCCCAAGGCTGCCACCTTTTGCCTGGGCAGAAAGCTCGACGGTGCGTTCCACTTGCAGGTCCGGGGAAGTGCCGTTTTTCAGCCCAGAATTCCAGACGGACGAAAATTCCTCTTTGGGAAAAGGTGCCAGGACAGAAAGCGATTGTTATTTATCTAGTGTTAACGGGGACCCATCGTTGGCACCTGAGAGCCCAAGGCTGCCACCTTTTCCCTGGGCGCAAAGCTTGATGGTGCCTGCCACGTGCAGGTCAGAGAAAGTGCTTTGTTCAGCCCAGGAGTCCAGACGGATGACGACTCCTCCCAGGGAAAAGGCTCCCAGGATAGAAAGCGATTGTTCCATTTCTAGTGTTAATGGGGGCCCGTCATTGGCATCTGAGAGCCAGAGGTTGCCTCCTTTTCCCTGGGCGCAAAGCACGACAGTGCGTGCCACGTGCTGGTCCCAGAAAGTGCCATTTTACAGCCCAGAATTCCAGACCAATGAAGACTCCTCCCAAAAAAAAAGGTGCCAGGACAGAAAGCCATTGTGCTTTTTGTAAAGGTAATGGGGTCCCATCATTGGCACCTGAGAGCCCAAGACTGCCACCTTTTCCCTGGACGCAAAGCTCGATGCTGCGTTCCACTTGCGGGTCCAGGAAAGTACCGATTCTCAGACCAGAATTCCAAACCGATGAAGATTCCTCCCTGGGAAAAGGTGCCAGGACAGAAAGCGATTGTGCCTTTTCTAGGGTTAATGGGGCCCCAAAATTGGCAGCTGAGAGCCCAGGGCTGCCACCTTTTCCCTGGGCGCAAAGCTCGACGGTGCGTGCCACATGCGGGTAAGGGAAAGAGCCGTTTTCAGCCCAGAATTCCAGACCAATGAAGATTCCTCCCAGGGAAAAGGTGCCAGGACAGAAAGCGATTGTTCTTTTTCAAGGGATAATGGGGCCCCATTATTGGCACCTGAGAGCCCAAGGCTGTCACCTTTTGCCTGGGCACAAAGCTCGACGGTGCGTTCCACTTGCAGGTCCGGGGAAGTGCCGCTTTTCAGCCCAGAATTCCAGACGGACGAAAATTCCTCCCAGCAAAAAGGTGCCAGGACAGAAAGCAAGTCTTATTTATCTAGTGTTAACGGGGACCCATCATTGGCACCTGAGAGCCCAAGACTGCCACCTTTTCCCTGGGCGCAAAGCTAGATGGTACCTGCCAAGTGCAGGTCAGAGAAAGACCTTTGTTCAGCCCAGGATTCCAGACGGATGACGACTCCTCCCAGGGAAAAGGCTCCAAGGACAGAAAGCGATTGTTCCATTTCTAGTGTTAATGGGGGCCCGTCATTGGCATCTGAGAGCCAGAGGTTGCCTCCTTTTCCCTGGGCGCAAAGCTCGACAGTGCGTGCCACGTGCTGGTCTCAGAAAGTGCCATTTTACAGCCCAGAATTCCAGACCAATGAAGACTCCTCCCAGGGAAAAGGTGCCAGGACAGAAAGCCATTGTGCTTTTTGTAAAGGTAATGGGGCCCCATCATTGGCACCTGAGAGCCCAAGACTGCCACCTTTTCCCTGGACGCAAAGCTCGATGGTGCGTTCCACTTGCGGGTCCAGGAAAGTGCCGATTCTCAGACCAGAATTCCAAACCGATGAAGATTCCTCCCTGGGAAAAGGTGCCAGGACAGAAAGCCATTCTGCCTTTTGTAGGGGTAATGGGGCACTATCATTGGCACCTGAGAGCCCAAGACTGCCACCTTTTCCCTGGGCGCAAAGCTCGACGGTGTGTACCTTGTGCGGGTTTGGGGCAGTGCCACCTTTGAACACAGATTTCCAGACGGACGAAGATTCCTCCCTGGGAAAAGGTGCCAGGACAGAAAGCGATTGTTCCATTTCTAGGGTTAATCGGGCCCCATCATTGGCACCTGAGAGCCCAAGGTTGCCTCCTATACCCTGGGCGCAAAGCTCGACCATGCGTGCTACGTGAGGGTCCGGGAAATTGCCGTTTCTCATTCCAGAATTCCAGACCGATGAAGATTCCTCCCTGGGAAAAGGTGCCAGGACAGGAATGGATTTCTCCTTTTCTAGGAGTAATGGGGACCCATCATTGGCACCTGAGAGCCGAAGGCTGCAACCTTTTCCCTGAGCGCAAAGCTCGACGGTGCGTGCCACTTGCGGGTCCAGGAATGTGCTGTTTCTCAGACCAGAATTCGAGGCCGATGAAGATTTCTCCCAGGGAAAAGGTGCCAGGACAGAAAGCAATTGTGCCTTTTCTAGGGTTAATGGGGCCCCAAAATTGACACCTGAGAGCCCAAGGCTGTCACCTTTTCCCTGGGCGCAAAGCTCGACGGAGCGTTCCACGTGCGGCTCCGAGAAAGTGCCATTTTTCAGCCCAGAATTCCAGACAAATGAAGATTCCTCCCAGGGAAAAGGTGCCAGGACAGAAAGCGATTGTTCTTTTTCAAGGGGTAATAGGGCCCCATCATTGGCACCTGAGAGCCCAAGGCTGCCACCTTTTGCCTGGGCAGAAAGCTCGACGGTGCGTTCCACTTGCAGGTCCGGGGAAGTGCCGTTTTTCAGCCCAGAATTCCAGACGGACGAAAATTCCTCTTTGGGAAAAGGTGCCAGGACAGAAAGCGATTGTTATTTATCTAGTGTTAACGGGGACCCATCGTTGGCACCTGAGAGCCCAAGGCTGCCACCTTTTCCCTGGGCGCAAAGCTTGATGGTGCCTGCCACGTGCAGGTCAGAGAAAGTGCTTTGTTCAGCCCAGGAGTCCAGACGGATGACGACTCCTCCCAGGGAAAAGGCTCCCAGGATAGAAAGCGATTGTTCCATTTCTAGTGTTAATGGGGGCCCGTCATTGGCATCTGAGAGCCAGAGGTTGCCTCCTTTTCCCTGGGCGCAAAGCACGACAGTGCGTGCCACGTGCTGGTCCCAGAAAGTGCCATTTTACAGCCCAGAATTCCAGACCAATGAAGACTCCTCCCAAAAAAAAAGGTGCCAGGACAGAAAGCCATTGTGCTTTTTGTAAAGGTAATGGGGTCCCATCATTGGCACCTGAGAGCCCAAGACTGCCACCTTTTCCCTGGACGCAAAGCTCGATGCTGCGTTCCACTTGCGGGTCCAGGAAAGTACCGATTCTCAGACCAGAATTCCAAACCGATGAAGATTCCTCCCTGGGAAAAGGTGCCAGGACAGAAAGCGATTGTGCCTTTTCTAGGGTTAATGGGGCCCCAAAATTGGCAGCTGAGAGCCCAGGGCTGCCACCTTTTCCCTGGGCGCAAAGCTCGACGGTGCGTGCCACATGCGGGTAAGGGAAAGAGCCGTTTTCAGCCCAGAATTCCAGACCAATGAAGATTCCTCCCAGGGAAAAGGTGCCAGGACAGAAAGCGATTGTTCTTTTTCAAGGGATAATGGGGCCCCATTATTGGCACCTGAGAGCCCAAGGCTGTCACCTTTTGCCTGGGCACAAAGCTCGACGGTGCGTTCCACTTGCAGGTCCGGGGAAGTGCCGCTTTTCAGCCCAGAATTCCAGACGGACGAAAATTCCTCCCAGCAAAAAGGTGCCAGGACAGAAAGCAAGTCTTATTTATCTAGTGTTAACGGGGACCCATCATTGGCACCTGAGAGCCCAAGACTGCCACCTTTTCCCTGGGCGCAAAGCTAGATGGTACCTGCCAAGTGCAGGTCAGAGAAAGACCTTTGTTCAGCCCAGGATTCCAGACGGATGACGACTCCTCCCAGGGAAAAGGCTCCAAGGACAGAAAGCGATTGTTCCATTTCTAGTGTTAATGGGGGCCCGTCATTGGCATCTGAGAGCCAGAGGTTGCCTCCTTTTCCCTGGGCGCAAAGCTCGACAGTGCGTGCCACGTGCTGGTCCCAGAAAGTGCCATTTTACAGCCCAGAATTCCAGACCAATGAAGACTCCTCCCAGGGAAAAGGTGCCAGGACAGAAAGCCATTGTGCTTTTTGTAAAGGTAATGGGGCCCCATCATTGGCACCTGAGAGCCCAAGACTGCCACCTTTTCCCTGGACGCAAAGCTCGATGGTGCGTTCCACTTGCGGGTCCAGGAAAGTGCCGATTCTCAGACCAGAATTCCAAACCGATGAAGATTCCTCCCTGGGAAAAGGTGCCAGGACAGAAAGCCATTCTGCCTTTTGTAGGGGTAATGGGGCACTATCATTGGCACCTGAGAGCCCAAGACTGCCACCTTTTCCCTGGGCGCAAAGCTCGACGGTGTGTACCTTGTGCGGGTTTGGGGCAGTGCCACCTTTGAACACAGATTTCCAGACGGACGAAGATTCCTCCCTGGGAAAAGGTGCCAGGACAGAAAGCGATTGTTCCATTTCTAGGGTTAATCGGGCCCCATCATTGGCACCTGAGAGCCCAAGGTTGCCTCCTATACCCTGGGCGCAAAGCTCGACCATGCGTGCTACGTGAGGGTCCGGGAAATTGCCGTTTCTCATTCCAGAATTCCAGACCGATGAAGATTCCTCCCTGGGAAAAGGTGCCAGGACAGGAATGGATTTCTCCTTTTCTAGGAGTAATGGGGACCCATCATTGGCACCTGAGAGCCGAAGGCTGCAACCTTTTCCCTGAGCGCAAAGCTCGACGGTGCGTGCCACTTGCGGGTCCAGGAATGTGCTGTTTCTCAGACCAGAATTCGAGGCCGATGAAGATTTCTCCCAGGGAAAAGGTGCCAGGACAGAAAGCAATTGTGCCTTTTCTAGGGTTAATGGGGCCCCAAAATTGACACCTGAGAGCCCAAGGCTGTCACCTTTTCCCTGGGCGCAAAGCTCGACGGAGCGTTCCACGTGCGGCTCCGAGAAAGTGCCATTTTTCAGCCCAGAATTCCAGACAAATGAAGATTCCTCCCAGGGAAAAGGTGCCAGGACAGAAAGCGATTGTTCTTTTTCAAGGGGTAATAGGGCCCCATCATTGGCACCTGAGAGCCCAAGGCTGCCACCTTTTGCCTGGGCAGAAAGCTCGACGGTGCGTTCCACTTGCAGGTCCGGGGAAGTGCCGTTTTTCAGCCCAGAATTCCAGACGGACGAAAATTCCTCTTTGGGAAAAGGTGCCAGGACAGAAAGCGATTGTTATTTATCTAGTGTTAACGGGGACCCATCGTTGGCACCTGAGAGCCCAAGGCTGCCACCTTTTCCCTGGGCGCAAAGCTTGATGGTGCCTGCCACGTGCAGGTCAGAGAAAGTGTTTTGTTCAGCCCAGGATTCCAGACGGATGACGACTCCTCCCAGGGAAAAGGCTCCCAGGATAGAAAGCGATTGTTCCATTTCTAGTGTTAATGGGGGCCCGTCATTGGCATCTGAGAGCCAGAGGTTGCCTCCTTTTCCCTGGGCGCAAAGCACGACAGTGCGTGCCACGTGCTGGTCCCAGAAAGTGCCATTTTACAGCCCAGAATTCCAGACCAATGAAGACTCCTCCCAAAAAAAAAGGTGCCAGGACAGAAAGCCATTGTGCTTTTTGTAAAGGTAATGGGGTCCCATCATTGGCACCTGAGAGCCCAAGACTGCCACCTTTTCCCTGGACGCAAAGCTCGATGCTGCGTTCCACTTGCGGGTCCAGGAAAGTACCGATTCTCAGACCAGAATTCCAAACCGATGAAGATTCCTCCCTGGGAAAAGGTGCCAGGACAGAAAGCGATTGTGCCTTTTCTAGGGTTAATGGGGCCCCAAAATTGGCAGCTGAGAGCCCAGGGCTGCCACCTTTTCCCTGGGCGCAAAGCTCGACGGTGCGTGCCACATGCGGGTAAGGGAAAGAGCCGTTTTCAGCCCAGAATTCCAGACCAATGAAGATTCCTCCCAGGGAAAAGGTGCCAGGACAGAAAGCGATTGTTCTTTTTCAAGGGATAATGGGGCCCCATTATTGGCACCTGAGAGCCCAAGGCTGTCACCTTTTGCCTGGGCACAAAGCTCGACGGTGCGTTCCACTTGCAGGTCCGGGGAAGTGCCGCTTTTCAGCCCAGAATTCCAGACGGACGAAAATTCCTCCCAGCAAAAAGGTGCCAGGACAGAAAGCAAGTCTTATTTATCTAGTGTTAACGGGGACCCATCATTGGCACCTGAGAGCCCAAGACTGCCACCTTTTCCCTGGGCGCAAAGCTAGATGGTACCTGCCAAGTGCAGGTCAGAGAAAGACCTTTGTTCAGCCCAGGATTCCAGACGGATGACGACTCCTCCCAGGGAAAAGGCTCCAAGGACAGAAAGCGATTGTTCCATTTCTAGTGTTAATGGGGGCCCGTCATTGGCATCTGAGAGCCAGAGGTTGCCTCCTTTTCCCTGGGCGCAAAGCTCGACAGTGCGTGCCACGTGCTGGTCCCAGAAAGTGCCATTTTACAGCCCAGAATTCCAGACCAATGAAGACTCCTCCCAGGGAAAAGGTGCCAGGACAGAAAGCCATTGTGCTTTTTGTAAAGGTAATGGGGCCCCATCATTGGCACCTGAGAGCCCAAGACTGCCACCTTTTCCCTGGACGCAAAGCTCGATGGTGCGTTCCACTTGCGGGTCCAGGAAAGTACCGATTCTGAGACCAGAATTTCAAACCGATGAAGATTCCTCCCTGGGAAAAGGTGCCAGGACAGAAAGCCATTGCGCTTTTTGTAGGGGTAATGGGGCTCCATCACTGGCACCTGAGAGCCCAAGGCTGCCCCCTTTTCCCTGGGCGCAAAGCTCGACGGTGTGTACCTTGTGCGGGTTTGGGGCAGTGCCATTTTTGAACCCAGATTTCTAGACAGATGAAGATTCCTCTCTGGGAAAAGGTGCCAGGACAGAAAGCAAGTATTATTTTTCTAGTGTTAACGGGGTCCCATCATTGGCACCTGAGAGCCCAAGGCTGCCACCTTTTGCCTGGGCGCAAATGTTGACGGCGCGTGCCACTTGCGGGTCCGGGGAAGTGCCATTTTTCAGCCCAGAATTCCAGACGGACGAAGACACCTCCCAGGGAAAAGGTGCCAGGTCAGAAATCGAATTGTCCTTTTCTAGGGTCAATGGTGCCCCATCATTGGCACCTCAGAGTTCAAGGCTGCCACCTTTTCCGTGGGCGCAAACATCAACGGCGCGTACCACTTTCTTGTCCGGGAAAGTGCCGTTTTTCAGCTCTCAATTCCAGACGGATGAAGACTCCTCACAGGGAAGAGGCTCCCAGGACAGAAAGTGATTGTTCCATTTCTAGGGTTAATCGGGCCCCATCATTGGCACCTGAGAGTCCAAGGTTGCCTCCTATACCCTGGGCGCAAAGCTCGACCATGCGTGCTACGTGAGGGTGCGGGAAATTGCCGTTTCTCATTCCAGAATTCCAGACCGATGAAGATTCCTCCCTGGGAAAAGGTGCCAGGACAGGAATGGATTTCTCCTTTTCTAGGAGTAATGGGGCTCCATCATTGACACCTGAGAGCCGAAGGCTGCAACCTTTTCCCTGAGCGCAAAGTTCAACGGTGCGTGCCACTTGCGGGTCCAGGAATGTGCTGTTTCTCATCCCAGAATTCGAGGCCGATGAAGATTTCTCCCAGGGAAAAGGTGCCAGGACAGAAAGCAATTGTGCCTTTTCTAGGGTTAATGGGGGCCCAAAATTGACACCTGAGAGCCCAAGGCTGTCACCTTTTACCTGGGCGCAAAGCTCGACGGAGCGTTCCACGTGCGGGTCCAGGAAGGTGCCATTTTTCAGCCCAGACTTCTAGACCTATGAAGATTCCTCCCTGGGAAAAGGTACCAGGAGACAAAGCCATTGTGTATTTTGTAATGCTAATTGGGCCCCATCATTGGCACCTGAGAGCCCAAGGCTGACACCTTTTCCCTGGGTGCAAAGCTCGACGGTGCATACCCTGTGCGGGTGCGGAAAAGGACGGTTTTTCAGCCCAGAATTCCAGACGGAAGTCGATTCCTCTCTGGGAAAAGGTGTCAGGACAGAAGGCCATTGTGCCTTTTCTAGGGGTAATGGGGCCCCATCTTTGGCCCCTGAGAGCCCAAGGCTGCCACCTTTTTTCTGGGCGCAAATGTCGACGGCGTGTGCCACTTGCAAGTCCAGGAATGTGCCGTTTCTCATCCCAGAATTCCAGGCCAGCGAAGATTTCTCCCTGGGAAAAAATACCAGGACAGAAAGTGATTGTGCCTTTTCTAGGGTTAATGGGGCCCCAAAATTGGCAGCTGAGAGCCCAGGGCTGCCACCTTTTCCCTGGGCGCAAAGCTCGACGCTGCGTGCCACATGCGGGTAAGGGAATGAGCCGTTTTCAGCCCAGAATTCCAGACCAATAAAGATTCCTCCCAGGGAAAAGGTGCCAGGACAGAAAGCAAGTGTTATTTGTCAAGTGTTAACGGGGACTCATCGTTGGCACCTGAGAGCCCAAGGCTGCCACCTTTTTTCCTGGTCACAAATGTCGACGGCGCGTGCCACTTGCGGGTCCGGGGAAGTGCCATTTTTCAGCCCAGAATTCCAGACGGACGAGGACACCTCCCAGGGAAAATGTGCCAGGTCAGAAATCGAATTGTCCTTTTCTAGGGTCAATGGTGCCCCATCATTGGCACCTCAGAGTTCAAGGCTGCCACCTTTTCCGTGGGCGCAAACATCAACGGCGCGTACCACTTTCTTGTCCGGGAAAGTGCCGTTTTTCAGCCCTCAATTCCAGACGGATGAAGACTCCTCACAGGGAAGAGGTTCCCAGGACAGAAAGCTATTATTCCATTTCTAGGGTTAATCGGGCCCCATCATTGGCACCTGAGAGCCCAAGGTTGCCTCCTATACCCTGGGCGCAAAGCTCGACCATGCGTGCTACGTGAGGGTCCGGGAAATTGCCGTTTCTCATCCAGAATTCCAGACCGATGAAGATTCCTCCCTGGGAAAAGGTGCCAGGACAGGAATGGATTTCTCCTTTTCTAGGAGTAATGGGGACCCATTATTGGCACCTGAGAGCCGAAGGCTGCAACCTTTTCCCTGAGCGCAAAGCTCGACGGTGCGTGCCACTTGCGGGTCCGGGGAAGTGCTGTTTCTCATCCCAGAATTCGAGGCCGATGAAGATTTCTCCCAGGAAATAGGGTGCCAGGACAGAAAGCGATTGAGCCTTTTCTAGGGTTAATGGGGCCCCAAAATTGACACCTGAGAGCCCAAGGCTGCCACCTTTTCCCTGGGCACAAAGCTCGACGGAGCGTTCCACGTACGGGTCCGGGAAAGTGCCATTTTTCAGCCCAGAATTCCAGACCTATGAAGATTCCTCAGAGGGAAAAGGTACCAGGAGACAAAGCCCTTGTGTATTTTGTAATGCTAATTGGGCCCCATCATTGGCACCTGAGAGCCCAAGGCTGCCACCTTTTCCCTGGGTGCAAAGCTCGACGGTGCATACCCTGTGCGGGTCCAGGAAAGGGCCGTTTTTCAGCCCAGAATTCCAGACAGAAGTCGATTCCTCTCTAGGAAAAGGTGTCAGGACAGAAAGCCATTGCGCCTTTTCTAGGGGTAATGGGGCCCCATCTTTGGCACCTGAGAGCCCAAGGCTGCCACCCTTTCCCTGGGCACAAATGTCGACGGCGCGTGCCACTTGCAAGTCCGGGAATGTGCCGTTTCTCATCCCAGAATTCCAGGCCAGCAAAGATTTCTCCCTGGGAAAAGGTGCCAGGACAGAAAGTGATTGTGCCTTTTCTAGGGTTAATGGGGCCCCAAAATTGGCAGCTGAGAGCCCAGGGCTGCCACCTTTTCCCTGGGCGCAAAGCTCGACGGTGCGTGCCAAATGCGGGTAACGGAAAGAGCCGTTTTCAGCCCAGAATTCCAGACCAAAGAAGATTCCTCCCAGGGAAAAGGTGCCAGGACAAAAAGCGATTGTTATTTATCTAGTGTTAACAGGGACCCATCGTTGGCACCTGAGAGCCCAAGGCTGCCACCTTTTCCCTGGGCACAAAGCTCGACGGTGTGTACCTTGTGCGGGTTTGAGGCAGTGCCATTTTTGAACCCAGATTTCCAGACGGACGAAGATTCCTCCCAGGGAAGAGGTGCCAGGACAGAAAGCAAGTGTTATTTTTCTAGTGTTAACGGGACCACATCATTGGCACCTGAGAGCCCAAGGCTGCCACCTTTTGCCTGGGCGCAAAGCTCGATGGTGCGTTCCACTTGCGGGTCCAGGAAAGTGCCGATTCTCAGACCAGAATTCCAAACCGATGAAGATTCCTCCCTGGGAAAAGGTGCCAGGACAGAAAGCCATTGTGCCTTTTCTAGGGGTAATGGGGCACCATCATTGACACCTGAGAGCCCAAGGCTGCCACCTTTTCCCTGGACACAAAGCTCGATGGTGCATTTCTCTTGCGGGTCCAGGAAAGTGCCGATACTCAGACCAGAATTCCAAACCGATGAAGATTCCTCCCTGGGAAAAGGTGCCAGGACAGAAAGCCATTGTGCCTTTTGTAGGGGTAATGGGGCCCCATCATTGGCACCTGAGAGTCCAAGGCTGCCACCTTTTCCCTGGGTGCAAAGCTCGACGGTGTGTACCTTGTGCGGGTTTGGGGCAGTGCCATTTTTGAACCCAGATTTCCAGACGGAAGAAGTCTCCTCCCTGGGAAAAAATGCCATGACAGAAAGCAAGTGTTATTTTTCTAGTGTTAACGGGACCACATCATTGGCACCTGAGATCCCAAGGCTGTCATGTTTCCCCTGGGCGCAAAGCTAGATGGTGCCTGCCACGTGCAGGTCAGAGAAAGTGCTTTGTTCAGCCCAGGATTCCAGACGGATGACAACTCCTCCCAGGGAAAGGGCTCCCAGGACAGAAAGCGATTGTTCCATTTCTAGTGTTAATGGGGGCCCGTCATTGGCATCTGAGAGCCAGAGGTTGCCTCCTTTTCCCTGGGCGCAAAGCACGACAGTGCGTGCCACGTGCTGGTCCCAGAAAGTGCCATTTTACAGCCCAGAATTCCAGACCAATGAAGACTCCTCCCAGGGAAAAGGTGCCAGGACAGAAAGCCATTGTGCTTTTTGTAAAGGTAATGGGACCCCATCATTGGCACCTGAGAACCCAAGACTGCCTCGTTTTCCCTGGACGCAAAGCTCGATGGTGCGTTCCACTTGCGGGTCCAGGAAAGTGCCGATTCTCAGACCAGAATTCCAAACCGATGAAGATTCCTCCCTGGGAAAAGGTGCCAGGACAGAAAGCCATTGTGCCTTTTGAAGGGGTAATGGGGCCCCATCATTGACACCTGAGAGCCCAAGGCTGCCACCTTTTCCCTGGGCACAAAGCTCGACGGTGTGTACCTTGTGCGGGTTTGAGGCAGTGCCATTTTTGAACCCAGATTTCCAGACGGACGAAGATTCCTCCCTGGGAAAAGGTGCCAGGACAGAAAGCAAGTGTTATTTTTCTAGTGTTAACGGGGCCCCATCATTGGCACCTGAGAGCCCAAGGCTGCCACCTTTTGCCTGGGCGCAAATGTCGACGGCGCGTGCCACTTGCGGGTCCGGGGAAGTGCCATTTTTCAGCCCAGAATTCCAGACGGACGTAGACACCTCCCAGGAAAAAGGTGCCAGGTCAGAAATCGAATTGTCCTTTTCTAGGGTCAATGGTGTCCCATCATTGGCACCTGAGAGTTCAAGGCTGCCACCTTTTCCGTGGGTGCAAACATCAACAGCGAGTACCACTTTTTGTCCGGGAAAGTGCCGTTTGTCAGCCCTAAATTCCAGACGGATGAAGACTCCTCACAGGGAAGAGGCTCCCAGGACAGAAAGCGATTGTTCCATTTCTAGGGTTAATCGGGCCCCATCATTGGCACCTGAGAGCCCAAGGTTGCCTCCTATAACTTGGGCGCAAAGCTCGACCATGCATGCTACGTGAGGGTCCGGAAAATTGCCGTTTCTCATTCCAGAATTCCAGACCGATGAAGATTCCTCCCTGGGAAAAGGTGCCAGGACAGGAATGGATTTCTCCTTTTCTAGGAGTAATGGGGACCCATTATTGGCACCTGAGAGCTGAAGGCTGCAATCTTTTCCCTGAGCGCAAAGCTCGACGGCGCGTGCCACTTGCGGGTCCCGGCAAGTGCCATTTTTCAGCCCAGAATTCCAGACGGACGAAGACACCTCCCAGGGAAAAGGTGCCAGGTCAGAAATCGAATTGTCCTTTTCTAGGGTTAATGGTGCCCCATCATTGGCACCTGAATACCCAAGGCTGCAACCTTTTCCGTGGGCGCAAACATCAACGGCGCGCACCACTTTCTTGTCTGGGAAAGTGCCTTTTTTCAGCCCTCAATTCCAGACGGATGAAGACTCCTCACAGGGAAGAGGCTCCCAGGACAGAAAGCGATTGTTCCATTTCTAGGGTTAATCGGGCTCCATCATTGGCACCTGAGAGCCCAAGGTTGCCTCCTATACCCTGGGCGCAAAGCTCGACCATGCGTGCTACGTGAGGGTCCGGGAAATTGCTGTTTCTCATTCCAGAATTCCAGTGTGCTGGTTTGAAGGTGAACCAGCAAGGGAAAATGAACTCACCACGAGAGAGATTATAAGTCAGAGCTAAAATTTAATAATAATATTACTATAACAACACTGACACACAAGGGAAATTGCTTTCAACTCACAATACCCCAGCTGTATAACCCAGTGTCCTGGGGCACAAACCCAAGGGGGTTTGTTTGCCCTTGTGCTGAGACCCCTGTGGCTCCCCCAAGTCCAGAGCAAAAGGAAAAGAAAAAACCTGTTGGTGCAGGCGAGGGCTGTGGTCTGGGCGAGAGCGGTGATCTCCTACTGTCGAGGTCCTGCTGCTGCTCTGGATCTGACGAGAAGGTTCCCGAGGTCTTCTTACCCACCACTTATGTACCCTCAGGGAGCACTCAGTCCCTCCCCCTGGGCGGGGACTCACACAATGGGTGATAACTCTGGGAGCCAGGGGGTGTTGAGCTGTTGATGGCCCATTAGCAGCTCCGCCCCCCTCAGGCTGGGTGTGAAGGAGATAATGGCTCCCTGGGCAGCTGCTGCTAATGGCCCATTGTCCTTGGGGAATGAATAGAGGGGGTGGAATACACAGGTTTGATCACCACCACACAGGGTTAGCTGGTCCCTCCAGCTGAACTAGGACATCCAGACCGATGAAGATTCCTCCCTGGGAAAAGGTGCCAGGACAGGAATGGATTTCTCCTTTTCTAGGAGTAATGGGGACCCATTATTGGCACCTGAGAGCCGAAGGCTGCAACCTTTTCCCTGAGCGCAAAGCTCGACGGTGCGTGCCACTTGCGGGTCCAGGAATGTGCTGTTTCTCATCCCAGAATTCGAGGCCGATGAAGATTTAACCCAGGGAAAAGGTGCCAGGACAGAAAGCCATTGTGCCTTTTCTAGGGTTAATGGGGCCCCAAAATTGACACCTGAGAGCCCAAGGCTGCCACCTTTTCCCTGGGTGCAAAGCTCGACGGTGCGTGCCACATGCAGCTAAGGGAAAGAGCCGTTTCCAGCCCAGAATTCCAGACCAACGAAGATTCCTCCCAGGGAAAAGGTGCCAGGACAGAAAGCAATTGTTATTTATCTAGTGTTAACGGGGACCCATCATTGGCACCTGAGAGCCCAAGGCTGCCACCTTTTCCCTGGGCGCAAAGCTTGATGGTGCCTGCCACGTGCAGGTCAGAGAAAGTGCTTTGTTCAGCCCAGGATTCCAGACGGATGACAACTCCTCCCAGGGAAAGGGCTCCCAGGACAGAAAGCGATTGTTCCATTTCTAGTGTTAATTGGGGCCCGTCATTGGCATCTGAGAGCCAGAGGTTGCCTCCTTTTCCCTGGGCGCAAAGCACGACAGTGCGTGCCACGTGCTGGTCCCAGAAAGTGCCATTTTACAGCCCAGAATTCCAGACCTATGAAGACTCCTCCCAGGGAAAAGGTGTCAGGACAGAAAGCCATTGTGCTTTTAGTAAAGGAAATGGGGCCCCATCATTGGCACCTGAGAGGCCAAGGCTGCCCCCTTTTCCCTGGTGCAAAGCTCAACGGTGTGTACCTTGTGCGGGTTTGGGGCAGTGCCATTTTTGAACCCAGAATTCGAGACGGATGAAGATTCCGCCTTTGGAAAAGATGCCAGGACAGAAAGCAAGTGTTATTTTTCTAGTGTTAACGGGGCCCCATCATTGGCACCTGAGAGCCCAAGGCTGCCACCTTTTCCCTGGGCGCAAAGCTCGACGGAGTGTGCCAGGTGCGGGTCAGGGTACATGCCTTTTTTCAGCCCAGAATTCCAGACGGATGAAGATTCTTCCCAGGAAAATGTGCCAGGACAGAAAGCGATTTTTACATTTCTTGGGTTAAAGGGACCTCATCATTGGCACCTGAGAGCCCAAGGCCGCCACCTTTTCCCTTGCTACAGAGCCGGACGGTGCATGTCACATGCTGTTTTTTAAGCCCAGAATTCCAGACGGATGATGATTCCTCCCAGGGAAAAAATGCCAGGACAGAAAGGTATTGTTCCATTTCTTGGGTTAATGGGGCTCCATCATTGCCACCTGAGAGCCCAAGGCTGCTACCTTTTCCCTGGCTTCAAAGCACGACGGAGGGTACCAGGTGCAGGTCAGGGAAAGTGCCGTTTATCAGCTCAGAATTCCAGAAGTTTTTAGATTCTACCCAGGGATAAAGTGCCTGGACAGAAAACGATTGTTCCATTTCTAGGTTTAATGGGGCCCCGTCACTGGCACCTGAGAGCCCAAGCCTGCCACCTTTTCCCTGGGCTCAAAGCTCGACGGAGTGTGCCAGGTGCGGGTCGGGGAAAGCGTAATATTTCAGCCCAGATTTCCAGACGGATGAAGATTACTGCCAAGGAAAAAGTGCCAGGACAGAAAGCGTTTGTTCCTTTTCTAGGGTGAATGGGGCCCCATCATTGGCACCTTAGAGTCCAAGGCCGCCACCTTTTCCTTTGCCGCAAAGCCAGACAGTGCATGCCACATGCTGTTTTTTAAGCCCAGAATTCCAGACTAACGATGATTCCGCCCTGGGAAAAAATTCCAGGACAGAATGGGATTGTTCCCTTTCTTGGGTTAATGCAGCCCCATCTTTGGCAACTGAGAGCCCAAGGTTGCCACCTTTTCCCTGGGCTCAAACCTCCACGGTGCATGCCATGTGCGGGTCCGGCAAATGCCGTTTTTCATCCCAGAATTCCAGATGGATGAAGATTCCTCCCAGGAAAAAGGTGCTAGGAAGGAAAGCCATTGTGCTTTTTCTAAGAATAATGGGGCCCCATCACTGGCACCTGAGAGCCCAAGGCTGCCACCTTTTCCCTGGGCTCAAAGCTCAAAGGAGTGTGCCGGGTGCGGGTCGGGGTACGTGCCTTTTTTCAGTCCAGATTGCCAGACTGACCAAGATTCCTCCCAGGGAAAAAGTGTCAGGACAGAAAGCGATTGTTCCAGTTCTAGGGTAAATGCGGCCCCCTCATTGGCACCTGACAGCCCAAGGCTGTCACCTTTTCCCTGGGCTCAAAGCCTGACGGTGCGTGCCACTTGCGGGTTATTCAGCCCAGAATTCCAGATGGATGAAGATTCCTGCCAGGGAAAAAGTGCCTGGACAGAATGCGATTGTTCTTTTTCTAGTGTTAATGCGAGCCCACTTTTGACACCTGAGAGCTCAAGGGTGCCACCTTTTCCCTGGGCTCAAAGCACGACGGAGTGTGCCACGTGCGGTTTAGGGAAAGTGCCGTTTATCAGCCCGGAATACCAGGCGGTTTAAGATTGTACCCTGGGATAAAGCGCCAGGGGAGAAAGCGATTGTTCAATTTCTAGGGTTAATGCGGACCCATCATTGACACCTGAGAGCCCAAGACTGCCACCTTTTCCCTGGGCTCAAACCTCGACGGAGCGTGCCACATTCGTGCCAGGGAAAGTGCAGTTTTTCAGCCCAGATTTCCGGACAGACGAAGATTCTGCCCTGGGAAAAGGTGCCAAGACAGAAAGCGATTTTTACATTTCCTGGGTTAATGGGGCCCCATCACTGGAACCTGAGAGTCCAAGGCTGCCACCTTTTCCCTGGGCGGAAAGCATGACGGTGCCTACCACATGCAGTTTTTAAAGCCCAGAATTCCAGAGGGACGATGATTCCTCCCTGGGAAAAGGTGCCAGGACAGAAAGGGTATGTTCCATTTCTTGGGTTAATGGGGCCCCATCATTGGCACCTGAGAGCCCAAGGCTGCCACCTTTTCCCTCGGCTCAAAACTCGATGGAGTGTGCGAGGTGCGGGTTAGGGTACGTGCCGTTTTTCAGCCCAGAATTCCAGACGGAAGAAGATTTCTCCCTGGGAGAAACTCGCCAGGACATAAAGCGATTGTTCCTTTTCTAAGGTTAATGTGGCCCCATCTTTGGCAGCTGAGAGCCCAAGGCTGCCCCTTTACCATGGGCTCAAAGCTCGACGGTGCATGCCAAGTGCAGGTTCGGGAAATTCCTTTTTTCATCCCAGAATTCCAGACGGATGAAGATTCCTCCCAGGGAAAAGGTGCCAGGATAGAAAGGGATTGTTCCTTTTTTAGGGTTAATGGGGCCCCATCATTGACATCTGAGAGCCGAAGGCTGCCACCTTTTCCCTGGCCCCAAAGCTCGACAGTGCGGGCGAGATGGGGGTCTGGGAAAATGCCGGTTTTAAGCACAGAATTCCAGACGGCCCAAGATTTCTCCAAGGTAAAATGTGCCAGGACAAAAAGCGATTGTTCCTTTTCTAGGTTAATGGGGTCCCATCATTGGCACCTGAGATCCCAAGGTAGCTACCTTTCCCCTAGGCTCAAACCTCGACGGAACGTGGCACGTGCGTCTCCGGGAAAATGCCGTTTTTCAGCCCAGAATTCCAGACGGCCCAAGATTCCTCCCAGGGAAAAGGTGCTGGGACAGACAGCGACTGTGCCTTTTCTAAGATTAATGGTGCCCCATCATTGGCACCTGAGAGGCCAAGGCTGTCACCTTTTCCCTGGCGCAATGCCCGACGGTATGTGCCACTTGCGGGTTTTTTAGCCCAGAATTCCAGACGGATGAAGATTCCTCCCAGGGAAAATGTGCCAGGACAGAAAGCGATTGTTATTTTTCTAGTGTTAATGCGGCCCCACTTTTGGCACCTGAGAGTCCAAGGCTGCCACCTTTTCCCTGGGCTCAAAGCTCGATGGAGCATGCCAAGTGCGGGTTAGGGAAAGTGTCGTATTTCAACCCAGAATTCCAGATGGACCAAGATTCCTCCCAGGGAATAGGTACTAGCACAGAAAGTGATTGTGCCTTTTTCTAGGGGTAATGGGGCCCCATCATTGGCACCTGAGAGCCCAAGGCAGCCACCTTTTCCCTGGGCTCAAAGCTCGACGGAGTGTGCCAGGTGTGGGTCAGGGTACGTGCCTTTTTTCAGCCCAGAATTCCAGACGGATAAAGATTCCTGCCAGGAAAAAGATGCCAGGAGTGAAAGCGATTTTTACATTTCTTAGGTTAATGGGGCCCCATCATTGGCACCTTAGAGTCCAAGGCCGCCACATTTTCCCTTGCCGCAAAGCCGGACGGTGCATGCCACATGCTGGTTTTTAAGCCCAGAATTCCAGATGGACTATGATTCCTCCCAGGGAAAAAAGGCCAGGACAAAAAGGGATTGTTCTATTTCTTGGGTTAATGGGGCCCCATCATTGCCACCTCAGAGCCCAAGACTGCCACCTTTTCCCTGGGCTCAAAGCTCGACGGAGCGTGCCACCTGCGGGTCAGGTAAAGTGCCTTTTTCAGCCCAGAATTCCTGATGGAACAAGATTCCTCCCAGGGAAAAGGTGCTAGGACAGAAAGGCATTGTTCTTTTCTTGGGGTAACGGGCACCATCATTGGCACCTGAGAGCCCAAGGCTGCCACCTTTTCCCTGGCCTCAAAGCACGACGGAGGGTACCAGGTGCAGGTCAGGGAAAGTGCCGTTTATAAGCCCAGAATTCCAGAATTTTTTAAATTCTACCCTGGGATAAAGTGCCAGGACAGAAAAGGATTGTTCCATTTCTAGGTTTAATGGGGCCCCGTCATTGGCACCTGAGAGCCCAAGCCTGCCACCGTTTTCCTGGGCTCAAAGCTCGACGGAACACTCCAGGTGCGGGTCAGCGTAGGTGCCGTTTTTCACTCCAGATTTCCAGACGAACGAAGATTCCTCCAAGGAAAAGGTGCCAAGAGAGAAAGCGATTGTTCCATTTCTAGGTTTAAGGGGCCCCATCATTGGCACCTGAGAGCCCAAGGCAGCCACCTTTTCCCTGGGCTCAAAGCTCGACGGAGTGTGCCAGCTGCGGTTCTGGGAAAGCGTAATTTTTCCGCCCAGATTTCCAGACGGATGAAGATTCCTGCCAAGGAAAAAGTGCCAGGACAGAAAGTGTTTGTTCCTTTTCTAGAGTTAGTGGGGCCCCATCATTGGCACCGGACAGCTGAAGGCTGTCACCTTTTCCCTGGGCGCAAAGCCCGACGGTGCATGCCACATGCGGTTATTTCAGCCCAGAATTCCAGACGCACGATGATTCCTCCCTGGGAAAAGGTGCCAGGACAGAAAGTGATTGTTCCTTTTCTAGGGTTAATGCAGCCCCATCTTTGGCAGCTGAGAGCCCAAGGCTGCCACCTTTTCCCTGGGCTCAAGCCTCGACGATGCATGCCATGCGCGGGTCCGGCAAATGCAGTTTTTCATCCCCGAATTCCAGATGGATGAAGATTCCTCCCAGGAAAAAGGTGCCAGGACAGAAAGCGATTGTTCCAGGTCTAGGTTTAATGCGGCCCCCTCATTGGCACCTGAGAGCCCAAGGCTGTCACCTTTTCCTGGACGCAAAGCCCGACGGTGCGTGCCATTTGCGGGTTTTTCAGACCAGCTTTCCAGACGGATGAAGATTCCTTGAAGGGAAAAAGTGCCAGGACAGAAAGTGATTGTTCTTTTTCTAGCATTAATGCAGCCCCATCTTCGGCACCTGAGAGCCCAAGGCTGTCACCTTTTCCCTGGGCTCAAAGCCTGACGGTGCCTGCCACATGCCCTTTATTTAGCCCAGAATTCCAGACAGACGATGATTTCTCCCTGGGAGAAACTCGCCAGGACAGAAAGCGATTGTTCCTTTTCTAATGTTATTGCGGCCCCGTCTTTGGCAGCTGAGAGCCCAAGGCTGCCACCTTTACCATGGGCTCAAAACTTGACAGTGCATGCCAGGTGCAGGTGCGGGAAATGCCTTTTTTCATCCCAGAATTCCAGACTGATGAAGATTCCTCCCAGGGAAAAGGTGTCAGGACAGAAAGGGATTGTTCCTTTTCTAGGGTTAATGGGGCCCCATCATTGACACCTGAGAGCCCAAGACTGCCACCTTTTCCCTGGGGGCAAACCTCGACGGAGCGTGCCACATTCGTGCCAGGGAAAGTGTAGTTTTTCAGCCCAGATTTCCGGACAGACGAAGATTCCACCCTGGGAAAAGCTGCCAAGACAGAAAGCGATTTTTACATTTCCTGGGTTAATGGGGCCCCATCATTGGCACCTGAGAGTCCAAGGCTGCCACCTTTTCCCTGGGCGGAAAGCCCGACGGTGCCTACCACATGCTGTTTTTTTAAGTCCAGAATTCCAGAGGGACGGTGATTCCTCCCAGAGAAAAGGTGTCAGGAAAGAAAGGGATTGTTCCATTTCTTGGGTTAATGGGGCCCCATCATTGACACCTGAGAGCCAAAGGCTGCCACCTTTTCCTTGGGCGCAAAGCTCGACGGAACGTGCCAAGTTCAGGTTTTTTAGCCCAGAATTCCAGACGGATGAAGATTCCTGCCAGGCAAAACGTGCCAGGACAGAAAGCGATAGTTACTTTTCTAGTGTTAATGCGGCCGCACTTTTGGCACCTGAGAGCCCAAGGTTGCCACCTTTTCCCTGGGCTCAAAGCTCGACGCAGCTTGCCAAGTGCAGATCCGGGATAGTACCGTTTTTCAACCCAGAATTCCAGACGGACCGAGATTCCTCCCAGGGAATATGTGCTAGCACAGAAAGCGATTGTGCCTTTTCTAGGGGTAATGGGGCCCCATCATTGGCACCTGAGAGCCCAAGGCTGCCACCTTTTCCCTGGGCTCAGAGCACAACGGAGCGTGCCAGGTGCGGGTCAGGGAAAGAGCCGTTTATCAACCCGAAATTCCAGGCGGTTTAAGATTCCTCCCTGGGATAAAGTGCCAAGACAGAAAGTGATTGTTCCATTTCTAGGTTTAAGGGACCACATCATTGGCACGTGGCAGCCCAAGGCTGCCGCCTTTCCCCTGGCCTCAAAGCTCGACGGAGTGTGCCAGGTGCGGTTCTGGAAAGCGTAATTTTTCAACCCAGATTTCCAGACGGCCCAAGATTGCTCCAGGGAAAAGGTGCCAGGACAGAAAACGATTGTTTCTTTTCTAGGGTTAATGGGGCCCCATCATTGCCACCTGAGAGCCGAAGGCTGCCACCTTTTCCCTGGGCGCAAAGCCCGACGGTGCATGCCACATGCGGTTATTTCAGCCCAGAATTCCAGACGCACGATGATTCCTCCCTGGGAAAAGGTGCCAGGACCGAAAGTGATTGTTCCTTTTCTAGGGTTAATGCAGCCCCATCTTTGGCAGCTGAGAGCCCAAGGCTGCCACCTTTTCCCTGGGCTCAAGCCTCGACGATGCATGCCATGCGCGGGTCTGGCAAATGCAGTTTTTCATCCCAGAATTCCAGATGGATGAAGATTCCTCCCAGGAAAAAGGTGCCAGGACAGAAAGCGATTGTTCCAGGTCTAGGGTTAATGCGACCCCCTCATTGGCACCTGAGAGCCCAAGGCTGCCACCTTTTCCCTGGGTATGAAGATCGACGGTGCGTGCCACGTGTGTGTCCGGGAAATTGCAGTTTTTCAGACCAGAATTCCAGACGGACGAAAATTCCTCCCAGGGAAAAGGTGCCAGGACAGAAAGTGATTGTTATTTTTCTAGTGTTAATGGGGCCCCATCATTGGCACCTGAGAGCCCAAGGGTGTCACCTTTTCCCTCGGCGCAAAGCTAGATATTGCGTGTCATGTGGGGGTCAAGGAAAGTGCCATTTTTAATTCCAGAATTCCAGACGGACAAAGACTCCTCGCAGCAAAAAGCTGCCAGGACAGAAAGCGATTGCTCCTTTTGTAGGCTTAATGGTGCCCCGTGATTGCCACCTGAGGGCCCAAAGTTGCCTCCTTTAAGCTGGGCGCAAAGCTCTACGGTGTGTGCCAGTTGCGGGTTTCGGGAAGTGCCGTTTTTCAGCCCAGAATTCCAGACGGACAAAGACTCCTCCCAGCAAAAAGCTGCCAGGACAGAAAGCGATTGTGCCTTTTGTAGGGTTAATGCGGCCCCGTCATTGCCACCTGAGAGCCCAAGGTTGCCTCCTTTAACCTGGGCGCAAAACTCGACGGTGCGTGCCAAGTGCGGGTGCGGCAAATGCCGTTTTTCAGCTCAGAATTCCAGACGGATGAAGATTCCTCCCAGGGAAAATGTCCTAGGATAGAAAGCGATTGTGCCTTTTCTAAGAATAATGGGGCCCCATCATTGGCAGCTGAGAGCCCAAGGCTGCCTCCTTTTCCCTGGCCTCAAAGCACGACGGTGCGTGCCACATGCGGGTAAGGGAAAGTGTCCTTTATCAGCCAGGATTTCCAAGAGGTTTAAGATTCTACCCTGGGAAAAGGTCCTGGGACAGAAAGCGATTGTGCCTTTTCTAAGAGTAATGAGGCCTCATCATTGGCACCAGAGAGCCCAAGGCTGCCACCTTTTCCCTGGGCTCAAAGCTCGATGGAGCATGCCAAGTGCGGGTGAGGGAAAGTGCTGTTTTTCAGCCCAGAATTCCAGACAGAATCAGATACCTCCAAGGGAAAAGGAGCCAGGAGAGAAAGCGATTGTGCCTTTCCTAGGGGTAATGGGGCCCCATCATTGGTACCTGAGAGCCCAAGCCTGCCACCTTTTCCCTGGGCTCAAAGCTCAAAGGAGTGTGCCCGGTGCGGGTCAGGGTACGTGCTCTTTTTCAGCCCAGATTTCCAGACTGACGAAGATTCCTCCCAGGGAAAAAGTGCCAGGACAGAAAACGATTGTTCCTTTTCTAGGGTAAATGTGGCGCACTCATTGGCTCCTGACAGCCCAAGGCTGTCACCTTTTCCCTGGGCTCAAAGCCTGACGGTGCCTGCCACATGCCCTTTATTTAGCCCAGAATTCCAGACAGACGATGATTTCTCCCTGGGAGAAACTCGCCAGGACAGAAAGCGATTGTTCCTTTTCTAATGTTATTGCGGCCCCGTCTTTGGCAGCTGAGAGCCCAAGGCTGCCACCTTTACCATGGGCTCAAAGCTCGACGGTGCATGCCAGGTGCAGGTGCGGGAAATGCCTTTTTTCATCCCAGAATTCCAGACTGATGAAGATTCCTCCCAGGGAAAAGGTGTCAGGACAGAAAGGGATTGTTCCTTTTCTAGGGTTAATGGGGCCCCATCATTGACACCTGAGAGCCGAAGGCTGCCACCTTTTCCCTGGGGGCAAACCTCGACGGAGCGTGCCACATTCGTGCCAGGGAAAGTGTAGTTTTTCAGCCCAGATTTCCGGACAGACGAAGATTCCACCCTGGGTAAAGCTGCCAAGACAGAAAGCGATTTTTACATTTCCTGGGTTAATGGGGCCCCATCATTGGCACCTGAGAGTCCAAGGCTGCCACCTTTTCCCTGGGCGGAAAGCCCGACGGTGCCTACCACATGCTGTTTTTTAAGTCCAGAATTCCAGAGGGACGATGATTCCTCCCTGGGAAAAGGTGTCAGGAAAGAAAGGGATTGTTCCATTTCTTGGGTTATTGGGGGCCCATCATTGGCACCTGAGAGCCCAAGGCTGCCACCTTTTCCCTGGGCTCAGAGCACGACGGAGCGTGCCAGGTGCGGGTCAGGGAAAGAGCCGTTTATCAACCCGAAATTCCAGGCGGTTTAAGATTCCTCCCTGGGATAAAGTGCCAAGACAGAAAGTGATTGTTCCATTTCTAGGTTTAAGGGGCCACATCATTGGCACGTGGCAGCCCAAGGCTGCCGCCTTTCCCCTGGCCTCAAAGCTCGACGGAGTGTGCCAGGTGCGGTTCTGGAAAGCGTAATTTTTCAACCCAGATTTCCAGACGGCCCAAGATTGCTCCAGGGAAAAGGTGCCAGGACAGAAAACGATTGTTTCTTTTCTAGGGTTAATGGGGCCCCATCATTGCCACCTGAGAGCCGAAGGCTGCCACCTTTTCCCTGGGCACAAAGCCCGACGGTGCATGCCACATGCGGTTATTTCAACCCAGAATTCCAGACGCACGATGATTCCTCCCTGGGAAAAGGTGCCAGGACAGAAAGTGATTGTTCCTTTTCTAGGGTAAATGTGGCTCACTCATTGGCTCCTGACAGCCCAAGGCTGTTACCTTTTCCCTGGTCTCAAAGCCTGATGTTGCGTTTCACATGCGGTTTTTTCAGCCCCAAATTCCAGACGGACCAAGATTCCTCCCAGGGAAAAGGTGCTAGCACAGAAAGCGATTGTGCCTTTTCTTGTGTTAATGCGGCTCAACTTTTGGCAGCTGAGAGCTCAAGGCTGCCACCTTTTCCCTGGGCTCAAAGCTCGACGGAGCGTGCCAAGTGTGGGAAGGAAAGTGCCATTTTTCATCCCAGAATTCCAGACGGATCAGGATCCCTCCCAGGGAATAGGTGCTAGGACAGAAAGCGATTGTGCCTTTTCTAGGGGTAATGGGGCACCATCATTGGCACCTGAGATCTCAAGGCTGCCACCTTTTCCCTGGTCTCAATGCTCGACGAAGTATGCCAGGTGTGGTTTCTGGGAAAGCGTAATTTTTCAGCCCAGATTTCCAGACAAACCAAGATTCCTCCCTGGGATAAGGTGCCAGGACAGAAAACCTTTGTTCCTTTTCTAGGGTTAATGGGGCCCCATCATTAGCACCTCACAGCCCAAGGCTGCCACCTTTGGGCGCAAAGCCCAACGGTGCGTGCCACATGCACTTTTTTCAGCCCAGAATTCCAGACGGACGATTATTCCTCCCTCGAAAAAACGTGCCAGGACAGAAAGCGATTGTGCCTTTTCTAAGGGTATTGGCACCCCATCATTGGCACCTGAGAGCCCAAGGCTGCCACCTTTTCCCTGGGCTCAAAGCTCGATGGAGCGTGCCAAGTGCGGGTCCGGGGCAGTGCCGTTTTTCAGCCCAGAATTCCAGACCTATGAAGATTCCTCAGAGGGAAAAGGTGCCAGGACAGAAAGCGATTGTTTCTTTTTCTAGGGTTAATGGGTCCCCATCATTGGCACCTGAGAGTCCAAGACCTCAACATTTTCCCTGGGCGCAAAGCCCAACGGAGCATGCCAGGTGCAGGTTTTTCAGCCTAGAATTCCAGACGAACCAAGATTCCACCAAGGGAAAATGTGCCAGGACAGTAAGCGATTGTTCCTTTTCAAGGATTAATGGGGCCCCTTCATTGGCACCTGACAGCCCAAGCCTGCCACCTTTTCCCTGGGAACAAAGCTCGACGGAGCCTGCCACGTGTGGGTCTGGGAAAGTGCTTTCTGTCCTGGCTCCTTTTCACTGGGAGGAATCATCGTCCATCTGGAATTCTGGGCTGAAAAAACCGCATATGACACCCACCGTCGGGCTATGCGCTCAGGGAAAAGGTTGCAGCCTTTGGCTCTCAGGTGCTAATGATGGGTCCCCATTACTCCTAGAAAAGGAGAAATCGATTCCTGTTCTGGCCCCTTTTCCCAGGGAAGAATCTTCATCTGGAAATCTGGGCTGAAAAATTACGCTTTCTCAGAACCGCACCTGGCAAACTCCGTCGAGCTTTGAGGCCAGGGAAAAGGTGGCAGCCTTGGGCTCTCAGGCGCCAATGATTGGGCGCCTTAAATCCAGAAATGGAAAAATCACTTTCTATCTTGGAACTTTATCCCAGGGTAGAATCTTAAACCTCCTGGAATTCTGGGCTGATAAACGGCACTTTCCCTGACCCGCAACTGACACGCTCCGTCGAACTTTGAGCCCAGGGAAAAGGTGGCAGCCTTGGGCTCTCAGCTGCCAATGATGGGGCCCTATTACCCTTAGAAAAGGCACAATCGCTTTCTGTCCTGGAACATTTTCCCTGGGAGGAATCTTGGTGCGTCTGGAATTCGGGGATGAAAAAGGGCACTTTCCCGGACCCACACGTGGCAGGCTCCGTCGAGCTTTGAGCCCACGGTAAATGTGGCAGCCTTGAACGCTCAGGTGCCAATGATGCGGCCCCATTAACCCTAGAAAAGGCACAATCGCTTTCTGTCCTAGCACCTTTTCCCTGGGAGGAATCTTCATCCGTCTGGTATTCAGGGCTGAAAAACCCACAAGTGGCACGCACCGTCGGGCTTTGCGCTAAGGGAAAAGTGACACTCTTGTGCTGTCAGGTGCCAATGAGGGGGCCGCATTAACCCTAGAATTGGAACAATTGCTTTCTGTCCTGGCACCTTTTCCCTGGCAGGAATCTTCGTCCATCTGGAAATCTGGGATGAAAAATTGCACTTTCCCAGACCCACAGCTGGCACGCTCTCTCTAGCTTTGTGCCCAGTGAAAAGTTGGCAGTCTTGGGCTCTCAGGTGCCAATGATGGCGACCCATTAACCCTAGAAAAGGCACAACTGCTTCCTGTTCTGGCACGTTTTTCCTGGGGAGGAATCATTGTCCGTCTGGAATTTGGGGCTGAAAAAACCGCATGTGGCACGCACCGTCGGGCTTTGCGCCCAGGGAAAAGATGGCAGCCTTCGGCTCTCAGGTGCCAATGATGGGGCCCCTTAAACCTAGAAATGGAAAAATCGCTTTCTGACTTGGCACTTTATCCCAGGGTAGAATCTTAAGCTGACTGGAATTCCGGCTGATAAACAGCACTTTCCTTGACCCACACCTGGCACGCTCCGTCGTGCTTTGAGCCCAGGGAAAAGGTGGCAGCCTTGGGCTCACAGGTGCCAATGATGTGGCCGCATTACCCCAAGAAAAGGAACAATCCCTTTCTGTCCTAGCACCTTTTCACTTTGACTAATCTTGGTCCATCTGGAATTCTGGGCTGAAAAAAGGCACTTTACCTGACCCGCAGGTGGCACGCACCATCGATCTTTCAGCCCAGGGAAAAGGTGGCAGTCTTGGGCTCTCAGCTGCCAATGATGGGGCCCCATTAACCCAAGATATGGAATAATCCCTTTCTGTCCTAGCAGATTTTCTCAGGGAGGAATCATCGTCCGTCTGGAATTCTGGGTTTAAAAACAGCATGTGGCTTGCACTGTCCGGCTTTGCACCCATGGGAAAAGATGGCAGCCTTGGACTCTAAGGTGTCAATGATGGGGCCCCATTAACTCAAGAAATGTAAAAATCGCTTTCTGTCCTGACACCTTTTCCCAGGGAGGAATCTCGTCTGTCTGGAAATCTGGGCTGAAAAACCGCAATTTCCCTGACTCGCACTTGCCACGCTCCATTGAGGTTTGAGCCCAGGGAAAAGGTGCAGCCTTGGGCTCTCAGATCCCAAAGATGGCGCCGCATTAACCCTAGAAAAGGAGTAATCGCTTTCTGTCCTGGCACCTTTTCCCTGGGAGGAATCATCGTCCGTCTGGAAGTCTGGGCTGAAAAACCCGCATGTGGCACGCACCGTTGGGCTTTGAGCCCAGGGAAAAGGTGACAGCCTTGGGCTGTGACGTGCCAATGAGGGGGCCGCATTTACCCTAGAACTGGAACAATCGCTTTCTATACTGGCACATTTTCCCTGGGAGGAATCTTCGTCATTCTGGAAATCTGGACTGAAAAAAGGCACGTACCCTGACCAGCACCTGGCACACTCCTTTGAGCTTTGAGCCCAGGGAAAAGGTGTCACCCTTGGGCTCTCAGCTGCCAATGATGGGGCCCCATTACCCCTAGGAAAGGCACAATCGCTTTCTGTCCTGGCACCTTTTCCCTGGGAGGAATCATGGTCTGCCTGGAATTCCGGGCTCATAAACGGCACTTTCCCTGACCCGCACCTGGTACCCTCCGTCGTGCTTTGAGGCCAGGGAAAAGGTGGCATCCTTGGGCTCACAGGTGCCAATGATGGGACCCCATTACCCCAGGAAATGTAAAAATCCCTTTCTGTCCTGGCACCTTTTCTCTGGGAGGAATCTTGGTCCATCTGGAATTCTGGGCTTAAAAAAGGCACTTTACCTGACCCGCAGGTGGCACGCACCGTCGATCTTTGAGGCCAGGGAAAAGGTGGCAGTCTTGGGCTCTCAGCTGCCAAAGATGGGGCCACATTAACCCTAGAAAAGGAACAATCGCTTTCTGTACTGGCACCTTTTCCCTGGGAGGAATCATCGTCCGTCTCGATTTCTGGGCCGAAAAAGCCGCATGTGGCATGCACCGCCAAGCTTTGCACCCAGGGAATAGGTGGCAACCTTCAGCTCTGAAGTGCCAATGAGGGGGCCCCATTAACCCTAGAAAAGGAACAAACGCTTTCTGTCCAGGAACCTTTTCCCTGGGAGGAATCTTCATCCTTCTGGAAATCTGGACTGAAAAATTACGCTCCTGGCACAATCCGTCAAGCTTTGAGGCCAGGGAAAAGGTGGCAGCTTTTGGCTCACAAGTGCCAGCGATGGGGCCCCTTAAACCTAGAAATGGAACAATCGCTTTCTGTCTTGGAACCTTATCCCGGGGTAGAATTTTAAACCACTTGGAATTCTGGGCTGATAAACGGCACTTTCCCTGACCCGCACCTTGTATGCTCCGTGAAGCTTTCAGCCCAGGGAAAAGGATGCAGCCTTGGGCTCTCAGTTGCCAAAAGTGGGGCTGCACTAACACTAGAAAAAGAAGAATCGTTTTCTGTCCTGGCACATTTTCCCTGGTAGAAATGCTCATCCGTCTAAAAATCTGGGCTGAAAAACCTGCAAATGCCACTCACCGTCGGGCTTTGCGACCAGGAAAAAGGTGACAGCCTTGGGCTGTCAGGTGCCAATGAGGGGGCCGCATTAACCCTAGAATTGGAACAATCGCTTTCTGTCCTGGCACTTTTTCCCTGGGAGGAATCTTGGTCCGTATGGAATTCTGGGCTGAAAACCGGCACTTTCCCAGACCCGCACCTCGACCGCACTGTCGAGCTTTGAGCCCAGGGAAAAGGTGGCAGCCTTGGGCTGTCAGGTGCCTAAGATGGGTCCGCATTAACCCTAGAAAAATAACAATCTCTTTCTGTCCTGGCACGATTTCCCAGGAAGGAATCTTCATCCGTCTGGAATTCTGGGCTGAAAAACCCGCATGCGACATGGACCTTTGGGGTGTGCGCCCAGGGAAAAGGTGGCAGCCTTGGGCTCTCAGGTGTCAATGATGGGGCCCCATTAACCCTAGAAAAGGAACAATGGCTTTCTGTCCTGGCACCTTTTCTAATGGAGGAATCTTCATCCATCTGGAATTCTGGTCTGAAAAACAGCACTTTCCCGGGCCCGCACTTGGCACCCTCCGTCGTGCTTTGAGGCCAGGGAAAAGGTGGCAGCCTTGCGCTCTCAGGTGCCAATGATGGGACCGCATTACCCCTAGAAGAGGCACAATCGCTTTCTCTGCTAGCACCTATTCCCTGGGAGGAATCTTCGTCCGTCTGGAATTCTGGGCTGAGAAACGGCCCTTTCCCGGACCCGCACTTGGCACCCTCCGTCGAGCTTTGAGCCCAGGGAAAAGGTGGCAGCCTTGGGCTCTCAGATTCCAAAGATGGGGCCGCATTAACCCTAGAAAAGGAGCAATCCCTTTCTGTCCTGGCACCTTTTCCCTGGGAGGAATTATCGTCCGTCTGGAAGTCTGGGCTGAAAAACCCGCATGTGGCACGCACCGTCGGGCTTTGAGCCCAGGGAAAAGGTGACAGCCTTGGGCTGTGACGTGCCAATGAGGGGGCCGCATTTACCCTAGAACTGGAACAATCGCTTTCTATCCTGACACATTTTCCCTGTGACGAATCTTCGTCATTCTGGAAATCTGGGCTGAAAAAAGGGGTACCCTGACCAGCACCTGGCACACTCTGTGGAGCTTTGAGCCCAGGGAAAAGGTGGCAGACTTGGGCTCTCAGGTGTCAATGATGGGGCACCATTACCTCTAAGAAAGGCACAATAGCTTTCTGTCCTGGCACCTTTTCCCTGGGAGGAATCATGGTCTGCCTGGAATTCTGGGCTGAAACACGGCACTTTCCCTCACCCGCACTTGGCACGCTCCGTCGAGCTTTGAGCCCAGGGAAAAGGTGGCAGCCTTAGGCTCTGAGGTGGCAATGATGGGACCCCATTACTCCTAGAAAAGGCACAATCCCTTTCTGTCCTGGCACCTTTTCCCTGGGAGGAATCTTGGGCCCTCTGCAATTCTGGGCTGAAAACTGGAACTTTCCCAGACCCGCACCTCGCCCGCACTGTCGAGCTTTGAGCCCAGGGAAAAGGTGGCAGCCTTGGGCTCTCAGGTGCCTAAGATGGGTCCACATTAACCCTAGAAAAGGAAGAATCGCTTTCTGTCCTGGCACGATTTCCAAGGGAGGAATGTTCATTTTTCTGGATTGAAAAACCCGCATGTGACAGGGACCGTTGGGGTGCTCACCGAGGGAAAAGGTGGCAGCATTGGCTCTCAAGTGCCAATGATGGGGCCCCATAAACCCTAGAAAAGGAACAATCACTTTCTGTCCTGGCACTTTTTTCCCTAGCAGTAATCCTCGTCCATCTGGAATTCTGGGCTGAGAAACGGCACTTTCCCGGACCCCACCTGGCACACTCCGTCGAGCTTTGAGCCCAGGGAAAAGGTGACAGCCTTGGGCTGTCATGTGGCAATGAGAGGGCCGCATTTACCCTAGAACTGGAACAATCGCTTTCTGTCCTGGAACATTTTCCATATGAGGAATCTTCGTCATTCTGGAAATCTGGGTTGAAAAACAGCATGTACCCTTACCCGCCGCTGGCACACTCCATCGAGCGTTGAGCCCAGGGAAAAGGTGGCAGCCTTGGGTTATCAGGTGGCAATGATGGGGCCCCATTACCCCTAGGAAACGCATAATCGCTTTCTGTCCTGGCACATTTTCCCTGGGAGGAATCTTTGTCTGTCTGGAATTCTGGGCTGAAAGACGGCACTATCCAGACCCGTACTTGGCACGCTCCGTCGAGCTTTGAGCCCCGGCAAAAGGTCGCAGCCTTGGGCTCTCAGGAGTCAATGATGGGGCCGTATTAACCCAAGAAATGGAACAATCCCTTTCTGTCCTGGCACCTTTTCCCAGGGAGGAATCATCGTCTGTCTGGAATTCTGGGCTTAAAAAAGAGCATGTGGCATGCACCGTCCGGCTTTACGCCCAGGGAAAAAATGGGGGCCTTGGACTCTAAGGTGCCAATGATGGGGCCCCATTAACCCAAGAAATGTAAAAATCGCTTTCTGTCCTGGCACCTTTTCCATGGGAGTAATCTTCATCCGTCTGGAAATCTCGGCTGAAAAACAGCACTTTCCTGGACTCGCAGTTGGCACGCTCCATTGAGCTTTGAGCCCAGGCAAAAGGTGGCAGCCTTGGGCTCTCAGGTGCCAATGATGGGGCCCCATTATTATTAGAAACGCTTTCTCTCCTAGCAACTTTTCCCTGGGAGGAATCTTCATCCGTCTGGAATTCTGGGATGAAAATCGGCACTTTCCTGGACCCGCACAAATACGCACCATTGAGCTTTGTGACCACGGAATAGGTGGCAGTCTTGGGCTCTCAGGTGCCAATGATGGGGCCCCATTACCTTTACAAAATACACAATGGCTTTGTGTCCTGTCACCTTTTCCCTCTGAGGAATCTTCATCGGTCTGGAATTCTGGGCTGAAAAAATGGCACTATCCCTGACCCGCACAACTATGCACCGTCGAGTATTGCAACCTGGGTAAAGGTGGCAGCTTTGGGCTCTCACGTGCCAATGATGGAGCCCCATTACCCCTAGAACTGGAACAATCGCTTTCTGTGCTGGCACGTTTTCCCTGAGAGGAATCTTCATTGGTCTGTAATTCTGGGCTGAAAAATGGCACTTTCCCAGACGCGCACGCAGCACGCTCCGTCGAGCTTTGCGACCAGGATAAAGGTGACAGCCTTGAGCTCTCAGGTGCCAATGATGGGGCCCCATTATCTTTACAGAATGCTCAATGGCTTTGTGTCCTGGCAACTTTTCCCTGGGAGGAATCTTCATTGGTCTGGAATTCTGGACTGAAAAATGGCACTTTCCCGGACCCTCACGTAGCATGCACCGTCGAGCGTCACGCCAAGGGTAAAGGAGGCTGCCTTGGGCTCTCAGGTGCCAATGATGGGAGCCCGATTAACCCTAGAAATGGAACAATCGCTTTCTGTCCTGGGAGCCTCTTCCCTGTGAGGAGTCTTCATCCGTCTGGAATTCAGGGTTGAAAAACGGCACTTTCCCGGACAAGAAAGTGGTACGCGCCGTTGATGTTTGCGCCCACGGAAAAGGTGGCAGCCTTGAACTCTCAGGTGCCAATGATCGGGCACCATTGACCCTAGAATAAGACAATTCGATTTCTGACCTGGCACCTTTTCCCTGGGAGGTATCTTCGTCCGTCTGGAATTCTGGGTTCAAAAATGGCACTTCCCCGAAACCCGCACAAGGTACACACTGTCGACCTTTGCGCCCACAGAAAAGGGGGCAGCCTTGGGCTCTCGGGTGCCAATAATGGGGCCCCATTACCCCTTGGAAAAGAACAATCGCTTTCTGTCCTGGGAGCCTTCACCCTGGGAGGAATTTTCGTCCGTCTGGAATTCTGGGCTGAAAAACGGCACTTCCCCGGACCCGCAAGTGGAAAGCACCGTCGAGCTTTGTGCCCAGGGAAAAGGGGGCAGCCTTGGGCTCTCAGGTGCCAATGATGGGGCCCCATTACCCATAAAAAAGGCACAATGGCTTTGTGTCCTGGCACCTTTTCCCAGGGAGGAATCTTCATCGGTCTGGAATTCTGGAATGAGAAACGGCAATTTCCCGGACCCTCACATAGCACGCATGGTCGAGCTTTGCACCCAGGGTATAGGAGGCAACCTTGGGCTCTCAGGTGCCAATGATGGGGCCCGATTAACCCTAGAAATGGAACAATCGCTTTCTGTCCTGGGAGCCTTTTCCCTGTGAGGAGTCTTCATCCGTCTGGAATTCAGGGCTGAAAAATGGCACTTTCCCAGTCCCGCACAGGGTACGCACTGTCGAGCTTTGCACCCACGGAAAAGGTGGCAGCCTTGAACTCTCAGGTGCCAATGATGCGGCGCCATTACCATTACAAAATGCACCATGGCTTTGTCTCCTGGTACCTTTTCCCTCTGAGGAATCTTCATAGGTCTGGAATTCTGGGCTGAAAAATGGCACTTCCCCGGACCCACTCGTGGAACGCTCCGTCGAGCTTTGTGCCCAGGGAAAAGGTGGCAGCCTTGGGCTCTCAGGTGTCAATTTTGGGGCTCCATTAACCCTAGAAAAGGCAAAATCGCTTTCTGTCCTGGCACCTTTTCCCTGGGAGAAATCTTCATCCGGCCCGAATTCTGGGATGAGAAACAGCACATTCCTGGACCCGTAAGTGGCACACACCGTCTAGTTTTGCGCTCAGGGAAAAGATTGCAGCCTTTGGCTCTCAGGTGCCAATAATGGGTCCCCATTACTCCTAGAAAAGGAGAAATCCATTCCTGTCCTGGCACCTTTTCCCAGGGAGGAATCTTCATCGGTCTGGAATTCTGGAATGAGAAACGGCAATTTCCCGGACCCTCACGTAGCACGCATGGTCGAGCTTTGTGCCCAGGGTATAGGAGGCAACCTTGGGCTCTCAGGTGCCAACGATGGGGCCCGATTAACCCTAGAAATGGAACAATCGCTTTCTGTCCTGGGAGCCTCTTCCCTGTGAGGAGTCTCCATTCGTCTGGAATTCAGGACTGAAAAACGGCACTTTCCTGGACAGGAAAGTGGTACGCGCCGTTGATGTTTGCGCCCACGGAAAAGGTGGCAGCCTTGATCTCTCAGGTGCCAATGATGGGGCACCATTA
Source organism: Pithys albifrons albifrons (assembly GCF_047495875.1). Classification (NCBI taxonomy): domain Eukaryota; kingdom Metazoa; phylum Chordata; class Aves; order Passeriformes; family Thamnophilidae; genus Pithys; species Pithys albifrons. The sequence continues at coordinate 689,365 of NC_092468.1, read as the reverse complement.
ACCCTAGAAAAGGACAATTCGATTTCTGACCTGGCATCTTTTCCCTGGGAGGTATCTTCGTCCGTCTGGAATTCTGGGTTCAAAATAGGCACTTCCCCAGACCCTCACAAGGTCGAGCTTTGCTCCCAGGGAAAAGGGGGCAGGCTTGGGCTCTCAGGTGCCAGTGATGGGGCCCCGTTAACACTAGAAAAATAACACTTGCTTTCTGTCCTGGCACATTTTCCCAGGGAGGAATCTTCGTCCGTCTGGAATTCTGGGCTGAAAAATGGCACTGCCCCAAACCCGCGTGTGGTACACACCGTCAAGCTTTGCTCCCAGGGAAAAGGGGGCAGCCATGGGCTCTCACGTGCCAATGATGGTGCTCCATTAACCCTACAAAAGGCACAATGGCTTTCTGTCCTGGCACCTTTTCCCAGGGAGGAATCTTCATCGGTTTGGAATTTGGGTCTGAGAATCGGCACTTTCCTGGACCCGCAAGTGGAACGCACCATCGAGCTTTGCGTCCAGGGAAAAGGTGGCAGTCCTGGGCTCTCAGGTGCCAATGATGGGGCCCCATTACCTTTACAAAAAGCACAATGGCTTTCTGTCCTGGCACCTTTTCCCTGGGAGGAATCTTCATTGGTCTGGAATTCTGGGCTGTAAAATGGAATTTTCTGGGACTAGCACGTGGCACGCACTGTCGAGCTTTGCGCCCAGGGAAAAGGAGGCAACCTCTGGCTCTCAGATGCCAATGACGGGCCCCCATTAACACTAGAAATGGAACAATCGCTTTCTGTCCTGGGAGCCTTTTCCCTGGGAGGAGTCGTCATCCGTCTGGAATCCTGAACTGAACAAAGCACTTTCTCTGACCTGCACGTGGCAGGCACTATCTAGCTTTGCGCCCAGGGAAAAGGTGGCAGCCTTGGGCTCTCAGGTGCCAATGATGGGTCCCTGTTAACACTAGATAAATAACAATCGCTTTCTGTCCTGGCACCTTTTCCCTGGAAGGAATCTTCATTGGTCTGGAATTCTGGGCTGAAAACATCTCTTTCCCTTACCCGCATGTGGCACGCACCGTCGAGCTTTGCGCCCAGGGAAAAGGTGGCAGCCCTGGGCTCTCAGCTGCCAATTTTGGGGCCCCATTAACCTTAGAAAAAGCACAATCGCTTTCTCTCCTGGCACATTTCCCTGGGAGAAATCTTCACTGGCCTGGAATTCTGGGATGAGAAACGGCACATTCCCGGACTTACACGTGGCACGCGCCGTCGACATTTGCGCCCAGGGAAAAGGTGGCAGCCTTGGGCTCTCAGGTGCCAAAGATGGGGCCCCATTACCCCCTAGAAAAGGCACAATGGCTTTCTGTCCTGACTCCTTTTCCCAGGGAGGAATCGATTTCCGTCTGGAATTCTGGGCTGAAAAACGGCCCTTTCCCGGACCCGCACAGGGTATGCATTGTCGAGCTTTGCACCCAGGGAAAAGGTGGCAGCTTTGGGCTCTCAGGTTCCAGTTTTGGGGCCCCATTACCTGGAAAAGGCACAATCCGTTTCTGTCCTGGCACCTTATCTCAGGGAGACATCTTCATCGTCCTGGAATTATGGGCTGAAAAATGGCAATTTCCCGGACCCGCAAGTGGCACGCGCCTTCAAGTTTTTCGCCCAGGGAAAAGGTGGCAGCCTTGGGCTCTCAGGTGCCCGTGATGGGACCCCATTCACCCTAGAAAAGGAGAAATCGATTTCTGTTCAGGCACCTTTTCCCTCTGAGGAATCTTCATCGGTCTGGAAACCTGGAATGAGAAACGGCAATTTCCCGGACGCTCACGTTATCACGCACCTTTGAGCTTTACGCCCAGAGAAAAGGCGGCAAACTTGGGCTCTCAGGTGCCTGTGACGGCGCCCGATTTCCTCTAGAAAAGGCACAATGGCTTTCTGTCCTGGCACCTTTTCCCTGGGAGTAATCGTCTTCCTTCTGGAATTCTGGGTTTGAAAAACGGCCCTTTCCCAGACCCGCACAAGGTACGCACCGTCGAGCTTTGCGCCCAGGTGAAAGGTGGCAAACTTGGGCTCTCAGGTGCCAATGATGGGGCCGCATTACTTCTAGAAAATGCACAGTGGCTGTCTGTCCTGGCACCTTTACCCAGGGAGGCAATTTCGTCCGTCTGGAATAGTGGGCTGAAAAACAGCACTTTCCCGGTCACGCACGTATCACGCACTGTCGAGCTTTTCGCCCTGGGAAAAGGTGGCAGCCTTGGTCTCTCAGGTGCTCTTCTAACACGTGAAACTCTTGATTTCTGACAGACAGGAGACATCAGGGCACATATTTCTTATGGTTTTGGAAAGAAAATCATTTGCATCTAAAACTCCAGGTCTGGAGCTTGCTTTCATGGTGAAAAGCACTGTTGTTCCTTAGGGGAAGCTCAACGAACAAAGTGCAACTTTGCTTTGCTAACAAGTGAAACAGTCGATTCCTGTCAGACAGAAGGCATCAGGACACAGTATTCTTATGGCTCTGGCTAGTGCATCACGTGCATCAGAGAATCCAGGACTGGAGCTCTCTTACTGGATGCAAAGCACAGTTGTTCCTTAGGGGAAGTTCAGCTTGAGAAAGATTCTCATATGCATCTGAGAATCCAGGCCTGGATCTTTCTTTCTCGGTGAAAAACAACTTTGTTCCTTAGGGGAAGCTCATCTCGCAAAGTGCAACTTTTCGTTGCTAACAAGAGAAACAGCTGATTCTTGCAAGACAGAAGGCATAAGGACACACATTTCTTATGGCTTTGGTAATGAATCATATGCATCAGAGAATCCAGGCCTGAATCTTTCTTTCTCCGTGAAAATCACAGTGGTTCCTTAGAGGAGCTCATCTCGTAAAGTGCAACTAACTCTCCCGTGATCTGCTAAAGTGTGACACGGTTGATTCGTGCCAGACAGAAGGCTGCAAGATACATATTTTTTATGGATTTGGAAAGAGAATTATATGCATCAGAGAATCCAGTTCTGGAGCTTTCTTTCTCCGTGAAAGAAACAGTTGTTACTTATGGGAATGTACTCTCGCAAAGTGTAGCGAAGAGTCCCATCTGTGCTAACAAGTGAAACAGCTGATTCTTGCCGATACACATTTGTTATGGCTTTGGAAAATGAATCACATGCATCAGAGAATCCAGGCCTGGAGCTTTCTTTCTCGGTGAGAAACAGACTTGTTCTTTATGGGAAGCTCATCTTCCAAAATGCAACTAACAGTGCCATGCTCTGCTAACAAGTGGAAACTTGATTCCTGCCAGAGAGAATACATTAGGGCACTCATTTCTAATGGCTTTTGAAAGTGAATCACATGCATCAGATAATCCATGCCTGGAGCTTTCTTATTTGGGAAAAGCACAAGTGCTCCTTGAAGCAAGCTCATCTCGCAAAGTGCAAATAAAACTCCCATGGTCCTTTAACAAGTGAAACATTTGATTCCTGCCAGACAGAACATATAAGGAAACACATTTCTTATGGTTTTGGAAAGTGAATCCTATGCATCTGAGAATCGAGGCCTGGAGCTTTCTTACTCTGAAAAAAGCACAGGTGCTCCTTTTAGGAAGTTCATCTCACAAAATGCAAATAATAATCACTTACTCTGGTAACAAGTGTAAGAGTTGATTCCTGCCAGACAGAAGGCATGAGAATACACATTTGTTATGGTTTTGGAAAATGAATGATATACAAGAGAGAATCGAGGCCTGGAGCTTTCTTACTCTGGGAAAAGCACCGTTGCTCCTTATAGGAAGTTCATCTCGAAAAGTTCAGTTAACAGTTCCATGCTCTGCTAAATTTAAAAGAGTTTATTCCTGCCAGACAGAAGGCATCAGGAACGACATTTCTTCTGGATTGGAAAGTGAATCATATGTATCTAACAATCCAGAGCTAGAGCTTGCTTTCTCGGTGAAAATCACACTGGTTCCTTAGAGAAGCTCATCTTGCAAAGTGCAACTAACAGTGCCATGATCTGCTACAATGTGACACAGTTGATTCCTGCCAGAGAGAATGCATCGGGATACACCAATGATAGGGCCCCATTAACCTTAGAAAAGGAACAATTACTTTCTCTCCTGGCTCGTTTTCCCTGGCAGGAATCTTGGCCCATCTGCAATTCCGGGATGAAAAAAGGCTTGTACCTGCCTAAAACAATTGAGGTTTGCATCAAGATGAAAGTTCAGATCTTTGTGGTCTCAGGTGCCAATGATGGGGCCCAATTAACACTACAAAAGGAGCAATCCTTTTATATCTTGGCACCTTTTCCCTGGGAGAAATCTTTGTCCATCTGCAATTCAGACCTGGAGCTTTCTTTCTCTGTGAAAAACACAGTTCTTCATTAGGGGAAGCTCACCTAGCAAAGTGCAACTTTGCTCTGCTACCAAGTGAAACATTTGATTCCTGCCAGAGAGAAGGCATCAGACAAACCTTTCTCATGGCTTTGGATAGTGAATTAGGTTTAGGATTAGGGTTAAGTTTAGCTTTAGGGTCAGGGTTTGTGTCGGGGTCAGGGTCAGGGTTAGTGTTACAGTTTAAGGGGTCAGGGTTAGGGTCAGGGTCAGGGTTAAGGTGAGAGTCATGGTCAGGGTTAGGGTTAGGGTTAGGGTTAGGGTTTGGGACCCCCACAGTTTACAGTAAGCACTAGGGTTAGGGTTAGGTTAGGGTTAGGGTTAGAGTTAGGGTTAGGGTTAGGGTTAGGGTTAGGGTTAGGGTTAGGGTTAGGGTTAGGGTTAGGGTTAGGGTTAGGGACTCCCCCAGTTTACAGTAAGTACTAGGGTTAGGTTTAGAGTTAGGGTTAGGGTTAAGGTTAGGCTTAGGCTTAGGGTTTGGGACCCCCACAGTTTACAGTAAGCACTAGGGTTAGGGTTAGGGTTAGGGTTAGGGTTAGGGTTAGGGTTAGGGTTAGGGTTAGGGTTAGGGTTAGGGTTAGGGTTAGGGTTAGGGTTAGGGTTTGGGACCCCCACAGTTTACAGTAAGCACTAGGGTTAGGGTTAGGGTTACGGTTAGGGTTAGGGTTAGGGTTAGGGTTAGGGTTAAGGTTAGGGTTAGGGTTAGGGACCCCCACAGTTTACAGTAAGCTCTAGGGTTAGGGTTAGGGTTAGGGTTAGGGTTAGGGTTAGGGTTAGGGTTAGGGTTAGGGTTACGGTTAGGGTTAGTGTTAAGGTTAGGGTTAGGGTTAGGGTTAGGTTTAGGGTTTGGGACCCCCGCAGGTTACAGTAAGCACTAGGTTTAGGGGTAGGGTTAGGGTTAGGGTTAGGGTTAGGGTTATGGTTATGGTTGGGGACCCTCACTGTTTACAGTAAGCACTAGGGTTAGGGTTAGGGTTAGGGTTAGGGTTAGGGTTAGGGTTAGGGTTTGGTTTAGGTTTAGGTTTAGGTTTAGGGTTAGGGTTAGAGTTAGGGTTAGGAGTAGGGTTAGGGTAAGGGACTCTCACTGTTTACAGTAAGCACTAGGGTTAGGGTTTGGGTTTGGGTTAGGGTTAGGATTAGGGTTAGGGTTAGGGTTAGGGTTAGGGTTAGGGTTAGGGTTAGGGTTAGGGTTAGGGTTACGGTTAGGGTTAGGGTTAGGGTTAGGGTTGGAGGTTAAGTTTAGTGTTAGGGTTAGGGTTAGGATTAGGGTTAGGGTTAGGGTTAGGTTTAGGTTTAGGGTTTGGGACCCCCACAGTTTACAGTAAGCACTAGGGTTAGGTTTAGGGTTAGGGTTAGGGTTAGGGTTAGCGTTTGGAACCCCCACATTTTACAGTAAGCACTAGGGTTAGGGTTCGGGTTAGGGTTAGGGTTAGGGTTAGGGTTACGGTTAGGGTTACGGTTAGGGTTAGGGTTAGGGTTTGGGTTAGGGATCCTCACTGTTTACAGTAAGCACTAGGGTCAGCGTTAGGGTTAAGGTTAGGGTTAGGGTTAGGGTTAGGGTTAGGGTTAGGGTTAGGGTTTGGGACCCCCACAGTTTACAGTAAGCACTAGGGTTAGGGTTAGGGTTAGGGTTAGGGTTAGGGTTAGGGTTAGAGTTAGCGTTAGTGTTAAGGTTAGTGTTAGGGTTAGGGTTAGGTTTAGGGTTTGGGGTCCCCGCAGGTTACAGTAAGCACTAGGTTTAGGGGTAGGGTATGGGTTAGGGTTAGGGTTAAGGTTAGGGTTATGGTTGGGGACCCTCACTGTTTACAGTAAGCACTAGGGTTAGGGTTAGGGTTAGGGTTAGGGTTAGGGTTAGGGTTAGGGTTAGGGTTAGGGTTAGGGTTAGGGTTAGGGTTAGGGTTAGGGTTAGGGTTACGGTTAGGGTTAGTGTTAAGGTTAGGGTTAGGGTTAGGGTTAGGTTTAGGGTTTGGGACCCCCGCAGGTTACAGTAAGCACTAGGTTTAGGGGTAGGGTTAGGGTTAGGGTTAGGGTTAGGGTTATGGTTATGGTTGGGGACCCTCACTGTTTACAGTAAGCACTAGGGTTAGGGTTAGGGTTAGGGTTAGGGTTAGGGTTAGGGTTAGGGTTAGGGTTTGGTTTAGGTTTAGGTTTAGGTTTAGGGTTAGGGTTAGAGTTAGGGTTAGGAGTAGGGTTAGGGTAAGGGACTCTCACTGTTTACAGTAAGCACTAGGGTTAGGGTTTGGGTTTGGGTTAGGGTTAGGATTAGGGTTAGGGTTAGGGTTAGGGTTAGGGTTAGGGTTAGGGTTAGGGTTAGGGTTAGGGTTACGGTTAGGGTTAGGGTTAGGGTTAGGGTTGGAGGTTAAGTTTAGTGTTAGGGTTAGGGTTAGGATTAGGGTTAGGGTTAGGGTTAGGTTTAGGTTTAGGGTTTGGGACCCCCACAGTTTACAGTAAGCACTAGGGTTAGGTTTAGGGTTAGGGTTAGGGTTAGGGTTAGCGTTTGGAACCCCCACATTTTACAGTAAGCACTAGGGTTAGGGTTCGGGTTAGGGTTAGGGTTAGGGTTAGGGTTACGGTTAGGGTTACGGTTAGGGTTAGGGTTAGGGTTTGGGTTAGGGATCCTCACTGTTTACAGTAAGCACTAGGGTCAGCGTTAGGGTTAAGGTTAGGGTTAGGGTTAGGGTTAGGGTTAGGGTTAGGGTTAGGGTTAGGGTTAGGGTTAGGGTTTGGGACCCCCACAGTTTACAGTAAGCACTAGGGTTAGGGTTAGGGTTAGGGTTAGGGTTAGGGTTAGGGTTAGAGTTAGCGTTAGTGTTAAGGTTAGTGTTAGGGTTAGGGTTAGGTTTAGGGTTTGGGGTCCCCGCAGGTTACAGTAAGCACTAGGTTTAGGGGTAGGGTATGGGTTAGGGTTAGGGTTAAGGTTAGGGTTATGGTTGGGGACCCTCACTGTTTACAGTAAGCACTAGGGTTAGGGTTAGGGTTAGGGTTAGGGTTAGGGTTAGGGTTAGGGTTAGGGTTAGGGTTAGGGTTAGGGTTAGGGTTAGGGTTAGGGTTAGGGTTTGGGTTAGGTTTAAATTTAGGGTTAGGATTAGGGTTAGGGTTAGGAGTAGGGTTAGGGTAAGGGACTCTCACTGTTTACAGTAAGCACTAGGGTTAGGGTTTGGGTTTGGGTTAGGGTTAGGATTAGGGTTAGGGTTAGGGTTAGGGTTAGGGTTATGGTTACAGTTAGGGTTAGGATTTGGAACCCCCACAGTTTACAGTAAGCACTACGGTTAGGGTTAGGGTTAGGGCTAGGGTTAGGGTTAGGGTTAGGGTTAGGCTTAGGCTTAGGCTTAGGCTTAGGCTTAGGGTTTGGGACTCCCACAATTTACAGTAAGTACTAGGGTTAGGGTTAGGGTTAGGGTTAGGGTTAGGGTTAGGGTTAGGCTTAGGCTTAGGCTTAGGGTTAGAGTTAGGTTTAAGGTTAGGCTTAGGGTTAGGGTTTGGGACCCCCACAGTTTACAGTAAGCACTAGGGTTACGGTTAGGGTTAGGGTTAGGGTTAGGGTTAGGGTTAGGGATTGGGTCTCCCACATTTTACAGTAAGTACTAGGGTTAGGCTTAGGGTTAGGGTTAGGGTTAGGGTTAGGGTTAGGGTTAGGGTTAGAGTTAGGTTTGAGGTTTGGCTTAGGGTTAGGGTTTGGTACCCCCACAGTTTACAGTAAGTACTAGGGTTAGGCTTAGGGTTAGGGTTAGGGTTAGGGTTAGGGTTAGGGTTAGAGTTAGGTTTAAGGTTTGGCTTAGGGTTAGGGTTTGGGACCCCCACAGTTTACAGTAAGAACTAGGGTTAGGGTTAGGGTTAGGGTTAGGGTTGGAGGTTAGGTTTAGGGTTAGGGTTAGGGTTAGGATTAGGGTTAGGGTTAGGGTTAGGATTAGGGTTAGGGTTTGGGACCCCCACAGTTTACAGTAAGCACTAGGGTTAGGGTTAGGGTTAGGGTTAGGGTTAGGGTTAGGGTTAGGGTTAGGGTTAGGGTTAGGGTTAGTGTTAGGCTTAGGCTTAGGCTTAGGCTTAGGCTTAGGCTTAGGCTTAGGCTTAGGCTTAGGCTTAGGGTTAGGGTTAGGGTTAGGGTTAGGGTTAGGGTTAGGGTTAGCGTTAGTGTTAAGGTTAGAGTTAGGGTTAGGGTTAGGTTTAGGGTTTGGGGTCCCCGCAGGTTACAGTAAGCACTAGGTTTAGGGGTAGGGTATGGGTTAGGGTTAGGGTTAAGGTTAGCGTTATGGTTGGGGACCCTCACTGTTTACAGTAAGCACTAGGGTTAGGGTTAGGGTTAGGGTTAGGGTTAGGGTTAGGGTTTGGGTTAGGTTTAAGTTTAGGGTTAGGATTAGGGTTAGGGTTAGGAGTAGGGTTAGGGTAAGGGACTCTCACTGTTTACAGTAAGCACTAGGGTTAGGGTTTGGGTTTGGGTTAGGGTTAGGATTAGGGTTAGGGTTAGGGTTAGGGTTAGGGTTAGGGTTACAGTTAGGGTTAGGATTTGGAACCCCCACAGTTTACAGTAAGCACTACGGTTAGGGTTAGGGTTAGGGCTAGGGTTAGGGTTAGGGTTAGGGTTAGGCTTAGGCTTAGGCTTAGGCTTAGGCTTAGGCTTAGGCTTAGGCTTAGGGTTTGGGACTCCCACAATTTACAGTAAGTACTAGGGTTAGGGTTAGGGTTAGGGTTAGGGTTAGGGTTAGGCTTAGGGTTAGAGTTAGGTTTAAGGTTAGGCTTAGGGTTAGGGTTTGGGACCCCCACAGTTTACAGTAAGCACTAGGGTTAGGGTTAGGGTTAGGGTTAGGGTTAGGGTTAGGGTTAGGGTTAGGGATTGGGTCTCCCACATTTTACAGTAAGTACTAGGGTTAGGCTTAGGGTTAGGGTTAGGGTTAGGGTTAGGGTTAGGGTTAGAGTTAGGTTTAAGGTTAGGCTTAGGGTTAGGGTTTGGGACCCCCACAGTTTACAGTAAGCACTAGGGTTAGGGTTAGGGTTAGGGTTAGGGTTAGGGTTAGGGTTAGGGTTACGGTTAGGGTTAGGGTTAGGGTTAGGGTTAGGGTTAGGGTTAGGGTTAGTGTTAGGCTTAGGCTTAGGCTTAGGCTTAGGGTTAGGCTTAGGCTTAGGCTTAGGGTTAGGCTTAGGCTTAGGCTTAGGCTTAGGCTTAGGGTTAGGGTTAGGGTTAGGGTTAGCGTTAGTGTTAAGGTTAGTGTTAGGGTTAGGGTTAGGTTTAGGGTTTGGGGTCCCCGCAGGTTACAGTAAGCACTAGGTTTAGGGGTAGGGTATGGGTTAGGGTTAGGGTTAAGGTTAGCGTTATGGTTGGGGACCCTCACTGTTTACAGTAAGCACTAGGGTTAGGGTTAGGGTTAGGGTTAGGGTTAGGGTTAGGGTTAGGGTTAGGGTTTGGGTTAGGTTTAAGTTTAGGGTTAGGATTAGGGTTAGGGTTAGGAGTAGGGTTAGGGTAAGGGACTCTCACTGTTTACAGTAAGCACTAGGGTTAGGGTTTGGGTTTGGGTTAGGGTTAGGATTAGGGTTAGGGTTAGGGTTAGGGTTAGGGTTAGGGTTACAGTTAGGGTTAGGATTTGGAACCCCCACAGTTTACAGTAAGCACTACGGTTAGGGTTAGGGTTAGGGCTAGGGTTAGGGTTAGGGTTAGGGTTAGGCTTAGGCTTAGGCTTAGGCTTAGGCTTAGTCTTAGGCTTAGGCTTAGGGTTTGGGACTCCCACAATTTACAGTAAGTACTAGGGTTAGGGTTAGGGTTAGGGTTAGGGTTAGGGTTAGGGTTAGGGTTAGGGTTAGAGTTAGGTTTAAGGTTAGGCTTAGGGTTAGGGTTTGGGACCCCCACAGTTTACAGTAAGCACTAGGGTTAGGGTTAGGGTTAGGGTTAGGGTTAGGGTTAGGGTTAGGGTTAGGGTTAGGGATTGGGTCTCCCACATTTTACAGTAAGTACTAGGGTTAGGCTTAGGGTTAGGGTTAGGGTTAGGGTTAGGGTTAGGGTTAGAGTTAGGTTTAAGGTTAGGCTTAGGGTTAGGGTTTGGGACCCCCACAGTTTACAGTAAGCACTAGGGTTAGGGTTAGGGTTAGGGTTAGGTTTAGGGTTAGGGTTAGGTTTACGGTTAGGGTTAGGGTTAGGGTTAGGGTTAGGGTTAGGGTTAGGGTTAGTGTTAGGCTTAGGCTTAGGGTTAGGCTTAGGCTTAGGCTTAGGCTTAGGGTTAGGCTTAGGCTTAGGGTTAGGCTTAGGGTTATGCTTAGAGTTATGCATAGCTTTAGTGTTAGGGCAGCATTGGGTTAAGGTTTAGTGTTAAGTTCCCTTTTGGACTCTTCTGCATCCTTTTTGCATCTCCTTTTATTTTCTTGGACCTTCTGATTCCACCTGAACCAACTTGGACACTTCTAGACCCCCGTGAATGTTTCTCTTGGTAGCAGAGCAAAGTTGCACTTTGCTAGATGAGCTTCCCCTAATGAAGAACTCTGTTTTTCACGGAGAAAGAAAGCTCCAGGTCTGAAATGAAGATGGATAAAGATTTCTCTCAGGGAAAAGGTGCCAAGATACAAAAGGATTGCTCCTTTTGTAGTGTTAATTGGGCCCCATCATTGGCACCTGAGACCACAAAGATCTGAACTTTCATCTTGATGCAAACCTCAATCGTTTTAGGCATGTACGGGCCTTTTTCCATCCCGGAATTGCAGATGGGCCAAGATTCCTGCCAGGGAAAACGAGGCAGGAGAGAAAGCAATTGTTCCTTTTCTAAGGTTAATGGGGCCCTATCATTGGCACCTGAGAGCCTGATGCATATGATTCACGTTCCAAAGCCGTAAGAAATATGTGTCCTCATGCCTTCTCTCTGGCAGGAATCAACTCTGTCACATTTTAGTAGATCATGGGACTATTACTTGCACTTTGCGAGATGAACTTCTCAAAAGGAACAACTGTGCTTTTTCCACATAAAAGAATACTCCAGGCCTGGATTCTCAGATGCATATGATTCACTTTTCCAAAGTCATAACAAATGTGATTGCTGATGCCTTCTCTCTGACAGGAAACAACTCTTTCACTTGCTAGCACAGCATGGGACTGTAAACTGCATTTTGCGAGATGAGCTTCCTCTAACGAACAAGTGTGCTTTTAACCAAAAAAGAAAGCTCCATGCCGGTATTCTCTGATGCATATTATTCGCTTTCCAAAGCCTTAAGAAATGTGTATCTCGATGCCTTCTCTCTGGCAGGAATCAAATATGTCACATTGTAGCAGATCATGGCACTGTTAGTTGCACTTTGCAAGATGAGCTTCTCTAAGGAACCAGTGTGATTTTCACCGAGAAAGCAAGCTCTAGCTCTGGATTGTTAGATGCATATGATTCACTTTCCAATCCAGAAGAAATGTCGGTCCTGATGCCTTCTGTCTGGCAGGAATAAACTCTTTCAAATTTAGCAGAGCATGGAACTGTTAACTGCACTGTTCGAGATGAACATCCTACAAGGAGCAACGCTGCTTTTCCCAGAGTAAGAAAGCTCCAGGCATGGATTATCTGAAGCATATGATTCACTTTCAAAAGCCGTTAGAAATGAGTGCCCTAATGTATTCTCTCTGGCAGGAATCAAGTTTCACTTGTCAGCAGAGCATGGCACTGTTAGTTGCATTTTGGAAGATGAGCTTCCCATAAAGAACAAGTCTGTTTCTCACTGAGAAATAAAGCTCCAGACCTGGATTCTCTGATGCATGTGATTCATTTTCCAAAGCCATAACCAATGTGTATCGGCAAGAATCAGCTGTTTCACTTGTTAGCACAGATGGGACTCTGCGCTGCACTTTGCGAGAGTACATTCCCATAAGTAACAACTGTTTCTTTCACGGAGAAAGAAAGGTCCAAGCCTGGATTCTCGAATGCATATAATTCTCTTTCCAAATCCATAAAAAATATGTATCTTGCAGCCTTCTGTCTGGCACGAATCAGCCGTGTCAAACTTTAGCAGATCACGGGAGAGTTAGTTGCACTTTACGAGATCAGCTCCTTTATGGAACCACTGTGATTTTCACAAAGAAAGAAAGCTCCAGGCCTGGATTCTCAGATGCATATTATTCACTTACCAAAGCCATAAGAAGTGTGTGACCTTATGCCTTCTGTCTTGAAAGAATCAGCTGTTTCTCTTGTTAGCAACGGAAAGTTGCACTGTGCGAGTTGAGCTTCCCCTAAGGAACAAAGTTGTTTTTCACCGAGAAAGAAAGAGTTGCATATGAGAATCTTTCAAAAGCCATCTGAAATATGTGTCCTGATACATTCTTTCTGGCAGGAATCGACTGTTTCACTTGTTAGCAGAAAAATGCTACTCTTTGCGAGCTGAACTTCCCCTAAGGAACAACTGTGCTTTGCATCCAGAAAGAGAGCTCCAGTCCTGGATTCTCTGATGCATGTGATTCCCTAGCCAGAGCCATAAGAATACTGTGTCCTGATGCCTTCTGTCTGACAGGAATCGACTGTTTCACTTGGTAGAAAAGCAAAGCTGCACTTTGCTCGTTGAGCTAAGGAACAACAGTGCTTTGCACCGTGAAAGCAAACTCCAGCCCTGGAGTTTTAGATGCATATGATTTAGTTTCCAAAACCATAAGAAATATGTGCCCTGATGTCTCCTGTCTGTCAGAAATCAAGAGTTTCACGTCTTAGAAGAGCAAAGGTGCACTTTGCGATACGAGCTCCCCGTACGTAACAACTGTGTTTTCACCAAGAAAGAAAGCTCCACACCTGCATTCTCGAATGCATATGATTCACTTATCAAAGCCATAAGAAATGTGTGTCCTGATGCCTCTGTCTTGCAAGAATCAGCTGTTTCTCTTGTCAGCAATGAAAAGTTGCACTTTGCGAGTTGAGCTTCCCCTAATGAACAAAGTAATTTTTCCTGAGACAGAAAGATCCAGGCCTGGATTCTCAGATGCATATTATTCACTTACCAAAGCCATAAGAAATGTGTGTCCTTTTGCTTTCTGTCTTGCAAGAATCAGTTGTTTCTCTTGACAGCAAGGAAAAGTTGCACTTTGCGAGATGAGCTTCCCCTAAGGAACAAAGTTGTTTTTCACTGAGAAAGAAAGATCCAGCCCTGGATTCTCAGATGCATATTATTCACTTACCAAAGCCATAAGAAATGTGTGTCCTTATGCTTTCTGTCTTGCAAGAATCAGCTCTTTCTCTTGTTAGCAAGGAAAAGTTGCACTTTGCGAGATGAGCTTCCCCTAAGGAACAAGGTTGTTTTTCACCGAGAAAGAAAGAGCCAGTCCTGGATTCTCAGATGCATATGGGAATCTTTCTAAAACCATAAGAAATATGTGTCCTGATACATTCTATCTGGCAGGAATCGACTGTTTCACTTGTTAGCAGAAAAATGCTACTCTTTGCGAGCTGAACTTCCCCTAAGGAACAACTGTGCTTTGCATCCAGAAAGAGAGCTCCAGTCCTGGATTCTCTGATGCATGTGATTCCCTAGCCAGAGCCATAGGAAAACTGTGTCCTGATGCCTTCTGTCTGACAGGAATCGACTGTTTCACTTGGTAGTAAAGCAAAGCTGCTCTTTGCTCGTTGAGCTTCCCCTAAGGAACAACAGTGCTTTGCACCGTGAAAGCAAGCTCCAGCCCTGGAGTTTTAGATGCATATGATTTAGTTTCCAAAACCATAAGAAATATGTGCCCTGATGTCTCCTGTCTGTCAGAAATCAAGAGTTTCACGTCTTAGAAGAGCAAAGGTACACTTTGCGATACGAGCTTCCCGTACGTAACAACTGTGTTTTCACAAAGAAAGAAAGCTCCAGACCTGCATTCTCGAATGCATATTTTTCCCTTATCAAAGCCATAAGAAATGTGTGTCCTTATGCTTTCTGTCTTGCAAGAATCAGCTGTTTCTCTTGTAAGACAGGAAAAGTTGCACTTTGCGAGTTGAGCTTCCCCTAAGGAACAAAGTTGTTTTTCACCGAGAAAGAAAACTCCAGACATGCATTCTCGAATGCATATTTTTCACTTATCAAAGCCAAAAGAAATGTGTGTCCTTTTGCTTTCTGTCTTCCAAGAATCAGCTGTTTCTCTTGTCAGCAAGGAAAAGTTGCACTTTGCGAGCTGAGTTTCCCCTAAGGAACAAAGTAATTTTTCATGAGACGGAAAGATCCAGGCCTGGATTCTCAGATGCACATTATTCACTTATCAAAGCCATAAGAAATGTGTGTCCTTTTCCTTTCTGTCTTGCAAGAATCAGCTCTTTCTCTTGTTAGCAAGGAAAAGTTGCACTTTGCGAGATGAGCTTCCCCTAAGGAACAAGGTTGTTTTTCACCGAGAAAAAAGATCCAGGCCTGGATTCTCAGATGCATATTATTCACTTATCAAAGCCATAAGAAATGTGTGTCCTTATGCTTTCTGTCTTGCAAGAATCAGCTGTTTCTCTTGTTAGCAAGGAAAAGTTGCACTTTGCGAGATGAGCTTCCCCTAAGGAAGAAAGTTGTTTTTCACCGAGAAAGAAAGATCCAGACCTGGATTCTCAGATGCATATGAGAATCTTTCTAGAGCCATAAGAAATATGTGTCCTGATGCCTTCTGTCTGACAGGAATCGACTGTTTCACTTGGTAGCAAAGCAAAGTTGCACTTTGCTTTTTGAGCTTCCCCTAAGGAACAACAGTGTTTTGCATCCAGAAAGAGAGCTCCAGTCCTGGATTCTCTGATGCATGTGGTTCACTAGCCAGAGCCATAGAAATACTGTGTCCTGATGCCTTCTGTCTGTAAGGAATCGACTGTTTCACTTGTTAGCAAAGCAAAAGTGCACTTTGCGAGTTGAGCTTCGCGTACGTAACAACTGTGTTTTCATCGAGAAAGAAAGCTCCAGACCTGCAGTCTCGAATGCATATGATTCACTTATCAAAGCCATAAGAAATGTGTGTCCTTATGCCTTCTGTCTTCCAAGAATCAGCTGTTTCTCTTGACAGCAACGAAAAGTTGCACTTTGCGAGTTGAGCTTCCCCTAAGGAAAAAGGTTGTTTTTCACCGAGAAAGAAAGCTCCAGACCTCCATTCTCGAATGCATATGATTCGCTTATCAAAGCCAAAAGAAATGTGTGTCCTTTTCCTTTCTGTCTTGCAAGAATCAGCTATTTCTCTTGACAGCAACGAAAAGTTGCACTTTGCGAGTTGAGCTTCCCCTAATAAGCAAAGTTGGTTTTCACCGAGAAAGAAAGCTCCAGACCTGCATTCTCGAATGCATATGATTCACTTATCAAAGCCAAAAGAAATGTGTGTCCTTTTGCTTTCTGTCTTGCAAGAATCAGCTGTTTCTCTTGTCAGCAAGGAAAAGTTGCAATTTGCGAGTTGAGCTTCCCCTAAGGAACAAAGTTGTTTTTCCTTAGACAGAAAGATCCAGTCCTGGATTCTCAGATGCATATTATTCACTTACAAAAGCCATAAGAAATGTGTGTCTTTATGCTTTCTGTCTTGCAAGAATCAGCTGTTTCTCTTGTAAGCAAAGTTGCACTTTGCGAGCTGAACTTCCCCTAAGGAACAACTGTGCTTTGCATCCAGAAAGAGAGCTCCAGTCCTGGATTCTCTGGTGCATGTGATTCACTAGCCAGAGCCATAAGAATACTGTGTCCTGATGCCTTCTCTCTGACAGGAATCGACTGTTTCACTTGTTAGAAAAGCAAAGCTGCACTTTGCTCGTTGAGCTTCCCCTAAGGAACAACAGTGCTTTGCACCGTGAAAGCAAGCTCCAGCCCTGGAGTTTTAGATGCATATGATTTAGTTTCCAAAACCATAAGAAATATGTGCCCTGATGTCTCCTGTCTGTCAGAAATCAAGAGTTTCACGTGTTAGAAGAGCAAAGGTGCACTTTGCGAGTTGAGCTTCCCGTATGTAACAACTGTCCTTTCACCAAGAAAGAAAGCTCCAGACCTGCATTCTCGAATGCATATTTTTCACTTATCAAAGCCAAAAGAAATGTGTGTCCTTTTGCTTTCTGTCTTGCAAGAATCACCTGTTTCTCTTGTTAGCAACGAAAAGTTGCACTTTGCGAGTTGAGCTTCCCCTAAGGAACAAAGTTGTTTTTCACTGAGAAAGAAAGATCCAGGCCTGGATTCTCAGATGCATATTATTCACTTACCAAAGCCATAAGAAATGTGTGTCCTTATGCCTTCTGTCTTGCAAGAATCAGCTGTTTCTCTTGTTAGCAAGGAAAAGTTGCACTTTGCGAGATGAGCTTCCCCTAAGGAACAAGGTTGTTTTTCACCGAGAAAGAAAGATCCAGCCCTGGATTCTCAGATGCATATGAGAATCTTTCTAAAGCCATAAGAAATATGCGTCCTGATACATGCTTTCTGGCAGGAATCGACTGTTTCACTTGTTAGCAGAAAAATGCTACTCTTTGCGAGCTGAACTTCCCCTAAGGAGCAACTGTGCTTTGCATCCAGAAAGAGAGCTCCAGTCTTGGATTCTCTGATGCATGTGATTCCCTATCCACAGCCATAGGAATACTGTGCCCTGATGCCCTCTGTCTGACAGGAATCGACTGTTTCACTTGGTAGCAAAGTAAAGTTGCACTTTGCTCGTTGCGCTTCCCCTAAGGAACAACAGTGCTTTGCACAGCGAAAGCAAGCTCCAGCCCTGGAGTTTTAGATGTATATGATTAAGTTTCCAAAACCATAAGAAATATGTTCCCTGATGTCTCCTGTCTCTCAGAAATCAAGAGTTTCACGTGTTAGAAGAGCAAAGGTGCACTTTGCGAGTTGAGCTTCCCGTATGTAACAACTGTCCTTTCACCAAGAAAGAAAGCTCCAGACCTGCATTCTCGAATGCATATTTTTCACTTATCAAAGCCAAAAGAAATGTGTGTCCTTTTGCTTTCTGTCTTGCATGAATCACCTGTTTCTCTTGTTAGCAACGAAAAGTTGCACTTTGCGAGTTCAGCTTCCCCTAAGGAACAAACCTGTTTTTCACCGAGAAAGAAAGATCCAGGCCTGGATTCTCAGATGCATATTATTCACTTATCAAAGCCATAAGAAATGTGTGTCCTTATGCCTTCTGTCTTGCAAGAATCAGCTGTTTCTCTTGTAAGCGAGGAAAAGTTGCACTTTGCGAGCGGGGCTTCCCCTAAGGAACAAGGTTGGTTTTCATGAGACGGAAAGATCCAGGCCTGGATTCTCAGATGCACATTATTCACTTATCAAAGCCATAAGAAATGTGTGTCCTTTTGCTTTCTGTCTTGCAAGAATCAGCTGTTTCTCTTGTTAGCAAGGAAAAGTTGCACTTTGCGAGCCGACCTTCCCCTAAGGAACAAAGTTGTTTTTCCTGAGACGGAAAGATCCAGTCCTGGATTCTCAGATGCAAATTATTCACTTATCAAAGCCATAAGAAATGTGTGTCCTTTTGCTTTCTGTCTTGCAAGAATCAGCTGTTTCTCTTGTCAGCAACGAAAAGTTGCATTTTGCGAGATGAGCTTCCCCTAAGGAACAAAGTTGTTTTTCACCGAGAAAGAAAGCTCCAGACATGCATTCTCGAATGCATATGATTCACTTATCAAAACCAAAAGAAATGTGTATCCTTTTGCTTTCTGTCTTCCAAGAATCAGCTGTTTCTCTTGTCAGCAACGAAAAGTTTCACTTTGCGAGATGAGCTTCCCGTAAGGAACAAAGTTGTTTTTCCTGAGACAGAAAGATCCAGGCCTGGATTCTCTGAAGCATATTATTCACTTACCAAAGCCATAAGAAATGTGTGTCCTTTTGCTTTCTGTTCTGCAAGAATCAGCTGTTTCTCTTGTTAACAAGGAAAATTTGCACTTTGCGAGATGAGCTTCCCCTAAGGAACAAAGTTGTTTTTCACGGAGAAAGAAAGCTCCAGGCCTGGATTCTCAGATGCATATTATTCACTTACCAAAGCCATAAGAAATGTGTGTCCTTATGCCTTCTGTCTTGCAAGAATCAGCTGTTTCTCTTGTTAGCAACGAAAAGATGCATTTTGCGAGATGAGCTTCCCCTAAGGAACAAAGTTGTTTTTCACCGAGAAAGAAAGATCCTGTCCTGGATTCTCAGATGCATATTATTCACTTACCAAAGCCATAAGAAATGTGTGTCCTTATGCTTTCTGTCTTGCAAGAATCAGCTGTTTCTCTTGTTAGCAAGGAAAAGTTGCACTTTGCGAGTTGAGCTTCCCCTAAGGAACAAAGTTGTTTTTCCTGAGACAGAAAGATCCAGGCCTGGATTCTCAGATGCATATTATTCACTTACCAAAGCCATAAGAAATGTGTGTCCTTTTGCTTTCTGTTCTGCAATAATCACCTGTGTCTCTTGTTAGCAAGGAAAATTTGCACTTTGCGAGATGAGCATCCCCTAAGGAACAAAGTTGTTTTTCACTGAGAAAGAAAGATCCTGTCCTGGATTCTCAGATGCATATTATTCACTTACCAAAGCCATAAGAAATGTGTGTCCTTCTGCCTTCTGTCTTGCAAGAATCAGCTGTTTCTCTTGTTAGCAACGAAAAGTTGCACTTTGCGAGCTGAGCTTGCCCTAAGGAACAAAGTTTTTTTTCATGAGACGTAAAGATCCAGGCCTGGATTCTCAGATGCACATTATTCACTTATCAAAGCCATAAGAAATGTGTGTCCTTTTGCTTTCTGTCTTGCAAGAATCAGCTGTTTCTCTTGTTAGCAACGAAAAGTTGCATTTTGCGAGATGAGCTTCCCCTAAGGAACAAAGTTGTTTTTCACCGAGAAAGAAAGATCCAGGCCTGGATTCTCAGATGCATATTATTCACTTACCAAAGCCAAAAGAAATATGTGTCCTTTTGCTTTCTGTCTTGCAAGAATCAGCTCTTTCTCTTGTTAGCAAGGAAAAGTTGCACTTTGCGAGATGAGCTTCCCCTAAGGAACAAAGTTGTTTTTCACCGAGAAAGAAAGATCCTGTCCTGGATTCTCAGATGCATATTATTCACTTACCAAAGCCATAAGAAATGTGTGTCCTTATGCTTTCTGTCTTGCAAGAATCAGCTGTTTCTCTTCTTAGAAGAGAAAAGTTGCACTTTGAGAGTTGAGCTTCCCCTAAGGAACAAGGTTGTTTTTCACTGAGAAAGAAAGATCCAGGCCTGGATTCTCAGATGCATATTATTCACTTACCAAAGCCATAAGAAAGGTGTGTCCTTTTCCTTTCTGTCTTCCAAGAATCAGCTGTTTCTCTTGTCAGCAAAGAAAAGTTGCACTTTGCGAGCTGAGCTTCCCCTAAGGAACAAAGTTGTTTTTCATGAGACGGAAAGATCCAGGCCTGGATTCTCAGATGCACATTATTCACTTATCAAAGCCATAAGAAATGTGTGTCCTTATGCTTTCTGTCTTGCAAGAATCAGCTGTTTCTCTTGTTAGCAACGAAAAGTTGCACTTTGCGAGTTGAGCTTCCCCTAAGGAACAAACTTGTTTTTCACCGAGAAAGAAAGATCCAGGCCTGGATTCTCAGATGCATATTATTCACTTATCAAAGCCATAAGAAATGTGTGTCCTTATGCCTTCTGTTTTGCAAGAATCAGCTGTTTCTCTTGTTAGCAAGGAAAAGTTGCACTTTGCGAGATGAGCTTCCCCTAAGGAACAAGGTTGTTTTTCACCGAGAAAGAAAGATCCAGCCCTGGATTCTCAGATGCATATGAGAATCTTTCTAAAGCCATAAGAAATATGTGTCCTGATACATTCTTTCTGCCAGGAATCGACTGTTTCACTTGTTAGCAGAAAAATGCTACTCTTTGCGAGCTGAACTTCCCCTAAGGAACAACTGTGCTTTGCATCCAGAAAGAGAGCTCCAGTCCTGGATTCTCTGATGCATGTGATTCCCTAGCCAGAGCCATAGGAATACTGTGTCCTGATGCCTTCTGTCTGACAGGAATCGACTGTTTCACTTGGTAGCAAAGCAAAGTTGCACTTTGCTCGTTGAGCTTCCCCTAAGGAACAACAGTGCTTTGCACAGCGAAAGCAAGCTCCAGCCCTGGAGTTTTAGATGCATATGATTTAGTTTCCAAAACCATAAGAAATATGTGCCCTGATGTCTCCTGTCTGTCAGAAATCAAGAGTTTCACGTGTTAGAAGAGTAAAGGTGCACTTTGCGATACGAGCTTCCCGTACGTAACAACTGTGTTTTCACCAAGAAAGAAAGCTCCAGACCTGCATTCTCGAATGCATATTTTTCACTTATCAAAGCCATAAGAAATGTGTGTCCTTATGCCTTCTGTCTTGCAAGAATCAGCTGTTTCTCTTGTAAGCGAGGAAAAGTTGCACTTTGCGAGCGGGGCTTCCCCTAAGGAACAAGGTTGGTTTTCATGAGACGGAAAGATCCAGGCCTGGATTCTCAGATGCACATTATTCACTTATCAAAGCCATAAGAAATGTGTGTCCTTTTGCTTTCTGTCTTGCAAGAATCAGCTGTTTCTCTTGTTAGCAAGGAAAAGATGCACTTTGCGAGCCGAGCTTCCCCTAAGGAACAAAGTTGTTTTTCCTGAGACGGAAAGATCCAGTCCTGGATTCTCAGATGCACATTATTCACTTATCAAAGCCATAAGAAATGTGTGTCCTTTTGCTTTCTGTCTTGCAAGAATCAGGTGTTTCTCTTGTCAGCAACGAAAAGTTGCATTTTGCGAGATGAGCTTCCCCTAAGGAACAAAGTTGTTTTTCACCGAGAAAGAAAGCTCCAGACATGCATTCTCGAATGCATATTATTCACTTACCAAA
This sequence comes from Pithys albifrons albifrons, assembly GCF_047495875.1. Taxonomy (NCBI): domain Eukaryota; kingdom Metazoa; phylum Chordata; class Aves; order Passeriformes; family Thamnophilidae; genus Pithys; species Pithys albifrons. The sequence goes on along the minus strand of NC_092468.1, from coordinate 668,314 downwards.
GCCATAAGAAATGTGTGTCCTTTTGCTTTCTGTTCTGCAAGAATCAGCTGTTTCTCTTGTTAACAAGGAAAATTTGCACTTTGCGAGATGAGCTTCCCCTAAGGAACAAAGTTGTTTTTCACGGAGAAAGAAAGCTCCAGGCCTGGATTCTCAGATGCATATTATTCACTTACCAAAGCCATAAGAAATGTGTGTCCTTATGCCTTCTGTCTTGCAAGAATCAGCTGTTTCTCTTGTTAGCAACGAAAAGATGCATTTTGCGAGATGAGCTTCCCCTAAGGAACAAAGTTGTTTTTCACCGAGAAAGAAAGATCCTGTCCTGGATTCTCAGATGCATATTATTCACTTACCAAAGCCATAAGAAATGTGTGTCCTTATGCTTTCTGTCTTGCAAGAATCAGCTGTTTCTCTTGTTAGCAAGGAAAAGTTGCACTTTGCGAGTTGAGCTTCCCCTAAGGAACAAGGTTGTTTTTCACTGAGAAAGAAAGATCCAGGCCTGGATTCTCAGATGCATATTATTCACTTACCAAAGCCATAAGAATTGTGTGTCCTTTTGCTTTCTGTCTTCCAAGAATCAGCTGTTTCTCTTGTCAGCAATGAAAAGTTGCACTTTGCGAGATGAGCTTCCCGTAAGGAACAAAGTTGTTTTTCCTGAGACAGAAAGATCTAGGCCTGGATTCTCAGATGCATATTATTCACTTACCAAAGCCATAAGAAATGTGTGTCCTTTTGCTTTCTGTTCTGCAATAATCACCTGTGTCTCTTGTTAACAAGGAAAATTTGCACTTTGCGAGATGAGCATCCCCTAAGGAACAAAGTTGTTTTTCACTGAGAAAGAAAGATCCTGTCCTGGATTCTCAGATGCATATTATTCACTTACCAAAGCCAAAAGAAATGTGTGTCCTTATGCCTTCTGTCTTGCAAGAATCAGCTGTTTCTCTTGTTAGCAACGAAAAGTTGCACTTTGCGAGCTGAGCTTGCCCTAAGGAACAAAGTTGTTTTTCATGAGACGTAAAGATCCAGGCCTGGATTCTCAGATGCACATTATTCACTTATCAAAGCCATAAGAAATGTGTGTCCTTTTGCTTTCTGTCTTGCAAGAATCAGCTGTTTCTCTTGTTAGCAACGAAAAGTTGCATTTTGCGAGATGAGCTTCCCCTAAGGAACAAAGTTGTTTTTCACCGAGAAAGAAAGATCCAGGCCTGGATTCTCAGATGCATATTATTCACTTACCAAAGCCATAAGAAATGTGTGTCCTTATGCTTTCTGTCTTGCAAGAATCAGCTGTTTCTCTTGTTAGAAGAGAAAAGTTGCACTTTGAGAGTTGAGCTTCCCCTAAGGAACAAGGTTGTTTTTCACTGAGAAAGAAAGATCCAGGCCTGGATTCTCAGATGCATATTATTCACTTACCAAAGCCATAAGAAATGTGTGTCCTTTTCCTTTCTGTCTTCCAAGAATCAGCTGTTTCTCTTGTCAGCAAAGAAAAGTTGCACTTTGCGAGCTGAGCTTCCCCTAAGGAGCAAAGTTGTTTTTCATGAGACGGAAAGATCCAGGCCTGGATTCTCAGATGCACATTATTCACTTATCAAAGCCATAAGAAATGTGTGTCCTTCTGCTTTCTGTCTTGCAAGAATCAGCTGTTTCTCTTGTTAGCAACGAAAAGTTGCACTTTGCGAGTTGAGCTTCCCCTAAGGAACAAAGTTGTTTTTCACTGAGAAAGAAAGATCCAGGCCTGGATTCTCAGATGCATATTATTCACTTACCAAAGCCATAAGAAATGTGTGTCCTTATGCCTTCTGTCTTGCAAGAATCAGCTGTTTCTCTTGTTAGCAAGGAAAAGTTGCACTTTGCGAGATGAGCTTCCCCTAAGGAACAAGGTTGTTTTTCACCGAGAAAGAAAGATCCAGCCCTGGATTCTCAGATGCATATGAGAATCTTTCTAAAGCCATAAGAAATATGCGTCCTGATACATGCTTTCTGGCAGGAATCGACTGTTTCACTTGTTAGCAGAAAAATGCTACTCTTTGCGAGCTGAACTTCCCCTAAGGAGCAACTGTGCTTTGCATCCAGAAAGAGAGCTCCAGTCTTGGATTCTCTGATGCATGTGATTCCCTATCCACAGCCATAGGAATACTGTGCCCTGATGCCCTCTGTCTGACAGGAATCGACTGTTTCACTTGGTAGCAAAGTAAAGTTGCACTTTGCTCGTTGCGCTTCCCCTAAGGAACAACAGTGCTTTGCACAGCGAAAGCAAGCTCCAGCCCTGGAGTTTTAGATGTATATGATTAAGTTTCCAAAACCATAAGAAATATGTTCCCTGATGTCTCCTGTCTCTCAGAAATCAAGAGTTTCACGTGTTAGAAGAGCAAAGGTGCACTTTGCGAGTTGAGCTTCCCGTATGTAACAACTGTCCTTTCACCAAGAAAGAAAGCTCCAGACCTGCATTCTCGAATGCATATTTTTCACTTATCAAAGCCAAAAGAAATGTGTGTCCTTTTGCTTTCTGTCTTGCATGAATCACCTGTTTCTCTTGTTAGCAACGAAAAGTTGCACTTTGCGAGTTGAGCTTCCCCTAAGGAACAAACCTGTTTTTCACCGAGAAAGAAAGATCCAGGCCTGGATTCTCAGATGCATATTATTCACTTACCAAAGCCATAAGAAATGTGTGTCCTTATGCCTTCTGTCTTGCAAGAATCAGCTCTTTCTCTTGTTAGCAAGGAAAAGTTGCACTTTGCGAGATGAGCTTCCCCTAAGGAACAAGGTTGTTTTTCACCGAGAAAGAAAGATCCAGCCCTGGATTCTCAGATGCATATGAGAATCTTTCTAAAGCCATAAGAAATATGTGTGCTGATACATTCTTTCTGGCAGGAATCGACTGTTTCACTTGTTAGCAGAAAAATGCTACTCTTTGCGAGCTGAACTTCCCCTAAGGAACAACTGTGCTTTGCATCCAGAAAGAGAGCTCCAGTCCTGGATTCTCTGATGCATGTGATTCCCTAGCCAGAGCCATAGGAATACTGTGTCCTGATGCCTTCTGTCTGACAGGAATCGACTGTTTCACTTGGTAGCAAAGCAAAGTTGCACTTTGCTCGTTGAGCTTCCCCTAAGGAACAACAGTGCTTTGCACCGTGAAAGCAAGCTCCAGCCCTGGAGTTTTAGATGCATATGATTTAGTTTCCAAAACCATAAGAAATATGTGCCCTGATGTCTCCTGTCTGTCAGAAATCAAGAGTTTCACGTGTTAGAAGAGTAAAGGTGCACTTTGCGATACGAGCTTCCCGTACGTAACAACTGTGTTTTCACCAAGAAAGAAAGCTCCAGGCCTGCATTCTCGAATGCATATTTTTCCCTTATCAAAGCCATAAGAAATGTGTGTCCTTATGCCTTCTGTCTTGCAAGAATCAGCTGTTTCTCTTGTAAGCGAGGAAAAGTTGCACTTTGCGAGCGGGGCTTCCCCTAAGGAACAAGGTTGGTTTTCATGAGACGGAAAGATCCAGGCCTGGATTCTCAGATGCACATTATTCACTTATCAAAGCCATAAGAAATGTGTGTCCTTTTGCTTTCTGTCTTGCAAGAATCAGCTGTTTCTCTTGTTAGCAAGGAAAAGTTGCACTTTGCGAGCCGACCTTCCCCTAAGGAACAAAGTTGTTTTTCCTGAGACGGAAAGATCCAGTCCTGGATTCTCAGATGCAAATTATTCACTTATCAAAGCCATAAGAAATGTGTGTCCTTTTGCTTTCTGTCTTGCAAGAATCAGCTGTTTCTCTTGTCAGCAACGAAAAGTTGCATTTTGCGAGATGAGCTTCCCCTAAGGAACAAAGTTGTTTTTCACCGAGAAAGAAAGCTCCAGACATGCATTCTCGAATGCATATGATTCACTTATCAAAACCAAAAGAAATGTGTATCCTTTTGCTTTCTGTCTTCCAAGAATCAGCTGTTTCTCTTGTCAGCAACGAAAAGTTTCACTTTGCGAGATGAGCTTCCCGTAAGGAACAAAGTTGTTTTTCCTGAGACAGAAAGATCCAGGCCTGGATTCTCAGAAGCATATTATTCACTTACCAAAGCCATAAGAAATGTGTGTCCTTATGCTTTCTGTCTTGCAAGAATCAGCTGTTTCTCTTGTTAGCAAGGAAAAGTTGCACTTTGCGAGTTGAGCTTCCCCTAAGGAACAAGGTTGTTTTTCACTGAGAAAGAAAGATCCAGGCCTGGATTCTCAGATGCATATTATTCACTTACCAAAGCCATAAGAATTGTGTGTCCTTTTGCTTTCTGTCTTCCAAGAATCAGCTGTTTCTCTTGTCAGCAATGAAAAGTTGCACTTTGCGAGATGAGCTTCCCGTAAGGAACAAAGTTGTTTTTCCTGAGACAGAAAGATCTAGGCCTGGATTCTCAGATGCATATTATTCACTTACCAAAGCCATAAGAAATGTGTGTCCTTTTGCTTTCTGTTCTGCAATAATCACCTGTGTCTCTTGTTAACAAGGAAAATTTGCACTTTGCGAGATGAGCATCCCCTAAGGAACAAAGTTGTTTTTCACTGAGAAAGAAAGATCCTGTCCTGGATTCTCAGATGCATATTATTCACTTACCAAAGCCATAAGAAATGTGTGTCCTTATGCCTTCTGTCTTGCAAGAATCAGCTGTTTCTCTTGTTAGCAACGAAAAGTTGCACTTTGCGAGCTGAGCTTGCCCTAAGGAACAAAGTTGTTTTTCATGAGACGTAAAGATCCAGGCCTGGATTCTCAGATGCACATTATTCACTTATCAAAGCCATAAGAAATGTGTGTCCTTTTGCTTTCTGTCTTGCAAGAATCAGCTGTTTCTCTTGTTAGCAACGAAAAGTTGCATTTTGCGAGATGAGCTTCCCCTAAGGAACAAAGTTGTTTTTCACCGAGAAAGAAAGATCCAGGCCTGGATTCTCAGATGCATATTATTCACTTACCAAAGCCAAAAGAAATATGTGTCCTTTTGCTTTCTGTCTTGCAAGAATCAGCTCTTTCTCTTGTTAGCAAGGAAAAGTTGCACTTTGCGAGATGAGCTTCCCCTAGGGAACAAAGTTGTTTTTCACCGAGAAAGAAAGATCCTGTCCTGGATTCTCAGATGCATATTATTCACTTACCAAAGCCATAAGAAATGTGTGTCCTTATGCTTTCTGTCTTGCAAGAATCAGCTGTTTCTCTTGTTAGAAGAGAAAAGTTGCACTTTGAGAGTTGAGCTTCCCCTAAGGAACAAGGTTGTTTTTCACTGAGAAAGAAAGATCCAGGCCTGGATTCTCAGATGCATATTATTCACTTACCAAAGCCATAAGAAATGTGTGTCCTTTTCCTTTCTGTCTTCCAAGAATCAGCTGTTTCTCTTGTCAGCAAAGAAAAGTTGCACTTTGCGAGCTGAGCTTCCCCTAAGGAACAAAGTTGTTTTTCATGAGACGGAAAGATCCAGGCCTGGATTCTCAGATGCACATTATTCACTTATCAAAGCCATAAGAAATGTGTGTCCTTATGCTTTCTGTCTTGCAAGAATCAGCTGTTTCTCTTGTTAGCAACGAAAAGTTGCACTTTGCGAGTTGAGCTTCCCCTAAGGAACAAACTTGTTTTTCACCGAGAAAGAAAGATCCAGGCCTGGATTCTCAGATGCATATTATTCACTTATCAAAGCCATAAGAAATGTGTGTCCTTATGCCTTCTGTTTTGCAAGAATCAGCTGTTTCTCTTGTTAGCAAGGAAAAGTTGCACTTTGCGAGATGAGCTTCCCCTAAGGAACAAGGTTGTTTTTCACCGAGAAAGAAAGATCCAGCCCTGGATTCTCAGATGCATATGAGAATCTTTCTAAAGCCATAAGAAATATGTGTCCTGATACATTCTTTCTGCCAGGAATCGACTGTTTCACTTGTTAGCAGAAAAATGCTACTCTTTGCGAGCTGAACTTCCCCTAAGGAACAACTGTGCTTTGCATCCAGAAAGAGAGCTCCAGTCCTGGATTCTCTGATGCATGTGATTCCCTAGCCAGAGCCATAGGAATACTGTGTCCTGATGCCTTCTGTCTGACAGGAATCGACTGTTTCACTTGGTAGCAAAGCAAAGTTGCACTTTGCTCGTTGAGCTTCCCCTAAGGAACAACAGTGCTTTGCACAGCGAAAGCAAGCTCCAGCCCTGGAGTTTTAGATGCATATGATTTAGTTTCCAAAACCATAAGAAATATGTGCCCTGATGTCTCCTGTCTGTCAGAAATCAAGAGTTTCACGTGTTAGAAGAGTAAAGGTGCACTTTGCGATACGAGCTTCCCGTACGTAACAACTGTGTTTTCACCAAGAAAGAAAGCTCCAGACCTGCATTCTCGAATGCATATTTTTCATTTATCAAAGCCATAAGAAATGTGTGTCCTTATGCCTTCTGTCTTGCAAGAATCAGCTGTTTCTCTTGTAAGGGAGGAAAAGTTGCACTTTGCGAGCAGAGCTTCCCCTAAGGAACAAAGTTGGTTTTCATGAGACGGAAAGATCCAGGCCTGGATTCTCAGATGCACATTATTCACTTATCAAAGCCATAAGAAATGTGTGTCCTTTTGCTTTCTGTCTTGCAAGAATCAGCTGTTTCTCTTGTTAGCAAGGAAAAGTTGCACTTTGCGAGCCGAGCTTCCCCTAAGGAACAGAGTAATTTTTCATGAGACGGAAAGATCCAGGCCTGGATTCTCAGATGCACATTATTCACTTATCAAAGCCATAAGAAATGTGTGTCCTTTTGCTTTCTGTCTTGCAAGAATCAGCTGTTTCTCTTGTTAGCAACGAAAAGTTGCATTTTGCGAGATGAGCTTCCCCTAAGGAACAAAGTTGTTTTTCACCGAGAAAGAAAGCTCCAGACATGCATTCTCGAATGCATATGATTCACTTATCAAAACAAAAAGAAATGTGTGTCCTTTTGCTTTCTGTTCTGCAAGAATCAGCTCTTTCTTTTGTTAACAAGGAAAATTTGCACTTTGCGAGATGAGCTTCCCCTAAGGAACAAAGTTGTTTTTCACCGAGAAAGAAAGATCCAGGCCTGGATTCTCAGATGCATATTATTCACTTACCAAAGCCATAAGAAATGTGTGTCCTTATGCCTTCAGTCTTGCAAGAATCAGCTGTTTCTCTTGTTAGCAACGAAAAGATGCATTTTGCGAGATGAGCTTCCCCTAAGGAACAAGGTTGTTTTTCACTGAGAAAGAAAGATCCAGGCCTGGATTCTCAGATGCATATTATTCACTTACCAAAGCCATAAGAAATGTGTGTCCTTATGCTTTCTTTCTTGCAAGAATCAGCTGTTTCTCTTGTTAGCAAGGAAAATTTGCACTTTGAGAGTTGAGCTTCCCCTAAGGAACAAGGTTGTTTTTCACTGAGAAAGAAAGATCCAGGCCTGGATTCTCAGATGCATATTATTCACTTACCAAAGCCATAAGAAATGTGTGTCCTTATGCCTTCTGTCTTGCAAGAATCAGCTGTTTCTCTTGTTAGCAAGGAAAATTTGCACTTTGAGAGTTGAGCTTCCCCTAAGGAACAAGGTTGTTTTTCACTGAGAAAGAAAGATCCAGGCCTGGATTCTCAGATGCATATGAGAATCTTTCTAAAGCCATAAGAAATATGTGTTCTGATACATTCTTTCTGAAAGGAATCGACTCTTTCACTTGTTAGCAGAAAAATGCTACTCTTTGCGAGCTGAACTTCCCCTAGGAAAAACTGTGCATTGCATCCAGAAAGAGGACTCCAGTCTTGGATTCTCTGATGCATGTGATTCATTATCCAGAGCCATAGGAATACTGTGCCCTGATGCCCTCTGTCTGACAGGAATCGACTGTTTCACTTGGTAGCAAAGCAAAGTTGCACTTTGCTCGTTGCGCTTCCCCTAAGGAACAACAGTGCTTTGCACAGCGAAAGCAAGCTCCAGCCCTGGAGTTTTAGATGCATATGATTAAGTTTCCAACACCATAAGAAATATGTGCCCTGATGTCTCCTGTCTGTCAGAAATCAAGAGTTTCACGTGTTAGAAGAGAAAAGGTGCACTTTGCGAGCTGAGCTTCCCGTATGTAACAACTGTCCTTTCACCAAGAAAGAAAGCTCCAGACCTGCATTCTCGAATGCATATTTTTCATTTATCAAAGCCATAAGAAATGTGTGTCCTTATGCCTTCTGTCTTGCAAGAATCAGCTGTTTCTCTTGTCAGCAACGAAAAGTTGCACTTTGCGAGCTGAGCTTTCCCTAAGGAACAAAGTTGGTTTTCCTGAGACGGAAAGATCCAGGCCTGGATTCTCAGATGCACATTATTCACTTATCAAAGCCATAAGAAATGTGTGTCCTTTTGCTTTCTGTCTTGCAAGAATCAGCTGTTTCTCTTGTTAGCAAGGAAAAGTTGCACTTTGCGAGCCGAGCTTCCCCTAAGGAACAAAGTTGTTTTTCCTGAGACAGAAAGATCCAGTCCTGGATTCTCAGATGCACATTATTCACTTATCAAAGCCATAAGAAATGTGTGTCCTTTTGCTTTCTGTCTTGCAAGAATCAGCTGTTTCTCTTGTTAGCAACGAAAAGTTGCATTTTGCGAGATGAGCTTCCCCTAAGGAACAAAGTTGTTTTTCACGGAGAAAGAAAGCTCCAGACATGCATTCTCGAATGCATATGATTCACTTATCAAAGCCAAAAGAAATGTGTGTCCTTTTGCTTTCTGTCTTCCAAGAATCAGCTGTTTCCCTTGTCAGCAATGAAAAGTTGCACTTTGCGAGATGAGCTTCCCGTAAGGAACAAAGTTGTTTTTCCTGAGACAGAAAGATCCAGTCCTGGATTCTAAGATGCATATTATTCACTTACCAAAGCCATAAGAAATGTGTGTCCTTTTGCTTTCTGTTCTGCAAGAATCAGCTGTTTCTCTTGTTAACAAGGAAAATTTGCACTTTGCGAGCTGAGCTTGCCCTAAGGAACAAAGTTGTTTTTCCTGAGACAGAAAGATCCAGGCCTGGATTCTGAGATGCACATTATTCACTTATCAAAGCCATAAGAAATGTGTGTCCTTATGCCTTCTGTCTTGCAAGAATCAGCTGTTTCTCTTGTTAGCAACGAAAAGTTGCACTTTGCGAGATGAGCTTCCCGTAAGGAACAAAGTTGTTTTTCATGAGACGTAAAGATCCAGGCCTGGATTCTCAGATGCACATTATTCATTTATCAAAGCCATAAGAAATGTGTGTCCTGATACATTCTTTCTGGCAGGATTCGACTGTTTCACTTGTTAGCAGAAAAATGCTACTCTTTGCGAGCTGAACTTCCCCTAAGGAGCAACTGTGCTTTGCATCCAGAAAGAGAGCTCCAGTCCTGGATTCTCTGGTGCATGTGATTCACTAGACAGAGCCATAAGAATACGGTGTCCTGATGCCTTCTGTCTGACAGGAATCGACCGTTTCACTTGGTAGCAAAGCAAAGCTGCACTTTGCTCGTTGCGCTTCCCCTAAGGAACAACAGTGCTTTGCACCGTGAAAGCAAGCTCCAGCCCTGGAGTTTTAGATGCATATGATTTAGTTTCCAAAACCATAATATGTGCCCTGATGTCTCCTGTCTCTCAGAAATCACCAGTTTCACGTGTTAGAAGAGAAAAGGTGCACTTTGCTAGTTGAGCTTCCCGTATGGAACAACTGTGTTTTCAGCAAGAAAGCTCCATACCGGCATTCTCGAATGCATATGATTCACTTATCAAAGCCATAAGAAATGTGTGTCCTTTTGCTTTCTGTCTTCCAAGAATCAGCTGTTTCTCTTGTTAGCAACGAAAAGTTGCACTTTGAGAGATGAGCTTCCCCTAAGAAACAAGGTTGATTTTCCCTGAGAAAGAAAGATCCAGGCCTGGATTCTCAGATGCATATGAGAATCCTTCTAAAGACATAAGAATTATGTGTCCTGATACATTCTTTCTGGCAGGAATCGACTGTTTCACTTGTTAGCAGAAAAATGCTACTCTTTGCGAGCTGAACTTCCCCTAAGGAACAACAGTGTTTTGCATCCAGAAAGAGAGCTCCAGTCCTGGATTCTCTGATGGATGTGATTCACTAGCCAGAGCCATAAGAATACTGTGTCCTGATGCCTTCTGTCTGACAGGAATCGACTGTTTCACTTGGTAGCAAAGCAAAGTTGCACTTTTCTCGTTGCGCTTCCCCTAAGGAACAACAGTGCTTTGCACCATGAAAGCAAACTCCAGCCCTGGAGTTTTAGATGTATATGATTTAGTTTCCAAAACCATAAGAAATATGTGCCCTGATGTCTCCTGTCTGTCAGAAATCAAGAGTTTCACGTGTTAGAAGAGCAAAGGTGCACTTTGCCATACGAGCTTCCCGTACGTAACAACTGTGTTTTCACCAAGAAAGAAAGCTCCAGACCTGCATTCTCGAATGCATATGATTCACTTATCAAAGCCATAAGACATATGTGTCCTGATGCCTCTGTCTTGCAAGAATCAACTGTTTCTCTTGTTAGCAAGGAAAAGTTGCACTTTGAGAGTTGAGCTTCCCCTAAGGAACAAACTTGTTTTTCCTGAGACAGAAAGATCCAGGCCTGGATTCTCAGATGCATATTATTCACTTACCAAAGCCATAAGAAATGTGTGTCCTTTTGCTTTCTGTCTTGCAAGAATCAGCTCTTGTTAGCAAGGAAAAGTTGCACTTTGCGAGATGAGCTTCCCCTAAGGAACAAGGTTGTTTTTCACCGAGAAAGAAAGATCCAGCCCTGGATTCTCAGATGCATATGAGAATCCTTCTAAAGACATAAGAAATATGTGTTCTGATACATTCTTTCTGGCAGGAATCGACTGTTTCACTTGTTAGCAGAAAAATGCTACTCTTTGCGAGCTGAACTTCCCCTAAGGAACAACTGTGCTCTGCCTCCAGAAAGAGGGCTCCAGTCTTGGATTCTCTGATGCATGTGATTCACTAACCAGAGCCATAAGAATACCGTGTCCTGATGCCTTCTGTCTGACAGGAATCGACTGTTTCAATTGTTAGCAAAGCAAAGTTGCACTTTGCTCGTTGAGCTTCTTAAAAGGAACAACTGTGCTTTGCATCCAGAAAGAGAGCTCCAGTCCTGGATTCTCTGGTGCATGTGATTCACTAACCAGAGCCATAAGAATACTGTGTCCTGATGCCTTCTGTCTGACAGGAATCGACTGTTTCACTTGTTAGCAAAGCAAAGTTGCACTTTGCTCGTTGAACTTCCCCTAAGGAACAACAGTGCTTTGCACGTGAAAGCAAACTCCAGCCCTGGAGTTTTAGATGTATATGATTTAGTTTCCAAAACCATATGTGCCCTGATGTCTTCTGTCTGTCAGAAATCAAGAGTTTCACGTGTTAGAAGAGCAAAGGTGCACTTTGCGATACGAGCTTCCCGTACGGAACAACTGTGTTTTGACCAAGAAAGAAAGGTCCAGACCGGCATTCTCGAATGCATATGATTCACTTATCAAAGCCATAAGAAATGTGTGTCCTTATGCTTTCTGTCTTGCAAGAATCAGCTGTTTCTCTTGTTAGCAAGGAAAAGTTGCACTTTGCGGGTTGAGCTTCCCCTAAGGAACAAGGTTGTTTTTCACCGAGAAAGAAAGATCCTGTCCTGGATTCTCAGATGCATATTATTCACTTACCAAAGCCATAAGAAATATGTGTCCTGATGCCTTCTGTCTTGCAAGAATCAGCTGTTTCTCTTGCTAGCAACGAAAAGTTGCACTTTGCGAGTTGATCTTCCCCTAAGGAACAAAGTTGTTTTTCCTGAGACAGAAAGATCCAGGCCTGGATTCTCAGATGCATATGAGAATCTTTCTAAAGCCATAAGAAATATGTGCCCTGATACATTCTTTCTGGCAGGAATCGACTGTTTCACTTGTTAGCCGAAAAATGCTACTATTTACAAGCTGAACTTCCCCTAAGGAACAACTGCGCTTTGCATCCAGAAAGAGGGCTCCAGTCCTGGATTCTCTGATGCATGTGATTCACTAGCCAGAGCCATAAGAATACGGTGTCCTGATGCCTTCTGTCTGAGAGGAATCGACTGTTTCACTTGTTAGCAAAGCAAAGTTGCACTTTGCTTGTTGAGCTTCCCCTAAGGAACAAGAGTGCTTTTCACCGTGAAAGCAAGCTCCAGCCCTGGAGTTTTAGATGCATATGATTCACTTTTCTAAGCCATAAGAAATGTGTGTCCTGATGCCTTTTGTCTGGCAGGAATCAACTCTTACAGTTGTTACCAGAGCATGTGACTATTAGCTGCAATTTGCGAGATGAACTTCCTAAAAGGAGCACCTGTGCTTTTCCCAGAGTAAGGATGCTCCAGGCCTCGATTCTCAGGTGCATAGGATTCACTTTCCAAAACTATAAGAAATGTGTTTCCTTATATGTTCTGTCTTGCAGGAACCACATGTTTCACTTGTTAAAGGACCATGGGAGTTTTATTTGCACTTTGCGAGATGAACTTGCTTCAAGGGGCACTTGTGCCTTTCCCAAATAAGAAAGTTCCAGGCATGGATTATCTGATGCATATGATTCACTTTCAAAAGCCGTTAGAAATGAGTGCTCTAATGTATTCTCTCTGGCAGCAATCAACACTTTCACTTGTTAGCAGATCATGGGAGAGTTAGTTGCACTTTGCGAGATGAGCTCCTCTAAAAAACCACTGTGCTTTTCACCGAGACAGAAAGATCCAGGCCTGGATTCTCAGATGCATATGATTCATTTATCAAAGCCATAAGACATGTGTGTCCTGATGCCTTCTGTCTTGCAAGAATCAGCTGTTTCTCTTGTTAGCAACCAAAAGTTGCAGTGAAAATTGCACATTGAAAAGTTTGCGAGATGAGCTTCCCCTAAAGAACAAGGTTGCTTTTCACGGAGAAAGAAAGATCCAGTCCTGGATTCTCAGATGCATATGAGAATCCTTCTAAAGCCATAAGAAATATGTGTCCTGATACATTCTTTCTGGCAGGAATCGACTGTTTCACTTGAAAGCAGAAAAATGCTACTCTTTGCGAGCTGAACTTCCCCTAAGGAACAACTGTGCTTTGCATCCAGAAAGAGAGCTCCAGTCCTGGATTCTCTGATGCATGTGATTCACTAGCCAGAGCCATAAGAATACTGTGTCCTGATGCCTTCTGTCTGAGAGGAACCGACTGTTTCACTTGTTAGCAAAACAAAGTTGCATTTTGATCGTTGAGCTTCCCCCAAGGAACAAGAGTGCTTTTCACCGTGAAAGCAAGCTCCAGCCCTGGAGTTTTAGATGTATATGATTTACTTTTGAAAACCATAAGAAATATGTGCCCTGAAATATATTTCCGTGGGCGCAAACATCAACGTACCACTTTCTTGTCCGGGAAAGTGCCGTTTTTCAGCCCTGAGTACCAGACGGATGAAGACCCGTCACAGGGTAGAGGCTCCCAGGACAGAAAGCGATTGTTCCATTTCTAGGGGTAATGGGGCCCCATCATTGGCACCTGAGAGCCCAAGGCTGCCACCTTTTGCCTGGGCGCAAAGCTCGCCGGTGCGTTCCACTTGCGGGTCCGGGGAATGCCATTTTTCTGCCAGAATTCCAGACGGACGAAAATTCCTCCCAGGGAAAAGGTGCCAGGACAGAAAGCAATTGATATTTAACTAGTCTTAACGGGGACCCATCATTGGCACCTGAGAGCCCAAGGCTGCCACCATTTCCCTGGGCGCAAAGCTAGATTGTGCCTGCCACGTGCAGGTCAGAGAAAGTGCTTTGTTCAGCTCAGAATTCCAGACGGATGACGACTCTTCCAAAGGGAACAGGCTCCCAGGACAGAAAGCGATTGTTCCATTTCTAGTGTTAATGGGGGTCCGTCATTGGCATCTGAGAGCCAGAGGTTGCCTCCTTTTCCCTGGGTGCAAAGCACGACAGTGCATGCCACGTGCTGGTCCCAGAAATTGCCGTTTCTCATTCCGGAATTCCAGACCGATGAAGATTCCTCCCAGGGAAAAGGTGCCAGGACAGGAATCGATTTCGTCCTTTTCTAGGCTTAATGGGACGCCATCATTGGCACCTGAGAGCCCAAGGCTGCCGCCTTTTCCCTGGGAGCAAATGTCGACGGCGCGTGCCACTTGCGGGTTCAGGGAAGTGCCATTTTTCAGCCCAGAATTGCAGACGGACGAAGATTCCTCCCAGGGAAAAGGTGCCAGGTCAGAAAACGAATTGTCCTTTTCTAGGGTCAATGGTGCCCCATCATTGGCTCCTCAGAGTTCAAGGCTGCCCCCTTTTCCGTGGGCGCAAACATCAACGGCGTGTACCACTTTCTTGTCCGGGAAAGTGCCGCTTTTCAGCCCTGAATTCCAGACGGATGAAGACTCCTCACAGGGAAGAGGCTCCCAGGACAGAAAGCGATTGTTCCATTTCTAGGGTTAATCGGGCCCCATCATCGGCACCTGAGAGCCCAAGGTTGCCTCCTATACCCTGGGTGAAAAGCTCGACCATGCGTGCTACGTGAGGGTCCGGGAAATTGCCGTTTCTCATTCCAGAATTCCAGACCGATGAAGATTCCTCCCTGGGAAAAGCTGCCAGGACAGGAATCGATTTCTCTTTTTCTAGGAGTAATGGGGCTCCATCATTGGCACCTGAGAGCCGAAGGCTGCCACCTTTTCCCTGAGCGTAAAGCTCGACGGTGCGTGCCACTTGCGGTTCCAGGAATGTGCTGTTTCTCATCCCAGAATTCGAGGCCGATGAAGATTTCTCCCAGGGAAAAGGTGCCAGGACAGGAAGAAATTGTTCCTTTTCTAGGGTTAATGGAGCCCCAAAATTGACACCTGAGAGCCCAAGGCTGCCACCTTTTCCCTGGGCGCAAAGCTCGACGGAGCGTTCCACATGCAGGTCTGGGAAAGTGCATTTTTCAGCCCAGAATTCCAGACCTATGAAGATTCCTCCCTGGGAAAAGGCGGTAGGAGACAAAGCCATTGTATATTTTGTAATGCTAATTGGGCTCCATCACTGGCACCTGAGAGCCCAAGGCTGCCACCTTTTCCCTGAGCGCAAAGCTCGACGGCGCGTGCCACTTGCGGGTCCAGGAATGTGCTGTTTCTCATCCCAGAATTCGAGGTCGATGGAGATTTCTCCCAGGGAAAAGGTGCCTGGACAGAAAGCCATTGTTCCTTTTCTAGGGTTAATGGGGCCCCAAAATTGACACCTGAGAGCCCAAAGCTGCCACCTTTTCCCTGGGCGCAAATCTCGACGGAGCGTTCCTCATGCAGGTCCGGGAAAGTGCATTTTTCAGCCCAGAATTCCAGACCTATGAAGATTCCTCAGAGGGAAAAGGTGCCAGGAGACAAAGCCATTGTGTATTTTGTAATGCTAATTGGGCCCCATCATTGGCACCTGAGAGCCCAAGGCTGCCACCTTTTCCCTGGGTGCAAAGCTTGACGATGCATACCCTGTGCGGGTCCGGGAAAGGGCCGTTTTTCAGCCCAGAATTCCAGACGGACAAAGATTCCTCTCTGGGAAAAGGTGTCAGGACAGAAAGCCATTGCGCCTTTTCTAGGGGTAATGGGGCCCCATCTTTGGCACCTGAGAGCCCAAGGCTGCCACCTTTTCCCTGGGCGCAAATGTCGACGGCGCGTGCCACTTGCGGGTCCGGGGAAGTGCCATTTTTCAGCCCAGAATTCCAGACGGACGAAGACACCTCCCAGGGAAAAGGTGCCAGGTCAGAAATCGAATTGTCCTTTTCTAGGGTCAATGGTGCCCCATCATTGGCACCTGAATACCCAAGGCTGCCACCTTTTCCATGGGCACAAACATCAACGGCGCGTACCACTTTCTTGTCCGGGAAAGTGCCGTTTTTCAGCCCAGAATTCCAGACGGATGAAGACTCCTCACAGGGAAGAGGATCCCAGGACAGAAAGCGATTGTTCCATTTCTAGGGTTAATCGGGCCCCATCATTGGCACCTGAGAGCCCAAGGTTGCCTCCTATACCCTGGGCGCAAAGCTCGACCATGCGTGCTACGTAAGGGTCCCGGAAATTGCCGTTTCTCATTCCCGAATTCCAGACCAATGAAGATTCCTCCCAGGGAAAAGGTGCCAGGACAGAAAACCATTGTGCCTTTTCTAGGGATAATGGGGCCCCATCATTGGCACCTGAGAGCCCAAGGCTGCCAGCTTTTGCCTGGGCGCAAAGCCCGGCGGTGCATGCCACATGCGGTTTTTTCAGCCCAGAATTCCAGACTAACGATGATTCCTCCCAGGGAAAAGGCTCCCAGGACAGAAATCGATTGTTCCTTTTCTAGGGTTAATGCAGCCCCATCATTGACACCTGAGAGCCCAAGGCTGCCACCTTTTCTCTGGGCGCACACCCCAAAGGTCCATGTCACATGCGGGTTTTTCAGCCCAGAATTCTAGATGGATGAAGATTCCTCCCAGGGAAAAGGTGTCAGGACAGAAAGCGATTGTTCCTTTTCTAGGGTTAATGGGGCTCCATCATTGACACCTGAGAGCCCAAAGCTGCCACTTTTTCTCTGGCCTCAAAGCTCGACAGTGCCGGCGAGGTCGGGGTCTGGGAAAATGCCGGTTTTCAGCCCAGAATTCCAGACGGCCCAAGATTCCTCCCAGGGAAAATGTGCCAGGACAAAAAGCGTTTGTTCCTTTTCTAGGTTAATGGGGCCCCATCATTGGCACTTGAGAACCCAAGGTAGCTACCTTTCCCCTGGGCTCAAACCTCGACGGAACGTGGCACGTGCGTCTCCGGGAAAATGCCATTTTTCAGCCCAGAATTCCAGACGGCCCAAGATTCCTCCCAGGGATAAGGTGCTGGGACAGACAACGATTGTTCCTTTTCTAAGAGTAGTGGTGCCCCTTCATTGGCACCTGAGAGTCCAAGGCTGCCACCTTTTGCCTGGGCTCAAAGCTTGATGGAGCGTACCAAGTGCGGGTTCGGGAAAGTGCCATTTTTCAGCCCAGAATTCCAGACAGACGAAGATTCTTCCCAGGGAAAATGTGCCAAGACAGAAAGTGATTGTGCCTTTCCTAGGGGTAATTGGGCCCCATCACTGGCATCTGAGAGCCCAAGGCTGCCACCTTTTCCCTGGGCTCAAAGTCCGACGTTGCGTGCCACTTGCGGGTTATTCAACCCAGAATTCCAGACGGATGAAGATTCCTGCCAGGGAAAACGTGCCTGGACAGAATGCGATTGTTCTTTTTCTAGTGTTAATGCGAGCCCACTTTTGACACCTGAGAGCCCAAGGGTGCCACCTTTTCTCTGGGCTCAAAGCACGACGGAGTGTGCCACGTGCGGTTTAGGGAAAGTGCCGTTTATCAGCCCGGAATACCAGGCGGTTTTAGATTCTACCCTGGGGTAAAGCGCCAGGGGAGAAAGCAATTGTTCAGTTTCTAGGGTTAATGCGGACCCATCATTGACACCTGAGAGCCCAAGACTGCCACCTTTTCGCTGGGGTCAAACCTCGATGGCGCGTGCCACATACGTGCCAGGGAAAGTGTAGTTTTTCAGCCCAGATTTCCGGACAGACGAAGATTCCACCCTGGGAAAAGGTACCAAGACAGAAAGTGATTTTTACATTTCCTGGGTTAATGGGGCCCCATCACTGGAACCTGAGAGTCCAAGGCTGCCACCTTTTCCCTGGGCGGAAAGCCTGACGGTGCCTACCACATGCAGTTTTTAAAGCCCAGAATTCCAGAGGGACGATGATTCCTCCCTGGGAAAAGGTACCAGGACAGAAAGGGATTGTCCCTTTTCTTGGGGTAACGGGGCACCATCATTGGCACCTGAGAGCCCAAGGCTGCCACCTTTTCCCTGGCCTCAAAGGTCAACGGAGCTTTCCAAGTGCGGGTCCGGGATAGTGCCGTTTTTCAGCCCAGAATTCCAGACGGACCGAGATTCCTCCCAGGTAATATGTGCTAGCACAGAAAGCGATTGTGCCTTTTCTAGGGGTAATGGGGCCCTATCATTGGCATCTGAGAGCCCAAGGCTGCCGCCTTTTCCCTGGGCTCAAAGCACGACGGAGCGTGCCAGGTGCGGGTCAGGTAAAGAGCCGTTTATCAACCCGAAATTCCAGGCGGTTTAAGATTCTACCCTGGGATAAAGTGCCAAGACAGAAAGTGATTGTTCCATTTCTAGGTTTAAGGGGCCACATCATTGGCGCATGGCAGCCCAAGGCTGCCGCCTTTCCCCTGGCCTCAAAGCTCGACGGAGTGTGCCAGGTGCGGTTCTGGAAAGCGTAATTTTTCAACCCAGATTTCCAGATGGCCCAAGATTGCTTCCAGGGCAAAGGTGCCAGGACAGAAAACGATTGTTTCTTTTCTAGGGTTAATGGGGCCCCATCATTGCCACCTGAGAGCCGAAGGCTGCCACCTTTTCCCTGGGCTCAAAGCTCGACGGAGCGTGCCAAGTGCGGTTTGTTCAGCCCAGAATTCCAGACGGACGATGATTCCTCCCTGGGAAAAGGTGCCAGGAGAGAAAGCGATTGTTCCTTTTCTAGGGTTAATGGGGCCCCATCATTGGCACCTGAGAGCCGAAGGCTGCGACCTTTTTCCTGGGCTCAAGCCTCGACGGTGCATGCCATGCGCGGGTCCAGCAAATGCAGTTTTTCATCCCCGAATTCCAGATGGATGAAGATTCCTCCCGGGAAAAAGGTGCCAGGACAGAAAGCGAGTGTTTCAGGTCTAGGGTTAATGGGAGCCCCTCATTGGCACCTGAGAGGCCAAGGCTGTCACCTTTTCCTGGACGCAAAGCCCAACGGTGCGTGCCATTTGCGGGTTTTTCAGACCAGATTTCCAGACGGATGAAGACAGCTGAGAGCCCAAGGCTGCCACCTTTTCCCTAGCCTCAAAGCTCGACGGAGCGTGTCAAGTGCGGGTCCGGGACAGTGCCGTTTTTCAGCCCAGAATTCCAGACGGCCCAAGATTCCTCCCAGCGAAAAGGTGCCAGGACAGAAAGCGATTGTTCCTTTTCTAGGGTTAATGGGGCCCCATCATTGGCACCTAAGAGCCCAAGACTGCCACCTTTTCACTGGGCGCAAAGCTCGACGGAGCGTGGCAAGTGCGAGTCAGGGAAAGTGCGGTTTTTCAGCCCAGATTTCCAGACGGACGAAGATTCCTCCCAGGGAAAAGGTGACAGGACAGAAAGCAATTTTTACATTTCTTGGGTTAATGGGGCCCCATCATTGGCACCTGAGAGTCCAAGGCCTCAACATTTTCCCTGGGTGCAAAGCCCGACGGAGCGTGCCAGGTGCAGGTTTTTCAGCCCAGAATTCCAGACGAACCAAGATTCCACCAAGGGAAAATGTGCCAGGACAGAAAGCGATTGTTCCTTTTCTAAGGATTAATGGGGCCCCTTCATTGGCACCTGACAGCCCAAGCCTGCCACCTTTTCCCTGGGAACAAAGCTCGACGGAGCCTGCCACGTGTGGGTCTGGGAAAGTGCTTTCTGTCCTGGCACCTTTTCCCAGGGAGGAATCATCGTCCATCTGGAATTCTGGGCTGAAAAAAACGCATGTGACACCCACCGTCGGGCTATGCGCCCAGGGAAAAGGTGGCAGCCTTCGGTTGTCGGGTGTCAAATGATGGGGCCCCATTAGCCCTAGAAAAGGAACAAACGCTTTCTGTCCTGGCACCTTTTCCTAGGGAGGAATCTTGGGCCGTCTGGAATTCTGGGCTGAAAAATTACGCTTTCTCAGAACCGCACCTGGCACACTCCGTCGAGCTTTGAGGCCAGGGAAAAGGTGGCAGCCTTGGGCTCTCAGGCACCAATGATTGGGCGCCTTAAACCCAGAAATGGAAAAATCGCTTTCTGTCTTGGAACTTTATCCCAGGGTAGAATCTTAAACCTCCTGGAATTCTGCGCTGATAAACGGCACTTTCCCTGACCCACAACTGACACACTCCGTCGAGCTTTGAGCCCATGGAAGAGGTGGCAGCCTGGGACTCTCTGGTGCCAAATGTGGGGCTGCATTAACATTAGAAAAGGCACAATTGCTTTGTGTCCTGGCACCTTTTCCCTGGGAGGAATCTTCGTCCGTAAGGAATTCTGGGCTGAAACACGGCACTTTCCCTCACCCGCACTTGGCACGCTCCGTTGAGCTTTGAGCCCAGGGAAAAGGTGGCAGCCTTGGGCTCTCAGGTGCCAATGATGGGCCCAATTACTCTTAGAAAAGGCAGAATCGTTTTCTGTCCCAGCACCTTTTCCCTGGGAGGAGTCTTGGGCCATCTGGAATTCTGGGCAGAAAATCGGCACTTTCCCAGACCCGCACGTGGAACACTCCGTCGAGCTTCGAGCCCAGGGAAAAGGTGGCAGCCTTGGGCTCTCAGAAGCGAATGATGGGGCTCCATTAACCTAGAAAAGGAACAATTGCTTTATGTCCTGGCACATTTTCCCTGGGAGGAATCTTCATCCTTCTGGAATTCTGGGCTGAAAAATGGCACATTCCCGTACCCGCACTTGGCACGCTCCGTCAAGCTTTGGGCCCAGGGAAAAGGTGGCAGCCTTAGGCTCTGAGGTGGCAATGATGGGGCCCCATTACTCCTAGAAAAGGCACAATCCCTTTCTGTCCTGGCACCTTTCCCTGGGAGGAATCTTGGGCCCTCTGCAATTCTGGGCTGAAAACTGGAACTTTCCCAGACCCGCACCTCGCCCGCACTGTCGAGCTTTGAGCCCAGGGAAAAGGTGGCAGCCTTGGGTTCTCAGGTGCCTAAGATGGGTCCGCATTAACCCTAGAAAAAAAAGAATCGCTTTCTGTCCTGGCACGATTTCCAAGGGAAGAATGTTCATTTTTCTGAAATTCTGGCTTGAAAAACCTGCATGTGACAGGGACCGTTGGGGTGCTCACCGAGGGAAAAGGTGGCAGCATAGGCTCTCAAGTGCCAATGATGGGGCCCCATAAACCCTAGAAAAGGAACAATCACTTTCTGTCCTGGCACTTTTTTCCCTAGCAGTAATCCTCGTCCATCTGGAATTCTGGGCTGAGAAACGGCACTTTCCCGGACCCCCACCTGGCACACTCCGTCGAGCTTTGAGCCCAGGGAAAAGGTGACAGCCTTGGGCTGTCATGTGACAATGAGAGGGCCGCATTTACCCTAGAACTGGAACAATCGCTTTCTGTCCCAGAACGTTTTCCATATGAGGAATCTTCGTCATTCTGGAAATCTGGGCTGAAAAACAGCATCTACCCTTACCCGCCGCTGGCACACTCCGTCGAGCGTTGAGCCCAGGGAAAAGGTGGCAGCCTTGGGCTATCAGGAGTCAACGAAGGGGCCGTATTAACACAAGAAATGGAACAATCCCTTTCTCTCCTGGCACCTTTTCCCAGGGAGGAATCATCGTCTGTCTGGAATTCTGGGCTTAAAAAAGAGCATGTGGCATGCACCGTCCAGCTTTACGCCCAGGGAAAAAATGGGGGCCTTGGACTCTCAGGTGCCAATGATGGGGCCCCATTAACCCAAGAAATGTAAAAATCGCTTTCTGTCCTGTCACCTTTTCCATGGGAGTAATCTTCATCCGTCTGGAATTCTGGGATGATAATCGGCACTTTCCTGGACCATCGAGCTTTGCGACCAGGGAATAGGTGGCAGTCTTGGGCTCTCAGGTGCCAATGATGGGGCCCCGTTACCTTTACAAAATACACAATGGCTTTGTGTCCTGTCACCTTTTCCTTCTGAGGAATCTTCATTGGTCTGGAATTCTGGGCTGAAAAAACGGCACTATCCCTGACCCGCACAACTATGCACCGTCGAGTATTGCAACCTGGGTAAAGGTGGCAACTTTGGGCTCTCACGTGCCAATGATGGAGCCCCATTACCCCTAGAACTGGAACAATTGCTTTCTGTCCTGGCACCTTTTCCCTGGGAGGAATCTTCATCGGTCTGGAATTCTGGGCTGAAAAATGGCACTTTCCCAGACCCGCACGCAGCACGCTCACTCGAGCTTTGTGACCAGGGTAAAGCTGACAGCCTTGGGCTCTCAGGTGCCAATGATGGGGCCCCATTACTTTTACAGAATGGTCAATGGCTTTGTGTCCTGGCAACATTTCCCTGGGAGGAATCTTCATTGGTCTGGAATTCTGGACTGAAAAATGCCACATTCCCGGACCCTCACGTAGCATGCACCGTTGAGCGTCACGCCAAGGGTAAAGGAGGCTGCCTTGGGCTCTCAGGTGCCAATGATGGGGCCCCATTAAGACTAGAAAAGACACAATGGCTTTCAGTCCTGGCAGCTTTTCCCTGGGAGGAATCTTCGTCCGTCTGGAATTCTGGGCTGAACAACGGCACTTTCCTGAACCCGCAAGTGATACGCACTGTCCAACTTTGCACTCAGGGAAAAGGTGGCAGCCTTGGGCTCTCATGTGCCAATGATGGCGCCCCATTAACTCTAGAAAAGGAACAATCCCTTTGAGTCCTGGAACGTTTACCCTGGGAGGAATATTTGTCCTTCTGGAATTCTGAGCTGAAAAACGGCATTTTCCAGTACCCAGACTTGGAACACACGGTTGAGCTTTGCGCCCAGGCAAAAGGTGGCAGCCTTGGGCTCTCAGGTGCCAATGATGGAGCCCCATTACCCCTAGAAAAGGTACACTGCATTTCTGTCCTTACACCTTTTTCATGGAAGGAATCTTTGTCCGTCTGGAATTCTGGGCTGAAAAACGGCACTTTTTTGGATCCGCACGTGGCACGCACCGTCAAGCTTTGCGCCCAGGGAAAAGGTGGCAGCCTTGGGCTCTCAGGTGCCAATGATGTGACCCCATTAACCCTAGAAAAGGTCCAATCGCTTTCTGTCCCTGCAGCTTTTCTCAGGGAGGCATCTTCATCCATATGGTATTCTGGGCGGAAAAACGGCATTTTCCCGGACCCGCAAGTGGCACGCACCTTCGAGCTTGTGCCCAGGGAAAAGGTGGCAGTCTTGGGCTCTCAGGTGCCAATGATGGGGCACAAATAACCCTAGAAAAGGCACAATCGTTTCCTGTCCTGGCATCTTTTCCCAGTGAGAAATCTTCATCCGTCTGGAATTCTGGGCTGAAAAAATGGCACTATCCCTGACCCGCACAACTATGCACCGTCGAGTATTGCGACCTGGGTAAAGGTGGCAGCTTTGGGCTCTCACGTGCCAATGATGGAGCCCCATTACCCCTAGAACTGGAAGAATCGCTTTCTGTCCTGGCACCTTTTCCCTGGGAGGAATCTTCATCGGTCTGGAATTCTGGGCTGAAAACGGCTCTTTCCCTTACCCGCATGTGGCACGCACCGTCAAGCTTGCGCCCAGGGAAAAAGTGGCAGTCTTGGGCTCTCAGGTGCCAATGATGGGGTTCCAATAACCCTAGAAAAGGCACAATGGCTTTCTGTCCTGGGTCCTTTTCCCTGGGAGAAATCTTCATCGGTCTGGAATTCTGGGATGAGAAACTGAACTTTCCCTGACCCGCAGAAGGTACACACGGTCAAGTTTGCGCCCAGGGAAAAATTGGAAGCCTTAGGCTCTCGGGTTCGAATAATGGGGCCCCATTAACCCTAGAAAAGGTCCAATCCCTTTCTGTCCTGGCTCGTTTTCCCAGGAAGGAATCGTTATCGGTCTGGAATTCTGCACTGAGAAACAGCACATTCCCTGACCCGCACGTGGCATGCACGGTCGAGCTTTGCGCCCAGGACAATGGTGGAACCCTTGGGCTCTCGGGTTCCAATGATGGGGCCCCATTAACCCTAGAAAAGATACAATGGCTTTGTCCTGGCACTTTTTCGCAGGGAGGAATAATCGGTCGTCTGGAAATTCTGGGCCGAAAAATGGCACTTTCCCTGACCCGCACCTGGCACGCATGGTTGAGATTTGCGCCCAGGGAAAAGGTGGCAGCCTTGGGCTTCTCAGCTGACAATGATGGGGCCCCAATAACCCTAGAAAAGGCACAATCCCTTTCTGTCCTGACCGCCTTTCCCTGGGAGGAATCTCCATCCGTCTGGAATTCTGGCTGAAAATCGGCACTTTCCTGGACCCGAACAAATACGCACCATCGAGCTTTGCGACCAGGGAATCGGTGGAAGCCTTGGGCTCTCAGCTGCCAATGATGGGGCCCCATTACCTTTACAAAATACACAATGGCTCTGTGTCTTGGCACCTTTTCCCTCTGAGGAATCTTCATCGGTCTGGAATTCTGGGATGAGTTACGGAACATTCCCGGACCCGCACAAGGTACGCACCGTCGAGATTTGCACCCAGGGAAAAGGTGGCAGTCTTGGGCTCTCAGGTGTCAATGATGGGGCCCCATTTCCCCTAGAAAAGGCACAATCGCTTTCCGTGCTGGCACATTTTCCCTGGGAGGAATCTTCGTCCGTCTGGAATTCTCGTCTGAAAAACAGCACTTTTCCGGACCCTCAAGTGGTATGCACCATCGAGCTTTGCGCCCAGGGTAAAGGAGGCAGCCTTGGGCTCTCGTGTGTCAATGATGGGGCCCCATTAACCCTAGAAAAGGAACAATCGCTTTCCATCCTGACAGCTCTTCCCTGGGAGGAATCTTCATTGGTCTGGAATTCTGGGTTGACAATCGGCACTTTCCTGGAGCCGCACAAATACGCACCGTCGAGCTTATTTCCCGGGGAAAAGGGTGCAGCCTTGGGTTCTCAGGTGCCAATGATGGGGTCCCATTCACCCTAGAAAAAGTCCAATTGCTTACTGTCCTGGTACCTTTTTCCAGGGAGGTATCTTCAACTGTCTGGAATTGTGGGCTGTGAAACGGCAGTTTCCCTGACCCACACATGGCAGGCAGGGTCGAGCTTTGTGCCCAGGGAAAAGGTGGCAGCGTTGGGCACTCAGGTGTCAATGATGGGGCCCCATTAACCCTGGAAAAGGAACAATCCCTTTCTGTCCCGACACCTTCAAATGATGGGGCCCCATTAACCTTAGAAAAGTATCAATGCCTTTCTATCGTGACATCTTTTCCTCTGGAGGAATCTTCGTCCATCTGGAATTCTGAGCTGAAAAACCGCATCTTCCCAAACCCGCACATGGCACGCACCATCTAGCTTTGCGCCCATGGAATAAGTGGCAGCCTTGGGCTCTCAGGTACCAATGATGGGGCCACATAAACCGTAGATAAGGGACAATCGCTTTCTGTACAGGCACCTTTTCCGTGGGCGGAATCTTTGTCTGTCTGGAATTCTGGGCCGAAAAACGGAATTTTCCAGGACCCGGACGCAGGACGCACCGTCGAGCTTTGCGCCCAGGGCAAAGGTGGCAGCCTTGGGCTCTCACGTGCCAATGATGGGGCCCCATTAACCCTAGAAAACGCAGAATGCTTTTTTGTCCTGACACATTTTCCGTGTTAGGAATCTTCGTCTGTCTGGAATTCTGGGATGAAAATCGGCACTTTCCCGGATCCGCACGTGGCACGCACGGTCGAGCTTTGCGCCCAGGGAAAAGGTGGCAGCCTTGGGCTCTCAGGTGCCAATGATGGGGCCCCATTAACCCTAGAAAAGGAACAATCGTTTTCCGTCCTGACAGCTCTTCTCTGGGAGGAATCTTCATCCTTCAGGAATTCTGGGCTGAAAATCTGCACTTTCCAGGACCCGCACAAATACGCACCGTCGATCTTTGCGACCAGGGAAAAGGTGGCAGCCTTGGGCTCTCAGGTGACAATTATGGGGTCCCAATAACCCTAGAAAAGGAACAATCACTTTCTGTCCTGGAACTTTTCCCCGGGAGGAATCTTCATTGGTCTGGAATTCTGGGCTGAAAAACGGCATTTTTTTGGACACGCACGTGTCACGCACCATCGATCTTGCGCCCAGGAAAATTGTGGCAGCCTTGGGCTCTCAGGTGCCAATGATGAGGCCCCATTACTCCTAGAAAAGGAACAATCGCTTTCTGGCCTGACACCTTCTCTCTGGGAGGAATCTTTGTTCGTCTGGAATTCTGGGCTGAAAAACGGCACTTTCCCCAACCCGCACGTGATACGCACAGTCTAGCTTTGCGCTTAGGGAAAAGGTAGCAGCCTTGGGCTCTCAGGTGCCAATGATGGCGCCCCATTAACCCTAGAAAAGGAGAAATCGATTTCTTTCTTGGAACATTTTCCCAGGGAAGAATCTTCATCGGTCTTGAATTCTGGGATGAAAACCGCTCATTCTCGGACGTGCACCTGGCACGTACAGTCCAGCTTTGCGCTCAAGGAAAAACTGGCAGCCTTGGGCTCTCAGGTGCCAATGATGGGGCCCCATTACCACTAGAAAAGGAGCAATCGCTTTCTCCCCTGGCACCTTTTCCCAGGGAGGAATCTTCATCGGTCTGCAATTCTGGGCTGAAAAATGGCACTTTCCCAGACCCGCACGTAGCACGCTCCGTCGAGCTTTGCGACCAGGGTAAAGCTGGCAGCCTTGGGCTCTCAGGTGCCAATGATGGGGCCCCATAAAGCCTAGAAAAGGAGAAATAGCTTTCTTTCCTAGTACCTTTTCCAGGGAGGAATCTTCATCGGTCTGGAATTCTGGGCTGTAAACGGCTCTTTCCCGGACCTGCACCTGACACACACGGTTGAGATTTGCGCCCAGGGAAAAGGTGGCATCCTTGGGCTCTCAGGTGTCAATGATGGGGCCCCATTAACCCTGGAAAAGGAACAATCGCTTTCTGTCCTTGCACCTTTTCCGTGAGAGGAATCTTCATTTCTCTGGAATTCTGGTCTTAAAAGTGGCACTTTCCCTGACTGGACGCGGAAAGCACCGTCAAGCTTTGCGCCCAGGGAAAAGGTGGCAGCCATGAACTCTCAGGTGCCAATGATGGGGCCCCATTACCTTTACAAAATGCACAATGGCTCTGTGTCTTGGCAGCTTTTCCCTGGGAGGAATCTTCGTCCGTCTGGAATTTTGGGCTGAAAAACGGTACTTCCTCAGACCCGCACAAGATACGCACCGTTGAGCTTTGCGCCCAGGGAAAAGGTGGCAGCCTTCAGCTCTTAGGTGTCAATTTTAGAGCCCCATTAACCCTACAAAAGTCACAATCGCTTTCTGACCTGGCACCTCTTCCCAGGGAGGAATGTTCATCAGTTTGGAATTCTGGGCTGAGAATTGGCACTTTCCTGGACACGCAAGTGGAACGCACCTTCGAGCTTTGCGTCCAGGGAAAGGTGGCAGTCTTGGGCTCTCAGGTGCCAATAATGGGGCCCCATTACCTATACAGAATGCACATTGGCTTTGTGTCCTGGCGCCTTTTCCCTGGGAGGAATCTTCATTGGTCTGGAATTCTGGACTAAAAAATGGCACTTTCCTGGGTCCTCACATAGCACGCACCGTCGAGCGTCGCGCCCAGGGTAAAGGAGGCTGCTTTCGGCTCTCAGGTGCCAATGATGGGGCCTCATTACCCCTAGAAAAGGCACAATGGCTTTCTGTCCTGGCAGCTTTTCCCTGGGAGGAACCTTCGTCCGTCTGGAATTCTGGGCTGAAAAATGGCACTTTCCTGAACCCGCAAGTGATACGAACTGTCCAACTTTGAACTAAGGGAAAAAGTAGCAGCCTTGGACTCTCAGGTGCTAATGATGGCGCCCCATTAACCCTAGAAAAGGTCCAATCGCATTCTATCCCTGCAGCTTTTCGCAGGGAGGCATCTTCATCCATATGGTATTCTGGGCGGAAAAACGGCATTTTCCCGGACCCGCAAGTGGCATGCACCTTCGAGCTTTGTGCCCAGGGAAAAGGTGGCAGCCTTGGGCTCTCGGGTTCCAATGATGGGGCCCCATTAACCCTAGAAAAGGTACAATTGCTTTGTCCTGGCACTTTTTTCAAGGGAGGAATCTTCATCGGTCTGGAATTCTGGGATTACCTTTACAAAATACACAATGACTTTGTGTCCTGGCACCTTTTCCCTCTGAGGAATCTTCATCGGTCTGGAATTCTGGGATGAGTTACAGAACTTTCTCGGACCCGCAGAAGGAACGCACTGTCGAGATTTGTGCCCAGGGAAAAGGTGGCAGCTATGGGCTCTCAGGTGCCAATGATGGGGCCCCATTTCCCCTAGAAAAGGCACAATCGCTTTCCGTGCTGGCACATTTTCCCTGGGAGGAATCTTCGTCCGTCTGGAATTCTCGTCTGAAAAACAGCACTTTTCCGGACCCTCAAGTTGTATGCACCGTCTAGCTATGCGCCCAGGGAAAAGGTGGCAGCCTTGGGCTCTCGGGTTCCAACGATGGGGCCCCATTAACCCTAGAAAAGGAACAATCGCTTTCCGTCCAGACAGCTCTTCCCTGGGAGGAATCTTCGTCCGTCTGGAATTCTGGGCTGACAATCGGCACTTTCCTGGAGCCGCAAAAATACGCACCGTCGAGCTTATTTCCCAGGGAAAAGGTGGCAGCCTTGGCCTCTCAGGTGCCAATGATGGGGCCCCATTAACCTTAGAAAAGGAACAATCACTTTCTCTCCTGGAACTTTTCCCTGGGAGGAATCTTGGTCCGTCTGGAATTCTGGGCTGAAAAATGGAACTTTTCCCGACCCGCACGTGGCACGCACCATCGATCTTGCGCCCAGGTAAATTGTGGTAGCCTTGGGCTCTCAGGTGCCAATGATGGGTCCAAATTAACCGTAGAAAAGGCACAATTGCTTTCTGTCCTGGCACCTTTTCCCAGGGAGGAATCTTCATTGGTCTGGAATTCTGGGATGAGAAATGGAACTTTCCCTGAGTCGCACAAGTCGAGCTTTGCGCCCAGGGAAAAGGTGGCAGACTTGGGCTCTCAGGTGCCAATGATGGGGCCCCTTTAACCCTAGAAAAGTAACATTCACGTTCTTTCCTGGCAGGTTATCCCAGGGAGTAATCATCATTCGTTTGGAATTCTGGGATGAAAACTGCAATTTGCCGGACCCGCAAGTATAACGCACAGTCGAGCTTTGCGCCCAGGGAAAAGGTGGCAGACTTGGGCTCTCAGGTGCCAATGATGGGGCCCCATTAACCCTAGAAAAGGAATAATGGCTTTCTTCCCTGGCACCTTCTCCATGGGAGGGATCTTCGTCCGTCTGGAATTCTGGGCTGAAAAACAGCACTTTCCTGGATCCGCAGGTGGCACGCACGATCGAGCTTATTGCCCAGGGAAAAGGTGGCAGCCTTGGGCTCTCAGGTGCCAATGATGGGGCCCCATTCACCCTAGAAAAGGTCCAATTGCTTACTGTCCTGGTACCTTTTCCCAGGGAGGTATCTTCAACTGTCTGGAATTGTGGGCTGCGAAACGACAGTTTCCCTGACCCACACGTGGCACAAAGGGTCGAGCTTTGCGCCCAGAGAAATGTTGGCGGCCTTGCGATCTCACATGCCAATGATGTGGTGCCATTAACCCTAGAATAGGAACAATTGCTTTCAGTCCTTGCACTTTTTCCCTGGGAGGTATCTTCATCTGTCTGGAATTTTGGGCTGAAAAACGGCACTTTCCCGGACCCGCACGTGGCAAGCACCGTCAAGCTTTGCGCCCAGGGAAAAGGGGGCAGCCTTGGGCTCTCAGGTGTCAATGATGGAGCCCCATTAACCCTAGAAAAGGAACAATCGCTTTCTGTCCTGGCATCTTTTCCGTGAGAGGAATCTTCGTTTCTCTGGAATTCTGGGATGAAAAACGGCACTTTCCCTGAATGGACGCGGAAAGCACCGTCGAGCTTTGCGCCCAGAGAAAAGGTGGCAGCCATGAACTCTCAGGTGCCAATGATGGGGCCCCATTACCTTTACAAAATGCACAATGGCTCTGTTTCCTGGCAGCTTTTCCCTGGGAGGAATCTTCGTTCGTCTGGAATTTTGGGCTGAAAATCGGTACTTCCCCAGACTCACACAAGGTACGCACCGTCGAGCTTTTCGCCCAGGGCAAAGGTGGCAGCCTTGGGCTCTCAGGTGACATTTTTGGGGCCCCATTAACCCTAGGAAAAGCACAATCGCTTTCTGTCCTGGCACCTTTTCCCTGGGAGGAATTTTCGTCCGTCTGGAATTCTGGGCTGAAAAACGGCACTTCCCCGGACCCGCCAGTGGAACGCACCGTCGAGCTTTGCGCCCAGGCAAAAGGTGGCAGTCTTGGGCTCTCAGGTGCCAATGATGGGGCCCCATTACCCCTAGAAAAAGAACAATCGCTTTCTGTCCTGGCACCTTTTCCCTGGGAGGAATCTTCATCGGTCTGGAATTCTGGGCTGAAAACGGCTCTTTCCCTTACCCGCATGTGGCACGCACCATCGAGCTTTGCGTCCAGGGAAAAGGTCGCAGCCCTGGGCTCTCAGGTGCCAATTTTGGGGCCCCATTAACCCTAGAAAAGGCACAATCGCTTTCTGTCCTGACACCTTTTCCCAGGGAGAAATCTTCGCTGGCCTGGAATTCTGGAATGAAAAACGGCGCATTCCCGGACCCGCACAGGGTATGCACCGTCGAGCTTTGCACCCAGGGAAAAGGGTGCAGCCTTGGGTTCTCAGGTGCCAATGATGGGGCCCAATTAGCATTACAAAATACACAATGGCTTTGTCTCCTGGCACCTTTTCCCTCTGTGGAATCTTCATAGGTCTGGAATTCTGGGCTGAAAAATGGCACTTTCCCAGACCCGCACGTGGAACTCTCCATCGAGCTTTGCGCCCACGGAAAAGTTGGCAGCCTTGGGCTCTCAGGTGTCAATTTTGGGGCCCCATTAACCCTAGAAAAGGCACAATTGCTTTCTGTCCTGGCACCTTATCCCTAGGAGAAATCTTCATCGGCCTGGAATTCTGGGATGAGAAACAGCACATTCCTGAACCCGCAAGTGGCATGCACGGTCCAGCTTTGCGCTCAGGGAAAAGGTGGCAGTCTTGGGCTCTCAGGTGCCAATGATGGGGCCCCATTACCTTTACTAAAAGCACAATGGCTTTCTGTCCTGGCACCTTTTCCCTGGGAGGAGTCTTCATTGGTCTGGAATTCTGGGCTGTAAAGTGGCACGTTCTGGGAGCAGCACGTGGCACGCACTGTCGAGCTTAGCGCCCAGGGAAAAGGAGGCAACCTCTGGCTCTCAGATGCCAATGACGGGCCCCCATTAACACTAGAAATAGAACAATCGCTTTCTGTCCTGGGAGCCTTTTCCCTGGGAGGAGTCGTCATCCGTCTGGAATTCTGGGCTGAACAAAGCACTTTCTCTGACCTGCACGTGGCAGGCACCATCTAGCTTTGCGCCCAGGGCAAAGGTGGCAGTTCTGGGCTCTCAGGTGTCAATTTTGGGACCCCATTAACCCTAGAAAAGGCACAATCGCTTTCTGTCTTGACACCTTTTCCCTGGGAGAAATCTTCATCGGCCTCGAATTCTGGGATGAGAAACAGCACATTCCTGGACCCGCAAGTGGCATGCACCGTCCAGCTTTGCGCTCAGGGAAAAGGTTGCAGCCTTCAGCTCTCAGGTGTCAATGATGCAGCCCCATTAACCCTAGAAAAGGAACAATCGCTTTCTGTCCTGACACCTTTTCCCAGGGAGGAATCTTCATTGGTCTTGAATTCTGGAATGAGAAACGGCAATTTCCCGGACCCTCACGTAGCACGCATGGTCGAGCTTTGCGCCCAGGGTATAGGAGGCAACCTTGGGCTCTCAGGTGCCAATGATGGAGCCTGATTAACCCTAGAAATGGAACAATCGCTTTCTGTCCTGAGAGCCTCTTCCCTGTGAGGAGTCTTCATCCGTCTGTAATTCAGGGCTGAAAAACGGCACTTTCCCGGACAAGAAAGTGGTACGCGCCGTTGATGTTTGCACCACGGAAAAGGTGGCAGCCTTGAACTCTCAGGTGCCAATGATGGGGCACCATTGACCCAAGAAAAGGATAATTCGATTTCTGACCTGGCACCTTTTCCCTGGGAGGTATCTTCGTCCGTCTGGAATTCTGGGCTGAAAAATGGCACATCCCCGGACCCGCAAGTGGCACGTGCTGTCGACATTTGCTTTCAGGCAAAAGGTGGCAGCCTTGGGCTCTCAGGTGCCAATGATATGGTCCCATTAAGCCTAGAAAAGGAGAAATCGATTCCTGTCCTGACACCTTTTCCCAGGGAGGAATCTTCATCCGTCTGGAATTCTGGAACGAGAAACGGCAATTTCTGGGACCAGCATGTGGCACGCACTGTCGAGTTTTCCGCACAGAGAAAAGGAGGCAATCTCTGGCTGTCATATGCCAATGACGGGCCCCCATTAACACTAGAAATGGAACAGTCGCTTTCTGTCGTGGGAGGCTTTTCCCTGCGAGGAGTCATCATCTATCCGGAATTCTGGGCTGAACAAAGAATTTTCTCTGACCTGCACGTGGCAGGGACCATCTAGCTTTGCGCCCAGGGAAACGGTGGTAGCCTTGAACTCTCAGGTGCCAATGATGGGGCACCATTGACCCTAGAAAAGGACAATTCGATTTCTGACCTGGCTCCTTTTCCCTGGGAGGTGTCTTCGTCCGTCTGGAATTCTGGGCTGAAAAATGGCACTTCTCCGGACCCGCAAGTGTCACACGCCGTCGACATTTGCGCCCAGGCAAAAGGTGGCAGCCTTGGGCTCTCAGGTGCCAATGATGGGGCCCCGTTAACACTAGAAAAATAACACTTGCTTTCTGTCCTGGCACCTTTTCCCTGGGAGGAATCTTCGTCTGTCTGGAAATCTGGGTTCAAAAATGGCACTGCCAAAACCCGCACAAGGTACACACCGTCGAGCTTTGCGCCCAGGGAAAAGGGGGCAGCCTTGGGCTCTCAGGTGCCAATGATGGTGCCCCATTACCCCTACAAAAGCCACAATGGCTTTCTGTCCTGGCACCTTTTCCCAGGGAGGAATCTTCATCGGTTTGGAATTCTGGGCTGAAAACGGCACTTCCCCAGACCCGCAAGTGGAACGCACCGTCGAGATTTGTGCCCAGGCAAAAGGTGGCAGCCTTGGGTTCTCAGGTGCCAATGATGGGGCCCCATTACCCCTAGAAAAGGCACAATGGCTTTCTGTCCTCACACCTTTTCCCAGAGAGGAATCGACTTCCGTCTGGAATTCTGGGCTAAAAAACGGCCCTTTCCTGGACCCGCACAGGGTATGCACCGTTGAGCTTTGCACCCAGGGAAAAGGTGGCAGCCTTGGGCTCTCAGGTGCCAATGATGGGGCCCAATTAGCATTACAAAATACATAATGGCTTTGTCTCCTGGCACCATTTCCCTCTGAGGAATCTTCATAGGTCTGGAATTCTGGGCTGACCGGTAGGTGGAACGCTCCGTCGAGCTTTGCGCCCACGGAAAAGGTGGCAGCCTTGGGCTCTCAGGTGTCCATTTAGAGGCCCCATTAACCCTAGAAAAGGCACAATTGCTTTCTGTCCTGGCACCTTTTCCCTGGGAGAAATCTTCATCGGCCTGGAATTCTGGTCTGAGAAACAGCACATTCCTGGACCCGCAAGTGGCACGCACCGTCGAGCTTTGCGCTCAGGGAAAAGGTTGCAGCCTTCGGCTCTCAGGTGTCAATGATGGAGCCCCATTAACCCTAGAAAAGGAACAATCGCTTTCTGTCCTGACACCTTTTCCCAGGGAGGAATCTTCATCGGTCTGGAATTCTGGAATGAGAAATGGCAATTTCCCGGACCCTCACGTAGCACGCATGGTCGAGCTTTGCGCCCAGGGTATAGGAGGCAACCTTGGGCTCTCAGGTGCCAATGATGGGGCCCGATTAACCCTAGAAATGGAACAATCGCTTTCTGTCCTGGGAGACTCTTCCCTGTGAGGAGTCTTCATCCGTCTGGAATTGAGGGCTGAAAAATGGCACTTTCCCGGACAAAAAAGTGGTACGCGCCGTTGATGTTTGCGCCCACGGAAAAGGTGGCAGCCTTGAACTCTGAGGTGCCAATGATGGGGCACCATTGACCCTAGAAAAGGATAATTCGATTTCTGACCTGCTACATTTTCCGTGGGAGGTGTCTTCGTCCGTCTGGAATTCTGGGCTGAAAAATGGCACTTCCCCGGACCCGCAAGTGGCATGCGCCGTCGACACTTGCGCCCAGGCAAAGGGTGGCAGCCTTGGGCTCTCAGGTGCCAATGATGGGGCCCCGCTAACACTAGAAAAATAACATTTGCTTTCTGTCCTGGCACCTTTTACCAGGGAGGAATCTTCGTCCGTCTGGAAATCTGGGTTCAAAAATGGCACTGCCCCAAACCCGCACAAGGTACACACCGTCGAGCTTTGCGCCCAGGGAAAAGGGGGCAGCCTTGGGCTCTCACGTGCCAATGATGGTGCCCCATTACCCCTACAAAAGGCACAATGGCTTTCTGTCCTGGCACCTTTTCCCAGGGAGGAATCTTCATCGGTTTGGAATTCTGGTCTGAGAATCGGCACTTTTCTGGACCCGCAAGTGGAACGCACCATCGAGCTTTGCGTCCAGGGAAAAGGTGGCAGCCTTGGGCTCTCAGGTGCCAATGATGGTGCCCCATTACCCCTACAAAAGGCACAATGGCTTTCTGTCCTGGCGCCTTTTCCCTGGGGGGAGTCTTCATTGGTCTGGAATTCTGGGCTGTAAAATGGCACTTTCTGGGACCAGCACGTGGCACGCACTGTCGTGCATTGCGCCCTGGGAAAAGGAGGCAACCTCTGGCTCTCAGATGTCAATGACGGGCCCCAATTAACACTAGAAATGGAACAATCGCTTTCTGTCCTGGGAGCCTTTTCCCTGGGAGGAGTCGTCATCCGTCTGGAATTCTGGGCTGAACAAAGCACTTTCTCTGACCTGCACGTGGCAGGCACCATCAAGCTTTGCGCCCAGGGAAAAGGTGGCAGCCTTGGGCTCTCAGGTGTCCATTTTGGGCCCCATTACCCCTAGAAAAGGCACAATGGCTTTCTGTCCTGACACCTTTTCCCAGAGAGGAATCGACTTCCGTCTGGAATTCTGGGCTGAAAAACGGCCCTTTCCCGGACCCGCACAGGGTATGCACCGTCGAGCTTTGCACCCAGGGAAAAGGTGGCAGGCTTGGGCTCTCAGGTGCCAATAATGGGGCCCAATTAGCATTACAAAATACACAATGGCTTTGTCTCCTGGTACCTTTTCCCTGTGAGGAATCTTCACAGGCCTGGAATTCTGGGCTGAAAAATGGCACTTTCCCGGACCCGCACGTGGAACGCTCCGTCGAGCTTTGCGCTCAGGGAAAAGGTTGCAGCCTTCGGCTCTCAGGTGTCAATGATGGAGCCCCATTAACCCTAGAAAAGGAACAATCGCTTTCTGTCCTGACACCTTTTCCCAGGGAGGAATCTTCATCGGTCTGGAATTCTGGAAGGAGAAACGGCAATTTCCCGGACCCTCACGTAGCACTCATGGTCGAGCTTTGCGCCCAGGGTGTAGGAGCCAACCTTGGGCTCTCAGGTGCCGATGATGGAGCCCGATTAACCCTAGAAATGGAAAAATTGCTTTCTGTCCTAGGAGCCTTTTCCCTGTGAGGAGTCTTCATCCGTCTGGAATTCAGGGCTGAAAAACGGCACTTTCCCGGACAAGAAAGTGGTACGGGCCGTTGATGTTTGCGCCCACGGAAAAGGTGGCAGCCTTGAACTCTGAGGTGCCAATGATGGGGCACCATTGACCCTAGAAAAGGACAATTCGATTTCTGACCTGGAACCTTTTCCCTGGGAGGTGTCTTCGTCCGTCTGGAATTCTGGGCTGAAAAATGGCACTTCCCCGGACCCGCAAGTGGCACACGCCGTCGACATTTGCGCCCAGGCAAAAGGTGGCAGCCTTGGGCTCTCAGGTGCCAATGATGGGGCCCCGTTAACACTAGAAAAATAACACTTGCTTTCTGTCCTGGCACATTTTCCCAGGGAGGAATCTTCGTCCGTCTGGAAATCTGGGTTCAAAAATGGCACTGCCCCAAACCCGCACAAGGTACACACCGTCGAGCTTTGTGCCCAGGGAAAAGGGGGCAGCCTTGGGCTCTCACGTGCCAATGATGGTGCCCCATTACCCCTACAAAAGGCACAATGGCTTTCTGTCCTGGCACCTTTTCCCAGGGAGGAATCTTCATCGGTTTGGAATTCTGGTCTGAGAATCGGCACTTTCCTGGACCCGCAAGTGGAACGCACCATCGAGCTTTGCGTCCAGGGCAAAGGTGGCAGTCTTGGGCTCTCAGGTGCCAATGATGGGGCCCCATTACCTTTACAAAAAGCACAATGGCTTTCTGTCCTGGCACCTTTTCCCTGGGAGGAGTCTTCATTGGTCTGGAATTCTGGGCTGTAAAATGGCACTTTCTGGGACCAGCACGTGGCACGCACTGTCGTGCTTTGCGCCCAGAGAAAAGGAGGCAACCCCCGGCTCACAGATGCCAATGACGGGCCCCCATTAACACTAGAAATGGAACAATCGCTTTCTGTCCTGGGAGCCCTTTCCCTGGCAGGAGTCATCATCCGTCTGGAATTCTGGGCTGAACAAAGCACTTTCTCTGACCTGCACGTGGCAGGCACCATCTAGCT
This sequence comes from Pithys albifrons albifrons, assembly GCF_047495875.1. Classification (NCBI taxonomy): domain Eukaryota; kingdom Metazoa; phylum Chordata; class Aves; order Passeriformes; family Thamnophilidae; genus Pithys; species Pithys albifrons. Next base: position 631,956 of record NC_092468.1, on the reverse strand, counting down.
TTGCGCCCAGGGAAAAGGTGACAGCCTTGGGCTCTCAGGTGCCAACGATGGATCCCCGTTAACACTAGATAAATAACAATGGCTTTCTGTTCTGGTACCTTTTCCCTGGGAGGAATTTTCGTCCATCTGGAATTCTGGGCTGAAAAACGGCACGTCCCAGGACCTACAAGTGGAACGCACCGTCGAGCTTTGTGCCCAGGCTAAAGGTGGCCGCCTTGGGCTCTCAGGGGCCAATGATGGGGCCCCATTACCCCTAGAAAAAGAACAATCGCTTTCTGTTTTGGCACCTTTTCCCTGGGAGGAATCTTCATTGGTCTGGAATTCTGGGCTGTAAAATGCACTTTCTGGGACCCGCACGTGGCACGCACTGTCGTGCTTTGCGCCCAGGGAAAAGGTGGCAGCCTCTGACTCTCAGATGCCAATGATGGGCCGTCATTAACACTAGAAATGGAACAATCGCTTTCTGTCCTGGGAGCCTTTTCCCTGGGAGGAGTCGTCACCCGTCTGGAATTCTGGGCTGAACAAAGGTCTTTCTCTGAACGGCACGTGGCAGGCACCATCTAGCTTTGCGCCCAGGGAAAAGGTGGCAGCCTTGGGCTCTCAGGTGCCAATGATGGGGCCCCATTAACATTAGAAAAATAACACTTGCTTTCTGTCCTGGCACCTTTTCCCAGGGAGGAATCTTCGTCCGTCTGGAAATCTGGGCTGAAAAATGGCACTGCCCCAAAACTCGCACAAGGTACACACCATCGAGCTTTGCGCCCAGGGAAAAGGGGGCAGCCTTGGGCTCTCAGGTGCCAATGATGGTGCCCCATTACCCCTACAAAAGGCACAATGGCTTTCTGTCCTGGCACCTTTGCCCAGGGAGGAATTTTCATCGGTTTGGAATTCTGGTCTGAGAATCGGCACTTTCCTGGACCTGCAAGTGGAACGCACCATCGAGCTTTGCGTCCAGGGAAAAGGTGGCAGTCTTGGGCTCTCAGGTGCCAATGATGGGGCCCCTTTACCTTTACAAAAAGCACAACGGCTTTCTGTCCTGGCACCTTTTCCCTGGGAGGAGTCTTCATTGGTCTGGAATTCTGGGCTGTAAAATGGCACTTTCTGGGACCAGCACATGGCACGCACTGTCGTGCTTTGCGCACAGGGAAAAGGAGGCAACCTCTGGCTCTCAGATGCCAATGACGGGCCCCCATTAACACTAGAAATGGAACAATCGCTTTCTGTCCTGGGAGCCCTTTCCCTGGGAGGAGTCATCATCCGTCCTGGAATCCTGGCCTGAACAAAGGTCTTTCTCTGACCTGCACGTGGCAGGCACCATCTAGCTTTGCGCCCAGGGAGAAAATGGCAGCCTTGGGCTCTCAGGTGCCAATGATGGGTTCCTGTTAACACTAGATAAATAACAATCGCTTTCTGTCCTGGCACCTTTTCCCTGGGAGGAATTTTCGTCCGTCTGGAATTCTGGGCTGAAAAACGGCACTTCCCCGGACCTGCAAGTAGAACGCACCGTCAAGCTTTGTGCCCAGGCAAAAGGTGGCAGCCTTGGGCTCTCAGGTGCCAATGATGGGGCCCCATTACTCTTAGAAAAAGAACAATCGCTTTCTGTCCTGGCACCTTTTCCCCGGGAGGAATTTTCATTGGTCTGGAAGTCTGAGCTGAAAACGGCTATTTCCCTTACCCGCATGTGGCACGCACCGTCGAGCTTTGCGCCCAGGGAAAAGGTGGCAGCCCTGGGTTCTCAGCTGCCAATTTTGGGGCCCCATTAACCCTAGAAAAGGCACAATGGCTTTCTGTCCTGGCACCTTTTCCCAGGGAGAAATCTTCGCTGGCCTGGAATTCTGGGATGAGAAACGGCACATTCCCGGACTTGCAAGTGGCACGCGACGTCGACATTTCCGCCTAGGGAAAAGGTGGCAGCCTTGGGCTCTCAGGTGCCAAAGATGGGGCCCCATTACCCCTAGGAAAGGCGCAATGGCTTTCTGTCCTGACACCTTTTCCCAGAGAGGAATCGACTTCCGTCTGGAATTCTGGGCTAAAAAACGGCCCTTTCCCGCACCCGCACAGGGTATGCACCGTCGAGCTTTGCACCCAGGGAAAAGGTGTCAGCCTTGGGCTCTCAGGTGCAATAATGGGGCCCAATTAGCATTACAAAATACACAATGGCTTTGTCTCCTGGTACCTTTTCCCAGGGAGGAATCTTCATAGGTCTGGAATTCTGGGCTGAAAAATGGCACTTTCCCAGACCCGCACGTGGAACGCTCCGTCGAGCTTTGCGCCCAGGGAAAAGGTGGCAGCCTTGGCCTCTCAGGTGTCAATTTTGGGGCCCCATTAACCCTAGAAAAGGCACAATTGCTTTCTGTCCTGGCACCTTTTCCCTGGGAGAAATCTTCATTGGCCTCGAATTCCTGGATGAGAAACAGCACATTCCTGGACCCGCAAGTGGCACGCACCGTCGAGCTTTGCGCTCAGGGAAAAGGTTGCAGCCTTAGGCTCTCAGGTGTCAATGATGGAGCCCCATTAACCCTAGAAAAGGAACAATCGCTTTCTGTCCTGACACCTTTTCCCAGGGAGGAATCTTCATCGGTCTGGAATTCTGGAATGAGAAACGGCAATTTCCCGGACCCTCACGTAGCACACATGGTCGAGCTTTGCGCCCAGGGTATAGGAGGCAACCTTGGGCTCTCAGGTGCCAATGATGGAGCCCGATTAACCCTAGAAATGGAACAATCGCTTTCTGTCCTGGGAGCCTCTTCCCTGTGAGGAGTCTTCATCCGTCTGGAATTGAGGGCTGAAAAACGGCACTTTCCTGGACAAGAAAGTGGTACGCGCCGTTGATGTTTGTGCCCACGGAAAAGGTGGCAGCCTTGAACTCTCAGGTGCCAATGATGGGGCACCATTGACCCTAGAAAAGGACAATTCGATTTCTGACCTGGCACCTTTTCCCTGGGAGGTGTCTTGGTCCGTCTGGAATTCTGGGCTGAAAAATGGCACTTCCCCGGACCCGCAAGTGGCACGCGCCGTCGACATTTGCGCCCAGGCAAAAGGTGGCAGCCTTGGGCTCTCAGGTGCCAATGATGGGGCCCCGTTAACACTAGAAAAAGAACACTTGCTTTCTGTCCTGGCACCTTTTCCCAGGGAGGAATCTTCGTCCGTCTGGAAATCTGGGTTCAGAAATGGCACTGCCCCAAACCCGCACAAGGTACACACTGTCGAGCTTTGCGCCCAGGGAAAAGGGGGCAGCCTTGGGCTCTCAGCTGCCAATGATGGTGCCCCATTACCCCTACAAAAGGCACAATGGCTTTCTGTCCTGGCACCTTTTCCCAGGGAGGAATCTTCATCGGCTTGGAATTCTGGTCTGAGAATCGGCACTTTCCTGGACCCGCAAGTGGAACGCACCATCGAGCTTTGCGTCCAGGGCAAAGGTGGCAGTCTTGGGCTCTCAGGTGCCAATGATGGGGCCCCATTACCTTTACAAAAAACACAATGGCTTTCTGTCCTGGCACCTTTTCCCTGGGAGGAGTCTTCATTGGTCTGGAATTCTGGGCTGTAAAATGGCACTTTCTGGGACCCGCACGTGGCACGCACTGTCGTGCTTTGCGCCCAGGGAAAAGGTTGCAACCTCTGGCTATCAGATGCCAATGACGGGCCCCCATTAACCCTAGAAATGGAACAAACACTTTCTGTCCTGGGAACCCTTTCCCTGGGAGGAGTCGTCAGCCCTCTGGAATCCTAGGCTGAACAAAGTACTTTCTCTGACCTGCACGTGGCAGGCACCATCTAGCTTTGCGCCCAGGGAAAAGGTGGCAGCCTTGGGCTCTCAGGTGCCAATGATGCGGCTCCGTTAACACTAGAAAAATAACACTTGCTTTCTGTACTGGCACCTTTTCCCAGGGAGGAATCTTTGTCCGTCTGGAAATCTGGGTTCAAAAATGGCACTGCCCCAAACCCGCACAAGGTACACACCGTCGAGCTTTGCGCCCAGGCAAAAGGGGGCAGCCTTGGTCTCTCAGCTTCCAATGATGGAGCCCCATTACCCCTACAGAAGGCACAATGGCTTTCTGTCCTGGCACCTTTTCCCTGGGAGGAATCTTCATCGGTTTGGAATTCTGGTCTGAGAATCGGCACTTTCCTGAACCCACAAGTGGAACGCACCATCGATTTTTGCGTCCAGGGAAAAGGTGGCAGTCTTAGGCTCTCAGGTGCCAATGATGGGGCCCCATTACCTTTACAAAAAGCACAACGGCTTTCTGTCCTGGCACCTTTTCCCTGGGAGGAGTCTTCATTGGTCTGGAATTCTGGGCTGTAAAATGGCAATTTCTGGGACCAGCACGCGGCACGCACTGTCGTGCTTTGCGCCCAGGGAAAAGGAGGCAACCTCTAACTCTCAGATGCCAATGACGGGCCCCCATTAACACTAGAAATGGAACAATCGCTTTCTGTCCTGGGAGCCTTTTCCCTGGGAGGAGTCGTCATCCGTCTGGAATCCTGGGCTGAAAACATGGCACTTCCCCGGACCCACAAGTGGCACGCGCCGTCGAGCTTTGCGCCCAGGCAAAAGGTGGCAGCCTTGGGCTCTCAGGTGCCAATGATGGGGCCCCGTTAACACTAGAAAAAGAACACTTGCTTTCTGTCCTGGCCCCTCTTCCCAGGGAGGAATCTTCGTCCGTCTGGAAATCTGGGTTCAAAAATGGCACTGCCCCAAACCCGCACAAGGTACACACCGTCGAGATTTGCGTCCAGGGAAAAGGTGGCAGCCTTGGGCTCTCAGGTGTCAATGATGGTGCCCCATTACCCCTACAAAAGGCACAATGGCTTTCTGTCCTGGCACCTTTTCCCAGGGAGGAATCTTCATCGGTTTGGAATTCTGGTCTGAGAATCGGCACTTTCCTGGACCCGCAAGTGGAACGCACCATCGAGCTTTGCGTCCAGGGCAAAGGTGGCAGTCTTGGGCTCTCAGGTGCCAATGATGGGGCCCCATTACCTTTACGAAAAGCACAACGGCTTTCTGTCCTGGCACCTTTTCCCTGGGAGGAGTCTTCATTGGTCTGGAATTCTGGGCTGTAAAATGGCACTTTCTGGGACCAGCACATGGCACGCACTGTCGTGCTTTGCGCCCAGGGAAAAGGAGACAACCTCTGGCTCTCAGATGCCAATGACGGGCCCCCATTAACACTAGAAATGGAACAATCACTTTCTGTCCTGGGAGCCTTTTCCCTGGGAGGAGTCGTCATCCGTCTGGAATGCTGGGCTGAACAAAGCACTTTCTCTGACCTGCACGTCGCAGGCACAATCTAGCTTTGCGCCCAGGGAAAAGGTGACAGCCTTGGGCTCTCAGGTGCCAACGATGGGGCCCCGTTAACACTAGATAAATAACAATCGCTTTCTGTCCTGGCACCTTTTCCCTGGGAGGAATTTTCGTCCGTCTGGAATTCTGGGCTGAAAAACGGCACTTCCCCGGACCTGCAAGTGGAACGCACCGTCGAGCTTTGTGCCCAGGGAAAAGGTGGCAGCCTTGGGCTCTAAGGTGTCAATGATGGGGCCTCATTACCCCTTGAAAAAGAACAATCGCTTCCTGTCCTGACACCTTTTCCCTGGGAGGAATCTTCATTGGTCTGGAATTATGGGCTGAAAACGGCTCTTTCCCTTACCCGCATGTGGCACGCACCGTCGAGCTTTGCGCCCAGGGAAAAGGTGGCAGCCCTGCGCTCTCAGCTGCCAATTTTGGGGCCCCATTAACCCTAGAAAAGGCACAATCGCTTTCTGTCCTGGCGCCTTTTCCCAGGGAGAAATCTTCGCTGGCCTGGAATTCTGGGATGAGAAACGGCACATTCCCGGACTTGCAAGTGGCACGCGACGTCGACATTTGCGCCTAGGGAAAAGGTGGCAGCCTTGGGCTCTCAGGTGCCAAAGATGGGGCCCCATTACCCCTAGAAAAGGCGCAATGGCTTTCTGTCCTGACACCTTTTCCCAGAGAGGAATCGACTTCCGTCTGGAATTCAGGGCTGAAAAACGGCCCTTTCCCGGACCCGCATAGGGTATGCACCGTCGAGCTTTGCACCTAGGGAAAAGGTGGCAGCCTTGGGCTCTCAGGTGCCAATGATGGCGCCCAATTAGCATTACAAAATACACAATGGCTTTGTCTCCTGGTACCTTTTCCCTCTGAGGAATCTTCATAGGTCTGGAATTCTGGGCTGAGAAATGGCACTTTCCCGGACCCGCACATGGAACGCTCCGTCGAGCTTTGCGCCCAGGGAAAAGGTGGCAGCCTTGGGCTCTCAGGTGTCCATTTTGGGGCCGCATTAACCCTAGAAAAGGCATAATTGCTTTCTGTCCTGGCACCTTTTCCCTGGGAGAAATCTTCATCGGCCTCGAATTCTGGGATGAGAATCAGCACTTTCCTGGACCCGCAAGTGGCACGCACCGTCGAGCTTTGCGCTCAGGGAAAAGGTTGCAGCCTTGGGCTCTCAGGTGCCAATAATGCGTCCCCATTACCCCTAGAAAAGGAGAAATCCATTCCTGTCCTGGCACCTTTTCCCAGGGAGGAATCTTCATCGGTCTGGAATTCTGGAATGAGAAACGGCAATTTCCCGGACCCTCATGTAGCACGCATGGTCGAGCTTTGCGCCCAGGGTATAGGAGGCAACCTTGGGCTCTCAGGTGCCAATGATGGGGCCCGATTAACCCTAGAAATGGAACAATCGCTTTCTGTCCTGGGAGCCTCTTCCCGGTGAGGAGTCTTCATCCGTCTGGAATTCAGGGCTGAAAAACGGCACTTTCCCAGACAAGAAAGTGGTACGCGCCGTTGATGTTTGCACCCACGGAAAAGGTGGCAGCCTTGAAGTTTCAGTAGCCAATGATGGGGCACCATTGACCCTAGAAAAGGACAATTCGATTTCTGACCTGGCACCTTTTCCCTTGGAGGTGTCTTGGTCCGTCTGGAATTCTGGGCTGAAAAATGGCACTTCCCCGGACCCGCAAATGACACGCGCCGTCAGACTTTTCGCTCAGGGAAAAGGTTGCAGCCTTCGTCTCTCAGCTGCCAATAATGGGTCCCCATTACTCCTACAAAAGGAGAAATCCATTCCTGTCCTGGCACCTTTTCCCAGGGAGGAATCTTCATCGGTCTGGAATTCTGGAATGAGAAACGGCAATTTCCCGGACCCTCATGTAGCACGCATGGTCAAGCTTTGAGCCCAGGGTATAGGAGGCAACCTTGGGCTCTCAGGTGCCAATGATGGAGCCCGATTAACCCTAGAAATGGAACAATCGCTTTCTGTCCTGGGAGCCTCTTCCCTGTGAGGAGTCTTCATCCGTCTGGAATTCAGGGCTGAAAAACGGCACTTTCCCGGATAAGAAAGTGGTATGTGCCGTTGATGTTTGCGCCCACGGAAAAGGTGGCAGCCTTGAACTCTCAGGTGCCAATGATGGGCCCCATTACCCCTACAAAAGGCACAATGGCTTTCTGTCCTGGCACCTTTTCCCTGGGAGGAATCTTCATCGGTTTGGAATTCTGGTCTGAGAATCGGCACTTTCCTGGACCCGCAAGTGGAACGCACCATCGAGCTTTGTGCCCAGGCAAAAGGTGGGAGCCTTGGGCACTCTGGTGCCAATGATGGTGCCCCATTACCCCTACAAAAGGCACAATCGCTTTCTGTCCTGGCATCTTTTCCCTGGGAGGAATCTTCATTGGTCTGGAATTCTGGACTGAAAACGCCTCTTTCCCTTACCCGCATGTGGCACGCACCATCGAGCTTTGCGCCCAGGGAAAAGAGGGCAGCCCTGGGCTCTCAGCTGCCAATTTTGGGGCCCCATTAACCCTAGAAAAAGCACAATCGCTTTCTGTCCTGGCACCTTTTTCCAGGGAGGAATCTTCGCTGGCCTGGAATTCTGGGATGAGAAACGGCACATTCCCGGACTTGCAAGAGGCACGCGTCGTCGACATTTGCGCCCAGGGAAAAGGTGGCAGCCTTGGGCTCTCAGGCGCCAAAGATGAGGTCCCATTACCCCTAGAAAAGGCACAATGGCTTTCTGTCCTGACACCTTTTCCCAGAGAGGAATCGACTTCCGTCTGGAATTCTGGGCTGAAAAACGGCCCTTTCCCGGACCCGCACAGGGTATGCACCGTCGAGCTTTGCACCCATGGTAAAGGTGGCAGCCTTGGGCTCTCAGGTGCCAAGGATGGGGCCCAATTAGCATTACAAAATACACAATGGCTTTGTCTCCTGGTACCTTTTCCCTCTGAGGAATCTTCACAGGTCTGCAATTCTGGGCTGAAAAATGGCACTTTCCCGGACCCGCACATGGAACGCTCCGTCGAGTTTTGCGCCCAGGGAAAAGGTGGCAGCCTTGGGCTCTCAGGTGTCACTTTTTTGGGGCCCCATTAACCCTAGAAAAGGCACAATGGCTTTCTGTCCTGGCACCTTTTCCCTGAGAGAAATCTTCATCGGCCTCGAATTCTGGGATGAGAAACAGCACATTCCTGGACCCGCAAGTGGCACGCACCGTCGAGCTTTGCGCTCAGGGAAACGATTGCAGCCTTCGGCTCTCAGGTGTCAATGATGGAGCCCCATTAACCCTAGAAAAGGAACAATTGCTTTCTGTCCTGGCACCTTTTCCCAGGGAGGAATCTTCATCGGTCTGGAATTCTGGAATGAGAAACGGCAATTTCCCGGACCCTCACGTAGCACGCATGGTCGAGCTTTGCGCCCAGGGTATAGGAGGCAACCTTGGGCTCTCAGGTGCCAATGATGGGGCCCGATTAACCCTAGAAATGGAACAATCACTTTCTGTCCTGGGAGCCTCTTCCCTGTGAGGAGTCTTCATCCGTCTAGAATTGAGGGCTGAAAAACGGCACTTTCCCGGACAAGAAAGTGGTATGCGCCGTTGATGTTTGCGTCCACGGAAAAGGTGGCAGCCTTGAACTCTGAGGTGCCAATGATGGGGCACCATTGACTCTAGAAAAGGACAATTCGATTTCTGACCTGGCACCTTTTTCCTGGGAGGTGTCTTCGTCCGTCTGGAATTCTGGGCTGAAAAATGGCACTTCCCCGGACCCGCAAGTGACACGCGCCGTCGACATTTGCGCCCAGGCAAAAGGTGGCAGCCTTGGGCTCTCAGGTGCCAATGATGGGGCCCCGTTAACACTAGAAAAAGAACACTTGCTTTCTGTCCTGGCACCTTTTCCCAGGGAGGAATCTTCGTCCGTCTGGAAATCTGGGTTCAGAAATGGCACTGCCCCAAACCCGCACAAGGTACACACCGTCGAGCTTTGCGCCCAGGCAAAAGGGGGCAGCCTTGGGCTCTCAGGTGTCAATGATGGTGCCCCATTACCCCTACAAAAGGCACAATGGCTTTCTGTCCTGGCACCTTTTCCCTGGGAGGAATCTTCATCGGCTTGGAATTCTGGTCTGAGAATCGGCACTTTCCTGGACCCGCAAGTGGAACGCACCATCGAGCTTTGCGTCCAGGGAAAAGGTGGCAGTCTTGGGCTCTCAGGTGCCAATGATGGGGCCCCATTACCTTTACAAAAAACACAATGGCTTTCTGTCCTGGCACCTTTTCCCTGGGAGGAGTCTTCATTGGTCTGGAATTCTGGGCTGTAAAATGGCACTTTCTGGGACCCACATGTGGCACGCACTGTCGTGCTTTGCGCCCAGGGAAAAGGTTGCAACCTCTGGCTATCAGATGCCAATGACGGGCCCCCATTAACCCTAGAAATGGAACAAACACTTTCTGTCCTGGGAACCCTTTCCCTGGGAGGAGTCGTCAGCCCTCTGGAATCCTAGGCTGAACAAAGTACTTTCTCTGACCTGCACGTGGCAGGCACCATCTAGCTTTGCGCCCAGGGAAAAGGTGGCAGCCTTGGGCTCTCAGGTGCCAATGATGCGGCTCCGTTAACACTAGAAAAATAACACTTGCTTTCTGTCCTGGCACCTTTTCCCAGGGAGGAATCTTCGTCCGTCTGGAAATCTGGGTTCAAAAATGGCACTGCCCCAAACCCGCACAAGGTACACACCGTCGAGCTTTGCGCCCAGGCAAAAGGGGGCAGCCTTGGGCTCTCAGCTGCCAATGATGGTGCCCCATTACCCCTACAAAAGGCACAATGGCTTTCTGTCCTGGCACCTTTTCCCTGGGAGGAATCTTCATCGGTTTGGAATTCTGGTCTGAGAATCGGCACTTTCCTGGACCCACAAGTGGAACGCACCATCGATTTTTGCGTCCAGGGAAAAGGTGGCAGTCTTAGGCTCTCAGGTGCCAATGATGGGGCCCCATTACCTTTACAAAAAGCACAACGGCTTTCTGTCCTGGCACCTTTTCCCTGGGAGGAGTCTTCATTGGTCTGGAATTCTGGGCTGTAAAATGGCACTTTCTGGGACCAGCACGTGGTACGCACTGTCGTGCTTTGCGCCCAGGGAAAAGGAGGCAACCTCTAACTCTCAGATGCCAATGACGGGCCCCCATTAACACTAGAAATGGAACAATCGCTTTCTGTCCTGGGAGCCTTTTCCCTGGGAGGAGTCGTCATCCGTCTGGAATCCTGGGTTGAAAACATGGCACTACCCCGGACCCACAAGTGTCACGCGCCGTCGAGCTTTGCGCCCAGGCAAAAGGTGGCAGCCTTGGGCTCTCAGGTGCCAATGATGGGGCCCCGTTAACACTAGAAAAAGAACACTTGCTTTCTGTCCTGGCCCCTCTTCCCAGGGAGGAATCTTCGTCCGTCTGGAAATCTGGGTTCAGAAATGGCACTGCCCCAAACCTGCACAAGGTACACACCGTCGAGCTTTGCGCCCAGGGAAAAGGGGGCAGCCTTGGGCTCTCAGGTGTCAATGATGGTGCCCCATTACCCCTACAAAAGGCACAACGTTTTCTGTCCTGGCATTTTTTCCCAGGGAGGAATCTTTATCGGTTTGGAATTCTGGTCTGAGAATCGGCACTTTCCTGGACCCGCAAGTGGAACGCACCATCGAGCTTTGCGTCCAGGGAAAAGGTGGCAGTCTTGGGCTCTCAGGTGCCAATGATGGGGCCCCATTACCTTTACAAAAAGCACAATGGCTTTCTGTCCTGGCACCTTTTCCCTGGGAGGAGTCTTCATTGGTCTGGAATTCTGGGCTGTAAAATGGCACTTTCTGGGACCAGCACGTGGCACGCACTGTCGTGCTTTGCGCCCAGGGAAAAGGAGGCAACCTCTGGCCCTCAGATGCCAATGACGGGCCCCCATTAACACTAGAAATGGAACAATCGCTTTCTGTCCTGGGAGCCTTTTCCCTGGGAGGAGTCGTCATCCGTCTGGAATCCTGGGCTGAACAAATGTCTTTCTCTGACCTGCACGTGTCAGGCACCATCTAGCTTTCCGCCCAGGGAAAAGGTGGCAGCCTTGGGCTCTCAGGTGCCAACGATGGGGCCCCGTTAACACTAGATAAATAACACTTGCTTTCTCTCCTGGCACCTTTTCCCTGGGAGGAATTTTCGTCCGTCTGGAATTCTGGGCTGAAAAACGGCACTTCCTTGGACCTGCAAGTGGAATGCACCGTCGAGCTTTGCGCCCAGGGAAAAGGTGGCAGCCTTGGGCTCTCAGGTGCCAATGATGGGGCCCCATTACCCCTAGAAAAAGAACAATGGCTTTCTGTTTTGGCACCTTTTCCCTGGGAGGAATCTTCATTGGTCTGGAATTCTGGGCTGAAAACGGCTCTTTCCCTTACCCGCATGTGGCACGCACCGTCGAGCTTTGCGCCCAGGGAAAAGAGGGCAGCCCTGGGCTCTCAGCTGCCAATTTTGGGGCCCCATTAACCCTAGAAAAGGCACAATGGCTTTCTGTCCTGGCACCTTTTCCCAGGGAGAAATCTTCGCTGGCCTGGAATTCTGGGATGAGAAACGGCACATTCCCGGACTTGCAAGAGGCACGCGCCGTCGACATTTGCGCCCAGGGAAAAGGTGGCAGCCTTGGGCTCTCAGGTGCCAAAGATGAGGTCCCATTACTCCTAGAAAAGGCACAATGGCTTTCTGTCCTGACACCTTTTCCCAGAGAGGAATAGACTTCCGTCTGGAATTCTGGGCTGGAAAACGGCCCTTTCCCGGACCCGCACAGGGTATGCACCGTCGAGCTTTGCACCCAGGGAAAAGGTGTCAGCCTTGGGCTCTCAGGTGCCAAGGATGGGGCCCAATTAGCATTACAAAATACACAATGGCTTTGTCTCCTGGTACCTTTTCCCTCTGAGGAATCTTCATAGGTCTGGAATTCTGGGCTGAAAAATGGCACTTTCCCGGACCCGCACGTGGAATGCTCCGTCGAGCTTTGCGCCCAGGGAAAAGGTGGCAGCCTTGGGCTCTCAGGTGTCCATTTTGGGGCCGCATTAACCCTAGAAAAGGCACAATTGCTTTCTGTCCTGGCACCTTTTCCCTGGGAGAAATCTTCATCGGCCTCGAATTCTGGGATGAGAAACAGCACATTCCTATACCCGCAAGTGGCATGCACCGTCGAGTTTTGCGCTCAGGGAAAAGGTTGCAGCCTTGGGCTCTCAGGTGTCAATGATGGAGCCCCATTAACCCTAGAAAAGGAACAATCGCTTTCTGTCCTGACACCTTTTCCCAGGGTGGAATCTTCATCGGTCTGGAATTCTGGAATGAGAAACGGCAATTTCCCGGACCCTCACGTAGCACGCATGGTCGAGCTTTGCGCCCAGGGTATAGGAGGCAACCTTGGGCTCTCAGGTGCCAATGATGGGGCCCGATTAAGCCTAGAAATGGAACAATCTCTATCTGTCCTGGGAGCCTCTTCCCTGTGAGGAGTCTTCATCCGTCTGGAATTGAGGGCTGAAAAACGGCACTTTCCCAGACAAGAAAGTGGTACGCGCCGTTGATGTTTGCGCCCACGGAAAAGGTGGCAGCCTTCAACTCTCAGGTGCCAATGATGGGGCACCATTGACCCTAGAAAAGGACAATTCGATTTCTGACCTGGCACATTTTCCCTGGGAGGTGTCTTCGTCCGTCTGGAATTCTGGGCTGAAAAATGGCACTTCCCCGGACCCGCAAGTGGCACGTGCTGTCGACATTTGCGCCAAGGCAAAAGGTGGCAGCCTCGGGCTCTCAGGTTCCAATGATGGGGCCCCGTTAACACTAGAAAAATAACACTTGCTTTCTGTCCTGGCACCTTTTCCCAGGGAGGAATCTTCGTCCGTCTGGAAATCTGGGTTCAGAAATGGCACTGCCCCAAACCCGCACAAGGTACACACCGTCAAGCTTTGCGCCCAGGGAAAAGGGGGCAGCCTTGGTCTCTCAGGTGCCAATGATGGTGCCCCATTACCCCTACAAAAGGCACAATGGCTTTCTGTTTTGGCACCTTTTCCCAGGGAGAAATCTTTATCGGTTTGGAATTCTGGTCTGAGAATCGGCACTTTCCTGGACCCGCAAGTGGAACGTACCATCGAGCTTTGCGTCCAGGGAAAAGGTGGCAGTCTTGGGTTCTCAGGTGCCAATGATGGGGCCCCATTACCTTTACAAAAAGCACAATGGCTTTCTGTCCTGGCAGCTTTTCCCTGGGAGGAGTCTTCATTGGTCTGGAATTCTGGGCTGTAAAATGGCACTTTCTGGGACCAGAACAAGGCACGCACTGTCGTGCTTTGCGCCCAGGGAAAAGGAGGCAACCTCTGGCTCTCAGATGCCAATGACGGGCCCCCATTAACACTAGAAATGGAACAATCGCTTTCTGTCCTGGGAGCCCTTTCCCTGGCAGGAGTCGTCATCCGTTTGGAATCCTGGGCTGAACAAAGCACTTTCTCTGACCTGCATGTGGCAGGCTCCATCTAGCTTTGTGCCCAGGGAAGAGGTGATAGCCTTGGGCTCTCAGGTGCCAAAGATGAGGTCCCATTACTCCTAGAAAAGGCACAATGGCTTTCTGTCCTGACACCTTTTCCCAGAGAGGAATCGACTTCCGTCTGGAATTCTGGGCTGGAAAACGGCCCTTTCCCGGACCCGCACAGGGTATGCACCGTCGAGCTTTGCACCCAGGGAAAAGGTGGCAGCCTTGGGCTCTCAGGTGCCAATGATGGGGCCCAATTAGCATTACAAAATACACAATGGCTTTGTCTCCTGGTACCTTTTCCCTCTGAGGAATCTTCATAGGTCCGGAATTCTGGGCTGAAAAATGGCACTTTCCCGGACCCGCACGTGGAACGCTCCGTCGAGCTTTGCGCCCAGGGAAAAGGTGGCAGCCTTGGGCTCTCAGGTGTCAATTTTGGGGCCCCATTAACCCTAGAAAAGGCACAATTGCTTTCTGCCCTGGCACCTTTTCCCTGGGAGAAATCTTCATCGGCCTCGAATTCTGGGATGAGAAACAGCACATTCCTGGACCCGCAAGTGGCACGCACCGTTGAGCTTTGCGCTCAGGGAAAAGGTTGCAGCCTTCGACTCTCAGGTGTCACTGATGGAGCCCCATTAACCCTAGAAAAGGAACAATCGCTTTCTGTCCTGACACCTTTTCCCAGGGAGGAATCTTCATCGGTCTGGAATTCTGGAATGAGAAACGGCAATTTCCCGGACCCTCACGTAGCACGCATGGTCGAGCTTTTCGCCCAGGGTATAGGAGGCAACCTTGGGCTCTCGGGTGCCAATGATGGGGCCCGATTAACCCTAGAAATGGAACAATCGCTTTCTGTCCTGGGAGACTCTTCCCTGTGAGGAGTCTTCATCCGTCTGGAATTGAGGGCTGAAAAACGGCACTTTCCCGGACAAGAAAGTGGTACGCGCCGTTGATGTTTGCGCCCACGGAAAAGGTGGCAGCCTTAAACTCTGAGGTGCCAATGATGGGGCACCATTGACCCTAGAAAAGGACAATTCGATTTCTGACCTGGCACCATTTCCCTGGGAGGTGTCTTCGTCCGTCTGGAATTCTGGGCTGAAAAATGGCACTTCCCCGGACCCGCAAGTGGCACGCGCCGTCGACATTTGCGCCCAGGCAAAAGGTGGCAGCCTTGGGCTCTCAGGTGCCAATGATGGGGCCCCGTTAACACTAGAAAAATAACACTTGCTTTCTGTCCTGGCACCTTTTCCCAGGGAGGAATCTTCGTCCGTCTGGAAATCTGGGTTCAGAAATGGCACTGCCCCAAACCCGCACAAGGTACACACCGTCGAGCTTTGCGCCCAGGGAAAAGGGGGCAGCCTTGGTCTCTCAGGTGCCAATGATGGTGCCCCATTACCCCTACAAAAGGCACAATGGCTTTCTGTTTTGGCACCTTTTCCCAGGGAGAAATCTTTATCGGTTTGGAATTCTGGTCTGAGAATCGGCACTTTCCTGGACCCGCAAGTGGAACGTACCATCGAGCTTTGCGTCCAGGGAAAAGGTGGCAGTCTTGGGCTCTCAGGTGCCAATGATGGGGCCCCATTACCTTTACAAAAAGCACAATGGCTTTCTGTCCTGGCAGCTTTTCCCTTGGAGGAGTCTTCATTGGTCTGGAATTCTGGGCTGTAAAATGGCACTTTCTGGGACCAGAACGTGGCACGCACTGTCGTGCTTTGCGCCCAGGGAAAAGGAGGCAACCTCTGGCTCTCAGATGCCAATGATGGGGCCCCATTACCCCTAGAAAAAGAACAATGGCTTTCTGTTTTGGCACCTTTTCCCTGGGAGGAATCTTCATTGGTCTGGAATTCTGGGCTGAAAACGGCTCTTTCCCTTACCCGCATGTGGCACGCACCGTCGAGCTTTGCGCCCAGGGAAAAGGTGGCAGCCCTGGGCTCTCAGCTGCCAATTTTGGGGCCCCATTAACCCTAGAAAAGGCACAATGGCTTTCTGTCCTGGCACCTTTTCCCAGGGAGAAATCTTCGCTGGCCTGGAATTCTGGGATGAGAAACGGCACATTCCCGGACTTGCAAGTGGCACGCGCCGTCGACATTTGCGCCCAGGGAAAAGGTGGCAGCCTTGGGCTCTCAGGTGCCAAAGATGAGGTCCCATTACTCCTAGAAAAGGCACAATGGCTTTCTGTCCTGACACCTTTTCCCAGAGAGGAATAGACTTCCGTCTGGAATTCTGGGCTGGAAAACGGCCCTTTCCCGGACCCGCACAGGGTATGCACCGTCGAGCTTTGCACCCAGGGAAAAGGTGTCAGCCTTGGGCTCTCAGGTGCCAATGATGGGGCCCAATTAGCATTACAAAATACACAAGGGCTTTGTCTCCTGGTACCTTTTCCCTCTGAAGAATCTTCATAGGTCTGGAATTCTGGGCTGAAAAATGGCACTTTCCCGGACCCGCACGTGGAACGCTCCGTCGAGCTTTGCGCCCAGGGAAAAGGTGGCAGCCTTGGGCTCTCAGGTGTCCATTTTGGGGCCGCATTAACCCTAGAAAAGGCACAATTGCTTTCTGTCCTGGCACCTTTTCCCTGGGAGAAATCTTCATCGGCCTCGAATTCTGGGATGAGAAACAGCACATTCCTGGACCCGCAAGTGGCATGCACCGTCGAGTTTTGCGCTCAGGGAAAAGGTTGCAGCCTTGGGCTCTCAGGTGCCAATAATGGGTCCCCATTACCCCTAGAAAAGGAGAAATCCATTCCTGTCCTGGCACCTTTTCCCAGGGTGGAATCTTCATCGGTCTGGAATTCTGGAATGAGAAACGGCAATTTCCCGGACCCTCATGTAGCATGCATGGTCGAGCTTTGCGCCCAGGGTATAGGAGGCAACCTTGGGCTCTCAGGTGCCAATGATGGGGCCCGATTAACCCTAGAAATGGAACAATCGCTTTCTGTCCTGGGAGCCTCTTCCCTGTGAGGAGTCTTCATCCGTCTGGAATTGAGGGCTGAAAAACGGCACTTTCCCAGACAAGAAAGTGGTACGCGCCGTTGATGTTTGCACCCACGGAAAAGGTGGCAGCCTTGAAGTTTCAGTAGCCAATGATGGGGCACCATTGACCCTAGAAAAGGACAATTCGATTTCTGACCTGGCACCTTTTCCCTTGGAGGTGTCTTGGTCCGTCTGGAATTCTGGGCTGAAAAATGGCACTTCCCCGGACCCGCAAATGACACGCGCCGTCAGACTTTGCGCTCAGGGAAAAGGTGTCAGCCTTCGTCTCTCAGCTGCCAATAATGGGTCCCCATTACTCCTACAAAAGGAGAAATCCATTCCTGTCCTGGCACCTTTTCCCAGGGAGGAATCTTCATCGGTCTGGAATTCTGGAATGAGAAACGGCAATTTCCCGGACCCTCATGTAGCACGCATGGTCAAGCTTTGAGCCCAGGGTATAGGAGGCAACCTTGGGCTCTCAGGTGCCAATGATGGAGCCCGATTAACCCTAGAAATGGAACAATCGCTTTCTGTCCTGGGAGCCTCTTCCCTGTGAGGAGTCTTCATCCGTCTGGAATTGAGGGCTGAAAAACGGCACTTGCCCGGATAAGAAAGTGGTATGTGCCGTTGATGTTTGCGCCCACGGAAAAGGTGGCAGCCTTGAACTCTCAGGTGCCAATGATGGGGCACCATTGACCCTAGAAAGGGACAATTCGATTTCTGACCTGGCACCTTTTCCCTGGGAGGTGTCCTCGTCCGTCTGGAATTCTGGGCTGAAAAATGGCACTTCCCCTGACCCGCAAGTGGCACGCGCCGTCGACATTTGCGCCCAGGCAAAAGGTGGCAGCCTTGGGCTCTCAGGTGCCAATGATGGAGCCCCGTTAACACTAGAAAAATAACATTTGCTTTCTGTCCTGGCACCTTTTACCAGGGAGGAATCTTCGTCCGTCTGGAAGTCTGAATTCAAAAATGGCACTGCCCCAAACCCGCACAAGTTACACACCGTCGAGCTTTGCGCCCAGGGAAAAGGGGGCAGCCTTGGTCTCTCAGGTGCCAATGATGGGCCCCATTACCCCTACAAAAGGCACAATGGCTTTCTGTCCTGGCACCTTTTCCCTGGGAGGAATCTTCATCGGTTTGGAATTCTGGTCTGAGAATCGGCACTTTCCTGGACCCGCAAGTGGAACGCACCATCGAGCTTTGTGCCCAGGCAAAAGGTGGGAGCCTTGGGCACTCTGGTGCCAATGATGGTGCCCCATTACCCCTACAAAAGGCACAATCGCTTTCTGTCCTGGCATCTTTTCCCTGGGAGGAATCTTCATTGGTCTGGAATTCTGGGCTGAAAACGCCTCTTTCCCTTACCCGCATGTGGCACGCACCATCGAGCTTTGCGCCCAGGGAAAAGAGGGCAGCCCTGGGCTCTCAGCTGCCAATTTTGGGGCCCCATTAACCCTAGAAAAAGCACAATCGCTTTCTGTCCTGGCACCTTTTTCCAGGGAGGAATCTTCGCTGGCCTGGAATTCTGGGATGAGAAACGGCACATTCCCGGACTTGCAAGAGGCACGCGTCGTCGACATTTGCGCCCAGGGAAAAGGTGGCAGCCTTGGGCTCTCAGGCGCCAAAGATGAGGTCCCATTACCCCTAGAAAAGGCACAATGGCTTTCTGTCCTGACACCTTTTCCCAGAGAGGAATCGACTTCCGTCTGGAATTCTGGGCTGAAAAACGGCCCTTTCCCGGACCCGCACAGGGTATGCACCGTCGAGCTTTGCACCCATGGTAAAGGTGGCAGCCTTGGGCTCTCAGGTGCCAAGGATGGGGCCCAATTAGCATTACAAAATACACAATGGCTTTGTCTCCTGGTACCTTTTCCCTCTGAGGAATCTTCACAGGTCTGCAATTCTGGGCTGAAAAATGGCACTTTCCCGGACCCGCACATGGAACGCTCCGTCGAGTTTTGCGCCCAGGAAAAAGGTGGCAGCCTTGGGCTCTCAGGTGTCACTTTTTTGGGGCCCCATTAACCCTAGAAAAGGCACAATGGCTTTCTGTCCTGGCACCTTTTCCCTGAGAGAAATCTTCATCGGCCTCGAATTCTGGGATGAGAAACTGCACATTCCTGGACCCGCAAGTGGCACGCACCGTCGAGCTTTGCGCTCAGGGAAACGATTGCAGCCTTCGGCTCTCAGGTGTCAATGATGGAGCCCCATTAACCCTAGAAAAGGAACAATTGCTTTCTGTCCTGGCACCTTTTCCCAGGGAGGAATCTTCATCGGTTTGGAATTCTGGAATGAGAAACGGCAATTTCCCGGACCCTCACGTAGCACGCATGGTCGAGCTTTGCGCCCAGGGTATAGGAGGCAACCTTGGGCTCTCAGGTGCCAATGATGGGGCCCGATTAACCCTAGAAATGGAACAATCACTTTCTGTCCTGGGAGCCTCTTCCCTGTGAGGAGTCTTCATCCGTCTGGAATTGAGGGCTGAAAAACGGCACTTTCCCGGACAAGAAAGTGGTACGCGCCGTTGATGTTTGCGTCCACGGAAAAGGTGGCAGCCTTGAACTCTGAGGTGCCAATGATGGGGCACCATTGACTCTAGAAAAGGACAATTCGATTTCTGACCTGGCACCTTTTCCCTGGGAGGTGTCTTCGTCCGTCTGGAATTCTGGGCTGAAAAATGGCACTTCCCCGGACCCGCAAGTGGCACGCGCCGTCGACATTTGCGCCCAGGCAAAAGGGGGCAGCCTTGGGCTCTCAGCTGCCAATGATGGTGCCCCATTACCCCTACAAAAGGCACAATGGCTTTCTGTCCTGGCACCTTTTCCCTGGGAGGAATCTTCATCGGTTTGGAATTCTGGTCTGAGAATCGGCACTTTCCTGGACCCACAAGTGGAACGCACCATCGACTTTTGCGTCCAGGGAAAAGGTGGCAGTCTTAGGCTCTCAGGTGCCAATGATGGGGCCCCATTACCTTTACAAAAAGCACAACGGCTTTCTGTTCTGGCACCTTTTCCCTGGGAGGAGTCTTCATTGGTCTGGAATTCTGGGCTGTAAAATGGCAATTTCTGGGACCAGCACGCGGCACGCACTGTCGTGCTTTGCGCCCAGGGAAAAGGAGGCAACCTCTAACTCTCAGATGCCAATGACGGGCCCCCATTAACACTAGAAATGGAACAATCGCTTTCTGTCCTGGGAGCCTTTTCCCTGGGAGGAGTCGTCATCCGTCTGGAATCCTGGGCTGAAAACATGGCACTTCCCCGGACCCACAAGTGGCACGCGCCGTCGAGCTTTGCGCCCAGGCAAAAGGTGGCAGCCTTGGGCTCTCAGGTGCCAATGATGGGGCCCCGTTAACACTAGAAAAAGAACACTTGCTTTCTGTCCTGGCCCCTCTTCCCAGGGAGGAATCTTCGTCCGTCTGGAAATCTGGGTTCAAAAATGGCACTGGCCCAAACCCGCAGAAGGTACACACCGTCGAGATTTGCGTCCAGGGAAAAGGGGGCAGCCTTGGGCTCTCAGGTGTCAATGATGGTGCCCCATTACCCCTACAAAAGGCACAATGGCTTTCTGTCCTGGCACCTTTTCCCAGGGAGGAATCTTCATCGGTTTGGAATTCTGGTCTGAGAATCGGCACTTTCTGGGACCCGCAAGTGGAACGCACCATCGAGCTTTGCGTCCAGGGAAAAGGTGGCAGTCTTGGGCTCTCAGGTGCCAATGATGGGGCCCCATTACCTTTACGAAAAGCACAATGGCTTTCTGTCCTGGCACCTTTTCCCTGGGAGGAGTCTTCATTGGTCTGGAATTCTGGGCTGTAAAATGGCACTTTCTGGGACCAGCACATGGCACGCACTGTCATGCTTTGCGCCCAGGGAAAAGGAGACAACCTCTGGCTCTCAGATGCCAATGACGGGCCCCCATTAACACTAGAAATGGAACAATCACTTTCTGTCCTGGGAGCCTTTTCCCTGGGAGGAGTCGTCATCCGTCTGGAATGCTGGGCTGAACAAAGCACTTTCTCTGACCTGCACGTCGCAGGCACAATCTAGCTTTGCGCCCAGGGAAAAGGTGACAGCCTTGGGCTCTCAGGTGCCAACGATGGGGCCCCGTTAACACTAGATAAATAACAATCGCTTTCTGTCCTGGCACCTTTTCCCTGGGAGGAATTTTCGTCCGTCTGGAATTCTGGGCTGAAAAACGGCACTTCCCCGGACCTGCAAGTGGAACGCACCGTCGAGCTTTGTGCCCAGGGAAAAGGTGGCAGCCTTGGGCTCTAAGGTGTCAATGATGGGGCCCCATTACCCCTAGAAAAAGAACAATCGCTTCCTGTCCTGACACCTTTTCCCTGGGAGGAATCTTCATTGGTCTGGAATTCTGGGCTGAAAACGGCTCTTTCCCTTACCCGCATGTGGCACGCACCGTCGAGCTTTGCGCCCAGGGAAAAGGGAGCAGCCTTGGGCTCTCAGGTGTCAATTTTGGGGCCCCATTAACCCTAGAAAAGGCACAATTGCTTTCTGTCCTGGGACCTTTCCCCTGGGAGAAATCTTCATCGGCCTCGAATTCTGGGATGAGAAACAGCACATTCCTGGACCCGCAAGTGGCACGCACCGTCGAGTTTTGCGCTCAGGGAAAAGGTTGCAGCCTTGGGCTTTCAGGTGCCAATGATGGGTCCCGATTACCCCTAGAAAAGGAGAAATCCATTCCTGTCCTGGCACCTTTTCCCAGGGAGGAATCTTCATCGGTCTGGAATTCTGGAAGGAGAAACGGCAATTTCCCGGACCCTCATGTAGCACGCATGGTCGAGCTTTGCGCCCAGGGTATAGGAGGCAACCTTGGGCTCTCAGGTGCCAACGATGGAGGCCGATTAACCCTAGAAATGGAACAATCGCTTTCTGTCCTGGGAGACTCTTCCCTGTGAGGAGTCTTCATCTGTCTGGAATTGAGGGCTGAAAAACGGCACTTTCCCAGACAAGAAAGTGGTACGTGCCGTTGATGTTTGCGCCCACGGAAAAGGTGGCAGCCTTGAACTCTCAGGTGCCAATGATGGGGCACCATTGACCCTAGAAAAGGACAATTCGATTTCTGACCTGGCACCTTTTCCCTGGGAGGTGTCGTCATCCGTCTGGAATTCTGGGCTGAAAAATGGCACTTCCCCGGACCCGCAAGTGGCACGCGCTGTCGACATTTGCGCCCAGGCAAAAGGTGGCAGCCTTGGGCTCTCAGGTGCCAATGTAGGGGCCCCGTTAACACTAGAAAAATAACACTTGCTTTCTGTCCTGGCACCTTTTCCCAGGGAGGAATCTTCATTGGTCTGGAATTCTGGGCTGAAAACGGCTCTTTCCCTTACCCGCGTGTGGCACGCACCGTCGAGCTTTGCGCCCAGGGAAAAGGTGGCAGCCCTGCGCTCTCAGCTGCCAATTTTGGGGCCCCATTAACCCTAGAAAAGGCACAATCGCTTTCTGTCCTGGCACCTTTTCCCAGGGAGAAATCTTCGCTGGCCTGGAATTCTGGGATGAGAAATGGCACATTCCCGTTTTTGCAAGTGGCACGCGACGTCGACATTTGCGCCCAGGGAAAAGGTGGCAGCCTTGGGCTCTCAGGTGCCAAAGATGGGGCCCCATTACCCCTAGGAAAGGCACAATGGCTTTCTGTCCTGACACCTTTTCCCAGAGAGGAATCGACTTCCGTCTGGAATTCTGGGCTGAAAAACGGCCCTTTCCCAGACCCGCACAGGGTATGCACCGTTTAGCTTTGCACCCAGGGAAAAGGTGGCAGCCTTGGGCTCTCAGGTGCCAATGATGGGGCCCAATTAGCATTACAAAATACACAATGGCTTTGTCTCCTGGCAACTTTTCCCTCTGAGGAATCTTCATAGGTCTGGAATTCTGGGCTGAAAAATGGCACTTTCCCGGACCCGCACATGGAACGCTCCGTCGAGTTTTGTGCCCAGGGAAAAGGTGGCAGCCTTGGGCTCTCAGGTGTCAATTTTGGGGCCCCATTAACCCTAGAAAAGGCACAATTGCTTTCTGTCCTGGCACCTTTTCCCAGGGAGGAATCTTCATCGGTCTGGAATTCTGGAATGAGAAACGGCAATTTCCCGGACCCTCACGTAGCACGCATGGTCGAGCTTTGCGCCCAGGGTATAGGAGGCAACCTTGGGCTCTCAGGTGCCAATGATGGGGGCCGATTAACCCTAGAAATGGAACAATCGCTTTCTGTCCTGGGAGCCTCTTCCCGGTGAGGAGTCTTCATCCGTCTGGAATTGAGGGCTGAAAAACGGCACTTTCCCAGACAAGAAAGTGGTACGCGCCGTTGATGTTTGCGCCCACGGAAAAGGTGGCAGCCTTCAACTCTCAGGTGCCAATGATGGGGCACCATTGACCCTAGAAAAGGACAATTCGATTTCTGACCTGGCACCATTTCCCTGGCAGGTGTCTTCGTCCGTCTGGAATTCTGGGCTGAAAAATGGCACTTCCCCGGACCCGCAAGTGGCATGCGCCGTCGAGCTTTGCGCTCAGGGAAAAGGTTGCAGCCTTCGGCTCTCAGGTGCCAAAAATGGGTCCCGATTACTGCTAGAAAAGGAGAAATCCATTCCTGTCCTGGCACCTTTTCCCAGGGAGGAATCTTCATCGGTCTGGAATTCTGGAATGAGAAACGGCAATTTACCGGACACTCACGTAGCACGCATGGTCGAGCTTTGCGTCCAAGGTTTAGGAGGCAACCTTGGGCTCTCAGGTGCCAGTGATGGGGCCCGATTAAGCCTAGAAATGGAACAATCGCGTTCTGTCCTGGGATCCTCTTCCTTGTGAGGAGTCTTCATCCGTCTGGAATTCAGGGCTGAAAAACGGCACTTTCCCGGACAAGAAAGTGGCACGCGCCGTTGATGTTTGCGCCCACGGAAAAGGTGGCAGCCTTGAACTCTCAGGTGCCAATGATGGGGCACCATTGACTCTAGAAAAGGACAATTCGATTTCTGACCTGGCACCTTTTCCCTGGGAGGTGTCTTGGTCCGTCTGGATTTCTGGGCTGAAAAATGGCACTTCCCCGGACCCGCAAGTGGCACGCGCCGTCGACATTTGCGCCCAGGCAAAAGGTTGCAGCCTTGGGCTCTCAGGTGTCCATTTTGGGGCCCCATTAACCCTAGAAAAGGCACAATTGCATTCTGTCCTGGCACCTTTTCCCTGGGAGGAATCTTCATCGGCCTCGAATTCTGGGATGAGAAACAGCACATTCCTGGACCTACAAGTGGCATGCACCGTCGAGTTTTGCGCCCAGGCAAAAGGTGGCAGCCTTGGGCTCTCAGGTGCCAATGATGGGGCCCCGTTAACACTAGAAAAATAACACTTGCTTTCTGTCCTGGCACCTTTTCCCAGGGAGGAATCTTCGTCCGTCTGGAAATCTGGGTTCAGAAATGGCACTGCCCCAAACCTGCACAAGGTACACACCGTCGAGCTTTGCGCCCAGGGAAAAGGGGGCAGCCTTGGGCTCTCAGGTGTCAATGATGGTGCCCCATTACCCCTACAAAAGGCACAACGTTTTCTGTCCTGGCACCTTTTCCCAGGGAGGAATCTTTATCGGTTTGGAATTCTGGTCTGAGAATCGGCACTTTCCTGGACCCGCAAGTGGAACGCACCATCGAGCTTTGCGTCCAGGGAAAAGGTGGCAGTCTTGGGCTCTCAGGTGCCAATGATGGGGCCCCATTACCTTTACAAAAAGCACAATGGCTTTCTGTCCTGGCACCTTTTCCCTGGGAGGAGTCTTCATTGGTCTGGAATTCTGGGCTGTAAAATGGCACTTTCTGGGACCAGCACGTGGCACGCACTGTCGTGCTTTGCGCCCAGGGAAAAGGAGGCAACCTCTGGCCCTCAGATGCCAATGACGGGCCCCCATTAACACTAGAAATGGAACAATCGCTTTCTGTCCTGGGAGCCTTTTCCCTGGGAGGAGTCGTCATCCGTCTGGAATCCTGGGCTGAACAAATGTCTTTCTCTGACCTGCACGTGTCAGGCACCATCTAGCTTTCCGCCCAGGGAAAAGGTGGCAGCCTTGGGCTCTCAGGTGCCAATGATGGGTCCCCGTTAACACTAGATAAATAACACTTGCTTTCTCTCCTGGCACCTTTTCCCTGGGAGGAATTTTCGTCCGTCTGGAATTCTGGGCTGAAAAACGGCACTTCCTTGGACCTGCAAGTGGAATGCACCGTCGAGCTTTGCGCCCAGGGAAAAGGTGGCAGCCTTGGGCTCTCAGGTGCCAATGATGGGGCCCCATTACCCCTAGAAAAAGAACAATGGCTTTCTGTTTTGGCACCTTTTCCCTGGGAGGAATCTTCATTGGTCTGGAATTCTGGGCTGAAAACGGCTCTTTCCCTTACCCGCATGTGGCACGCACCGTCGAGCTTTGCGCCCAGGGAAAAGGTGGCAGCCCTGGGCTCTCAGCTGCCAATTTTGGGGCCCCATTAACCCTAGAAAAGGCACAATGGCTTTCTGTCCTGGCACCTTTTCCCAGGGAGAAATCTTCGCTGGCCTGGAATTCTGGGATGAGAAACGGCACATTCCCGGACTTGCAAGAGGCATGCGCCGTCGACATTTGCGCCCAGGGAAAAGGTGGCAGCCTTGGGCTCTCAGGTGCCAAAGATGAGGTCCCATTACTCCTAGAAAAGGCACAATGGCTTTCTGTCCTGACACCTTTTCCCAGAGAGGAATAGACTTCCGTCTGGAATTCTGGGCTGGAAAACGGCCCTTTCCCGGACCCGCACAGGGTATGCACCGTCGAGCTTTGCACCCAGGGAAAAGGTGTCAGCCTTGGGCTCTCAGGTGCCAATGATGGGGCCCAATTAGCATTACAAAATACACAAGGGCTTTGTCTCCTGGTACCTTTTCCCTCTGAGGAATCTTCATAGGTCTGGAATTCTGGGCTGAAAAATGGCACTTTCCCGGACCCGCACGTGGAACGCTCCGTCGAGCTTTGCGCCCAGGGAAAAGGTGGCAGCCTTGGGCTCTCAGGTGTCCATTTTGGGGCCGCATTAACCCTAGAAAAGGCACAATTGCTTTCTGTCCTGGCACCTTTTCCCTGGGAGAAATCTTCATCGGCCTCGAATTCTGGGATGAGAAACAGCACATTCCTGGACCCGCAAGTGGCACGCACCGTCGAGTTTTGCGCTCAGGGAAAAGGTTACAGCCTTGGGCTCTCAGGTGTCAATGATGGAGCCCCATTAACCCTAGAAAAGGAACAATCGCTTTCTGTCCTGACACCTTTTCCCAGGGAGGAATCTTCATCGGTCTGGAATTCTGGAATGAGAAACGGCAATTTCCCGGACCCTCACGTAGCACGCATGGTCGAGCTTTGCGCCCAGGGTATAGGAGGCAACCTTGGGCTCTCAGGTGCCAATGATGGGGCCCGATTAAGCCTAGAAATGGAACAATCTCTATCTGTCCTGGGAGCCTCTTCCCTGTGAGGAGTCTTCATCCGTCTGGAATTGAGGGCTGAAAAACGGCACTTTCCCAGACAAGAAAGTGGTACGCGCCGTTGATGTTTGCGCCCACGGCAAAGGTGGCAGCCTTCAACTCTCAGGTGCCAATGATGGGGCACCATTGACCCTAGAAAAGGACAATTCGATTTCTGACCTGGCACCTTTTCCCTGGGAGGTGTCTTCGTCCGTCTGGAATTCTGGGCTGAAAAATGGCACTTCCCCGGACCCGCAAGTGGCACGTGCTGTCGACATTTGCGCCAAGGCAAAAGGTTGCAGCCTCGGGCTCTCAGGTTCCAATGATGGGGCCCCGTTAACACTAGAAAAATAACACTTGCTTTCTGTCCTGGCACCTTTTCCCAGGGAGGAATCTTCGTCCGTCTGGAAATCTGGGTTCAGAAATGGCACTGCCCCAAACCCGCACAAGGTACACACCGTCGAGCTTTGCGCCCAGGGAAAAGGGGGCAGCCTTGGTCTCTCAGGTGCCAATGATGGTGCCCCATTACCCCTACAAAAGGCACAATGGCTTTCTGTTTTGGCACCTTTTCCCAGGGAGAAATCTTTATCGGTTTGGAATTCTGGTCTGAGAATCGGCACTTTCCTGGACCCGCAAGTGGAACGTACCATCGAGCTTTGCGTCCAGGGAAAAGGTGGCAGTCTTGGGTTCTCAGGTGCCAATGATGGGGCCCCATTACCTTTACAAAAAGCACAATGGCTTTCTGTCCTGGCAGCTTTTCCCTTGGAGGAGTCTTCATTGGTCTGGAATTCTGGGCTGTAAAATGGCACTTTCTGGGACCAGAACAAGGCACGCACTGTCGTGCTTTGCGCCCAGGGAAAAGGAGGCAACCTCTGGCTCTCAGATGCCAATGACGGGCCCCCATTAACACTAGAAATGGAACAATCGCTTTCTGTCCTGGGAGCCTTTTCCCTGGGAGGAGTCGTCATCCTTCTGGAATCCTGGGCTGAAAACAAAGCACTTTCTCTGACCTGCATGTGGCAGGCACCATCTAGCTTTGTGCCCAGGGAAGAGGTGACAGCCTTGGGCTCTCAGGTGCCAAAGATGAGGTCCCATTACTCCTAGAAAAGGCACAATGGCTTTCTGTCCTGACACCTTTTCCCAGAGAGGAATCGACTTCCGTCTGGAATTCTGGGCTGGAAAACGGCCCTTTCCCGGACCCGCACAGGGTATGCACCGTCGAGCTTTGCACCCAGGGAAAAGGTGTCAGCCTTGGGCTCTCAGGTGCCAATGATGGGGCCCAATTAGCATTACAAAATACACAATGGCTTTGTCTCCTGGTACCTTTTCCCTCTGAGGAATCTTCATAGGTCCGGAATTCTGGGCTGAAAAATGGCACTTTCCCGGACCCGCACGTGGAACGCTCCGTCGAGCTTTGCGCCCAGGGAAAAGGTGGCAGCCTTGGGCTCTCAGGTGTCAATTTTGGGGCCCCATTAACCCTAGAAAAGGCACAATTGCTTTCTGCCCTGGCACCTTTTCCCTGGGAGAAATCTTCATCGGCCTCGAATTCTGGGATGAGAAACAGCACATTCCTGGACCCGCAAGTGGCACGCACCGTTGAGCTTTGCGCTCAGGGAAAAGGTTGCAGCCTTCGACTCTCAGGTGTCACTGATGGAGCCCCATTAACCCTAGAAAAGGAACAATCGCTTTCTGTCCTGACACCTTTTCCCAGGGAGGAATCTTCATCGGTCTGGAATTCTGGAATGAGAAACGGCAATTTCCCGGACCCTCACGTAGCACGCATGGTCGAGCTTTTCGCCCAGGGTATAGGAGGCAACCTTGGGCTCTCGGGTGCCAATGATGGGGCCCGATTAACCCTAGAAATGGAACAATCGCTTTCTGTCCTGGGAGACTCTTCCCTGTGAGGAGTCTTCATCCGTCTGGAATTGAGGGCTGAAAAACGGCACTTTCCCGGACAAGAAAGTGGTACGCGCCGTTGATGTTTGCGTCCACGGAAAAGGTGGCAGCCTTGAACTCTGAGGTGCCAATGATGGGGCACCATTGACCCTAGAAAAGGACAATTCGATTTCTGACCTGGCACCATTTCCCTGGCAGGTGTCTTCGTCCGTCTGGAATTCTGGGCTGAAAAATGGCACTTCCCCGGACCCGCAAGTGGCACGCGCCGTCGACATTTGCGCCCAGGCAAAAGGTGGCAGCCTTGGGCTCTCAGGTGCCAATGATGGGGCCCCGTTAACACTAGAAAAATAACACTTGCTTTCTGTCCTGGCACCTTTTCCCAGGGAGGAATCTTCGTCCGTCTGGAAATCTGGGTTCAGAAATGGCACTGCCCCAAACCCGCACAAGGTACACACCGTCGAGCTTTGCGCCCAGGGAAAAGGGGGCAGCCTTGGTCTCTCAGGTGTCAATGATGGTGCCCCATTACCCCTACAAAAGGCACAATGGCTTTCTGTCCTGGCACCTTTTCCCAGGGAGGAATCTTCATCGGTTTGGAATTCTGGTCTGAGAATCGGCACTTTCCTGGACCCGCAAGTGGAACTCACCATCGAGCTTTGCGTCCAGGGAAAAGGTGGCAGTCTTGGGCTCTCAGGTGCCAATGATGGGGCGCCATTACCTTTACAAAAAGCACAATGGCTTTCTGTCCTGGCACCTTTTCCCTGGGAGGAGTCTTCATTGGTCTGGAATTCTGGGCTGTAAAATGGCACTTTCTGGGACCAGAACGTGGCACGCACTGTCGTGCTTTGAGCCCAGTGAAAAGGAGGCAACCTCTGGCTCTCAGATGCCAATGACGAGCCCCCATTAACACTAGAAATGGAACAATAGCTTTCTGTCCTGGGAGCCTTTTCCCTGGGAGGAGTCGTCATCCGTCTGGAATCCTGGGCTGAATAAAGCACTTTCTCTGACCTGCACGTCGCAGGCACCATCTAGCTTTGTGCCCAGTGAAAAGGTGGCAGCCTTGGGCTCTGAGGTGCCAATGATGGGTCCCCGTTAACACTAGATAAATAACAATCGCTTTCTGTCCTGGCACCTTTTCCCTGGGAGGAATTTTCGTCCGTCTGGAATTCTGGGCTGAAAAACGGCACTTCCCCGGACCTGCAAGTGGAACGCACCGTCGAGCTTTGTGCCCAGGGAAAAGGTGGCAGCCTTGGGCTCTCAGGTGCCAATGACGGGCTCCATTACCACTAGAAAAAGAACAATGGCTTTCTGTCCTGGCACCTTTTCCCTGGGAGGAATCTTCATTGGTCTGGAATTCTGGGCTGAAAACGGCTCTTTCCCTTACCCGCATGTGGCACGCACCGTCGAGCTTTGCGCCCAGGGAAAAGGTGGCAGCCCTGGGCTCTCAGCTGCCAATTTTGGGGCCCCATTAACCCTAGAAAAGGCACAATCGCTTTCTGTCCTGGCACCTTTTCCCAGGGAGAAATCTTCGCTGGCCTGGAATTCTGGGATGAGAAACGGCACATTCCCGGACTTGCAAGTGGCACGCGCCGTCGACATTTGCGCCCAGGGAAAAGGTTGCAGCCTTGGGCTCTAAGGTGCCAAAGACGGTGCCCCATTACCCCTAGAAAAGGCGCAATGGCTTTCTGTCCTGACACCTTTTCCCAGAGAGGAATCGACTTCCGTCTGGAATTCTGGGCTGGAAAACGGCCCTTTCCCGGACCCGCACAGGGTATGCACCGTCGAGCTTTGCACCCAGGGAAAAGGTGTCAGCCTTGGGCTCTCAGGTGCCAATGATGGGGCCCAATTAGCATTACAAAATACACAATGGCTTTGTCTCCTGGTACCTTTTCCCTCTGAGGAATCTTCATAGGTCTGGAATTCTGGGATGAAAAATGGCACTTCCCCGGACCCGCAAGTGGCACGCACCGTCGATATTTGCGTCCAGGCAAAGGGTGGCAGCCTTGGGCTCTCAGGTGCAAATGATGGGGCCCCGTTAACACTAGAAAAATAACACTTGCTTTCTGTCCTGGCACCTTTTCCCAGGGAGGAATCTTCATCCATCTGGAAATCTGGGTTCAAAAATGGCACTGCCCCAAACCCGCACAAGGTACACACCGTCGAGCTTTGCGCCCAGGGAAAAGGGGGCAGCCTTGGGCTCTCAGCTGCCAATGATGGTGCCCCATTACCCCTACAAAAGGCACAAAGGCTTTCTGTCCTGGCACCTTTTCCCAGGGAGGAATCTTCATCGGTTTGGAATTCTGGTCTGAGAATCGGCACTTTCCTGGACCCGCAAGTGGAACGCACCATCGAGCTTTGCGTCCAGGGAAAAGGTGGCAGTCTTGGGCTCTCAGGTGCCAATGATGGGGCCCCATTACCTTTACAAAAAGCACAATGGTTTTCTGTCCTGGCACCTTTTCCCTGGGAGGAGTCTTCATTGGTCTGGAATTCTGGGCTGTAAAATGGCAATTTCTGGGACCAGCACGTGGCATGCACTGTCGTGCTTTGCGCCCAGGGAAAAGGAGGCAACCTCTGGCTCTCAGATGTCAATTACGGGCCCCCATTAACACTAGAAATGGAACAATCGCTTTCTGTCCTGCGAGCCCTTTCCCTGGGAGGAGTTGTCATCCGTCTGGAATCCTGGGCTGAACAAAGCACTTTCTCTGACCTGCACGTGGCAGGCACCATCTAGCTTTGCGCCCAGGGGAAAGGTGGCAGCCTTGGGCTCTCAGGTGCCAATGATGTGGTCCCCTTAACACTAGAAAAGTAACACTTGCTTTCTGTCCTGGCACTTTTTCCCAGGGAGGAATCTTCGTCCGTCTGGAAATCTGGGTTCAAAAATGGCACTGCCCCAAACCCGCACAAGGTACACACCGTCGAGCTTTATGCCCAGGGAAAAGGGGGCAGCCTTGGGCTCTCAGGTGCCAATGATGGTGCCCCATTACCCCTACAAAAGGCACAATGGCTTTCTGTCCTGGCACCTTTTCCCAGGGAGGAATCTTCATCGGTTTGGAATTCTGGTCTGAGAATCGGCACTTTCCTGGACCCGCAAGTGGAACGCACCATCGAGCTTTGCGCCCAGGGAAAAGGTGGCAGTCTTGGGCTCTCAGGTGCCAATGATGGGGCCCCATTAACCCTAGAAAAGGCACAATTGCTTTCTCTCCTGTCACCTTTTCCCTGGGAGAAATCTTCATCGGCCTCGAATTCTGGGATGAGAAACACCACATCCTGGACCCGCAAGTGGCACGCACCGTCGAGCTTTGCGCTCAGGGAAAAGGTTGCAGCCTTGGGCTCTCAGGTGTCAATGATGGAGCCCCATTAACCCTAGAAAAGGAACAATCGCTTTCTGTCCTGACACCTTTTCCCAGGGAGGAATCTTCATCGGTCTGGAATTCTGGAATGAGAAACGGCAATTTCCCGGACCCTCACGTAGCACGCATGGTCGAGCTTTGTGCCCAGGGTATAGGAGGCAACCTTGGGCTCTCATGTGCCAATGATGGGGCCCGATTAAGCCTAGAAATGGAACAATCTCTATCTGTCCTGGGAGCCTCTTCCCTGTGAGGAGTCTTCATCCGTCTGGAATTGAGGGCTGAAAAACGGCACTTTCCCAGACTAGAAAGTGGCACGCGCCGTTGATGTTTGCACCCACGGAAAAGGTGGCAGCCTTGAACTCTCAGGTGCCAATGATGGGGCACCATTGACCCTAGAAAAGGACAATTCAATTTCTGACCTAGCACCTTTTCCCTGGCAGGTGTCTTCGTCCGTCTGGAATTCTGGGCTGAAAAATGGCACATCCCCGGACACGCAAGTGGCACGCGCCGTCGACATTTGCACCCAGGCAAAAGTTGGCAGCCTTGGGCTCTCAGGTGCCAATGATGGGGCCCCGTTAACACTAGAAAAATAACACTTGCTTTCTGTCCTGGCACATTTTCCCAGGGAGGAATCTTCATTGGTCTGGAATTCTGGGCTGAAAACGGCTCTTTCCCTTACCCGCATGTGGCACGCACCGTCGAGCTTTGCACCCAGTGAAAAGGTGGCAGCCTTGGGCTCTCAGGTGCCAATGATGGGGCCCAATTAGCATTACAAAATACACAATGGCTTTTTCTCCTGGTACCTATTCCCTCTGAGGAATCTTCATAAGTCTGGAATTCTGGGCTGAAAAAGGGCACTTTCCCGGACCCGCACGTGGAACGCTCCGTCGAGCTTTGGGTCCAGGGAAAAGGTGGCAGCCTTGGGCTCTCAGGTGCCAAGTTTGGGGCCACATTAACCCTAGAAAAGGCACAATCGCGTTCTGTCCTGGCACCTTTTCCCAGGGAGAAATCTTCGCTGGCCTGGAATTCTGGGATGAGGAACGGCACATTCCCGGACTTGCAAGTGGCACGCGCCGTCGACATTTGCGCCCAGGGAAAAGGTGGCAGCCTTGGGCTCTCAGGTGCCAAAGATGGGGCCCCATTACCCCTAGAAAAGGCGCAATGGCTTTCTGTCCTGACACCTTTTCCCAGGGAGGAATCGACTTCCGTCTGGAATTCTGCGCTACGCCCTTTCCCGGACCCGCACAGGGTATGCACTGTCGAGGTTTACGTCCAGGGAAAAGGTGTCAGCCTTGGGCTCTCAGGTGCCAATGATGGGGCCCAATTAGCATTACAAAATACACGATGGCTTTGTCTCCTGGTACCTTTTCCCTCTGAGGAATCTTCATAGGTCTGGAATTCTGGGCTGAAAAATGGCACTTTCCCGGACCCGCACGTGGAACGCTCCGTCGAGCTTTGCGCCCAGGGAAAAGGTGGCAGCCTTGGCCTCTCGGGTGTCAATTTTGGGGCCCCATTAACCCTAGAAAAGGCACAATTGCTTTCTGTCCTGGCACCTTTTCCCTAGGAGAAATCTTCATCGGCCTCGAATTTTGGGATGAGAAACAGCACTTTCCTGGACCCGCAAGTGGCACGCACTGTCGAGCTTTGCGCTCAGGGAAAAGGTTGCAACCTTCGGCTCTCAGGTGTCAATAATGGAGCCCCATTAACCCTAGAAAAGGAGAAATCCATTCCTGTCCTGGCACCTTTTCCCAGGGAGGAATCTTCATCGGTCTGGAATTCTGGAATGAGAAACGGCAATTTCCCGGACCCTCACGTAGCACGCATGGTCGAGCTTTGCGCCCAGGGTATAGGAGGCAACCTTGGGCTCTCAGGTGCCAATGATGGGGCCCGATAAAGCCTACAAATGGAACAATCTCTATCTGTCCTGGGAGCCTCTTCCCTGTGAGGAGTCTTCATCCGTCTGGAATTGAGGGCTGAAAAACGGCACTTTCCCAGACAAGAAAGTGGTACGCGCCGTTGATGTTTGCGCCCACGGAAAAGGTGGCAGCCTTCAACTCTCAGGTGCCAATGATGGGGCACCATTGACCCTAGAAAAGGACAATTCGATTTCTGACCTGGCACATTTTCCCTGGGAGGTGTCATCGTCCGTCTGGAATTCTGGGCTGAAAAATGGCACTTCCCCGGACCCGCAAGGGGCACGTGCCGTCGATATTTGCGCCAAGGCAAAAGGTGGCAGCCTCGGGCTCTCAGGTTCCAATGATGGGGCCCCGTTAACACTAGAAAAATAACACTTGCTTTCTGTCCTGGCACCTTTTCCCAGGGAGGAATCTTCGTCCGTCTGGAAATCTGGGTTCAGAAATGGCACTGCCCCAAACCCGCACAAGGTACACACCGTCGAGCTTTGCGCCCAGGGAAAAGGGGGCAGCCTTGGGCTCTCAGGTGTCAATGATGGTGCCCCATTACCCCTACAAAAGGCACAATGGCTTTCTGTCCTGGCACCTTTTCCCAGGGAGGAATCTTCATCGGTTTGGAATTCTGGTCTGAGAATCGCCACTTTCCTGGACCCACAAGTGAAACGCCCCATCGAGCTTTGCGTCCAGGGAAAAGGTGGCAGTTTTGGGCTCTCAGGTGCCAATGGTGGGGCCCGATTAACCCTAGATATGGAACAATCACTTTCTGTCCTGGGAGCCTCTTCCCTGTGAGGAGTCTTCATCTGTCTGGAATTGAGGGCTGAAAAATGGCACTTTCCCAGACAAGAAAGTGGTACGCGCCGTTGATGTTTGCGCCCACGGCAAAGGTGGCAGCCTTGAACTCTGAGGTGCCAATGATGGGGCACCATTGACCCTAGAAAAGGACAATTCGATTTCTGACCTGGCACCTTTTCCCTGGGAGGTATCTTCGTCCGTCTGGAATTGTGGGCTGAAAAATGGCACTACCCCGGACCCGCAAGGGGCACGTGCCGTCGACATTTGCGCCCAGGCAAAAGGTGGCAGCCTTGGGCTCTCAGGTGCCAATGATGGGGCCACGTTAACACTAGAAAAATAACACTTACTTTCTGTCCTGGCACCTTTTCCCAGGGAGGAATCTTCGTCCGTCTGGAAATCTGGGTTCAGAAACGGCACTGCCCCAAACCCGCACAAGGTACACACCGTCGAGATTTGCGCCCAGGGAAAAGGGGGCAGTCTTGGGCTCTCAGGTGCCAATGATGGTGCCCCATTACCCCTACAAAAGGCACAATGGCTTTCTGTCCTGGCATCTTTTCCCTGGGAGGAATCTTCATTGGTCTGGAATTCTGGGCTGAAAACGGCTCTTTCCCTTACCCGCATGTGGCGCGCACCGTCGAACTTTGCGCCCAGGGAAAAGTTGGCAGCCTTGGGCTCTCAGGTGCCAATGATGGGGCCCCGTTAACACTAGAAAAATAACACTTGCTTTCTGTCCTGGCACCTTTTCCCAGGGAGGAATCTTCGTCCGTCTGGAAATCTGACTTCAAAAATGGCACTGCCCAAACCCGCACAAGGTACACACCGTCGAGCTTTGCGCCCAGGGAAAAGGGGGCAGCCTTGGGCTCTCTGGTGCCAATGATGGTGCCCCATTACGCCTAGAAAAGGCACAATGACTTTCTGTCCTGGCACCTTTTCCCAGGGAGAAATCTTCATCGGTTTGGAATTCTGGTCTGAGAATCGGCACTTTCCTGGACCCGCAAGTGGAACGCACCATCGAGCTTTGCGTCCAGGGAAAAGGTGGCAGTCTTGGGCTCTCAGGTGCCAATGATGGGGCCCCATTACCTTTAAAAAAAGCACAATGGCTTTCTGTCCTGGCCCTTTTTTCCCTGGGAGGAGTCTTCATTGGTCTGGAATTCTGGGCTGTAAAATGGCACTTTCTGGGACCAGCACGTGGCACGCACTGTCGTGCTTTGCACCCAGGGAAAAGGAGGCAACCTCTGGCTCTCAGATGCCAATGACGGCCCCCCATTAACACTAGAAATGGAACAATCGCTTTCTGTCCTGGGAGCCTTTTCCCTGGGAGGAGTCGCCATCCATCTGGAGTCCTGGGCTGAGAAAAGGTCTTTCTCTGACCTGCAAGTGGCAGGCACCATCTAGCTTTGTGCCCAGGGAAAAGGTGGCAGCCTTGGGCTCTCAGGTGCCAATGATGGGTCCCCGTTAACACTAGATAAATGACAACCGCTTTCTGTCCTGGCACCTTTTCCCAGGGAGGAATTTTCATCCGTCTGGAATTCTGGGCTGAAAAACGGCACTTCCCCGGACCTGCAAGTGGAACGCACCGTTGAGCTTTGCGCCCAGGGAAAAGGTGGCAGCCCTGCGCTCTCAGCTGCCAATTTTGGGGCCCCATTAACCCTAGAAAAGCCACAATCGCTTTCTGTCCTGGCACCTTTTCCCAGGGAGAAATCTTCGCTGGCCTGGAATTCTGGGATGAGAAACGGCACATTCCCGGACATGCAAGTGGCACACGCCGTCGACATTTGCGCCCAGGGAAAAGGTGGCAGCCTTGGGCTCTCAGGTGCCAAAGATGAGGCCCCATTACCCCTAGAAAAGGCACAATGACTTTCTGTCCTGACACCTTTTCCCAGAGAGGAATCGACTTCCGTCTGGAATTCTGGGCTGAAAAACGGCCCTTTCCCGGACCCGCACAGGGTATGCACCGTCAAGCTTTGCACCCAGGGTATAGGAGGCAACCTTGGGCTCTCAGGTGCCAATGATGGGGCCCGATTAACCCTAGAAATGGAACAATCGCTTTCTGTCCTGGGAGCCTTTTCCCTGGGAGGTGTCGTCATCCGTCTGGAATCCTGAGCTGAACAAAGGTCTTTCTCTGACCTGCACGTGGCAGGCACCATCTAGTTTTGCGGCCAGGGAAAAGGTGGCAGCCGTGGACTCTCAGGTGCCAATGATGGGGCCCCGTTAACACTAGATAAATAACAATCGCTTTCTGTCCTGGCACCTTTTCCCTGGGAGGAATTTTCCTCCGTCTGGAATTCTGGACTGAAAAACGGCACTTCCCCGGACCTGCAAGTGGAACGCACCGTCGAGCTTTGTGCCCAGGCAAAAGGTGGCAACCTTGGTCTCTCAGGTGCCAATGATGGGGCCCCATTACCCCTAGAAAAAGAATAATGGCTTTCTGTGCTGGCACCTTTTCCCAGGGAGGAATCTTCATTGGTCTGGAATTCTGGGCCGAAAACGGCTCTTTCCCTTACCCGCATTTGGCACGCACCGTCGAGCTTTGCGCCCAGGGAAAAGGTGGCAGCCTTGGGCTCTCAGGTGCCAAAGATGGGGCCCCATTAACCCTAGAAAAGGCACAATGGGTTTCTGTCCTGACAACTTTTCCCGGAGAGGTGTCTTCGTCCGTCTGGAATTCTGGGCTGAAAAACGGCCCTTTCCCAGACCCGCACAGGGTATGCACCGTTTAGCTTTGCACCCAGGGAAAAGGTGGCAGCCTTGGGCTCTCAGGTGCCAATGATGGGGCCCAATTAGCATTACAAAATACACAATGGCTTTGTCTCCTGGCAACTTTTCCCTCTGAGGAATCTTCATAGGTCTGGAATTCTGGGCTGAAAAATGGCACTTTCCCGGACCCGCACATGGAACGCTCCGTCGAGTTTTGTGCCCAGGGAAAAGGTGGCAGCCTTGGGCTCTCAGGTGTCAATTTTGGGGCCCCATTAACCCTAGAAAAGGCACAATTGCTTTCTGTCCTGGCACCTTTTCCCAGGGAGGAATCTTCATCGGTCTGGAATTCT
Organism: Pithys albifrons albifrons; assembly: GCF_047495875.1. Lineage (NCBI taxonomy): Eukaryota > Metazoa > Chordata > Aves > Passeriformes > Thamnophilidae > Pithys > Pithys albifrons. The sequence goes on along the minus strand of NC_092468.1, from coordinate 594,772 downwards.
GGAATGAGAAACGGCAATTTCCCGGACCCTCACGTAGCACGCATGGTCGAGCTTTGCGCCCAGGGTATAGGAGGCAACCTTGGGCTCTCAGGTGCCAATGATGGGGGCCGATTAACCCTAGAAATGGAACAATCGCTTTCTGTCCTGGGAGCCTCTTCCCGGTGAGGAGTCTTCATCCGTCTGGAATTGAGGGCTGAAAAACGGCACTTTCCCAGACAAGAAAGTGGTACGCGCCGTTGATGTTTGCGCCCACGGAAAAGGTGGCAGCCTTCAACTCTCAGGTGCCAATGATGGGGCACCATTGACCCTAGAAAAGGACAATTCGATTTCTGACCTGGCACCATTTCCCTGGCAGGTGTCTTCGTCCGTCTGGAATTCTGGGCTGAAAAATGGCACTTCCCCGGACCCGCAAGTGGCATGCGCCGTCGAGCTTTGCGCTCAGGGAAAAGGTTGCAGCCTTCGGCTCTCAGGTGCCAAAAATGGGTCCCGATTACTGCTAGAAAAGGAGAAATCCATTCCTGTCCTGGCACCTTTTCCCAGGGAGGAATCTTCATCGGTCTGGAATTCTGGAATGAGAAACGGCAATTTACCGGACACTCACGTAGCACGCATGGTCGAGCTTTGCGTCCAAGGTTTAGGAGGCAACCTTGGGCTCTCAGGTGCCAGTGATGGGGCCCGATTAAGCCTAGAAATGGAACAATCGCGTTCTGTCCTGGGATCCTCTTCCTTGTGAGGAGTCTTCATCCGTCTGGAATTCAGGGCTGAAAAACGGCACTTTCCCGGACAAGAAAGTGGCACGCGCCGTTGATGTTTGCGCCCACGGAAAAGGTGGCAGCCTTGAACTCTCAGGTGCCAATGATGGGGCACCATTGACTCTAGAAAAGGACAATTCGATTTCTGACCTGGCACCTTTTCCCTGGGAGGTGTCTTGGTCCGTCTGGATTTCTGGGCTGAAAAATGGCACTTCCCCGGACCCGCAAGTGGCACGCGCCGTCGACATTTGCGCCCAGGCAAAAGGTTGCAGCCTTGGGCTCTCAGGTGTCCATTTTGGGGCCCCATTAACCCTAGAAAAGGCACAATTGCATTCTGTCCTGGCACCTTTTCCCTGGGAGGAATCTTCATCGGCCTCGAATTCTGGGATGAGAAACAGCACATTCCTGGACCTACAAGTGGCATGCACCGTCGAGTTTTGCGCCCAGGCAAAAGGTGGCAGCCTTGGGCTCTCAGGTGCCAATGATGGGGCCCCGTTAACACTAGAAAAATAACACTTGCTTTCTGTCCTGGCACCTTTTCCCAGGGAGGAATCTTCGTCCGTCTGGAAATCTGGGTTCAGAAATGGCACTGCCCCAAACCTGCACAAGGTACACACCGTCGAGCTTTGCGCCCAGGGAAAAGGGGGCAGCCTTGGGCTCTCAGGTGTCAATGATGGTGCCCCATTACCCCTACAAAAGGCACAACGTTTTCTGTCCTGGCACCTTTTCCCAGGGAGGAATCTTTATCGGTTTGGAATTCTGGTCTGAGAATCGGCACTTTCCTGGACCCGCAAGTGGAACGCACCATCGAGCTTTGCGTCCAGGGAAAAGGTGGCAGTCTTGGGCTCTCAGGTGCCAATGATGGGGCCCCATTACCTTTACAAAAAGCACAATGGCTTTCTGTCCTGGCACCTTTTCCCTGGGAGGAGTCTTCATTGGTCTGGAATTCTGGGCTGTAAAATGGCACTTTCTGGGACCAGCACGTGGCACGCACTGTCGTGCTTTGCGCCCAGGGAAAAGGAGGCAACCTCTGGCCCTCAGATGCCAATGACGGGCCCCCATTAACACTAGAAATGGAACAATCGCTTTCTGTCCTGGGAGCCTTTTCCCTGGGAGGAGTCGTCATCCGTCTGGAATCCTGGGCTGAACAAATGTCTTTCTCTGACCTGCACGTGTCAGGCACCATCTAGCTTTCCGCCCAGGGAAAAGGTGGCAGCCTTGGGCTCTCAGGTGCCAATGATGGGTCCCCGTTAACACTAGATAAATAACACTTGCTTTCTCTCCTGGCACCTTTTCCCTGGGAGGAATTTTCGTCCGTCTGGAATTCTGGGCTGAAAAACGGCACTTCCTTGGACCTGCAAGTGGAATGCACCGTCGAGCTTTGCGCCCAGGGAAAAGGTGGCAGCCTTGGGCTCTCAGGTGCCAATGATGGGGCCCCATTACCCCTAGAAAAAGAACAATGGCTTTCTGTTTTGGCACCTTTTCCCTGGGAGGAATCTTCATTGGTCTGGAATTCTGGGCTGAAAACGGCTCTTTCCCTTACCCGCATGTGGCACGCACCGTCGAGCTTTGCGCCCAGGGAAAAGGTGGCAGCCCTGGGCTCTCAGCTGCCAATTTTGGGGCCCCATTAACCCTAGAAAAGGCACAATGGCTTTCTGTCCTGGCACCTTTTCCCAGGGAGAAATCTTCGCTGGCCTGGAATTCTGGGATGAGAAACGGCACATTCCCGGACTTGCAAGAGGCATGCGCCGTCGACATTTGCGCCCAGGGAAAAGGTGGCAGCCTTGGGCTCTCAGGTGCCAAAGATGAGGTCCCATTACTCCTAGAAAAGGCACAATGGCTTTCTGTCCTGACACCTTTTCCCAGAGAGGAATAGACTTCCGTCTGGAATTCTGGGCTGGAAAACGGCCCTTTCCCGGACCCGCACAGGGTATGCACCGTCGAGCTTTGCACCCAGGGAAAAGGTGTCAGCCTTGGGCTCTCAGGTGCCAATGATGGGGCCCAATTAGCATTACAAAATACACAAGGGCTTTGTCTCCTGGTACCTTTTCCCTCTGAGGAATCTTCATAGGTCTGGAATTCTGGGCTGAAAAATGGCACTTTCCCGGACCCGCACGTGGAACGCTCCGTCGAGCTTTGCGCCCAGGGAAAAGGTGGCAGCCTTGGGCTCTCAGGTGTCCATTTTGGGGCCGCATTAACCCTAGAAAAGGCACAATTGCTTTCTGTCCTGGCACCTTTTCCCTGGGAGAAATCTTCATCGGCCTCGAATTCTGGGATGAGAAACAGCACATTCCTGGACCCGCAAGTGGCACGCACCGTCGAGTTTTGCGCTCAGGGAAAAGGTTACAGCCTTGGGCTCTCAGGTGTCAATGATGGAGCCCCATTAACCCTAGAAAAGGAACAATCGCTTTCTGTCCTGACACCTTTTCCCAGGGAGGAATCTTCATCGGTCTGGAATTCTGGAATGAGAAACGGCAATTTCCCGGACCCTCACGTAGCACGCATGGTCGAGCTTTGCGCCCAGGGTATAGGAGGCAACCTTGGGCTCTCAGGTGCCAATGATGGGGCCCGATTAAGCCTAGAAATGGAACAATCTCTATCTGTCCTGGGAGCCTCTTCCCTGTGAGGAGTCTTCATCCGTCTGGAATTGAGGGCTGAAAAACGGCACTTTCCCAGACAAGAAAGTGGTACGCGCCGTTGATGTTTGCGCCCACGGCAAAGGTGGCAGCCTTCAACTCTCAGGTGCCAATGATGGGGCACCATTGACCCTAGAAAAGGACAATTCGATTTCTGACCTGGCACCTTTTCCCTGGGAGGTGTCTTCGTCCGTCTGGAATTCTGGGCTGAAAAATGGCACTTCCCCGGACCCGCAAGTGGCACGTGCTGTCGACATTTGCGCCAAGGCAAAAGGTTGCAGCCTCGGGCTCTCAGGTTCCAATGATGGGGCCCCGTTAACACTAGAAAAATAACACTTGCTTTCTGTCCTGGCACCTTTTCCCAGGGAGGAATCTTCGTCCGTCTGGAAATCTGGGTTCAGAAATGGCACTGCCCCAAACCCGCACAAGGTACACACCGTCGAGCTTTGCGCCCAGGGAAAAGGGGGCAGCCTTGGTCTCTCAGGTGCCAATGATGGTGCCCCATTACCCCTACAAAAGGCACAATGGCTTTCTGTTTTGGCACCTTTTCCCAGGGAGAAATCTTTATCGGTTTGGAATTCTGGTCTGAGAATCGGCACTTTCCTGGACCCGCAAGTGGAACGTACCATCGAGCTTTGCGTCCAGGGAAAAGGTGGCAGTCTTGGGTTCTCAGGTGCCAATGATGGGGCCCCATTACCTTTACAAAAAGCACAATGGCTTTCTGTCCTGGCAGCTTTTCCCTTGGAGGAGTCTTCATTGGTCTGGAATTCTGGGCTGTAAAATGGCACTTTCTGGGACCAGAACAAGGCACGCACTGTCGTGCTTTGCGCCCAGGGAAAAGGAGGCAACCTCTGGCTCTCAGATGCCAATGACGGGCCCCCATTAACACTAGAAATGGAACAATCGCTTTCTGTCCTGGGAGCCTTTTCCCTGGGAGGAGTCGTCATCCTTCTGGAATCCTGGGCTGAAAACAAAGCACTTTCTCTGACCTGCATGTGGCAGGCACCATCTAGCTTTGTGCCCAGGGAAGAGGTGACAGCCTTGGGCTCTCAGGTGCCAAAGATGAGGTCCCATTACTCCTAGAAAAGGCACAATGGCTTTCTGTCCTGACACCTTTTCCCAGAGAGGAATCGACTTCCGTCTGGAATTCTGGGCTGGAAAACGGCCCTTTCCCGGACCCGCACAGGGTATGCACCGTCGAGCTTTGCACCCAGGGAAAAGGTGTCAGCCTTGGGCTCTCAGGTGCCAATGATGGGGCCCAATTAGCATTACAAAATACACAATGGCTTTGTCTCCTGGTACCTTTTCCCTCTGAGGAATCTTCATAGGTCCGGAATTCTGGGCTGAAAAATGGCACTTTCCCGGACCCGCACGTGGAACGCTCCGTCGAGCTTTGCGCCCAGGGAAAAGGTGGCAGCCTTGGGCTCTCAGGTGTCAATTTTGGGGCCCCATTAACCCTAGAAAAGGCACAATTGCTTTCTGCCCTGGCACCTTTTCCCTGGGAGAAATCTTCATCGGCCTCGAATTCTGGGATGAGAAACAGCACATTCCTGGACCCGCAAGTGGCACGCACCGTTGAGCTTTGCGCTCAGGGAAAAGGTTGCAGCCTTCGACTCTCAGGTGTCACTGATGGAGCCCCATTAACCCTAGAAAAGGAACAATCGCTTTCTGTCCTGACACCTTTTCCCAGGGAGGAATCTTCATCGGTCTGGAATTCTGGAATGAGAAACGGCAATTTCCCGGACCCTCACGTAGCACGCATGGTCGAGCTTTTCGCCCAGGGTATAGGAGGCAACCTTGGGCTCTCGGGTGCCAATGATGGGGCCCGATTAACCCTAGAAATGGAACAATCGCTTTCTGTCCTGGGAGACTCTTCCCTGTGAGGAGTCTTCATCCGTCTGGAATTGAGGGCTGAAAAACGGCACTTTCCCGGACAAGAAAGTGGTACGCGCCGTTGATGTTTGCGTCCACGGAAAAGGTGGCAGCCTTGAACTCTGAGGTGCCAATGATGGGGCACCATTGACCCTAGAAAAGGACAATTCGATTTCTGACCTGGCACCATTTCCCTGGCAGGTGTCTTCGTCCGTCTGGAATTCTGGGCTGAAAAATGGCACTTCCCCGGACCCGCAAGTGGCACGCGCCGTCGACATTTGCGCCCAGGCAAAAGGTGGCAGCCTTGGGCTCTCAGGTGCCAATGATGGGGCCCCGTTAACACTAGAAAAATAACACTTGCTTTCTGTCCTGGCACCTTTTCCCAGGGAGGAATCTTCGTCCGTCTGGAAATCTGGGTTCAGAAATGGCACTGCCCCAAACCCGCACAAGGTACACACCGTCGAGCTTTGCGCCCAGGGAAAAGGGGGCAGCCTTGGTCTCTCAGGTGTCAATGATGGTGCCCCATTACCCCTACAAAAGGCACAATGGCTTTCTGTCCTGGCACCTTTTCCCAGGGAGGAATCTTCATCGGTTTGGAATTCTGGTCTGAGAATCGGCACTTTCCTGGACCCGCAAGTGGAACTCACCATCGAGCTTTGCGTCCAGGGAAAAGGTGGCAGTCTTGGGCTCTCAGGTGCCAATGATGGGGCGCCATTACCTTTACAAAAAGCACAATGGCTTTCTGTCCTGGCACCTTTTCCCTGGGAGGAGTCTTCATTGGTCTGGAATTCTGGGCTGTAAAATGGCACTTTCTGGGACCAGAACGTGGCACGCACTGTCGTGCTTTGAGCCCAGTGAAAAGGAGGCAACCTCTGGCTCTCAGATGCCAATGACGAGCCCCCATTAACACTAGAAATGGAACAATAGCTTTCTGTCCTGGGAGCCTTTTCCCTGGGAGGAGTCGTCATCCGTCTGGAATCCTGGGCTGAATAAAGCACTTTCTCTGACCTGCACGTCGCAGGCACCATCTAGCTTTGTGCCCAGTGAAAAGGTGGCAGCCTTGGGCTCTGAGGTGCCAATGATGGGTCCCCGTTAACACTAGATAAATAACAATCGCTTTCTGTCCTGGCACCTTTTCCCTGGGAGGAATTTTCGTCCGTCTGGAATTCTGGGCTGAAAAACGGCACTTCCCCGGACCTGCAAGTGGAACGCACCGTCGAGCTTTGTGCCCAGGGAAAAGGTGGCAGCCTTGGGCTCTCAGGTGCCAATGACGGGCTCCATTACCACTAGAAAAAGAACAATGGCTTTCTGTCCTGGCACCTTTTCCCTGGGAGGAATCTTCATTGGTCTGGAATTCTGGGCTGAAAACGGCTCTTTCCCTTACCCGCATGTGGCACGCACCGTCGAGCTTTGCGCCCAGGGAAAAGGTGGCAGCCCTGGGCTCTCAGCTGCCAATTTTGGGGCCCCATTAACCCTAGAAAAGGCACAATCGCTTTCTGTCCTGGCACCTTTTCCCAGGGAGAAATCTTCGCTGGCCTGGAATTCTGGGATGAGAAACGGCACATTCCCGGACTTGCAAGTGGCACGCGCCGTCGACATTTGCGCCCAGGGAAAAGGTTGCAGCCTTGGGCTCTAAGGTGCCAAAGACGGTGCCCCATTACCCCTAGAAAAGGCGCAATGGCTTTCTGTCCTGACACCTTTTCCCAGAGAGGAATCGACTTCCGTCTGGAATTCTGGGCTGGAAAACGGCCCTTTCCCGGACCCGCACAGGGTATGCACCGTCGAGCTTTGCACCCAGGGAAAAGGTGTCAGCCTTGGGCTCTCAGGTGCCAATGATGGGGCCCAATTAGCATTACAAAATACACAATGGCTTTGTCTCCTGGTACCTTTTCCCTCTGAGGAATCTTCATAGGTCTGGAATTCTGGGATGAAAAATGGCACTTCCCCGGACCCGCAAGTGGCACGCACCGTCGATATTTGCGTCCAGGCAAAGGGTGGCAGCCTTGGGCTCTCAGGTGCAAATGATGGGGCCCCGTTAACACTAGAAAAATAACACTTGCTTTCTGTCCTGGCACCTTTTCCCAGGGAGGAATCTTCATCCATCTGGAAATCTGGGTTCAAAAATGGCACTGCCCCAAACCCGCACAAGGTACACACCGTCGAGCTTTGCGCCCAGGGAAAAGGGGGCAGCCTTGGGCTCTCAGCTGCCAATGATGGTGCCCCATTACCCCTACAAAAGGCACAAAGGCTTTCTGTCCTGGCACCTTTTCCCAGGGAGGAATCTTCATCGGTTTGGAATTCTGGTCTGAGAATCGGCACTTTCCTGGACCCGCAAGTGGAACGCACCATCGAGCTTTGCGTCCAGGGAAAAGGTGGCAGTCTTGGGCTCTCAGGTGCCAATGATGGGGCCCCATTACCTTTACAAAAAGCACAATGGTTTTCTGTCCTGGCACCTTTTCCCTGGGAGGAGTCTTCATTGGTCTGGAATTCTGGGCTGTAAAATGGCAATTTCTGGGACCAGCACGTGGCATGCACTGTCGTGCTTTGCGCCCAGGGAAAAGGAGGCAACCTCTGGCTCTCAGATGTCAATTACGGGCCCCCATTAACACTAGAAATGGAACAATCGCTTTCTGTCCTGCGAGCCCTTTCCCTGGGAGGAGTTGTCATCCGTCTGGAATCCTGGGCTGAACAAAGCACTTTCTCTGACCTGCACGTGGCAGGCACCATCTAGCTTTGCGCCCAGGGGAAAGGTGGCAGCCTTGGGCTCTCAGGTGCCAATGATGTGGTCCCCTTAACACTAGAAAAGTAACACTTGCTTTCTGTCCTGGCACTTTTTCCCAGGGAGGAATCTTCGTCCGTCTGGAAATCTGGGTTCAAAAATGGCACTGCCCCAAACCCGCACAAGGTACACACCGTCGAGCTTTATGCCCAGGGAAAAGGGGGCAGCCTTGGGCTCTCAGGTGCCAATGATGGTGCCCCATTACCCCTACAAAAGGCACAATGGCTTTCTGTCCTGGCACCTTTTCCCAGGGAGGAATCTTCATCGGTTTGGAATTCTGGTCTGAGAATCGGCACTTTCCTGGACCCGCAAGTGGAACGCACCATCGAGCTTTGCGCCCAGGGAAAAGGTGGCAGTCTTGGGCTCTCAGGTGCCAATGATGGGGCCCCATTAACCCTAGAAAAGGCACAATTGCTTTCTCTCCTGTCACCTTTTCCCTGGGAGAAATCTTCATCGGCCTCGAATTCTGGGATGAGAAACACCACATCCTGGACCCGCAAGTGGCACGCACCGTCGAGCTTTGCGCTCAGGGAAAAGGTTGCAGCCTTGGGCTCTCAGGTGTCAATGATGGAGCCCCATTAACCCTAGAAAAGGAACAATCGCTTTCTGTCCTGACACCTTTTCCCAGGGAGGAATCTTCATCGGTCTGGAATTCTGGAATGAGAAACGGCAATTTCCCGGACCCTCACGTAGCACGCATGGTCGAGCTTTGTGCCCAGGGTATAGGAGGCAACCTTGGGCTCTCATGTGCCAATGATGGGGCCCGATTAAGCCTAGAAATGGAACAATCTCTATCTGTCCTGGGAGCCTCTTCCCTGTGAGGAGTCTTCATCCGTCTGGAATTGAGGGCTGAAAAACGGCACTTTCCCAGACTAGAAAGTGGCACGCGCCGTTGATGTTTGCACCCACGGAAAAGGTGGCAGCCTTGAACTCTCAGGTGCCAATGATGGGGCACCATTGACCCTAGAAAAGGACAATTCAATTTCTGACCTAGCACCTTTTCCCTGGCAGGTGTCTTCGTCCGTCTGGAATTCTGGGCTGAAAAATGGCACATCCCCGGACACGCAAGTGGCACGCGCCGTCGACATTTGCACCCAGGCAAAAGTTGGCAGCCTTGGGCTCTCAGGTGCCAATGATGGGGCCCCGTTAACACTAGAAAAATAACACTTGCTTTCTGTCCTGGCACATTTTCCCAGGGAGGAATCTTCATTGGTCTGGAATTCTGGGCTGAAAACGGCTCTTTCCCTTACCCGCATGTGGCACGCACCGTCGAGCTTTGCACCCAGTGAAAAGGTGGCAGCCTTGGGCTCTCAGGTGCCAATGATGGGGCCCAATTAGCATTACAAAATACACAATGGCTTTTTCTCCTGGTACCTATTCCCTCTGAGGAATCTTCATAAGTCTGGAATTCTGGGCTGAAAAAGGGCACTTTCCCGGACCCGCACGTGGAACGCTCCGTCGAGCTTTGGGTCCAGGGAAAAGGTGGCAGCCTTGGGCTCTCAGGTGCCAAGTTTGGGGCCACATTAACCCTAGAAAAGGCACAATCGCTTTCTGTCCTGGCACCTTTTCCCAGGGAGAAATCTTCGCTGGCCTGGAATTCTGGGATGAGGAACGGCACATTCCCGGACTTGCAAGTGGCACGCGCCGTCGACATTTGCGCCCAGGGAAAAGGTGGCAGCCTTGGGCTCTCAGGTGCCAAAGATGGGGCCCCATTACCCCTAGAAAAGGCACAATGGCTTTCTGTCCTGACACCTTTTCCCAGGGAGGAATCGACTTCCGTCTGGAATTCTGCGCTACGCCCTTTCCCGGACCCGCACAGGGTATGCACTGTCGAGGTTTACGTCCAGGGAAAAGGTGTCAGCCTTGGGCTCTCAGGTGCCAATGATGGGGCCCAATTAGCATTACAAAATACACGATGGCTTTGTCTCCTGGTACCTTTTCCCTCTGAGGAATCTTCATAGGTCTGGAATTCTGGGCTGAAAAATGGCACTTTCCCGGACCCGCACGTGGAACGCTCCGTCGAGCTTTGCGCCCAGGGAAAAGGTGGCAGCCTTGGCCTCTCGGGTGTCAATTTTGGGGCCCCATTAACCCTAGAAAAGGCACAATTGCTTTCTGTCCTGGCACCTTTTCCCTAGGAGAAATCTTCATCGGCCTCGAATTTTGGGATGAGAAACAGCACTTTCCTGGACCCGCAAGTGGCACGCACTGTCGAGCTTTGCGCTCAGGGAAAAGGTTGCAACCTTCGGCTCTCAGGTGTCAATAATGGAGCCCCATTAACCCTAGAAAAGGAGAAATCCATTCCTGTCCTGGCACCTTTTCCCAGGGAGGAATCTTCATCGGTCTGGAATTCTGGAATGAGAAACGGCAATTTCCCGGACCCTCACGTAGCACGCATGGTCGAGCTTTGCGCCCAGGGTATAGGAGGCAACCTTGGGCTCTCAGGTGCCAATGATGGGGCCCGATAAAGCCTACAAATGGAACAATCTCTATCTGTCCTGGGAGCCTCTTCCCTGTGAGGAGTCTTCATCCGTCTGGAATTGAGGGCTGAAAAACGGCACTTTCCCAGACAAGAAAGTGGTACGCGCCGTTGATGTTTGCGCCCACGGAAAAGGTGGCAGCCTTCAACTCTCAGGTGCCAATGATGGGGCACCATTGACCCTAGAAAAGGACAATTCGATTTCTGACCTGGCACATTTTCCCTGGGAGGTGTCATCGTCCGTCTGGAATTCTGGGCTGAAAAATGGCACTTCCCCGGACCCGCAAGGGGCACGTGCCGTCGATATTTGCGCCAAGGCAAAAGGTGGCAGCCTCGGGCTCTCAGGTTCCAATGATGGGGCCCCGTTAACACTAGAAAAATAACACTTGCTTTCTGTCCTGGCACCTTTTCCCAGGGAGGAATCTTCGTCCGTCTGGAAATCTGGGTTCAGAAATGGCACTGCCCCAAACCCGCACAAGGTACACACCGTCGAGCTTTGCGCCCAGGGAAAAGGGGGCAGCCTTGGGCTCTCAGGTGTCAATGATGGTGCCCCATTACCCCTACAAAAGGCACAATGGCTTTCTGTCCTGGCACCTTTTCCCAGGGAGGAATCTTCATCGGTTTGGAATTCTGGTCTGAGAATCGCCACTTTCCTGGACCCACAAGTGAAACGCCCCATCGAGCTTTGCGTCCAGGGAAAAGGTGGCAGTTTTGGGCTCTCAGGTGCCAATGGTGGGGCCCGATTAACCCTAGATATGGAACAATCACTTTCTGTCCTGGGAGCCTCTTCCCTGTGAGGAGTCTTCATCTGTCTGGAATTGAGGGCTGAAAAATGGCACTTTCCCAGACAAGAAAGTGGTACGCGCCGTTGATGTTTGCGCCCACGGCAAAGGTGGCAGCCTTGAACTCTGAGGTGCCAATGATGGGGCACCATTGACCCTAGAAAAGGACAATTCGATTTCTGACCTGGCACCTTTTCCCTGGGAGGTATCTTCGTCCGTCTGGAATTGTGGGCTGAAAAATGGCACTACCCCGGACCCGCAAGGGGCACGTGCCGTCGACATTTGCGCCCAGGCAAAAGGTGGCAGCCTTGGGCTCTCAGGTGCCAATGATGGGGCCACGTTAACACTAGAAAAATAACACTTACTTTCTGTCCTGGCACCTTTTCCCAGGGAGGAATCTTCGTCCGTCTGGAAATCTGGGTTCAGAAACGGCACTGCCCCAAACCCGCACAAGGTACACACCGTCGAGATTTGCGCCCAGGGAAAAGGGGGCAGTCTTGGGCTCTCAGGTGCCAATGATGGTGCCCCATTACCCCTACAAAAGGCACAATGGCTTTCTGTCCTGGCATCTTTTCCCTGGGAGGAATCTTCATTGGTCTGGAATTCTGGGCTGAAAACGGCTCTTTCCCTTACCCGCATGTGGCGCGCACCGTCGAACTTTGCGCCCAGGGAAAAGTTGGCAGCCTTGGGCTCTCAGGTGCCAATGATGGGGCCCCGTTAACACTAGAAAAATAACACTTGCTTTCTGTCCTGGCACCTTTTCCCAGGGAGGAATCTTCGTCCGTCTGGAAATCTGACTTCAAAAATGGCACTGCCCAAACCCGCACAAGGTACACACCGTCGAGCTTTGCGCCCAGGGAAAAGGGGGCAGCCTTGGGCTCTCTGGTGCCAATGATGGTGCCCCATTACGCCTAGAAAAGGCACAATGACTTTCTGTCCTGGCACCTTTTCCCAGGGAGAAATCTTCATCGGTTTGGAATTCTGGTCTGAGAATCGGCACTTTCCTGGACCCGCAAGTGGAACGCACCATCGAGCTTTGCGTCCAGGGAAAAGGTGGCAGTCTTGGGCTCTCAGGTGCCAATGATGGGGCCCCATTACCTTTAAAAAAAGCACAATGGCTTTCTGTCCTGGCCCTTTTTTCCCTGGGAGGAGTCTTCATTGGTCTGGAATTCTGGGCTGTAAAATGGCACTTTCTGGGACCAGCACGTGGCACGCACTGTCGTGCTTTGCACCCAGGGAAAAGGAGGCAACCTCTGGCTCTCAGATGCCAATGACGGCCCCCCATTAACACTAGAAATGGAACAATCGCTTTCTGTCCTGGGAGCCTTTTCCCTGGGAGGAGTCGCCATCCATCTGGAGTCCTGGGCTGAGAAAAGGTCTTTCTCTGACCTGCAAGTGGCAGGCACCATCTAGCTTTGTGCCCAGGGAAAAGGTGGCAGCCTTGGGCTCTCAGGTGCCAATGATGGGTCCCCGTTAACACTAGATAAATGACAACCGCTTTCTGTCCTGGCACCTTTTCCCAGGGAGGAATTTTCATCCGTCTGGAATTCTGGGCTGAAAAACGGCACTTCCCCGGACCTGCAAGTGGAACGCACCGTTGAGCTTTGCGCCCAGGGAAAAGGTGGCAGCCCTGCGCTCTCAGCTGCCAATTTTGGGGCCCCATTAACCCTAGAAAAGCCACAATCGCTTTCTGTCCTGGCACCTTTTCCCAGGGAGAAATCTTCGCTGGCCTGGAATTCTGGGATGAGAAACGGCACATTCCCGGACATGCAAGTGGCACACGCCGTCGACATTTGCGCCCAGGGAAAAGGTGGCAGCCTTGGGCTCTCAGGTGCCAAAGATGAGGCCCCATTACCCCTAGAAAAGGCACAATGACTTTCTGTCCTGACACCTTTTCCCAGAGAGGAATCGACTTCCGTCTGGAATTCTGGGCTGAAAAACGGCCCTTTCCCGGACCCGCACAGGGTATGCACCGTCAAGCTTTGCACCCAGGGTATAGGAGGCAACCTTGGGCTCTCAGGTGCCAATGATGGGGCCCGATTAACCCTAGAAATGGAACAATCGCTTTCTGTCCTGGGAGCCTTTTCCCTGGGAGGTGTCGTCATCCGTCTGGAATCCTGAGCTGAACAAAGGTCTTTCTCTGACCTGCACGTGGCAGGCACCATCTAGTTTTGCGGCCAGGGAAAAGGTGGCAGCCGTGGACTCTCAGGTGCCAATGATGGGGCCCCGTTAACACTAGATAAATAACAATCGCTTTCTGTCCTGGCACCTTTTCCCTGGGAGGAATTTTCCTCCGTCTGGAATTCTGGACTGAAAAACGGCACTTCCCCGGACCTGCAAGTGGAACGCACCGTCGAGCTTTGTGCCCAGGCAAAAGGTGGCAACCTTGGTCTCTCAGGTGCCAATGATGGGGCCCCATTACCCCTAGAAAAAGAACAATGGCTTTCTGTGCTGGCACCTTTTCCCAGGGAGGAATCTTCATTGGTCTGGAATTCTGGGCCGAAAACGGCTCTTTCCCTTACCCGCATTTGGCACGCACCGTCGAGCTTTGCGCCCAGGGAAAAGGTGGCAGCCTTGGGCTCTCAGGTGCCAAAGATGGGGCCCCATTAACCCTAGAAAAGGCACAATGGGTTTCTGTCCTGACAACTTTTCCCGGAGAGGTGTCTTCGTCCGTCTGGAATTCTGGGCTGATAAACGGCCCTTTCCTGGACTCGCACAGGGTATGCACCGTCGAGCTTTGCACCCAGGGAAAAGGTGGCAGCCTTTTGAGGCCCCATTAACCCTAGAAAAGGCACAATTGCTTTCTGTCCTGGCACCTTTTCTCTGGGAGAAATCTTCATCGGCCTCGAATACTGGGACGAGAAACAGCACATTCCTGGACCCGCAAGTGGCACGCACCGTCGAGCTTTGCGCTCAGGGAAAAGGTTGCAGCCTTCGGCTCTCAGGTGCCAATGATGGGTCCCCATTACTCCTGGAAAAGGAGAAATCCATTCCTGTCCTGGCACCTTTTCCCAGGGAGGAATCTTCATCGGTCTGGAATTCTGGAAGGAGAAACGGCAATTTCCCGGACCCTCACGTAGCACGCATGGTCGAGCTTTGCGCCTAGGGTATAGGAGGCAACCTTGGGCTCTCAGGTGCCAATGATGGGGCCCGATTAACCCTAGAAATGGAACAATCGTTTTCTGTCCTGGGAGCCTCTTCCCTGTGAGGAGTCTTCATCCGTCTGGAATTGAGGGCTGAAAAACGGCACTTTCCCGGACAAGAAAGTGGTACGCGCCGTTGATGTTTGCGCCCACGGAAAAGATGGCAGCCTTAAACTCTCAGGTGCCAATGATGGGGTACCATTGACCCTAGAAAAGGACAATTCGATTTCTGACCTGGCACCTTTTCCCTGGGAGGTGTCTTCATCCGTCTGGAATTCTGGGCTGAAAAATGGCACTTCCCCGGACCCGCAAGTGGCACGCGCCGTCGACATTTGCGCCCAGGCAATGACGGGCCCCCATTAACACTAGAAATGGAACAATCGCTTTCTGTCCTGGGAGCCTTTTCCCTGGGAGGAGTCGTCCTCCGTCTGGAATTCTGGGCTGAACAAAGCACTTTCTCTGACCTGCACGTGGCAGGCACCATCTAGCTTTGTGCCCAGGGAAAAGGTGGCAGTCTTGGGCTCTCAGGTGCCAATGATGGGTCCCCGTTAACACTAGATAAATAACAATCGCTTTCTGTCCTGGCACCTGTTCCCTGGGAGGAGTTTTCGTCCATCTGGAATTCTGGGCTGAAAAACGGCACTTTCCCGGACCCGCAAGTGGAACGCACCGTCGAGCTTTGCGCCCAGGCAAAAGGTGGCAGCCTTGGGCTCTCAGGTGCCAATGACGGGCTCCATTACCACTAGAAAAAGAACAATGGCTTTCTGTCCTGGCACCTTTTCCCTGGGAGGAATCTTCATTGGTCTGGAATTCTGGGCTGAAAACGGCTCTTTCCCTTACCCGCATGTGGCACGCACCGTCGAGCTTTGCGCCCAGGGAAAAGGTGGCAGCCCTGGGCTTTCAGCTGCCAATTTTGGGGCCCCATTAACCCTAGAAAAGGCACAATCGCTTTCTGTCCTGGCCCCTTTTCCCAGGGAGAAATCTTCACTGGCCTGGAATTCTGGGATGAGAAACGGCACATTCCTGGACTTGCAAGTGGCACGCGCCGTCGACATTTGCGCCCAGGGAAAAGGTGGCAGCCTTGGGCTGTCAGGTGTCAAAGATGGGGCCCCATTACCCCTACAAAAGGCACAATGGCTTTCTGTCCTGACATCTTTTCCCTGGGAGGTGTCTTCGTCCGTCTGGAATTCTGGGATGAAAAATGGCACTTCCCGGGACCCGCAAGTGGCACGCGCCGTCGACATTTGCGCCCAGGCAAAAGGTCCAGGCTTTAGGCTCTCAGGTGCCAATGATGGGGCCCCGTTAACACTAGAAAAATAACACTTACTTTCTGTCCCGGCACCTTTTCCCAGGGAGGAATCTTCGTCCGTCTGGAAATCTGACTTCAAAAATGGCACTGCCCCAAACCCGCATGTGGTACACACCGTCGAGCTTTGCGCCCAGGGAAAAGAAGGCAGCTTTAGGCTCTCAGGTGCCAATGATGGGGCCCCGTTAACACTAGAAAAATAACACTTACTTTCTGTCCCGGCACCTTTTCCCAGGGAGGAATCTTCGTCCGTCTGGAAATCTGGGTTCAAAAATGGCACTGCCCCAAACCCGCATGTGGTACACACCGTCGAGCTTTGCGCCCAGGGAAAAGAAGGCAGCTTTGGGCTCTCAGGTGCCAATGATGGTGCCCCATTACCCCTACAAAAGGCACAATGGCTTTCTGTCCTGGCACCTTTGCCCAGGGAGGAATCTTCATCGGTTTGGAATTCTGGTCTGAGAATCGGCACTTTCCTGGACCCGCAAGTGGAACGCACCATCGAGCTTTGCGTCCAGGAAAAAGGTGGCAGTCTTGGGCTCTCAGGTGCCAATGATGGGGTCCCATTACCTTTACAAAAAGCACAATGGCTTTCTGTCCTGGCACCTTTTCCCTGGGAGGAGTCTTCATTGGTCTGGAATTCTGGGCTGTAAAATGGCACTTTCTGGGACCAGCACGTGGCACGCACTGTCGTGCTTTGCGCCCAGGGAAAAGGAGGCAACCTCTGGCTCTCAGATGTCAATGATGGGCCCCCATTAACACTAGAAATGGAACAATCGCTTTCTGTCCTGGGAGCCCTTTCCCTGGGAGGAGTCGTCATCCGTCTGGAATCCTGGGCTGAATAAAACACTTTCTCTGACCTGCACGTGGCAGGCACCATCTAGCTTTGCACCAAGGGAAAAGGTGGCAGCCTTGGGCTATCAGGTGCCAAAGATGGGGCCCCATTACCCCTAGAAAAGGCACAATGGCTTTCTGTCCTGACACCTTTTCCCAGAGAGGAATCGACTTCCGTCTGGAATTCTGGGCTGAAAAACGGTCCTTTCCTGGACCCGCACAGGGTATGCACCGTCGAGCTTTGCACCCAGGGAAAAGGTGGCAGCCTTGGGCTCTCAGGTGCCAATGATGGGGCCCAATTAGCATTACAAAATACACAATGGCTTTATCTTCTGGTACCTTTTCCCTCTGAGGAATCTTCATAGGTCTGGAATTCTGGGCTGAAAAATGGCACTTTCCTGGACCCGTACGTGGAATGCTCTGTCGACATTTGCGCCCAGGGAAAAGGTGGCAGCCTTGGGCTCTCAGGTGTCAATTTTGGGGCCCCATTACCCCTACAAAAGGCACAATTGCTTTCTGTCCTGGCACCTTTTCCCTGGGAGAAATCTTCATCGGCCTCGAATTCTGGGATGAGAAATAGCACATTCCTGGACCCGCAAGTGGCACGCACCGTTGAGCTTAGCGCTCAGGGAAAAGGTTGCAGCCTTCGGCTCTCAGGTGTCAATGATGGAGCCCCATTAACCCTAGAAAAGGAACAATCGCTTTCTGTCCTGACACCTTTTCCCAGGGAGGAATCTTCATCGGTCTGGAATTCTGGAATGAGAAACGGCAATTTCCCGGACCCTCACGTAGCACGCACGGTCGAGCTTTGTGCCCAGGGTATAGGATGCAACCTCTGGCTCTCATATGCCAATGACGGGCCCCCATTAACACTAGAAATGGAACAATCGCTTTCTCTCCTGGGAGCCTTTTCCCTGGGAGGAGTCGTCCTCCGTCTGGAATTCTGGGCTGAGAAAGCACTTTCTCTGACCTGCACGTGGCAGGCACCATCTAGCTTTGTGCCCAGGGAAAAGGGGGCAGACTTGGGCTCTCAGGTGCCAATGATGGGTCCCCGTTAACACTAGATAAATAACAATCGCTTTCTGTCCTGGCACCTTTTCCCTGGGAGGAGTTTTCGTCCGTCTGGAATTCTGGGCTGAAAAACGGCACTTCCCCGGACCTGCAAGTGGAACGCACCGTCGAGCTTTGTGGCCAGGAAGAAGGTGGCAGCCTTGGGCTCTCAGGTGCCAATGACGGGCTCCATTACCACTAGAAAAAGAACATTGGCTTTCTGTCCTGGCACCTTTTCCCTGGGAGGAATCTTCATTGGTCTGGAATTCTGGGCTGAAAACGGCTCTTTCCCTTACCCGCATGTGGCACGCACCGTCGAGCTTTGCGCCCAGGGAAAAGGTGGAAGCCCTGGGCTTTCAGCTGCCAATTTTGGGGCCCCATTACCCTATAAAAGGCACAATCTCTTTCTGTCCTGGCACTTTTTCCCAGGGAGAAATCTTCATTGGCCTGGAATTCTGGGATGAGAAACGGCACATTCCTGGACTTGCAAGTGGCACGCGCCGTCGACATTTGCGCCCAGGGAAAAGGTGGCAGCCTTGGGCTATCAGGTGCCAAAGATGGGGCCCCATTACCCCTACAAAAGGCACAATGGCGTACTGTCCTGACACCTTTTCCCTGGGAGGCGTCTTCATCCGTCTGGAATTCTGGGCTGAAAAATGGCACTTCCCCGGACCCGCAAGTGGCACGCGCCGTCGACATTTGCGCCCAGGCAAAAGGTGGCAGCCTTGGGCTCTCAGGTGCCAATGATGGGGCCCCATTAACACTAGAAAAATAACACATGCTTTCTGTCCTGGCACCTTTTCCCAGGGAAGAATCTTCGTCCATCTGGAAATCTGGGTTCAATAATGGCACTTTCCGAAACCCGCACAAGGTACACACCGTCGAGCTTTGCGCCCAGGGAAAAGGGGGCAGCCTTGGGCTCTCAGGTGCCAATGATGGTGCCCCATTACCCCTACAAAAGGCACAATGGCTTTCTGTCCTGGCACCTTTTCCCAGGGAGGAATCTTCATCGGTTTGGAATTCTGGTCTGAGAATCGGCACTTTCCTGGACCCGCAAGTGGAACGCACCATTGAGCTTTGCGTCCAGGGAAAAGGTGGCAGTCTTGGGCTCTCAGGTGCCAATGATGGGGCCCCATTACCTTTACAAAAAGCACAATGGCTTTCTGTCCTGGCAGCTTTTCCCTGGGAGGAGTCTTCATTGGTCTGGAATTCTGGGCTGTAAAATGGCACTTTCTGGGACCAGCACGTGGCACGCACTGTCGTGCTTTGCGCCCAGGGAAAAGGAGGCAACCTCTGGCTCTCAGATGCCAATGACGGGCCCCCATTAACACTAGAAATGGAACAATCGCTTTCTGTCCTGGGAGCCCTTTCCCTGGGAGGAGTCGTCATCCGTCTGGAATCCTAGGCTGAATAAAGTACTTTCTCTGACCTGCACGTGGCAGGCACCATCTAGCTTTGCGCCCAGGGAAAAGATGGCAGCCTTGGGCTCTGAGGTGCCAATGATGGGTCCCCGTTAACACTAGAAAAATCACACTTGCTTTCTGTCCTGGCACCTTTTCCCTGGGAGGAATCTTCGTCCGTCTGGAAATCTGGGCTGAAAAATGGCACTGCCCCAAACCCGCACAAGGAACACACTGTCGAGATTTGTGCCCAGGGAAAAGGGGGCAGCCCTGGTCTCTCAGGTGCCAGTGATGGGGCCCCATTACCTCTAGAAAAAGAACAATGGCTTTCTGTCCTGACACCTTTTCCCTGGGAGGTGTCTTCATCCGTCTGGAATTCAGGGCTGAAAAACGGCACTTCCCCGGACCTGCAAGTGGAACGCACCGTTGAGCTTTGCGCCCAGGCAAAAGGTGGCAGCCCTGCGCTCTCAGCTGCCAATTTTGGGGCTCCATTAACCCTAGAAAAGGCACAATGGCTTTCTGTCCTGGCACCTTTTCCCAGGGAGAAATCTTCGCTGGCCTGGAATTCTGGGATGAGAAACGGCACATTCCCGGACTTGCAAGTGGCACACGCCGTCGACATTTGCGCCCAGGGAAAAGGTGGCAGGCTTGGGCTCTCAGGTGCGAAAGATGAAGCCTCATTACCCCTAGAAAAGGCACAATGGCTTTCTGTCCTGACACCTTTTCCCAGAGAGGAATCGACTTCCGTCTGGAATTCTGGGCTGAAAAACGGCCTTTTCTCGGACCCTACAGGGCATGCACCGTCGAGCTTTGCACCCAGGGAAAAGGTGGCAGCCTTGGGCTCTCAGGTGTCAATGATGGGGCCCAATTAGCCTTACAAAATACACAATGGCTTTGTCTCCTGGTACCTTTTCCCTCTGAGGAATCTTCATAGGTCTGGAATTCTGGGCTGAAAAATGGCACTTTCCCGGACCCGCAGGTGGAACGCTCCGTCGAGCTTTGCGCCCAGGGAAAAGGTGGCAGCCTTGGGCTCTCAGGTGTAAATTTTGGGGCCCCATTACCCCTAGAAAAGGCACAATTGCTTTCTGTCCTGGTACCTTTTCCCTGGGAGAAATCTTCATCGGCCTCGAATTCTGGGATGAGAAACAGAACATTCCTGGACCCACAAGTGGCACGCACCGTTGAGCTTTGCGCTCAGGGAAAAGGTTGCAGCCTTCGGCTCTCAGGTGCCAATGATGGAGCTCCATTAACCCTAGAAAAGGAACAATCGCTTTCTGTCCTGACACCTTTTCCCAGGGAGGAATCTTCATCGGTCTGGAATTCTGGAATGAGAAACGGCAATTTCCCGGACCCTCACGTAGCACGCATGGTCGAGCTTTGCGCCCAGGGTATAGGAGGCAACCTTGGGCACTCAGGTGCCAATGATAGAGCCCGATTAACCCTAGAAATGGAACAATCGCTTTCTGTCCTGGGAGCCTCTTCCCTGTGAGGAGTCTTCATCCGTGTGGAATTGAGGGCTGAAAAACGGAACTTTCCCGGACAAGAAATTGGTACGCGCCGTTGATGTTTGCGCCCACGGAAAAGGTGGCAGCCTTCAACTCTGAGGAGCCAATGATGGGGCACCATTGACCCTAGAAAAGGACAATTCGATTTCTGACCTGGAACCTTTTCCCTGGGAGGTGTCTTCATCCGTCTGGATTTCTGGGCTGAAAAATGGCACTTCCCCGGACCCGGAAGTGGCACCCGCCGTCGACATTTGCGCCCAGGCAAAAGGTGGCAGCCTTGGGTACTCAGGTGCCAGTGATGGGGCCCTGTTAACACTAGAAAAATAACACTTGCTTTCTGTCCTGGCACCTTTTCCCAGGGAGGAATCTTCGTCCATCTGGAAATCTGGGTTCAAAAATGGCACTGCCCCAAACCCGCACAAGGTACACACCGTCGAGCTTTGCGCCCAGGGAAAAGGGGGCAGCCTTGGGCTCTCAGGTGTCAATGATGGTGCCCCATTACCCCTACAAAAGGCACAATGGCTTTCTGTCCTGGCACCTTTTCCCAGGGAGGAATCTTCATCGGTTTGGAATTCTGGTCTGAGAATCGCACTTTCCTGGACCCGCAAGTGGAACGCACCATCGAGCTTTGCGTCCAGGGAAAAGGTGGCAGTCTTGGGCTCTCAGGTGCCAATGATGGGGCCCCATTACCTTTACAAAAAGCACAATGGCTTTCTGTCCTGGCACCTTTTCCCTGGGAGGAGTCTTCATTGGTCTGGAATTCTGGGCTGTAAAATGGCACTTTCTGGGACCAGCACGTGGCACGCACTGTCGTGCTTTGCGCCCAGGGAAAAGGAGGCAACCTCTGGCTCTCAGATGCCAATGACGGGCCCCCATTAACACTAGAAATGGAACAATTGCATTCTGTCCTGGGAGCCCTTTCCCTGGGAGGAGTCGTCATCCGTCTGGAATCCTGGGTTGAACAAAGCACTTTCTCTGACCTGCACGTGGCAGGCACCACCTAGCTTTCCGCCCAGGGAAAAGGTGGCAGCCTTGGGCTCTCAGGTGCCAATGATGGGGCCCCGTAAACACTAGAAAAATAACACTCCTTTCTGTCATGGCACCTTTTCCCTGGGAGGAATCTTCGTCCGTCTGGAAATCTGGGTTAAAAAATGGCACTGCCCCAAACACGCACAAGGTACACACCGTCGAGCTTTGCGCCCAGGGAAAAGGGGTCAGCCTCGGGCTCTAAGGTGCCAATGATGGTGCCCCATTACCCCTACAAAAGGCACAATGGCTTTCTGTCCTGGCACTTTTTCCCAGGGAGGAATCTTCATCGGTTTGGAATTCTGGTCTGAGAATCGGCACTTTCCTGGACCCGCAAGTGGAACGCACCATCGAGCTTTGCGTCCAGGGAAAAGGTGGCAGTCTTGGGCTCTCAGGTGCCAATGATGGGGTCCCATTACTTTTACAAAAAGCACAATGGCTTTCTGTCCTGGCACCTTTTCCCTGGGAGGAGTCTTCATTGGTCTGGAATTCTGGGCTGTAAAATGGCACTTTCTGGGACCAGAACATGGCACGCACTGTCGTGCTTTGCGCCCAGTGAAAAGGAGGCAACCTCTGGCTCTCAGATGCCAATGACGGGCCCCCATTAACACTAGAAATGGAACAATCGCTTTTTCTCCTGGGAGCCCTTTCCCTGGGAGGAGTCGTCATCCGTCTGGAATCCTGGGCTGAACAAATCACTTTCTCTGACCTGCACGTGGAAGGCACCATTAAGCTTTGCGCCCAGGGAAAAGGTGGCAGCCTTGGGCTCTCAGGTGCCAACGATGGATCCCCGTTAACACTAGATAAATAACAATCGCTTTCTGTCCTGGCACCTTTTCCCTGGGAGGAATTTTCGTCCGTCTGGAATTCTGGGCTGAAAAACGGCACTTCCCCGGACCTGCAAGTGGAATGCACCGTCGAGCTTTGTGCCCAGGCAAAAGGTGGCAGCCTTGGGCTCTCAGGTGCCAATGATGGGGCCCCATTACCCCTAGAAAAAGAACAATCGCTTTCTGTCCTGGCACCTTTTCCCTGGGAGGAATCTTCATTGGTCTGGAATTCTGGGCCGAAAACGGCTCTTTCCCTTACCCGCATGTGGCACGCACCGTCGAGCTTTGCGCCCAGGGAAAAGGTGGCAGCCTTGGGCTCTCAGGTGCCAAAGATGAAGCCCCATTACCCCTAGAAAAGGCACAATGGCTTTCTGTCCTGACACCTTTTCTCGGGGAGGTGTCTTCGTCCGTCTGGAATTCTGGGCTGATAAACGGCCCTTTCCTGGACTCGCACAGGGTATGCATCGTCGAGCTTTGCACCCAGGGAAAAGGTGGCAGCCTTGGGCTCTCAGGTGTCCATTTTGGGGCCCCATTAACCCTAGAAAAGGCACAATTGCTTTCTGTCCTGGCACCTTTTCCCTGGGAGAAATCTTCATCGGCCTCGAATTCTGGGATGAGAAACAGCACATTCCTGGACCCGCAAGTGGCACGCACCGTTCAGCTTTGAGCTCAGGGAAAAGGTTGCAGCCTTCGGCTCTCAGGTGCCAATGATGGGTCCCCATTACTCCTGGAAAAGGAGAAATCCATTCCTGTCCTGGCACCTTTTCCCAGGGAGGAATCTTCATCGGTCTGGAATTCTGGAATGAGAAATGGCAATTTCCCGGACCCTCACGTAGCACGCATGGTCGAGCTTTGCGCCTAGGGTATAGGAGGCAACCTTGGGCTCTCAGGTGCCAATGATGGAGCCCGATTAACCCTAGAAATGGAACAATCGTTTTCTGTCCTGGGAGCCTCTTCCCTGTGAGGAGTCTTCATCCGTCTGGAATTCAGGGCTGAAAAACAGCACTTTCCCGGACAAGAAAGTGGTACGCGCCGTTGATGTTTGCGCCCACGGAAAAGGTGGCAGCCTTGAACTCTGAGGTGCCAATGATGGGGCACCATTGACCCTAGAAAAGGACAATTCGAATTCTGACCTGGCACATTTTCCCTGGGAGGTGTCTTCGTCCGTCTGGAATTCTGGGATGAAAAATGGCACTTCCCCGGACCCGCAAGTGGCACGCGCCGTCGGCATTTGCACCCAGGCAATGACGGGCCCCCATTAACACTAGAAATGGAACAATCTCTTTCTGTCCTGGGAGCCTTTTCCCTGGGAGGAGTCGTCATCCTTCTGGAATTCTGGGCTGAACAAAGCACTTTCTCTGACCTGCACGTGGCAGGCACCATCAAGCTTTGTGCCCAGGGAAAAGGGGGCAGCCTTGGGCTCTCAGGTGCCAATGATGGGGCCCCGTTAACACTAGATAAATAACACTTGCTTTCTGTCCTGGCACCTTTTCCCTGGGAGGAATTTTCGTCCGTCTGGAATTCTGGGCTGAAAAACGGCTCTTTCCCTTACCGGCATGTGGCATGCACCGTCGAGCTTTGCGCCCAGGGAAAAGGTGGCAGCCCTGGGCTATCAGGTGCCAAAGATGGGGCCCCATTACCCTAGAAAAGGCACAATGGCTTTCTGTCCTGACACCTTTTCCCTGGGAGGTGTCTTCATCCGTCTGGAATTCTGGGCTGAAAAATGGCACTTCCCCGGACCCACAACTGGCACGCGCCGTCGACATTTGCGCCCAGGTAAAAGGTGGCAGGCTTTGGGCTCTCAGGTGCCAATGATGGGGCCCCGTTAACACTAGAAAAATAACACTTGCTTTCTGTCCTGGCACCTTTTCCCAGGGAGGAATCTTCGTCCGTCTGGAAATCTGGGTTCAAAATTGGCACTGCCCCAAACCCGCACAAGGTACACACCGTCGAGCTTTGCGCCCAGGGAAAAGGAGGCAACCTCTGGCTCTCAGATGCCAATGACGGGCCCCCATTAACACTAGAAATGGAACAATCGCTTTCTGTCCTGGGAACCTGTCCTAGTTCAGCAGGAGGGACCAGCTAACCCTGTGTGGGGGTGAGCAAAGCTGTGTATTCTACCCCCTCTTTTCATTCCCCAAGGTCAATGGGCCATTAGCAGCAGCTGCCCAGGGAGCCATTATCACTTCACACCCAGCCTGAGGGGGGTGGAGCTGCTAATGGGCCATCAACAGCTCAACACCCCCTGGCTCCCAGAGTTAATTACCCATTGTGTGAGTCCCCGCCCAGGGGGAGGGACTGAGAGCTCCCTGAGGGTACATAAGGAGTGGGTAAGAAGACCTCGGGAACCTCTCGTCGGATCCAGAGCAGCAGCAGGACCTTGACAGGAGGAGATCACCGCTCTCGCCCAGACCACAGCCCTCACCTGCACCAACAGGTTTTTCTTTTCCTTTTGCTCTGGACTTGGGGGACCACAGGGGTCTCAGCACAAGGGCAAACAAACCCCCTTGGGTTTGTGCCCCAGGACACTGGGCTACACTGCTGAGGTTTTGTGAATTGAAAGCAATTTCCCTTGTGTGTCAGTGTTGCTATTGTAATATTATTATTAAATTTTAGGTCTGACTTATAATCTCTCTCGTGGTGAGTTCATTTCCCCTGCTGGTTCACCTTTAAACCAGCACAGAACCCTTTCCCTGGGAGGAGTCGTCATCCGTCTGGAATCCTGGGTTGAACAAAGCACTTTCTCTGACCTGCACGTGGCAGGCACCATCTAGCTTTGCGCCCAGGGAAAAGGTGGAAGCCTTGGGCTCTCAGGTGCCAATGATGGGGCCCCGTTAACACTAGATAAATAACAATCGCTTTCTGTCCTGGCACCTTTTCCCTGGGAGGAATTTTCGTCCGTCTGGAATTCTGGGCTGAAAAACGGCACTTCCCCGGACCTGCAAGTGGAACGCACCGTCGAGCTTTGTGGCCAGGAAGAAGGTGGCAGCCTTGGGCTCTCAGGTGCCAATGATGGGGCCCCATTACCCCTGAAAAAAGAACAATCGCTTCCTGTCCTGGCAGCTTTTCCCTGGGAGGAATCTTCATTGGTCTGGAATTCTGGGCTGAAAACGGCTCTTTCCCTTACCCGCATGTGGCACGCACCGTCGAGCTTTGCGCCCAGGGAAAAGGTGGCAGCCCTGGGCTCTCAGCTGCCAATCTTGGGGCCCCATTAACCCTAAAAAAAGCACAATGGCCTTCTGTCCTGGCATCTTTTCCCAGGGAGAAATCTTCGCTGGCCTGGAATTCTGGGATGAGAAACGGCACATTCCCGGACTTGCAAGTGGCACGCGCCGTCGACATTTGCGCCCAGGGAAAAGGTGGCAGCCTTGGGCTCTCAGGTGCCCATTTTGGGACCCCATTACCCCTAGGAAAGGCACAATGCCTTTCTGTCCTGACACCTTTTCCCAGAGAGGAATCGACTTCCGTCTGGAATTCTGGGCTGAAAAACGGCCCTTTCCCGGACCCGCACAGGGTATGCACCGTTGAGCTTTGCACCCAGGGAAAAGGTGGCAGCCTTGGGTTCTCAGGTGCCAATGATGGGGCCCAATTAGCATTACAAAATACACAATGGCTTTGTCTCCTGGCAACTTTTCCCTCTGAGGAATCTTCATAGGTCTGGAATTCTGGGCTGAAAAATGGCACTTTCCCCGACCCGCACATGGAATGCACCGTCGAGCTTTGCGCCCAGGGAAAAGGTGGGAGCCTTGGGCTCTCAGGTGTCAATTTTGGGGCCCCATTAACCCTAGAAAAGGCACAATCGCTTTCTGTCCTGGCACCTTTTCCCTGGGAGAAATCTTCCTCGGCCTCGAATTCTGGGATGAGAAACAGCACATTCCTGGACCCGCAAGTGGCACGCACCGTCGAGTTTTGCGCTCAGGGAAAAGGTTACAGCCTTGGGCTCTCAGGTGTCAATGATGGAGCCCCATTAACCCTAGAAAAGGAACAATCGCTTTCTGTCCTGGCACCTTTTCCCAGGGAGGAATCTTCATCGGTCTGGAATTCTGGAATGAGAAACGGCAATTTCCCGGACCCTCACGTAGCACGCATGGTCGAGCTTTGCGCCCAGGGTATAGGAGGCAACCTTGGGCTCTCAGGTGCCAATGATGGGGCCCGATTAACCCTAGAAATGGAACAATCACTTTCTGTCCTGGGAGCCTCTTCCCTGTGAGGAGTCTTCATCCGTCTGGAATTGAGGGCTGAAAAACGGCACTTTCCTGGACAAGAAAGTGGTACGCGCCATTCATGTTTGCGCCCACGGAAAAGGTGGCAGCCTTGAACTCTCAGGTGCCAATGATGGGGCACCATTGACCCTAGAAAAGGACAATTCGATTTCTGACCTGGCACCTTTTCCCTGGGAGGTGTCTTCGTCCGTCTGGAATTCTGGGCTGAAAAATGGCACTTCCCCGGACCCGCAAGTGGCACGCGCCGTCGACATTTGCGCCCAGGCAAAAGGTGGCAGCCTTGGGCTCTCAGGTGCCAATGATGGGGCCCCGTTAACACTAGAAAAATAACACTTGCTTTCTGTCCTGGCACCTTTTCCCAGGGAGGAATCTTCGTCCGTCTGGAAATCTGGGTTCAAAAATGGCACTGGCCCAAACCCGCACAAGATACACACCGTTGAGCTTTGCGCCCAGGGAAAAGAGGGCAGGCTTGGTCTCTCAGGTGCCAATGATGTTGCCCCATTACCCCTACAAAAGGCACAATGGCTTTCTGTCCTGGCACCTTTTCCCAGGGAGGAATCTTCATCGGTTTGGAATTCTGGTCTGAGAATCGGCACTTTCCTGGACCCGCAAGTGGAACGCACCATCAAGCTTTGCGTCCAGGGAAAAGGTGGCAGTCTTGGGCTCTCAGGTGCCAATGATGGGGCCCCATTACCTTCACAAAAAGCACAATGGCTTTCTGTCCTGGCACCTTTTCCCTGGGAGGAGTCGTCATGCGTCTGGAATTCTGGGCTGTAAAATGGCACTTTCCTGGACCAGTACGTGGCACGCACTGTCGTGCTTTGCGCCCAAGGAAAAGGAGGCAACCTCTGGCTCTCAGATGCCAATGACGGGCCCCCATTAACACTAGAAATGGAACAATCGCTTTTTGTCCTGGGAGCCTTTTCCCTGGGAGGAGTCGTCATCCGTCTGGAATCCTGGGCTCAACAAAGCACTTTCTCTGACCTGCACGTGGCAGGCACCACCTAGCTTTGCGCCCAGGGGAAAGGTGGCAGCCTTGGGCTCTCAGGTGCCAACGATGGGGTCCCATTACCCCTGGAAAAAGAACAGTCGCTTCATGTCCTGGCACCTTTTCCCTGGGAGGAATCTTAATTGGTCTGGAATTCTGGGCTGAAAACGGCTCTTTCCCTTACCCGCGTGTGGCACGCACCGTCGAGCTTTGCGCCCAGGGAGAAGGTGGCAGCCCTGGGCTCTCAGCTGCCAATTTTGGGGCCCCATTAACCCTAAAAAAGGCACAATCGCTTTCTGTCCTGGCACCTTTTCCCAGGGAGAAATCTTCGCTGGCCTGGAATTCTGGGATGAGAACGGCACATTCCCGGACTTTCAAGTGGCACGTGCCGTCAACATTGCACCCAGGGAAAAGGTGGCAGCCTTGGGCTCTCAGGTGCCAAAGATGAGGCCCCATTACCCCTAGAAAAGGCACAATGGCTTTCTGTCCTGACACCTTTTCCCAGAGAGGAATCGACTTCCGTCTGGAATTCTGGGCTGAAAAACGGCCGTTTCCCGGACCCGCACATGGTATGCACCATTGAGCTTTGCACCCAGGGAAAAGGAGGCAGCCTTGGGCTCTCAGGTGCCAATGATGGGGCCCAATTAGCATTACAAAATACACAATGGCTTTGTCTCCTGGTACCTTTTCCCTCTGAGGAATCTTCATAGGTCTGGAATTCTGGGCTGAAAAATGGCACTTCCCCGGACCCGCATGTGGCACGCACCGTCGAGATTTGCGCCCAGGGAAAAGGTGGCAGCCCTGGGCTCTCAGCTGCAAATTTTGGGGCCCCATTAACCCAAGAAAAGGCACAATTGCTTTCTGTCCTGGCATCTTTTCCCTGGGAGAAATCTTCATCGGCCTCGAATTCTGGGATGAGAAACAGCACATTCCTGGACCCGCAAGTGGCACGCACCGTCGAGCTTTGCGCTCAGGGAAAAGGTTGCAGCCTTGGGCTCTCAGGTGCCAATGATGGGTCCCCATTACTCCTGGAAAAGGAGAAATCCATTCCTGTCCTGGCACCTTTTCCCAGGGAGGAATCTTCATCGGTCTGGAATTCTGGAATGAGAAACGGCAATTTCCCGGACCCTCACGTAGCACGCATGGTCGAGCTTTGCGCCCAGGGTATAGGAGGCAACCTTGGGCTCTCAGGTGCCAATGATGGAGCCTGATTAACCCTAAAAATGGAACAATCGCTTTCTGTCCTGGGAGTCTCTTCCCTGTGAGGAGTCTTCATCCGTCTGGAATTGAGGGCTGAAAAACGGCACTTTCCCAGACAAGAAAGTGGTACGCGCCGTTGATGTTTGCGCCCACGGAAAAGGTGGCAGCCTTGAACTCTCAGGTGCCAATGATGGGGCCCCATTGACCCTAGAAAAGGACAATTCGATTTCTGACCTGGCACCTTTTCCCTGGGAGGTGTCTTCGTCCGTCTGGAATTCTGGGATGAAAAATGGCACTTCCCCGGACCCGCAAGTGGCACGCGCCGTCGACATTTGCGCCCAGGCAAAAGGTGGCAGCCTTGGGCTCTCAGGTGCCAATGATGGGGCCCCGTTAACACTAGAAAAATAACACTTGCTTTCTGTCCTGGCACCTTTTCCCAGGGAGGAATCTTCTTCCGTCTGGAAATCTGGGTTCAAAAATGGCACTGCCCCAAACCCGCACAAGGTACACACCGTCGAGCTTTGTGCCCAGGAAAAAGGGGCCAGCCTTGGTCTCTCAGGTGCCAATGATGGTGCCCCATTACCCCTACAAAAGGCACAATGGCTTTCTGTCCTGGCACCTTTTCCCTGGGAGGAATCTTCATCGGTTTGGAATTGTGGTCTGAGAATCGGCACTTTCCTGGACCCGCAAGTGGAACGCACCATCGAGCTCTGAGTCCAGGGAAAAGGTGGCAGTCTTGGGCTCTCAGGTGCCAATGATGGAGCCACATTACCTTTACAAAAAGCACAATGGCTTTCTGTCCTGGCACCTTTTCCCTGGGAGGAGTCTTCATTGGTCTGGAATTCTGGGCTGTAAAATGGCACTTTCTGGGACCAGCACGTGGCACGCACTGTCGTGCTTTGCGCCCAGGGTATAG
The DNA here is from genome assembly GCF_047495875.1 of Pithys albifrons albifrons. Taxonomy (NCBI): domain Eukaryota; kingdom Metazoa; phylum Chordata; class Aves; order Passeriformes; family Thamnophilidae; genus Pithys; species Pithys albifrons. The sequence goes on along the minus strand of NC_092468.1, from coordinate 565,060 downwards.
GAGGCAACCTCCGGCTCACAGATGCTAATGACGGGCCCCCATTAACACTAGAAATGGAACAATCGCTTTCTGTCCTGGGAGCCCTTTCCCTGGCAGGAGTCATCCGTCTGGAATCCTGGGCTGAACAAAGCACTTTCTCTGACCTGCACGTGGCAGGCACCATCTAGCTTTGCGCCCAGGGAAAAGGTGGCAGCCTTGGGCTCTCAGGTGCCAACGATGGATCCCCGTTAACACTAGATAAATAACAATCGCTTTCTGTCCTGGCACCTTTTCCCAGGGAGGAATTTTCGCCCGTCTGGAATTCTGGGCTGAAAAACGGCACGTCCCAGGACCTACAAGTGGAACGCACCGTCGAGCTTTGTGCCCAGGCAAAAGGTGGCAGCCTTGGGCTCTCAGGTGCCAATGATGGGGCCCCATTACCCCTAGAAAAAGAACAATCGCTTTCTGTCCTGGCACCTTTTCCCTGGGAGGAATCTTCATTGGTCTGGAATTCTGGGCTGAAAACGGCTCTTTCCCTTACCCGCATGTGGCACGCACCGTCGAGCTTTGTGCCCAGGGAAAAGGTGGCAGCCCTGGGCTCTCAGCTGCCAATTTTGGGGCCCCATTAACCCTAGAAAAGGCACAATGGCTTTCTGTCCTGGCACCTTTTCCCTGGGAGGAATCTTCGCTGGCCTGGAATTCTGGGATGAGAAACGGCACATTCCCGGACATGCAAGTGCAACGCGCCGTCGACATTTGCGCCCAGGGAAAAGGTGGCAGCCTTGGGCTCTCAGGTGCCAAAGATGGGTCCCCATTACTCCTGGAAAAGGAGAAATCCATTCCTGTCCTGGCACCTTTTCCCAGGGAGGAATCTTCATCGGTCTGGAATTCTGGAATGAGAAACGGCAATTTCCCGGACCCTCACGTAGCACGCATGGTCGAGCTTTGCGCCTAGGGTATAGGAGGCAACCTTGGGCTCTCAGGTGCCAATGATGGGGCCCGATTAACCCTAGAAATGGAACAATTGCTTTCTGTCCTGGGAGCCTCTTCCCTGTGAGGAGTCTTCATCCATCTGGAATTGAGGGCTGAAAAACGGCACTTTCCCAGACAAGAAAGTGGTACGCGCCGTTGATGTTTGCACCCACGGAAAAGGTGGCAGCCTTGAACTCTCAGGTGCCAATGATGGGGCACCATTGACCCTAGAAAAGGACAATTCGATTTCTGACCTGGCACCTTTTCCCTGGGAGGTGTCTTCGTCCGTCTGGAATTCTGGGCTAAAAAATGGCACTTCCCTGGACCCGGAAATGAGACGCGCCTTCGACATTTGTGCCCAGGCAAAAGGTGGCAGCCTTGGTCTCTCAGGTGCCAATGATGGGGCCCCATTAACACTAGAAAAATAACACTTGCTTTCTGTCCTGGCACCTTTTCCCAGGGAGGAATCTTCATCCGTCTGGAAATCTGGGTTTAAAAATGGCACTGCCTCAAACCCGCACAAGGTACACACCGTCGAGCTTTGCGCCCAGGGAAAAGGGGGCAGCCTTGGGCTCTCAGGTGCCAATGATGGTGCCCCATTACCCCTACAAAAGGCTAAATGGCTTTCTGTCTGTGCTTGTTTAAAGGTGAACCAGCAGGGGAAATGAACTCACCTAGAGAGAGGTTATAATCAGACCTTAAATTTAATAATAATATTACAATATCGACACTGACACACAAGGGAAATTGCTTTCAACTCACAAAACCCCAGCAGTATAACCCAGTGTCCTGGGGCACAAATCCGAGGGGGTTTGTTTGCCCTTGTGCTGAGACCCCTGTGGTTCCCCCAAGTCCAGAGCAAAAGGAAAAGAAAAACCTGTTGGTGCAGGCGAGGGCTGTGGTCTGGGCGAGAGTGGTGATCTCCTCCTGTCAAGGTCCTGCTGCTGCTCTGGATCCGACGAGAGGTTCCCGAGGTCTTCTTACCCACCACTTATGTACCCTCAGGGAGCACTCAGTCCCTCCCTCTGGGCGGGGACTCACACAATGGGTGATTAACTCTGGGAGCCAGGGGGTATTGAGCTGTTGATGGCCCATTAGCAGCTCCGCCCCCCTCAGGCTGGGTGTGAAGGTGATAGTGGCCCCCTGGGCAGCTGCTGCTTATGGCCCATTGACCTTGGGGAATGAATAAGGGGGTAGAATACACAGCTTTGATCACCCCCACACAGGGTTAGCTGGTCCCTCCTGCTGAACTAGGACATTATCCACCCCTTATTCTACTCCATCTAGTCATTCCCAAATTAATCCCCTTTTTACCTATACATACATATATATACACATATATACAATGAAACATTACAAACTCTTCTCGCTCAAAATTAGGTCCCCTTGTGGTACACAACGTGTTTCTCCATCTTTTTGCATTATCCACCAAGTGCAACCAGGTCCTTGAGCAAAGACAATCCCTCGGATGGGTTTGCCTTTGTTTGAGGTGGGACTCACCCAAACAGTCTTTCCTAACATACCTCTCATATGGACCACAGGGACTTTATCTCCATCTACAGTATTCAAGAGTTCTGATTGGGCAGGGCCAGCTCGATTGATGGAGCCCCGGGTGTTGACCAACCAGATGACCTTTGCCAAATGCAGCTCCCAGTGTTTGAAAGTTCCCCCACCCAACGCCTTCAAGGTTGTTTTCAGCAGTCCATTACATCGCTCAACTTTCCCGGCAGCTGGAGCATGGTAGGGGATATGATACACCCACTCAATGCCGTGCTCTCTGGCCCAGGTGTCTATGAGGCTGTTCTTGAAGTGGGTGCCGTTGTCAGACTCTATTCTCTCTGGGGTGCCGAGTCTCCACAGGACTTGTTTCTCAAGGCCCGGGATGGTATTCCGGGCAGTGGCGTGAGATACGGGGTATGTCTCCAGCCATCCAGTGGTTGCCTCTACCATGGTCAGCATATAGCGCTTGTCTTGGCGTGTTTGGGGAAGTGTGATGTAGTCAACTTGCCAGGCTTCCCCATACCTGTATTTCGACCACCGTCCACCATACCATAGAGGCTTCACCCGCTTGGCCTGCTTGATGGCAGCACATGTGTCACAGTCATGGATAACCTGTGAGACACCGTCCATGGTTAGATCCACCCCTCGGTCACGAGCCCATCTGTATGTTGCATCTCTGCCCTGATGACCAGAGGCATCATGGGCCCATCGGGCTAGAAACAATTCACCTTTATGCTGCCAATCCAGATCTACCTGAGAGACTTCAATCCTGGCAGCTCGATCCACCTGCTCGTTGTTACGATGCTCCTCATTAGCCCGGCTCTTGGGTACATGAGCATCTACGTGACGGACCTTCACACTCAGCTTCTCTACCCGGGCAGCGATGTCCTGCCACGTCTCAGCCGCCCAGATGGGTTTCCCTTTGCGCTGCCAGCCAGCCTTTCTCCAACGCTCCAGCCATCCCCACAGAGCATTGGCCACCATCCACGAGTCACTGTAAAGGTAGAGTCTTGGCCACTTCTCGCGTTCAGCGATATCCAAAGCCAGCTGAACAGTTTTCAGCTCTGCAACCTGACTTGATCCACCTTGTCCTTCAGTCGCTTCTGCAACTCGACGTGTAGGACTCCATACAGCTGCTTTCCATTTCCGGCTTGTCCCTACAATGCGGCAAGAGCCATCTGTGAAGAGAGCATATCGCTTCTCCTCTTCTGGTAGCTGGTTATATGGTGGGGCCTCCTCAGCTCGTGTCACCTGCTCCTCTTCTTCTTCAGAGGACAATCCGAAACTCTCACCTTCCGGCCAGTTAGTGATGATTTCCAAAATCCCAGGGCGATTAGGATTCCCTATCCGGGTTCGCTGCGTGATCAGAGCGATCCACTTACTCCATGTGGCATCAGTGGCGTGATGGGTAGAAGGAGCTTTTCCTTTGAACATCCAGCCCAATACTGGTAGTCGGGGTGCCAGGATGAGCTGTGCCTCAGTGCCAATCACTTCTGAGGCGGCTCGAACTCCTTCATAAGCTGCCAGGATCTCTTTCTCAGTTGGGGTGTAGCTGGCCTCAGATCCTTTGTATCCCCGACTCCAGAATCCCAGCGGTTGTCCTCGAGTCTCCTCAGGTACTTTCTGCCAGAGGCTCCAGGATGGGCCATTCTCCCCGGCTGCAGTGTAGAGCACATTCTTCACATCCTGTCCTGTCCTGACTGGCCCAAGGGCTACTGCATGGGTAATCTCCTGTTTAATCTGCTCAAAGGCTTGTTGTTGTTCAGGGCCCCACTGGAAATCATTTTTCTTCCGTGTCACAAGGTAGAGAGGGCTTACAATCTGACTGTACTCAGGGATATGCATCCTCCAAAAGCCCACGGCACCTAGGAAAGCCTGAGTTTCCTTCTTGCTGGTCGGTGGGGACATAGCTGCTATTTTGTTGATCACCTCTGTTGGAATCTGACGACGCCCGTCTTGCCACTTCACTCCTAGGAACTGAATTTCCTGAGCAGGTCCCTTGACCTTACTTCGTTTAATGGCAAAGCCAGCTCTTAGGAGAATCTGGATTATCTTCTTTCCTTTCTCAAAAACCTCCCCTGCTGTGTTCCCCCATACAATGATGTCATCGATGTACTGTAGGTGTTCTGGAGCCTCACCCTTTTCCAATGCAGTCTGGATCAGTCCATGGCAAATGGTGGAACTGTGTTTCCACCCCTGGGGCAGTCGATTCCAGGTGTACTGCACCCCCTTCCAGGTGAAAGCGAACTGCGGCCTGCACTCTGCTGCCAACGGAATGGAGAAAAAGGCATTGGCAATGTCGATGGTGGCATACCACTTGGCTGCCTTGGACTCCAGCTCATACTGAAGCTCCAGCATGTCCGGCACAGCGGCACTCGGGGGGGGTGTGACCTCATTGAGACCACGGTAATCCACCGTCGGCCTCCACTCTCCACTGGACTTTCGTACTGGCCATTGGGGCTATTAAATGGTGAGTGAGTCTTGCTGACCACCCCTTGGCTCTCCAGCTCACGAATCATCTTGTGTATGGGGGTCACAGAGGCTCAGTCAGTGCGGTATTGCCGACGGTGCACTGTGGCTGTGGCCAGCGGTACCAATTGTTCTTCAACTTTCAGCAGTCCCACAGCAGAAGGGTCCTCTGAGAGGCCAGGCAAGGTGCTCAGCTGTCTGATTTCCTCTGTCTCAACAGCAGCTATGCCAAAGGCCCAACGCAGTCCCTTTGGGTCTTTGAAATATCCATTCCTCAGGTAGTCTATGCCAAGGATACATGGGGCTTCTGGACCAGTCACAATGGGGTGTCTATGCCATTCCCTCCCAGTCAATCTGACTTCAGCTTCCAGTACAGTCAGCTGTTGGGATCCCCCTGTCACCCCAGAAATAGAGATGGATTCTGTCCCAACGTATCCTGATGGCATCAACGTGCATTGTGCACCAGTGTCCACTAAAGCTTTGTATTTCTGTGGGTCTGATGAGGCAGGCCACCGAATCCACACAGTCCAATAAACCCGATTGTCCCTCTCCTCTACCTGGCTAGAGGCAGGGCCCCCCTAGTTCTGGTCATGGTATTCACTGCGCTCTCCCTGTGAATATGACCGGGAGGTTCCTTCAAGAGGATTGGGCATAACATCATCATTCCTATACTGTCTGGAGCCTTGCCCACGAGAGACCGGAGCAGCCTTCAACCTTGAAGAATTCCCTGTGTTAGTTGTGCCTTTTTGCAATTCACGTACCCGAGCTGCTAAGGAAGAGGTGGGTTTCCCATCCCACTTCCTCATATCTTCTCCATGCTCATGGAGGTAAAACCACAGATTGCCGCGTGGAGTGTACCCTTTCTCCTTAGCTGGAAGACGCCTGCTTCTGATGGCAGAGACTCTCGTTTGTTCTGGAGAGATATGGAAGAGTCCTTCCTTAATCTTCTCTTCCAGTTCAGCCAGTTTTGTTTCCACAGCTGAGACGGGGGCTCGTAATGGAGCAGTGACAGTGTCTTCATAAATCCTGAGTTTGCTGACCAGTGCACCCACCTTGTCTTCTCCCTCTCTCCACTGCAATGTTGCAAGGTAGCGAGAATACATTTCTGGCCCAAGTCATGCAAATTTTAACCACATCTGGGATGTGCACTGGACACCATCTGGACTTTTAGGGAATCTCTCATCCTCTGAAAAGATTATCTCCAGTACGGCTAATTCCCTTAAGCACCGGATACCTTGTTCCATCGTGTTCCATTGTCCTTGCTGTACGTGGAGGTCCTCCTTACAAAGATATCTCTCCCTCACGCTTGACAACAGTCGCCGCCAGAGGCTGAGAGTTTCATGTCTCTTTCCAATGCCCTGATCAATGACAACATCTCGAGAAAGGGATCCCAGCTGCCTTGCCTCACTCCCATCTAGAATTGTATCATTGGCTGCAGCATCCCAGATTCGAAGTAGCCAGATCAAGATGGACTCATTTGCCTGTCGTGTGAACTCTCTCCGGAGCTCACGCAGCTCTCCCAGGGATAGGGACCGGGTGATTATTTCTGGCTCCATTTCTTCTGCTTGAGATGAAGGTCCTGACTCTTCCTCGTCATGCGCTATACGAACTGATTTGGTCTTTGATTTTCTTTTCTGGACAGGGGCAACTGCTATCGGTTTCTGTTGTCCTTCTGGCTCCTCCATGGTTTGTGTGGACATGGTGCTGGTTGATTTGTTTCCCTTTCTCTCTGGCTCAGCTGTGGTTTGTGTGGGCATGGTGCTGGTTGATGTGTCTCTCTTCCTCTCTGGCTCAGTCATGGTCTGGGTGGACATGCTGCTGGTTGATGTATCTCTCTTCCTCTCTGGCTCAGCCGTGGTTTGGGTGGACATGGTGCCTGTGGATTTGCTCCTTTTCTCCTCCTCCTGATGATGCTGTACCACACCAAGCAGTGTGCGGTAGGCAGTGGCCAGGGCCCAGCAGGTTGCTGTGAGCTGCACATCTCTGGGACTACCAGAGCATCTTCCTTTCACATAGCTTAGCATTTTGGCAGGGTCCTGCAGTTGTTCTGGGGTGAATTTCCAGACCATTTGAGGAGAGAAGGTCTCCAAATACTGGCCCATATCTTCCCACTTCCCGTGCCACTCAACATCATCCGCTCCCAGGGCAGGCCTCCAGCAAGTCTCCTTAGAAAGCCCAGTTCTGACCCTAAACATGGTGTATACAGTACAGAGGACACAAAGCAACACTAACAGCACTAACAGTAGGAATATGCTGTCCCTAACATGAAAAGGAAGCTCAATATTTTCAATGATTCTTGTAGCAGAGGTGAAAAGGTGGAAGTAACCATCTCCGCCTGTTTTCCCCACAGTCTTGGTGCTATTTTTAATGAGACCCCAGAGGTAAAAACCCAAACCAGGACAGGCACACCAGACTGAATATACATTCACAATGAAAGCCATTGTGCTTTTTGTAAAGGTAATGGGGCCCCATCATTGGCACCTGAGAGCCCAAGACTGCCACCTTTTCCCTGGACGCAAAGCTCGATGGTGCGTTCCACTTGCAGGTCCAGGAAAGTGCCGATTCTCAGACCAGAATTCCAACCGATGAAGATTCCTCCCTGGGAAAAGGTGCCAGGACAGAAAACCATTGTGCCATTTCTAGGGGTAATGGGGCACCATCATTGGCACCTGAGAGCCCAAGGCTGACCCCTTTTCCCTGGGCGCAAAGCTCGACGGTGTGTACCTTGTGCGGGTTTGGGGCAGTGCCATTTTTGAACCCAGATTTCCAGACGGACGAAGATTCCTCCCTGGGAAAAGGTGCCAGGACAGAAAGCAAGTGTTATTTTTCTAGTGTTAAGGGGGCCCCATCATTGGCACCTGAGAGCCCAAGGCTGCCACCTTTTGCCTCGGCGCAAATGTCGATGGCGCGTGCCACTTGCGGGTCCGGGGAAGTGCCATTTTTCAGCCCTGAATTCCAGACGGATGAAGACTCCTCACAGGGAAGAGGCTCCCAGGACAGAAAGCGATTGTTCCATTTCTAGGGTTAATCGGCCCCCATCATTGGCACCTGAGAGCCCAAGGTTGCCTCCTATACCCTGGGCGCAAAGCTCGACCATGCGTGCTACATGAGGGTCCAGGAAATTGCCGTTTCTCATTCCAGAATTCCAGACCGATGAAGATTCCTTCCTGGGAAAAGGTGTCAGGACAGGAATGGATTTCTCCTTTTCTAGGGTTAATGGGGACCCATCATTGGCACCTGAGAGCCCAAGGCTGCAACCTTTTCCCTGAGCGCAAAGCTCGACGGTGCGTGCCACTTGCAGGTCCAGGAATGTGCTGTTTCTCATCCCAGAATTCGAGGCCAATGAAGATTTCTCCCTGGGAAAAGGTGCCAGGACAGAAAGCAATTGTGCCTTTTCTAGGGGTAATGGGGCCCCAAAATTGACACCTGAGAGCCCAAGGCTGCCACCTTTTCCCTGGGCGCAAAGCTCGACGGAGCGTTCCACGTGCGGGTCCGGGAAAGTGCCATTTTTCAGCCCAGAATTCCAGACCTATGAAGATTCCTCAGAGGGAAAAGGTACCAGGAGACAAAGCCACTGTGTATTTTGTAATGCTAATTGGGCCCCATCTTTGGCACCTGAGAGCCCAAGGCTGCCACCTTTTCCCTGGGTGCAAAGCTCGACGGTGCATACCCTGTGCGGGTCTGGGAAAGGGCCGTTCTTCAGCCCAGAATTCCAGACGGAAGTCAATTCCTCTCTGGGAAAAGGTGTCAGGACAGAAAGCCATTGTGCCTTTTCTAGAGGTAATGGGGCCCGATCTTTGGCACCTGAGAGCCCAAGGCTGCCACCTTTTCCCTGGGCGCAAATGTCGACGGCGCGTGCCACTTGCAAGTCCGGGAAATTGCCGTTTCTCATCCCAGAATTCGAGGCCAGCGAAGATTTCTCCCTGGGAAAAGGTGCCAGGACAGAAAGCGATTGTGCCTTTTCCAGGGTTAATGGGGCCCCAAAATTGGCAGCTGAGAGCCCAGGGCTGCCACCTTTGCCCTCGACGCAAATCTCGATGGTGCGTTCCACTTGCGGGTAAGGGAAAGAGCCGTTTTCAGCCCAGAATTCCAGACCAATGAAGATTCCTCCCAGGGAAAAGGTGCCGGGACAGAAAGCGATTGTTCTTTTTCTAGGGTTAATGGGGCCCCATCATTGGCACCTGAGAGCCCAAGGCTGCCACCTTTTGCCTGGGCACAAAGCTCAACGGTGCATTCCACTTGCAGGTCCGGGGAAGTGCCGTTTTTCAGCCCAGAATTCCAGATGGACGAAAATTCCTCCCAGGGAAAAGGTGCCAGGACAGAAAGCGATTGTTATTTATCTAGTGTTAACGGGGACCCATTGTTGGCACTTGAGAGCCCAAGGCTGCCAGCTCTTCCCTGGGCGCAAAGCTAGATGGTGCCTGCCACGTGCAGGTCAGAGAAAGTGCTTTGTTCAGCCCAGGATTCCAGACGGCTGACGACTCCTCCCAGGGAAAGGGCTCCCAGGACAGAATGCGATTGTTCCATTTCTAGTGTTAATGGGGGCCCGTCATTGGCATCTGAGAGCCAGAGGTGGCCTCCTTTTCCCTGGGCGTAAAGCACGACAGTGCGTGCGCGTGCTGGTCCCAGAAAGTTCCATTTTACAGCCCAGAATTCCAGACCAATGAAGACTCCTCCCAGGGAAAAGGTGCCAGGACAGAAAGCCATTGTGTTTTTTGTAAAGGTAATGGGGCCCCGTCATTGGCACCTGAGAGCCCAAGACTGCCACCTTTTTCCTGGACGCAAAGCTCGATGGTGCGTTCCACTTGTGGGTCCAGGAAAGTGCTGATTCTCAGACCAGAATTCCAAACCGATGAAGATTCCTCCCTGGGAAAAGGTGCCAGGACAGAAAGCCATTGTGCCTTTTGTAGGGGTAATGGTGCCCCATCATTGGCACCTGAGAGCCCAAGGCTGACCCCTTTTCCCTGGGCGCAAAGCTCAACGGTGTGTACCTTGTGCGGGTTTGGGGCAGTGCCATTTTTGAACCCAGATTTCCAGACGGACGAAGATTCCTCCCTGGGAAAAGGTGCCAGGACAGAAAGCAAGTGTTATTTTTCTAGTGTTAACAGGGCCCCATCATTGGCACCTGAGAGACCAAGGCTGCCACCTTTTGCCTGGGCGCAAATTGCGACGGCGCGTGACACTTGCGGGTCCTGGGAAGTGCCATTTTTCAGCCCAGAATTCCAGACGGACAAAGACACCTCCCAGGGAAAAGGTGCCAGGTCAGAAATCGAATTGTCCTTTTCTAGGGTCAATGGTGCCCCATCATTGGCACCTCAGAGTTCAAGGCTGCCATCTTTTCCGTGGGCGCAAACATCAATGGCACATACCGCTTTCTTGTCCGGGAAAGTGCCGTTTTTCAGCCCTCAATTCCAGACGGATGAAGACTCCTCACAGGGAAGAGGCTCCCAGGACAGAAAGCGATTGTTCCATTTCTAGGGTTAATCGGCCCCCATCATTGGCACCTGAGAGCCCAAGGTTGCCTCCTATACCCTGGGTGATAAGCTCGACCATGCGTGCTACATGAGGGTCCGGGAAATTGCCGTTTCTCATTCCAGAATTCCAGACCGATGAAGATTCCTTCCTGGGAAAAGGTGTCAGGACAGAAAGCGATTGTTCCTTTTCTAGGGTTAATGGGGCTCCATCATTGACACCTGAGAGCCGAAGGCTGCAACCTTTTCCCTGAGCGCAAAGCTCGACGGTGCGTGCCACTTGCGGGTCCAGGAATGTGCTGTTTCTCATCCCAGAATTCCAGGCCTATGATGATTTCTCCCAGAGAAAAGGTGCCAGGACAGAAAGCAATTGTGCCTTTCTAGGGTTAATGGGGCCCCAAAATTGACACCTGAGAGCCCAAGGCTGCCACCTTTTCCCTGGGCGCAAAGCTCGATGGAGCGTTCCATGTGCGGGTCCGGGAAAGTGCCATTTTTCAGCCCAGAATTCCAGACCTATGAAGATTCCTCAGAGGGAAAAGGTACCAGGAGACAAAGCCATTGTGTATTTTGTAATGCTAATTGGGCCCCATCATTGGCACCTGAGAGCCCAAGGCTGACACCTTTTCCCTGGGTGCAAAGCTCGACGGTGCATACCCTCTGCGGGTCCGGGAAAGGGCCGTTTTTCAGCCCAGATATCCAGACGGAAGTCGATTCCTCTCTGGGAAAAGGTGTCAGGACAGAAAGCCATTGTGCCTTTTCTAGGGGTAATGAGGCCTCATCTTTGGCACCTGAGAGCCCAAGGCTGCCACCTTTTCCCTGGGCGCAAATGTCGACGGCGCGTGCCACTTGCAAGTCTGGGAATGTCCCGTTTCTCATCCCAGAATTCGAGGCCAGCGAAGATTTCTCCCTGGGAAAAGGTGCCAGGACAGAAAGCGATTGTGCCTTTTCCAGGGTTAATGGGGCCCCAAAATTGGCAGCTGAGAGCCCAGGGCTGCCACCTTTTCCCTGGGCGCAAAGCTTGACGGTGCGTGCCGCATGCGGGTAAGGGAAAGAGCCGTTTTCAGCCCAGAATTCCAGACCAATGAAGATTCCTCCCAGGCAAAAAGGTGCCAGGACAGGAAACGATTGTTCTTTTTCTAGGGGTAATGGGGCACGTCTTAGGCACCTTAGAGCCCAAGGCTGTAACCTATTGCCTGGGCACAAAGCTCGACGGTGCGTTCCACTTGCAGGTCCGGGGAAGTGCCGTTTTTCAGCCCAGAATTCCAGACGGACGAAAATTCCTCCCAGGGAAAAGGTGCCAGGACAGAAAGCGATTGTTATTTATCTAGTGCTAACGGGGACCCATCATTGGCACCTGAGAGCCCAAGGCTGCCACCTTTTCCCTGGGCACAAAGCTAGATGGTGCCTGACACGTGCAGGTCAGAGAAAGTGCTTTGTTCAGCCCAGGATTCCAGACGGCTGACGACTCCTCCCAGGGAAAAGGCTCCCAGGACAGAAAGCGATTGTTCCATTTCTAGTCTTAATGGGGGCCCGTCATTGGCATCTGAGAGCCAGAGGTTGCCTCCTTTTCCCTGGGCGTAAAGCACGACAGTGCGTGCGCGTGCTGGTCCCAGAAAGTGCCATTTTACAGCCCAGAATTCCAGACCAATGAAGACTCCTCCCAGGGAAAAGTTGCCAGGACAGAAAGCCATTGTGTTATTTGTAAAGGTAATGGGGCACTATCATTGGCACCTGAGAGCCCAAGGCTGACCCCTTTTCCCTGGGCGCAAAGCTCGACGGTGTTTACCTTGTGCGGGTTTGGGGCAGTGCCATTTTTGAACCCAGATTTCCAGACGGACGAAGATTCCTCCGTGGGAAAAGGTGCCAGGACAGAAAGCAAGTGTTATTTTTCTAGTGTTAACGGGCCCCATCAATGGCACCTGAGAGCTCAAGGCTGCCACCTTTTCCCTGGGCGCAAAGCTAGATGGTGCCTGCCACGTGCAGGTCAGAGAAAGACCTTTGTTCAGCCCAGGATTCCAGACGGATGAAGACTCCTCCCAGGGAAAGGGCTCCCAGGACAGAAAGCGATTGTTCCATTTCTAGTCTTAATGGGGGCCCGTCATTGGCATCTGAGAGCCAGAGGTTGCCTCCTTTTCCCTGGGCGCAAAGCACGACAGTGCGTACCACGTGCTGGTCCCAGAAAGTGCCATTTTACAGCCCAGAATTCCAGACCAATGAAGACTCCTCCCAGGGAAAAGGTGCCAGGACAGAAAGCCATTGTGCTTTTTGCAAAGGTAATGGGGCCCCATCATTGGCACCTGAAAGCCCAAGGCTGCCCCGTTTTCCCTGGGCGCAAAGCTCGACGGTGTTTACCTTGTGCGGGTTTGGGGCAGTGCCATTTTTGTACCCAGATTTCCAGGCTGATGAAGATTCCTCCCTGGGAAAATGTGCCAGGACAGAAAGCAAGTGTTATTTTTCTAGTGTTAACGGGGCCCCATCATTGGCACCTGAGAGCCCAAGGCTGCCACCTTTTGCCTGGGCGCAAATGTCGATGGCGTGTGCCACTTGCGGGTCCGGGGAAGTGCCATTTTTCAGCCCAGAATTCCAGACGGACGAAGACACCTCCCAGGGAAAAGGTGCCAGGTCAGAAATCGAATTGTCCTTTTCTAGGGGCAATGGTGCCCCATCATTGGCACCTGAGACTTCAAGGCTGCCACCTTTTCCGTGGGCGCATTCATCAACGGCACATACCGCTTTCTTGTCCGGGAAAGTGCCGTTTTTTAGCCTTCAATTCCAGACGGATGAAGACTCCTCACAGGGAAGAGGCTCCCAGGACAGAAAGCGATTGTTCCATTTCTAGGGTTAATCGGCCCCCATCATTGGCACCTGAGAGCCCAAGGTTGCCTCCTATACCCTGGGCACAAAGCTCGACCATGCGTGCTACGTGAGGGTCCGGGAAATTGCCGTTTCTCATTCCAGAACTCCAGACCGATGAAGATTCCTCCCTGGGAAAAGGTGTCAGGACAGAAAGCGATTGTTCCTTTTCTAGGGTTAATGGGGCTCCATCATTGACACCTGAGAGTCGAAGGCTGCAACCTTTTCCCTGAGCGCAAATGTCGACGGCGCGTGCCACTTGCGGGTCCAGGAATTTGCCGTTTCTCATCCCAGAATTCCAGGCCAGCGAAGATTTCTCCCTGGGAAAAGGTGCCAGGACAGAAAGCCATTGTGGCTTTTCTAGGGTTAATGGGGCCCCAAAATTGACAGCTGAGAGCCCAGGGCTGCCACCTATTCCCTGGGCGCAAAGCTCGACGGTGCGTGCCACATGCGGGTAAGGGAAAGAGGCGTTTTCAGCCCAGAATTCCAGACCAATGAAGATTCCTCCCAGGGAAAAGGTGCCAGGACAGGAAGCGATTGTTCTTTTTCCAGGGGTAATGGGGCCCCATCATTGGCACCTGAGAGCCCAAGGCTGCCACCTTTTACCTGGGCACAAAGCTTGACGGCGCGTTCCACTCACAGGTCCGGGGAAGTGCCGTTTTTCAGCCCAGAATTCCAGACGGACGAAAATTCCTCCCAGGGAAAAGGTGCCAGGACAGAAAGCGATTGTTATTTATCTAGTGTTAACGGGGACCCATCATTGGCACCTGAGAGCACAAGGCTGTCACCTCTTCCCTGGACGCAAAGCTAGATGGTGCCTGACACGTGCAGGTCAGAGAAAGTGCTTTGTTCAGCCCAGGATTCCAGACGGCTGACGACTCCTCCCAGGGAAAAGGCTCCCAGGACAGAAAGCGATTGTTCCATTTCTAGTGTTAAAGGGGGCCCGTCATTGGCATCTGAGAGCCAGAGGTTGCCTCCTTTTCCCTGGGCGCAAAGCACGACAGTGCGTGCCACGTACTGGTCTAGGAAAGTGCCATTTTACAGCCCAGAATTCCAGACCAATGAAGACTCCTCCCAGGGAAAATGTGCCAGGACAGAAAGCCATTGTGCTTTTTGTAAAGGTAATGGGGCCCCATCATTGGCACCTGAGAGCCCAAGACTGCCACCTTTTCCCTGGACGCAAAGCTCGATGGTGCGTTCCACTTGCGGGTCCAGGAAAGTGCCTATTCTCAGACCAGAATTCCAAACCGATGAAGATTCCTCCCTGGGAAAAGGTGCCAGGACAGAAAGCCATTGTGCCTTTTGTAGGGGTAATGGGGCACCATCATTTGCACCTGAGAGACCAAGGCTGCCCTCTTTTCCCTGGGCACAAAGCTCGATGGTGTGTATCTTGAGCGGGTTTGGGGCAGTGCCATTTTTGAACCCAGATTTCCAGACGGACGAAAATTTCTTCCTGGGAAAAGGTGCCAGGACGGAAAGCAAGTGTTATTTTTCTAGTGTTAACGGGGCCCCATCATTGGCACCTGAGAGCCCAAGGCTGCCACCTTTTGCCTGGGCGCAAATTGCGACGGCGCGTGCCACTTGCGGGTCCGGGGAAGTGCCATTTTTCAGCCCAGAATTCCAGACGGATGAAGACACCTCCCAGGGAAAAGGTGCCAGGTCAGAAATCGAATTGTCCTTTTCTAGGGTCAATGGGGCCCCATCATTGGCACCTGAGACTTCAAGGCTGCCACCTTTTCCGTGGGCGCAAACATCAACGGCGCGTACCACTTTCTTGTCTGGAAAAGTGCCGTTTTTCAGCCCTCAATTCCAGACGGATGAAGACTCCTCACAGGGAAGAGGCTCCCAGGACAGAAAGCGATTGTTCCATTTCTAGGGTTAATCGGGCTCCATCATTGGCACCTGAGAGCCCAAGGTTGCCTCCTATACCCTGGGCGCAAAGCTCGACCATGCGTGCTACATGAGGGTCCGGGAAATTGCCGTTTCTCATTCCAGAATTCCAGACCGATGAAGATTCCTCCCTGGGAAAAGGTGCCAGGACAGGAATGGATTTCTCCTTTTCTAGGAGTAATGTGGACCCATCATTGGCACCTGAGAGCCCAAGGCTGCAACCTTTTCCCTGAGCGCAAAGCTCGACGGTGCGTGCCACTTGCGGGTCCAGGAATGTGCTGTTTCTCATCCCAGAATTCCAGGCCGATGAAGATTTCTCCCAGGGAAAAGGTGCCAGGACAGAAAGCGATTGTGCCTTTTCTACGGTTATTGGGGCCCCAAAATTGACACCCGAGAGCCCAAGGCTGCCACCTTTTCCCTGGGCGCAAAGCTCGACGGAGCGTTCCATGTGCGGGTCCGGGAAAGTGCCATTTTTCAGCCCAGAATTCCAGACCTATGAAGATTCCTCAGAGGGAAAAGGTACCAGGAGACAAAGCCATTGTGTATTTTGTAATGCTAATTGGGCCCCATCATTGGCACCTGAGAGCCCAAGGCTGCCACCTTTTCCCTGGGTGCAAAGCTCGACGGGGCATACCCTGTGCGGGTCCGGGAAAGAGCAGTTTTTCAGCCCAGAATTCCAGACGGAAGTCGATTCCTCCCTGGGAAAAGGTGTCAGGACAGAAAGCCATTGTGCCTTTCCTAGGGGTAATGGGGCCCCATCCTTTGCAGCTGAGAGCCCAAGGCTGCCACTTTTTCCCTGGGCGCAAATGTCGATGGCGCGTGCCACTTGCAAGTCCGGGAATGTGCCGTTTGTCATCCCAGAATTCCAGGCCAGCGAAGATTTCTCCCTGGGAAAAGGTGCCAGGACAGAAAGCCATTGTGGCTTTTCTAGGGTTAATGGGGCCCCAAAATTGGCAGCTGAGAGCCCAGGGCTGCCACCTTTTCCCTGGGCGCAAAGCTCGACGGTGCGTGCCACACGCGGGTAAGGGAAAGAGCCGTTTTCAGCCCAGAATTCCAGACCAATGAAGATTCCTCCCAGTGAAAAGGTGCCAGGACAGGAAGCGATTGTTCTTTTTCCAGGGGTAATGGGGCCCCATCATTGGCACCTGAGAGCCCAAGGCTGCCACCTTTTGCCTGGGAGAAAATGTCGACGGCACGTGCCACTTGCGGGTCCGGGGACGTGCCATTTTTCAGCCCAGAATTCCAGACGGACCAAGACACCTCCCAGGGAAAAGGTGCCAGGTCAGAAATCGAATTGTCCTTTTCTAGGGTCAATGGTGCCCCATCATTGGCACCTGAGACTTCAAGGCTGCCACCTTTTCCGTGGGCGCAAACATCAACGGCGCGTACCACTTTCTTGTCTGGAAAAGTGCCGTTTTTCAGCCCTCAATTCCAGACGGATGAAGACTCCTCACAGGGAAGAGGCTCCCAGGAAAGAAAGCGATTGTTCCATTTCTAGGGTTAATCGGGCTCCATCATTGGCACCTGAGAGCCCAAGGTTGCCTCCTATACCCTGGGCGCAAAGCTCGACCATGCGTGCTACGTGAGGGTCCGGGAAATTGCCGTTTCTCATTCCAGAATTCCAGACCGATGAAGATTCCTCCCTGGGAAAAGGTGCCAGGACAGGAATGGATTTCTCCTTTTCTAGGAGTAATGTGGACCCATCATTGGCACCTGAGAGCCCAAGGCTGCAACCTTTTCCCTGAGCGCAAATGTCGACGGTGCGTGCCACTTGCGGGTCCAGGAATGTGCTGTTTCTCATCCCAGAATTCGAGGACGTTGAAGATTCCTCCCTGGGAAAAGGTGCCAGGACAGGAATGGATTTCTCCTTTTCTAGGAGTAATGTGGACCCATCATTGACACCTGAGAGCCCAAGGCTGCAACCTTTTCCCTGGGCGCAGAGCTCGACGGTGCGTGCCACTTGCGGGTCCAGGAATGTGCTGTTTCTCATCCCAGAATTCGAGGCCGATGCAGATTTCTCCCTGGGAAAAGGTGCCAGGGCAGAAAGCAATTGTGCCTTTTCTAGGGTTAATGGGGCCCCAAAATTAACACCTGAGAGCCCAAGGCTGCCACCTTTTCCCTGGGTGCAAAGCTCGATGGTGGATACCCTGTGCGGGTCCGGGAAAGGGCCGTTTTTCAGCCCAGAAATTCAGACGGAAGTCTATTCCTCTCTGGGAAAAGGTGTCAGGACAGAAAGCCATTGTGCCTTTCCTAGGGGTAATGGGGCCCCATCTTTGGCAGCTGAGAGCCCAAGGCTGCCCTCTTTTCCCTTGGGCGCAAAGCTCGACGGTGCGTGCCACATGCGGGTAAGGGAAAGAGCCGTTTTCAGCCCAGAATTCCAGACCAATGAAGATTCCACCCAGGGAAAAGGTGCCAGGACAGAAAGCGATTGTTCTTTTTCTAGGGCTAATGGGGCCCCATCATTGGCACCTGAAAGCCCAAGGCTGTCATTTTTTGCCTGGGCACAAAGCTCGACGATGCGTTCCACTTGCAGGTCCAGGGAAGTGCTGTTTTTCAGCCCAGAATTCCAGACAGACGAAAATTCTTCCTTGGGAAAAGGTGCCAGGACAGAAAGCAAGTGTTATTTATCTAGTGTTAACGGGGACCCATCACTGGCACCTTAGAGCCCATGGCTGCCACTGTTCCCTGGGCACAAAGCTAGATGGTGCCTGCCACGTGCAGGTCAGAGAAAGACCTTTGTTCAGCCAAGGATTCCAGACGGATGACGACTCCTCCCAGGGAAAAGGCTCCCAGGACAGAAAGCGATTGTTCCATTTCTAGTGTTAATGGGGGCCCGTCATTGGCATCTGAGAGCCAGAGGTTGCCTCCTTTTCCCTGGGCGCAAAGCACGACAGTGCGTGCCACGTGCTGGTCCCAGAAAGTGCCATTTTACAGCCCAGAATTCCAGACCAATGAAGACTCCTCCCAGAGAAGAGGTGCCAGGACAGAAAGCCATTGTGATTTTGTAAAGGTAATGGGGCCCCATCATTGGCACCTGAGAGCCCAAGGCTGCCACCTTTTCCCTGGACGCAAAGCTCGATGGTGCGTTCCACTTGCGGGTCCAGGAAAGTGCCTTTTCTCAGACCAGAATTCCAAACCGATGAAGATTTCTCCCTGGGAAAAAGTGCCAGGACAGAAAGCCATTGTGCCTTTTGTAGGGGTAATGGGGCACCATCATTGGCAGCTGAGAGCCCAAGGCTGCCCCCTTTTCCCTGGGCGCAAAGCTCGACGCTGTGTAACTTGTGCGGGTTTGGGGCAGTGCCATTTTTGAACCCAGATTTCCAGACGGACGAAGATTCCTCCCTGGGAAAAGGTGCCAGGACAGAAAGCAAGTGTTATTTTTCTAGTGTTAACGGGGCCCCATCATTGGCACCTGCGAGCCCAAGGCTGCCACCTTTGGCCTGGGCGCAAATGTCGACGGCGCGTGCCACTTGCGGGTCCGGGGAAGTGCCATTTTTCAGCCCAGAATTCCAGAAGGACGGAGACACCTCCCAGGGGAAAGCTGCCAGGTCAGAAATCGAATTGTCCTTTTCTAGGGTCAATGGTTCCCCATCATTGGCACCTGAGACTTCAAGGCTGCCACCTTTTCCATGGGCGCAAACATCAACGATGCATACCACTTTCTTGTCTGGGAAAGTGCCGTTTTTCAGCCCTCAATTCCAGACGGATGAAGACTCCTCCCAGGGAAGAGGCTCCCAGGACAGAAAGCGATTGTTCCATTTCTAGGGTTAATCGGGCTCAATCATTGGCACCTGAGAGCCCAAGGTTGCCTCCTATACCCTGGCCGCAAAGCTCGACCATGCGTGCTACATGATGGTCCGGGAAATTGCTGTTTCTCATTCCAGAACTCCAGACCGATGAAGATTCCTCCCTGGGAAAAGGTGTCAGGACAGAAAGCGATTGTTCCTTTTCTAGGGTTAATGGGGCTCCATCATTGACACCTGAGAGCCGAAGGCTGCAACCTTTTCCCTGAGCGCAAAGCTCGACGGTGCGTGCCACTTGCGGGTCCAGGAATGTGCTGTTTCTCATCCCAGAATTCCAGGCCAATGAAGATTTCTCCCAGGGAAAAGGTGCCAGGACAGAAAGCAATTGTGCCTTTTCTAGGGTTAATGGGGCCCCAAAATTGACACCCGAGAGCCCAAGGCTGCCACCTTTTCCCTGGGCGCAAAGCTCGACGGAGCGTTCCACGTGCGGGTCCGGGAAAGTGCCATTTTTCAGCCCAGAATTCCAGACCTATGAAGATTCCTCAGAGGGAAAAGGTACCAGGAGATAAAGCCATTGTGTATTTTGTAATGCTAATTGGGCCCCATCATTGGCACCTGAGAGCCCAAGGCTGCCACCTTTTGCCTGGGCACAAAGCTCAACGGCGCATTCCACTTGCAGGTCCGGGAAAGTGCCGTTTTTCAGCCCAGAATTCCAGACGGAAGTCGATTCCTCTCTGGGAAAAGGTGTCGGGACAGAACGCCATTGTGCCTTTCCTAGGGGTAATGGGGCCCCATCTTTGGAACCTGATAGCCCAAGGCTGCCACCTTTTCCGTGGGCGCAAATGTCGACGGCGCGTGCCACTTGCAAGTCCGGGAATGTGCCGTTTCTCATCCCAGAATTCCAGGCCAGCGAAGATTTCTCCCTGGGAAAAGGTGCCAGGACAGAAAGCCATTGTGGCTTTTCTAGGGTTAATGAGGCCCCAAAATTGGCACCTGAGAGCCCAGGGCTGCCACCTTTTCCCTGGGCGCAAAGCTCGACGGTGCGTGCCACATGCGGGTAAGGGAAAGAGCCGTTTTCAGCCCAGAATTCCAGACCAATGAAGATTCCTCCCAGGGAAAAGGTGCCAGGACAGAAAGCGATTGTTCTTTTTCTAGGGGTAATGGGGCCCCATCATTGGCACCTGAAAGCCCAAGGCTGCCACCTTTTGCCTGGGCACAAAGCTCGACGGTGCGTTCCCCTTGCAGGTCTGGGGAAGTGCCGTTTTTCAGCCCAGAATTCCAGACGGACGAAAATTCCTCCCAGGGAAAAGGTGCCAGGACAGAAAGCCATTGTGCCTTTTGTAGGGGTAAAGGGGCACCATCATTGGCAGCTGAGTGCCCAAGGCTGCTCCCTTTTCCCTGGGCACAAAGCTCGACGGTGTGTACCTTGTGCGGGTTTGGGGCAGTGCCATTTTTGAACCCAGATTTCCAGACGGACGAAGATTCCTCCCTGGGAAAAGGTGCCAGGACAGAAAGCAAGTGTTATTTTTCTAGTGTTAACGGGGCCCCATCATTGGCACCTGAGAGCCCAAGGCTGCCACCTTTTGCCTGGGCGCAAATGTCGACGGCGCTTACCCCTTTCTTGTCTGGGAAAGTGCCGTTTTTCAGCCCTCAATTCCAGACGGATGAAGACTCCTCACAGGAAAGAGGCTCCCAGGACAGAAAGCGATTGTTCCATTTATAGGGTTAATCGGGCTCCATCATTGGCACCTGAGAGCCCAAGGTTGCCTCCTATACCCTGGGCGCAAAGCTCGACCATGCGTGCTACGTGAGGGTCCGGGAAATTGCCGTTTCTCATTCCAGAATTCCAGACCGATGAAGATTCCTCCCTGGGAAAAGGTGTCAGGACAGAAAGCAATTGTTCCTTTTCTAGGGTTAATGGGGCTCCATCATTGACACCTGAGAGCCGAAGGCTGCAACCTTTTCCCTGAGCGCAAAGCTCGACGGTGCGTGCCACTTGCAGGTCCGGGGAAGTGCCGTTTTTCCAGCCCAGAATTCCAGACGGACGAAAATTCCTCCCAGGGAAAAGGTGCCAGGACAGAAAGCGATTGTTATTTATCTAGTGTTAACGGGGACCCATCGTTGGCACCTGAGAGCCCAAGGCTGTCACCTTTTCCCTGGGCGCAAAGCTAGATGGTGCCTGCCACGTGCAGGTCAGAGAAAGTGCTTTGTTCAGCCCAGCATTCCAGACGGCTGGCGACTCCTCCCAGGGAAAGGGCTCCCAGGACAGAAAGCGATTGTTCCATTTCTAGTGTTAATGGGGGCCCATCATTGGCATCTGAGAGCCAGAGGTTTCCTCCTTTTCCCTGGGCGCAAAGCACGACAGTGCGTGCCACGTGCTCGTCCCAGAAAGTGCCATTTTACAGCCCAGAATTCCAGACCAATGAAGACTCCTCCCAGGGAAAAGTTGCCAGGACAGAAAGCCATTGTGCTTTTTGTAAAGGTAATGGGGCCCCATCATTGGCACCTGAGAGCCCAAGACTGCCACCTTTTCCCTGGACGTAAAGCTCGATGGTGCGTTCCACTTGCGGGTCCAGGAAAGTGCCGATTCTCAGAGCAGAATTCCAAGACGATGAAGATTCCTCCCTGGGAAAAGGTGCCAGGACAGAAAGCCGTTGTGCCTTTTGTAGGGGTAATGGGGCACCATCATTGGCAGCTGAGAGCCCAAGGCTGCCCCCTTTTCCCTGGGCACAAAGCTCGACTATGTGTACCTTGTGCGGGTTTGGGGCAGTGCCATTTTTGAACCCAGATTTCCAGGCGGATGAAGATTCCTCCCTGGGAAAAGGTGCCAGGACAGAAAGCAAGTGTTATTTTTCTAGTGTTAACGGGGCCCCATCATTGGCACCTGAGAGCCCAAGGCTGCCACCTTTTGCCTGGGCGCAAATGTCGATGGCGCGTGCCACTTGCGGGTCCGGGGAAGTGTCATTTTTCTGCCCAGAATTCCAGACGGACGAAGACACCTCCCAGGGAAAAGGTGCCAGGTCAGAAATCGAATTGTCCTTTTCTAGGGTCAATGGTGCCCCATCATTGGCACCTGAGACTTCAATGCTTCCACCTTTTCCGTGGGCGCAAACATCAACGGCACATACCACTTTCTTGTCCGGGAAAGTGCCATTTTTCAGGCCTGAATTCCAGACGGATGAAGACTCCTCACAGGGAAGAGGCTCCCAGGACAGAAAACGATTGTTCCATTTGTAGGCTTTATCGGCCCCCATCATTGGCACCTGAGAGCCCAAGGTTGCCTCCTATACCCTGGGCGCAAAGCTCGACCATGCGTGCTACGTGAGGGTCCGGAAAATTGCCGTTCTCATTCCAAAATTCCAGACCGATGAAGATTCCTTTCTGGGAAAAGGTGTCAGGACAGAAAGCGATTGTTCCTTTTCTAGGGTTAATGGGGCTCCATCATTGACACCTGAGAGCCGAAGGCTGCAACCTTTTCCCTGAGCGCAAAGATCGACGGTGCGTGCCACTTGGGCGTCCAGGAATGTGCTGTTTCTCATCCCAGAATTCGAGGTCGATGAAGATTTCTCCCAGGGAAAAGGTGCCAGGGCAGAAAGCAATTGTGCCTTTTCTAAGGTTAATGGGGCCGCAAAATTGACACCTGAGAGCCCACGGCTGCCACCTTTTGCCGGGGCGCAAAGCTCAACGGAGCATTCCACGTGCGGGTCCGGGAAAGTGCCATTTTTCAGCCCAGAATTCCAGACCTATGAAGATTCCTCAGAGAGAAAAGGTACCAGGAGACAAAGCCACTGTATATTTTGTAATGCTAATTGGTCCCCATCATTGGCATCTGAGAGCCCAAGGCTGCCACCTTTTCCCTGGGTGCAAAGCTCGACGGTGCATACCCTGTGCGGGTCCAGGAAAGGGTCGTTTTCAGCCCAGAATTCCAGACGGAAGTCGATTGCCCTCTGGGAAAAGGTGTCAGGACAGAAAGCCATTGTGCCTTTTCTAGGGGTAATGGGGCCCCATCTTTGGCACCTGAGAGCCCAAGGCTGCCACCTTTTCCCTGGGCGCAAATGTCGACGGCGCGTGCCACTTGCAAGTCCGGGAATGTGCCGTTTCTCATCCCAGAATTCCAGGCCAGCGAAGATTTCTCCCTGGGAAAAGGTGCCAGGACAGAAAGCCATTGTGGCTTTTCTAGGGTTAATGGGGCCCCAAAATTGGCAGCTGAGAGCCCAGGGCTGCCACCTTTTCCCTGGGCACAAAGCTCAACGGTGCGTGCCACATGCGGGTAAGGGAAAGAGGCGTTTTCAGCCCAGAATTCCAGACCAATGAAGATTCCTCCCTGGGAAAAGGTGCCAGGACAGAAAGCGATTGTTCTTTTTCTAGGGGTAATGGGGCCCGTCATTGGCACCTGAGAGCCCAAGGCTGCCACCATTTCCCTGGGCGCAAAGCTAGATGGTGCCTGCCACGTGCAGGTCAGAGAAAGTGCTTTGTTCAGCCCAGGATTCCAGACGGATGACGACTCCTCCCAGGGAAAAGGCTCCCAGGACAGAAAGCGATTGTTCCATTTCTAGTGTTAATGGGGGCCCGTCATTGGCATCTGAGAGCCAGAGGTTTCCTCCTTTTCTCTGGGCGCAAAGCACGACAGTGCGTGTCACATGCTGGTCCCAGAAAGTGCCATTTTACAGCCCAGAATTCCAGACCAATGAAGACTCCTCCCTGGGAAAAGGTGCCAGGACAGAAAGCCATTGTGCTTTTTGTAAAGGTAATGGGGCCCCATCATTGGCACCTGAAAGCCCAAGGCTGCCCCCTTTTCCCTGGGCACAAAGCTCGACGGTGTGTACCTTGTGCGGGTTTGGGGCAGTGCCATTTTTGAACCCAGATTTCCAGACGGACGAAGATTCCTCCCTGGGAAAAGGTGCCAGGACAGAAAGCAAGTGTTATTTTTCTAGTGTTAACGGGGCCCCATCATTGGCACCTGAGAGCCCAAGGCTGCCACCTTTTGCCTGGGTGCAAATGTCGACGGCGCGTGCCACTTGCGGGTCCGGGGAAGTGCCATTTTTCAGCCCAGAATTCCAGACGGACGAAGACACCTGCCAGGGAAAAGGTGCCAGGTCAGAAATCGAATATTCCTTTTCTAGGGTCAATGGTGCCCCATCATTGGCACCTGAGAGTTCAAGGCTTCCACCTTTTCCGTGGGCGCAAACATCAACGGCGCATACCACTTTCTTGTCCGGGAAAGTTCCGTTTTTCAGCCCTGAATTCCAGACGGATGAAGACTCCTCACAGGGAAGAGGCTCCCAGGACAGAAAACGATTGTTCCATTTCTAGGGTTAATCGGCCCCCATCATTGCCACCTGAGAGCCGAAGGTTGCCTCCTATACCCTGGCCGCAAAGCTCGACCGTGCGTGCTACGTGAGGGTCCGGGAAATTGCCGTTTCTCATTCCAGAACTCCAGACCGATGAAGATTCCTCCCTGGGAAAAGGTGTCAGGACAGAAAGCGATTGTTCCTTTTCTAGGGTTAATGGGGCTCCATCATTGACACCTGAGAGCCGAAGGCTGCAACCTTTTCCCTGAGCGCAAAGCTCGATGGTGCGTGCCACTTGCGGCTCCAGGAATGTGCTGTTTCTCATCCCAGAATTCGAGGTCGATGAAGATTTCTCCCATGGAAAAGGTGCCAGGGCAGAAAGCAATTGTGCCTTTTCTACGGTTAATGGGGCCCCAAAATTGACACCTGAGAGCCCAAGGCTGCCACCTTTTCCCTGGGCGCAAAGCTCGATGGAGCGTTCCATGTGCGGGTCCGGGAAAGTGCCATTTTTCAGCCCAGAATTCCAGACCTATGAGGATTCCTCAGAGGGAAAAGTACCAGGAGACAAAGCCATTGTGTATTTTGTAATGCTAATTGGGCCCCATCATTGGCACCTGAGAGCCCAAGGCTGACACCTTTTCCCTGGGTGCAAAGCTCGACAGTGCATACCCTGTGCGAGTCCAGGAAAGGGTCGTTTTTCAGCCCAGATATCCAGACGGAAGTCGATTCCTCTCTGGGAAAAGGTGTCACGACAGAAAGCCATTGTGCCTTTTCTAGGGGTAATGGGGCCTCATCTTTGGCACCTGAGAGCCCAAGGCTGCCACCTTTTCCCTGGGCGCAAATGTCGACGACGCGTGCCACTTGCAAGTCCGGGAATGTGCCGTTTCTCATCCCAGAATTCCAGGCCAGCGAAGATTTCTCCCTGGGAAAAGGTGCCAGGACAGGAAGCCATTGTGCCTTTTCTAGGGTTAATGGGGCCCCAAAATTGGCAGCTGAGTGCCCAAGGCTGCCACCTTTTCCCTGGACGTAAAGCTCGATGGTGCGTTCCACTTGCGGGTCCAGGAAAGTGCCGATTCTCAGACCAGAATTCCAAACCGATGAACATTCCTCCCTGGGAAAAGGTGCCAGGACAGAAAGCCATTGTGCCTTTTGTAGGGGTAATGGGGCACCATCATTGGCAGCTGAGAGCCCAAGGCTGCCACCTTTTGCCTGGGCGCAAATGTCGATGGCGCGTGCCACTTTCGGGTCCTGGGAAGTGCCATTTTTCAGCCCTGAATTCCAGACGGATGAAGACTCCTCACAGGGAAGAGGCTCCCAGGACAGAAAGCGATTGTTCCATTTCTACGGTTAATCGGCCCCCATCATTGGCACCTGAGAGCCCAAGGTTGCCTCCTATACCCTGGCCGCAAAGCTCGACCATGCGTGCTACGTGAGGGTCCGGGAAATTGCCGTTTCTCATTCCGGAATTCCAGACCGATGAAGATTCCTCCCTGGGAAAAGGTGCCAGGACAGAAAGCGATTGTTATTTATCTAGTGTTAACGGGGACCCATCATTGGAACCTGAGAGCCCAAGGCTGCCACCTCTTCCCTGGGCGCAAAGCGAGATGGTGCCTGCCACGTGCAGGTTAGAGAAAGTGATTTGTTCAGCCCAGGATTCCAGATGGCTGACGACTCCTCCCAGGGAAAAGGCTCCCAGGACAGAAAGCGATTGTTCCATTTCTAGTGTTAATGGGGGCCCGTCATTGGCATCTGAGAGCCAGAGGTTGCCTCCTTTTCCCTGGGCGCAAAGCACGACAGTGCGTGCCACGTGCTGGTCTAGGAAAGTGCCATTTTACAGCCCAGAATTCCAGACCAATGAAGACTCCTCCCAGGGAAAAGGTGCCAGGACAGAAAGCCATTGTGCTTTTTGTAAAGGGAATGGGGCCCCATCATTGGCACCTGAGAACCCAAGGTTGCCACCTTTTCCCTGGACGCAAAGCTCGATGGTGCGTTCCACTTGCGTGTCCAGGAAAATGCCGATTCTCAGACCAGAATTCCAAACCGATGAAGATTCCTCCCTGGGAAAAGGTGCCAGGACAGAAAGCCATTGTGCCTTTTGTAGGGGTAATGGGGCACCATCATTGGCACCTGGGAGCCCAAGGCTGCCCTCTTTTCCCTGGGCGCAAAGCTCAACGATGTGTACCTTGTGCTGGTTTGAGGCAGTGCCATTTTTGAACCCAGATTTCCAGACGGATGAAGATTCCTCCCTGGGAAAAGGTGCCAGGACGGAAAGCAAGTGTTATTTTTCTAGTGTTAACGGGGCCCCATCATTGGCACCTGAGAGCCCAAGGCTGCCACCTTTTGCCTGGGCGCAAATTGCGACGGCGCGTGCCACTTGCGGGTCCGGGGAAGTGCCATTTTTCAGCCCAGAATTCCAGACGGATGAAGACACCTCCCAGGGAAAAGGTGCCAGGTCAGAAATCGAATTGTCCTTTTCTAGGGTCAATGGTGCCCCATCATTGGCACCTGAGACTTCAAGGCTGCCACCTTTTCCGTGGGCGCAAACATCAACGGCGCGTACCACTTTCTTGTCTGGGAAAGTGCCGTTTGTCAGCCCTGAATTCCAGACGGATGAAGACTCCTCACAAGGAAGAGGCTCCCAGGACAGAAAGCGATTGTTCCATTTTTAGGGTTAATCGGGCTCCATCATTGGCACCTGAGAGCCCAAGGTTGCCTCCTATACCCTGGGCGCAAAGCTCGACCATGCTTGCTACGTGAGGGTCCGGGAAATTGCCATTTCTCATTCCAGAATTCCAGACCGATGAAGATTCCTCCCTGGGAAAAGGTGCCAGGACAGGAATCGATTTCTCCTTTTCTAGGAGTAATGTGGACCCATCATTGGCACCTGAGAGCCCAAGGCTGCAACCTTTTCCCTGAGCGCAAAGCTCGACGGTGCGTGCCACTTGCGGGTCCAGAAATGTGCTGTTTCTCATCCCAGAATTCCAGGCCGATGAAGATTTCTCCCAGGGAAAAGGTGCCAGGACAGAAAGCGATTGTGCCTTTTCTAGGGTTAATGGGGCCCCAAAATTGACACCTGAGAGCCCAAGGCTGCCACCTTTTGCCTGGGCGCAAAGCTCGACGGAGTGTTCCATGTGCGGGTTCGGGAAAGTGCCATTTTTCAGCCCAGAATTCCAGACCTATGAAGATTCCTCAGAGGGAAAAGTTCCTAGGAGACAAAGCCATTGTGTATTTTGTAATGCTAATTGGGCCCCATCATTGGCACCTGAGAGCCCAAGGCTGCCACCTTTTCCCAGGGTGCAAAGCTCGACGGTGCATACCCTGTGCGGGTCCGGGAAAGGGCTGTTTTTCAGCCCAGAATTCCAGACGGAAGTCGATTTCTCTCTGGGAAAAGGTGCCAGGACAGAAAGCGATTGTGGCTTTTCTAGGGTTTATTGGGCCCCAAAATTGGCAGCTGAGAGCCCAGGGCTGCCACCTTTTCCCTGGGCGTAAAGCTCGACGGTGCGTGGCACAGGCGGGTAAGGGAAGGAGCCGTTTTCAGCCCAGAATTCAAGACCAATGAAGATTCCTCCCAGGGAAAAGGTGCCAGGACAGGAAGCGATTGATCTCTTCCCAGGGGTAATGGGGCCCCATCATTGGCACCTGAGAGCCCAAGGCTGCCACCTTTTGCCTGGGCACAAAGCTCGACGGTGCGTGCCACATGCGGGTAAGGGAAAGAGGCGTTTTCAGCCCAGAATTCCAGACCAATGAAGATTCCTCCCAGGGAAAAGGTGCCAGGACAGAAAGCGATTGTTCTTTTTCTAGGGGTAATGGGGCCCGTCATTGGCACCTGAGAGCCCAAGACTGCCACCTTTTCCCTGGACGCAAAGCTCGATGGTGCGTTCCACTTGCGGGTCCCAGAAAGTGCCGATTCTCAGACCACAATTCCAAACCGATGAAGATTCCTCCCTGGGAAAAGGTGCCAGGACAGAAAGCCATTGTGCCTTTTGTAGGGGTAATGGGGCACCATCATTGGCACCTGGGAGCCCAAGGCTGCCACCTTTTCCCTGGGCACAAAGCTCGACGGTGTGTACCTTGTGCGGGTTTGGGGCAGTGCCATTTTTGAACCCAGATTTCCAGGCGGACGAAGATTCCTCCCTGGGAAAAGGTGCCAGGACAGAAAGCAAGTGTTATTTTTCTAGTGTTAACGGGGCCCCATCATTGGCACCTGAGAGCCCAAGGCTGCCACCTTTTGCCTGGGCGCAAATGGCGACGGCGCGTGCCACTTGCGGGTCCGGGGAAGTGCCATTTTTCAGCCCAGAATTCCAGATGGACGAAGACACCTCCCAGGGAAAAGGTGCCAGGTCAGAAATCGAATTGTCCTTTTCTAGGGTCAATGGTGCCCCATCATTGGCACCTCAGAGTTCAAAGCTGCCACCTTTTCCGTGGGCGCAAACATCAACGGCGCGTACCACTTTCTTGTCTGGGAAAGTGCCGTTTTTCAGCCCTGAATTCCAGACGGATGAAGACTCCTCACAGGGAAGAGGCTCCCAGGACAGAAAGCGATTGTTCCATTTCTAGGGTTAATCAGGCCCCATCATTGGCACCTGAGAGCCCAAGGTTGCCTCCTATACCCTGGGCGCAAAGCTCGACCATGCGTGCTACGTGAGGGTCCGGGAAATTGCCGTTTCTCATTCCAGAATTCCAGACCGATGAAGATTCCTCCCTGGGAAAAGGTGTCAGGACAGAAAGCGATTGTTCCTTTTCTAGGGTTAATGGGACTCCATCATTGACACCTGAGAGCCGAAGGCTGCCACCTTTTCCCTGAGCGCAAAGCTCGACGGTGCGTGCCACTTGTGGGTCCGGGGAAGTGCCGTTTTTCAGCCCAGAATTCCAGACAGACGAAAATTCCTCCCAGGGAAAAGGTGCCAGGACAGAAAGCGATTGTTATTTATCTAGTGTTAACGGGGACCCACCGTTGGCACCTGAGAACCCAAGGCTGTCACCTTTTCCCTGGGCGCAAAGCTAGATGGTGCCAGCCACGTGCAGGTCAGAGAAAGTGCTTTGTTCAGCCCAGGATTCCAGACGGCTGGCGACTCCTCCCAGGGAAAGTGCTCCCAGGACAGAAAGCGATTGTTCCATTTCTAGTGTTAATGGGGGCCCGTCATTGGCATCTGAGAGCCAGAGGTTGCCTCCTTTTCCCTGGGCGCAAAGCACGACATTGCGTGCCACGTGCTGGTCCCAGAAAGTGCCATTTTACGGCCCAGAATTCCAGACCAATGAAGACTCCTCCCAGGGAAAAGGTGCCAGGACAGAAAGCCATTGTGATTTTGTAAAGGGAATGGGGCCCCATCATTGGCACCTGAGAGCCCAAGACTGCCACCTTTTCCCTGGATGCAAAGCTCGATGGTGCGTTCCACTTGCGGGTCCAGGAAAGTGCCGATTCTCAGACCACAATTCCAAACCGATGAAGATTCCTCCCTGGGAAAAGGTGCCAGGACAGAAAGCCATTGTGCCTTTTGTAGGGGTAATGGGGCCCCATCTTTGGCACCTGAGAGCCCAAGACTGCCACCTTTTACCTGGGCGCAAATGTCGACGGCGCGTGCCACTTGCAAGTCCGGGAATGTGCCGTTTCTCATCCCAGAATTCCAGGCCAGCGAAGATTTCTCCCTGGGAAAGGTGCCAGGACAGAAAGAGATTGTGCCTCTTTTAGGGTTCATGGGGCCCCAAAATTGGCAGCTGAGAGCCCAGGGCTGCCACCTTTTCCCTGGGCGCAAAGCTCGACGGTGCGTGCCACACGCGGGTAGAGGAAAGAGCCGTTTTCAGCCCAGAATTCCAGACCAATTAAGATTCCTCCCAGGGAAAAGGTGCCAGGACAGGAAGCGATTGTTCTTTTTCCAGGGGTAATGGCGCCCCATCATTTGTACCTGAGAGCCCAAGGCTGCCACCTTTTGCCTGGGCGCAAATGTCAATGGCGCGTGC
Organism: Pithys albifrons albifrons; assembly: GCF_047495875.1. NCBI lineage: Eukaryota > Metazoa > Chordata > Aves > Passeriformes > Thamnophilidae > Pithys > Pithys albifrons. The sequence goes on along the minus strand of NC_092468.1, from coordinate 534,934 downwards.
CACTTGCGGGTCCGGGGACGTGCCATTTTTCAGCCCAGAATTCCAGACGAACCAAGTCACCTCCCAGGAAAAAGGTGCCAGGTCAGAAATCGAATTTGTCCTTTTCTAGGGTCAATGCTGCCCCATCATTGGCACCTGAGACTTCAAGGCTGCCACCTTTTCCGTGAGCGCAAACATCAACGGCGCGTACCACTTTCTTGTCTGGGAAAGTGCCGTTTTTCAGCCCTCAATTCCAGACGGATGAAGACTCCTCACAGGGAAGAGGCTCCCAGGACAGAAAGCGATTGTTCCATTTCTAGGGTTAATCGGGCTCCATCATTGGCACCTGAGAGCCCAAGGTTGCCTCCTATACCCTGGGCGCAAAGCTCGACCATGCGTGCTACGTGAGGGTCCGGGAAATTGCCATTTCTCATTCCAGAATTCCAGACCGATGAAGATTCCTCCCTGGGAAAAGGTGCCAGGACAGGAATCGATTTCTCCTTTTCTAGGAGTAATGGGGACCCATCATTGGCACCTGAGAGCCCAAGGCTGCCACCTTTTCCCTGGGCGCAAAGCTCGACGGAGCGTTCCACGTGCGGGTCCGGGAAAGTGCCATTTTTCAGCCCAGAATTCCAGACCTATGAAGATTCCTCAGAGGGAAAAGGTACCAGGAGACAAAGACATTGTGTATTTTGTAATGCTAATTGGACCCCATCATTGGCACCTGAGAGCCCAAGGCTGCCACCTTTTCCCTCGACGGTGCATACCCTGTGCGGGTCCGGGAAAGGGCCATTTTTCAGCCCAGAATTCCAGACGGAAGGCGATTCCTCTCTGGGAAAAGGTGTCAGGACAGAAAGCCATTGTGCCTTTTGTAGGGGTAATGGGGCACCATCATTGGCAGCTGAGTGCCCAAGGCTGCTCCCTTTTCCCTGGGCACAAAGTTAGATGGTGCCTGCCACTTGTATGTCAGAGAAAGACTTTTGTTCAGCCTAGGATTCCAGACGGATGACGACTCCTCCCAGGGAAAAGGCTCCCAGGACAGAAAGCGATTATTCCATTTCTAGTCTTAATGGGGGCCCGTCATTGGCACCTGAGAGCCCAAGGATGCCACCTTTTCCTTGGGCACAAAGCTTGACGGTGTGTACCTTGTGCGGGTTTGGGGCAGTGCCATTTTTGAACCCAGAATTCCAGACGGACGAAAATTCCTCCCTGGGAAAAGGTGCCAGGACAGAAAGCGATTGTTATTTATCTAGTGTTAACGGGGCCCCATCATTGGCACCTGAGAGCCCAAGGCTGTCACCTTTTCCCTGGGCGCAAAGCTAGATGGTGCCTGCCACTTTTAGGTCAGAGAAAGACCTTTGTTCAGCCCAGGATTCCAGACGGATGACGACTCCTCCCAGGGAAAAGGCTCCCAGGACAGAAAGCGATTGTTCCATTTCTAGTCTTAATGGGGGCCCGTCATTGGCATCTGAGAGCCAGAGGTTGCCTCCTTTTCCCTGGGCGCAAAGCATGACAGTGCGTGCCACGTGCTGGTCCCAGAAAGTGCCATTTTACAGCCCAGAATTCCAGACCGATGAAGACTCCCCCCAGGGAAAACGTGCCAGGACAGAAAGCCATTGTGCTTTTCGTAAAGGTAATGGGGCCCCATCATTGGCACCTGAGAGCCCAAGACTGCCACCTTTTCCCTGGACGCAAAGCTCGATGGTGCGTTCCACTTGCGGGTCCAGGAAAGTGCCGATTCTCAGACCAGAATTCCAAACCGATGAAGATTCCTCCCTGGGAAAAGGTGCCAGGACAGAAAGCCATTGTGCCTTTTGTAGGGGTAATGGGGCCCCATCTTTGGCACCTGAGAGCCCAAGGCTGCCACCTTTTCCCTGGGCGCAAATGTCGACGGTGTGTACCTTGTGTGGGTCCGGGAAAGTGCCATTTTTCAGCCCAGAATTCCAGACCTATGAAGGTTCCTCAGAGGGAAAAGGTACCAGGAGACAAAGCCATTGTGTATTTTGTAATGCTAATTGGGCGCCATCATTGGCACCTGAGAGCCCAAGGCTGCCACCTTTTCCCTGGGTGCAAAGCTCGACGGTGCATACCCTGTGCGGGTCCGGGAAAGGGCCGTTTTTCAGCGCAGAATTCCAGACGGAAGTCGATTCCTCTCTGGGAAAAGGTGTCAGGACAGAAAGCGATTGTTATTTATCTAGTGTTAACAGGGACCCATCATTGGCACCTGAGAGCCCAAGGCTGTCACCTTTTCCCTGGACGCAAAGCTCGATGGCGCATGCCACTTGCAGGTCCAGGAAAGTGACGATTCTCAGACCAGAATTCCAAACCGATGAAGATTCCTCCCTGGGAAAAGGTGCCAGGACAGAAAGCCATTGTGCCTTTTGTAGGGGTAATGGGGCACCATCATTGGCAGCTGAGTGCCCAAGGCTGCTCCCTTTTCCCTGGGCACAAAGTTCGACGGTGTGTACCTTGTGCGGGTTTGGGGCAGTGCCATTTTTGAACCCAGATTTCCAGACTGACGAAGATTCCTCCCTGGGAAAAGGTGCCAGGACAGAAAGCAAGTGTTATTTTTCTAGTGTTAACGGGGCCCCATCATTGGCACCTGAGAGCCCAAGGCTGCCACCTTTTGCCTGGGAGCAAATGGCGACGGCGCGTGCCACTTGCAAGTCCGGGGAAGTGCCAATTTTCAGCCCAGAATTCCAGACGGACGAAGACACCTCCCAGGGAAAAGGTGCCAGGTCAGAAATCGAATTGTCCTTTTCTAGGGTCAATGGTGCCCCATCATTGGCACCTGAGAGTTCAAGGCTGCCACCTTTTCCGTGGGCGCAAACATCAACGGCGCGTACCACTTTCTTGTCCGGGAAAGTGCCGTTTTTCAGCCCTGAATTCCAGACGGATGAAGACTCTTCACAGGGAAGAGGCTCCCAGGACAGAAAGCGATTGTTCCATTTCTAGGGTTAATCAGGCTCCATCATTGGAACCTGAGAGCCCAAGGTTGCCTCCTATACCCTGGGCGCAAAGCTCGACCATGCGTGCTACGTGAGGGTCCGGGAAATTGCCGTTTCTCATTCCAGAATTCCAGACCGATGAAGATTCCTCCCTGGGAAAAGGTGTCAGGACAGAAAGCGATTGTTCCTTTTCTAGGGTTAATGGGGCTCCATCATTGACACCTGAGAGCCGAAGGCTGCCACCTTTTCCCTGAGCGCAAAGCTCGACGGTGCGTGCCACTTGGGGGTCCGGGGAAGTGCCGTTTTTCAGCCCAGAATTCCAGACGGACGAAAATTCCTCCCTGGGAAAAGGTGCCAGGACAGAAAGCGATTGTTATTTATCTAGTGTTAACGGGGACCCATCGTTGGCACCTCAGAGCCCAAGGCTGCCACCTTTTCCCTGGGCGCAAATCTAGATGGTTCCTGCCACGTGCAGGTCAGAGAATGTGCTTTGTTCAGCCCAGCATTCCAGACGGATGACGACTCCTGCCAGGGAAAAGGCTCCCAGGACAGAAAGCGATTGTTCCATTTCTAGTGTTAATGGGGGCCCGTCATTGGCATCTGAGAGCCAGAGGTTGCCTCCTTTTCCCTGGGCGCAAAGCACGACAGTGCGTGCCACGTACTGGTCCAGGAAAGTGCCATTTTACAGCCCAGAATTCCAGACCAATGAAGACTCCTCCCAGGGAAAAGGTGCCAGGACAGAAAGCCATTGTGCTTTTTGTAAAGGTAATGGGGCCCCATCATTGGCACCTGAGAGCCCAAGACTGCCACCTTTTCCCTGGACGCAAAGCTCGATGGTGCGTTCCACTTGCGGGTCCAGGAAAGTGACGATTCTCAGACCAGAATTCCAAACCGATGAAGATTCCTCCCTGGGAAAAGGTGCCAGGACAGAAAGCCATTGTGCCTTTTGTAGGGGTAATGGGGCACCATCATTGGCACCTGAGAGACCAAGGCTGCCCTCTTTTCCCTGGGCACAAAGCTCGACGGTGTGTATCTTGTGCGGGTTTGGGGCAGTGCCAGTTTTGAACCCAGATTTCCAGGCGGACGAAGATTCCTCCCTGGGAAAAGGTGCCAGGACAGAAAGCAAGTGTTATTTTTCTAGTGTTAACGGGGCCCCATCATTGGCACCTGAGAGCCCAAGGCTGCCACCTTTTGCCTGGGAGCAAATGTCGATGGCGCGTGCCACTTGCGGGTCCGGGGAAGTGCCATTTTTCAGCCCAGAATTCCAGACGGACCAAGACACCACCCAGGGAAAAGGTGCCAGGTGAGAAATGGAATTGTCCTTTTCTAGGGTCAATGGTGCCCCATCATTGGCACCTCAGAGTTCAAGGCTGCCACCTTTTCCGTGGGCGCAAACATCAACGGCGCGTACCACTTTCTGGTCTGGGAAAGTGCCGTTTTTCAGCCCTCAATTCCAGACGGATGAAGACTCCTCACAGGAAAGAGGCTCCCAGGACAGAAAGCAATTGTTCCATTTCTAGGGTTAATCGGGCTCCATCATTGGCACCTGAGAGCCCAAGGTTGCCTCCTATACCCTGGGCGCAAAGCTCGACCATGCGTGCTACGTGAGGGTCCGGGAAATTGCCGTTTCTCATTCCAGAATTCCAGACCGATGAAGATTCCTCCCTGGGAAAAGGTGTCAGGACAGAAAGCGATTGTTCCTTTTCTAGGGTTAATGGGGCTCCATCATTGACACCTGAGAGCCGAAGGCTGCCACCTTTTCCCTGAGCGCAAAGCTCGACGGTGCGTGCCACTTGCGGCTCCAGGAATCTGCTGTTTCTCATCCCAGAATTCGAGGCCGATGAAGATTTCTCCCAGGGAAAAGGTGCCAGGACAGAAAGCAATTGTGCCTTTTCTAGGGTTAATGGGGCCCCAAAATTGACACCTGAGAGCCCAAGGCTGCCACCTTTTCCCTGGGCGCAAAACTCGACGGAGCGTTCCATGGGCGGGTCCGGGAAAGTGCCACTTTTAAGCCCAGAATTCCAGACCTATGAAGATTCCTCAGAAGGAAAAGGTACCAGGAGAAAAAGCCATTGTGTATTTTGTAATGCTAATTGGGCCCCATCATTGGCACCTGAGAGCCCAAGGCTGCCACCTTTTCCCTGGGTGCAAAGCTCGACGGTGCATACCCTGTGCGAGTCCGGGAAAGGGCCATTTTTCAGCCCAGAATTCCAGACGGAAGTCGATTCCTCTCTGGGAAAAGGTGTCAGGACAGAAAGCCATTGTGCCTTTCCTAGGGGTAATGGGGCCCCATCTTTGGATCCTGAGAGCCCAAGGCTGCCACCTTTTCCCTGGGCGCAAATGTCGACGGCGCGTGCCACTTGCAAGTCCGGGAATGTGCCGTTTCTCATCCCAGAATTCCAGGCCAGCGAAGATTTCTCCCTGGGAAAAGGTGCCAGGAGAGAAAGAGATTGTGCCTTTTTTAGGGTTAATGGGGCCCCAAAATTGGCAGCTGAGAGCCCAGGGCTGCCACCTTTTCCCTGGGCGCAAAGCTCGACGGTGCATGCCACACGCGGGTAAGGGAAAGAGCCGTTTTCAGCCCAGAATTCCAGACCAATGAAGATTCCTCCCAGTGAAAAGGTGCCAGGACAGGAAGAGATTGTTCTTTTTCCAGGGGTAATGGCGCCCCATCATTTGTACCTGAGAGCCCAAGGCTGCCACCTTTTGCCTGGGAGCAAATGTCGATGGCGCGTGCCACTTGCGGGTCCGGGGAAGTGCCATTTTTCAGCCCAGAATTCCAGACGGACCAAGACACCACCCAGGGAAAAGTGCCAGGTGAGAAATGGAATTGTCCTTTTCTAGGGTCAATGGTGCCCCATCATTGGCACCTCAGAGTTCAAGGCTGCCACCTTTTCCGTGGGCGCAAACATCAACGGCGCGTACCACTTTCTGGTCTGGGAAAGTGCCGTTTTTCAGCCCTCAATTCCAGACGGATGAAGACTCCTCACAGGAAAGAGGCTCCCAGGACAGAAAGCGATTGTTCCATTTCTAGGGTTAATCGGGCTCCATCATTGGCACCTGAGAGCCCAAGGTTGCCTCCTATACCCTGGGCGCAAAGCTCGACCATGCGTGCTACGTGAGGGTCCGGGAAATTGCCGTTTCTCATTCCAGAATTCCAGACCGATGAAGATTCCTCCCTGGGAAAAGGTGTCAGGACAGAAAGCGATTGTTCCTTTTCTAGGGTTAATGGGGCTCCATCATTGACACCTGAGAGCCCAAGGCTGCCACCTTTTCCCTGAGCGCAAAGCTCGACGGTGCGTGCCACTTGCGGCTCCAGGAATCTGCTGTTTCTCATCCCAGAATTCGAGGCCGATGAAGATTTCTCCCAGGGAAAAGGTGCCAGGACAGAAAGCAATTGTGCCTTTTCTAGGGTTAATGGGGCCCCAAAATTGACACCTGAGAGCCCAAGGCTGCCACCTTTTCCCTGGGCGCAAAACTCGACGGAGCGTTCCATGGGCGGGTCCGGGAAAGTGCCACTTTTAAGCCCAGAATTCCAGACCTATGAAGATTCCTCAGAGGGAAAAGGTACCAGGAGACAAAGCCATTGTGTATTTTGTAATGCTAATTGGGCGCCATCATTGGCACCTGAGAGCCCAAGGCTGCCACCTTTTCCCTGGGTGCAAAGCTCGACGGTGCATACCCTGTGCGGGTCCGGGAAAGGGCCATTTTTCAGCCCAGAATTCCAGACGGAAGTCGATTCCTCTCTGGGAAAAGGTGTCAGGACAGAAAGCCATTGTGCCTTTCCTAGGGGTAATGGGGCCCCATCTTTGGATCCTGAGAGCCCAAGGCTGCCACCTTTTCCCTGGGCGCAAATGTCGACGGCGCGTGCCACTTGCAAGTCCGGGAATGTGCCGTTTCTCATCCCAGAATTCCAGGCCAGCGAAGATTTCTCCCTGGGAAAAGGTGCCAGGACAGAAAGAGATTGTGCCTTTTTTAGGGTTCATGGGGCCCCAAAATTGGCAGCTGAGAGCCCAGGGCTGCCACCTTTTCCCTGGGCGCAAAGCTCGACGGTGCATGCCACACGCGGGTAAGGGAAAGAGCCGTTTTCAGCCCAGAATTCCAGACCAATGAAGATTCCTCCCAGTGAAAATGTGCCAGGACAGGAAGAGATTGTTCTTTTTCCAGGGGTAATGGCGCCCCATCATTTGTACCTGAGAGCCCAAGGCTGCCACCTTTTGCCTGGGCGCAAATGTCGACGGCGCGTGCCACTTGCGGGTCCGGGGAAGTGCCATTTTTCAGCCCAGAATTCCAGACGGACCAAGACACCTCCCAGGGAAAAGGTGCCAGGTCAGAAATCGAATTTGTCCTTTTCTAGGGTCAATGGTGCCCCATCATTGGCACCTGAGAGTTCAAGGCTGCCACCTTTTCCGTGAGCGCAAACATCAACGGCGCGTACCACTTTCTTGTCTGGGAATGTGCCGTTTTTCAGCCCTGAATTCCAGACGGATGAAGACTCCTCACAGGGAAGAGGCTCCCAGGACAGAAAGCGATTGTTCCATTTCTACGGTTAATCGGGCTCCATCATTGGCACCTGAGAGCCCAAGGTTGCCTCCTATACCCTGGGTGCAAAGCTCGATCATGCGTGCTACGTGAGGGACCGGGAAATTGCCATTTCTCATTCCAGAATTCCAGACCGATGAAGATTCCTCCCTGGGAAAAGGTGCCAGGACAGAAAGCCATTGTTCCTTTTCTAGGGTTAATGGGGCTCCATCATTGACACCTGAGAGCCCAAGGCTGCAACCTTTTCCCTGAGCGCAAAACTCGACGGTGCGTGCCACTTGCGGGTCCAGGAATGTGCTGTTTCTCATCCCAGAAATCGAGGCCGATGAAGATTTCTCCCAGGGAAAAGGTGCCAGGACAGAAAGCAATTGTGCCTTTTCTAGGGTTAATGGGGCCTCTAAATTAACACCTGAGAGCCCAAGGCTGCCACCTTTTCTGTGGGCGCAAAGCACGACGGAGCGTTCCACCTACCGGTCCGGGAATGTGCCATTTTTCAGCCCAGAATTCCAGACCTATGAAGATTCCTCAGAGGGAAAAGGTACCAGGAGACAAAGACATTGTGTATTTTGTAATGCTAATTGGACCCCATCATTGGCACCTGAGAGCCCAAGGCTGCCACCTTTTCCCTGGGTGCAAAGCTCGACGGTGCATACCCTGTGCAAGTCCGGGAAAGGGCCATTTTTCAGCCCAGAATTCCAGACGGAAGTCGATTCCTCTCTGGGAAAAGGTGTCAGGACAGAAAGCCATTGTGCCTTTTCTAGGGGTAATGGGGCCCCATCTTTGGCACCTGAGAGCCCAAGGCTGCCACATTTTCCCTGGGCGCAAATGTCAATGGCGCATGCCACTTGCAAGTCCGGGAATGTGCCGTTTCTCATCCCAGAATTCCAGGCCAGCGAAGATTTCTCCCTGGGAAAAGGTGCCAGGACAGAAAGCGATTGTGCATTTTCTAGGCTTAATGGGTCCCCAAAATTGGCAGCTGAGAGCCCAGGGCTGCCACCTTTTCCCTGGGCTCAAAGCTCGACGGTGCATGCCGCATGCGGGTAAGGGAAAGAGCCGTTTTCAGCCCAGAATTCCAGACCAATGAAGATTCCTCCCAGGGAAAAGGTGCCAGGACAGAAAGCGATTGTTGTTTTTCTAGGGGTAATGGGGCCCGTCATTGGCACCTGAGAGCCCAAGGATGCCACCTTTTCCTTGGGCACAGAGCTCGACGGTGCGTTCCACTTGCAGGTCCGGGGAAGTGCCGTTTTTCAGCCCAGAATTCCAGACGGATGAAAATTCCTCCCTGGGAAAAGGTGCCAGGACAGAAAGCAAGTGTTATTTATCTAGTGTTAACGGGGCCCCATCAGTGGCACCTGAGAGCCCAAGGCTGTCACCTTTTCCCTGGGCACAAAGCTAGATGGTGCCTGCCACTTGTAGGTCAGAGAAAGACCTTTGTTCAGCCTAGGATTCCAGACGGATGACGACTCCTCCCAGGGAAAAGGCTCCCAGGACAGAAAGCGATTATTCCATTTCTAGTCTTAATGGGGGCCCGTCATTGGCATCTGAGAGCCAGAGGTTGCCTCCTTTTCCCTGGGCGCAAAGCACGACAGTGCGTGCCACGTGCTGGTCCCAGAAAGTGCCATTTTACAGCCCAGAATTCCAGACGGATGAAAATTCCTCCCAGGGAAAAGGTGCCAGGACAGAAAGCGATTGTTATTTATCTAGTGTTAACGGGGCCCCATCATTGGCACCTGAGAGCCCAAGGCTGTCACCTTTTCCCTGGGCACAAAGCTAGATGGTGCGTTCCACTTGCGGGTCCAGGAAAGTGACGATTCTCAGACCAGAATTCCAAACCGATGAAGATTCCTCCCTGGGAAAAGGTGCCAGGACAGAAAGCCATTGTGCCTTTCCTAGGGGTAATGGGGCCCCATCTTTGGCACCTGAGAGCCCAAGGCTGCCACCTTTTCCCTGGGCGCAAATGTCAACGGCGCGTGCCACTTGCAAGTCCGGGAATGTGCCGTTTCTCATCCCAGAATTCCAGGCCAGCGAAGATTTCTCCCTGGGAAAAGGTGCCAGGACAGAAAGAGATTGTGCCTGTTTTAGGGTTAATGGGGCCCCAAAATTGGCAGCTGAGACCCCAGGGCTGCCACCTTTTCCCTGGGCGCAAAGCTCGACGGTGCGTGCCACACGCGGGTAAGGGAAAGAGCCGTTTTCAGCCCAGAATTCCAGACCAATGAAGATTCCTCCCAGTGAAAAGGTGCCAGGACAGGAAGCGATTGTTCTTTTTCCAGGGGTAATGGCGCCCCATCATTTGTACCTGAGAGCCCAAGGCTGCCACCTTTTGCCTGGGCGCAAATGTCGAAGGCGCGTGCCACTTGCGGGTCCGGGGACGTGCCATTTTTCAGCCCAGAATTCCAGACGGACCAAGACACCTCCCAGGGAAAAGGTGCCAGGTCAGAAATCGAATTTGTCCTTTTCTAGGGTCAATGGTGCCCCATCATTGGCACCTGAGAGTTCAACGCTGCCACCTTTTCCGTGAGCGCAAACATCAACGGCGCGTACCACTTTCTTGTCCGGGAAAGTGCCGTTTGTCAGCCCTGAATTCCAGACGGATGAAGACTCCTCACAGGGAAGAGGCTCCCAGGACAGAAAGCGATTGTTCCATTTCTACGGTTAATCGGGCTCCATCATTGGCACCTGAGAGCCCAAGGTTGCCTCCTATACCCTGGGCGCAAAGCTCGACCATGCGTGCTACGTGAGGGTCCGGGAAATTGCCGTTTCTCATTCCAGGTTTTCAGACCGAAGAAGATTCCTCCCTGGGAAAAGGTGCCAGGACAGGAATGGATTTCTCCTTTTCTAGGAGTAATGTGGACCCATCATTGGCACCTGAGAGCCCAAGGCTGCAACCTTTTCCCTGAGCGCAAATGTCGACGGTGCGTGCCACTTGCGGGTCCAGGAATGTGCTGTTTCTCATCCCAGAAATCGAGGCCGATGAAGATTTCTCCCAGGGAAAAGGTGCCAGGACAGAAAGCAATTGTGCCTTTTCTAGGGTTTATGGGGCCCCAAAATTAACACCTGAGAGCCCAAGGCTGCCATTTTTTGCCTGGGCACAAAACGCGACGATGCGTTCCACTTGCAGGTCCGGCGAAGTGCCGTTTTTCAGCCCAGAATTCCAGACGGACGAAAATTCCTCCCTGGGAAAAGGTGCCAGGACAGAAAGCAAGTGTTATTTTTCTAGTGTTAACGGGGCCCCATCATTGGCACCTGAGAGCCCAAGGCTGCCACCTTTTCCCTGGGCACAAAGCTAGATGGTGCCTGCCACGTGCAGGTCAGAGAAAGACCTTTGTTCAGCCCAGGATTCCAGACGGATGACGACTCCTCCCAGGGAAAAGGCTCCCAGGACAGAAAGCGATTGTTCCATTTCTAGTCTTAATGGGGGCCCGTCATTGGCATCTGAGAGCCAGAGGTTGCCTCCTTTTCCCTGGGCGCAAAGCACGACAGTGCGTGCCATGTGCTGGTCCCAGAAAGTTCCATTTTACAGCCCAGAATTCCAGACCAATGAAGACTCCTCCCAGGGAAAAGGTGCCAGGACAGAAAACAATTGTACTTTTTGTAAAGGTAATGGGGCCCCATCATTGGCACCTGAGAGCCCAAGGCTGCCACCTTTTCCCTGGGCGCAAAGCTCGACGGAGCGTTCCACGTGCGGGTCCGGGAAAGTGCCATTTTTCAGCCCAGAATTCCAGACCTATGAAGATTCCTCAGAGGGAAAAGGTACCAGGAGAAAAAGACATTGTGTATTTTGTAATGCTAATTGGACCCCATCATTGGCACCTGAGAGCCCAAGGCTGCCACCTTTTCCCTGGGTGCAAAGCTCGACGGTGCATACCCTGTGCAGGTCCGGGAAAGGGCCATTTTTCAGCCCAGAATTCCAGACGGACAAAGATTCCTCTCTGCTAAAAGGTGTCAGGACAGAAAGCCATTGTGCCTTTCCTAGGGGTAATGGGGCCCCATCTTTGGCACCTGAGAGCCCAAGGCTGCCACCTTTTCCCTGGGCGCAAATGTCGATGGCGCGTGCCACTTGCAAGTCCGGGAATGTGCCGTTTCTCATTCCAGAATTCCAGGCCAGCGAAGATTTCTCCCTGGGAAAAGGTGCCAGGACAGAAAGCCATTGTGCCTTTTCTAGGGTTAATGGGGCACAAAAATTGGCACCTGAGAGCCCAGGGCTGCCACCTTTTCCCTGGGCGCAAAGCTCGACGGTGCGTGCCGCATGTGGGTAAGGAAAAATGCCGTTTTAAGCCCAGAATTCCAGACCAATGAAGATTCCTCCCAGGGAAAAGGTGCCAGGACAGAAAGCGATTGTTCTTTTTCTAGGGGTAATGGGGCACCAGCATTGGCACCTGAGAGCCCAAGGCTGCCACCTTTTGCCTGGGCACAAAGCTCGATGGTGCGTTCCACTTGCGGGTCCAGGAAAGTGCCGATTCTCAGACCAGAATTCCAAACCGATGAAGATTCCTCCCTGGGAAAAGGTGCCAGGACAGAAAGCCATTGTGCCTTTTGTAGGGGTAATGGGGCCCATCATTGGCACCTGAGAGCCCAAGGCTACCCCCTTTTCCCTGGGCGCAAAGCTCGACGGTGTGTACCTTGTGCGGGTTTGGGGCAGTGCCATTTTTGAACCCAGACTTCCAGACGGACGAAGATTCCTCCCTGGGAAAAGGTGCCAGGACAGAAAGCAAATGTTATTTTTCTAGTGTTAACGGGGCCCCATCATTGGCACCTGAGAGCCCAAGGCTGCCACCTTTTCCCTGGGCGCAAATGTCGACGGCGCGTGTCACTTGCGGGTCCGGGGAAGTGCCATTTTTCAGCCCAGAATTCCAGACGGACGAAGACACCTCCCAGGGAAAAGGTGCCAGGTCAGAAATCGAATTGTCCCTTTCTAGGGTCAATGGTGCCCCATCATTGGCACCTCAGAGTTCAAGGCTACCACCTTTTCCGTGGGCGCAAACATCAACGGCACATACCACTTTCTTATCCGGGAAAGTGCCGTTTTTCAGCCCTGAATTCCAGACGGATGAAGACTCCTCACAGGGAAGAGGCTCCCAGGACAGAAAGCGATTGTTCCATTTCTAGGGTTAATCGGGCTCCATCATTGGCACCTGAGAGCCCAAGGTTGCCTCCTATACCCTTGGCGCAAAGCTTGACCATGCGTGCTACATGAGGGTCCGGGAAATTGCCGTTTCTCATTCCAGAATTCCAGACCGATGAAGATTCCTCCCTGGGAAAAGGTGCCAGGACAGGAATGGATTTCTCCTTTTCTAGGAGTAATGGGGACCCATTATTGGCAACTGAGAGACGAAGGCTGCAACCTTTTCCCTGAGCGCAAAGTCTGACGGCGCGTGTCATTTGCGGGTCCGGGGAAGTGCCATTTTTCAGCCCAGAATTCCAGACGGACCAAGACACCTCGCAGGGAAAAGGTGCCAGGTCAGAAATCGAATTGTCCTTTTCTAGGGTCAATGGTGCCCCATCATTGGCTACTGAAACTTCAAGGCTGCCACCTTTTCCGTGGGTGCAAACATCAACGGCGCGTACCACTTTCTTGTCTGGGAAAGTGCCGTTTTTCAGCCCTGAATTCCAGACGGATGAAGACTCTTCACCGGGAAGAGGCTCCCAGGACAGAAAGCGATTGTTCCATTTCTAGGGTTAATCGGGCCCCATCATTGGCACCTGAGAGCCCAAGGTTGCCTCCCATACCCTGGGCGCAAAGCTCGACCATGCATGCTACATGAGGGTCCGGGAAATTGCCGTTTCTCATTCCAGAATTCCAGACCGATGAAGATTCCTCCCTGGGAAAAGGTGCCAGGACAGGAATGGATTTCTCCTTTTCTAGGGGTAATGGGGACCCATTATTGGCACCTGAGAGCCCAAGGCTGCAACCTTTTCCCTGAGCGCAAAGCTCGACGGTGCGTGCCACTTGCGGGTCCAGGAAAGTGCTGATTCTCATCTCAGAATTCGAGGCCGATGAAGATTTCTCCCAGGGAAAAGGCTCCCAGGACAGAAAGCGATTGTGCCTTTTCTAGGTTTAATGGGGCCCCAAAATGGACACCTGAGAGCCCAAGGCTGCCACCTTTTCCCTGGGCGCAAAACTCGACGGAGCGTTCCATGTGCGGGTCCGGGAAAGTGCCATTTCTCAGCCCAGAATTCCAGACCTATGAAGATTCCTCAGAGGGAAAAGGTACCAGGAGACAAAGCCATTGTGTATTTTGTAATGCTAATTGGGCCCCATCATTGGCACCTGAGAGCCCAAGGCTGCCACCTTTTCCCTGGGTGCAAAGCTCGACGGTGCATACCCTGTGCGGGTGCGGGAAAGGGCCGTTTTTCAGCCCTGAATTCCAGACGGAAGTCGATTCCTCTCTGGGAAAAGGTGTCAGGACAGAAAGCCATTGTGCCTTTTCTAGGGGTAATGGGGCCCCATCTTTGGCACCTGAGAGCCCAAGGCTGCCACCTTTTCCCTGGGCGCAAATGTCGACGGCGCGTGCCACTTGCAAGTCCGGGAATGTGCCGTTTCTCATCCCAGAATTCCAGGCCAGCGAAGATTTCTCCCTGGGAAAAGGCGCCAGGACAGAAAGCGATTGTGCCTTTTCTAGGGTTAATGGGGCCCCAAAATTGGCAGCTGAGAGCGCAGGGCTGCCACCTTTTCCCTGGGCGCAAAGCTCGACGGTGCGTGCCACACGCAGGTAAGGGAAAGAGCCGTTTTCAGCCCATAATTCCAGACCAATGAAGATTCCTCCCAGGGAAAAGGTGCCAGGACAGGAAGCGATTGTTCTTTTTCAAGGGGTAATGGGGCCCCATCATTGACACCTTAGAGCCCAAGGCTGCCACCTTTTCCCTGGGCACAAAGCTCGACGGTGCGTTCCACTTGCAGGTCCGGGGAAATGCCGTTTTTCAGCCCAGAATTCCAGACGGACGAAAATTCCTCCCAGGGAAAAGGTGCCAGGACAGAAAGCAAGTGTTATTTTTCTAATGTTAATGGGGACCCATCATTGTCACCTGAGAGCCCAAGGCTGCCACCTTTTCCCTGGGCGCAAAGCTAGATGGTTCCTGCCACTTGCAGGTCAGAGAAAGACCTTTGTTCAGCCCAGAATTCCAGACGGATGACGACTCCTCCCAGGGAAAAGGCTCCCAGGACAGAAAGCGATTGTTCCATTTCTAGTGTTAATGGCGGCCCATCATTGGCATCTGAGAGCCAGAGGCTGCCACCTTTTCCCTGGGCGCAAAGCACGACAGTGCGTGCCACGTGCTGGTCCCAGAAAGTGCCATTTTACAGCCCAGAATTCCAGACCAATGAAGACTCCTCCCAGGGAAAAGGTGCCAGGACAGAAAGCCATTGTGCTTTTTGTAAAGGTAATGGGGCCCCATCATTGGCACCTGAGAGCCCAAGACTGCCACCTTTTCCCTGGACGCAAAGCTCGATGGTGCGTTCCACTTGCGGGTCCAGGAAAGTGCCGATTCTCAGACCCAAATTCCAAAACGATGAAGATTCCTCCCTGGGAAAAGGTGTCAGGACAGAAAGCGATTGTTCCTTTTCTAGGGTTAATGGGGCTCCATCATTGACACCTGAGAGCCGAAGGCTGCAACCTTTTCCCTGAGCGCAAAGCTCGACGGTGCGTGCCACTTGTGGGTCCAGGAATGTGCAGTTTCTCATCCCAGAATTCGAGGCCGATGAAGATTTCTCTCAGGGAAAAGGTGCCAGGACAGAAAGCGATTGTGCCTTTTCTAGGGTTAATCGACACCTGAGAGCCCAAGGCTGCCACCTTTTCCCTGGGCGCAAAGCTCGACGGAGCGTTCCACATGCGGGTCCGGGAAAGTGCCATTTTTCAGCCCAGAATTCCAGACCTATGAAGATTCCTCAGAGGGAAAAGGTACCAGGAGACAAAGCCATTGTGTATTTTGTAATGCTAATTGGGTCCCATCATTGGCACCTGAGAGCCCAAGGCTGCCACCTTTTCCCTGGGTGCAAAGCTCGACGGTGCATACCCTGTGCGGGTGCGGGAAAGGGCCATTTTTCAGCCCAGAATTCCAGACGGACAAAGATTCCTCTCTGGGAAAAGGTGTCAGGACAGAAAGCCATTGCGCCTTTTCTAGGGGTAATGGGGCCCTATCTTTGGCACCTGAGAGCCCAAGGCTGCCACCTTTTCCCTGGGCGCAAATGTCGACGTCGCGTGCCACTTGCAAGTCCGGGAATGTGCCGTTTCTCATCCCAGAATTCCAGGCCAGCGAAGATTTCTCCCTGGGAAAAGGTGCCAGGACAGAAAGCGATTGTGCCTTTTCTAGGGTTAATGGGGCCCCAAAATTGGCAGCTGAGAGCCCAGGGCTGCCACCTTTTCCCTGGGCGCAAAGCTCGACGGTGCGTGCCACATGCGGGTAAGGGAAAGAGCTGTTTCAGCTCAGAATTCCAGACCAATGAAGATTCCTCCCAGGAAAATAGTGCCAGGACAGAAAGCGATTGTTCTTTTTCTAGGGGTAATGGGGCCCCATCATTGGCACCTGAGAGTCCAAGGCTGCCACCTTTTGCCTGGGCAAAAGCTTGACGGTGCGTTCCACTTGCAGGTCCGGGGAAGTGCCATTTTTGAACCCAGATTTCCAGACGGACGAAGATTCCTCCCTGGGAAAAGGTGCCAGGACAGAAAGCAAGTGTTATTTTTTTAGTGTTAACGGGGCCCCATCATTGGCACCTGAGAGCCCAAGGCTGCCACCTTTTCCCTGGGCGCAAAGCTAGATGGTGCCTGCCACGTGCCGGTCAGAGAAAGTACTTTCTTCAGCCCAGCATTCCAGACGGCTGACGACTCCTCCCAGGGAAAGGGTTCCCAGGACAGAAAGTGATTGTTCCATTTCTAGTGTTAATGGGGGCCCGTCATTGGCATCTGAGAGCCAGAGGTTGCCTCCTTTTCCCTGGGCGCAAAGCACGACAGTGCGTGCCACGTGCTGGTCCCAGAAAGTGCCATTTTACAACCCAGAATTCCAGACCAATGAAGACTCCTCCCTGGGAAAAGGTGCCAGGACAGAAAGCCATTGTGTTTTTTGTAAAGGTAATGGGGCCCCATCATTGGCACCTGAGAGCCCAAGACTGCCACCTTTTCCCTGGACGTAAAGCTCGATGGTGCGTTCCACTTGCGGGTCCAGGAAAGTGCCGATTCTCAGACCCAAATTCCAAACCGATGAAGATTCCTCCCTGGGAAAAGGTGCCAGGACAGAAAGCCATTGTGCCTTTTGTAGGGGTAATGGGGCACCATCATTGGCAGCTGAGAGTCCAAGGCTGCCCCCTTTTCCCTGGGCGCAAAGCTCGACGGTGTGTACCTTGGGCGGGTTTGGAGCAGTGCCATTTCTTAACCCAGATTTCCAGACGGACGAAGATTCCTCCCTGGGAAACGGTGCCAGGACAGAAAGCAAGTGTTCTTTTTCTAGTGTTAACGGGGCCCCATCATTGGCACCTGAGAGCCCAAGGCTGCCACCTTTTCCCTGGGCGCAAATGTCGACGGCGCGTGCCACTTGCGGGTCCGGGGAAGTGCCATTTTTCAGCCCAGAATTCCAGACGGACGAAGACACCTCCCAGGGAAAAGGTGCCAGGTCAGAAATCGAATTGTCCTTTTCTAGGGTCAATGGTGCCCCATCATTGGCACCTCAGAGTTCAAGGCTGCCACCTTTTCCGTGGGCACAAACATCAACGGCGCGTACCACTTTCTTGTCCAGGAAAGTGCCGTTTTTCAGCCCTCAATTCCAGACGGATGAAGACTCCTCACAGGGAAAAGGCTCCTAGGACAGAAAGCGATTGTTCCATTTCTAGGGTTAATCGGGCTCCATCATTGGCACCTGAGAGCCCAAGGCTGCCACCTTTTCCCTGGGCGCAAAGCTTGATGGTGCGTGCCACGTGCAGGTCAGAGAAAGTGCTTTGTTCAGCCCAGAATTCCAGACGGATGACGACTCCTCCCAGGGAAAAGGCTCCCAGGACAGAAAGCGATTGTTCCATTTCTAGTGTTAATTGGGGCCCGTCATTGACATCTGAGAGCCAGAGGTTGCCTCCTTTTCCCTGGGCGCAATGCATGACAGTGCGTGCCACGTGCTGGTCTCAGAAAGTGCCATTTTACAGCCCAGAATTCCAGACCAATGAACACTCCCCCCAGGGAAAAGGCGCCAGGACAGAAAGCCATTGTGCTTTTTGTAAAGGTAATGGGGCCCCATCATTGGCACCTGAGAGCCCAAGACTGCCACCTTTTCCCTGCATGCAAAGCTCGATGGTGCGTTCCACTTGAGGGTCCAGGAAAGTGCCGATTCTCAGACCAGAATTCCAAACCGATGAAGATTCCTCCCTGGGAAAAGGTGCCAGGACAGAAAGCCATTGTGCTTTTGTAGGGGTAATGGGGCACCATCATTGGCACCTGAGAGCCCAAGGCTGCCACCTTTTCCCTGGACGCAAAGCTCGATGGTGCGTTCCACTTGCGGGTCCAGAAAAGTGCCGATTCTCAGACCAGAATTCCAAACCGATGAAGATTCCTCCCTGGGAAAAGGTGCCAGGACAGAAAGCCATTGTGCCTTTTGTAGGGGTAATGGGGCACCATCATTGGCACCTGAGGGCCCAAGGCTGCCCCCTTTTCCCTGGGCACAAAGCTCGACGGTGTGTACCTTGTGCGGGTTTGGGGCAGTGCCATTTTTGAACCCAGATTTCCAGACGGACGAAGATTCCTCCCTGGGAAAAGGTGCCAGGACAGAAAGCAAGTGTGATTTTTCTAGTGTTAACGGGGCCCCATCATTGGCACCTGAGAGCCCAAGGCTGCCACCTTTTCCCTGGGCGCAAAGCTTGATGGTGCCTGCCACGTGCAGGTCAGAGAAAGTGCTTTGTTCAGCCCAGGATTCCAGACGGATGACGACTCCTCCCAGGGAAAGGGCTCCCAGGACAGAAAGCGATTGTTCCATTTCTAGTGTTAATTGGGGCCCGTCATTGGCATCTGAGAGCCAGAGGTTGCCTCCTTTTCCCTGGGCGCAAAGCACGACAGTGCGTGCCACGTGCTGGTCCCAGAAAGTGCCATTTTACAGCCCAGAATTCCAGACCAATGAAGACTCCTCCCAGGGAAAAGGTGCCAGGACAGAAAGCCATTGTGCTTTTTGTAAAGGTAATGGGGCCCCATCATTGGCACCTGAGAGCCCAAGACTGCCACCTTTTGCCTGGGCGCAAAGCTCGATGGTGCGTTCCACTTGCGGGTCCAGGAAAGTGCCGATTCTCAGACCAGAATTCCAAACCGATGAAGATTCCTCCCTGGGAAAAGGTGCCGGGACAGAAAGCCATTGTGCCTTTTGTAGGGGTAATGGGGCACCATCATTGGCACCTGAGAGACCAAGGCTGCCCCCTTTTCCCTGGGCGCAAAGCTCGACGGTGTGTACCTTGTGCGGGTTTGGGGCAGTGCCATTTTTGAACCCAGATTTCCAGACGGACGAAGATTCCTCCCTGGGAAAAGGTGCCAGGACAGAAAGCAAGTGTTATTTTTCTAGTGTTAACGGGGCCCCATCATTGGCACCTGAGAGCCCAAGGCTGCCACCCTTTGCCTGGGCGCAAGTGTCGACGGCGCGTGCCACTTGCGGGTCCGGGGAAGTGCCATTTTTCAGCCCAGAATTCCAGACGGACGAAGACACCTCCCACGGAAAATGTAGCAGGTCAGAAATCGAATTATCCTTTTCTAGGGTCAATGGTGCCCCATCATTGGCACCTCAGAGTTCAAGGCTGCCACCTTTTCCGTGAGCGCAAACATCAACGGCGCGTACCACTTTCTTGTCCGGGAAAGTGCCGTTTTTCAGCCCTGAATTCCAGACGGATGAAGACTCCTCACAGGAAAGAGGCTCCCAGGACAGAAAGCGATTGTTCCATTTCTAGGGTTAATCGGGCCCCATCATTGGCACCTGAGAGCCCAAGGTTGCCTCCTATACCCTGGGCGCAAAGCTCGACCATGCGTGCTACGTGAGGGTCCGGGAAATTGCCATTTCTCATTCCAGAATTCCAGACCGATGAAGATTCCTCCCTGGGAAAAGGTGCCAGGACAGAAAGCCATTGTTCCTTTTCTAGGGTTAATGGGGCTCCATCATTGACACCTGAGAGCCGAAGGCTGCAACCTTTTCCCTGAGCACAAAGCTCGACGGTGCGTGCCACTTGCGGGTCCAGGAATGTGCTGTTTCTCAGACCAGAATTCCAGGCCGATGAAGATTTCTCCCAGGGAAAAGGTGCCAGGACAGAAAGCAATTGTGCCTTTTCTACGGTTAATGGGGCCTCTAAATAGACACCTGAGAGCCCAAGGCTGCCACCTTTTCCGTGGGCGCAAAGCTCGACGGAGCATTCCACGTGCGGGTCCGGGAAAGTGCCATTTTTCAGCCCAGAATTCCAGACCTATGAAGATTCCTCAGAGGGAAAAGGTACCAGGAGACAAAGCCATTATGTATTTTGTAATGCTAATTGGGCCCCATCATTGGCACCTGAGAGCCCAAGGCTGCCACCTTTTCCCTGGGTGCAAAGCTCGACGGTGCATACCCTGTGCGGGTCCGGGAAAGGGCCGTTTTTCAGCGCAGAATTCCAGACGGAAGTCGATTCCTCTCTGGGAAAAGGTGTCAGGACAGAAAGCCATTGTGCCTTTTCTAGGGGTAATGGGGCCCCATCATTGGCACCTGAGAGCCCAAGGCTGCCACCTTTTGCCTGGGCACAAAGCTCGACGGTGCGTTCCACTTGCGGGTCCGGGGAAGTGCCGTTTTTCAGCCCAGAATTCCAAACCGATGAAGATTCCTCCCTGGGAAAAGGT
Source organism: Pithys albifrons albifrons (assembly GCF_047495875.1). Lineage (NCBI taxonomy): Eukaryota > Metazoa > Chordata > Aves > Passeriformes > Thamnophilidae > Pithys > Pithys albifrons. The sequence continues at coordinate 514,659 of NC_092468.1, read as the reverse complement.
GCCGGGACAGAAAGCCATTGTGCCTTTTGTAGGGGTAATGGGGCACCATCATTGGCAGCTGAGAGCCCAAGGCTGCCCCCTTTTCCCTGGGCGCAAAGCTCGACGGTGTGTACCTTGTGCGGGTTTGGGGCAGTGCCATTTTTGAACCCAGATTTCCAGACAGACGAAGATTCCTCCCTGGGAAAATGTGCCAGGACAGAAAGCAAGTGTTATTTTTCTAATGTTAACGGGGCCCCATCATTGGCACCTGAGAGCCCAAGGCTGCCACCTTTTGCCTGGGCGCAAATGTCGACGGCGTGTGCCACTTGCGGGTCCGGAGAAGTGCCATTTTTCAGCCCAGAATTCCAGACGGACGAAGACACCTCCCAGGGAAAAGGAGCCAGGTCAGAAATCGAATTGTCCTTTTCTAGGGTCAATGGTGCCCCATCATTGGCACCTGAGAGTTCAAGGCTACCACCTTTTCCCTGGGCGCAAAGCTAGATGGTCCCTGCCATGTGCAGGTCAGAGAAAATTCTTTGTTCAGCCCAGAATTCCGGATAGATGATGACTCCTCCCAGGGAAAAGCCTCCCACGACAGAAAGCGATTGTTCCATTTCTAGTGTTAATGGGGGCCCGTCATTGGCATATGACAGCCAGAGATTGCCTCCTTTTCTCTGTGCGGAAAACTCGACTGTGCGTGCCACATGCTGGTCCCAGAAATTGCCGTTTCTCGTTCCAGAATTCCAGACGGATGAAGATTCCTCCCTGGGAAAAGGTTCCGGGACAGGAATCGATTTCTCCTTTTCTAGGCTTAATGGGACCATATCATTGGCACCTGAGAGCCCAAGGCTGCCACCTTTTGCCTGAAAGCAAATGTCGACGGCGCGTGCCACTTGTGGGTCCGGGGAAGTGCCATTTTTCGGCCCAGAATTCCAGACGGACGAAGATACCTCCCAGGGAAAAGGTGCCAGGTCAGAAATCGAATTATCCTTTTCTTGGGTCAATGGTGCCCCATCATTGGCACCTCAGAGTTCAAGGCTGCCACCTTTTCCCTGGGTGCAAAGCTCGACGGTGCATACCCTGTGCGGGTCCGGGAATGCGCCGTTTTTCATTCCAGAATTCCAGGCCAGCGAAGATTTCTCCCTGGGAAAAGGTGCCAGGACAGAAAGCCATTGTGCCTTTTCTAGGGTTAATGGGGCCCAAAATTGGCAGCTGAGAGCCCAGGGCTGCGACCTTTTCCCTGGACGCAAAGCTCGACGGTGCGTGCCACATGCGGGTAAGGGAAAGAGCCGTTTTCAGCCCAGAATTCCAGACCGATGAAGATTCCTCCCAGGGAAAAGGTGCCAGGACAGAAAGCGATTGTTCTTTTTCTAGGGGTAATGGGGCCCCATCATTGGCACCTGAGAGCCCAAGGCTGCCACCTTTTGCCTGGGCGCAAAGCTCGACGGTGCGTTCCACTGGCGGGTCCGGGGAAGTGCCGTTTTTCAGCCCAGAATTCCAGACGGACGAAAATTCCTCCCAGGGAAAAGGTGCCAGGACAGAAAGCGATTGTGCTTTTCCTAGGGTTAATGGGGCCCCAAAAATGTCACCTGAGAGCCCAAGGCTGCCACCTTTGCCCTGGACGAAAAGCTCGACAGTGCGTACCTTGTGTGAGTCTGGGGAAGTACCGATTTTCACCCCAAAATTCCAGACGAACGAAGATTCCTCCCAGGGAAAAGCTGCCAGGAAACAGAGCCATTGTGCATTTTGTAAAGGTAATGGGGCCCCATCATTGGCACCTGAGAGTTCATGGCTGCCACCTTTTCTCTGGGCGCAATGCTCGACGGTGCTTTCCGCGTCCATTCAGGGAAAGTGCCGTTTTTCATCCCAGAATTCCAGAGAAACGAAGATTCCTCTCACGGAAAAGGTGCCAGGACAGAAAGCGATTGTGCTTTTTCTAGGGTTAATGGGGCCCCAAAAATGTCACCTGAGAGCCCAAGGCTGCCACCTTTGCCCTGGGCGAAAAGCTCGACGGTGCGTACCTTGTGTGAGTCTGGGGAAGTACCGATTTTCACCCCAAAATTCCAGACGAACGAAGATTCCTCCCAGGGAAAAGCTGCCAGGAAACAGAGCCATTGCGCATTTTGTAAAGGTAATGGGGCCCCATCATTGGCACCTGAGAGTTCATGGCTGCCACCTTTTCTCTGGGCGCAAAGCTCGACGGTGCTTTCCGCGTCCATTCAGGGAAAGTGCCGTTTTTCATCCCAGAATTCCAGAGAAACGAAGATTCCTCTCACGGAAAAGATGCCAGGACAGAAAGCGATTGTTCCTTTTCTAGGGTTAATGGGGCTCCATCATTGACACCTGAGAGCCCAAGGCTGCCCCCTTTTCCCTGGGCGCAAAGCTTGACGGTGCTTGCCACGTGCGGGTCCGGGAAAGTGCCGTTTTTCAGCCCAAAATTCCAGACAGATGAAGATACCTCCCAGGGAAAAAGCGCAAGGACTGAAAGCAATTGTTCCTATTCTAGGGTTAATGGCACCACATCATTGGCATGTGAGATCCCAAGGCCGCCAACATTTCTCTGGGCGCAAAGCTCGACCCTGTGTGCCACGTGTGGGTCAGGGAAACTGTCGTTTCGCAGCCCACAATTCCAGACAGTTGAAGATACCTCCCTGGGAAAAGGTACCAGGACAGTAAGCAATTGGACCTTTTCTAGGGTGAACGGGGCCCCATCATTGGCACCTGAGAGCCCAAGGCTGCCACCTTTTCCCTGGGCAATAAGCTCGATCGTGCGTGCCACCTGCGGATCCAGGAAAGTGCTGTTTTTCAGCCCAGAATTCCAGACGGACGAAGATCCCTCCCATGGAGAAGGTGCCAGGGAAGAAAGCCATTATTCCTTTTCTAGGGTTAATGGGGCCCCATCATTGGCACCTGAGAGCCCAAGTCTGCCACCTTTTCCCTGGGCGCAAAGCTCGACTGTGCGTTATACTTGCGGGTCCGGCAAATTGCAGTTTTCAGCCCAGAATTCCAAACGAATGATGATTACTCCTTGGGATAACCTGCCAGGAAAGAACGTGAATGTTACTTTTCTAGGGTTAAAGGGGCCCCATCATTGGCACCTGAGAGCCCAAGTCTGCCACCTTTTCCCTGGGCGCAAAGCTCGACTTGTGCGACTCAGGGAAAGTTCCATTTCTCATCCCAGAATTCCAGACCAATGAAGATTCCTCCCTGGGATAAGGTGCCAGGACAGAAAGCAATTGTGCCTTTTCTACGGTTAATTTGGACCCATCATTGGCACCTGAGAGCCCAAGGCTACCAACATTTACCTGGGCGCAAGATCGATGGTGCGTGCCACGTGCGGGTCGGGAAAAGTTCCATTTTTCAGCCCAGAATTCCAGACGGACCAAGATTCCTCCCAGGGAAAAGTTCCAGGAGAGAAAGTGATTGTTCCTTTTCTAAGGTTAATGGGGCCCCATCATTGGCACCTGAGAGGCCAAGGCTGCCACCTTTTCCCTGGGAAATAAGCTCGACGGTGCGTATTTTTGCGGCTCCAGGAAAGTGCCGATTGTCAGCCCAGAATTCCAGACGGACGAAGATTCCTCCCAGGGAAGAGCTGTCGGGACGGAAAGCGATTGTTCCTTTTCTAGGGTTAATGGGGCCCCATCGTTGGAACCCGAGAGCCCAAGGCTGCCACCTTTTCCCTGGGCGCATAGCTAGACGGTGCATACAACTTGAGGGTCCGGAAAAGTGCTGTTTTTCAGACGAGAATTCCAGACGGACGAAGATTCCTCCCAGGGAAAATGTGCCAGCACGGAAAGCGATTGTGCCTTTTCTAGGGGAAATGGGGCCCCATCATTGGCACCTGAGAGCCCATAGCTGCCACCTTTTCCCTGGGCACAAATCTCGACAGTGCGTTCCTTCTGCGGGTCCGAGAAAGTTCTGTAACTCATCCCAGAATTCCAGACCGATGAAGATTCCTCAGAGGGAAAAGGTGCCAGGACACAAAGTCATTGTGTATTTTGTAAAGGTAATGGGGCCCCATCATTGGCAGCTGAGAGCCCAAGACTGCCACCTATTCCCTGGTCGCAAAGCTCGATGGTGCGTATTTGTGCGGGTCCAGGAAAGTGCCGATTTTCAGCCCAGAATTCCAGACCGATGAAGATTCCTCCCAGGGAAAGGTAGTCAGGATAGAAAGGGATTGTGCCTTTTCTAGGGTTAATGGGGCCCCATCATTGTCACCTGAGAGCTCAAGGCTGCCACCTTTTCCCTGGGCGCAAATCTCAACCGTGCGTGCCAGGTGCGGATCAGGGAAAGTGCCATTTTTCATCCCAGAATTCCAGACGACCGATTATTCCTCCCTTGAAAAAAGTGCCAGGACAAAGCAATTGTACCTTTTCTAGGGTTAATGGGGCCCCATCATTGGAACCCGAGAGCCCAAGGCTGCCACCTTTTCCCTGGGCACAAAGCTCGAAGGTGCATGCCACTTGCGGGTCCTGGAAAATGCCGTTTTTCCGCCCAGAATACCATATGGATGAAGATGCCTCCCTGCGAAAAGCTGCAGGGATAGAATGCGATTGGACCTTTTCTAGGGTTAATGGGGCGCCATCATTAGCACCTGAGAGTCCAAGGCTGCTACTTTTTCCCTTAGTTCAAAGTTGGACAGTTCGTATCACTTGCGGGTTCAGGAAAGTGCCATTTTTCAGCCCAGAATTCCAGACGGAAGAAGGTTCCTCCCAGGGAAAAGCTGCCAGGACAGAAAGCCATTGTGCCTTTTCTAGGGGTAATGAGGCCCCATCATTGGCACCTGAGAGCCGAAAGCAGCCTCCTTTACCCTGGGCGCGACGCTCGACGGTGCGTGCTACGTGAGGACCCAGGAAAGTGCCATTTTTTAGTCCAGAATTCCAGACCAATGAAGATTCCTCCCAGGGAAAAGGCGCCAGGACACAAAGCCAATGTGCATTCTGTATAGGTAATGGGGCCCCATTATTGGCACCTGAGAGCCCAAGACTGCCACCTTTCCCTGGACGCAAAGCTCGAAGGTGCGTTCCACTTGCGTGTCCAGGAAAGTGCCAATTCTCAGCCCAGAATTCCAAACTGATGAACATTCCTCCCTGGGAAGAGGTGCCAGGTCAGAAAGCGATTGTGACTTTTGTAGGGTTAATGGGGCTCTAAAATTGACACCTAAGAGCTGAAGGCTGCCACCTTTTCCCTGGGCGCAAAGCTCAACGGTGCGTATCTTGTGCGGGTCTGAGGAAGTACCGTTTTTCAGCCCAAAATTCCAGACGGACGAAGATTCCTCCCAGGGAAAAGCTGCCAAGACACAGAGCCATTGTGCATTTTGTAAAGGTAATGGGGCCCCATCATTGGCACCTGAGAGTTCATGGCTGCCACCTTTTCCCTGGGCGCAAAGCTTGACGGTGCTTTCCGCGTCCAGTCAGGGAAAGTGCCACTTTTAAGACCAGAATTCCAGAGAAATGAAGATTCCTCTCACGGAAAAGGTGCAAGGACAGAAAGCGATTGGACCTTTTCCAGGGTTAATGGGGCCCCATCATTGGCACCTGAGAGCCCAAGGGTGCCACCTTTTCCCTGGGCGCAAATCTCAACCGTGTGTGTCAGGTGCAGGTCCGGGAAAGAGCCGTTTACAGCCCAGAATTCCAGACCGATGAAGATTCCTCCCTGGAAAAGGTACTAGGAAAGAAAGCTATTTCTCCTTTTCTAGGCTTTATGGGGCCCCATCATTGGCACCTGAGAGCCCAAGGCTGCCAGCTTTACCCTGGTCGCAAAGCTCGACGGAGCGTGCTACGTGCGGGTCTGGGAAAGTGCCATTTTTCAGCCCAGAATTGCAGACCGATGAAGATTCCTCCCTGGGAAAAGGTGCCAGGGGAGAAAGCGATTGCTCCTTTTCTAGTGGTAATGGGGCCCCATCATTGGCACCTGAGAGCCCAAGGCTGCCAGTTTTTCCTTGAGCGCAAAGCTGGACTGTACGTGCCAGGTGCACGTCCGAGAATGAGCGGTTTTCATCCCAGAATTCAAGACCGATGAAGATTCTTCCCTGGGAAAATGTTCCAAGAAAGAAATCGATTTCTCCTTTTCTAGGGTTAATGGGGCGCCATCATTGGCACCTGAGAGCCCAAGGCTGCTACCTTTTCCCTGAGCGCAAAGCTAGACTGTGCGTATCACGTGCGGGTTGGGGAAAGTGCCGTTTTTCAGCCCAGAATTCCAGACGAACAAAGATTCCTCCCAGAGAGAAGGTGTCAGGCCAGAAAGCGATTGTTCCTTTTCTAGGAGTAATGGGGCCTCATCATTGGCACCTGAGAGCCCAAGGCTGCCACAATTTTCCTGGGCGCAAGATCGATGGTGCGTGACACGTGCGTGTCCAAAAAAATGCCGTTTTTCAGCCCAGAATTCCAGACCAATGAAGATTCCTCCCGGGGAAAAGTTCCAGGACAGAAAGTGATTGTTCCTTTTCTAGGGTTATTGGGACCCCATAATTGTCACCTGAGAGCCCAAGGCTGCCACCTTTTCCCTGGTCGCAAAGATCGACGGTGCGTATTTGTGCGGGTCCTGGAAAGTGCAGATTTTCAGCCCAGAATTCCTGAAGGATGAAGATTCCTCCCAGAGAAGAGCTGTCAGGACGGAAAACGATTGTTCCTTTTCTAGGGTTAATGGGGCCCCATCATTGGCACCTGAGAGCCCAAGGCTGCCACCTTTTCCCTGGGCGCAAAGCTCGACCGTGCGTGCCACGTGCGGATCCGGGAAAGTGCCGATTTTCATCCCAGAATTCCAGACAGACGAAGATTCCTAACACGGAAAATGTGTCAGGACAAAAAGGCATTCTGCGTTTTCTAGGGTTAATGGGGCCCCATCATTGGCACGTGAGAGCCCAAGGCTGCCACCTTTGCCCTGGGCGCAAAGCTCGACGGTGCGTCCTGCGTCCGGGTCCTGGAAAATTCCGTTTTTCGGCTCAGAATTCCAGACAGACAAAGATTCCGCCCACGGAAAAGGTGCCTGTACAGAAAGCGATTGTCCCTTATCTACGGTTTATGTGGCCCCATCATTGGTACCTGAGAGCCCAAGGCTGCCACTTATTCCATGGGCGCAAAGCTAGATGGTGCGTGCCATGTGCGGCTTTGGGAAGATGCGGTTTTTCAGCTCAAAATTCCAGATGGACGAAGATTCCTCCAGAGGAAAAGATGTCACGATAGAAAGGCATTGATACTTTTCTAAGGTTAATGGGGCCCCATCATTTGAAGGTGTCGGGACAGAAAGGGATTGTTCCTTTTCCAGGGTTAATGGGGCCCCATCATTGACACCTGAGTGCCCAACGCTGCCACCTTTTCCCTGGGCACAAAGCTCGACCCTGCCTGCCATGTGTGGGTCAGGGAAACTGCCGTTTCACAGCCCACAATTCCAGACAGTTGAAGATACCTCCCTGGAAAAAGGTACCAGGACAGTAAGCAATTGGACTTTTTCTAGGGTGAATGGGACCCCATCATTGGCACCTGAGAACCCAAGGCTGCCACCTTTTCCCCGGGAAATAAGCTCGACGGTGCGTATTTGTGCGGCTCCAGGAAAGTGCCGATTGTCAACCCAGAATTCCAGACCAATGAAGATTCCTCCCAGGGAAGAGCTGTCAGGATGGAAAGCGATTGTTCCTTTTCTAGGGTTAATGGGGCCCCATCATTGACACACGAGAGCCCAAGGCTGCCTCCTTTACCCTGGGCGCAAAGCTCGATGGTGCATACCACTTGAGGGTCCGGAAAAGTGCTGTTTTTCAGACGAGAATTCCAGACGGACGAAGATTCCTCCCAGGGAAAATGTGCCAGCACGGAAAGCGATTGTGCCTTTTCTAGGGGAAATGGGGCCCCATCATTGACACCTGAGAGCCCAAGACTGCCACCTTTTCCCTGGGTGCAAATCTCGACGGTGCGTACCTTGTGCGGGTCCGGGAATGTTCCGTAACTCATCCCAGAATTCCAGACCGATGAAGATTCCTCAGAGGGAAAAGGTGCCAGGACACAAAGTCATTGTGTATTTTGTAAAGGTAATGGGGCCCCATCATTGGCAGCTGAGAGCCCAAGGCTTCCACCTATTCCCTGGTCGCAAAGCTCGATGGTGCGTATTTGTTCGGGTCCAGGAAAGTGCCGATTTTCAGCCAGAATTCCAGACGGATGGAGATTCCTCCCAGGGAAAGGCGGTCAGGACAGAAAGGGATTGTGCCTTTTCTAGGGTTATTGGGGCCCCATCATTGTCAGCTGAGAAGCCCAAGGCTGCCACCTTTTCCCTGGGCGCAAATCTCAACCGTGCGTGCCAGGTGCGGGTCAGGGAAAGTGCCATTTTTCGGCCCAGAATTTCCAGACGACCGATTATTCCTCCCTGCGAAAAAGTGCCAGGACAAAGCAATTGTATCTTTTCTAGGGTTAATGGGGCCCCATCATTGGAACCCGAGAGCCCAAGGGTTCCACCATTGTCCTGGGCGCAAAGCTCGAAGGTGCATGCCACGTGCGGGTCAGGGAATGTGCTGTTTCTCAGTGCAGAATTCCAGACCGATAACGATTCCTTCCTGGGAAAATGAACCAGGACAGAAAGGGATTGTGCCTTTTCTAGGGTTAATGGGGCCCCATCATTCGAACCCGAGAGCCTAAGGCTTCCAATTTTTCCCTGGGCGCAAACTTGACCGTGTGTACCTTCTGCGGGTCAGGGAAAGTTCAGTTTCTCATCCCAGAATTCCAGACCGATGAAGATTTCTCCCAGGGAAAAGGACCCAGGACAGAAAGCCATTGTGCCTTTTCTAGGGTTATTGGAACCCCATCATTGGCACCTGAGAGCCCAAGACTGCCACTTTTTCCCTGGGCGCAAGCTTGACGGTGCATGCCACATGCGGGTAAGGGAAAGAGCCGTTTTCAGCCCAGAATTCCAGACCGATGAAGATTCCTCCCAGGGAAAAGGTGCCAGGACAGAAAGCAATTGTTCCAGTTCTAGGGGTAATGGGGCTCCATCATTGGCACGTGAGAGCCCAAAGCTGCCACCTTTACCCAGGTCGCAATACTCGGCGGTGCATAGTTGTGCGGGTCAGGGATAGTGCCATTTTTTCAGCCCAGAATTCCAGACGGATGAAGATTTCTCACTGGGAAAAGATGCCAGGACAGGAAACGATTGTGCCTTTTCTAGGGTTATTTGTGCCCCATCATTGGCACCTGAGAGCCCAAGACTGCCACCTTTTCCCTGGGCACAAGCTCGAAGGTGCGTGCCACTTGCGGGTCCGGGAAAATGCCGTTTTTCCGCCCAGAATACCATATGGATGAAGATGCCTCCCTGAGAAAAGCTGCAGGGACAGAAAGCGATTGGACCTTTTCTAGGGTTAATGGGGTCACATCATTGGCACCTGAGAGCCCAAGGCTGCCACCTTTTCCCTGGGCGCAAAGCTTGACGGTGCGTGCCACGTGCGGATCCAAAAAAGTGCCGTTTTTCAGCCCAGAATTCCAGACGGACAAAGATTCCTTCCATGAAAAAGGTGTAAGGACAGAAATGCAGTGTACCTTTTCTAGGGGTAATGGGGCTCCATCATTGGCACCTGAGAGCCCAAGGCTGCCACCTTTTCCCTGGGCGCAAAGCTCAACCGTGTGTTCCACGTCTGGGTCCTGGAAAATGCCGTTTTTCAGCTCAGAATTCCAGAAGGACAAATATTCCTCCCAGGGTAAACGTTCCAGGACACAAAGGGATTGTTCCTTTTCTAGAGTTAATGGGGCGCCATCATTGGCACATGAGAGCCCAAGGCTGCCACCTTTTCCCTGAGTGCAAAGTTGGACAGTGCATATCACTTGCGGGTTCAGGAAAGTGCCGTTGTTCAGCCCAGAATTCCAGACGGACGAAGATTCCTCCCAGGGAAAAGCTGCCAGGACTGAAAGCCATTGTGTCTTTTCTAGTCTTAATGGGGCCCCATCATTGGCACCTGAGAGCCCAAGGCAGCCTCCTTTACCCTTGGCGTGACGCTCGACGGTGCATGCTACGTGAGGGTCCGGGAATGTGGCATTTTTCAGTCCAGAATTCCAGACCAATGAAGATTCCTCCCAGGGAAATGTTGCCAGGACACAAAGCCATTGACCATTCTGTAAAAGTAATGGGGCCCCATCATTGGCACCTGAGAGCCCAAGGCTGTCAGCTTTACCCTGGTCACAAAGCTCGAGTGAGCGTGCTGCGTGCGGGTCTGGGAAAGTGCCATTTTTCAGCCCAGAATTACAGACCGATGAAGATTCCTCCCAGGGAAAAGGTGCCAGGACAGAAAGCAATTGTTCCAGTTCTAGGGGTAATGGGGCTCCATCATTGGCACGTGAGAGCCCAAAGCTGCCACCTTTACCCAGGTCGCAATACTCGACGGTGCATAGTTGTGCGGGTCAGGGATAGTGCCGTTTTTTCAGCCCAGAATTCCAGACCAATGAAGATTCCTCAGAAGGAAAAGGTGACAGGACACAAAGCCATTGTGTATTTTGTAAAGGTAACGGGGCCCCATCATTGGCACCTGAGAGCCCAAGACTGCCACCTATTCCCTGGTCGCAAAGCTCGATGGTCCAGGAAAGTGCCGATTATCATCCCAGAATTCCAGACGGATGAAGATTACTCCCATGGAAAAGGTGACAGGACAGAAAGCGATTTTTACATTTCTTGGGTTAATGGGGCCCCATCATTGGCACCTGAGAGTCCAAGGCCCCCATTTTTTCCCTGGGCGTAAAGCTGGACGGTGCATGCCACATGCTCTTTTTTAAGCCCAGAATTCCAGACAGACGATGATTCCTCCCTGGGAAAAGGTGCCAGGAGAGAAAGGGATTGTTCCATTTCTTGTGTTAATACGGCCCCTTCGTTGACTCCTGATAGCCCAAGGCTGCCACCTTTTCCCTGGGCTCAACGCTCGACGGAGTGTGCCAGGTGCGGTTCTGAGAAAGCGTAATTTTTCAGCCCAGAATTCCAGACGGCCCAAGATTCCTCCCTAGGAAAAGGTGCCAGGACAGAAAGCGTTTGTTCCTTTTCTAGGGCTAATGGGGCCCCATCATTTGACACCCGACAACCGAAGGCTGCCACCTTTTCCCTGGGCGCATAGCCCGACGGTGGGTGTCACATGCGTTTTTTTCAGCCCAGAATTCCAGATGGACGATGATTCCTCCCTGGGAAAAGGTGCCAGGACAGAAAGCACTTTCCCAGACCCACACGTGGCAGGCTCCGTCGAGCTTTGTTCCCAGTGAAAAGGTGGCAGGCTTGGGCTGTCAGGTGCCAATGAAGGGGCCCCATTAATCCTTAGAAAAGGAACAATCGCTTTCTGTCCTGGCACATTTTCCCTTGGTGGAATCTTGGTTCGTCTGGAATTCTGGGCTGAAAAACCTGCACCTGGCACGCTCCGTCGGGCTTTGCGCCCAGGGAAAATGTTGAGGCCTTGGACTCTCAGGTGCCAATGATGGGGCCCCATTAACCCAAGAAATGTAAAAATTGCTTTCTGTCCTGTCACCTTTTCCCTGGGAGGAATCTTCGTCCGTCTGGAAATCTGGGCTGAAAAACCGCACTTTCCCTGACTCGCACTTGCCACGCTCCGTCGAGCTTTGCGCCCAGTGAAAAGGTGGCAGTCTTGGGCTCTTAGGTGCCAATGATGGGGCCCCATTAACCCTAGAAAAGGAACAATCGCTTTCTGTCCTGGCACCTTTTCGCTGGGAGGAATCTTGGGCCGTCTGGAATTCTGGGCTGAAAAACGGCACTGTCCCGGACCCGCACTTGACACGCTCCGTCGAGCTTTGAGGCTAGGGAAAAGGTGGCAGCCTTGGGCTCTCAGCTGTCTTCATCCGTCTGGAAATCTGGTCTGAAAAACCCGCAAATGGCACGCACCGTTGGGCTTTGCGTCCAGGAAAAGGTGACAGCCTTGGCCTCTCAGGTGCCAATGAGGGGCTCCCATTAACCCTAGACCTGAAACACTCGCTTTCTGTCCTGGCACCTTTTTCCCGGGAGGAATCTTCATCCATCTGGAATTCGGGGATGAAAAACTGCATTTGCTGGACCCGCGCATGGCATGCACCGTCGAGGCTTGAGCCCAGGAAAAAGGTCGCAGCCTTCGGCTCTCAGGTGCCAATGATGGGGCCCCATTAACCCTAGAAAAGGAACAATCGCTTTCTCTCCTGGCACCTTTTCCCAGGGAGGAATCATCGTCCGTCTGGAATTCTGGGCTGAACAAACCGCACTTGGCACGCTCCGTCGAGCTTTGAGCCCAGGGAAAAGGTGGCAGCCTTGGGCTCTCAGGTGGCAATGATGGGGCCCCATTAACCCTAGAAAAGAAACAATCGTTTTCTGTCCTGGCACCTTTGCCCTGGAAGCAATCTTGGGCCATCTGGAAATCTGGGTTTAAAAATTACGCTTTCCAGAACCGCACCTGGCACACTCCGTCAAGCTTTGAGGCCAGGGGAAAGGCGGCAGCCTTGGGCTGCCATGTGCCAGTGATGTGGCCCCTTAAACCTAGAAATGGAACAATCACTTTCTGTCTTGGCACTTTATCCCAGGGTAGAATCTTAAACCGCCTGGAATTTCGGGTTGATAAACGGCTCTTTACCTGACCCGCACCTGGCACGCTCCGTCGTGCTTTGAGCCCAGGGAAAAGGCGGCAGCCTTGGGCTCTCAGATGCCAATGATAGGGCCCCATTACCCCTAGAAAAGGCACAATCGCTTTCTGTGCTAGCACATATTACCTGGGAGGAATCTCGGTCCGTCTGGAATTCTGGGCTGAAAAACGGCACTATCCCGGACCCGCACTTGGAAAGCTCCGTTGACCTTTGAGCCCAGGGAAAAGGTGGCAGCCTTGGGCTCTCAGGTGCTAAAAGTGCGACCGCATTAACACTAGAAAAGTAACAATCGCTTTCTGTCCTGGCACATTTTCCCTGGCAGGAATCTTCATCCGTCTGGAATGCTGGGCTGAAAAAACCTGCACTTGGCATGCACCGTCGAGCTTTGCGCCCAGGGAAAGGTGGCAGCCTTTGGCTCTCAGGTGCAAATGATGGGGTCCCATTAACCCAGAAAAGGAACAATCCCTTTCTGTCCTGGCACCTTTTCCCAGGAAGGAATCATCGTCCCTCTGGAATTCTGGACTTAAAAAACAGAATGTGGTAGGCACCGTCGGGCTTTCTACCCAGGGAAAAGGTGGCAGCCTTGGACTCTCAGGTGCCAATGATGGGGCCCCATTAACCCAGGAAATGTAAAAATCGCTTTCTGTCTTGGTACCTTTTCCCAGGGTGGAATCTTCGTCTGTCCGGAAATCTGGGCTGAAAAACTACACTTTCCCTGGCACGAATGTGGCACGCTCCGTCGAGGTTTGCCCCCAGGGAAAAGGTGGCAGTCTTGGGCTCTCAGGTGTCAATGATGGGGCCCCATTAACCCTAGAAAAGGAACAATCCCTTTCTGTCCTGGCACCTTTTCCCTGGGAGGAATCTTCATCCGTCTGGAATTCTGGGATGAAAAAAGGCATTTCCCAGATCTGCACCTGGCATGCACCGTCGATCTTTGAGCCCATGGTAAAGGTGGCAGCCTTGGGCTCTCAGCTGCCAAAGATGGGTCCGCATTAACCCAAGAAAAGGAACAATCGCTTTCTGTCCTGGCGAGTTTCTCCCAGAGAGAAATCATCGTCTGTCTGGAATTCAGGGCTGAATAAAGGGCATGTGGCACGCGCCGTCAGGCTTTGAGCCCAGGGAAAAGGTGACAGCCTTGGGCTCTCAGGTGCCAATGAGGGGGCACCATTGACCCTAGAACTGGAACAATCGCTTTCTGTCCTGGCACTTTTTCCCAGGGAGGAATCTTCGTCAGTCTGGAAATCTGCGCTGAAAAAAGGCACGTACCCTGACCCGCACCTGGTACTCTCCGTTGTGCTTTGAGCCCAGGGAAAAGGTGGCAGTCTTGGGCTCTGAGTTGCCAATGATGGAGCCCCATTACCCCAAGAAAAGGAACAATCCCTTTCTGTCCTGGCACCTTTTCCCTGGGAGGAATCTTGGGCCGTCTGGAATTCTGGGCTGAAAAAAGGCACTTTCCCTTACCCGCATGTGGCACGCATCGTCGATCTTTGAGCCCAGGGAAAAGGTGGCAGCCTTGGGCTCTCAGGTGCCGGTGATGGGGCCCCTTTATTCTTAGAAAAGGCACAATGGCTTTCTGCCCTGGCACCTTTTTCCTGGGAGGAATCTTCATCCATCTTGAATTCTGGTATGAAATACGGCTTTTGCCGGACCCGCACATGGCATGCACCGTCGAGGTTTGAGCCCAGGGAAAAGGTGGCAGCCTTGGGCTCTCAGCTGCCAAAGATGGGGCTGCATTAACTCTAGAAAAGAAACAATCGCTTTCTCTCCGGGCACCTTTTCCCTGGGAGGAATCATCGTTAGTCTGGAATTCAGGGCTGAAAAATCCGCATGTGGCATGCACTGTCGGGCTTTGTGCCCAGGGAAAAGGTGGCAGCCTTCGGCTCTCAGGTGCCAATGATGGGGCCCCATTAAGCCTAGAAAAGGAACAAACACTTTCTGTCCTGGCACTTTTTAGTTGGCAGGAATCTTCATCCGTCTGGAAATCTGGGCTGAAAAATTACGCTTTCCCAGAACCACACCTGGCACACTCCGTCGAGCTTTGAGGCCAGGGAAAAGGTGGCAGCCTTGGGCTCTCAGGTGCCAATGATGGTGCCCCGTTACCCCAAGAAAAGGGACAATCCCTTTCTGTCCTGGTACCTTTTCCCAGGGAGGAATCATCGTCCCTCTGGAATTCTGGGCTTTAAAAACTGCATGTGGTAGGCACCGTCAGGCTTTCCGCCCAGGGAAAAGGTGGCAGCCTTGGACTCTCAGGTTCCAGTGATGGGGCCCCATTAACCCAGGAAATGTAAAAATCACTTTCTGTCTTGGTACCTTTTCCCAGGGTGGAATCTTCGTCTGTCCGGAAATCTGGGCTGAAATACTACACTTTCCCTGGCACGTATGTGGCACGCGCCATCGAGGTTTGACCCCAGCGAAAAGGTGGCAGTCTTGGGCTCTCAGGTGTCAATGATGGGTCCGCATTAACCCTAGAAACTGAACAATTGCTTTCTCCCCTGGCGCTTTATCCCAGGGTAGAATCTAAAACCGCCTGGTATTCCAGGCTGATAAACGGCACTTTCCCTAAACCGCACGTGGCACACTCCGTCGTGCTTTGAGCCCAGAGAAAAGGTGGCACCCTTGGGCTCTCAGGTGTCAAAAGTGGGCTCGCATTAACACTAGAAAAAGAACAATCGCATTCTGTCCAGGCACGTTTTCCCTGGCAGGAATCTTCATCCGTCTGGAATTCTGGGTTGAATAACCCGCAAGTGGCACGCAACGTCGGACTTTGAGCCCAGGGAAAAGGTGGCAGCCTTGGGCTCTCAGGTGCCAGTGATGGGGCCCAATTACCCCTAGGAAAGGCACAATCACTTTCTGTCTTGGCACATTTTCCCTGGGAAGAATCTTCGTCTGTCTGGAATTCTGGGCTGAAAAATGGCACTTTCCCGAACCCGCACTTGGTACGCTCCATCGAGCTTTGAGCCCAGGCAAAAGGTGGCAGCCTTGGACTCTCAGGTGCCAATGATGGGGCACCACTACTCTTAGAAAAGGAACAATCGTTGTCTGTCCCAGCACCTTATCCCTGGGAGGAATCTTGGGCCGTCTGGAATTCTGGGCTGAAAAATGGCATTTTCCCGGAGACGCACGTGCCACGTTCCGTCGAGGTTTGAGCCCAGGGGAAAGGTAGCTACCTTGGGCTCTCAGGTGCCAATGATGGGGCCTCATTAACCTAGAAAAGGAACAAACGCTTTTTGTCCTGGCACATTTTCCCTGGGAGGAATCTTGGGCCGTCTGGAATTCTGGGCTGAAAACCGGCATTTTCCCAGACCCCGACCTCGCCGGCACTGTCGAGCTTTGAGGCCAGAGAAAAAGTGGCAGCTTTGGGCTCTCAGGTGTCAATGATGGAGCCCCATTAACCCTAGAAAAGGAACAATCGCTTTCTGTCCTGACACCTTTTCCCAGGGAGGAATCTTCATCCATCTAGAATTCTGGGCTGAAAAACCCGCATGTGACATGGACCTTTGGGGTGTGCGCCCAGAGAAAAGGTGGCAGCCTTGGGCTCTCAGGTGTCAATGATGGGGCTGCATTAACCCTAGAAAAGGAACAATCGATTTCTGTCCTGGGAGCCTTTTCCCTGGGAGGAATCATCGTTAGTCTGGAATTCTGGGCTGAAAAAACCGCATGTGGCATGCACCGCCGGGCTTTGCGCCCAGGCAAAAGCTGGCAGCCTTGGGCTCTCAGGTGCCAATGATGGGGCCCCATTATCCCTAGAAAAGGCACAATGGTTTTCTGTCCTGGCACCTTTTCCCTGGGAGGAATCTTCATTGGTCTGGAATTCGGGAATGAGAAACGGCAATTTCCGGGACCCTTACGTAGCACGCATGGACGAGCTTTGCGCCCAGGGAAAAGGTTGCAGCCTTGGGCTCTCAGGTGCCAATGATGGTTCCCCATTACTCCTAGAAAAGGAGAAATCCATTCCTTTCCTGGCACCTTTTTCCAGGGAGGAATCTTCATCGGTCTGGAATTCTGGAATGAGAAACGGCAATTTCCCGGACCCTCACGTAGCACGCATGGTCGAGCTTTGCGCCCAGGGTATAGGAGGCAACCTTGGGCTCTCAGGTGCCAATGATGGGGCCCGATTAACCCTAGAAATGGAACAATCGCTTTCTGTCCTGGGATCCTCTTCCCTGTGAGGAGTCTTCATCCGTCTGGAATTCTGGGCTGAAAAACGGCACTTTCCCGGACAAGAAAGTGGTACGCGCCGTTGATGTTTGTGCCCATGGAAAAGGTGGCAGCCTTGGGTATTCAGGTGCCAATGATGGGGCACCATTGACCCTAGAAAAGGACAATTCGATTTCTGACCTGGCACCTTTTCCCTGGGAGGTATCGTCATCCGTCTGGAATTCTGGGCTGAAAAATGGCACTTCCCCGGACCCGCAAGTGGCACGCGCCGTCGACATTTGCGCCCAGGGAAAAGGTGGCAGCCTTGGGCTCTCAGGTGCCAATGATGGGGCCCCGTTAAAACTAGAAAAATAACACTTGCTTTTTGTCCTGACACCTTTTCCCAGAGAGGAATTTACTTCCGTCTGGAATTCTGGGCTGAAAAACGGCCCTTTCCCGGACCCGCACATGGTATGCATCGTCAAGCTTTGCACCCAGGGAAAAGGTGGCAGCCTTGGGCTCTCAGGAGCCAGTGATGGGGCCCAAGTAGCATTACAAAATACACAATGGCTTTGTCTCCTGGTACCTTTTCCCTCTGAGGAATCTTCATAGGTCTAGAATTCTGGGCTGAAGAATGGCACTTTCCCGGACCCTCACCTGGAACGCTCCGTCAAGCTTTGCGCCCAGGGAAAAGGTGGCAGCCTTGGGCACTCAGGTGTCAATTTTGGGGCCCCATTAAGCCTAGAAAAGGCACAATCGCTTTCTGTCCTGGCACCTTTTCCCAGGGAGAAATCTTCGCTGGCCTGGAATTCTGGGATGAGAAACGGCACATTCCCGGACTTGCAAGTGGCATGCGCCGTCGACATTTGCGCCCAGGGAAAAGGTGGCAGCCTTGGGCTCTCAGGTGCCAAAGATGGGGCCCCATTACCCCTAGGAAAGGCGCAATGGCTTTCTGTCCTGACACCTTTTCCCAGAGAGGAATCTTTGTCCGTCTGGAATTCTGGGCTGAAAAATGGCCCTTTCCCGCACCCGCACAGGGTATGCATGGTCAAGCTTTGCACCCAGGGAAAAGGTGGCAGCCTTGGGCTCTCAGGTGCCAATGATGGCGCCCAATTAGCATTACAAAATACACAATGGCTTTGTCTCCTGGTACCTTTTCCCTCTGAGGAATCTTCATAGGTCTGGAATTCTGGGCTGAAAAATGGCATTTTCCCGGACCCGCACGTGGAACGCTCCGTCAAGCTTTGCGCCCAGGGAAAAGGTGGCAGCCTTGGGCTCTCAGGTGTCAATTTTGGGGCCCCATTAACCCTAGAAAAGGCACAATCGCTTTCTGTCCTGGCACCTTTTCCCTGGGAGAAATCTTCATCGGCCCCGAATTCTGGGATGAGAAACAGCACATTCCTGGACCCGCAAGTGGCACGCACCGTCGAGCTTTGTGCTCAGGGAAAAGGTTGAAGCCTTCGGCTCTCAGGTGCCAATGATGGGTCCCCATTACTCCTAGAAAAAGAGAAATCCATTCCTGTCCTGGCACCTTTTCCCAGGGAGGAATCTTCATCGGTCTGGAATTCTGGAATGAGAAACGGCAATTTCCTGGAACCTCACGTAGCACGCAGGGTCGAGCTTTGCACCCAGGGTATAGGAGGCAACCTTGGGCTCTCAGGTGCCAATGATGGGGCCCGATTAACCCTAGAAATGGAACAATCGCTTTCTGTCCTGGGAGCCTCTTCCCTGTGAGGAGTCTTCATCCGTCTGGAATTGAGAGCTGAAAAGCGGCACTTTCCCGGACCCGCACAGGGTACGCACCGTCGAGCTTTGCACCCAGGGAAAAGGTGGCAGCCTTGAGCTCTCAAGTGCCTAAGATGGGGCCTCATTATCCCTAGAAAAAGCACAATGGCTTTCTGTCCTGACAACTTTTCCCTGGGAGGAATTGACTTCTGTCTGGAATTCTGGGCTGAAAACGGCTCTTTCCCTTACCCGCATGTGGCACGCACCGTCGAGCTTTGCACCCAGGGAAAAGGTGGCAGCCCTGGGCTCTCAGCTGCCAATTTTGGGGCCCCATTAAACCTAGAAAAGACACAATGGCTTTCTGTCCTGGCGCCTTTTCCCAGGGAGAAATCTTCGCTGGCCTGGAATTCTCGGATGAGAAACGGCACATTCCCAGACTTGCAAGTGGCACGCGCCATCGACATTTGCGCCCAGGGAATAGGTGGCACCCTTGGGCTCTCAGGTGCCAAAGATGGGACCCCATTACCCCTAGAAAAGGCACAAAGGTTTTCTGTCCTGACACCTTTTCCCAGAGAGGAATCGACTTCCGTCTGGAATTCTGGGCTGAAAAATGGCCCTTTCCCGGACCCGCACAGGGTGTGCACCGTCGAGCTTTGCACCCAGGGAAAAGGTGGCAGCCTTGGGCTCTCAGGTGCCAATGATGGGGCCCCGTTAACACTAGATAAATAACAATCGCTTTCTGTCCTGGCACCTTTTCCCTGGGAGGAATTTTTGTTTGTCTGGAATTCTGGGCTGAAAAACGGCATTCCCCGGACCGCAAGTGGAACGCACCGTCGAGCTTTGCGCCCAGGCAAAAGGTGGCAGCCTTGGGCTCTCAGGTGCCAATGATGGGGCCCCATTACCCCTAGAAAAGGAACAATCGCTTTCTGTTTTGGCACCTTTTATCTGGGAGGAATCTTCAGTGGTCTGGAATTCTGGGCTGAAAAACGGCCCTTTCCCGGACCCGCCCAGGGTATGCATCGTCAAGCTTTGCACCCAGGGAAAAGGTGGCAGCCTTGGGCTCTCAGGTGCCAATGATGGGGCCCAATTAGCATTACAAAATACACAATGGCTTTGTCTCCTGGCACCTTTTCCCTCTGAGGAATCTTCATAGGTCTGGAATTCTGGGCTGAAAAATGCACTTTCCCGGACCTGCATGAGGAACGCTCCGTCGAGATTTGCGCCCAGGGAAAAGGTGGCAGCCTTGGGCTCTCAGGTGTCAATTTTGGGGCCCCATTAAGCCTAGAAAAGGAACAATGGCTTTCTGTCCTGGCACCTTTTCCCTGGGAGAAATCTTCATCGACCTCGAATTCTGGGATGAGAAACAGCACATTCCTGGACCCGCAAGTGGCACGCACCGTCGAGCTTTGCGCTCAGGGAAAATGTGGCAGCCTTGGGCTCTCAGGTGCCAATGATGGAGCCCAATTAGCATTACAAAATATACAATGGCTTTGTCTCCTACCACCTTTTCCCAGGGAGGAATCTTCATAGGTCTGGAATTCTGGGCTGAAAAATGCACTTTCCCAGACCTGCATGTGGAACGCTCCGTTGAACTTTGCGCCCAGGGAAAAGGTGGCAGCCTTGGGCTCTCAGGTGTCAATTTTGGGGCTCCATTAACCCTAGAAAAGGAACAATTTCTTTCTGTCCTGGCACCTTTTCCCTGGGAGAAATCTTCATCGGCCTCGAATTCTGGGATGAGAAACAGCACATTCCTGGAACCGCAAGTGGCACGCACCGTCGAGCTTTACGCTCAGGGAAAAGGTGGCAGCCTTCGGCTCTCAGGTGCCAATGATGGAGCCCCATTACTCCTAGAAAAAGAGAAATCGATTCCTGTCCTGGCAGCTTTTCCCAGGGAGGAATCTTCATCGGTCTGGAATTCTGGAATGAGAAACGGCAATTTCCCGGACCCTCACGTAGCACGCATGGTCGAGCTTTGCGCCCAGGGTATAGGAGGCAACCTTGGGCTCTCAGGTGCCAATGATGGGGCCCGATTAACCCTAGAAATGGAACAATCGCTTTCTGTCCTTGGAGCCTCTTCCCTGTGAGGAGTCTTCATCCGTCTGGAATTCAGGGCTGAAAAACGGCACTTTCCCGGACAAGAAAGTAGTACACGCCGTTGATGTTTGCGCCCACGGAAAAGGGGGCAGCCTTGAACTCTGAGGTGCCAATGATGGGGCACCATTGACCCTAGAAAAGGACAATTCGTTTTCTGACCTGGCACCTTTTCCCTGGGAGGAATCTTCGTCCGTCTGCAATTCTGGGCTGAAAAATGGCACTTCCCTGAACCCGCAAGTGGCACGCGCCGTCGACATTTGCTCCCAGGGAAAAGGCGGCAGCCTTGAGCTCTCAGGTGCCAATGATGGGGTCCCATTAAGCCTAGAAAAGGACGAAATCGATTCCTGTCCTGGCACCTTTTCCCTGGGAGGAATCTTCATCGGTCTGGAATTCCGGAATGAGAAACGGCAATTTCTGGGACCAGCACGTGGCATGCACTGTCGTGCTTTGCACCCAGGGAAAAGGAGGCAACCTCTGGCTCTCAGATGCCAATGACGGACCCCCATTAACACTAGAAATGGAACAATCGCTTTCTGTCCTGGGAGCCTGTTCCCTTTGGAAGAGTCGTCATCCGTCTGGAATTCTGAGCTGAACAAAGCACTTTCTCTGACCTGCACGTGGCAGGCACAATCTAGCTTTGCGCCCAGGGAAATGGTGGCAGCCTTGGGCTCTCAGGTGCCAATGATGGGTCCCCGTTAAGACTAGTTAAATATCAATTGCTTTCTGTCCTGGCACCTTTTCCCTGGGAGGAATTTTCGTCCGTCTGGAATTCTGGCTGAAAAACGGAATTCCCCGGACCCGCAAGTGGAACGCACCGGCGAGCTTTGCGCCCAGGCAAAAGGTGGCAGCCTTGGGCTCTCAGGTGCCAATGATGGGGCCCCATTACCCCTAGAAATGGAACAATCGCTTTCTGTCCTGGGAGCCTCTACCCTGTGACGGGTCTTCGTCCGTCTGGTACTCAGGGCTGAAAAACGGCACTTTCCCGGACAAGAAAGTGGTACGTTGATTTTTGCGCCCACGGAAATATATTTCAGGGCACATATTTCTTATGGTTTTCAAAAGTAAATCATATACATCTAAAACTCCAGGGCTGGAGCTTGCTTTCACGGTGAAAAGCACTCTTGTTCCTTAGGGGAAGCTCAACGAGCAAAGTGCAACTTTGCTTTGCTAACAAGTGAAACAGTCGGTTCCTCTCAGACAGAAGGCATCAGGACACAGTATTCTTATGGCTCTGGTTAGTGAATCACATGCATCAGAGAATCCAGGACTGGAGCCCTCTTTCTGGATGCAAAGCACAGTTGTTCCTTAGGGGAAGTTCAGCTCGCAAAGAGTAGCATTTTTCGGCTAACAAGTGAAACAGTCGATTCCTGCCAGAAAGAATGTATCAGGACACATATTTCTTATGGCTTTAGAAAGATTCTCATATGCATCTGAGAATCCAGGACTGGATCTTTCTTTCTCGGTGAAAAACAACCTTGTTCCTTAGGGGAAGCTCAGCTCGCAAAATGCAACTTTTCGTTGCTAACAAGAGAAACAGCTGATTCTTGCAAGACAGAAAGCATAAGGATACACATTTCTTATGGCTTTGGTAAGTGAATAATATGCATCTGAGAATCCAGGACAGGATCTTTCTTTCTCAGTGAAAAACAACCTTGTTCCTTAGGGGAAGCTCAACTCTCAAAGTGCAACTTTTCCTTGTTAACAAGAGGAACAGCTGATTCTTGCAAGACAGAAAGCAAAAGGACACACATTTCTTTTGGCTTTGTTAAGTGAATCATATGCATTCGAGAATGCAGGTCTGGAGCTTTCTTTCTTGCTGAAAGAACAGTTGTTACGTACGGGAAGCTCGTATCGCAAAGTGCACCTTTGCTCTTCTAACACGTGAAACTCTTGATTTCTGACAGACAGGAGACATCAGGGCACATATTTCTTATGGTTTTGGAAACTAAATCATATGCATCTAAAACTCCAGGGCTGGAGCTTGCTTTCACGGTGCAAAGAACTGCTGTTCCTTAGGGGAAGCTCAAGTCGAAAAGTGCAACTTTTCGTTGCTAACAAGAGAAACAGCTGATTCTTGCAAGACAGAAAGCATAAGGATACACATTTCTTATGGCTTTGGTAAGTGAATAATATGCATCTGAGAATCCAGGACAGGATCTTTCTTTCTCAGTGAAAAACAACTTTGTTCCTTAGGGGAAGCTCCTCTCGCAAAGTGCAAATTTTCCTTGCTAACAAGAGAAACAGCTGATTCTTGCAAGACAGAAAGCATAAGGACACACATTTCTTATGGCTTTGATAAGTGAATAATGTGCATCAGAGAATCCAGGCCTGGATCTTTCCGTCTCATGAAAAACAACTTTGTTCCTTAGGGGAAGATCAGCTCGCAAAGTGCAACTTTTCATTGCTGACAAGAGAAGCAGCTGATTCTTGCAAGACAGAAACCAAAAGGACACACATTTCTTTTGGCTTTGGTAAGTGAATAATATGAATCTGACAATCCAGGCCTGGATCTTTCTTTCTCAGTGAAAAACAACCTTGTTCCTTAGGGAAAGCTCAACTCTCAAAGTGCAACTTTTCCTTGCTAACAAGAGAAACAGCTGCTTCTTGCAAGACAGAAAGCATAAGGACACACATTTCTTATGGCTTTGATAAGTGAATCATATGCATTCGAGAATGCAGGTCTAGAGCTTTCTTTCTTGGTGAAAAACACGTTTGTTACGTATGGGAAGCTCGTATCGCAAAGTGCACCTTTGCTCTTCTAACACGTGAAACTCTTGATTTCTGACAGACAGGAGACATCAGGGCACATATTTCTTATGGTTTTGGAAACTAAGTCATATGCATCTAAAACTCCAGGGCTGGAGCTTGCTTTCACGGTGCAAAACACTGTTGTTTCTTTAGGGGAAGCTCAACTCGCAAAGTGCAACTTTGCTTTGCTACCAAGTGAAACAGTCGATTCCTGTCAGACAGAAGGCACCAGGACACAGTATTCTTATGGCTCTGTCTAGTGAATCACATGCATCAGAGAATCCAGACTGGAGCCCTCTTTCCGGATGCAAAACACTGTTGTTCCTTAGGGGAAGCTCAACTCGCAAAGTGCAACTTTTCGTTGCTAACAAGAGAAACAGCTGATTCCTGCAAGAGAGAAAGCAAAAGGACACACATTTCTTATGGCTTTGATAAGTGAATAATGTGCATCTGAGAATCCAGGCCTGGATCTTTCCGTCTCATGAAAAACAACTTTGTTCCTTAGGGGAAGCTCATCTCGCAAAGTGCAACTTTTCATTGCTGCCAAGAGAAACAGCTGATTCTTGGAAGACAGAAAGCAAAAGGACACACATTTCTTTTGGCTTTGATAAGTGAATCATATGTACTTGAGAATGCAGGTCTGGAGCTTTCTTTCTCGGTGAAAATAACTTTGTTCCTTAGGGGAAGCTCAACCCGCAAAGTGCAACTTTTCATTGCTGACAAGAGAAACGGGTGATTCTTGCAAGACAGAAACCAAAAGGACACACATTTCTTATGGCTTTGATAAATGAAAAATATGCATTCGAGAATGCAGGTCTAGAGCTTTCTTTCTTGGTGAAAAACACAGTTGTTACGTACGGGAATCTCGTATCGCAAAGTGCACCTTTACTCTTCTAACACGTGAAACTCTTGATTTCTGACAGACAGGAGACATCAGGGCACATATTTCTTATGGTTTTGGAAACTAAATCATATGCATCTAAAACTCCAGGGCTGGAGCTTTCTTTCACTGTGCAAAGCACTGTTGTTCCTTAGGGGAAGCTCAACGAGCAAAGTGCAGCTTTGCTTTGCTACCAAGTGAAACAGTCGATTCCTGTCAGACAGAAGGCATCAGGACACAGTATTCCAATGGCTCTGGCTAGTGAATCACATGCACCAGAGAATCCAGGACTGGAGCTCTCTTTCTGGATGCAAAGCACAGTTGTTCCTTAGGGGAAGTTGAGCTCGCAAAGAGTAGCATTTTTCTGCTTTCAAGTGAAACAGTCGATTCCTGCCAGAAAGAATGTATCAGGACACATATTTCTTATGGCTAAAGAAAGATTCTCATATGCATCTGAGAATCCAGGACTGAATCTTTCTTTCTCGGTGAAAAACAACTTTGTTCCTTAGGGGAAGCTCAACTCTCAAAGTGCAACTTTTCCTTGCTAACAAGAGAAAGAGCTGATTCTTGCAAGACAGAAAGCAAAAGGACACACATTTCTTTTGGCTTTGTTAAGTGAATCATATGCATTCGAGAATGCAGGTCTGGAGCTTTCTTTCTTGCTGAAAGAACAGTTGTTACGTACGGGAAGCTCGTATCGCAAAGTGCACCTTTTCTCTTCTAACACGTGAAACTGGTGATTTCTGAGAGACAGGAGACATCAGGGAACATATTTCTTATGGTTTTGACAACTAAATCATATGCATCTAAAACTCCAGGGCTGGAGCTTTCTTTCACTGTGCAAAGCACTGTTGTTCCTTAGGGGAAGCTCAACGAGCAAAGTGCAGCTTTGCTTTGCTAACAAGTGAAACAGTCGATTCCTGTCAGACAGAAGGCATCAGGACACAGTATTCCAATGGCTCTGGCTAGTGAATCACATGCACCAGAGAATCCAGGACTGGAGCTCTCTTTCTGCATGCAAAGCACAGTTGTTCCTTAGGGGAAGTTCAGCTCGCAAAGAGTAGCATTTTTCGGCTAACAAGTGAAACAGTCGATTCCTGCCAGAAAGAATGTATCAGGACACATATTTCTTATGGCTTTAGAAAGATTCTCATATGCATCTGAGAATCCAGGACTGGATCTTTCTTTCTCGGTGAAAAACAACCTTGTTCCTTAGGGGAAGCTCAGCTCGCAAAATGCAACTTTTCGTTGCTAACAAGAGAAACAGCTGATTCTTGCAAGACAGAAAGCATAAGGATACACATTTCTTATGGCTTTGGTAAGTGAATAATATGCATCTGAGAATCCAGGACAGGATCTTTCTTTCTCAGGGAAAAAAAAACCTTGTTCCTTAGGGGAAGCTCAACTCTCAAAGTGCAACTTTTCCTTGCTAACAGGAGAAACAGCTGATTCTTGCAAGACAGAAAGCAAAAGGACACACATTTCTTATGGCTTTGGTAAGTGAATTATGTGCATCTGATAACACAGGCCTGGATCTTTCTTTCTCGGTGAAAAACAACCTTGTTCCTTAGGGGAAGCTCATCTCGCAAAGTGCAACTTTTCCTTGCTGACAAGAGAAACAGCTGATTCTTGCAAGACAGAAAGCATAAGGACACAAATTTCTTATGGCCTTGGTAAGTGAATAATATGCATCTGAGAATCCAGGACAGGATCTTTCTTTCTCGGTGAAAAACAACTTTGTTCCTTAGGGGAAGCTCATCTCGCAAAGTGCAACTTTTCCTTGCTAACAAGAGAAATAGCTGATTCTTGCAAGACAGAAAGCAAAAGGACACACATTTCTTATGGCTTTGGTAAGTGAATAATATGCATCTGAGAATCCAGGCCTGGATCT
The DNA here is from genome assembly GCF_047495875.1 of Pithys albifrons albifrons. NCBI lineage: Eukaryota > Metazoa > Chordata > Aves > Passeriformes > Thamnophilidae > Pithys > Pithys albifrons. The sequence goes on along the minus strand of NC_092468.1, from coordinate 488,633 downwards.
TTCTTTCTCGGTGAAAAACAACTTTGTTCCTTAGGGGAAGCTCATCTCGCAAAGTGCAACTTTTCGTTGCTAACAAGAGAAACAGCTGATTCTTGGAAGACAGAAACCAAAAGGACACACATTTCTTATGGCTTTGATAAGTGAAAAATATGCATTCGAGAATGCAGGTCTGGAGCTTTCTTTCTTGGTGAAAACACTGTTGTTACGTACGGGAAGCTCAACTGGCAAAGTGCACCTTTGCTCTTCTAACACGTGAAACTCTTGATTTCTGACATACAGGAGACATCAGGGCACATATTTCTTATGGTTTTGGAAACTAAATCATATGTATCTAAAACTCCAGGGCTGGAGCTTGCTTTCATCATGCAAAGCACTGTTGTTCCTTAGGGGAAGCTCAACGAGCAAAGTGCAACTTTTCATTGCTGACAAGAGAAACAGCTGATTCTTGGAAGACAGAAAGCAAAAGGACACACATTTCTTTTGGCTTTGATAAGTGAAAAATATGCATTCGAGAATGCAGGTCTAGAGCTTTCTTTCTTGGTGAAAAACACAGTTTTTACGTACGGGAACCTCGTATCGCAAAGTGCACCTTTACTCTTCTAACACGTGAAACTCTTGATTTCTGACAGACAGGAGACATCAGGGCACATATTTCTTATGGTTTTGGAAACTAAATCATATGCATCTAAAACTCCAGGGCTGGAGCTTGCTTTCACTGTGCAAAGAATTGTTGTTTCTTAGGGGAAGCTCAACGAGCAAAGTGCAGCTTTGCTTTGCTACCAAGTGAAACAGTCGATTCCTGTCAGACAGAAGGCATCAGGACACAGTATTCCAATGGCTCTGGCTAGTGAATCACATGCACCAGAGAATCCAGGACTGGAGCTCTCTTTCTGGATGCAAAACACTGTTGTTCCTTAGGGGAATCTCAACTCGCAAAGTGCAACTTTTCGTTGCTAACAAGTGAATCCGTCGATTCCTCTCAGACAGAAGGCATCAGGACACATATTTCTTATGGCTTAAGAAAGATTCTCATATGCATCTGAGAATCCAGGTCTTGATCTTTTTTTCTCCGTGAAAAACAACCTTGTTCCTTAGGGGAAGCTCATCTCGCAAAATGCAACTTTTCGTTGCTAACAAGAGAAACAGCTGATTCTTGCAAGACAGAAAGCATAAGGACACACATTTCTTATGGCTTTGATAAGTGAAAAATATGCATTCGAGAATGCAGGTCTGGAGCTTTCTTTCTTGCTGAAAGAACAGTTGTTACGTACGGGAAGCTCGTATTGCAAAGTGCACCTTTGCTCTTCTAACACGTGAAACTCTTGATTTCTGACAGACAGGAGACATCAGGGCACATATTTCTTATAGTTTTAGAAACTAAATCATATACATCTAAAACTCCAGGACTGGAGCTTGCTTTCACGGTGCAAAGCACTGCTGTTCCTTAGGGGAAGCTCAACTCGCAAAGTGCAACTTTTCGTTGCCAACAAGAGAAACAGCTGATTCCTGCAAGAGAGAAAGCAAAAGGACACACATTTCTTATGGCTTTGATAAGTGAATAATATGCCTCTGAGAATCCAGGCCTGGATCTTTCCGTCTCATGAAAAACAACTTTGTTCCTTAGGGGAAGCTCCTCTCGCAAAGTGCAAATTTTCCTTGCTAACAAGAGAAACAGCTGATTCTTGCAAGACAGAAAGCATAAGGACACACATTTCTTATGGCTTTGGTAAGTGAATAATATGCATCTGAGAATCCAGGACAGGATCTTTCTTTCTCAGTGAAAAACAACCTTGTTCCTTAGGGAAAGCTCAACTCTCAAAGTGCAACTTTTCCTTGCTAACAAGAGAAACAGCTGCTTCTTGCAAGACAGAAAGCATAAGGACACACATTTCTTATGGCTTTGATAAGTGAATCATATGCATTCGAGAATGCAGGTCTGGAGCTTTCTTTCTTGGTGAAAAACACAGTTGTTACGTACGGGAAGCTCGTATCGCAAAGTGCACCTTTGCTCTTCTAACACGTGAAACTCTTGATTTCTGACAGACAGGAGACATCAGGGCACATATTTCTTATGGTTTTGGAAACTAAATCATATGCATCTAAAACTCCAGGGCTGGAGCTTGCTTTCACGGTGCAAAGAACTGTTGTTCCTTAGGGGAAGCTCAACGAGAAAAGTGCAGCTTTGCTTTGCTAACAAGTGAAACAGTCGATTCCTGTCAGACAGAAGGCATCAGGACACAGTATTCCAATGGCTCTGGCTAGTGAATCACATGCACCAGAGAATCCAGGACTGGAGCTCTCTTTCTGGATGCAAAGCACAGTTGTTCCTTAGGGGAAGTTCAGCTGGCAAAAAGTAGCATTTTTCTGCTAACAAGTGAAACAGTCGATTCCTGCCAGAAAGAATGTATCAGGACACATATTTTATATGGCTTAAGAAAGATTCTCATATGCATCTGAGAATCCAGGACTGAATCTTTCTTTCTCGGTGAAAAACAACTTTGTTCCTTAGGGGAAGCTCAACTCTCAAAGTGCAACTTTTCCTTGCTAACAAGAGAAAGAGCTGATTCTTGCAAGACAGAAAGCAAAAGGACACACATTTCTTTTGGCTTTGTTAAGTGAATCATATGCATTCGAGAATGCAGGTCTGGAGCTTTCTTTCTTGCTGAAAGAACAGTTGTTACCTACGGGAAGCTCGAATCGCAAAGTGCACCTTTTCTCTTCTAACACGTGAAACTGGTGATTTCTGAGAGACAGGAGACATCAGGGCACATATTTCTTATGGTTTTGGAAAATAAATCATATGCATCTAAAACTCCAGGGCTGGAGCTTTCTGTCACTGTGCAAAGCACTCTTGTTCCTTAGGGGAAGCTCAACGAGCAAAGTGCAGCTTTGCTTTGCTAACAAGTGAAACAGTCGATTCCTGTCAGACAGAAGGCATCAGGACACAGTATTCCAATGGCTCTGGCTAGTGAATCACATGCACCAGAGAATCCAGGACTGGAGCTCTCTTTCTGGATGCAAAGCACAGTTGTTCCTTAGGAGAAGTTCAGCTCGCAAAGAGTAGCATTTTTCTGCTAACAAGTGAAACAGTCGATTCCTGCCAGAAAGAATGTATCAGGACACATATTTCTTATGGCTTTAGAAAGATTCTCATATGCATCTGAGAATCCAGGACTGGATCTTTCTTTCTCGGTGAAAAACAACCTTGTTCCTTAGGGGAAGCTCAACTCTCAAAGTGCAACTTTTCCTTGCTAACAAGAGAAACAGCTGATTCTTGCAAGACAGAAAGCAAAAGGACACACATTTCTTATGGCTTTCGTAAGTGAATAATATGCATCTGATAATACAGGCCTGGATCTTTCTTTCTCGGTGAAAAACAACCTTGTTCCTTAGGGGAAGCTCATCTCGCAAAGTGCAACTTTTCCTTGCTAACAAGAGAAACAGCTGATTCTTGCAAGACAGAAAGCATAAGGACACACATTTCTTATGGCTTTGGTAAGTGAATAATATTCATCTGAGAATCCAGGACAGGATCTTTCTTTCTCGGTGAAAAACAACTTTGTTCCTTAGGGGAAGCTCATCTCGCAAAGTGCAACTTTTCGTTGCTAACAAGAGAAACAGGTGATTCTTGGAAGACAGAAACCAAACGGACACACATTTCTTATGGCTTTGATAAGTGAAAAATATGCATTCGAGAATGCAGGTCTGGAGCTTTCTTTCTTGGTGAAAACACAGTTGTTACCTACGGGAAGCTCAACTGGCAAAGTGCACCTTTGCTCTTCTAACACGTGAAACTCTTGATTTCTGAGAGACAGGAGACATCAGGGCACATATTTCTTATGGTTTTGGAAACTAAATCATATGTATCTAAAACTCCAGGGCTGGAGCTTGCTTTCATGGTGCAAAGCACTGTTGTTCCTTAGGGGAAGCTCAACGAGCAAAGTGCAACTTTTCATTGCTGACAAGAGAAACAGCTGATTCTTGGAAGACAGAAAGCAAAAGGACACACATTTCTTTTGGCTTTGATAAGTGAAAAATATGCATTCGAGAATGCAGGTCTGGAGCTTTCTTTCTTGGTGAAAACCACAGTTGTTACGTACGGGAAGCTCGTATCGCAAAGTGCACCTTTACTCTTCTAACACGTGAAACTCTTGATTTCTGAGAGACAGGAGACATCAGGGCACATATTTCTTATGGTTTTGGAAACTAAATCATATGCATCTAAAACTCCAGGGCTGGAGCTTGCTTTCACTGTGCAAAGCACTGTTGTTTCTTAGGGGAAGCTCAAGAAGCAAAGTGCAGCTTTGCTTTGCTAACAAGTGAAACAGTCGATTCCTCTCAGACAGAACGCATCAGGACACCGTTTTCTTATGGCTCTGGCTAGTGAATCACATGCATCAGAGAATCCAGGAATGGAGCCCGCTTTCTGGATGCAAAGCGCAGTTGTTCCTTAGGGGAAGTTCAGCTTGTAAATAGTAGCATTTTTCGGCTAACAAGTGAAACAGTAGATTCCTGCCAGAAAGAATGTATCAGGGCACATATTTCTTATGGCTTTAGAAAGATTCTCATATGCATCTGAGAATCCAGGCCTGGATCTTTCTGTCTCAGGAAAAACAACTTTGTTCCTTAGGGGAAGATCAACTCCCAAAGTGCAACTTTTCGTTGCTAGCAAGAGAAACAGCTGATTCTTGCAAGACAGAAGGCATCAGGACACATATTTCTTATGGCTTTGGTAAGTGAATAATATGCATCTGAGAATCCAGGACAGGATCTTTCTTTCTCGGTGAAAAACAACCTTGTTCCTTAGGGGAAGCTCAACCCGCAAAGCGCAACTTTTCCTTGCTCACAAGAGAAACAGCTGATTCTTGCAAGACAGAAAGCATAAGGACACACATTTCTTATGGCTTTGATAAGTGAATCATTTGCATTCGAGAATGCCGGTCTGGACCTTTCTTTCTTGGTCAAAACACAGTTGTTCCGTACGGGAAGCTCGTATCGCAAAGTGCACCTTTGCTCTTCTAACACGTGAAACTCCTGATTTCTGACAGACAGAAGACATCAGGGCACATATTTCTTATGGTTTTGGAAACTAAATCATATACATCTAAAACTCCAGGGCTGGAGCTTGCTTTCGCTGTGCAAAGCACTGTTGTTCCTTAGGGGAAGCTCAACGAGCAAAGTGCAACTTTGCTTTGCTAACAAGTGAAACAGTCGATTCCTGTCAGACAGAAGGCATCAGGACACAGTATTCTTATGGCTCTGGCTAGTGAATCACATCCATCAAAGAATCCAAGACTGGAGCCCTCTTTCTGGAGGCAAAGCACAGTTGTTCCTTAGGGGATGTTCAGCTCGCAAAGAGTAGCATTATTCTGCTAACAAGTGAAACAGTCGATTCCTGCCAGAAAGAATGTATCAGGACACATATTTCTTATGTCTTTAGAAGGATTCTCATATGCATCTGAGAATCCAGGCCTGGATCTTTCTGTCTCAGGAAAAACAACCTTGTTCCTTAGGGGAAGCCCAACTCTCAAAGTGCAACTTTTCGTTGCTAACAAGAGAAACAGCTGATTCTTGCAAGACAGAAAGCAAAAGACACACATTTCTTATGGCTTTGATAAGTGAATAATGTGCATCTGAGAATCCAGGCCTGGATCTTTCCGTCTCATGAAAAACAACTTTGTTCCTTAGGGGAAGCTCCTCTCGCAAAGTGCAACTTTTCGTTGCTGACAAGAGAAACAGCTGATTCTTGGAAGACAGAAAGCAAAAGGACACACATTTCTTTTGGCTTTGATAAGTGAATCATATGCATTCGAGAATGCATGTCTGGAGCTTTCTTTCTCGGTGAAAATAACTTTGTTCCTTAGGGGAAGCTCAACCCGCAAAGTGCAACTTTTCCTTGCTTACAAGAGAAACAGGTGATTCTTGCAAGACAGAAACCAAAAGGACACACATTTCTTATGGCTTTGATAAATGAAAAATATGCAATCGAGAATGCAGGTCTGGAGCTTTCTTTCTTGGTGAAAACACAGTTGTTACGTACGGGAAGCTCGAATCGCAAAGTGCACCTTTTCTCTTCTAACACGTGAAACTGGTGATTTCTGAGAGACAGGAGACATCAGGGCACATATTATGGTTTTGGAAACTAAATCATATGCATCTAAAACTCCAGTGCTGGAGCTTGCTTTCACGGTGCAAAACACTGTTGTTCCTTAGAGGAAGCTCAACGAGCAAAGTGCAGTTTTGCTTTGCTAACAAGTGAAACAGTCGATTCCTGTCAGACAGAAGGCATCAGGACACAGTATTCCAATGGCTCTGGCTAGTGAATCACATGCACCAGAGAATCCAGGACTGGAGCTCTCTTTCTGGATGCAAAGCACAGTTGTTCCTTAGGGGAAGTTCAGCTCGCAAAGAGTAGCATTTTTCTGCTAACAAGTGAAACAGTCGATTCCTGCCAGAAAGAATGTATCAGGACACATATTTTATATGGCTTAAGAAAGATTCTCATATGCATCTGAGAATCCAGGACTGGATCTTTCTTTCTCGGTGAAAAACAACCTTGTTCCTTAGGGGAAGCTCATCTCGCAAAATGCAACTTTTCGTTGCTAACAAGAGAAACAGCTGATTCTTGCAAGACAGAAAGCAAAAGGATACACATTTCTTATGGCTTTGGTAAGTGAATAATATGCATCTGAGAATCCAGGACAGGATCTTTCTTTCTCAGTGAAAAACAACCTTGTTCCTTAGGGGAAGCTCAACTCTCAAAGTGCAACTTTTCCTTGTTAACAAGAGGAACAGCTGATTCTTGCAAGACAGAAAGCAAAAGGACACACATTTCTTTTGGCTTTGTTAAGTGAATCATATGCATTCGAGAATGCAGGTCTGGAGCTTTCTTTCTTGCTGAAAGAACAGTTGTTACGTACGGGAAGCTCGTATCGCAAAGTGCACCTTTGCTCTTCTAACACGTGAAACTCTTGATTTCTGACAGACAGGAGACATCAGGGCACATATTTCTTATGGTTTTGGAAACTAAATCATATACATCTAAAACTCCAGGGCTGGAGCTTGCTTTCACGGTGCAAAGAACTGCTGTTCCTTAGGGGAAGCTCAACTCGAAAAGTGCAACTTTTCGTTGATAACAAGAGAAACAGCTGATTCTTGCAAGACAGAAAGCATAAGGACACACATTTCTTATGGCTTTGGTAAGTGAATAATATGCATCTGAGAATCCAGGACAGGATCTTTCTTTCTCAGTGAAAAACAACTTTGTTCCTTAGGGGAAGCTCCTCTCGCAAAGTGCAACTTTTCATTGCTGCCAAGAGAAACAGCTGATTCTTGCAAGACAGAAACCAAAAGGACACACATTTCTTTTGGCTTTGATAAGTGATTAATATGAATCTGACAATCCAGGCCTGGATCTTTCTTTCTCAGTGAAAAACAACCTTGTTCCTTAGGGAAAGCTCAACTCTCAAAGTGCAACTTTTCCTTGCTAACAAGAGAAACAGCTGCTTCTTGCAAGACAGAAAGCATAAGGACACACATTTCTTATGGCTTTGATAAGTGAATCATATGCATTCGAGAATGCAGGTCTGGAGCTTTCTTTCTTGGTGAAAAACACAGTTGTTACGTACGGGAAGCTCGTATCGCAAAGTGCACCTTTGCTCTTCTAACACGTGAAACTCTTGATTTCTGACAGACAGGAGACATCAGGGCACATATTTCTTATGGTTTTGGAAACTAAATCATATGCATCTAAAACTCCAGGGCTGGATCTTGCTTTCACTGTGCAAAGAACTGTTGTTCCTTAGGGGAAGCTCAACGAGCAAAGTGCAGTTTTGCTTTGCTAACAAGTGAAACAGTCGATTCCTGTCAGACAGAAGGCATCAGGACACAGTATTCCAATGGCTCTGGCTAGTGAATCACATGCACCAGAGAATCCAGGACTGGAGCTCTCTTTCTGGATGCAAAGCACAGTTGTTCCTTAGGGGAAGTTCAGCTCGCAAAGAGTGGCATTTTTCTGCTTTCAAGTGAAACAGTCGATTCCTGCCAGAAAGAATGTATCAGGACACATATTTTATATGGCTTAAGAAAGATTCTCATATGCATCTGAGAATCCAGGACTGAATCTTTCTTTCTCGGTGAAAAACAACTTTGTTCCTTAGGGGAAGCTCAACTCTCAAAGTGCAACTTTTCCTTGCTAACAAGAGAAAGAGCTGATTCTTGCAAGACAGAAAGCAAAAGGACACACATTTCTTTTGGCTTTGTTAAGTGAATCATATGCATTCGAGAATGCAGGTCTGGAGCTTTCTTTCTTGCTGAAAGAACAGTTGTTACGTACGGGAAGCTCGAATCGCAAAGTGCACCTTTTCTCTTCTAACACGTGAAACTGGTGATTTCTGATAGACAGGAGACATCAGGGCACATATTTCTTATGGTTTTGGCAACTAAATCATATGCATCTAAAACTCCAGGGCTGGAGCTTTCTGTCACTGTGCAAAGCAGTGTTGTTCCTTAGGGGAAGCTCAACGAGCAAAGTGCAGCTTTGCTTTGCTACCAAGTGAAACAGTCGATTCCTGTCAGACAGAAGGCATCAGGACACAGTATTCCAATGGCTCTGGCTAGTGAATCACATGCACCAGAGAATCCAGGACTGGAGCTCTCTTTCTGGATGCAAAGCACAGTTGTTCCTTAGGGGAAGTTCAGCTCGCAAAGAGTAGCATTTTTCTGCTAACAAGTGAAACAGTCGATTCCTGCCAGAAAGAATGTATCAGGACACATATTTCTTATGGCTTTAGAAAGATTCTCATATGCATCTGAGAATCCAGGACTGGATCTTTCTTTCTCGGTGAAAAACAACCTTGTTCCTTAGGGGAAGCTCATCTCGCAAAATGCAACTTTTCGTTGCTAACAAGAGAACCAGCTGATTCTTGCAAGACAGAAAGCATAAGGATACACATTTCTTATGGCTTTGGTAAGTGAATAATATGCATCTGAGAATCCAGGACAGGATCTTTCTTTCTCAGTGAAAAACAACCTTGTTCCTTAGGGGAAGCTCAACTCTCAAAGTGCAACTTTTCCTTACTAACAAGAGAAACAGCTGATTCTTGCAAGACAGAAAGCAAAAGGACACACATTTCTTATGGCTTTCGTAAGTGAATAATATGCATCTGATAATACAGGCCTGGATCTTTCTTTCTCGGTGAAAAACAACCTTGTTCCTTAGGGGAAGCTCATCTCGCAAAGTGCAACTTTTCCTTGCTAACAAGAGAAACAGCTGATTCTTGCAAGACAGAAAGCATAAGGACACACATTTCTTATGGCTTTGGTAAGTGAATAATATGCATCTGAGAATCCAGGACAGGATCTTTCTTTCTCGGTGAAAAACAACTTTGTTCCTTAGGGGAAGCTCATCTCGCAAAGTGCAACTTTTCCTTGCTAACAAGAGAAACAGCTGATTCTTGCAAGACAGAAAGCAAAAGGACACACATTTCTTTTGGCTTTGGTAAGTGAATAATATGCATCTGAGAATCCAGGCCTGGATCTTTCTTTCTCGGTGAAAAACAACTTTGTTCCTTAGGGGAAGCTCATCTCGCAAAGTGCAACTTTTCGTTGCTAACAAGAGAAACAGCTGATTCTTGGAAGACAGAAACCAAACGGACACACATTTCTTATGGCTTTGATAAGTGAAAAATATGCATTCGAGAATGCAGGTCTGGAGCTTTCTTTCTTGGTGAAAACACAGTTGTTACGTACGGGAAGCTCAACTGGCAAAGTGCACCTTTGCTCTTCTAACACGTGAAACTCTTGATTTCTGACAGACAGGCGACATCAGGGCACATATTTCTTATGGTTTTGGAAACTAAATCATATGCATCTAAAACTCCAGGGCTGGAGCTTGCTTTCACGGTGCAAAGCACTGTTGTTCCTTAGGGGAAGCTCAACGAGCAAAGTGCAACTTTTCATTGCTGACAAGAGAAACAGCTGATTCTTGGAAGACAGAAAGCAAAAGGACACACATTTCTTATGGCTTTGGTAAGTGAATCATATGCATCTGAGAATCCAGGCCTGGAGTATTCTTTTATGTGGAAAAAGCACAGTTGTTCCTTTTGAGAAGTTCATCTCGCAAAGTGCAAGTAATAGTCCCATGATCTACTAAAATGTGACAGAGCTGATTCCTGCCAGAGAGAAGGCATCAGGACACATATTTCTTACGGCTTTGGAACGTGAATCATATGCATCAGGCTCTCAGGTGCCAATGATAGGGCCCCATTAACCTTAGAAAAGGAACAATTGCTTTCTCTCCTGCCTCGTTTTCCCTGGCAGGAATCTTGGCCCATCTGCAATTCCGGGATGGAAAAAGGCCCGTACATGCCTAAAACGATTGAGGTTTGCATCAAGATGAAAGTTCAGATCTTTGTGGTCTCAGGTGCCAATGATGGGGCCCAATTAACACTACAAAAGGAGCAATCCTTTTGTATCTTGGCACCTTTTCCCTGAGAGAAATCTTTCTCCATCTTCATTTCAGACATGGAGCTTTCTTTCTCCGTGAAAAAAATAGTTCTTCATTAGGGGAAGCTCATCTAGCAAAGTGCAACTTTGCTCTGCTACCAAGTGAAACATTCAGGGGGGTCTAGAAGTATCCAAGTTGGTTCAGGTGGAATCAGAAGGTCCAAGAGAATAAAAGGAGATGCTAAAAGGATGCAGAAGAGTCCAAAAGGGAACTTAACACTAACCCTTACCCCAATGCTGCCCTAACACTAAACCTATGCATAACTCTAAGCATAACAGTAAGCCTAAGCCTAAGCCTAAGCCTTACCCTAACACTAACCCTAAGCCTAAGCCTAAGCCTAAGCCTAACACTAACCCTAACCCTAACCGTAACCCTAACCCTAACCCTAACCCTAACCCTAACCATAACCCTAACCCAAACCCTAGTGCTTACTGTAAACTGTGGGGGTCCCAAACCCTAACCCTAAGCCAAACCTTAAACCTAACTCTAACCCTAACCCTAACCCTAACCCTAACCCTAACCCTAAGCCTAACCCTAGTACTTACTGTAAACTGTGGGAGTCCCAATCCCTAACCCTAACCCTAACCCAAACCCTAACCCTAACCCTAACCCTAACCCTAACCCTAGTGCTTACTGTAAACTGTGGGGGTGCCAAACCCTAACCCTAAGCCTAACCTTAAACCTAAATCTAACCCTAACCCTAACCCTAACCCTAACCCTAACCCTAACCCTAGTACTTACTGTAAATTATGGGAGTCCCAAACCCTAAGCCTAAGCCTAAGCCTAAGCCTAAGCCTAAGCCTAAGCCTAAGCCTAAGCCTAACCCTAACCCTAGCCCTAACCCTAACCCTAACCCTAACCGTAGTGCTTACTGTAAACTGTGGGGGTTCCAAATCCTAACCCTAACTGTAACCATAACCCTAACCCTAACCCTAACCCTAACCCTAATCCTAACCCTAACCCAAACCCAAACCCTAACCCTAGTGCTTACTGTAAACAGTGAGAGTCCCTTACCCTAACCATACTCCTAACCCTAACCCTAATCCTAACCCTAAACTTAAACCTAACCCAAACCCTAACCCTAACCCTAACCCTAACCCTAACCCTAAATCTAACCCTAGTGCTTACTGTAAACAGTGAGGGTCCCCAACCATAACCCTAACCTTAACCCTAACCCTAACCCATACCCTACCCCTAAACCTAGTGCTTACTGTAACCTGCGGGGACCCCAAACCCTAAACCTAACCCTAACACTAACACTAACATTAACACTAACGCTAACCCTAACCCTAACCCTAACCCTAACCCTAACCCTAACCCTAACCCTAACCCTAACACTAACCCTAGTGCTAACTGTAAACTGTGGGGGTCCCAAACCCTAACCCTAACCCTAACCCTAACACTAACCCTAACCCTAACCCTAACCCTAACCCTAACCCTAACCCTAACCCTAACCCTAACCCTAACCCTAAACCTAACCCTAGTGCTTACTGTAAACTGTGGGGGTCCCAAACCCTAAACCTAAACCTAACCCTAACCCTAACCCTAATCCTAACCCTAACCCTAACACTAAACTTAACCTCCAACCCTAACCCTAACCCTAACCCTAACCGTAACCGTAACCCTAACCCTAACCCTAACCCTAACCCTAACCCTAACCCTAATCCTAACCCTAACCCAAACCCAAACCCTAACCCTAGTGCTTACTGTAAACAGTGAGAGTCCCTTACCCTAACCCTACTCCTAACCCTAACTCTAACCCTAACCCTAAACCTAAACCTAAACCTAAACCTAAACCAAACCCTAACCCTAACCCTAACCCTAACCCTAACCCTAACCCTAGTGCTTACTGTAAACAGTGAGGGTCCCCAACCATAACCATAACCCTAACCCTAACCCTAACCCTAACCCTACCCCTAAACCTAGTGCTTACTGTAACCTGGGGGGGTCCGAACCCTAATCCTAACCCTAACCCTAACCACAACCTTAACACTAACCCTAACCGTAACCCTAACCCTAACCCTAACCCTAACCCTAACCCTAACCCTAGTGCTTACTGTAAACTGTGGGGAGTCCCTAACCCTAACCCTAACCTTAACCCTAACCCTAACCCTAACCCTAACCCTAACCCTAACCCTAACCCTAACCCTAGCTCTAACCCTAACCCTAATCTAACCCTAACCCTATTGCTTACTGTAAACTGTGGGGGTCCCAAACCCTAACCCTAACCCTAACCCTAACCCTAACCCTAACCCTAACCCTAACCCTAACCCTAACCCTAACCCTAACCCTAACCCTAACCCTAACCCTAGTGCTTACTGTAAACTGTGGGGGTCCCAAACCCTAAGCCTAAGCCTAACCTTAACCCTAACCCTAACCCTAAACCTAACCCTAGTACTTACTGTAAACTGGGGGAGTCCCTAACCCTAACCCTAACCCTAACCCTAACCCTAACCCTAACCCTAACCCTAACCCTAACCCTAACTCTAACCCTAACCCTAACCTAACCCTAACCCTAGTGCTTACTGTAAACTGTGGGGGTCCCAAACCCTAACCCTAACCCTAACCCTAACCCTGACCATGACTCTCACCTTAACCCTGACCCTGACCCTAACCCTGACCGCTTAAACTGTAACACTAACCCTGACCCTGACCCCGACACAAACCCTGACCCTAAAGCTAAACTTAACCCTAATCCTAAACCTAATTCACTATCCAAAGCCATGAGAAAGGTTTGTCTGATGCCTTCTCTCTGGCAGGAATCAAATGTTTCACTTGGTAGCAGAGCAAAGTTGCACTTTGCTAGGTGAGCTTCCCCTAATGAAGAACTGTGTTTTTCACAGAGAAAGAAAGCTCCAGGTCTGAATTGCAGATGGACAAAGATTTCTCCCAGGGAAAAGGTGCCAAGATATAAAAGGATTGCTCCTTTTGTAGTGTTAATTGGGCCCCATCATTGTCACCTGAGACCACAAAGATCTGAACTTTCATCTTGATGCAAACCTCAATTGTTTTAGGCAGGTACAAGCCTTTTTTCATCCCGGAATTGCAGATGGGCCAAGATTCCTGCCAGGGAAAACGAGCCAGGAGAGAAAGTAATTGTTCCTTTTCTAAGGTTAATGGGGCCCTATCATTGGTGTATCCCGATGCATTCTCTCTGGCAGGAATCAACTGTGTCACATTGTAGCAGATCATGGCACTGTTAGTTGCACTTTGCAAGATGAGCTTCTCTAAGGAACCAGTGTGATTTTCACCGAGAAAGCAAGCTCTAGCTCTGGATTGTTAGATACATATGATTCACTTTCCAATCCAGAAGAAATGTCGTTCCTGATGCCTTCTGTCTGGCAGGAATAAACTCTTTTAAATTTAGCAGAGCATGGAACTGTTAACTGAACTTTTCGAGATGAACTTCCTATAAGGAGCAACGGTGCTTTTCCCAGAGTAAGAAAGCTCCAGGCCTCGATTCTCTCTTGTATATCATTCATTTTCCAAAACCATAACAAATGTGTATTCTCATGCCTTCTGTCTGGCAGGAATCAACTCTTACACTTGTTACCAGAGTAAGTGATTATTATTTGCATTTTGTGAGATGAACTTCCTAAAAGGAGCACCTGTGCTTTTTTCAGAGTAAGAAAGCTCCAGGCCTCGATTCTCAGATGCATAGGATTCACTTTCCAAAACCATAAGAAATGTGTTTCCTTATATGTTCTGTCTGGCAGGAATCAAATGTTTCACTTGTTAAAGGACCATGGGAGTTTTATTTGCACTTTGCGAGATGAGCTTGCTTCAAGGAGCACTTGTGCTTTTCCCAAATAAGAAAGCTCCAGGCATGGATTATCTGATGCATGTGATTCACTTTCAAAAGCCATTAGAAATGAGTGCCCTAATGTATTCTCTCTGGCAGGAATCAAGTTTCCACTTGTTAGCAGAGCATGGCACTGTTAGTTGCATTTTGGAAGATGAGCTTCCCATAAAGAACAAGTCTGTTTCTCACCGAGAAAGAAAGCTCCAGGCCTGGATTCTCTGATGCATGTGATTCATTTTCCAAAGCCATAACAAATGTGTATCGGCAAGAATCAGCTGTTTCACTTGTTAGCACAGATGGGACTCTTCGCTACACTTTGCGAGAGTACATTCCCATAAGTAACAACTGTTTCTTTCACGGAGAAAGAAAGCTCCAGAACTGGATTATCTGATGCATATAATTCTCTTTCCAAATCCATAAAAAATATGTATCTTGCAGCCTTCTGTCTGGCACGAATCAACCGTGTCACACTTTAGCAGATCACGGGAGAGTTAGTTGCACTTTACGAGATGAGCTCCTCTAAGGAACCACTGTGATTTTCACGGAGAAAGAAAGATTCAGGCCTGGATTCTCTGATGCATATGATTCATTACCAAAGCCGTAAGAAATGTGTGTCCTTATGCCTTCTGTCTTGCAAGAATCAGCTGTTTCTCTTGTTAGCAACGAAAAGTTGCACTTTGCGAGATGAGCTTCCCCTAAGGAACAAAGTTGTTTTTCACCGAGAAAGAAAGATCCAGGCCTGGATTCTCAGATGCATATGAGAATCTTTCTAAAGCTGAACTTCCCCTAAGGAACAACTGTGCTTTGCATCCAGTAAGAGAGCTCCAGTCCTGGATTCTCTGATGCATGTGATGCACTAGCCAGAGCCATAAGAATACTGTGTCCTGATGCCTTCTGTCTGAGAGGAATCGACTGTTTCACTTGGTAGCAAAGCAAAGTTGCACTTTGCTCGTTGAGCTTCCCCTAAGGAACAACAGTGCTTTTCACCATGAAAGCAAGCTCCAGACCTGGAGTTTTAGATGCAAATGATTTACTTTCCAAAACCATAAGAAATATGTGCCCTCATGTCTCCTGTCTGTCAGAAATCAAGAGTTTCACGTGTTAGAAGAGCACCTGAGAGACCAAGGCTGCCACCTTTTCCCTGGGCGCAAAGCTAGATAGTGCCTGCCACGTGCGGGTAAGGGAAAGAGATGTTTTCAGCCCAGAATTCCAGACCAATGAAGATTCCTTCCAGGGAAAAGGTGCCAGGACAGAAAGCGATTGTTATTTATCTAGTGTTAACAGGGACCCATCATTGGCACCTGAGAGCCCAAGGCTGCCACCTTTTCCCTGGGCGCAAAGCTAGATAGTGCCTGCCACGTGCAGGTCAGAGAAAGTGCATTGTTCAGTTCAGGATTCCAGACGGATGACGACTCCTCCCAGGGAAAAGGCTCCCAGGACAGAAAGCGATTGTTCCATTTCTAGTGTTAATGGGGGCCCGTCATTGGCATCTGAGAGCCAGAGGTTGCCTCCTTTTCCCTGGGCGCAAAGCACGACAGTGCGTGCCACGTGCTAGTCCCAGAAAATTCCATTTTACAGCCCAGAATTCCAGACCAATGAAGATTCCTCCCAGGGAAAAGGTGCCAGGACAGAAAGCCATTGTGCTTTTTGTAAAGGTAATGGGGCCCCATCATTGGCACCTGAGAGCCCAGGACTGCCACCTTTTCCCTGGACGCAAAGCTCGATGGTGCGTTCCACTTGCGGGTCCAGGAAAGTGCCGATTCTCAGACCCAAATTCCAAACCGATGAAGATTCCTCCCTGGGAAAAGGTGCCAGGACAGAAAGCCATTGTGCCTTTTGTAGGGGTAATGGAGCACCATCATTGGCACCTGAGAGCCCATGACTGCCCCCTTTTCCCTGGGAGCAAAGCTCGACGGTGTGTACCACACGCGGGTTTGGGGCAGTGCCATTTTTCAGCCCAGAATTCCAGACGGACGAAGATTCCTTCCAGGGAAAATGTGCCAGGACAGAAAGCAAGTGTTATTTTTCTAGTGTTAACGGGGCCCCATCATTGGGACCTGAGAGCCCAAGGCTGCCACGTTTTGCCTGGGCGCAAATGTCGAGGCTGCGTGCCACTTTCTTGTTTGAAAAAGTGCCATTTTTCAGTCCAGAATTCTAGACGGATGAAGATTCCTCCCTGGGAAAAGGTGCCAGGACAGAAAGCGATTGTTCCATTTCTAGGGTTAATGGGGCCCCATCATTGGCACCTGAGAGCCCAAGTTTGCCATTTTTAACCTGGGTGCAAAGCTCGACGGTGCGTGCTACGTGAGGGTCCGGGAAATTGCCGTTTCTCATTCCAGACTTCCAGACCGATGAAGATTCCTCCCTGGGAAAAGGTGCCAGGACACGAATGGATTTCTCCTTTTTCTAGGGTTAATGGGGCCCCATCACTGGCACCTGAGAGCCCAAGCCTGCCCCCTTTTCCCTGGGAGCAAAGCTCGACCTTGTGAGGGTCTGGGGAAGTGCCTATTTTGAACCCAGAATTCCAGACGGACGAAGATACCTCCCAGGGAAAAGATGCCAGGTCAGAAATCGAATTGTCCTTTTCTAGGGTTAATGGTGCCCCATCATTGGCACCTGAGAGTTCAAGGCTGCCACCTTTTCCGTGGGCGCAAACATCAACGGCGCGTACCACTTTCCTGTCCAGGAAAGTGCCGTTTTTCAGTCCTGAATTCCAGACGAATGGAGACTCCTCACAGGGAAGAGGCTCCCAGGACAGAAAGCGATTGTTCCATTTCTACGGTTAATCGGGCCCCATCGTTGGCACCTGAGAGCCCAAGGTTGCCTCCTATACCCTGGGCACAAAGCTCGACCATGCGTGCTACGTGAGGGTCCGGGAAATTGCCGTTTCTCATTCCAGAATTCCAGACCGATGAAGATTCCTCCCTGGGAAAAGGTGGCAGGACACAAAGCCATTGTGCCTTTTGTATGGGTAATGGGGCCCCATCATTGGCACCTGAGAGCCCAAGGCTGCCCCCTTTTCCCTGAGCGCAAAACTCGACGGTGCGTGCCACTTGCGGGTCCGGGGAAGCGCCGTTTTTCAGCCCAGAATTCCAGACGGATGAAGACTGCTCACAGGGAAGAGGATCCCAGGACAGAAAGCGATTGTTCCATTTCTAGGGTTAATCGGGCCCCATCATTGGCACCCGAGAGCCCAAGGCTGCCACCTTTTCTGTGGGCGCAAAGGTCGACAGTGTGTACCTTGTGCGGGTTTCGGGGAAGTGCCATTTTTGAACCCAGAATTCCAGACGGACGAAGATACCTCCCAGGGAAAAGGTGCCAGGTCAGAAATCGAATTTTCTTATTCTAGGGTCAATGGTGCCCGATCATTGGCACCTGAGAGTTCAAGGCTGCCACCTTTTCCGTGGGCGCAAACATCAACGGCGCGTACCACTTTCTTGTCCGGGAAAGTGCCGTTTTTCAACCCTGAATTCCAGACGGATGAAGACTCCTCACAGGGAAGAGGCTCCCAGGACAGAAAGCGATTGTTCCATTTCTAGGGTTAATCGGGCTCCCATCATTGGCACCTGAGAGCCCAAGGCAGCCTCCTTTACCCTTGGCGTGACGCTCGACGGTGCATGCTATGTGAGGGTCCGGGAAAGTGCCATTTTTCAGTCCAGAATTCCAGACCAATGAAGATTCCTCCCAGGGAAAAGTTGCCTGGACACAAAGCCATTGAGCATTCTGTAAAGATAATGGGGCCCCATCATTGGCACCTGAGAGCTCAAGGCTGTCACCTTTATCCTGGTCGCAAAGCTCGACGGAGCGTGCTGCGTGCGCGTCTGGGAAAGTGCCATTTTTCAGCCCAGAATTACAGACCAATGAAGATTCCTCTCAGGGAAAACGTGCCAGCACAGAAAGCGATTGTTCCAGTTCTAGGGGTAATGGGGCTCCATCATTGGCACGTGAGAGCCCAAAGCTGCCACCTTTACCCAGGTTGCAATACTCGACGGTGCATAGTTGTGCGGGTCAGGGATAGTGCCATTTTTTCAGCCCAAAATTCCAGACCGATGAAGATTCCTCAGAGGGAAAAGGTGACAGGACACAAAGCCATTGTGTATTTTGTAAAGGTAATGGGGTCCCATCATTGGCACCTGAGAGCCCAAGACTGCCACCTATTCCGTGGTCACAAAGCTCAATGGTGCGTATTTGTGCGGGTCCAGGAAAGTGCCGATTTTCATCCCAGAATTCCAGACGGATGAAGATTCCTCCCAGGGAAAAGTTGCTAGGAGAGAAAGCGTTTGTGCGTTTTCTAATAATAATGGGGCCCCATCATTGGCACCTGAGAGCCCAAGGCTGCCACCTTTTGCCTGGGCTCAAAGCTCAATGGAGCGTGCCAACTGCGAGTCCAGGAAAGTGCTGTTTTTCAGCCGAGATTTCCAGACGGATGAAGATTACTCCCATGGAATAGGTGCCAGGACAGAAAGCGATTTTTACATTTCTTGGGTTAATGGGGCCCCATCATTGGCACTGGAGAGTCCAAGGCCCCCATTTTTTCCCTGGGCGTAAAGCCGGACGGTGCATGCCACATGCTCTTTTTTAAGCCCAGAATTCCAGACAGACGATGATTCCTCCCTGGGAAAAGGTGCCAGGACAGAAAGGGATTGTTCCATTTCTTCGGTTAATACGGCCCCATCTTTGACTCCTGAGAGCCCAAGGCTGCGACCTTTTGCCGGGGCTCAAAGCTCGACGGAGCGTGCCAAGTACGGGTCTGGATAGTGCCGTCTTTCAGCCCAGAATTCCAGACAGACAAAGATTCCTCCCAGGGAAAATGTGCCAGGACAGAAAGCGATTATGCGTTTCCTAGGGGTAATGGGGCCCCATCATTGCCACCTGATAACCCAAGGCTGCCACCTTTTCCCTGGGCTCAACGCTCGATGGAGTGTGCCAGCGGCGGGTAAGGGTACATGCTGGTTTTCAACCCAGATTTCCAGAATGACGAAGATTCCTCATATGAAAAATGTTCCAGGACAGAAAGCGATTGTTCCAGTTCTAGGGTAAATGCGGCCCTCTCATTGCCACATGACAGCCCAAGGCTGTCACCTTTTCCCTGGGCTCAAAGCTCGACGGAGTGTGCCAGGTGGGGTCCGGGAAAGTGCCGTTTCTCAGCCCAGAATTCCAGATGGACGAGGATTACTGCTAGGGAAAAAAGTGCCAGGACAGAAAGTGATTGTTCCTTTTCTAGGGTTTATGGGGCCCCATCATTGGCACTTGAGAGCCAATGCTGCCACCTTTTCCCTCGGTGAGCACCCCAACGGTCCCTGTCACATGCGGGTTTTTCAATCCAGAAAAATGAACATTCCTCCCTTGGAAATCGTGCCAGGACAGAAAGCGATTCTTCCTTTTCTAGGGTTAATGTGGACCCATCTTAGGCACCTGAGAGCCCAAGGCTGCCACCTTTTCCCTGGGCTCAAAGGTCGACAGTGCGGGCGAGGTGCGGGTCTGGGAAAGTTCCAGTTTTCAGCCCAGAATTGCAGAGGGCCCAAGATTCCTCCCAGGGAAAAGGTGCCAGGACAGAAAGGGATTGTGCCTTTTCTAGGAGTAATGGGGTCCCATCATTGCCACCTCAGAGCCTAAGGCTGCCACCTTTTCCCTGGGCTCAAAGCTCGACGGAGCGTGCCAAGTGCGGGTGAGGGAAAGTGCCGTGTTTCAGCCCAGAATTCCAGGCAGACCATGATTCCTCCCAGGGAAAAGGTGCCAGGACAGAAAGCTATTGTGCCTTTCTTAGAGGTAATGGTGCCCCATCATTGACACCTGAGAGCCCAAGTCTGCCACCTTTTCCCTGGGCTCAAAGCTCCACAGAGTGTGCCAGGTGCTGGTCAGGGTACCCCTTTTTTCAGCCCAGATTTCCAGAATGACGAAGATTCGTCACAGGGAAAATGTGTCAGGATAGAAAGCGATTGTTCCAGTTCTAGGGTAAATGCGGCCCCCTCATTGGCACCTCACAGCCCAAGGCTGTCACCTTTTCACTGGGCTCAAAGCCCGACGGTGCGTGCCACATGCGGGTTTTTCAGCCCAGACTTCCAGACGGACGATAATTCCTCCCAGGGAAAAGGTGCCAGGACAGAAAGGGATTGCTCCTTTTCTAGGGTTAATGCGGCCCCATCTTTGGAATCTGAGAGCCCAAGGCTGCCACCTTTTCCCTGGGCTCAAAGCTCGACGGAGGGTGCCAAGTGCGGGTCCGGGAAAGGGCCGTTTCTCAGCCCAGAATTCCAGACGGACGAAGATTCCTCCCAGGGAATAGGTGCTAGCAGAGAAAGCGATTGTGCCTCTTCTAGGGGTAATGCGGTCCCATCATTGGCACCTGAGAGCGCAAGGCTGCCACCTTTTCCCTGGCCTCAAAGCACGACGGAGGGTGCCAAGTGCGGGCCCGGGAAAGTGCTGTTTTTCAGACCAGAATTCCAGATGGATGAAGATTCCTCCATTAGAAAAGGTGCCAGGACAGAAAGCCATTGTTCCTTTTCTAGGGTTAATGGGGCCCCATCATTGACACCTGAGAGCCCAAGGCTGCCACCTTTTCCCTGGGCGCACACCCCAAAGGTCCATGTCGCATGCGGGTTTTTCAGCCCAGAATTCCAGACGGATGAAGATTCCTTCCTGGGAAATCGTGCCAGGACAGAAAGAGATTGTTATTTTTCTAGGGTTAATGCGGACCCATCTTAGGCACCTGACAGCCCAAGGCTGCCACCTTTTCCCTGGGCTCAAAGCTCGACAGTGCGGTCGAGGTGCGGGTCTGGGAAAGTGCCGGTTTTCAGCCCAGAATTCCAGACGGACCAAGATTCCTCCCAGGGAAAAAGTGCCAGGACAGAAAGCGATTGTTCCAATTCTAGGGTTAATGCGGCCCCCTCAATGGCACCTGACAGCCCAAGGCTGTCACCTTTTTCCTGGTCGCAAAGCCCGACGGTGAGTGGCATTTGCAGGTTTTTCAGCCCAGATTTTTAGACGGATGAGCATTTCTACCAGGGAAAATGTGCCAGGACAGAAAACGATTCTTCTTTTTCTAGTGTTAGTGCAGCCCCACTTTTGGCAACTGAGAGCCCAAGGCTGCATCCTTTTCCCTGGGCTGAAAGCTTCACGGAGCATACAAGGTGCGGGTCAGGGAAAGTGCCGTTTATCAGCCCAGAATTCCAAGCGGTTTAAAATTCTACCCTGGGATAAGGTTCCAAGACAGAAAGCGATTGTTCCATTTCTAGGTTTAAGGGGCCCCATCGCTGGCACTTGTGAGCCAAAAGCTGCCACCTTTTCCCTGGCCTCAAAGCTCGACGGATTGTGCCAGGAGCGTAATTTTTCAGTCCAGATTTCCAGAAGGATGAAGATTCCTCCCAGGGAAAAGGTTCTTGGACAGAAAGCGTTTGTTCCTTTTCTAGGGTTAATGGGGCCCCATCATTGGCACTTCAGAGCTGAAGGTTGCCACCTATTCCCTGGGCGCAAAGCTTGGCGGTGCATGCCACATGCGGCTTTTTCGGCCCAGAAATCGAGACGGACGATGATTCCTCCCAGGGAAAAGGTGCCAGTACAGAAAGCGATTGTTCCTTTTCTAGGGTTAATGTGGCCCCATCTTTGGCAGCTGAGAGCCCAAGACTGCCACCTTTTCCCTGGCCTCAAAGATCGACGGTGCGTGCCACCTGCGGGTCAGGTAAAGTGCCTTTTTTAAGCCCAGAATTCCAGATGGACCAAGATTCCTCCCAGAGAAAAGGTGTTTAGACAGAAAGGGATTTTTACATTTCCTGGGGTAATGGGGTCCCATCATTGGCACCTGTGAGCCCAAGGATGCCACCTTTTCCCTGGCCTCAAAGCACGACGGAGGGTACCAGGTGCGGGTCAGGGAAAGTGCCGTTTATGAGCCTGGAATTCCAGGCAGACCATGATTCCTCCCAGGGAAAAGGTGCCAGGACAGAAAGCGATTGTGCCTTTCCTAGGGGTAATGGGGCCCCATCATTGGCAGCTGAGAGGCCAAGGGTGACACCTTTTCCCTGGGCTCAAAGCTCAAAGGAGTGTGCCAGGTGCTGGTCAGGGTACGTGCCTTTTATCAGTCCAGATTTCCAGAATGACGAAGATTCCTCCCAGGGAAAATGTGCCAGTATAGAAAGCGATTGTTCCAGTTCTAGGGTAAATGCGGCCCCCTCACTGGCACGTCACAGCCCAAGGCTGTCACCTTTTCCCTGGGCTCAAAGCCCAACGGTGCGTGCCACATGCGGGTTTTTCAGCCCAGACTTCCAGACGGACGATGATTCCTCCCAGGGAAAAGGCGCCAGGACAGAAAGCGATTGCTCCTTTTCTAGGGTTAATGCGGCCCCATCTTTGGGATCTGAGAGCCCAAGGCTGCACCTTTTCCCTGGGCTCAAACCTCAATGGAGCGTGGCAAGTGCGAGTCAGGGAAATTGCGGTTTTTCAGCCCAGATTTCCAGACAGACGAAGATTCCTCCCTGGGAAAAGGTGTCAGGACAGAAAGCGATTTTTACATTTCTTGAGTTAATGGGGCCCCATCATTGACACCTTAGAGTCCAAGGCTGCCATCTTTTCCCATGGGTGCAAAGCCGGACAGTGCAAGCCACATGCTGTTTTTAAACCCAGAATTCCAGACGGACGATGATTCCTCCCTGAGAAAATCTGCTAGGACAGAAAGGGATTATTCCATATCTTGGGTTAATGGGGCCCCATCATTGGCAGCTGAGAGCCCAAGGCTTCCACCTTTTCCCTGGGCTGAAAGATCGATGGTGCGTGCCACCTGCGGGTCAGGTAAAGTGCCTTTTTTCAGCCCAGAATTCCAGATGGACCAAGATTAGTCAAAGTGAAAAGGTGCTAGGACAGAAAGGGATTGTTCCTTTTCTTGGGGTAATGCGGCCACATCATTGGCACCTGTGAGCCCAAGGCTGCCACCTTTTCCCTGGGCTCAAAGCACGACGGAGCGTGCCAGGTGTGGGTCAAGGAAAGTGCCGTTTATCAGCCGGAATTCCAGTCAGCTTAAGATTCTACCCTGGGATAAAGTGCCAAGTCAGAAAGCGATTTTTCCATTTCTAGGTTTAAGGGGCCCCATCATTGGCACCTGAGAGCCGAAGGCTGCCATCTTTTCCCTGGGCGCAAAGCCCGACGGTGCGTGCCACATGCGGTTTTTTCAGCCCCAAATTCCAGACGGACAATGATTCCTCCCCAGGAAAAACGTGCCAGAACAGGAAGCAGTTGTGCCTTTTCTAGGGTTAATGGGTCGCCATCATTGGCACCTGAGAGCCCAAGACTGCCAACTTTTCACTGGGCACAAAGCTAGAGAGAGCGTGCCAGCTGTGGGTCTGGGAAAGTGCAATTTTTCATCCCAGATTTCCAGATGGACGAAGATTCCTGCCAGGGAAAAGGTGCCAGGACAGAAAGCGATTGTTCCAATTCTAGGGTTAATGCGGCCCCCTCATTGGCACCTGACAGCACAAGAGTGTCACTTTTCCCTTAGCGCAAAGCCCGACGGTGCGTGCCACTTTTGGGTTTTTCAGCCCTGAATACCAGACGGATGAAGATTCCTCCCAGGGAAAAGGTGCTAGGACAGAAAGCGATTGTGCCTTTTCTAGGGTTAATGGGGCCGCATCATTGGCACCTGAGCGTTCAAGGCTGCCACATTTACCGTGGGCTCAAAGCTCGACGGAGCCTGCCACGTGTGGGTCCGGGAAAGTGCTCTTTTTCATCCCCGAATTCCAGACGCACCAAGATTCCTCCCAGGGAAAATGTTCCAGGACAGAAAGCGATTGTGCCTTTTCTAAGGGTAATAGGGCCCCATCATTGGCAGCTGAGAGCCCAAGGCTGCCACCTTTTCCCTGGGCTCAAAGTTCGACGGAGCGTGTCAGTTGCGGGTCAGGGAAAGTGCCGTTTATCAGCCCAGAATTCCAGGAGGTTTAAGATTCTACCCTGGGATAAAGTTCCAAGATAGAAAGTGATTTTTCCATTTCTGGATTTAAGGCGCCCAATCATTGGCGCCTGAGAGCCCAAGGCTGCCACCTTTTCCCTGGCCTCAAAGCTCGACGGAGTTTGCCAGGTGCGGTTCTGAGAAAGCGTAATTTTTCAGCCCAGATTTCCAGATGAAGATTCTTCCCTGGGAAAAGGGGCCAGAACAGGAATCGATTTCTCCTTTTCTAGGAGTAATGGGGACCCATCATTAGCACCTGAGAGCCAAAGGCTGCAACCTTTTCCCTGAGCGCATAGCCCGACGGTGGGTGTCATATGCGGTTTTTTCAGCCCAGAATTCCAGATGGACGATGATTCCTCCCAGTGAAAAGGAGCCAGGACAGAAAGCACTTTCCCAGACCCACACGTGGCAGGCTCCGTCGAGCTTTGTTCCCAGTGAAAAGGTGGCAGGCTTGGGCTGTCAGGTGCCAATGAAGGGGCCCCATTAATCCTTGAAAAGGAACAATCGCTTACTGTCCTGGCACATTTTCCCTTGGTGGAATCTTGGTTCGTCTGGAATTCTAGGCTGAAAAACCTGCACCTGGCATGCTCCGTTGGGCTTTGCGCCCAGGGAAAATGTTGAGGTCTTGGACTCTCAGGTGCCAATGATGGGGACCCATTAACCCTAGAAAAAGAAACAATCGCTTTCTGTCCTGGCACCTTTTCCCTCTGAGGAATCTTCATAGGTCTGGAATTCTGGGCTGAAAAACGGCACTGCCCCGGACCCGCACTTGGCACGCTCCGTCGAGCTTTGAGCCCAGGGAAAAGGTGGCAGCCTTGGGCTCTCAGGTGCAAATGATGGGGTGCCAATACCCTTAGAAAAGGCACAATCGCTTTCTGTCCTGGCACGTTTTTTCAAGGGAGGAATAATCGTCCGTCTGGAATTCTGGGCTGAAAAAAGTGCATGTGGCACGCACCGTTGGGCTTTGCGCCCAAAGGTGGCAGCCTTGGGCTGTGAGGTGCTAATGATGGGGCCCCATTAACCCTAGAAAAGGAACAAAGGTTTTCTGTCCTGGCACCTTATCCCAGGGAGGAATCTTGGTTTGTCTGGAAATCTGGGCTGAAAAATTACGCTTTCCCAGAAACCACACCTGGCATACTTCGTCGAGCATTGAGACCAGGGAAAAGGTGGCAGCCTTGAGATCTCAGGTGCCAATGATGGTGCCCCATTACCCCTAGAAAAGGCACAATCGATTTCTGTCCTAGCACCTATTCCCTGGGAGGGATCCTGATCCGTCTGGAATTCTGGGATGAAAAATGGCACTTTCCTTCCCACACTTGGCACGCTCCGTCGAGCTTTGAGCCCAGGGAAAAGGTGGCAGCCTTGAGCTCTCAGCTGCCAAAAGTTGAGCCGCATTAACACAATAAAAGGCACAATCGCTTTCTGTACTGGCACCTTTTCCCTGGGAGGAATCTTGGTCCGTCTGGAATTTGGGGCTGAAAAAACCGCATGTGAAACGCAACGTCAGGCTTTGAGACCAGGGAAAAGGTAACAGCCTTGGGCTGTCAGGAGCCAATGAGTGCGCCACATTTACCCTAGAAAAGGAACAATCACTTTCTGTCCTGGCACCTTTTCCCAGGGAGGAATCATCGTGCGTCTGGAATTCTGGGTTGAAATAACCGCATGTGGCATGCACCGTCGGGCTTTGTGCCCAGGGAAAAGGTGGCAGCCTTCGGCTCTCAGGTGGCAATGATGGGGCCCCATTAACCCTAGAAAAGAAACAATCGTTTTCTGTCCTGGCACCTTTTCCCTGGAGCAATCTTGGGCCGTCTGGAAATCTGGGTTGAAAAATTACGCTTTCCAGAACCGCACCTGGCACACTCCGTCGAGCTTTGAGGCCAGGGGAAAGGCGGCAGCCTTGGGCTGCCACGTGCCAATGATGTGGCCCCTTAAACCTAGAAATGGAACAATCACTTTCTGTCTTGGCACTTTATCCCAGGGAGGAATCTTAAACCGCCTGGAATTTCGGGTTGATAAATGGCTCTTTCCCTGACCCGCACCTGGCACGCTCCGTCGTGCTTTGAGCCCAGGGAAAAGGTGGCAGCCTTGGGCTCTCAGGTGCCAATGATGGGGCCCCATTACCCCTAGAAAAGGCACAATCGCTTTCTGTGCTAGCACATATTCCCTGGGAGGAATCTCGGTCCGTCTGGAATTCTGGGTTGAAAAACGGTACTATCCCGGATCTGCACTTGGCAAGCTGCGTCGAGCTTTGAGCCCAGGGAAAAGGTGGCAACCTTGGGCTCTCAGGTGCCAAAAGTGCGGCCGCATTAACACTAGAAAAGTAACTATCGCCTTCTGTCCTGGCACGTTTTGCCTGGCAGGAATCTTCTTCCGTCTGGAATTCTGGGCTAAAAAACCTGAACTTGGCACGTTCCGTCGAGCTTTGCGCCCAAGGAAAAGGTGGCAGCCTTTGGCTCTCAGGTGCCAATGATGGGCCCCCAATAACCCAAGAAATGGAACAATCCCTTTCTTTCCTGACACCTTTTCCCAGGGAGGAATCATCGTCCCTCTGGAATTCTGGACATAAAAAACAGCATGTGGTAGGCACCGTCGGGCTTTGCCCCCAGGGAAAAGGTGGCAGCCTTGGACTCTCAGGTGCCAATGATGGGGCCCCATTAACCCAGGAAATGTAAAAATCGCTTTCTGTCTTGGCAGCTTTTCCCAGGGTGGAATCTTCGTCTGTCCGGAAATCTGGGCTGAAAAACTACACTTTCCCTGGCACGAATGTGGCACGCTCCGTCGAGGTTTGCCCCCAGGGAAAAGGTGGCAGCCTTCGGCTCTCAGGTGTCAATGATGGGGCCCCATTAACCCTAGAAAAGGAACAATCCCTTTCTGTCCTGACACCTTTTCCCTGGGAGGAATCTTCATCAGTCTGGAATTCTGGGATGAAAAAAGGCATTTCCCGGACCTGCACCTGGCATGCACCGTCGAGCTTTGAGCCCATGGTAAAGGTGGCAGCCTTGGGCTCTCAGCTGCCAAAGACGGGGCTGCAATAACATTAGAAAAGGAACAATCGCTTTCTGTCCTGGCGAGTTTCTCCCAGGGAGAAATCATCGTCTGTCTGGAATTCTGGGCTAAATAAAGGGCATGTGGCAGGCACCGTCAGGCTTTGAGCCCAGGGAAAAGGTGACAGCCTTGGGCTGTCAGGAGCCAATGAGTGCGCCACATTTACCCTAGAAAAGGAACAATCGTTTTCTGTCCTGGCACTTTTTCCCTGGGAGGAATCTTCGTCAGTCTGGAAATCTGGGCTGAAAAAGAGCACGTACCCTGACCCGCACCGGGCACACTCCTTTGAGCTTTGAGCCCAGGGAAAAGGTGGCAGGCTTGGGCTCTCAGGTACCAATGATGGGGCCCCATTACCCCTAGGAAAGGCACAATCGCTTTCTCTCCTGGCTCCTTTTCCCTTGGAGGTATCTGATTCTGTCTGGAATTCTGGGCTGAAAAACAGCACTTTCCCTCACCCGCACTTGGCATGCTCCATCGAGCTTTGAGCCCAGGGAAAAGGTGGCAGCCTTGGGCTCTCTGGTGCCAATGATGAGGCCTCATTACTCTTAGAAAAGGCACAATCGCTTTCTGTCCCAGGACCTTTTCCCAGGGTAGAATCTTAAACCTCTTGGAAATCCTGGCTGATAAAGGACACTTTCCCTTACCCGCATGTGGCACGAACCGTCGTGCTTTGAGGCCAGGGAAAAGGAGGCAGCCTTGGGCTCTCAGCTGCCAATGATGGGGCCCCATTATTCTTAGAAAAGGCACAATCGCTTTCTGTCCTAGGACATTTTCCCTGGGAGGAATCTTCATCCGTCTGGAATTCTGAGCTGAAAAACGGCATTTGCCGCACCCGCACTTGGCACGCACCGTCGAGTTTTGCGCCCAGGTTAAAGGAGGCAACCTTGGGCTCTCAGGTGGCAATGACGGGGCCGCATTAACCCTACAAAAGGCACAATCGCTTTCTGTCCTGGCAGCTTTTTGCTGGGAGGAGTCTTTGTCCGTCTGGAATTCTGGGCTGAAAAACGGCACTTCCCGAAACCCGCAACTGGCACACACCGTAGAGCTTTGCGTCCAGTTTAAAGGAGGCAACTTTGGGCCCTCAGGTGGCAATCACGGGGCCCCATTAAGCCTACAAAAGGAGCAATCGCTTTCTGTCCTGGCAGCTTTTTGCTGCGAGGAGTCTTTGTCCGTCTGGAATTCTGGAATTAAAAACGGCACTTTCCTTGACCCCCACATGACACGCAATATCTAGCTTTGCGCCGAGGGAAAAGGTGACACCCTTGGGCTCTCAGGTGCCAATGATGGGGCCCCATTAACACTAGAAAAATAACAATCACTTTCTGTCCTGGCACCTTTTCCCTGGGAGGAATTTTCGTCCGTCTGGAATTCTGGTCTGAAAAACTGCAATTTCCCGGACACACACGTGGCACGCACCGTCGATCTTTATACCCAGGGAAAAGGTGGCAGCCTTGGGCTCTCAGGTGCCAATGAGGGGGTCGCATTAACCCTAGACCTGGAACAATCGCTTTCTGTCCTGGCACCTTTTTCCTGGGAGGAATCTTCATCCATCTGGAATTCTGGGATGAAAAACTGCATTTGCCAGACCCGCGCATGGCATGCATCGTCGAGGCTTGAGCCCAGGGAAAAGGTGGCAGCCTTGGGCTCTCAGCTGCCAAAGATGGGGTTGCATTAACCCTAGAAAAGGAACAATCACTTTCGGTCCTGGCACCTTTTCCCAGGGAGGAATCATCGTGCGTCTGGAATTCTGGGCTGAAATAACCGCATGTGGCATGCACCGTCGGGCTTTGTGCCCAGGGAAAAGGTGGCAGCCTTCGGCTCTCAGGTGGCAATGATGGGGCCCCATTAACCCTAGAAAAGAAACAATCGTTTTCTGTCCTGGCACCTTTTCCCTGGAGCAATCTTGGGCCGTCTGGAAATCTGGGTTGAAAAATTACGCTCTCCAGAACCGCACCTGGCACACTCCGTCGAGCTTTGAGGCCAGGGGAAAGGCGGCTGCCTTGGGCTGCCACGTGCCAATGATGTGGCCCCTTAAACCTAGAAATGGAACAATCACTTTCTGTCTTGGCACTTTATCCCAGGGAGGAATCTTAAACCGCCTGGAATTTCGGGTTGATAAACGGCTCTTTCCCTGACCCGCACCTGGCACGCTCCGTCGTGCTCTGAGCCCAGGGAAAAGGTGGCAGCCTTGGGCTCTCAGGTGCCAATGATGGGGCCCCATTACCCCTAGAAAAGGCACAATCGCTTTCTGTGCTAGCACATATTCCCTGGGAGGAATCTCGGTCCGTCTGGAATTCTGGGTTGAAAAACGGTACTATCCCGGATCTGCACTTGGCAAGCTGCGTCGAGCTTTGAGCCCAGGGAAAAGGTGGCAACCTTGGGCTCTCAGGTGCCAAAAGTGCAGCCGCATTAACACTAGAAAAGTAACTATCGCTTTCTGTCCTGGCACGTTTTGCCTGGCAGGAATCTTCATCCGTCTGGAATTCTGGGCTAAAAAACCTGAACTTGGCACGTTTCGTCGAGCTTTGCGCCCAAGGAAAAGGTGGCAGCCTTAGGCTCTCAGGTGCCAATGATGGGGCCCCATTAACCCAAGAAATGGAACAATCCCTTTCTTTCCTGACACCTTTTCCCAGGGAGGAATCATCGTCCCTCTGGAATTCTGGACTTAAAAAACAGCATGTGGTAGGCACCGTCGGGCTTTGAGCCCAGGGAAAAGGTGACAGCCTTGGGCTCTCAGGTGCCGAAGATGGGGCTGCATTAATGCTAGAAAAAGAACAATCACTTTCTGTCTTGGCACTTTTTCCCTTCAAGGAATCTTCATCCGTCTGGAAAGCTGGTCTGAAAAACCCGCAAATGGCACGCACCGTCGGGCTTTGCGTCCAAGAAAAGGTGACAGCCTTGCGCTCTCAGGTGCCAATGAGGGGGCCGCATTAAACCTAGACCTGGAACAATCGCTTTCTGTCCTGGCACCTTTTTCCTGGGAGGAATCTTCATCCATCTGGAATTCGGGGATGAAAAACTGCATTTGCCGGACCCGCGCGCATGGCATCCACCCTCGAGGCTTGAGCCCAGGGAAAAGGTGGCAGCCTTGGGCCCTCAGCTGCCAAAGATGGGGCTGCATTAACCCTCGAAAAGGAACAATCGCTTTCTGTCCTGGCACCTTTTCCCAGGGAGGAATCATCGTTAGTCTGGAATTCTGGGCTGAAATAACCGCATGTGGCATGCACCGTCGGGCTTTCCGCCCAGGGAAAAGGTGACAGCCTTCAGCTGTCCGGTGCCAATGATGGGGCCCCACTAACTCTAGAAAAGGAACAAACACTTTCTGTCCTGGCACTTTTTCCTTGGCAGGAATCTTCATCCGTCTGGAAATCTGGGCGGAAAAATTACGCTTTCCCAGAACCGCAGCTGGCACACTCCGTCGAGTTTTGAGCCCAGGGAAAAGGTGGCTGCCTTGGGCTCTCAGGTGCCAATGATGGGGCCCCTTAAACCTAGAAATGGAACAATAGCTTTCTCTCTTGGCACCTTTTCCTTGGAGGAATCTTCGTTCGTCTGGAAATCTGGAGTGAAAAACGGCACCTACGCTGACCCGCACCTGGAGTGTTCCGTCGAGCTTTGAGCCCAGGAAAACGGTGGCAGGCTTGGGCTCTCAGGTGCCAATGACGGGGCCCCATTAAACCTAGAAATGGAACAATCCTTTTCTGTCCTGGCACTTTATCCCAGGGTAGAATTTAAAAAATTCTGGAATTCTGGGCTTATAAACGACACTTTCCCTGACCTGCACCTGGTACCCTCCGTCGTGCTTTGAGGCCAGGGAAAAGGTGGCAGCCTTGGGCTCTCAGGTGCCAATGATGGTGCCCCGTTACCCCAAGAAAAGGAACAATGCCTTTCTGTCCTAGCACCTTTTCCCTGGGAGAAATCTTGTTCCATCAGGAATTCTGGGCTGAAAAAGGCACTTTACCTGACCCGCAGGTGGCACGCTCCATCGAGCTTTGAGCCCAGGGAAAAGGTGGCAGCCTTCGGCTCTCAGGTGGCAATGATGGGGCCCCATTAACCCAAGAAATAGAACAATCCCTTTTTGTCCTGGCCTTTTTTCCCTGGGAGGAATCATAGTCCATCTGGAATTCTGGGCTTAAAAACCAGCATGTGGCATGCACCGTCCGGCTTTGCGGCAAGGGAAAATGTGGCGGCCTTGGACTCTAAGGTGCCAATGATGGGGCCCCATTAACCTAAGAAATGTAAAAATCGCTTTCTGTCCTGGCATCTCTTTCCTGGCAGGAATCTTTATCCGTCTGGAATTCTGGGCTGAAAAAAGGCACGTACCCTGACCCACACCTGGCACACTCCGTCGAGCTTTGAGCCCAGGGAAAAGGTGGCTGCCTTGGGCTCTCAGGTGCCAATGATGGGGCCCCATTACCCCTAGAAAAAGGCACAATCACTTTCTGTGCTAGTACCTATTCCCTGGGAGGAATCTTGGTCCATCTGGAATTCTGGGTTGAAATACGACACTTTCCCTAACCCGCACTTGGCATGCTCCATCGAGCTTTGAGCCCAGGGAAAAGGTGGCAGTCTTGGACTCTCAGGTGCCAAAAGTGGGGCCGCATTAACACTAGAAAAATAACAATCGCTTTCTGTCCTGGCACATTTTCCCTGGGAGGAATCTTCATCCGTCTGGAATTCTGGGCTAAAAATCCCGCAAGTGGCACATACCGTCGGGCATTGCGCCAGGGAAAAGGTGACAGCCTTGGCCTCTCAGGTGCCAATGATGGGGCACCATTAATCTTAGAAAAGGCACAGTCGCTGTCTGTCCCAGCACCTTTTCCCTGGGAGGAATCTTGGGCCGTCTGGAATTCTGGGCTGAAAAACGGCATTTTCCCGGAGACGCACGTGCCACGTTCCGTCGAGGTTTGAGCCTAGGGGAAAGGTAGCTACCTTGGGATCTCAGGTGCCAATGATGGGGCCCCATTAACCTAGAAAAGGAACAATCGCTTTTTGTCCTGGCACATTTTACCTTGGAGAAATCTTGGGCCGTCTGGAATTCTGTGCTGAAAACCGGCATTTTCCCAGACCCCCATCTCGCCCGCACTGTCGAGCTTTGGGGCCAGGGAAAAGGTGGCAGCCTTCGGCTCTCAGATGTCAATGATGGGGCCCCATTAACCCTAAAAAAGGAACAATCCCTTTCTATCCTGGCACCTTTTCCCTGGGAGGAATCTTCATCCGTCTGGAATTCTGGGATGAAAAAAGGAATTTCCCGAACCTGCACTTGGCATGCACCGTCGAGCTTTGAGCCCATGGTAAAGGGGCAGCCTTGGGCTCTCAGCTGCCAAAGATGGGGCCACATTAACCTTAGAAAAGGAACAATCGCTTTATGTCCTGGCGAGTTTCTCCCAGGGAGAAATCTTCTTCCGTCTGGAATTCTGGGCTGAAAAACGGCACGTACCCTAACCCGCACCTCGCACACTCCATCGAGTTTTGAGCCGAGGGAAAAGGTGGCAGCCTTGGGCTCTCAGGTGCCAATGATGGGGCCCCATTAACCCAAGAAATGGAACAATCCCTTTCTTTCCTGACACCTTTTCCCAGGGAGGAATCATCGTCCCTCTGGAATTCTGGACTTAAAAAACAGCATGTGGTAGGCACCGTCGGGCTTTCCGCCCAGGGAAAAGGTGGCAGCCTTGGACTCTCAGGTGCCAGTGATGGGGCCCCATTAACCCAGGAAATGTAAAAATCGCTTTCTGTCTTGGCACCTTTTCCCAGGGCGGAATCTTCGTCTGTCCGGAAATCTGGGCTGAAAAACTGCACTTTCCCTGGCACGAATGTGGCACGCTCCGTCGAGGTTTGAGCCCAGGGAAAAGGTGGCAGTCTTGGGCTCTCAGGTGTCAATGATGGGTCCGCATTAACCCTAGAAATTGAACAATCGCTTTCTCCCCTGGCGCTTTATCCCAGGGTACAATCTTAAACCGCCTGGTATTCCGGGCTGATAAACGGCACTTTCCCTAAACCGCACGTGGCACACTCCGTCGTGCTTTGAGCCCAGGGAAAAGGTGGCACCCTTGAGCTCTCAGGTGTCAAAAGTGGGCTCGCATTAACACTAGAAAAAGAACAATCGCATTCTGTCCAGGCACTTTTTCCCTGGCAGGAATCTTCATCCATCTGGAATTCTGGGCTGAATAACCCGCAAGTGGCATGCGCCGTCAGGCTTTGAGCCCAGGGAAAAGGTGACAGCCTTGGGCTCTCAGGTGCCAATGAGGGGGCCGCATTTACCCTAGAACTGGAACAATCGCTTTCTGTCCTGACACTTTTTCCCTGGGAGGAATCTTGGTCAGTCTGGCAATCTGGACTGAAAAAAGGCACGTACCCCGACCCGCCCCCGGCACACTCCTTTGAGCTTTGAGCCCAGGGAAAAGGTGGCAGCCTTGGGCTCTCAGGTGCCAGTGATGGGGCCCCATTATTCTTAGAAAAAGCACAATGGCTTTCTGCCCTAGCACCTTTTTCCTGGGAGGAATCTTCATCCATCTGGAATTCTGGGATGAAAAACGGCATTTGCCGGACCCGCACATGGCATGCACCGTGGAGGTTTGAGCCCAGGGAAAAGGTGGCAACCTTGGGCTCTCAGTTGCCAAAGATGGGGCTGCATTAACCCAAGAAAGGGAACAATCCCATTCTGTCCTGGCATTTTTTCCCAGGGCGGAATCATCGTTAGTCTGGAATTCTGGGCTTAAAAAACAGCATGTGGCATGCACTGTCTGGCTTTGCGGCAAAGGAAAAGGTGGCGGCCTTGGACTCTAAGGTGCCAATGATGGGGCCCCATTAACCCAGGAAATGTAAAAATCGCTTTCTGTCCTGGCACATTTTCCCTGGAAGGAATCTTCATCCGTCTGGAATTCTGGGCTGATAAAAGGCACGTACCCTGACCCGCACCTGGCACACTCCGACGAGCTTTGAGCCCAGGGAAAAGGTGGCAGCCTTGGGCTCTAAGGTGCCAATGATGGGGCCCCATTACCCCTAGAAAAAGGCACAATCATTTTCTGTCCTGGAACATTTTCCCTGCGAGGAACCTTCATCAGTCTCGAATTCTGGGCTAAAAAACCTGCAAGTGGCACACACCGTCGGGCATTGCGCCCAGGGAAAACGTGGCAGCCTTCGGCTCTCATGTGCCAATAATGGGGCCCCATTATTCTTAGAAACGGCACAATCGCTTTCTGTCCTGGCACGTTTTCCCTGGGAGGAATCTTCATTCATCTGGAATTCTGGGATGAAAAACGTCATTTGCCAAACCCGCGCATGGCATGCACCATCGAGGTTTGAGCCCGGGGAAAAAATGGCAGCCTTGGGCTCTCAGCTGCCAAAGATGGGGCTGCATTGACACTAGAAAAGGAACATTTGCTTTCTGTCCTGGCACCTTTTCCCTGGGAGGAATCATCATCCGTCTGGACATCTGGGCTGAAAAACCAGCAAGTGGCTCACACCGTCGGGCATTGCGCCCAGGGAAAAGGTGGCAGCCTTGGGTTGTCCGGTGCCAATGAGGGGGCCGCATTTACCCTAGAATTGGAAAAATCGCTTTCTGTCCTGGCACCTTTTCCCTGGGAGGAATCATCGTCGGTCTGGAATTCTGGGCTGTAAAACTGCAGGTTCCTGGAACCGCACTTGGCACGCTCCGTCGAGCTTTGAGCCCAGGGAAAAGATACCAGCCTTGGGCTCTCAGGTGCCAAAGGTGTGGCCGCATTAACACTAGAAAAGTAACAATCGCTTTCTGTCCTGGCACATTTTCCCTGGCAGGAATCTTCATCCGTCTGGAATTCTGGGCTAAAAAACCAGCACTTTGCACGCTCCGTCGATCTTTGAGCCCAGGCAAAACGTGGCAGCCTTGGGCTCTCAGGTGCCAATGATGGGGCCCCATTAACCCAAGAAATGGAACATACCCTTTCTGTCCTGGCACCTTTTCCCAGGGAGGAATCATCGTCCCTCTGGAATTCTGGGCTTTAAAAACTGCATGTGGTAGGCACCATCAGGCTTTCCGCCCAGGGAAAAGGTGGCAGCCTTGGACTCTCAGGTTCCAGTGATGGGGCCCCATTAACCCAGGAAATGTAAAAATCGCTTTCTGTCTTGGCACCTTTACCCAGGGTGGAACCTTCGTCTGTCCGGGAATCTGGGCTGAAAAACTACACTTTCCCTGGCACGAATGTGGCACGCTCCATCGAGGTTTGAGCCCAGGGAAAAGGTGGCAGTCTTGGGCTCTCAGGTGTCAATGATGGGTCCGCATTAACCCTAGAAATTGAACAATTGCTTTCTCCCCTGGCGCTTCAACCCAGGGTACAATCTTAAACCGCCTGGTATTCCGAACTGATAAACGGCACTTTCCCTAAACCGCACGTGGCACACTCCGTCGTGCTTTGAGCCCAGGGAAAAGGTGGCACCCTTGAGCTCTCAGGTGTCAAAAGTGGGCTCGCATTAACACTAGAAAAAGAACAATCGCATTCTGTCCAGGCACTTTTTCCCTGGCAGGAATCTTCATCCATCTGGAATTCTGGGCTGAATAACCCGCAAGTGGCATGCGCCGTCAGGCTTTGAGCCCAGGGAAAAGGTGACAGCCTTGGGCTCTCAGGTGCCAATGAGGGGCCGCATTTACCCTAGAACTTGAACAATCGCTTCCTGTCCTGGCACTTTGTCCCTGGGAGGAATCTTCTTCCGTCTGGAAATCTGGGTTGAAAAAAGGCACGTACCCTAACCCGCACCTCGCACACTCCATCGAGTTTTGAGCCGAGGGAAAAGGTGGCAGCCTTGGGCTCTCAGGTGCCAGTGATGGGGCCCAATTACCCCTAGGAAAGGCACAATCACTTTCTGTCTTGGCACCTTTTCTCTGGTAGGAATCATCGTCCGTCTGGAATTCTGGGCTGAAAAACGGCATTTCCCGGACCCGCACTTGGCACGCTCCGTCGAGCTTTGAGCCCAGAGAAAAGGTGGCAGCCCTGGGCTCTCAGGTGCCAATGATGGGGCCCCATTAACCCAAGAAATGGAACAATCCCTTTCTTTCCTGACACCTTTTCCCAGGGAGGAATCATCGTCCCTCTGGAATTCTGGACTTAAAAAACAGCATGTGGTAGGCACCGTCGGGCTTTCCGCCCAGGGAAAAGGTGGCAGCCTTGGACTCTCAGGTGCCAGTGATGGGGCCCCATTAACCCAGGAAATGTAAAAATCGCTTTCTGTCTTGGCACCTTTTCCCAGGGCGGAATCTTCGTCTGTCCGGAAATCTGGGCTGAAAAACTGCACTTTCCCTGGCACGAATGTGGCACGCTCCGTCGAGGTTTGAGCCCAGGGAAAAGGTGGCAGTCTTGGGCTCTCAGGTGTCAATGATGGGTCCGCATTAACCCTAGAAATTGAACAATCGCTTTCTCCCCTGGCGCTTTATCCCAGGGTACAATCTTAAACCGCCTGGTATTCCGGGCTGATAAACGGCACTTTCCCTAAACCGCACGTGGCACACTCCGTCGTGCTTTGAGCCCAGGGAAAAGGTGGCACCCTTGAGCTCTCAGGTGTCAAAAGTGGGCTCGCATTAACACTAGAAAAAGAACAATCGCATTCTGTCCAGGCACTTTTTCCCTGGCAGGAATCTTCATCCATCTGGAATTCTGGGCTGAATAACCCGCAAGTGGCATGCGCCGTCAGGCTTTGAGCCCAGGGAAAAGGTGACAGCCTTGGGCTGTCAGGTGCCAATGAGGGGGCCGCATTTACCCTAGAACTGGAACAATCGCTTTCTGTCCTGACACTTTTTCCCTGGGAGGAATCTTGGTCAGTCTGGCAATCTGGACTGAAAAAAGGCACGTACCCCGACCCGCACCCGGCACACTCCTTTGAGCTTTGAGCCCAGGGAAAAGGTGGCAGCCTTGGGCTCTCAGGTGCCAGTGATGGGGCCCCATTATTCTTAGAAAAAGCACAATGGCTTTCTGCCCTAGCACCTTTTTCCTGGGAGGAATCTTCATCCATCTGGAATTCTGGGATGAAAAACGGCATTTGCCGGACCCGCACATGGCATGCACCGTGGAGGTTTGAGCCCAGGGAAAAGGTGGCAACCTTGGGCTCTCAGTTGCCAAAGATGGGGCTGCATTAACCCAAGAAAGGGAACAATCCCATTCTGTCCTGGCATTTTTTCCCAGGGCGGAATCATCGTTAGTCTGGAATTCTGGGCTTAAAAAACAGCATGTGGCATGCACTGTCTGGCTTTGCGGCAAAGGAAAAGGTGGCGGCCTTGGACTCTAAGGTGCCAATGATGGGGCCCCATTAACCCAGGAAATGTAAAAATCGCTTTCTGTCCTGGCACATTTTCCCTGGAAGGAATCTTCATCCGTCTGGAATTCTGGGCTGATAAAAGGCACGTACCCTGACCCGCACCTGGCACACTCCGACGAGCTTTGAGCCCAGGGAAAAGGTGGCAGCCTTGGGCTCTAAGGTGCCAATGATGGGGCCCCATTACCCCTAGAAAAAGGCACAATCATTTTCTGTCCTGGAACATTTTCCCTGCGAGGAACCTTCATCAGTCTCGAATTCTGGGCTAAAAAACCTGCAAGTGGCACACACCGTCGGGCATTGCGCCCAGGGAAAACGTGGCAGCCTTCGGCTCTCATGTGCCAATAATGGGGCCCCATTATTCTTAGAAACGGCACAATCGCTTTCTGTCCTGGCACGTTTTCCCTGGGAGGAATCTTCATTCATCTGGAATTCTGGGATGAAAAACGTCATTTGCCAAACCCGCGCATGGCATGCACCATCGAGGTTTGAGCCCGGGGAAAAAATGGCAGCCTTGGGCTCTCAGCTGCCAAAGATGGGGCTGCATTGACACTAGAAAAGGAACATTTGCTTTCTGTCCTGGCACCTTTTCCCTGGGAGGAATCATCATCCGTCTGGACATCTGGGCTGAAAAACCAGCAAGTGGCTCACACCGTCGGGCATTGCGCCCAGGGAAAAGGTGGCAGCCTTGGGTTGTCCGGTGCCAATGAGGGGGCCGCATTTACCCTAGAATTGGAAAAATCGCTTTCTGTCCTGGCACCTTTTCCCTGGGAGGAATCATCGTCGGTCTGGAATTCTGGGCTGTAAAACTGCAGGTTCCTGGAACCGCACTTGGCACGCTCCGTCGAGCTTTGAGCCCAGGGAAAAGATACCAGCCTTGGGCTCTCAGGTGCCAAAGGTGTGGCCGCATTAACACTAGAAAAGTAACAATCGCTTTCTGTCCTGGCACATTTTCCCTGGCAGGAATCTTCATCCGTCTGGAATTCTGGGCTAAAAAACCAGCACTTTGCACGCTCCGTCGATCTTTGAGCCCAGGCAAAACGTGGCAGCCTTGGGCTCTCAGGTGCCAATGATGGGGCCCCATTAACCCAAGAAATGGAACATACCCTTTCTGTCCTGGCACCTTTTCCCAGGGAGGAATCATCGTCCCTCTGGAATTCTGGGCTTTAAAAACTGCATGTGGTAGGCACCATCAGGCTTTCCGCCCAGGGAAAAGGTGGCAGCCTTGGACTCTCAGGTTCCAGTGATGGGGCCCCATTAACCCAGGAAATGTAAAAATCGCTTTCTGTCTTGGCACCTTTACCCAGGGTGGAACCTTCGTCTGTCCGGGAATCTGGGCTGAAAAACTACACTTTCCCTGGCACGAATGTGGCACGCTCCATCGAGGTTTGAGCCCAGGGAAAAGGTGGCAGTCTTGGGCTCTCAGGTGTCAATGATGGGTCCGCATTAACCCTAGAAATTGAACAATTGCTTTCTCCCCTGGCGCTTCAACCCAGGGTACAATCTTAAACCGCCTGGTATTCCGAACTGATAAACGGCACTTTCCCTAAACCGCACGTGGCACACTCCGTCGTGCTTTGAGCCCAGGGAAAAGGTGGCACCCTTGAGCTCTCAGGTGTCAAAAGTGGGCTCGCATTAACACTAGAAAAAGAACAATCGCATTCTGTCCAGGCACTTTTTCCCTGGCAGGAATCTTCATCCATCTGGAATTCTGGGCTGAATAACCCGCAAGTGGCATGCGCCGTCAGGCTTTGAGCCCAGGGAAAAGGTGACAGCCTTGGGCTCTCAGGTGCCAATGAGGGGCCGCATTTACCCTAGAACTTGAACAATCGCTTCCTGTCCTGGCACTTTGTCCCTGGGAGGAATCTTCTTCCGTCTGGAAATCTGGGTTGAAAAAAGGCACGTACCCTAACCCGCACCTCGCACACTCCATCGAGTTTTGAGCCGAGGGAAAAGGTGGCAGCCTTGGGCTCTCAGGTGCCAGTGATGGGGCCCAATTACCCCTAGGAAAGGCACAATCACTTTCTGTCTTGGCACCTTTTCTCTGGTAGGAATCATCGTCCGTCTGGAATTCTGGGCTGAAAAACGGCAGGTTCCCGGACCCGCACTTGGCACGCTCCGTCGAGCTTTGAGCCCAGAGAAAAGGTGGCAGCCCTGGGCTCTCAGGTGCCAATGATAGGGCCCCATTAACCCAAGAAATGGAACAATCCCTTTCTTTCCTGACACCTTTTCCCAGGGAGGAATCATCGTCCCTCTGGAATTCTGGACTTAAAAAACAGCATGTGGTAGGCACCGTCGGGCTTTCCGCCCAGGGAAAAGGTGGCAGCCTTGGACTCTCAGGTGCCAGTGATGGGGCCCCATTAACCCAGGAAATGTAAAAATCGCTTTCTGTCTTGGCACCTTTTCCCAGGGCGGAATCTTCGTCTGTCCGGAAATCTGGGCTGAAAAACTGCACTTTCCCTGGCACGAATGTGGCACGCTCCATCGAGGTTTGAGCCCAGGGAAAAGGTGGCAGTCTTGGGCTCTCAGGTGTCAATGATGGGTCCGCATTAACCCTAGAAATTGAACAATCGCTTTCTCCCCTGGCGCTTTATCCCAGGGTACAATCTTAAACCGCCTGGTATTCCGGGCTGATAAACGGCACTTTCCCTAAACCGCACGTGGCACACTCCGTCGTGCTTTGAGCCCAGGAAAAAGGTGGCACCCTTGAGCTCTCAGGTGTCAAAAGTGGGCTCGCATTAACACTAGAAAAAGAACAATCGCATTCTGTCCAGGCACTTTTTCCCTGGCAGGAATCTTCATCCATCTGGAATTCTGGGCTGAATAACCCGCAAGTGGCACGCACCGTCAGGCTTTGAGCCCAGGGAAAAGGTGACAGCCTTGGGCTCTCAGGTGCCAATGATGGGGCCCCATTACCCCTAGAAAAAGGCACAATCACTTTCTGTGCTAGTACCTATTCCCTGGGAGGAATCTTGGTCCATCTGGAATTCTGGGTTGAAATACGACACTTTCCCTAACCCGCACTTGGCATGCTCCATTGAGCTTTGAGCCCAGGGAAAAGGTGGCAGCCTTGGACTCTCAGGTGCCAAAAGTGGGGCCGCATTAACACTAGAAAAATAACAATCGCTTTCTGTCCTGGCATTTTTTCCCTGGGAGGAATCATCATCCGTCTGGAATTCTGGGCTTAAAAAACAGCATGTGACATGCACCGTCCGGCTTTGTGGCAAGGGAAAAGGTGGCGGCCTTGGGCTCTCAGGTGCCAATGATGAGGTCCCTTTAACCCAAGAAATGTAAAAATCGCTTTCTGTTCTGGCACATTTTCCTGGGAAGAATCTTCATCCGTCTGGAATTCTGGGCTGAAAAAAGGCATGTACCCTGACCCGCACCTCGCACACTCCGTCGAGCTTTGAGCCCAGGGAAAAGGTGGCAGCCTTGGGCTCTCAGGTGCCAATGATGGGGCCTCGTTAACACTAGAAAAATAACACTTGCTTTCTGTCCTGGCATCTTTTCCAAAGGCGGAATCTTCATCCGTCTCGAATTCTGGGTTCAAAAATGGCACTGCCCCAAACCCGCACAAGGTACACACCGTTGAGCTTTGCACCAGGGAAAAGGGGGCAGCCTTGGCCTCTCAGGTGCCAATGATGGGGCCCCATTTCCTTTACTAAAAGCACAATGGCTTTCTGTCCTGACACCTTTTCCCTGGGAGGAGTCTTCATAGGTCTGGAAATCTGGGCTGTAAAATGGCACTTTCTGGGACCAGCACGTGGCACGCACTGTCGTGCTTTGCGCCCAGGGAAAAGGAGGCAACCTCTGGCTCTCAGATGCCAATGACGGGCCCCAATTAACACTAGAAATGGAACAATCGCTTTCTGTCCTGGGAGCCCTTTCCCTGGGAGGAGTCGTCATCCGTCTGGAATCCTGGGCTGAACAAAGCACTTTCTCTGACCTGCACGTGGCAGGCACCATCAAGCTTTGCGCCCAGGCAAAAGGTGGCAGCCTTGGGCTCTCAGGTGCCAATGATGGGTCCCTGGTAACACTAGAAAAATAACACTTGCTTTCTGTCCTGGCACCTTTTCCCAGGGAGGAATCTTCTTCGGTCTGGAAATCTGGGTTCAAAAATGGCACTGACCCAAACCCGCACAAGGTACACACCGTCGAGCTTTGTGCCCAGGGAAAAGGGGGCAGCCTTGGGCTCTCAGCTGCCAATGATGGTGCCCCATTACCCCTACAAAAGGCACAATGGCTTTCTGTCCTGGCACCTTTTCCCAGGGAGGAATCTTCATCGGTTTGAAATTCTGGTCTGAGAATCGTCACTTTCCTGGACCCGCAAGTGGAACGCACCATCGAGCTTTGCGTCCAGGGAAAAGGTGGCAGTCTTGGGCTCTCAGGTGCCAATGATGGGGCCCCATTACCTTTACAAAAATCACAATGGCTTTCTGTCCTGGCACCTTTTCCCTGGGAGGAGTCTTCATTGGTCTGGAATTCTGGGCTGTAAAATGGCACTTTCTGGGACCAGCACGTGGCACGCACTGTCGTGCTTTGCGCCCAGGGAAAAGGAGGCAACCTCTGGCTCTCAGATGCCAATGACGGGCCCCCATTAAGACTAGAAATGGAATAATCGCTTTCTGTCCTGGGAGCCTTTTCCCTGGGAGGAGTC
This sequence comes from Pithys albifrons albifrons, assembly GCF_047495875.1. NCBI lineage: Eukaryota > Metazoa > Chordata > Aves > Passeriformes > Thamnophilidae > Pithys > Pithys albifrons. Next base: position 446,416 of record NC_092468.1, on the reverse strand, counting down.
GTCATCCGTCTGGAATCCTAGGCTGAACAAAGGTCTTTCTCTGACCTACAAGTGGCAGGCACCATCTAGCTTTGTGCCCAGGGAAAAGGTGACAGCCTTGGGCTCTCAGGTGCCAATGATGGGGCCCCGTTAACACTAGATAAATAACAATCGCTTTCTGTCCTGGCACTTTTTCCCTGGGAGGAATTTTCATCCGTCTGGAATTCTGGGCTGTAAAATGGCACTTTCTGGGACCAGCACGTGGCACGCACTGTCGTGCTTTGCGCCCAGGGAAAAGGAGGCAACCTCTGGCTCTCAGATGCTAATGACGGGCCCCCATTAAGACTAGAAATGGAATAATCGCTTTCTGTCCTGGGAGTCTTTTCCCTGGGAGGAGTCGTCATCCGTCTGGAATCCTGGGCTGAACAAAGGTCTTTCTCTGACCTACAAGTGGCAGGCACCATCTAGCTTTGTGCCCAGGGAAAAGGTGACAGCCTTGGGCTCTCAGGTGCCAATGATGGGGCCCCGTTAACACTAGATAAATAACACTTGCTTTCTGTCCTGGCACCTTTTCCCAGGGAGGAATTTTCATCCGTCTGGAATTCTGGGCTGAAAAACGGCACTTCCCCGGACCTGCAAGTGGAACGCACCGTCGAGCTTTGTGCCCAAGGAAAAGGTGGCATCCTTGGGCTCTCAGGTGCCAATGACGGGCCCCATTACCCCTAGAAAAAGAACAATCGCTTTCTGTCCTGGCACCTTTTCCCTGGGAGAAATCTTCATCGGCCTCGAATTCTGGGATGAGAAACAGCACATTCCTGGACCCGCAAGTGGCACACACCGTCGAGCTTTGCGCTCAGGGAAAAGGTTGCAGCCTTGGGCTCTCAGGTGCCAATGATGGGTCCACATTACTCCTAGAAAAGGAGAAATCCATTCCTGTCCTGGCACCTTTTCCCAGGGAGGAATCTTCATCGGTCTGGAATTCTGGAATGAGAAACGGCAATTTCCCGGACCCTTACGTAGCACGCATGGTCGAGCTTTGCACCCAGGGTATAGGAGGCAACCTTGGGTTCTCAGGTGCCAATGATGGGGCCCGATTAACCGTAGAAATGGAACAATCGCTTTCTGTCCTGGGAGCCTCTTCCCTGTGAGGAGTCTTCATCCGTCTGGAATTGAGGGCTGAAAAACGGCCCTTTCCCAGACAAGAAAGTGGTACGCGCCGTTGATGTTTGCGCTCACGGAAAAGGTGGCAGCCTTGAACTCTCAGGTGCCAATGATGGGGCACCATTGACCCTAGAAAAGGACAAATTCGATTTCTGACCTGGCACCTTTTCCCTGGGAGGTGTCTTGGTCCGTCTGGAATTCTGGGCTGAAAAATGGCACGTCCCCGGACCCGCAAGTGGCACGCGCCGTCGACATTTGTGCCCAGGCAAATGGTGGCAGCCTTCGGCTCTCAGGTACAAATGATGGGGCGCCATTACCCCTGGAAAAAGAACAATCGCTTCCTGTCCTGGCACCTTTTCACTGGGAGGAATCTTCATTGGTCTGGAATTCTGGGCTGTAAAATGGCACTTTCTGGGACCAGCACGTGGCACGCACTGTCGTGCTTTGCGCCCAGGGAAAAGGAGGCAACCTCTGGCTCTCAGCTGCCAATTTTTGGGCCCCATTAACCCTAAAACAGGCACAATCTCTTTCTGTCCTGGCACCTTTTCCCAGGGAGAAATCTTCGCTGGCCTGGAATTCTGGGATGAGAAACGGCACATTCCCGGACTTGCAAGTGGCACGCGCCGTCGACATTTGCGCCCAGGGAAAAGGTGGCAGCCTTGGGCTCTCAGGTGCCAAAGATGGGGCCCCATTACCCCTAGGAAAGGCACAATGGCTTTCTGTCCTGACACCTTTTCCCAGAGAGGAATCGACTTCCGTCTGGAATTCTGGGCTGAAAAATGGCCCTTTCCCGGACTCGCACAGGGTATGCACCGTCGAGCTTTGCACCCAGGGAAAAGGTGGCAGCCTTGGGCTCTCAGGTGCCAATGATGGGGCCCAATTAGCATTACAAAATACACAATGGCTTTTTCTCCTGGTACCTTTTCCCTCTGAGGAATCTTCATAGGTCTGGAATTCTGGGCTTAAAAGTGGCACTTTCCGGGACCCGCACATGGAACGCTCCATCGAGCTTTGCGCCCAGGGAAAAGGTGGCAGCCTTGGGCTTTCAGGTGTCAATTTTGGGGCCCCATTAACTCTAGAAAAGGCACAATTGCTTTCTGTCCTGACACCTTTTCCCAGGGAGAAATCTTCATCAGTCTGGAATTCTGGAATGAGAAACGGCAATTTCCCGGACCCGCAAGTGGCACGCACCGTCGAGCTTTGCGCCCAGGGTATAGGAGGCAACCTTGGGCTCTCAGGTTCCAACGATGGGGGCCAATTAACCCTAGAAATGGAACAATCGCTTTCTGTCCTGGGAGCCTCTTCCCTTTGAGGAGTCTTCATCCGTCTGGAATTGAGGGCTGAAAAATGGCACTTTCCTGGACAGGAAAGTGGTACGCGCCGTTGATGTTCGCGCCCACGGAAAAGGTGGCAGCCTTGAACTCTCAGGTGCCAATGATGGGGCACCATTGACCCTAGAAAAGGACAATTCGATTTCTCACCTGGCACCTTTTCCCTGGGAGGTGTCTCCGTCCTTCTGGAATTCTGGGCTGAAAAATGGCACTTCCCCGGACCCGCAAGTGGCACGCGCCGTCGACATTTGCGCCCAGGCAAAAGGTGGCAGCCTTGGGCTCTCAGGTGCCAATGATGGGGCCCTGTTAACACTAGAAAAATAACACTTGCTTTCTGTCCTAGCACCTTTTCTCAGGGAGGAATCTTCGTCCGTCTGGAAATCTGGGTTCAAAAATGGCACTGCCCCAAACCCGCACAAGGTACAAACCATCGAGCTTTGCGCCCAGGGAAAAGAGGGCAGCCTTTGGCTCTCAGGTGCCAATGATGCTGCCCCATTACCCCTACAAAAGGCACAATGGCTTTCTGTCCTGGCACCTTTTCCCAGGGAGGAATCTTCATCGGTTTGGAATTCTGGTCTGAGAATCGTCACTTTCCTGGACCCGCAAGTGGAACGCACCATCGAGCTTTGCGTCCAGGGAAAAAGTGGCAGTCTTGGTCTCTCAGGTGCCCATGATGGGGCCCCATTCCCTTTACAAAAAGCACAATGGCTTTCTGTCCTGGCACCTTTTCCCTGGGAGGAGTCTTCATTGTTCTGGAATTCTGGGCCGTAAAATGGCACTTTCTGGGACCAGCACGTGGCACGCACTGTCATGCTTTGCGCCCAGGGAAAAGGAGGCAACCTCTGGCTCTCAGATGCCAATGACGGGCCCCCATTAACACCAGAAATGGAACAATCGCTTTCTGTCCTGGGAACCCTTTCCCTGGGAGGAGTCGCCAGCCGTCTGGAATCCTGGGCTGAACACAGCACTTTCTCTGACCTGCACGTGGCAGGCACCATCTAGCTTTGCGCCCAGGGAAAAGGTGGCAGCCTTGGGCTCTCAGGTGCCAACGATGGGCCCCGTTAACACTAGATAAATAACAATCGCTTTCTGTCCTGGCACCTTTTCCCAGGGAGGAATTTTCGTCCGTCTGGAATTCTGGGCTGAAAAACGGCACTTCCCCGGACCCACAAGTGGCACGCACCGTCGAGCTTTGCTCTCAGGGAAAAGGTTGCAGCCTTCGGCTCTCAGGTGTCAATGATGGAGCCCCATTAACCCTAGAAAAGGAACAATCGCTTTCTGTCCTGACACCTTTTCCCAGGGAGGAATCTTCATCGGTCTGGAATTCTGGAATGAGAAACGGCAATTTCCCGGACCCTCACGAAGCACGCATGGTCGAGCTTTGCGCCCAGGGTATAGGAGGCAACCTTGGGCTCTCAGGTTCCAATGATGGAGCCCGATTAACCGTAGAAATGGAACAATCGCTTTCTGTCCTGGGAGCCTCTTCCCTGTGAGGAGTCTTCATCCGTCTGGAATTCAGGGCTGAAAAACGGCCCTTTCCCAGACAAGAAAGTGGTACGCGCCGTTGATGTTTGCGCCCACGGAAAAGGTGGCAGCCTTGAACTCTGAGGTGCCAATGATGGGGCACCATTGACCCTAGAAAAGGACAATTCGATTTCTCACGTGGCACCTTTTCCCTGGGAGGTGTCTCCGTCCTTCTGGAATTCTGGGCTGAAAAATGGCACTTTCCCGGACCCGCAAGTGGCACGCGCCGTCGACATTTGCGCCCAGGCAAAAGGTGGCAGCCTTGGGCTCTCAGGTGCCAATGATGGGGCCCCATTAACACTAGAAAAATAACACTTGCTTTCAGTCCTGGCACCTTTTCCCAGGGAGGAATCTTCGTCCGTCTGGAAATCTGGGTTCAAAAATGGCACTGCCCCAAACCCGCACAAGGTACACACCGTCGAACTTTGTGCCCAGGGAAAAGGGAGCAGCCTTGGGCACTCAGCTGCCAATGATGCTGCCCCATTACCCCTACAAAAGGCACAATGGCTTTCTGTCCTGGCACCTTTTCCCAGGTAGGAATCTTCATCGGTTTGGAATTCTGGTCTGAGAATCGTCACTTTCCTGGACCTGCAAGTGGAACGCACCATCGAGCTTTGCGTCCAGGGAAAAGGTGACAGCCTTGGGCTCTCAGGTGCCAATGATGGGTCCCTGTTAACACTAGATAAATAACAATCGCTTTCTGTCCTGGCACCTTTTCCCTGGGAGGAATTTTCGTCCGTCTGGAATTCTGGGCTGAAAAACGGCACTTCCCCAGACCTGCAAGTGGAACGCACCGTCGAGCTTTGTGCCCAGGCAAAAGGTGGCAGCCTTGGGCTCTCAGGTGCCAATGATGGGGCCCCATTACCCCTAGAAAAGGCACAATCGCTTTCTGTCCTGGCACCTTTTCCCTGGGAGGAATCTTCATTGGTCTGGAATTCTGGGCTGAAAACGGCTCTTTCCCTTACCCGCATGTGGCACGCGCCGTCGAGCTTTACGCCCAGGGAAAAGGTGGCAGCCCTGGGCTCTCAGCTGCCAATTTTGGGGCCCCATTAACCCTAGAAAAGCCACAATGGCTTTCTCTCCTGGCACCTTTTCCCAGGGAGAAATCTTCGCTGGCCTGGAATTCTGGGATGAGAAACGGCACATTCCCGGACTTGCAAGTGGCACGCGCCGTCGACATTTGCGCCCAGGGAAAAGGTGGCAGCCTTGGGCTCTCAGGTGCCAAAGATGGGGCCCCATTACCCCTAGGAAAGGCACAATGGCTTTCTGTCCTGACACCTTTTCCCAGAGAGGAATCGACTTCCGTCTGGAATTCTGGGCTGAAAAACGGCCCTTTCCCGGACCCGCACAGGGTATGCACCGTCGAGCTTTGCACCCAGGGAAAAGGTGGCAGCCTTGGGCTCTCAGGTGCCAATGATGGCGCCCAATTAGCATTACAAAATACACAATGTCTTTGTCTCCTGGTACCTTTTCCCTCTGAGGAATCTTCATAGGTTTGGAATTCTGGGCTGAAAAATGGCACTTTCCCGGACCCACACAAGGTACACACCGTCGACATTTGCGCCCAGGGAAAAGGTGGCAGCCTTGGGCTCTCAGGTGCCAAAGATGGGGCCCCATTACCCCTAGAAAAGGCACAATGGCTTTCTGTCCTGACACCTTTTCCCAGAGAGGAATCGACTTCCGTCTGGAATTCTGGGCTGAAAAATGGCCCTTTCCTGGACCCGCACAGGGTATGCACCGTCGAGCTTTGCGCCCAGGGAAAAGGTGGCAGCCTTGGGCTCTCAGGTGCCAATGATGGGGTCCAATTAGCATTACAAAATACACAATGTCTTTTTCTCCTGGTACCTTTTCCCTCTGAGGAATCTTCATAGGTCTGGAATTCTGGGCTGAAAAATGGCACTTTCCCGGACCCGCACGTGGAACGCTCCGTCGAGCTTTGCGGCCAGGGAAAAGGTGGCAGCTTGGGCTCTCAGGTTCCAATGATGGGGCCCCATTACCTTTACAAAAAGTACAATTGTTTTCTGTCCTGGCACCTTTTCCCTGGGAGGAGTCTTCATTGGTCTGGATTTCTGGGCTGTAAAATGGAACTTTCTGGGACCAGCACGTGGCACGCACTGTCGTGCTTTGCGCCCAGGGAAAAGGAGGCAACCTCTGGCTCTCAGATGCCAATGACGGGCCCCCATTAACACTAGAAATGGAACAATAGCTTTCTGTCCTGGGAGCCTTTTCCCTGGGAGGAGTCGTCATCTGTCTGGAATCCTGGGCTGAACAAAGGTCTTTCTCTGACCTGCACGTGGCAGGCACCATCTAGCTTTGTGCCCAGGGAAAAGGTGGCAGTCATGGGCTCTCAGGTGCCAATGATGGGTCCCCGTTAACACTAGAAAAATAACACTTGCTTTCTGTCCTGGCACCTTTTCCCAGGGAGGAATTTTCTTCCGTCTGGAATTCTGGGCTGAAAAACGGCACTTCCCCGGACCTGCAAGTGGAACGCACCGTCGAGCTTTGTGCCCAGGCAAAAAATGGCATCCCTGGGCTCTCAGGTGCCAATGATGGGGCCCCATTAGCCCTAGAAAAAGAGCAATCGCATTCTGTCCTGGCACCTTTTCCCTGGGTGGAATCTTAATTGGTCTGGAATTCTGGGCTGAAAACGGCTCTTTCCCTTACCCGCATGTGGCACGCACCGTCGAGCTTTGCGCCCAGGGAAAAGGTGGCAGCCCTGGGCTCTCAGCTGCCAATTTTGGGGCCCCATTAACCCTAGAAAAGGCACAATTGCTTTTTGTCCTGGCACCTTTTCCCAGGGAGAAATCTTCGCTGGCTTGGAATTCTGGGATGAGAAACAGAACATTCCCGGACTTGCAAGTGGCACGCGCCGTCGACATTTGCGCCCAGGGAAAAGGTGGCAGCCTTGGGCTCTCAGGTGCCAAAGATGGGGCCCCATTACCCCTAGGAAAGGCACAATGGCTTTCTGTCCTGACACCTTTTCCCAGAGAGGAATCGACTTCCGTCTGGAATTCTGGGCTGAAAAACGGCCCTTTCCCGGACCCGCACAGGGTATGCACCGTCGAGCTTTGCACCCAGGGAAAAGGTGGCAGCCTTGGGCTCTCAGGTGCCAATGATGGCGCCCAATTAGCATTACAAAATACACAATGGCTTTGTCTCCTGGTACCTTTTCCCTCTGAGGAATCTTCATAGGTCTGGAATTCTGGGCTGAAAAATGGCACTTTCCCGGACCCGCACGTGGAACGCTCCGTCGAGCTTTGCGGCCAGGGAAAAGGTGGCAGCCTTGGGCTCTCGGGTGTCAATTTTGGGGCCCCATTACCCCTAGAAAAGGCACAATTGCTTTCTGTCCTGGCACCTTTTCCCTGGGAGAAATCTTCATCGGCCTGGAATTCTGGGATGAGAAACGGCAAATTCCTGGACCCGCAAGTGGCACGCACCGTCGAGCTTTGCGCTCAGGGAAAAGGTTGCAGCCTTCGGCTCTCAGGTGTCAATGATGGAGCCCCATTAACCCTAGAAAAGGAACAATCGCTTTCTGTCCTGACACCTTTTCCCAGGGAGGAATCTTCATCGGTCTGGAGTTCTGGAATGAGAAACAGCAATTTCCCGGACCCTCACGTAGCATGCATGGTCGAGCTTTGCGCCCAGGGTATAGGAGGCAACCTTGGGCTCTCAGGTGCCAATGATTGAGCCCGATTAACCGTAGAAATGGAACAATCGCTTTCTGTCCTGGGAGCCTCTTCCCTGTGAGGAGTCTTCATCCGTCTGGAATTGAGGGCTGAAAAATGGCACTTTCCCAGACAAGAAAGTGGTACGAGTCGTTGATGTTTGCGCCCACGGAAAAGGTGGCAGCCTTGAACTCTCAGGTGCCAATGATGGGGCACCATTGACCTTAGAAAAGGACAATTCGATTTCTCACCTGGCACCTTTTCCCTGGGAGGTGTCTCCGTCCTTCTGGAATTCTGGGCTGAAAAATGGCACTTCCCCGGACCCGCAAGTGGCACGCGCCGTCGACATTTGCGCCCAGGCAAAAGGTGGCAGCCTTGGGCTCTCAGGTGCCAATGATGGGGCCCCATTAACACTAGAAAAATAACACTTGCTTTCTGTCCTGGCACCTTTTCCCAGGGAGGAATCTTCGTCCGTCTGGAAATCTGGGTTCAAAAATGGCACTGCCCCAAACCCGCACAAGTGACGCAGCGTCGAGCTTTGCGCCCAGGGAAAAGGGGGCAGCCTTGTGCTCTCAGGTGCCAGTGATGGTGCCCCATTACCCCTACAAAAGGCACAATGGCTTTCTGTCCTGGCACCTTTTCCCAGGGAGGAATCTTCATCGGTTTGGAATTCTGGTCTGAGAATCGTCACTTTCCTGGACCTGCAAGTGGAACGCACCATCGAGCTTTGCGTCCAGGGAAAAGGTGACAGCCTTGGGCTCTCAGGTGCCAATGATGGGTCCCTGTTAACACTAGATAAATAACAATCGCTTTCTGTCCTGGCACCTTTTCCCTGGGAGGAATTTTCGTCCGTCTGGAATTCTGGGCTGAAAAACGGCACTTCCCCAGACCTGCAAGTGGAACGCACCGTCGAGCTTTGTGCCCAGGCAAAAGGTGGCAGCCTTGGGCTCTCAGGTGCCAATGATGGGGCCCCATTACCCCTAGAAAAGGCACAATCGCTTTCTGTCCTGGCACCTTTTCCCTGGGAGGAATCTTCATTGGTCTGGAATTCTGGGCTGAAAACGGCTCTTTCCCTTACCCGCATGTGGCACGCGCCGTCGAGCTTTACGCCCAGGGAAAAGGTGGCAGCCCTGGGCTCTCAGCTGCCAATTTTGGGGCCCCATTAACCCTAGAAAAGCCACAATGGCTTTCTGTCCTGGCACCTTTTCCCAGGGAGAAATCTTCGCTGGCCTGGAATTCTGGGATGAGAAACGGCACATTCCCGGACTTGCAAGTGGCACGCGCCGTCGACATTTGCGCCCAGGGAAAAGGTGGCAGCCTTGGGCTCTCAGGTGCCAAAGATGGGGCCCCATTACCCCTAGGAAAGGCACAATGGCTTTCTGTCCTGACACCTTTTCCCAGAGAGGAATCGACTTCCGTCTGGAATTCTGGGCTGAAAAATGGCCCTTTCCCGGACCCGCAGAGGGTATGCACCGTCGAGCTTTGCACCCAGGGAAAAGGTGGCAGCCTTGGGCTCTCAGGTGCCAATGATGGCGCCCAATTAGCATTACAAAATACACAATGGCTTTGTCTCCTGGTACCTTTTCCCTCTGAGGAATCTTCATAGGTTTGGAATTCTGGGCTGAAAAATGGCACTTTCCCGGACCCACACAAGGTACACACCGTCGACATTTGCGCCCAGGGAAAAGGTGGCAGCCTTGGGCTCTCAGGTGCCAAAGATGTGGCCCCATTACCCCTAGAAAAGGCACAATGGCTTTCTGTCCTGACACCTTTTCCCAGAGAGGAATCGACTTCCGTCTGGAATTCTGGGCTGAAAAATGGCCCTTTCCTGGACCCGCACAGGGTATGCACCGTCGAGCTTTGCGCCCAGGGAAAAGGTGGCAGCCTTGGGCTCTCAGGTGCCAATGATGGCGCCCAATTAGCATTACAAAATACACAATGTCTTTTTCTCCTGGTACCTTTTCCCTCTGAGGAATCTTCATAGGTCTGGAATTCTGGGCTGAAAAATGGCACTTTCCCGGACCCGCACGTGGAACGCTCCGTCGAGCTTTGCGGCCAGGGAAAAGGTGGCAGCTTGGGCTCTCAGGTTCCAATGATGGGGCCCCATTACCTTTACAAAAAGTACAATTGTTTTCTGTCCTGGCACCTTTTCCCTGGGAGGAGTCTTCATTGGTCTGGATTTCTGGGCTGTAAAATGGAACTTTCTGGGACCAGCACGTGGCACGCAGTGTCGTGCTTTGCGCCCAGGGAAAAGGAGGCAACCTCTGGCTCTCAGATGCCAATGACGGGCCCCCATTAACACTAGAAATGGAACAATAGCTTTCTGTCCTGGGAGCCTTTTCCTTGGGAGGAGTCGTCATCTGTCTGGAATCCTGGGCTGAACAAAGGTCTTTCTCTGACCTGCACGTGGCAGGCACCATCTAGCTTTGTGCCCAGGGAAAAGGTGGCAGTCATGGGCTCTCAGGTGCCAATGATGGGTCCCCGTTAACACTAGAAAAATAACACTTGCTTTCTGTCCTGGCACCTTTTCCCAGGGAGGAATTTTCTTCCGTCTGGAATTCTGGGCTGAAAAATGGCACTTCCCCGGACCTGCAAGTGGAACGCATCGTCGAGCTTTGTGCCCAGGCAAAAAATGGCATCCTTGGGCTCTCAGGTGCCAATGATGGGGCCCCATTAGCCCTAGAAAAAGAGCAATCGCTTTCTGTCCTGGCACCTTTTCCCTGGGTGGAATCTTAATTGGTCTGGAATTCTGGGCTGAAAACGGCTCTTTCCCTTACCCGCATGTGGCACGCACCGTCGAGCTTTGCGCCCAGGGAAAAGGTGGCAGCCCTGGGCTCTCAGCTGCCAATTTTGGGGCCCCATTAACCCTAGAAAAGGCACAATTGCTTTTTGTCCTGGCACCTTTTCCCAGGGAGAAATCTTCGCTGGCTTGGAATTCTGGGATGAGAAACAGAACATTCCCGGACTTGCAAGTGGCACGCGCCGTCGACATTTGCGCCCAGGGAAAAGGTGGCAGCCTTGGGCTCTCTGGTGCCAAAGATGGGGCCCCATTACCCCTAGGAAAGGCACAATGGCTTTCTATCCTGACAACTTTTCCCAGAGAGGAATAGACTTCCGTCTGAATTTCTGGGCTGAAAAACGGCCCTTTCCCGGACCCGCACAGGGTATGCACCGTCGAGCTTTGCACCCAGGGAAAAGGTGGCAGCCTTGGGCTCTCGGGTGTTAATTTTGGGGCCCCATTAACCCTAGAAAAGGCACAATTGCTTTCTGTCCTGGCACCTTTTCTCAGGGAGAAATCTTCATTGGCCTGGAATTCTGGGATGAGAAACAGCACATTCCTGGACCCGCAAGTGGCACGCACCGTCGACATTTGCGCTCAGGGAAAAGGTTGCAGCCTTGGGCTCTCAGGTGCCAATGATGGGTCCACATTACTCCTAGAAAAGGAGAAATCCATTCCTGTCCTGGCACCTTTTCCCAGGGAGGAATCTTCATCGGTCTGGAATTCTGGAATGAGAAACGGCAATTTCCCGGACCCTCACGTAGCACGCATGGTCGAGCTTTGCGCCCAGGGTATAGGAGGCAACCTTGGGCTCTCAGGTGCCAATGATGGAGCCCGATTAACCGTAGAAATGGAACAATCGCTTTCTGTCCTGGGAGCCTCTTCCCTGTGAGGAGTCTTCATCCGTCTGGAATTGAGGGCTGAAAAACGGCCCTTTCCCAGACAAGAAAGTGGTACGCGCCGTTGATGTTTGCGCCCACGGAAAAGGTGGCAGCCTTGAACTCTGAGGTGCCAATGATGGGGCACCATTGACCCTAGAAAAGGACAATTCGATTTCTGACCTGGCACCTTTTCCCTGGGAGGTGTCTTGGTCCGTCTGGAATTCTGGGCTGAAAAATGGCACGTCCCCGGACCCGCAAGTGGCACGCGCCGTCGACATTTGCTCCCAGGCAAAAGGTGGCAGCCTTGGGCTCTCAGGTGCCAATGATGGGGCCCCATTACCACTGGAAAAAGAACAATCGCTTCCTGTCCTGGCACCTTTTCACTGGGAGGAATCTTCATTGGTCTGGAATTCTGGGCTGAAAACGGCTCTTTCCCTTACCCGCGTGTGGCACGCACCGTCGAGCTTTGCGCCCAGGGAAAAGGTGGCAGCCCTGGGCTCTCAGCTGCCAATTTTGGGGCCCCATTAACCCTAGAAAAGCCACAATGGCTTTCTGTCCTGGCACCTTTTCCCAGGGAGAAATCTTCGCTGGCCTGGAATTCTGGGATGAGAAACGGCACATTCCCGGACTTGCAAGTGGCACGCGCCGTCGACATTTGCGCCCAGGGAAAAGGTGGCAGCCTTGGGCTCTCAGGTGCCAAAGATGGGGCCCCATTACCCCTAGGAAAGGCACAATGGCTTTCTGTCCTGACACCTTTTCCCAGAGAGGAATCGACTTCCGTCTGGAATTCTGGGCTGAAAAATGGCCTTTTCCCGGACCCGCACAGGGTATGCACCGTCGAGCTTTGCACCCAGGGAAAAGGTGGCAGCCTTGGGCTCTCAGGTGCCAATGATGGCGCCCAATTAGCATTACAAAATACACAATGGCTTTGTCTCCTGGTACCTTTTCCCTCTGAGGAATCTTCATAGGTCTGGAATTCTGGGCTGAAAAATGGCACTTTCCCGGACCCGCACGTGGAACGCTCCGTCGAGCTTTGCGCCCAGGGAAAAGGTGGCAGCCTTGGGCTCTCGGGTGTCAATTTTGGGGCCCCATTAACCCTAGAAAAGGCACAATTGCTTTCTGTCCTGGCAGCTTTTCCCTGGGAGAAATGTTCATCGGCCTCGAATTCTGGGATGAGAAACAGCACATTCCTGGACCCGCAAGTGGCACGCACCGTCGAGCTTTGCGCTCAGGGAAAAGGTTGCAGCCTTCGGCTCTTAGGTGTCAATGATGGAGCCCCATTAACCCTAGAAAAGGAACAATTGTTTTCTGTCCTGGCACCTTTTCCGAGGGAGAAATCTTCATCGGCCTCGAATTCTGGGATGAGAAACAGCACATTCCTGGACCCGCAAGTGGCACGCACCGTCGAGCTTTGCGCTCAGGGAAAAGTTTGCAGCCTTCGGCTCTCAGGTGTCAATGATGGAACCCCATTAACCCTAGAAAAGGAACAATCGCTTTCTGTCCTGACACCTTTTCCAAGGGAGGCATCTTCATCGGACTGGAATTCTGGAATGAGAAACGGCAATTTTCCGGACCCTCACGTAGCACGCATGGTCGAGCTTTGCGCCCAGGGTATAGGAGGCAACCTTGGGCTCTCAGGTGCCAATGATGGGGGCCGATTAACCCTAGAAATGGAACAATCGCTTTCTGTCCTGGGAGCCTCTTCCCTGTGAGGAGTCTTCATCCGTCTGGAATTGAGGGCTGAAAAACGGCACTTTCCCGGAGAAGAAAGTGGCACGTGCCGTTGATGTTTGCACCCACGGAAAAGGTGGCAGCCTTGAACTCTCAGGTGCCAATGATGGGGCACCATTGACCCTAGAAAAGGACAATTCGATTTCTGACCTGGCTTCTTTTCCCTGGGAGGTGTCTTGGTCCGTCTGGAATTCTGGGCTGAAAAATGGCACTTTCCCGGACCCGCAAGTGGCACGCGCCGTCGACATTTGCGCCCAGGCAAAAGGTGGCAGCCTTGGGCTCTCAGGTGCCAATGACGGGCCCCATTACCCCTAGAAAAAGAACATTCGCTTTCTGCCCTGGCACCTTTTCACCGGGAGGAATCTTCATTGGTCTGGAATTCTGGGCTGAAAACGGCTCTTTCCCTTACCCGCGTGTGGCACGCACCGTCGAGCTTTGCGCCCAGGGAAAAGGTGGAAGCCCTGGGCTCTCAGCTGCCAATTTTGGGGCCCCATTAACCCTAGAAAAGCCACAATCGCTTTCTGTCCTGGCACCTTTTCCCAGGGAGAAATCTTCGCTGGCCTGGAATTCTGGGATGAGAAACGGCACATTCCCGGACTTGCAAGTGGCACGCGCCGTCGACATTTGCGCCCAGGGAAAAGGTGGCAGCCTTGGGCTCTCAGGTGCCAAAGATGGGGCCCCATTACCCCTAGGAAAGGCACAATGGCTTTCTGTCCTGACACCTTTTCCCAGAGAGGAATCGACTTCCGTCTGGAATTCTGGGCTGAAAAATGGCCCTTTCCCGGACCCGCACAGGGTATGCACCATCGAGCTTTGCACCCAGGGAAAAGGTGGCAGCCTTGGGCTCTCAGGTGCCAATGATGGCGCCCAATTAGCATTACAAAATACACAATGGCTTTGTCTCCTGGTACCTTTTCCCTCTGAGGAACCTTCATAGGTCTGGAATTCTGGGCTGAAAAATGGAACTTTCCCGGACCCGCCCATGGAACGCTTTGTCGAGTTTTGCGCCCAGGGAAAAGGTGGCAGCCTTGGACTCTCAGGTGTCAATTTTGGGGCCCCATTAACACTAGAAAAGGCACAATTGCTTTCTGTCCTGGCACCTTTTCTCAGGGAGGAATCTTCGTCCGTCTGTAAATCTGGGTTCAAAAATGGCACTGCCCCAAACCCGCACAAGGTACAAACCATCGAGCTTTGCGCCCAGGGAAAAGAGGGCAGCCTTTGGCTCTCAGGTGCCAATGATGCTGCCCCATTACCCCTACAAAAGGCAGAATGGCTTTCTGTCCTGGCACCTTTTCCCAGGGAGGAATCTTCATCGGTTTGGAATTCTGGTCTGAGAATCGGCACTTTCCTGGACCCGCAAGTGGAACGCACCATCGAGCTTTGCGTCCAGGGAAAAAGTGGCAGTCTTGGGCTCTCAGGTGCCAATGATGGGGCCCCATTCCCTTTACAAAAAGCAGAATGGCTTTCTGTCCTGGCACCTTTTCCCTGGGAGGAGTCTTCATTGTTCTGGAATTCTGGGCCGTAAAATGGCACTTTCTGGGACCAGCACGTGGCACGCACTGTCGTGCTTTGCGCCCAGGGAAAAGGAGGCAACCTCTGGCTCTCAGATGCCAATGACGGGCCCCCATTAACACTAGAAATGGAACAATCGCTTTCTGTCCTGGGAGCCCTTTCCCTGGGAGGAGTCGTCATCCGTCTGGAATCCTGGGCTGAACAAAGCACTTTCTCTGACCTGCACGTGGCAGGCACCATCTAGCTTTGCGCTCAGGGAAAAGGTGACAGCCTTGGGCTCTCAGGTGCCAACGATGGGTCCCCGTTAACACTAGATAAATAACAATCGCTTTCTGTCCTGGCACCTTTTCCCTGGGAGGAATTTTCGTCTGTCTGGAATTCTGGGCTGAAAAACGGCACTTCCCCGGACCCACAAGTGGCACGCACCGTCGAGCTTTGCGCTCAGGGAAAAGGTGGCAGCCTTCGGCTCTCAGGTGTCAATGATGGAGCCCCATTAACCCTAGAAAAGGAACAATCGCTTTCTGTCCTGACACCTTTTCCCAGGGAGGAATCTTCATCGGTCTGGAATTCTGGAATGAGAAACGGCAATTTCCCGGACCCTCACGTA
Organism: Pithys albifrons albifrons; assembly: GCF_047495875.1. Lineage (NCBI taxonomy): Eukaryota > Metazoa > Chordata > Aves > Passeriformes > Thamnophilidae > Pithys > Pithys albifrons. The sequence goes on along the minus strand of NC_092468.1, from coordinate 431,246 downwards.
GCACGCATGGTCGAGCTTTGCGCCCAGGGTATAGGAGGCAACCTTGGGCTCTCAGGTGCCAATGATGGAGCCCGATTAAGCCTAGAAATGGAAAAATCACTTTCTTTCCTGGGAGCCTCTTCCCTGTGAGGAGTGTTCATCTGTCTGGAATTGAGGGCTGAAAAACGGCACGTTCCCGGACAAGAAAGCGGTACGTGCCGCTGATGTTTGTGCCCACGGAAAAGGTGGCAGCCTTGAACTCTGAGGTGCCAATGATGGGGCACCATTGACCCTAGAAAAGGACAATTCGATTTCTGACCTGGCACCTTTTCCCTGGGAGGTGTCTTCGTCCGTCTGGAATTCTGGGCTGAAAAATGGCACTTCCCCAGGCCAGCAATTGGCACGCGCCGTCAACATCTGCGCCCAGGCAAAAGGTGGAAGCCTTGGGCTCTCAGGTGCCAATGATGGTGCCCCGTTAACACTAGAAAAATAACACTTGCTTTCTGTCCTGGCACCTTTTCCCAGTGAGGAATCTTCGTCCGCCTGGAAATCTGGGTTCAAAAATGGCACTGCCCAAACCCGCACAAGGTACACACCGTCGAGCTTTGCGCCCAGGTAAAAGGGGGCAGCCTTGGGCTCTCAGGTGCCAATGATGGTGCCCCATTACCCCTACAAAAGGCACAATGGCTTTCTGTCCTGGCACCTTTTCCCAGGGAGGAATCTTCATCGTTTTGGAATTCTGGTCTGAGAATCGGCACTTTCCTGGACCCGCAAGTGGAACGCACCATCGAGCTTTGCGTCCAAGGAAAAGGTGGCAGTCTTGGGCTCTCAGGTGCCAATGATGGGGCCCCATTACCTTTACAAAAAGCACAATGGCTTTCTGTCCTGGCCCTTTTTTCCCTGGGAGGAGTCTTCATTGGTCTGGAATTCTGGGCTGTAAAATGGCACTTTCTGGGACCAGCATGTGGCACGCACTGTCGTGCTTTGCGCCCAGGGAAAAGGAGGCAACCTCTGGCTCTCAGATGCCAATGACGGCCCCCCATTAACGCTAGAAATGGAACAATCGCTTTCTGTCCTGGGAGCCTTTTCCCTGGGAGGAGTCGCCATCCATCTGGAGTCCTGGGCTGAGAAAAGGTCTTTCTCTGACCTGCAAGTGGCAGGCACCATCTAGCTTTGTGCCCAGGGAAAAGGTGGCAGCCTTGGGCTCTCAGGTGCCAATGATGGGTCCCCGTTAACACTAGATAAATGACAACCGCTTTCTGTCCTGGCACCATTTCCCAGGGAGGAATTTTCATCCGTCTGGAATTCTGGGCTGAAAAACGGCACTTCCCCGGACCTGCAAGTGGAACGCACCGTCGAGCTTTACGCCCAGGAAACGGTGGCAGCCCTGGGCTCTCAGCTGCCAATTTTGGGGCCCCATTAACCCTAGAAAAGGCACAATCGCTTTCTGTCCTGGCACCTTTTCCCAGGGAGAAATCTTCGCTGGCCTGGAATTCTGGGATGAGAAACGGCACATTCCCGGACTTGCAAGTGGCACACGCCGTCGACATTTGCGCCCAGGGAAAAGGTGGCAGCCTTGGGCTCTCAGGTGCCAAAGATGGGGCCCCATTACCCCTAGAAAAGGCACAATGACTTTCTGTCCTGACACCTTTTCCCAGACAGGAATCGACTTCCGTCTGGAATTCTGGGCTGAAAAACGGCCCTTTCCCGGACCCGCACAGGGTATGCACCGTCGAACTTTGCACCCAGGGAAAAGGTGGCAACCTTGGGCTCTCAGGTGCCAATGATGGGGCCCGATTAAGCCTAGAAATGGAACAATCATTTTCTGTCTTGGGAGCCTCTTCCCTGTGAGGAGTCTTCATCCGTCTGGAATTCAGGGCTGAAAAACGGCACTTTCCCGGACAAGAAAGTGGTACGCGCCGTTGATGTTTGCGCCCACGGAAAAGGTGGCAGCCTTGAACTCTGAGGTGCCAATGATGGGGTACCATTGACCATAGAAAAGGACAATTCGATTTCTGACCTGGCACCTATTCCCTGGGAGGTGTCTTCATCCGTCTGGAATTCTGGGATGAAAAATGGCACTTCCCCGGACCCGCAAGTGGCACGCGCCGTCGACATTTGCGCCCAGGCAATGACGGGCCCCCATTAACACTAGAAATGGAACAATCTCTTTCTGTCCTGGGAGCCTTTTCCCTGGGAGGAGTCGTCCTCCGTCTGGAATTCTGGGCTGAACAAACACTTTCTCTGACCTGCACGTGGCAGGCACCATCTAGCTTTGTGCCCAGGGAAAAGGGGGCAGTCTTGGGCTCTCAGGTGCCAATGATGGGTCCCCGTTAACACTAGATAAATAACAATCGCTTTCTGTCCTGGCACCTTTTCCCTGGGAGGAGTTTTCGTCCGTCTGGAATTCTGGGCTGAAAAACGGCACTTCCCCGGACCTGCAAGTGGAACGCACCGTCGAGCTTTGCGCCCAGGCAAAAGGTGGCAGCCTTGGGCTCTCAGGTGCCAATGACGGGCTCCATTACCACTAGAAAAAGAACAATGGCTTTCTGTCCTGGCACCTTTTCCCTGGGAGGAATCTTCATTGGTCTGGAATTCTGGGCTGAAAACGGCTCTTTCCCTTACCCGCATGTGGCACGCACCGTCGAGCTTTGCGCCCAGGGAAAAGGTGGCAGCCCTGGGCTCTCAGCTGCCAATTTTGGGGCCCCATTAACCCTAGAAAAGGCACAATTGCTTTCTGTCCTGGCCCCTTTTCCCAGGGAGAAATCTTCGCTGGCCTGGAATTCTGGGATGAGAAACGGCACATTCCTGGACTTGCAAGTGGCACACGCCGTCGACATTTGCGCCCAGGGAAAAGGTGGCAGCCTTGGGCTATCAGGTGCCAAAGATGGGACCCCATTACCCCTACAAAAGGCACAATGGCTTTCTGTCCTGACACCTTTTCCCTGGGAGGTGTCTTCGTCCGTCTGGAATTCTGGGATGAAAAATGGCACTTCCCTGGACCCGCAAGTGGCACGCGCCGTCGACATTTGCGCCCAGGCAAAAGGTGGCAGACTTTAGGCTCTCAGGTGCCAATGATGGGGCCCCGTTAACACTAGAAAAATAACACTTGCTTTCTGTCCTGGCACCTTTTCCCAGGGAGGAATCTTCGTCCGTCTGGAAATCTGGGTTCAAAAACTGGCACTGCCCCAAACCCGCACATGGTACACACCGTCGACATTTGCGCCCAGGGAAAAGGTGGCAGCCTTGGGCTCTCAGGTTCCAAAGATGAGGCCCCATTACCCCTAGAAAAGGCACAATGACTTTCTGTCCTGACACCTTTTCCCAGAGAGGAATCGACTCCCGTCTGGAATTCTGGGCTGAAAAACGGCCCTTTCCCGGACCCGCACAGGGTATGCACCGTCGAACTTTGCACCCAGGGTATAGGAGGCAACCTTGGGCTCTCAGGTGCCAATGATGGGGCCCGATTGAGCCTAGAAATGGAACAATCACATTCTGTCCTGGGAGCCTCTTCCCTGTGAGGAGTCTTCATCCGTCTGGAATTGAGGGCTGAAAAACGGCACTTTCCCAGACAAGAAAGTGGTACGCGCCGTTGATGTTTGCGCCCACGGAAAAGTTGGCAGCCTTAAACTCTCAGGTGCCAATGATGGGGCACCATTGACCCTAGAAAAGGACAATTCGATTTCTGACCTGGCACTTTTTCCCTGGGAGGTGTCTTCGTCCGTCTGGAATTCTGGGCTGAAAAATGGCACTTCCCCGGACCCGCAAGTGGCACGTGTTGTCGACATTTGCGCCCAGGCAAAAGGTGGCAGCCTTCGGCTCTCAGGTGCCAATGTAGGGGCCCCGTTAACACTAGAAAAATAACACTTGCTTTCTGTCCTGGCACCTTTTCCCAGGGAGGAATCTTCGTCCGTCTGGAAATCTGGGTTCAGAAATGTCACTGCCCCAAACCCGCACAAGGTACACACCGTCGAGCTTTGCGCCCAGGGAAAAGGGGGCAGCCTTGGGCTCTCAGGTGTCAATGATGTTGCCCCATTACCCCTACAAAAGGCACAAGGGCTTTCTGTCCTGGCACCTTTTCCCAGGGAGGAATCTTCATCGGTTTGGAATTCTGGTCTGAGAATCGCCACTTTCCTGGACCCACAAGTGGAACGCCCCATCGAGCTTTGCGTCCAGGGAAAAGGTGGCAGTTTTGGGCTCTCAGGTGCCAATGGTGGGGCCCGATTAACCCTTGATATGGAACAATCACTTTCTGTCCTGGGAGCCTCTTCCCTGTGAGGAGTCTTCATCTGTCTGGAATTGAGGGCTGAAAAACGGCACTTTCCCAGACAAGAAAGTGGTACGCGCCGTTGATGTTTGCGCCCACGGAAAAGGTGGCAGCCTTGAACTCTGAGGTGCCAATGATGGGGCACCATTGACCCTAGAAAAGGACAATTCGATTTCTGACCTGGCACCTTTTCCCTGGGAGGTATCTTCGTCCGTCTGGAATTGTGGTCTGAAAAATGGCACTTCCCCGGACCTGCAAGTGGAACGCACCGTCGAGCTTTGTGCCCAGGCAAAAAAGGTGGCAGCCTTGGGCTCTCAGGTGCCAATGATGGGGCCCCATTACCCCTAGGAAAAGAACAATCGCTTTCTGTCCTGGCACCTTTTCCCTGGGAGGAATCTTCATTGGTCTGGAATTCTGGGCTGAAAACGGCTCTTCCCTTACCCGCATGTGGCACGCACCGTCGAGCTTTACGCCTAGGGAAAAGGTTGCAGCCCTGGGCTCTCAGCTGCCAATTTTGGGGCCCCATTAACCCTAGAAAAGCCACAATGGCTTTCTCTCCTGGCACCTTTTCCCAGGGAGAAATCTTCGCTGGCCTGGAATTCTGGGATGAGAAACGGCACATTCCCGGGCTTGCAAGTGGCACGCGCCGTCGACATTTGCGCCGAGGGAAAAGGTGGCAGCCTTGAAGTCTCAGGTGCCCATGATGGGGCACCAGTGACCCTAGAAAAGGACAATTCGATTTCTGACCTGGCACCTTTTCCCTGGGAGATGTTTTCGTCCGTCTGGAATTCTGGGCTGACAAATGGCACATCCCCGGACCCGCAAGTGGCACGTGCCGTCGACATTTGCACCCAGGGAAAAGGTGGCAGCCTTGGGCTCTCAGGTGCCAATGATGGGGCCCCGTTAACACTAGAAAAATAACACTTGCTTACTGTCCTGGCACCTTTTCCCAGGGAGGAATCTTCGTCCGTCTGGAAATCTGGGTTCAAAAACGGCACTGCCCCAAACCCGCACAAGGTACACACTGTCGAGCTTTGCACCCAGGGAAAAGGGGGCAGCCTTGGTCTTTCAGGTGCCAATGATGGTGCCCCATTACCCCTACAAAAGGCACAATGGCTTTCTGTCCTGGCACTTTTTCCCAAGGAGGAATCTTCATCGGTTTGGAATTCTGGTCTGAGAATCGGCACTTTCCTGGACCCGCAAGTGGAACGCACCATCGAGCTTTGCGTCCAGGGAAAAGGTGGCAGTCTTGGGCTCTCAGGTGCCAATGATGGGGCCCCATTACCTTTACAAAAAGCACAATGGCTTTCTGTCCTGGCACCTTTTCCCTGGGAGGAGTCTTCATTCGTCTTGAATTCTGGGCTGTAAAATGGCACTTTCTGGGACCAGCACGTGGCACGCACTGTCATGCTTTGCGCCCAGGGAAAAGGAGACAACCTCTGGCTCTCAGATGCCAATGACGGGCCCCCATTAACACTAGAAATGGAACAATCGCTTTCTGTCCTGGGAGCCTTTTCCCTGGGAGGAGTCGTCATCCGTCTGGAATCCTGGGCTGAACAAAGCACTTTCTCTGACCTGCACGTGGCAGGCACCATCTAGCTTTGTGCCCAGGGAAAAGGTGGCAGCCTTGGGCTCTCAGGTGCCAATGATGGGGCCCCGTTAACACTAGAAAAATAACAATTGCTTTCTCTCCTGACACCTTTTCCCTGGGAGGAATTTTCGTCCGTCTGGAATTCTGGGCTGAAAAACGGCACTTCCCCGGACCTGCAAGTGGAACGCACCGTCGAGCTTTGTGCCCAGGCAAAAGGTGGCAGCCTTGGGCTCTCAGGTGCCAATAACGGGCCCCATTAGCCCTAGAAAAAGAACAATCGCTTTCTGTCCTGGCACCTTTTCCCTGGGCCGAAACTTCATTGGTCTGGAATTCTGGGCTGAAAACGGCTCTTTCCCTTACCCGCATGCGGCATGCACCGTCGAGCTTTGCGCCCAGGGAAAAGGTGGCAGCCCTGGGCTCTCAGGTGCCAATTTTGGGGCCCCATTCACCCTAGAAAAGGCACAATGACTTTCTGTCCTGGCACCTTTTCCCAGGAAGAAATCTTCGCTGGCCTGGAATTCTGGGATGAGAAATGGCACATTCCCGGACTTGCAAGTGGCACGCGCCGTCGACATTTTCGCCCAGGGAAAAGGTAGCAGCCTTGGGCTCTCAGGTGCCAAAGATGAGGCCCCATTACCCCTAGAAAAGGCACAATGGCTTTCTGTCCTGAAACATTTTCCCAGAGAGGAATCGACTTCCGTCTGGAATTCTGGGCTGAAAAACGGCCCTTTCCCGGACCCTAAAGGGCATGCACCGTCGAGCTTTGCATCCAGGGAAAAGGTGGCAGCCTTGGGCTCTAAGGTGTCAATGATGGCGCCCAATTAGCATTACAAAATACACAATGGCTTTGTCTCCTGGTACCTTTTCCCTCTGAGGAATCTTCATAGGTCTGCAATTCTGGGCTGAAAAATGGCACTTTCCCAGACCCGCACGTGGAACGCTCCGTCGACATTTGCGCCCAGGGAAAAGGTGGCAGCCTTGGGCTCTCAGGTGTCAATTTTGGGGCCCCATTACCCCTACAAAAGGCACAATTGCTTTCTGTCCGGGTACCTTTTCCCTGGGAGAAATGTTCATCGGTCTCGAATTCTGGAATGAGAAACAGCACATTCCTGGACCCGCAAGTGGCACGCACCGTTGAGCTTTGCGCTCAGGGAAAAGGTTGCAGCCTTCGGCTCTCAGGTGTCAGTGATGGAGCCCCATTAACCCTAGAAAAGGAACAATCGCTTTCTGTCCTGACACCTTTTCCCAGGGAGGAATCTTCATCGGTCTGGAATTCTGGAATGAGAAACGGCAATTTCCCGGACCCTCACGTAGCACGCATGGTCGAGCTTTCCGCCCAGGGTATAGGAGGCAACCTTGGGCTCTCAGGTGCCAATGATGGGGCCCGATAAAGCCTACAAATGGAACAATCGCTTTCTGTCCTGGGAGCCTCTTCCCTGTGAGGAGTCTTCATCCGTCTGGAATTGAGGGCTGAAAAACGGCACTTTCCCGGACAAGAAAGTGGTACGCGCCGTTGATGTTTGCGCCCACGGAAAAGGTGGCAGCCTTGAACTCTGAGGTGCCAATGATGGGGCACCATTGACCCTAGAAAAGGACAATTCGATTTCTGACCTGGCACCTTTTCCCTGGGAGGTGTCTTCGTCCGTCTGGAATTCTGGGCTGAAAAATGGCACTTCCCCGGCCCCGGAAATGGCACGCGCCGTCGACATTTGCGCCCAGGCAAAAGGTGGCAGCCTTGGGTACTCAGGTGCCAATGATGGGGCCCCGTTAACACTAGATAAATAACACTTGCTTTCTGTCCTGGCGCCTTTTCCCAGGGAGGAATCTTCGTCCATCTGGAAATCTGGGTTCAAAAATGGCACTGCCCCAAACCCGCACAAGGTACACACCGTCGAGCTTTACGCCCAGGGAAAAGGGGGCAGCCTTGGGCTCTCAGCTGCCAATGATGGTGCCCCATTACCGCTACAAAAGGCACAATGGCTTTCTGTCCTGGCACCTTTTCCCTGGGAGGAATCTTCATTGGTCTGGAATTCTGGGCCGAAAACGGCTCTTTCCCTTACCCGCATGTGGCACGCAACGTCGAGCTTTGTGCCCAGGGAAAAGGTGGCATCCTTGGGCTTTCAGGTGCCAAAGATGGGGCCCCATTAACCCTAGAAAAGGCACAATGGCTTTCTGTCCTGACACCTTTTCCCGGAGAGGTGTCTTCGTCCGTCTGGAATTCTGGGCTGAAAAACGGCCCTTTCCTGGACTCGCACAGGGTATGCACCGTCGAGCTTTGCACCCAGGGAAAAGGTGGCAGCCTTTTGAGGCCCCATTAACCCTAGAAAAGGCACAATTGGTTTCTGTCCTGGCACCTTTTCTCTGGGAGAAATCTTCATCGGCCTCGAATACTGGGACGAGAAACAGCACATTCCTGGACCCGCAAGTGGCACGCACCGTCGAGCTTTGCGCTCAGGGAAAAGGTTGCAGCCTTCGGCTCTCAGGTGCCAATGATGGGTCCCCATTACTCCTGGAAAAGGAGAAATCCATTCCTGTCCTGGCACCTTTTCCCAGGGAGGAATCTTCATCGGTCTGGAATTCTGGAATGAGAAACGGCAATTTCCCGGACCCTCACGTAGCACCCATGGTCGAGCTTTGCGCCTAGGGTATAGGAGGCAACCTTGGGCTCTCAGGTGCCACTGATGGGGCCCGTTTAAGCCTAGAAATGGAACAATCGTTTTCTATCCTGGGAGCCTCTTCCCTGTGAGGAGTCTTCATCCGTCTGGAATTCAGGGCTGAAAAACGGCACTTTCCCGGACAAGAAAGTGGTACGCGCCGTTGATGTTTGCGCCCACGGAAAAGGTGGCAGCCATGAACTCTGAGGTGCCAATGATGGGGTACCATTGACCATAGAAAAGGACAATTCGATTTCTGACCTGGCACCTATTCCCTGGGAGGTGTCTTCATCCGTCTGGAATTCTGGGATGAAAAATGGCACTTTCCCGGACCCGCAAGTGGCACGCGCCGTCAACATTTGCGCCCAGGCAATGACGGGCCCCCATTAACACTAGAAATGGAACAATCTCTTTCTGTCCTGGGAGCCTTTTCCCTGGGAGGAGTCGTCCTCCGTCTGGAATTCTGGGCTGAACAAACACTTTCTCTGACCTGCACGTGGCAGGCACCATCTAGCTTTGTGCCCAGGGAAAAGGGGGCAGTCTTGGGCTCTCAGGTGCCAATGATGGGTCCCCGTTAACACTAGATAAATAACAATCGCTTTCTGTCCTGGCACCTTTTCCCTGGGAGGAGTTTTCGTCCGTCTGGAATTCTGGGCTGAAAAACGGCACTTCCCCCGACCTGCAAGTGGAACGCACCGTCGAGCTTTGCGCCCAGGCAAAAGGTGGCAGCCTTGGGCTCTCAGGTGCCAATGACGGGCTCCATTACCACTAGAAAAAGAACAATGGCTTTCTGTCCTGGCACCTTTTCCCTGGGAGGAATCTTCATTGGTCTGGAATTCTGGGCTGAAAACGGCTCTTTCCCTTACCCGCATGTGGCACGCACCGTCGAGCTTTGCGCCCAGGGAAAAGGTGGCAGCCCTGGGCTCTCAGCTGCCAATTTTGGGGCCCCATTAACCCTAGAAAAGGCACAATGACTTTCTGTCCTGGCCCCTTTTCCCAGGGAGAAATCTTCGCTGGCCTGGAATTCTGGGATGAGAAACGGCACATTCCTGGACTTGCAAGTGGCACGCGCCGTCGACATTTGCGCCCAGGGAAAAGGTGGCAGCCTTGGGCTATCAGGTGCCAAAGATGGGACCCCATTACCCCTACAAAAGGCACAATGGCTTTCTGTCCTGACACCTTTTCCCTGGGAGGTGTCTTCGTCCGTCTGGAATTCTGGGATGAAAAATGGCACTTCCCCGGACCCGCAAGTGGCACGCGCCGTCGACATTTGCGCCCAGGCAAAAGGTGGCAGACTTTAGGCTCTCAGGTGCCAATGATGGGGCCCCGTTAACACTAGAAAAATAACACTTGCTTTCTGTCCTGGCACCTTTTCCCAGGGAGGAATCTTCGTCCGTCTGGAAATCTGGGTTCAAAAACTGGCACTGCCCCAAACCCGCACATGGTACACACCATCGAGCTTTGCGCCCAGGGAAAAGAAGGCAGCTTTGGGCTCTCAGGTGCCAATGATGGTGCCCCATTACCCCTACAAAAGGCACAATGGCTTTCTGTCCTGGCACCTTTTCCCAGGGAGGAATCTTCATCGGTTTGGAATTCTGGTCTGAGAATCGGCACTTTCCTGGACCCGCAAGTGGAACGCACCATCGAGCTTTGCGTCCAGGAAAAAGGTGGCAGTCTTGGGCTCTCAGGTGCAAATGATGGGGCCCCATTACCTTTACAAAAAGCACAATGGCTTTCTGTCCTGGCACCTTTTCCCTGGGAGGAGTCTTCATTGTTCTGGAATTCTGGGCCGTAAAATGGCACTTTCTGGGACCAGCACGTGGCACGCACTGTCGTGCTTTGCGCCCAGGGTAAAGGAGTCAACCTCTGGCTCTCAGATGTCAATGATGGGCCCCCATTAACACTAGAAATGGAACAATCGCTTTCTGTTCTGGGAGACCTTTCTCTGGGAGGAGTCGTCATCCGTCTGGAATCCTGGGCTGAATAAAACACTTTCTCTGACCTGCACGTGGCAGGCACCATCTAGCTTTGCACCCAGGGAAAAGGTGGCAGCCTTGGGCTCTCAGGTGCCAATGATGGGGCCCCATTACCCCTAGAAAAGGCACAATGGCTTTCTGTCCTGACACCTTTTCCCAGAGAGGAATCGACTTCCGTCTGGAATTCTGGGCTGAAAAACGGCCCTTTCCTGGACCCGCACAGGGTATGCACCGTCGAGCTTTGCACCCAGGGAAAAGGTGGCAGCCTTGGGCTCTCAGGTGCCAATGATGGCGCCCAATTAGCCTTACAAAATACACAATGGCTTTGTCTCCTGGTACCTTTTCCCTCTGAGGAATCTTCATAGGTCTGGAATTCTGGGCTGAAAAATGGCACTTTCCCGGACCCGTACGTGGAACGCTCTGTCGACATTTGCGCCCAGGGAAAAGGTGGCAGCCTTGGGCTCTCAGGTGTCAATTTTGGGGCCCCATTACCCCTACAAAAGGCACAATTGCTTTCTCTCCTGGCACCTTTTCCCTGGGAGAAATCTTCATTGGCCTCGAATTCTGGGATGAGAAACAGCACTTTCCTGGACCCGCAAGTGGCACGCACCGTTGAGCTTTGCGCTCAGGGAAAAGGTGGAAGCCTTCGGCTCTCAGGTGTCAATGATGGAGCCCCATTACTCCTAGAAAAGGAACAATCGCTTTCTGTCCTGACACCTTTTCCCAGGGAGGAATCTTCATCGGTCTGGAATTCTGGAATGAGAAACGGCAATTTCCCGGACCCTCACGTAGCACGCATGGTCGAGCTTTGCGCCCAGGGTATAGGATGCAACCTCTGGCTCTCATATGCCAATGACGGGCCCCCATTAACACTAGAAATGGAACAATCGTCTTCTGTCCTGGGAGCCCTTTCCCTGGGAGGAGACGTCAGCAGTCTGGAATCCTGGGTTGAACAAAGCACTTTCTCTGACCTGCACGTGGCAGGCACCATCTAGCTTTGCGCCCAGGGAAAAGGTGGCAGCCTTGGACTCTCAGGTGCCAATGATGGGGACCACGTTAACACTAGAAAAATAACACTTGCTTTCTGTCCTGGCACCTTTTCCCAGGGAGGATTCTTCGTCCGTCTGGAAATCTGGGTTCAGAAATGGCACTGCCCCAAACCCGCACAAGGTACACACCGTCGAGCTTTGCGCCCAGGGAAAAGGGGGCAGCCTTGGGCTCTCAGGTGCCAATGATGGTGCCCCATTACCCCTACAAAAGGCACAATGGCTTTCTGTCCTGGCACCTTTTCCCTGGGAGGAATCTTCATCGGTTTGGAATTCTGGTCTGAGAATCGGCACTTTCCTGGACCCGCAAGTGGAACGCACCATCGAGCTTTGCGTCCAGGGAAAAGGTGGCAGTCTTGGGCTCTCAGGTGCCAATGATGGGGCCCCATTACCTTTACAAAAAGCACAATGGTTTTCTGTCCTGGCACCTTTTCCCTGGGAGGAGTCTTCATTGTTCTGGAATTCTGGGCTGTAAAATGGCACTTTCTGGGACCAGCACGTGGCACGCACTGTCGTGCTTTGCGCCCAGGGAGAAGGAGGCAACCTCTGGCTCTCAGATGCCAATGACGGGCCCCCATTAAGACTAGAAATGGAACAATCGCTTTCTGTCCTGGGAGCCTTTTCCCTGGGAGGAGTCGTCATCCATCTGGAATCCTGGGCTGAACAAAGGTCTTTCTCTGACCTGTACGTGGCAGGCACCATCTAGCTTTGTGCCCAGTGAAATGGTGGCAGCCTTGGGCTCTCAGGTGCCAATGATGGGTCCCCGTTAACACTAGATAAATAACAATCGCTTTCTGTCCTGGCACCTTTTCCCTGGGAGGAATTTTCGTCCGTCTGGAATTCTGGGCTGAAAAACAGCACTTCCCGGGACCTACAAGTGGAACGCACCGTCGAGCTTTGTGGCCAGGAAGAAGGTGGCAGCCTTGGGCTCTCAGGTGCCAATGACGGGCTCCATTACCACTAGAAAAAGAACATTGGCTTTCTGTCCTGGCACCTTTTCCCTGGGAGAAATCTTCATTGGTCTGGAATTCTGGGCTGAAAACGGCTCTTTCCCTTACCCGCATGTGGCACGCACCGTCGAGCTTTGCGCCCAGGGAAAAGGTGGAAGCCCTGGGCTCTCAGCTGCCAATTTTGGGGCCCCATTACCCTAGAAAAGGCACAATCTCTTTCTGTCCTGGCACTTTTTCCCAGGGAGAAATCTTCGTTGGCCTGGAATTCTGGGATGAGAAACGGCACATTCCCGGACATGCAAGTGGCACGCGCCGTCGACATTTGCGCCCAGGGAAAAGGTGGCAGCCTTGGGCTATCAGGTGCCAAAGATGGGGCCCCATTACCCCTACAAAAGGCACAATAGCTTACTGTCCTGACACCTTTTCCCTGGGAGGCGTCTTCATCCGTCTGGAATTCTGGGATGAAAAATGGCACTTCCCCGGACCCGCAAGTGGCACGCGCCGTCGACATTTGCGCCCAGGCAAAAGGTGGCAGCCTTGGGCTCTCAGGTGCCAATGATGGGGCCCCATTAACACTAGAAAAATAACACTTGCTTTCTGTCCTGGCACCTTTTCCCAGGGAGGAATCTTCGTCCATCTGGAAATCTGGGTTCAATAATGGCACTTTCCGAAACCCGCACAAGGTACACACCGTCGAGCTTTGCGCCCAGGGAAAAGGGGGAAGCCTTGGGCTCTCAGGTGCCAATGATGGTGCCCCATTACCCCTACAAAAGGCACAATGGCTTTCTGTCCTGGCACCTTTTCCCAGGGAGGAATCTTCATCGGTTTGGAATTCTGGTCTGAGAATCGACACTTCCTGGACCCGCAAGTGGAACGCACCATCGAGCTTTGCGTCCAGGGAAAAGGTGGCAGTCTTGGGCTCTCAGGTGCCAATGATGGGGCCCCATTACCTTTACAAAAAGCACAATGGCTTTCTGTCCTGGCACCTTTTCCCTGGGAGGAGTCTTCATTGGTCTGGAATTCTGGGCTGTAAAATGGCACTTTCTGGGACCAGCACGTGGCACGCACTGTCGTGCTTTGCGCCCAGGGAAAAGGAGGCAACCTCTGGCTCTCAGATGCCAATGACGGGCCCCCATTAACACTAGAAATGGAACAATCGCTTTCTGTCCTGGGAGCCCTTTCCCTGGGAGGAGTCGTCATCCGTCTGGAATCCTAGGCTGAACAAAGCACTTTCTCTGACCTGCACGTGGCAGGCACCATCTAGCTTTGCGCCCAGGGAAAAGGTGGCAGCCTTGGGCTCTGAGGTGCCAATGATGGGGCCCCGTTAACACTAGAAAAATCACACTTGCTTTCTGTCCTGGCACCTTTTCCCAGGGAGGAATCTTCGTCCGTCTGGAAATCTGGGCTGAAAAATGGCACTGCCCCAAACCCGCACAAGGAACACACCGTCGAGCTTTGTGCCCAGGGAAAAGGGGGCAGCCCTGGTCTCTCAGGTGCCAATGATGGGGCCCCATTACCTCTAGAAAAAGAACAATGGCTTTCTGTCCTGACACCTTTTCCCTGGGAGGTGTCTTCATCCATCTGGAATTCAGGGCTGAAAAACGGCACTTCCCCGGACCTGCAAGTGGAACGCACCGTTGAGCTTTGCGCCCAGGCAAAAGGTGGCAGCCCTGGGATCTCAGCTGCCAATTTTGGGGCTCCATTAACCCTAGAAAAGGCACAATGGCTTTCTGTCCTGGCACCTTTACCCAGGGAGAAATCTTCGCTGGCCTGGAATTCTCGGATGAGAAACGGCACATTCCCGGGCTTGCAAGTGGCACACGCCGTCGACATTTGCGCCCAGGGAAAAGGTGGCAGGCTTGGGCTCTCAGCTGCCAAAGATGAAGCCTCATTACCCCTAGAAAAGGCACAATGGCTTTCTGTCCTGACACCTTTTCCCAGAGAGGAATCGACTTCCGTCTGGAATTCTGGGCTGAAAAACGGCCTTTTCTCGGACCCTACAGGGCATGCACCGTCGAGCTTTGCACCCAGGGAAAAGGTGGCAGCCTTGGGCTCTCAGGTGTCAATGATGGGGCCCAATTAGCCTTACAAAATACACAATGGCTTTGTCTCCTGGTACCTTTTCCCTCTGAGGAATCTTCATAGGTCTGGAATTCTGGGCTGAAAAATGGCACTTTCCCGGACCCGCACGTGGAACGCTCCGTCGAGCTTTGCGGCCAGGGAAAAGGTGGCAGCCCTGGGCTCTCAGCTTGCAAATTTTGGGGCCCCATTAACCTTAGAAAAGGCACAATCGCTTTCTGTCCTGGCACCTTTTCCCTGGGAGAAATCTTCATCGGCCTGGAATTCTGGGATGAGAAACAGCACATTCCTGGACCCGCAAGTGGCACGCATCGTCGAGCTTTGCGCTCAGGGAAAAGGTTGCAGCCTTCGGCTCTCAGGTGCCAATGATGGGTCCCCATTACTCCTGGAAAAGGAGAAATCCATTCCTGTCCTGGCACCTTTTCCCAGGGAGGAATCTTCATCGGTCTGGAATTCTGGAATGAGAAATGGCAATTTCCCGGACCCTCACGTAGCACGCATGGTCGAGCTTTGCGCCCAGGGTATAGGAGGCAACCTTGGGCTCTCAGGTGCCAATGATGGAGCCCGATTAACCCTAAAAATGGAACAATCGCTTTCTGTCCTGGGAGTCTCTTCCCTGTGAAGAGTCTTCATCCGTCTGGAATTGAGGGCTGAAAAACGGCACTTTCCTGGACAAGAAAGTGGTACGCGCCGTTGATGTTTGCGCCCACGGAAAAGGTGGCAGCCTTGAAGTCTCAGGTGCCAATGATGGGGCACCATTGACCCTAGAAAAGGACAATTCGATTTCTGACCTGGCACCTTTTCCCTGGGAGGTGTCTTGGTCCGTCTGGAATTCTGGGCTGAAAAATGGCACTTCCCCGGACCCGCAAGTGGCACGCGCCGTCGACATTTGCGCCCAGGCAAAAGGTGGCAGCCTTGGGCTCTCAGGTGCCAATGATGGGGCCCCGTTAACACTAGAAAAATAACACTTGCTTTCTGTCCTGGCACCTTTTCCCAGGGAGGAATCTTCGTCCGTCTGGAAATCTGGGTTCAAAAATGGCACTGCCCCAAACCCGCACAAGGTACACACCATCGAGCTTTGCGCCCAGGGAAAAGGGTCAGCCTTGGGCTCTCAGCTGCCAATGATGTTGCCCCATTACCCCTTCAAAAGGCACAATCGCTTTCTGTCCTGGCACCTTTTCCCTGGGAGGAATCTTCTTTGGTCTGGAATTCTGGTCTGAGAAACGGCACTTCCCCGGACCTGCAAGGGGAACGCACCGTCGAGCTTTGTGCTCAGGCAAAAGGTGGCAGCCTTGGGCTCTCAGGTGCCAATGATGGGGCCCCATTAACCCTAGAAAAGGCACAATCGCTTTCTGTCCTGGCACCTTTTCCCTGGGAGGAATCTTCATTGGTCTGGAATTCTGGGCTGAAAACGCCTCTTTCCCTTACCCGCATGTGGCACGCACCGTCGAGCTTTGCGCCCAGGGAAAAGGTGGCAGCCCTGGGCTCTCAGCTGCCAATTTTGGGGCCCCATTAACCCTAGAAAAGGCACAATGGCTTTCTGTCCTGGCACCTTTTCCCAGGGAGAAATCTTCGCTGGCCTGGAATTCTGGGATGAGAAACGGCACATTCCCGGACTTGCAAGTGGCACGCGACGTCGACATTTGCGCCCAGGGAAAAGGTGGCAGCCTTGGGCTCTCAGCTGCCAAAGATGGGGCCCCATTAACCCTAGAAAAGGCACAATGGCTTTCTGTCCTGACACCTTTTCCCAGAGAGGAATCGACTTCCGTCTGGAATTCTGGGCTGAAAAACGGCACTTTCCCGGACACGCACGTGGAACGCTCCGTCGAGCTTTGCGTCCAGGGAAAAGGTGGCAGCCTTGGGCTCTCAGGTGCCAATGATGGGGCCCCATTAACCCTAGAAAAGGCACAATTGCTTTCTGTCCTGGCACCTTTTCCCTGGGAGAAATGTTCATCGACCTCGAATTCTGGGATGAGAAACAGCACATTCCTGGACCCGCAAGTGGCACGCACCGTTGAGCTTTGTGCCCAGGGAAAAGGTTGCAGCCTTCGACTCTCAGGTGTCAATGATGGAGCCCCATTAACACTAGAAAAGGAACAATCGCTTTCTGTCCTGACTCTTTTTCCCAGGGAGGAATCTTCATCGGTCTGGAATTCTGGAATGAGAAAGGACAATTTCCTGGACCCTCACGTAGCACGCATGGTCGAGCTTTGCGGCCAGGGTATAGGAGGCAACCTTGGGCTCTCAGGTGCCAATGATGGGGCCTGATTAACCCTAGAAATGGAACAATCGCTTTCTGTCCTGGGAGCCTTTTCCCTGGGAGGAGTCGTCATCCGTCTGGAATCCTGGGCTGAACAAAGCACTTTCTCTGACCTGCACGTGGCAGGCACCATCTAGCTTTGCGCCCAGGGAAAAGGTGGCAGCCTTGGGCTCTCAGGTGCCAACGATGGGTCCCCGATAACACTAGATAAATAACAATCGCTTTCTGTCCTGGCACATTTTCCCTGGGAGGAATTTTCGTCCGTCTGGGATTCTGGGCTTAAAAACGGCACTTCCCAGGACCTGCAAGTGGAACGCACCGTCGAGCTTTGTGCCCAGGCAAAAGGTGGCAGCCTTGGGCTCTCAGGTTCCAATGATGGGGCCCCATTACCCCTGGAAAAAGAACAATCGCTTTCTGTCCTGGCACCTTTTCCCTGGGAGGAATCTTCATTGGTCTGGAATTCTGGGCTGAAAATGGCTTTCCCTTACCCGCATGTGGCATGCACCTTCGAGCTTTGCGCCCAGGGTATAGGTGGCAGCCCTGGGCTCTCAGCTGCCAATTTTGGGACCCCATTAACCCTAGAAAAGGCACAATGGCTTTCTGTCCTGGCACCTTTTCCCAGGGAGAAATCTTCGCTGGCCTGGAATTCTGGGCTGAAAACGGCTCTTTCCCTTACCCGCATGTGGCACGTGCCGTCGAGCTTTGCGCCCAGGGAAAAGGTGGCAGCCTTGGGCTCTCAGGTGCCAATGATGGGGCCCCGTTAACACTAGAAAAATAACACCTGCTTTCCGTCCTAGCACCTTTTCCCAGGGAGGAATCTTCGTCCGTCTGGAAATCTGGGTTCAAAAATGGCACTGCCCCAAACCCGCACAAGGTGCACAAGGTTCAGCTTTGCGCCCAGGGAAAAGAGGGCAGCCTTGGGCTCTCACGTGCCAATGATGGGGCCCCATTACCCCTACAAAAGGCACAATGGCTTTCTGTCCTGGCACCTTTTCCCAGGGAGGAATCTTCATCGGTTTGGAATTCTGGTCTGAGAATCGGCACTTTCCTGGACCCGCAAGTGGAACGCACCATCGAGCTTTACGTCCAGGTAAAAGGTGGCAGTCTTGGGCTCTCAGGTGCCAATGATGGGGCCCCATTACCTTTACAAATAACACAATGGCTTTCTGTCCTGGCACGTTTTCCCTGGGAGGAGTCTTCATTGTTCTGGAATTCTGGGCTGTAAAATGGCACTTTCTGGGACCAGCACGTGGCACGCACTGTCGTGCTTTGCGCCCAGGGAAAAGGAGGCAACCTCTGGCTCTCAGATGCCAATGACGGGCCCCCATTAACACTAGAAATGGAACAATCGCTTTCTGTCCTGGGAGCCTTTTCCCTGGGAGGAGTCGTCATGCGTCTGGAATTCTGGGCTGAACAAACCACTTTCTCTGACCTGCACGTGGCAGGCACCATCTAGCTTTGCGCCCAGGGAAGAGGTGGCAGCCTTGGGCTCTCAGGTGTCAACGATGGGTCCCCGGTAACACTAGATAAATAACACTTGCTTTCTGTCCTGGCACCTTTTCCCAGGGAGGAATTTTCGTCCGTCTGGAATTCTGGGCTGAAAACCGGCACTTCCCCAGACCCTGCAAGTGGACTGCACCGTCGAGCTTTGTGCCCAGGGAAAAGGTGACAGCCTTGGGCTCTCGTGTGCCAATAATGGGGCCCCATTACCCCTAGAAAGAGAACAATCGCTTTCTGTCCTGGCACCTTTTCCCTGGGAGGAATCTTCATTGGTCTGGAATTCTGGGCTGAAAACGGCTCTTTCCCTTACCCGCAAGTGGCACGCACCGTCGAGCTTTGCGCCCAGGGGAAAGGTGACAGCCTTGGGCTCTCAGGTGTCAATTTTGGGGCCCCATTAACCCTAGAAAAGGCACAATTGCTTTCTGTCCTGGCGCCTTTTCCCTGGGAGAAATCTTCATCGGCCTCGAATTCTGGGATGAGAAACAGCAAATTCCTGGACCCGCAAGTTGCAGGCAACGTCGAGCTTTGCGCTCAGGGAAAAGGTTGCAGCCTTCGGCTCTCACGTGCCAATGATGGTTCCCCATTACTCCTAGAAAAGGAGAAATCCATTCCTTTCCTGGCACCTTTTTCCAGGGAGGAATCTTCATCGGTCTGGAATTCTGGAATGAGAAACCTCAATTTCCCGGACCCTCACGTAGCACGCATGGTCGAGCTTTGCGCCCAGGGTATAGGAGGCAACCTTGGGCTCTCAGGTGCCAATGATGGGGCCCGATAAAGCTTACAAATGGAACAATCGCTTTCTGTCCTGGGAGCCTCTTCCCTGTGAGGAGTCTTCATCCGTCTGGAATTCAGGCCTGAAAAACAGCACTTTCCCAGACAAGAAAGTGGTATGTGCCGTTGATGTTTGCGTCCACGGAAAAGGTGGCAGCCTTGAAGTCTCAGGTGCCAATGATGGGGCACCATTGACCCTAGAAAAGGACAATTCGATTTCTGACCTGGCACCTTTTCCCTGGCAGGTGTCTTCATCCGTCTGGAATTCTGGGCTAAAAAATGGCACTTCCCCGGACCCGGAAGTGACACGCGCCGTCGACATTTGTGCCCAGGCAAAAGGTGGCAGCCTTGGTCTCTCAGGTGCCAATGATGGGGCCCCATTAACACTAGAAAAATAACACTTGCTTTCTGTCCTGGCACCTTTTCCCAGGGAGGAATCTTCATCCGTCTGGAAATCTGGGTTTAAAAATGGCACTGCCCCAAACCCGCACAAGGTACACACCGTCGAGCTTTGCGCCCAGGGAAAAGGGGGCAGCCTTGGGCTCTCAGCTGCCAATGATGGTGCCCCATTACCCCTACAAAAGGCTAAATGGCTTTCTGTCTGTGCTGGTTTAAAGGTGAACCAGCAGGGGAAATGAACTCACCTAGAGAGAGGTTATAATCAGACCTTAAATTTAATAATAATATTACAATATCGACACTGACACACAAGGGAAATTGCTTTCAACTCACAAAACCCCAGCAGTATAACCCAGTGTCCTGGGGCACAAATCCAAGGGGGTTTGTTTGCCCTTGTGCTGAGACCCCTGTGGTTCCCCCGAGTCCAGAGCAAAAGGAAAAGAAAAACCTGTTGGTGCAGGCGAGGGCTGTGGTCTGGGCGAGAGCGGTGATCTCCTCCTGTCTAGGTCCTGCTGCTGCTCTGGATCCGACGAGAGGTTCCTGAGGTCTTCTTACCCACCACTTATGTACCCTCAGGGAGCACTCAGTCCCTCCTCCTGGGCGGGGACTCACACAATGGGTGATTAACTCTGGGAGCCAGGGGGTATTGAGCTGTTGATGGCCCATTAGCAGCTCCGCCCCCCTCAGGCTGGGTGTGAAGGTGATAGTGGCCCCCTGGGCAGCTGCTGCTTATGGCCCATTGACCTTGGGGAATGAATAAGGGGGTAGAATACACAGCTTTGATCACCCCCACACAGGGTTAGCTGGTCCCTCCTGCTGAACTAGGACATTATCCACCCCTTATTCTACTCCATCTAGTCATTCCCAAATTAATCCCCTTTTTACCTATACATACATATATATACACATATATACAATGAAACATTACAAACTCTTCTCGCTCAAAATTAGGTCCCCTTGTGGTACACAACGTGTTTCTCCATCTTTTTGCATTATCCACCAAGTGCAACCAGGTCCTTGAGCAAAGACAATCCCTCGGATGGGTTTGCCTTTGTTTGAGGTGGGACTCACCCAAACAGTCTTTCCTAACATACCTCTCATATGGACCACAGGGACTTTATCTCCATCTACAGTATTCAAGAGTTCTGATTGGGCAGGGCCAGCTCGATTGATGGAGCCCCGGGTGTTGACCAACCAGGTGGCCTTTGCCAAATGCAGCTCCCAGTGTTTGAAAGTTCCCCCACCCAACGCCTTCAAGGTTGTTTTCAGCAGTCCATTACATCGCTCAACTTTCCCGGCAGCTGGAGCATGGTAGGGGATGTGATACACCCACTCAATGCCGTGCTCTCTGGCCCAGGTGTCTATGAGGCTGTTCTTGAAGTGGGTGCCGTTGTCAGACTCTATTCTCTCTGGGGTGCCGAGTCTCCACAGGACTTGTTTCTCAAGGCCCAGGATGGTATTCCGGGCAGTGGCGTGAGATACGGGGTATGTCTCCAGCCATCCAGTGGTTGCCTCTACCATGGTCAGCATATAGCGCTTGTCTTGGCGTGTTTGGGGAAGTGTGATGTAGTCAACTTGCCAGGCTTCCCCATACCTGTATTTCGACCACCGTCCACCATACCATAGAGGCTTCACCCGCTTGGCCTGCTTGATGGCAGCACATGTGTCACAGTCATGGATAACCTGTGAGACACCGTCCATGGTTAGATCCACCCCTCGGTCACGAGCCCATCTGTATGTTGCATCTCTGTTCTGATGACCAGAGGCATCATGGGCCCATCGGGCTAGAAACAATTCACCTTTATGCTGCCAATCCAGATCTACCTGAGAGACTTCAATCCTGGCAGCTCGAGCCACCTGCTCGTTGTTACGATGCTCCTCATTAGCCCGGCTCTTGGGTACATGAGCATCTACGTGACGGACCTTCACACTCAGCTTCTCTACCCGGGCAGCGATGTCCTGCCACGTCTCAGCCGCCCAGATGGGTTTCCCTTTGCGCTGCCAGCCGGCCTTTCTCCAACGCTCCAGCCATCCCCACAGAGCATTGGCCACCATCCACGAGTCACTGTAAAGGTAGAGTCTTGGCCACTTCTCTCGTTCAGCGATATCCAAAGCCAGCTGAACAGTTTTCAGCTCTGCAACCTGACTTGATCCACCTTGTCCTTCAGTCGCTTCTGCAACTCGACGTGTAGGACTCCATACAGCTGCTTTCCATTTCCGGCTTGTCCCTACAATGCGGCAAGAGCCATCTGTGAAGAGAGCATATCGCTTCTCCTCTTCTGGTAGCTGGTTATATGGTGGGGCCTCCTCAGCTCGTGTCACCTGCTCCTCTTCTTCTTCAGAGGACAATCCGAAACTCTCACCTTCCGGCCAGTTAGTGATGATTTCCAAAATCCCAGGGCGATTAGGATTCCCTATCCGGGTTCGCTGCGTGATCAGAGCGATCCACTTACTCCATGTGGCATCAGTGGCGTGATGGGTAGAAGGAGTTTTCCTTTGAACATCCAGCCCAATACTGGTAGTCGGGGTGCCAGGATGAGCTGTGCCTCAGTGCCAATCACTTCTGAGGCGGCTCGAACTCCTTCATAAGCTGCCAGGATCTCTTTCTCAGTTGGGGTGTAGCTGGCCTCAGATCCTTTGTATCCCCGACTCCAGAATCCCAGCGGTCGTCCTCGAGTCTCCTCAGGTACTTTCTGCCAGAGGCTCCAGGATGGGCCATTCTCCCCGGCTGCAGTGTAGAGCACATTCTTCACATCCTGTCCTGTCCTGACTGGCCCAAGGGCTACTGCATGGGTAATCTCCTGTTTAATCTGCTCAAAGGCTTGTTGTTGTTCAGGGCCCCACTGGAAATCATTTTTCTTCCGTGTCACAAGGTAGAGAGGGCTTACAATCTGACTGTACTCAGGGATATGCATCCTCCAAAAGCCCACGGCACCTAGGAAAGCCTGAGTTTCCTTCTTGCTGGTCGGTGGGGACATAGCTGCTATTTTGTTGATCACCTCTGTTGGAATCTGACGACGCCCGTCTTGCCACTTCACTCCTAGGAACTGAATTTCCTGAGCAGGTCCCTTGACCTTACTTCGTTTAATGGCAAAGCCAGCTCTTAGGAGAATCTGGATTATCTTCTTTCCTTTCTCAAAAACCTCCCCTGCTGTGTTCCCCCATACAATGATGTCATCGATGTACTGTAGGTGTTCTGGAGCCTCACCCTTTTCCAATGCAGTCTGGATCAGTCCATGGCAAATGGTGGAACTGTGTTTCCACCCCTGGGGCAGTCGATTCCAGGTGTACTGCACCCCCTTCCAGGTGAAAGCGAACTGCGGCCTGCACTCTGCTGCCAACGGAACGGAGAAAAAGGCATTGGCAATGTCGATGGTGGCATACCACTTGGCTGCCTTGGACTCCAGCTCATACTGAAGCTCCAGCATGTCCGGCACAGCGGCACTCGGGGGGGGTGTGACCTCATTGAGACCACGGTAATCCACCGTCAGCCTCCACTCTCCACTGGACTTTCGTACTGGCCATTGGGGCTATTAAATGGTGAGTGAGTCTTGCTGACCACCCCTTGGCTCTCCAGCTCACGAATCATCTTGTGTATGGGGGTCACAGAGGCTCAGTCAGTGCGGTATTGCCGACGGTGCACTGTGGCTGTGGCCAGCGGTACCAATTGTTCTTCAACTTTCAGCAGTCCCACAGCAGAAGGGTCCTCTGAGAGGCCAGGCAAGGTGCTCAGCTGTCTGATTTCCTCTGTCTCAACAGCAGCTATGCCAAAGGCCCAACGCAGTCCCTTTGGGTCTTTGAAATATCCATTCCTCAGGTAGTCTATGCCAAGGACACATGGGGCTTCTGGACCAGTCACAATGGGGTGTCTATGCCATTCCCTCCCAGTCAATCTGACTTCAGCTTCCAGTACAGTCAGCTGTTGGGATCCCCCTGTCACCCCAGAAATAGAGATGGATTCTGTCCCAACGTATCCTGATGGCATCAACGTGCATTGTGCACCAGTGTCCACTAAAGCTTTGTATTTCTGTGGGTCTGATGAGGCAGGCCACCGAATCCACACAGTCCAATAAACCCGATTGTCCCTCTCCTCTACCTGGCTAGAGGCAGGGCCCCCCTAGTTCTGGTCATGGTATTCACTGCGCTCTCCCTGTGAATATGACCGGGAGGTTCCTTCAAGAGGATTGGGCATAACATCATCATTCCTATACTGTCTGGAGCCTTGCCCACGAGAGACCGGAGCAGCCTTCAACCTTGAAGAATTCCCTGTGTTAGTTGTGCCTTTTTGCAATTCACGTACCCGAGCTGCTAAGGAAGAGGTGGGTTTCCCATCCCACTTCCTCATATCTTCTCCATGCTCATGGAGGTAAAACCACAGATTGCCACGTGGAGTGTACCCTTTCTCCTTAGCTGGAAGACGCCTGCTTCTGATGGCAGAGACTCTCGTTTGTTCTGGAGAGATATGGAAGAGTCCTTCCTTAATCTTCTCTTCCAGTTCAGCCAGTTTTGTTTCCACAGCTGAGACGGGGGCTCGTAATGGAGCAGTGACAGTGTCTTCATAAATCCTGAGTTTGCTGACCAGTGCACCCACCTTGTCTTCTCCCTCTCTCCACTGCAATGTTGCAAGGTAGCGAGAATACATTTCTGGCCCAAGTCATGCAAATTTTAACCACATCTGGGATGTGCACTGGACACCATCTGGACTTTTAGGGAATCTCTCATCCTCTGAAAAGATTATCTCCAGTACGGCTAATTCCCTTAAGCACCGGATACCTTGTTCCATCGTGTTCCATTGTCCTTGCTGTACGTGGAGGTCCTCCTTACAAAGATATCTCTCCCTCACGCTTGACAACAGTCGCCGCCAGAGGCTGAGAGTTTCATGTCTCTTTCCAATGCCCTGATCAATGACAACATCTCGAGAAAGGGATCCCAGCTGCCTTGCCTCACTCCCATCTAGAATTGTATCATTGGCTGCAGCATCCCAGATTCGAAGTAGCCAGATCAAGATGGACTCATTTGCCTGTCGTGTGAACTCTCTCCGGAGCTCACGCAGCTCTCCCAGGGATAGGGACCGGGTGATTATTTCTGGCTCCATTTCTTCTGCTTGAGATGAAGGTCCTGACTCTTCCTCGTCATGCGCTATACGAACTGATTTGGTCTTTGATTTTCTTTTCTGGACAGGGGCAACTGCTATCGGTTTCTGTTGTCCTTCTGGCTCCTCCATGGTTTGTGTGGACATGGTGCTGGTTGATTTGTTTCCCTTTCTCTCTGGCTCAGCTGTGGTTTGTGTGGGCATGGTGCTGGTTGATGTGTCTCTCTTCCTCTCTGGCTCAGTCATGGTCTGGGTGGACATGCTGCTGGTTGATGTATCTCTCTTCCTCTCTGGCTCAGCCGTGGTTTGGGTGGACATGGTGCCTGTGGATTTGCTCCTTTTCTCCTCCTCCTGATGATGCTGTACCACACCAAGCAGTGTGCGGTAGGCAGTGGCCAGGGCCCAGCAGGTTGCTGTGAGCTGCACATCTCTGGGACTACCAGAGCATCTTCCTTTCACATAGCTTAGCATTTTGGCAGGGTCCTGCAGTTGTTCTGGGGTGAATTTCCAGACCATTTGAGGAGAGAAGGTCTCCAAATACTGGCCCATATCTTCCCACTTCCCGTGCCACTCAACATCATCCGCTCCCAAGGCAGGCCTCCAGCAAGTCTCCTTAGAAAGCCCAGTTCTGACCCTAAACATGGTGTATACAGTACAGAGGACACAAAGCAACACTAACAGCACTAACAGTAGGAATATGCTGTCCCTAACATGAAAAGGAAGCTCAATATTTTCAATGATTCTTGTAGCAGAGGTGAAAAGGTGGAAGTAACCATCTCCGCCTGTTTTCCCCACAGTCTTGGTGCTATTTTTAATGAGACCCCAGAGGTAAAAACCCAAACCAGGACAGGCACACCAGACTGAATATACATTCACAATGAAAGCCATTGTGCTTTTTGTAAAGGTAATGGGGCCCCATCATTGGCACCTGAGAGCCCAAGACTGCCACCTTTTCCCTGGACGCAAAGCTCGATGGTGCGTTCCACTTGCAGGTCCAGGAAAGTGCCGATTCTCAGACCAGAATTCCAACCGATGAAGATTCCTCCCTGGGAAAAGGTGCCAGGACAGAAAACCATTGTGCCATTTCTAGGGGTAATGGGGCACCATCATTGGCACCTGAGAGCCCAAGGCTGACCCCTTTTCCCTGGGCGCAAAGCTCGACGGTGTGTACCTTGTGCGGGTTTGGGGCAGTGCCATTTTTGAACCCAGATTTCCAGACGGACGAAGATTCCTCCCTGGGAAAAGGTGCCAGGACAGAAAGCAAGTGTTATTTTTCTAGTGTTAAGGGGGCCCCATCATTGGCACCTGAGAGCCCAAGGCTGCCAACTTTTGCCTCGGCGCAAATGTCGATGGCGCGTGCCACTTGCGGGTCCGGGGAAGTGCCATTTTTCAGCCCTGAATTCCAGACGGATGAAGACTCCTCACAGGGAAGAGGCTCCCAGGACAGAAAGCGATTGTTCCATTTCTAGGGTTAATCGGCCCCCATCATTGGCACCTGAGAGCCCAAGGTTGCCTCCTATACCCTGGGCGCAAAGCTCGACCATGCGTGCTACATGAGGGTCCGGGAAATTGCTGTTTCTCATTCCAGAATTCCAGACCGATGAAGATTCCTTCCTGGGAAAAGGTGCCAGGACAGGAATGGATTTCTCCTTTTCTAGGGTTAATGGGGACCCATCATTGGCACCTGAGAGCCGAAGGCTGCAACCTTTTCCCTGAGCGCAAAGCTCGACGGTGCGTGCCACTTGCAGGTCCAGGAATGTGCTGTTTCTCATCCCAGAATTCGAGGCCAATGAAGATTTCTCCCAGGGAAAAGGTGCCAGGACAGAAAGCAATTGTGCCTTTTGTAGGGGTAATGGGGCCCCAAAATTGACACCTGAGAGCCCAAGGCTGCCACCTTTTCCCTGGGCGCAAAGCTCGACGGAGCGTTCCACGTGCGGGTCCGGGAAAGTGCCATTTTTCAGCCCAGAATTCCAGACCTATGAAGATTCCTCAGAGGGAAAAGGTACCAGGAGACAAAGCCACTGTGTATTTTGTAATGCTAATTGGGCCCCATCTTTGGCACCTGAGAGCCCAAGGCTGCCACCTTTTCCCTGGGTGCAAAGCTCGACGGTGCATACCCTGTGCGGGTCCGGGAAAGGGCCGTTCTTCAGCCCAGAATTCCAGACGGAAGTCAATTCCTCTCTGGGAAAAGGTGTCAGGACAGAAAGCCATTGTGCCTTTTCTAGAGGTAATGGGGCCCGATCTTTGGCACCTGAGAGCCCAAGGCTGCCACCTTTTCCCTGGGCGCAAATGTCGACGGCGCGTGCCACTTGCAAGTCCGGGAATGTGCCGTTTCTCATCCCAGAATTCCAGGCCAGCGAAGATTTCTCCCTGGGAAAAGGTGCCAGGACAGAAAGCGATTGTGCCTTTTCCAGGGTTAATGGGGCCCCAAAATTGGCAGCTGAGAGCCCAGGGCTGCCACCTTTGCCCTCGACGCAAATCTCGATGGTGCGTTCCACTTGCGGGTAAGGGAAAGAGCCGTTTTCAGCCCAGAATTCCAGACCAATGAAGATTCCTCCCAGGGAAAAGGTGCCGGGACAGAAAGCGATTGTTCTTTTTCTAGGGTTAATGGGGCCCCATCATTGGCACCTGAGAGCCCAAGGCTGCCACCTTTTGCCTGGGCACAAAGCTCAACGGTGCATTCCACTTGCAGGTCCGGGGAAGTGCCGTTTTTCAGCCCAGAATTCCAGATGGACGAAAATTCCTCCCAGGGAAAAGGTGCCAGGACAGAAAGCGATTGTTATTTATCTAGTGTTAACGGGGACCCATTGTTGGCACCTGAGAGCCCAAGGCTGCCAGCTCTTCCCTGGGCGCAAAGCTAGATGGTGCCTGCCACGTGCAGGTCAGAGAAAGTGCTTTGTTCAGCCCAGGATTCCAGACGGCTGACGACTCCTCCCAGGGAAAGGGCTCCCAGGACAGAATGCGATTGTTCCATTTCTAGTGTTAATGGGGGCCCGTCATTGGCATCTGAGAGCCAGAGGTGGCCTCCTTTTCCCTGGGCGTAAAGCACGACAGTGCGTGCGCGTGCTGGTCCCAGAAAGTTCCATTTTACAGCCCAGAATTCCAGACCAATGAAGACTCCTCCCAGGGAAAAGGTGCCAGGACAGAAAGCCATTGTGTTTTTTGTAAAGGTAATGGGGCCCCATCATTGGCACCTGAGAGCCCAAGACTGCCACCTTTTCCCTGGACGCAAAGCTCGATGGTGCGTTCCACTTGCGGGTCCAGGAAAGTGCCGATTCTCAGACCAGAATTCCAAACCGATGAAGATTCCTCCCAGGGAAAGGTGCCAGGACAGAAAGCCATTGTGCCTTTTGTAGGGGTAATGGGGCACCATCATTGGCAGCTGAGAGCCCAAGGCTGCCCCCTTTTCCCTGGGCGCAAAGCTCGACGGTGTGTACCTTGTGCGGGTTTGGGGCAGTGCCATTTTTGAACCCAGATTTCCAGACGGACGAAGATTCCTCCCTGGGAAAAGGTGCCAGGACAGAAAGCAAGTGTTATTTTTCTAGTGTTAACGGGCCCCATCATTGGCACCTGAGAGACCAAGGCTGCCACCTTTTGCCTGGGCGCAAATGTCAACGGCGCGTGCCACTTGCGGGTCCGGGGAAGTGCCATTTTTCAGCCCAGAATACCAGACGGACGAAGACACCTCCCAGGGAAAAGGTGCCAGGTCAGAAATCGAATTGTCCTTTTCTAGGGTCAATGGTGCCCCATCACTGGCACCTGAGAGTTCAAGGCTGCCACCTTTTCCGTGGGCGCAAACATCAACGGCACATACCGCTTTCTTGTCCGGGAAAGTGCCGTTTTCAGCCCTGAATTCCAGACGGATGAAGACTCCTCACAGGGAAGAGGCTCCCAGGACAGAAAGCGATTGTTCCATTTCTAGGGTTAATCGGCCCCCATCATTGGCACCTGAGAGCCCAAGGTTGCCTCCTATACCCTGGGTGCAAAGCTCGACCATGCGTGCTACATGAGGGTCCGGGAAATTGCCGTTTCTCATTCCAGAATTCCAGACCGATGAAGATTCCTTCCTGGGAAAAGGTGTCAGGACAGAAAGCGATTGTTCCTTTTCTAGGGTTAATGGGGCTCCATTATTGACACCTGAGAGCCGGAGGCTGCAACCTTTCCCTGAGCGCAAAGCTCGACGGTGCGTGCCACTTGCAGGTCCAGGAATGTGCTGTTTCTCATTCCAGAATTCCAGGCCTATGATGATTTCTCCCAGAGAAAAGGTGCCAGGACAGAAAGCAATTGTGCCTTTCTAGGGTTAATGGGGCCCCAAAATTGACACCCGAGAGCCCAAGGCTGCCACCTTTTCCCTGGGCGCAAAGCTCGACGGAGCGTTCCACGTGCGGGTCCGGGAAAGTGCCATTTTTCAGCCTAGAATTCCAGACCTATGAAGATTCCTCAGAGGGAAAAGGTACCAGGAGACAAAGCCATTGTGTATTTTGTAATGCTAATTGGGCCCCATCATTGGCACCTGAGAGCCCAAGGCTGCCACCTTTTCCCTGGGTGCAAAGCTCGACGGTGCATACCCTGTGCGGGTCCGGGAAAGGGCCGTTTTTCAGCCCAGAATTCCAGACGGAAGTCGATTCCTCTCTGGGAAAAGTTGTCAGGACAGAAAGCCATTGTGCCTTTTCTAGGGGTAATGGGGCCTCATCTTTGGCACCTGAGAGCCCAAGGCTGCCACCTTTTCCCTGGGCGAAAATGTCGACGGCGCGTGCCACTTGCTAGTCTGGGAATGTGCCGTTTCTCATCCCAGAATTCCAGGCCAGCGAAGATTTCTCCCTGGGAAAAGGTGCCAGGACAGAAAGCCATTGTGCCTTTTCTAGGGTTAATGGGGACCCAAAATTGGCAGCTGAGAGCCCAGGGCTGCCACCTTTTCCCTGGGCGCAAAGCTCGACGGTGCGTGCCACATGCGGGTAAGGGAAAGAGCCGTTTTCAGCCCAGAATTCCAGACCAATGAAGATTCCTCCCAGGCAAAAAGGTGCCAGGACAGGAAACGATTGTTCTTTTTCTAGGGGTAATGGGGCACGTCTTAGGCACCTTAGAGCCCAAGGCTGTAACCTTTTGCCTGGGCACAAAGCTCAACGGTGCGTTCCACTTGCAGGTCCGGGGAAGTGCCGTTTTTCAGCCCAGAATTCCAGATGGACGAAAATTCCTCCCAGGGAAAAGGTGCCAGGACAGAAAGCGATTGTTATTTATCTAGTGTTAACGGGGACCCATCATTGGCACCTGAGAGCCCAAGGCTGCCACCTTTTCCCTGGGCACAAAGCTAGATGGTGCCTGCCACTTTTAGGTCAGAGAAAGTGTTTTGTTCAGCCCAGGATTCTAGACGGCTGACGACTCCTCCCAGGGAAAAGGCTCCCAGGACAGAAAGCGATTGTTCCATTTCTAGTGTTAATGGGGGCCCGTCATTGGCATCTGAGAGCCAGAGGTTGCCTCCTTTTCCCTGGGCGTAAAGCACGACAGTGCGTGCGCGTGCTGGTCCCAGAAAGTGCCATTTTACAGCCCAGAATTCCAGACCAATGAAGACTCCTCCCAGGGAAAAGTTGCCAGGACAGAAAGCCATTGTGTTATTTGTAAAGGTAATGGGGCCCCATCATTGGCACCTGAGAGCCCAAGGCTGACCCCTTTTCCCTGGGCGCAAAGCTCGACGGTGTTTACCTTGTGCGGGTTTGGGGCAGTGCCATTTTTGAACCCAGATTTCCAGGCGGACGAAGATTCCTCCGTGGGAAAAGGTGCCAGGACAGAAAGCAAGTGTTATTTTTCTAGTGTTAACGGGCCCCATCATTGGCACCTTAGAGCCCAAGGCTGCCACCTTTTCCCTGGGCGCAAAGCTAGATGGTGCCTGCCACGTGCAGGTCAGAGAAAGACCTTTGTTCAGCCCAGGATTCCAGACGGATGAAGACTCCTCCCAGGGAAAGGGCTCCCAGGACAGAAAGCGATTGTTCCATTTCTAGTCTTAATGGGGGCCCGTCATTGGCATCTGAGAGCCAGAGGTTGCCTCCTTTTCCCTGGGCGCAAAGCACGACAGTGCGTGCCACGTGCTGGTCCCAGAAAGTGCCATTTTACGGCCCAGAATTCCAGAACAATGAAGACTCCTCCCAGGGAAAAGGTGTCAGGACAGAAAGACATTGTGCTTTTTGCAAAGGTAATGGGGCCCCATCATTGGCACCTGAGAGCCCAAGACTGCCACCTTTTCCCTGGACGCAAAGCTTGATGGTGCGTTCCACTTGCGGGTCCAGGAAAGTGCCGATTCTCAGACCAGAATTCCAAACCGATGAAGATTCCTCCATGGGAAAAGGTGCCAGGACAGAAAGCCATTGTGCCTTTTGTAGGGGTAATGGGGCCCCATCATTGGCACCTGAGAGCCCAAGGCTGCCCTCTTTTGCCTGGGCGCAAATGTCGATGGCGTGTGCCACTTCCGGGTCCGGGGAAGTGCCATTTTTCAGCCCAGAATTCCAGACGGACGAAGACACCTGCCAGGGAAAAGGTGCCAGGTCAGAAATCGAATTGTCCTTTTCTAGGGGCAATGGTTCCCCATCATTGGCACCTGAGACTTCAAGGGTGCCACCTTTTCCGTGGGCGCAAACATCAACGGCACATACCGCTTTCTTGTCCGGGAAAGTGCCGTTTTTTAGCCTTGAATTCCAGACGGAGGAAGACTCCTCACAGGGAAGAGGCTCCCAGGACAGAAAGCGATTGTTCCATTTCTAGGGTTAATCGGCCCCCATCATTGGCACCTGAGAGCCCAAGGTTGCCTCCTATACCCTGGGCACAAAGCTCGACCATGCGTGCTACGTGAGGGTCCGGGAAATTGCCGTTTCTCATTCCAGAACTCCAGACCGATGAAGATTCCTCCCTGGGAAAAGGTGTCAGGACAGAAAGCGATTGTTCCTTTTCTAGGGTTAATGGGGCTCCATCATTGACACCTGAGAGCCGAAGGCTGCAACCTTTTCCCTGAGCGCAAAGCTCGACGGTGCGTGCCACTTGCGGGTCCAGGAATTTGCTGTTTCTCATCCCAGAATTCCAGGCCGATGAAGATTTCTCCCAGAGAAAAGGTGCCAGGACAGAAAGCAATTGTGCCTTTTCTAGGGTTAATGGGGCCCCAAAATTGACACCCGAGAGCCCAAGGCTGCCACCTTTTCCCTGGGCGCAAAGCTCGACCGAGCGTACCACGTGCGGGTCCGGGAAGTCCCATTTTTCAGCCCAGAATTCCAGACCTATGAAGATTCCTCAGAGGGAAAAGGTACCAGGAGACAAAGCCATTGTGTATTTTGTAATGCTAATTGGGCCCCATCATTGGCACCTGAGAGCCCAAGGCTGCCACCTTTTCCCTAGGCGTAAAGCTCGACGGAGCGTTCCACTTGCGGGTTTGGGAAAGTGCCATTTTACAGCCCAGAATTCCAGACCTATGAAGATTCCTCTCTGGGAAAAGGTACCAGGAGACAAAGCCATTGTGTATTTTGTAATGCTAATTGGGCCCCAACATTGGCATTTGAGAGCCCAAGGCTGCCACCTTTTCCCTGGGCGCAAATCTTGGCGGCGCGTGCCACTTGCAAGTCCGGGAATGTGCCGTTTCTCATCCCAGAATTCCAGGCCAGCGAAGATTTCTCCCTGGGAAAAGGTGCCAGGACAGAAAGCCATTGTGCCTTTTCTAGGGTTAATGGGGCCCCAAAATTGGCAGCTGAGAGCCCAGGGCTGCCACCTTTTCCCTGGGCGCAAAGCTCGACGGTGCGTG
This sequence comes from Pithys albifrons albifrons, assembly GCF_047495875.1. Lineage (NCBI taxonomy): Eukaryota > Metazoa > Chordata > Aves > Passeriformes > Thamnophilidae > Pithys > Pithys albifrons. The sequence goes on along the minus strand of NC_092468.1, from coordinate 398,905 downwards.
CCACATGCGGGTAAGGGAAAGAGCCGTTTTCAGCCCAGAATTCCAGACCAATGAAGATTCCTCCCTGGGAAAAGGTGCCAGGACAGGAAGCGATTGTTCTTTTTCCAGGGGTAATGGGGCCCCATCATTGGCACCTGAGAGCCCAAGGCTGCCACCTTTTGCCTGGGAGCAAATGTCGACGGCGCGTGCCACTTGCGGGTCCGGGGACGTGCCATTTTTCAGCCCAGAATTCCAGACGGACGAAGGGACCTCCCAGGGAAAAGGTGCCAGGTCAGAAATCGAATTGTCCTTTTCTAGGGTCAATGGTGCCCCATCATTGGCACCTGAGAGTTCAAGGGTGCCACCTTTTCCGTGGGCGCAAACATCAACGGCGCGTACCACTTTCTTGTCTGGGAAAGTGCCGTTTTTCAGCCCTCAATTCCAGACGGATGAAGACTCCTCACAGGGAAGAGGCTCCCAGGACAGAAAGCGATTGTTCCATTTCTAGGGTTAATCGGGCTCCATCATTGGCACCTGAGAGCCCAAGGTTGCCTCCTATACCCTGGGCGCAAAGCTCGACCATGCGTGCTACGTGAGGGTCCGGGAAATTGCCGTTTCTCATTCCAGAATTCCAGACCGATGAAGATTCCTCCCTGTGAAAAGGTGCCAGGACAGGAATGGATTTCTCCTTTTCTAGGAGTAATGTGGACCCATGATTGGCACCTGAGAGCCCAAGGCTGCAACCTTTTCCCTGAGCGCAAATGTCGACGGTGCGTGCCACTTGCGGGTCCAGGAATGTGCTGTTTCTCATCCCAGAAGTCGAGGCCGATGAAGATTCCTCCCTGGGAAAAGGTGCCAGGACAGGAATGGATTTCTCCTTTTCTAGGAGTAATGTGGACCCATCATTGGCACCTGAGAGCCCAAGGCTGCAACCTTTTCCCTGAGCGCAAAGCTCGACGGTGCGTGCCACTTGCGGGTCCAGGAATGTGCTGTTTCTCATCCCAGAATTCGAGGCCGATGAAGATTTCTCCCTGGGAAAACGTGCCAGGGCAGAAAGCAATTGTGCCTTTTCTAGGGTTAATGGGGCCCCAAAATTAACACCTGAGAGCCCAAGGCTGCCACCTTTTCCCTGGGTGCAAAGCTCGATGGTGCATACCCTTTGCGGGTCCAGGAAAGGGCCGTTTTTCAGCCCAGAAATTCAGACGGAAGTCTATTCCTCTCTGGGAAAAGGTGTCAGGACAGAAAGCCATTGTGCCTTTCCTAGGGGTGATGGGGCCCCATCTTTGGCAGCTGAGAGCCCAAGGCTGCCACCTTTTCCCTGGGCGCAAAGCTCGACGGTGCGTGCCACATGCGGGTAAGGGAAAGAGCCGTTTTCAGCCCAGAATTCCAGACCAATGAAGATTCCACCCAGGGAAAAGGTGCCAGGACAGAAAGCGATTGTTCTTTTTCTAGGGCTAATGGGGCCCCATCATTGGCACATGAAAGCCCAAGGCTGCCATTTTTTGCCTGGGCACAAAGCTCAACGGTGCGTTCCACTTGCAGGTCCGGGGAAGTGCTGTTTTTCAGCCCAGAATTCCAGACGGACGAAAATTCTTCCTTGGGAAAAGGTGCCAGGACAGAAAGCAAGTGTTATTTTTCTAGTGTTAACGGGGACCCATCACTGGCACCTTAGAGCCCATGGCTGCCACTTTTCCCTGGGCACAAAGCTAGATGGTGCCTGCCACATGCAGGTCAGAGAAAGACCTTGGTTCAGCCCAGGATTCCAGACGGATGACGACTCCTCCCAGGGAAAAGGCTCCCAGGGCAGAAAGCGATTGTTCCATTTCTAATCTTAATGGGGGCCCGTCATTGGCATCTGAGAGCCAGAGGTTGCCTCCTTTTCCCTGGGCGCAAAGCACGACAGTGCGTGCCACGTGCTGGTCCCAGAAAGTGCCATTTTACAGCCCAGAATTCCAGACCAATGAAGACTCCTCCCAGGGAAAAGGTGCCAGGACAGAAAGCCATTGTGATTTTGTAAAGGTAATGGGGACCCATCATTGGCACCTGAGAGCCCAAGGCTGCCACCTTTTCCCTGGACACAAAGCTCTATGGTACGTTCCACTTGCGTGTCCAGGAAAGTGCCGATTCTCAGACCAGAATTCCAAACCGATGAAGATTCCTCCCTGGGAAAAGGTGCCAGGAGAGAAAGCCATTGTGCCTTTTGTAGGGGTAATGGGGCACCATCATTGGCAGCTGAGAGCCCAAGGCTGCCCCCTTTTCCCTGGGCGCAAAGCTCGACGGTGTGTACCTTGTGCGGGTTTGGGGCAGTGCCATTTTTGAACCCAGATTTCCAGACGGACGAAGATTCCTCCCTGGGAAAAGGTGCCAGGACAGAAAGCAAGTGTTATTTTTCTAGTGTTAACGGGGCCCCATCATTGGCACCTGAGAGCCCAAGGCTGCCACCTTTTGCCTGGGCGCAAATGTCGATGGCGCGTGCCACTTTCGGGTCCTGGGAAGTGCCATTTTTCAGCCCAGAATTCCAGAAGGACGGAGACACCTCCCAGGGAAAAGGTGCCAGGTCAGAAATCGAATTGTCCTTTTCTAGGGTCAATGGTTCCCCATCATTGGCACCTGAGACTTCAAGGCTGCCACCTTTTCCATGGGTGCAAACATCAACGATACATACCACTTTCTTGTCTGGGAAAGTGCCGTTTTTCAGCCCTCAATTCCAGACGGATGAAGACTCCTCACAGGGAAGAGGCTCCCAGGACAGAAAGCGATTGTTCCATTTCTAGGGTTAATCGGGCTCCATCATTGGCAGCTGAGAGCCCAAGGTTGCCTCCTATACCCTGGGCGCAAAGCTCGACCATGCGTGCTACGTGAGGGTCCGGGAAATTGCTGTTTCTCATTCCAGAACTCCAGACCGATGAAGATTCCTCCCTGGGAAAAGGTGTCAGGACAGAAAGCGATTGTTCCTTTTCTAGGGTTAATGGGGCTCCATCATTGACACCTGAGAGCCGAAGGCTGCAACCTTTTCCCTGAGCGCAAAGCTCGAAGGTGCGTGCCACTTGCGGCTCCAGGAATGTGCCGTGTCTCATCCCAGAATTCCAGGCCGATGAAGATTTCTCCCAGGGAAAAGGTGCCAGGACAGAAAGCAATTGTGCCTTTTCTAGGGTTAATGGGGCCCCAAAATTGACACCCGAGAGCCCAAGGCTGCCACCTTTTCCCTGGCCGCAAAGCTCGACGGAGCGTTCCACGTGCGGGTCCGGGAAAGTGCCAATTTTCAGCCCAGAATTCCAGACCTATGAAGATTCCTCAGAAGGAAAAGGTACCAGGAGACAAAGCCATTGTGTATTTTGTAATGCTAATTGGGCGCCATCATTGCCACCTGAGAGCCCAAGGCTGCCACCTCTTCCCTGGGTGCAAAGCTCGACGGTGCATACCCTGTGCGGGTCCGGGAAAGGGCCGTTTTTCAGCCCAGAATTCCAGACGGAAGTCAATTCCTCTCTGGGAAAAGGTGTCAGGACAGAAAGCCATTGTGCCTTTCCTAGGGGTAATGGGGCCCCATCTTTGGCAGCTGAGAGCCCAAGGCTGCCACCTTTTCCCTGGGCGCAAATGTCGACGTCGCGTGCCACTTGCAAGTCCGGGAATGTGCCGTTTCTCATCCCAGAATTCCAGGCCAGCGAAGATTTCTCCCTGGGAAAAGGTGCCAGGACAGAAAGCCATTGTGGCTTTTCTAGGGTTAATGGGGCCCCAAAATTGGCAGCTGAGAGCCCAGGGCTGCCACCTTTTCCCTGGGCGCAAAGCTCGACGGAGCGTGCCACATGCGGGTAAGGGAAAGAGGCGTTTTCAGCCCAGAATTCCAGACCAATGAAGATTCCTCCCAGGGAAAAGGTGCCAGGACAGAAAGCGATTGTTCTTTTTCTAGGGGTAATGGGGCCCCATCATTGGCACCTGAAAGCCCAAGGCTGCCACCTTTTGCCTGGGCACAAAGCTCGACGGTGCGTTCCACTTGCAGGTCTGGGGAAGTGCCGTTTTTCAGCCCAGAATTCCAGACGGACGAAAATTCCTCCCAGGGAAAAGGTGCCAGGACAGAAAGCGATTGTTATTTATCTAGTGTTAACGGGGACCCATCATTGGCACCTGAGAGCCCAAGGCTGTCACCTTTTCCCTGGACGCAAAGCTCGATGGTGTGTTCCACTTGCAGGTCCAGGAATGTGACGATTCTCAGACCAGAATTCCAAACCGATGAAGATTCCTCCCTGGGAAAAGGTGCCAGGACAGAAAGCCATTGTGCCTTTTGTAGGGGTAAAGGGGCACCATCATTGGCAGCTGAGTGCCCAAGGCTGCTCCCTTTTCCCTGGGCACAAAGCTCGACGGTGTGTACCTTGTGCGGGTTTGGGGCAGTGCCATTTTTGAACCCAGATTTCCAGACGGACGAAGATTCCTCCCTGGGAAAAGGTGCCAGGACAGAAAGCAAGTGTTATTTTTCTAGTGTTAACGGGGCCCCATCATTGGCACCTGAGAGCCCAAGGCTGCCACCTTTTGCCTGGGCGCAAATGTCGACGGCGCGTGCCACTTGCCTATCCGTGGAAGTGCCATTTTTCAGCCCAGAATTCCAGACGGACGAAGACACCTCCCAGGGAAAAGGTGCCAGGTCAGAAATCGAATTGTCCTTTTCTAGGGTCAATGGTGCCCCATCATTGGCACCTGAGACTTCAAGGCTGCCACCTTTTCCGTGGGCGCAAACATCAACGGCGCGTACCACTTTCTTGTCCGGGAAAGTGCCGTTTTTCAGCCCTCAATTCCAGACGGATGAAGACTCCTCACAGGGAAGACGCTCCCAGGACAGAAAGCGATTGTTCCATTTCTAGGGTTAATCGGGCTCCATCATTGGCACCTGTAAGCCCAAGGTTGCCTCCTATACCCTGGGCGCAAAGCTCGACCATGCGTGCTACGTGAGGGTCCGGGAAATTGCCGTTTCTCATTCCAGAATTCCAGACCGATGAAGATTCCTCCCTGGGAAAAGGTGTCAGGACAGAAAGCGATTGTTCCTTTTCTAGGGTTAATGGGGCTCCATCATTGACACCTGAGAGCCGAAGGCTGCCACCTTTTCCCTGAGCGCAAAGCTCGACGGTGCGTGCCACTTGTGGGTCCGGGGAAGTGCCGTTTTTCAGCCCAGAATTCCAGACGGACGAAAATTCCTCCCAGGGAAAAGGTGCCAGGACAGAAAGCGATTGTTATTTATCTAGTGTTAACGGGGACCCATCGTTGGCACCTGAGAGCCCAAGGCTTTCACCTTTACCCTGGGCGCAAAGCTAGATGGTGCCTGCCACGTGCAGGTCAGAGAAAGTGCTTTGTTCAGCCCAGGATTCCAGACGGCTGGCGTCTCCTCCCAGGGAAAGGGCTCCCAGGACAGAAAGCGATTGTTCCATTTCTAGTGTTAATGGGGGCCCATCATTGGCATCTGAGAGCCAGAGGTTGCCTCCTTTTCCCTGGGCACAAAGCACGACAGTGCGTGCCACGTGCTGGTCCCAGAAAGTTCCATTTTACAGCCCAGAAATCCAGACCAATGAAGACTCCTCCCAGAGAAAAGGTGCCAGGACAGAAAGCCATTGTGCTTTTTGTAAAGGTAATGGGGCCCCATCATTGGCACCTGAGAGCCCAAGGTTGCCACCTTTTCCCTGGACGTAAAGCTCGATGGTGTGTTCCACTTGCGGGTCCAGGAAAGTGCCGATTCTCAGACCACAATTCCAAGACGATGAAGATTCCTCCCTGGGAAAAGGTGCCAGGACAGAAAGCAAGTGTTATTTTTCTAGTGTTAACAGGGCCCCATCATTGGCACCTGAGAGCCCAGGGCTGCCACCTTTTCCCTGGGCACAAAGCTCGACGGTGTGTACCTTGTGCGGGTTTGGGGCAGTGCCATTTTTGAACCCAGATTTCCAGGCGGACAAAGATTCCTCCGTGGGAAAAGGTGCCAGGACAGAAAGCAAGTGTTATTTTTCTAGTGTTAACGGGGCCCCATCATTGGCACCTGAGAGCCCAGGGCTGCCACCTTTTCCCTGGGCACAAAGCTCGACGGTGCGTGCCACATGCGGGTAAGGGAAAGAGGCGTTTTCAGCCCAGAATTCCAGACCAATGAAGATTCCTCCCTGGGAAAAGGTGCCAGGACAGAAAGCGATTGTTCTTTTTCTAGGGGTAATGGGGCCCGTCATTGGCACCTGAGAGCCCAAGGCTGCCACCGTTTCCCTGGGCGCAAAGCTCGATGGTGCCTGCCACGTGCAGGTCAGAGAAAGTGCTTTGTTCAGCCCAGGATTCCAGACGGATGACGACTCCTCCCAGGGAAAAGGCTCCCAGGACAGAAAGCGATTGTTCCATTTCTAGTCTTAATGGGGGCCCGTCATTGGCATCTGAGAGCCAGAGGTTGCCTCCTTTTCTCTGGGCGCAAAGCACGACAGTGCGTGCCACGTGCTGGTCCCAGAAAGTGCCATTTTACAGCCCAGAATTCCAGACCAATGAAGACTCCTTCCAGGGAAAAGGTGCCAGGACAGAAAGCCATTGTGCTTTTTGTAGGGGTAATGGGACACCATCATTGGCACCTGAGAGCCCAAGGCTGCCCCCTTTTCCCTGGGCACAAAGATCGACGGTGTGTACCTTGTGCGGGTTTGGGGCAGTGCCATTTTTGAACCCAGATTTCCAGACGGACGAAGATTCCTCCCTGGGAAAAGGTGCCAGGACAGAAAGCAAGTGTTATTTATCTAGTGTTAACGGGGACCCATCATTGGCACCTGAGAGCCCAAGGCTGCCACCTTTTGCCTGGGCGCAAATGTCGACGGCGCGTGCCACTTGCGGGTCCGGGGTAGTGCCATTTTTCAGCCCAGAATTCCAGACGGACGAAGACACCTGCCAGGGAAAAGGTGCCAGGTCAGAAATCGAATTGTCCTTTTCTAGGGTCATTGGTGCCCCATAATTGGCACCTGAGAGTTCAAGGCTTCCACCTTTTCCGTGGGCGCAAACATCAACGGCGCGTACCACTTTCTTGTCCGGGAAAGTTCCGTTTTTCAGCCCTGAATTCCAGACGGATGAAGACTCCTCACAGGGAAGAGGCTCCCAGGACAGAAAACGATTGTTCCATTTCTAGGGTTAATCGGCCCCCATCATTGGCACCTGAGAGCCCAAGGTTGCCTCCTATACCCTGGGCGCAAAGCTCGACGGTGCGTGCTACGTGAGGGTCCGGGAAATTGCCGTTTCTCATTCCAGAACTCCATACCGATGAAGATTCCTTCCTGGGAAAAGGTGTCAGGACAGAAAGCGATTGTTCCTTTTCTAGGGTTAATGGGGCTCCATCATTGACACCTGAGAGCCGAAGGCTGCAACCTTTTCCCTGAGTGCAAAGCTCGATGGTGCGTGCCACTTGCGGCTCCAGGAATGTGCTGTTTCTCATCCCAGAATTCGAGGTCGATGAAGATTTCTCCCAGGGAAAAGGTGCCAAGGCAGAAAGCAATTGTGCCTTTTCTAGGGTTAATGGGGCCCCAAAATTGACACCTGAGAGCCCAAGGCTGCCACCTTTTCCCTGGGCGCAAAGCTCGATGGAGCGTTCCACTTGCGGGTCCGGGAAAGTGCCATATTTCAGCCAGGAATTCCAGACCTATGAAGATTCCTCAGAGGGAAAAGGTACCAGGAGACAAAGCCATTGTGTATTTTGTAATGCTAATTGGGCGCCATCATTGGCACCTGAGAGCCCAAGGCTGCCACCTTTTCCCTGGGTGCAAAGCTCGACAGTGCATACCCTGTGCGGGTCCGGGAAAGGGTCGTTTTTCAGCCCAGATATCCAGACGGAAGTCGATTCCTCTCTGGGAAAAGGTGTCAGGACAGAAAGCCATTGTGCCTTTTCTAGGGGTAATGGGGCCTCATCTTTGGCACCTGAGAGCCCAAGGCTGCCACCTTTTCCCTGGGCGCAAATGTCGACGACGCGTGCCACTTGCAAGTCCGGGAATGTGCCGTTTCTCATCCCAGAATTCCAGGCCAGCGAAGATTTCTCCCTGGAAAAGGTGCCAGGACAGAAAGCGATTGTGCCTTTTCTAGGGTTAATGGGGCCCCAAAATTGGCAGCTGAGTGCCCAAGGCTGCCACCTTTTCCCTGGACGCAAAGCTCGATGGTGCGTTCCACTTGCGGGTCCAGGAAAGTGCCGATTCTCAGACCAGAATTCCAAACCGATGAACATTCCTCCCTGGGAAAAGGTGCCAGGACAGAAAGCCATTGGGCTTTTTGCAAAGGTAATGGGGACCCATCATTGGCACCTGAAAGCCCAAGGCTGCCACCTTTTCCCTGGGCGCAAAGCTCGACGGTGTGCACCTTGTGCGGGTTTGGGGCAGTGCCATTTTTGTACCCAGATTTCCAGGCGGACGAAGATTCCTCCCTGGGAAAAGGTGCCAGGACAGAAAGCAATTGTTATTTTTCTAGTGTTAACGGGGCCCCATCATTGGCACCTGAGAGCCCAAGGCTGCCACCTTTTGCCTGGGCGCAAATGTCGATGGCGCGTGCCACTTTCGGGTCCTGGGAAGTGCCATTTTTCAGCCCTGAATTCCAGACCGATGAAGACTCCTCACAGGGAAGAGGCTCCCAGGACAGAAAGCGATTGTTCCATTTCTAGTGTTAATCGGCCCCCATCATTGGCACCTGAGAGCCCAAGGTTGCCTCCTATACCCTGGGCGCAAAGCTCGACCATGCGTGCTACATGAGGGTCCGGGAAATTGCCGTTTCTCATTCCAGAATTCCAGACCGATGAAGATTCCTCCCTGGAAAAAGGTGTCAGGACAGAAAGCGATTGTTCCTTTTCTAGGGTTAATGGGGCTCCATCATTGACACCTGAGAGCCGAAGGCTGCCACCTTTTCCCTGAGCGCAAAGCTCGACGGTGCGTGCCACTTGTGGGTCCGGGGAAGTGCCGTTTTTCAGCCCAGAATTCCAGACAGACGAAAATTCCTCCCAGGGAAAAGGTGCCAGGACAGAAAGCGATTGTTATTTATCTAGTGTTAACGGGGACCCATCGTTGGCACCTGAGAGCCCAAGGCTGTCACCTTTTCCCTGGGCGCAAAGCTAGATGGTGCCTGCCACGTGCAGGTCAGAGAAAGTGCTTTGTTCAGCCCAGCATTCCAGACGGATGACGACTCCTCCCAGGGAAAGGGCTCCCAGGACAGAAAGCGATTGTTCCATTTCTAGTGTTAATGGGGGCCCGTCATTGGCATCTGAGAGCCAGAGGTTGCCTCCTTTTCCCTGGGCGCAAAGCACCACAGTGCGTGCCACGTGCTGGTCCCAGAAAGTGCCATTTTACGGCCCAGAATTCCAGAACAATGAAGACTCCTCCCAGGGAAAAGGTGCCAGGACAGAAAGCCATTGTGCTTTTTGTAAAGGGAATGGGGCCCCATCATTGGCACCTGAGAGCCCAAGGCTGCCACTTTTTCCCTGGACGCAAAGCTCGATGGCGCGTTCCACTTGCGGGTCCAGGAAAGTGCCGATTCTCAGACCAGAATTCCAAACCGATGAAGATTCCTCCCTGGGAAAAGGTGCCAGGACAGAAAGCCATTGTGCCTTTTGTAGGGGTAATGGGGCACCATCATTGGCACCTGAGAGCCAAAGGCTGCCCTCTTTTCCCTGGGCGCAAAGCTCGATGGTTTATACCTTGTGCGGGTTTGGGGCAGTGCCATTTTTGAACCCAGATTTCCAGACGGACGAAGATTCCTCCCTGAGAAAAGGTGCCAGGACAGAAAGCAATTGTGCCTTTTCTAGGGTTAATGGGGCCCCAAAATTGACACCTGAGAGTCCAAGGCTGCCACCTTTTCCCTGGGCGCAAAACTCAACAAAGCGTTCCATGGGCGGGTCCGGGAAAGTTCCATTTTTCAGCCCAGAATTCCAGACCTATGAAGGTTCCTCAGAGGGAAAAGGTACCAGGAGACAAAGCCATTGTGTATTTTGTAATGCTAATTGGGCCCCATCATTGGCACCTGAGAGCCCAAGGCTGCCACCTTTTCCCTGGGTGCAAAGCTCGACGGTGCATACCCTGTGCGGGTCCGGGAAAGGGCCATTTTTCACCCCAGAATTCCAGACGGAAGTCGATTCCTCTCTGGGAAAAGGTGTCAGGACAGAAAGCCATTGTGCCTTTCCTAGGGGTAATGGGGCCCCATCTTTGGCACCTGAGAGCCCAAGGCTGCCACCTTTTCCCTGGGCGCAAATGTCAACGGCGCGTGCCACTTGCAAGTCCGGGAATGTGCCGTTTCTCATCCCAGAATTCCAGGCCAGCGAAGATTTCTCCCTGGGAAAAGGTGCCAGGACAGAAAGCGATTGTGGCTTTTCTAGGGTTAATGGGGCCCCAAAATTGGCAGCTGAGAGCCCAGGGCTTCCACCTTTTCCCTGGGCGCAAAGCTCGACGGTGCGTGCCACACGCGGGTAAGGGAAAGAGCCGTTTTCAGCCCAGAATTCCAGACCAATGAAGATTCCTCCCAGTGAAAAGGTGCCAGGACAGGAAGCGATTCTTCTTTTTCCAGTGGTAATGGGGCCCCATCATTGGCACCTGAGAGCCCAAGGCTGCCACCTTTTCCCTGGGCGCAAAGCTCGACGGAGCGTTCCACGTGCGGGTCCGGGAAAGTGCCATTTTTCAGCCCAGAATTCCAGACCTATGAAGATTCCTCAGAGGGAAAAGGTACCAGGAGACAAAGACATTGTGTATTTTGTAATGCTAATTGGACCCCATCATTGGCACCTGAGAGCCCAAGGCTGTCACCTTTTCCCTGGGTGCAAAGCTCGACGGTGCATACCCTGTGCGGGTCCGGGAAAGGGCTGTTTTTCAGCCCAGAATTCCAGACGGAAGTCGATTCCTCTCTCGGAAAAGGTGTCAGGACAGAAAGCCATTGTGCCTTTTCTAGGGGTAATGGGGCCCCATCTTTGACACCTGAGAGCCCAAGGCTGCCACCTTCTCCCTGGGCGCAAATGTCGATGGCGCGTGCCACTTGCAAGTCCGGGAATGTGCCGTTTCTCATCCCAGAATTCCAGGCCAGCGAAGATTTCTCCCTGGGAAAAGATGCCAGGACAGAAAGCGATTGTGGCTTTTCTAGGGTTAATGGGGCCCCAAAATTTGTACCTGACAGCCCAGGGCTGCCACCTTTTCCCTGGGCGCAAAGCTCGACGGTGCATGCCGCATGCGGGTAAGGGAAAGAGCCGTTTTCAGCCCAGAACTCCAGACCAATGAAGACTCCTCCCAGGGAAAAGGTGCCAGGACAGAAAGCCATTGTTCTTTTTCTAGGGGTAATGGGGCCCGTCATTGGCACCTGAGAGCCCAAGGATGCCACCTTTTCCTTGGGCACAAAGCTCGACGGTGCGTGCCACTTGCAGGACCGGGGAAGTGCCTTTTTTCAGCCCAGAATTCCAGACGGACGAAAATTCCTCCCAGGGAAAAGGTGCCAGGACAGAAAGCGATTGTTATTTATCTAGTGTTAACGGGGACCCATCATTGGCACCTGAGAGCCCAAGGCTGTCACCTTTTCCCTGGGCGCAAAGCTAGATGGTGCCCGCCACTTGTAGGTCAGAGAAAGACCTTTGTTCAGCCCAGGATTCCAGACGGATGACGACTCCTCCCAGGGAAAAGGCTCCCAGGACAGAAAGCGATTATTCCATTTCTAGTCTTAATGGGGGCCCGTCATTGGCATCTGAGAGCCAGAGGTTGCCTCCTTTTCCCTGGGCGCAAAGCACGACAGTGCATGCCACGTGCTGGTCCCAGAAAGTGCCATTTTACAGCCCAGAATTCCAGACCAATGAAGACTCCTCCCAGGGAAAAGGTGCCAGGACAGAAAGCCATTGTGATTTTCTAAAGGGAATGGGGCCCCATCATTGGCACCTGAGAGCCCAAGACTGCCACCTTTTCCCTGGACGCAAAGCTCGATGGCGCGTTCCACTTGCGGGTCCAGGAAAGTGCCGATTCTCAGACCACAATTCCAAACCGATGAAGATTCCTCCCTGGGAAAAGGTGCCAGGACAGAAAGCCATTGTGCCTTTTGTAGGGGTAATGGGGCCCCATCTTTGGCACCTGAGAGCCCAAGACTGCCACCTTTTCCCTGGGCGCAAATGTCGACGGCGCGTGCCACTTGCAAGTCCGGGAATGTGCCGTTTCTCATCCCAGAATTCCAGGCCAGCGAAGATTTCTCCCTGGGAAAAGGTGCCAGGACAGAAAGAGATTGTGCCTGTTTTAGGGTTCATGGGGCCCCAAAATTGGCAGCTGAGAGCCCAGGGCTGCCACCTTTTCCCTGGGCGCAAAGCTCGACGGTGCGTGCCACACACGGGTAGAGGAAAGAGCCGTTTTCAGCCCAGAATTCCAGACCAATGAAGATTCCTCCCAGTGAAAAGGTGCCAGGGCAGGAAGCGATTGTTCTTTTTCCAGGGGTAATGGCGCCCCATCATTTGTACCTGAGAGCCCAAGGCTGCCACCTTTTGCCTGGGCGCAAATGTCGACGGCGCGTGCCACTTGCGGGTCCGGGGACGTGCCATTTTTCAGCCCAGAATTCCAGACGGACGAAGACACCTCCCAGGGAAAAGGTGCCAGGTCAGAAATCGAATTTGTCCTTTTCTAGGGTCAATGGTGCCCCATCATTGGCACCTGAGAGTTCAAGGCTGCCACCTTTTCCGTGAGCGCAAACATCAACGGCGCGTACCACTTTCTTGTCTGGGAAAGTGCCGTTTTTCAGCCCTCAATTCCAGACGGATGAAGACTCCTCACAGGGAAGAGGCTCCCAGGACAGAAAGCGATTGTTCCATTTCTACGGTTAATCGGGCTCCATCATTGGCACCTGAGAGCCCAAGGTTGCCTCCTATACCCTGGGCGCAAAGCTCGACCATGCGTGCTACGTGAGGGTCCGGAAAAGTGCCCTTTCTCATTCCAGAATTCCAGACCGATGAAGATTCCTCCCTGGGAAAAGGTGCCAGGACAGGAATGGATTTCTCCTTTTCTAGGAGTAATGTGGACCCATCATTGGCACCTGAGAGCCCAAGGCTGCAACCTTTTCCCTGAGCGCAAATGTCGACGGTGCGTGCCACTTGCGGGTCCAGGAATGTGCTGTTTCTCATCCCAGAATTCGAGGCCGATGAAGATTTCTCCCAGGGAAAAGGTACCAGGACAGAAAGCAATTGTGCCTTTTCTAGGGTTAATGGGGCCCCAAAATTAACACCTGAGAGCACAAGGCTGCCACCTTTTCCCTGGGTGCAAAGCTCGACGGTGCATACCCTGTGCGGGTCCGGGAAAGGGCCGTTTTTCAGCCCAGAAATTCAGACGGAAGTCTATTCCTCTCTGGGAAAAGGTGTCAGGACAGAAAGCCATTGTGCCTTTCCTAGGGGTAATGGGGCCCTATCTTTGGATCCTGAGAGCCCAAGGCTGCCACCTTTTCCCTGGGCGCAAATGTCGACGGCGCGTGCCACTTGCAAGTCCGGGAATGTGCCGTTTCTCATCCCAGAATTCCAAGCCAGCGAAGATTTCTCCCTGGGAAAAGGTGCCAGGACAAAAAGCCATTGTGGCTTTTCTAGGGTTAATGGGGCCCCAAAATTGGCAGCTGAGAGCCCAGGGCTGCCACCTTTTCCCTGGGCGCAAAGCTCGACGGTGCGTGCCACATGCGGGTAAGGGAAAGAGCCGTTTTCAGCCCAGAATTCCAGACCAATGAAGATTCCACCCAGGGAAAAGGTGCCAGGACAGAAAGCGATTGTTCTTTTTCTAGAGCTAATGGGGCCCCATCATTGGCACCTGAGAGCCCAAGGCTGCCATTTTTTGCCTGGGCACAAAGCTCGACGATGCGTTCCACTTGCAGGTCCGGGGAAGTGCCGTTTTTCAGCCCAGAATTCCAGACGGACGAAAATTCCTCCCTGGGAAAAGGTGCCAGGACAGAAAGCAAGTGTTATTTTTCTAGTGTTAACGGGGACCCATCATTGGCACCTGAGAGCCCATGACTGCCACCTTTTCCCTGGGCACAAAGCTAGATGGTGCCTGCCACCTGCAGGTCAGAGAAAGACCTTTGTTCAGCCCAGGATTCCAGACGGATGACGACTCCTCCCAGGGAAAAGGCTCCCAGGACAGAAAGCGATTGTTCCATTTCTAGTCTTAATGGGGGCCCGTCATTGGCATCTGAGAGCCAGAGGTTGCCTCCTTTTCCCTGGGCGCAAAGCACGACAGTGCGTGCCACGTGCTGGTCCCAGAAAGTGCCATTTTACAGCCCAGAATTCCAGAACAATGAAGACTCCTCCCAGGGAAAAGGTGCCAGGACAGAAAGCCATTGTGCTTTTTGTAAATGTAATGGGGCCCCATCATTGGCACCTGAGAGCCCAAGGCTGCCACCTTTTCCCTGGGCGCAAAGATCGACGGAGCGTTCCACGTGCGGGTCCGGGAAAGTGCCATTTTTCAGCCCAGAATTCCAGACCTATGAAGATTCCTCAGAGGGAAAAGGTACCAGGAGACAAAGACATACTGTATTTTGTAATGCTAATTGGACCCCATCATTGGCACCTGAGAGCCCAAGGCTGCCACCTTTTCCCTTGACGGTGCATACCCTGTGCGGGTCCGGGAAAGGGCCATTTTTCAGCCCAGAATTCCAGACGGAAGTCGATTCCTCTCTGGGAAAAGGTGTCAGGACAGAAAGCCATTGTGCCTTTTGTAGGGGTAATGGGGCACCATCATTGGCAGCTGAGTGCCCAAGGCTGCTCCCTTTTCCCTGGGCACAAAGCTAGATGGTGCCTGCCACTTGTAGGTCAGAGAAAGACCTTTGTTCAGCCTAGGATTCCAGACGGATAACGACTCCTCCCAGGGAAAAGGCTCCCAGGACAGAAAGTGATTATTCCAGTTCTAGTCTTAATGGGGGCCCGTCACTGGCACCTGAGAGCCCAAGGATGCCACCTTTTCCTTGGGCACAAAGCTTGACGGTGCGTTCCACTTGCAGGTCCGGGGAAGTGCCTTTTTTCAGCCCAGAATTCCAGACGGACGAAAATTCCTCCCAGGGAAAAAGTGCCAGGACAGAAAGCGATTGTTATTTATCTAGTGTTAACGGGGCCCCATCATTGGCACCTGAGAGCCCAAGGCTGTCACCTTTTCCCTGGGCGCAAAGCTAGATGGTGCCTGCCACTTGTAGGTCAGAGAAAGACCTTTGTTCAGCCTAGGATTCCAGACGGATGATGACTCCTCCCAGGGAAAAGGCTCCCAGGACAGAAAGCGATTATTCCATTTCTAGTCTTAATGGGGGCCCGTCATTGGCATCTGAGAGCCAGAGGTTGCCTCCTTTTCCCTGGGTGCAAAGCACGACAGTGCGTGCCACGTGCTGGTCCCAGAAAGTGCCATTTTACGGCCCAGAATTCCAGACCAATGAAGACTCCTCCCAGGGAAAAGGTGCCAGGACAGAAAGCCATTGTGATTTTGTAAAGGGAATGGGGCCCGATCATTGGCACCTGAGAGCCCAAGACTGCCACCTTTTCCCTGGACGCAAAGCTCGATGGTGCGTTCCACTTGCGGGTCCAGGAAAGTGCCAATTCTCAGACCACAATTCCAAACCGATGAAGATTCCTCCCTGGGAAAAGGTGCCAGGACAGAAAGCCATTGTGCCTTTTGTAGGGGTAATGGGGCCCCATCTTTGGCGCCTGAGAGCCCAAGACTGCCACCTTTTCCCTGGGCGCAAATGTCGACGGCGCGTGCCACTTGCAAGTCCGGGAATGTGCCGTTTCTCATCCCAGAATTCCAGGCCAGCGAAGATTTCTCCCTGGGAAAAGGTGCCAGGACAGAAAGAGATTGTGCCTGTTTTAGGGTTCATGGGGCCCCAAAATTGGCAGCTGAGAGCCCAGGGCTGCCACCTTTTCCCTGGGCACAAAGCTCGACGGAGCGTTCCACGTGCGGGTCCGGGAAAGTGCCATTTTTCAGCCCAGAATTCCAGACCTATGAAGATTCCTCAGAGGGAAAAGGTACCAGGAGACAAAGCCATTGTGTATTTTGTAATGCTAATTGGGTGCCATCATTGGCACCTGAGAGCCCAAGGCTGCCACCTTTTCCCTCGACGGTGCATACCCTCTGCGGGTCCGGGAAAGGGCCATTTTTCAGCCCAGAATTCCAGACGGAAGTCGATTCCTCTCTGGGAAAAGGTGTCAGGACAGAAAGCCATTGTGCCTTTTGTAGGGGTAATGGGGCACCATCATTGGCAGCTGAGTGCCCAAGGCTGCTCCCTTTTCCCTGGGCACAAAGCTAGATGGTGCCTGCCACTTGTAGGTCAGAGAAAGACCTTTGTTCACCCTAGGATTCCAGACAGATGACGACTCCTCCCAGGGAAAAGGCTCCCAGGACAGAAAGCGATTATTCCATTTCTAGTCTTAATGGGGGCCCATCATTGGCATCTGAGAGCCAGAGGTTGCCTCCTTTTCCCTGGGCGCAAAGCACGACAGTGCGTGCCACGTGCTGGTCCCAGAAAGTGCCATTTTACAGCCCAGAATTCCAGACCAATGAAGACTCCTCCCAGGGAAAAGGTGCCAGGAAAGAAAGCCATTGTGATTTTGTAAAGGTAATGGGGCCCCATCATTGGCACCTGAGAGCCCAAGACTGCCACCTTTTCCCTGGACGCAAAGCTCGATGGTGCGTTCCACTTGCGGGTCCAGGAAAGTGACGATTCTCAGACCAGAATTCCAAACCGATGAAGATTCCTCCCTGGGAAAAGGTGCCAGGACAGAAAGCCATTGTGCCTTTTGTAGGGGTAATGGGGCAGCATCATTGGCACCTGAGAGCCCAAGGCTGCCCCCTTTTCCCTGGGCACAAAGCTCGACGGTGTGTACCTTGTGCGGGTTTGGGGCAGTGCCATTTTTGAACCCAGATTTCCAGACGGACGAAGATTCCTCCCAGGGAAAAGGTGCCAGGACAGAAAGCAAGTGTTATTTTTCTAGTGTTAACGGGCCCCATCATTGGCACCTTAGAGCCCAAGGCTGCCACCTTTTCCCTGGGCGCAAAGCTAGATGGTGCCTGCCACGTGCAGGTCAGAGAAAGTGCCATTTTTCAGCCCAGGATTCCAGACGGCTGACGACTCCTCCCAGGGAAAGGGCTCCCAGGACAGAAAGCGATTGTTCCATTTCTAGTCTTAATGGGGGCCCGTCATTGGCATCTGAGAGCCAGAGGTTGCCTCCTTTTCCCTGGGTGCAAAGCACGACAGTGCGTGCCACGTGCTGGTCCCAGAAAATGCCATTTTACAGGCCAGAATTCCAGACCGATGAAGACTCCTCCCAGGGAAAACGTGCCAGGACAGAAAGCCATTGTGCTTTTCGTAAAGGTAATGGGGCCCCATCATTGGCACCTGAGAGCCCAAGACTGCCACCTTTTCCCTGGACGCAAACTCGATGGTGCGTTCCACTTGCGGGTCCAGGAAAGTGACGATTCTCAGACCAGAATTCCAAACCGATGAAGATTCCTCCCTGGGAAAAGGTGCCAGGACAGAAAGCCATTGTGCCTTTTGTAGGGGTAATGGGGCACCATCATTGGCACCTGAGAGCACAAGGCTGCCCCCTTTTCCCTGGGCGCAAAGCTCGACGCTGCGTAACTTGTGCGGGTTTGAGGCAGTGCCATTTTTGAACCCAGATTTCCAGACGGACGAAGATTCCTCCCTGGGAAAAGGTGCCAGGACAGAAAGCAAGTGTTATTTTTCTAGTGTTAACGGGCCCCATCATTGGCACCTGAGAGCCCAAGGCTGCCACCTTTTGCCTGGGCGCAAATGGCGACGGCGCGTGCCACTTGCGGGTCCGGGGAAGTGCCATTTTTCAGCCCAGAATTCCAGAAGGACGGAGACACCTCCCAGGGAAAAGGTGCCAGGTGAGAAATCGAATTGTCCTTTTCTAGGGTCAATGGTGCCCCATCATTGGCACCTGAGAGTTCAAGGCTGCCACCTTTTCCGTGGGCGCAAACATCAACGACGCATACCACTTTCTTGTCTGGGAAAGTGCCATTTTTCAGCCCTCAATTCCAGACGGATGAAGACTCCTCACAGGGAAGAGGCTCCCAGGACAGAAAGCAATTGTTCCATTTCTAGGGTTAATCGGGCTCCATCATTGGCACCTGTAAGCCCAAGGTTGCCTCCTATACCCTGGGCGCAAAGCTCGACCATGCGTGCTACGTGAGGGTCCGGGAAATTGCCGTTTCTCATTCCAGAATTCCAGGCCGATGAAGATTTCTCCCAGGGAAAAGGTGCCAGGACAGAAAGCAATTGTGCCTTTTCCAGGGTTAATGGGGCCCCAAAATTGACACCCGAGAGCCCAAGGCTGCCACCTTTTCCCTGGGCGCAAAGCTCGACGGAGCGTTCCACGTGCGGGTCCGGGAAAGTGCCATTTTTCAGCCCAGAATTCCAGACCTATGAAGATTCCTCAGAGGGAAAAGGTACCAGGAGACAAAGCCATTGTGTATTTTTTAATGCTAATTGGGCCCCATCATTGGCACCTGAGAGCCCAAGGCTGCCACCTTTTCCCTGGGTGCAAAGCTCGACGGTGCATACCCTGTGCGGGTCCGGGAAAGGGCCGTATTTCAGCCCAGAATTCCAGATGGAAGTCGATTCCTCTCTGGGAAAAGGTGTCAGGACAGAAAGCCATTGTGCCTTTCCTAGGGGTAATGGGGCCCCATCATTGGCACCTGAGAGCCCAAGGCTGCCACCTTTTCCCTGGGCGCAAATGTCGACGTCGCGTGCCACTTGCAAGTCCGGGAATGTGCCGTTTCTCATCCCAGAATTCCAGGCCAGCGAAGATTTCTCCCTGGGAAAAGGTGCCAGGACAGAAAGCCATTGTGGCTTTTCTAGGGTTAATGGGGCCCCAAAATTGGCAGCTGAGAGCCCAGGGCTGCCACCTTTTCCCTGGGCGCAAAGCTCGACGGTGCGTGCCACACGCGGGTAAGGGAAAGAGCCGTTTTCAGCCCAGAATTCCAGACCAATGAAGATTCCTCCCAGTGAAAAGGTGCCAGGACAGGAAGCGATTGTTCTTTTTCCAGTGGTAATGGGGCCCCATCATTGGCACCTGAGAGCCCAAGGCTGCCACCTTTTGCCTGGGAGCAAATGTCGACGGCGCGTGCCACTTGCGGGTCCGGGGACGTGCCATTTTTCAGCCCAAAATTCCAGACGGACCAAGACACCTCCCAGGGAAAAGGTGCCAGGTCAGAAATCGAATTGTCCTTTTCTAGAGTCAATGGTGCCCCATCATTGGCACCTGAGAGTTCAAGGCTGCCACCTTTTCCGTGAGCGCAAACATCAATGGCGCGTACCACTTTCTTGTCTGGGAAAGTGCCGTTTTTCAGCCCTCAATTCCAGACGGATGAAGACTCCTCACAGGGAAGAGGCTCCCAGGACAGAAAGCGATTGTTCCATTTCTAGGGTTAATCGGGCTCCATCATTGGCACCTGAGAGCCCAAGGTTGCCTCCTATACCCTGGGCGCAAAGCTCGACCATGCGTGCTACGTGAGGGTCCGGGAAATTGCCGTTTCTCATTCCAGAATTCCAGACCGATGAAGATTCCTCCCTGGGAAAAGGTGCCAGGACAGGAATGGATTTCTCCTTTTCTAGGAGTAATGTGGACCCATCATTGGCACCTGAGAGCCCAAGGCTGCCACCTTTTCCCTGAGCGCAAAGCTCGACGGTGCGTGCCACTTGCGGGTCCAGGAATGTGCTGTTTCTCATCCCAGAATTCCAGGCCAATGAAGATTTCTCCCAGGGAAAAGGTGCCAGGACAGAAAGGAATTCTGCCTTTTCTAGGGTTAATGGGGCCCCAAAATTAACACCCGAGAGCCCAAGGCTGCCACCTTTTCCCTGGGTGCAAAGCTCGACGGTGCATACCCTGTGCGGGTCCGGGAAAGGGCCGTTTTTCAGCCCAGAAATTCAGACGGAAGTCTATTCCTCTCTGGGAAAAGTTGTCAGGACAGAAAGCCATTGTGCCTTTCCTAGGGGTAATGGGGCCCCATATTTGGCACCTGAGAGCCAAGGCTGCCACCTTTTCCCTGGGCGCAAATGTCGACGGCGCGTGCCACTTGCAAGTCCGGGAATGTGCTGTTTCTCATCCCAGAATTCCAAGCCAGCGAAGATTTCTCCCTGGGAAAAGGTGCCAGGACAAAAAGCAATTGTGGCTTTTCTAGGGTTAATGGGGCCCCAAAATTGGCAGCTGAGAGCCCAGGGCTGCCACCTTTTCCCTGGGCGCAAAGCTCGACGGAGCGTGCCACATGCGGGTAAGGGAAAGAGCCGTTTTCAGCCCAGAATTCCAGACCAATTAAGATTCCACCCAGGGAAAAGGTGCCAGGACAGAATGCGATTGCTCTTTTTCTAGGGCTAATGGGGCCCCATCATTGGCACCTGAGAGCCCAAGGCTGTCATTTTTTGCCTGGGCACAAAGCTCGACGATGCGTTCCACTTGCAGGTTTGGGGAAGTGCCGTTTTTCAGCCCAGAATTCCAGACGGAAGAAAATTCCTCCCTGGGAAAAGGTGCCAGGACAGAAAGCAAGTGTTATTTTTCTAGTGTTAACGGGGACCCATCATTGGCACCTGAGAGCCCATGACTGCCACCTTTTCCCTGGGCACAAAGCTAGATGGTGCCTGCCACGTGCAGGTCAGAGAAAGACCTTTGTTCAGCCCAGGATTCCAGACAGATGACGACTCCTCCCAGGGAAAAGGCTCCCAGGACAGAAAGCGATTGTTCCATTTCTAGTGTTAATGGGGGCCCGTCATTGGCATCTGAGAGCCAGAGGTTGCCTCCTTTTCCCTGGGCACAAAGCACGACAGTGCGTGCCACGTGCTGGTCCCAGAAAGTTCCATTTTACAGCCCAGAATTCCAGACCAATGAAGACTCCTCCCAGGGAAAAGGTGCCAGGACAGAAAACAATTGTACTTTTTGTAAAGGTAATGGGGCCCCATCATTGGCACCTGAGAGCCCAAGCTGCCACCTTTTCCCTGGGCGCAAAGCTCGACGGAGCGTTCCACGTGCGGGTCCGGGAAAGTGCCATTTTTCAGCCCAGAATTCCAAACCTATGAAGATTCCTCAGAGGGAAAAGGTACCAGGAGACAAAGACATTGTGTATTTTGTAATGCTAATTGGGCGCCATCATTGGCACCTGAGAGCCCAAGGCTGCCACCTTTTCCCTGGGTGCAAAGCTCGACGGTGCATACCCTGTGCGGGTCCGGGAAAGGGCCGTTTTTCAGCCCAGAATTCCAGACGGAAGTCGATTCCTCTCTGGGAAAAGGTGTCAGGACAGAAAGCCATTGTGCCTTTCCTAGGGGTAATGGGGCCCCATCTTTGGCACCTGAGAGCCCAAGGCTGCCACCTTTTCCCTGGGCGCAAATGTCGACGGCGCGTGCCACTTGCAAGTCCGGGAATGTGCCGTTTCTCATCCCAGTATTCCAGGCCAGCGAAGATTTCTCCCTGGGAAAAGGTGCCAGGAGAGAAAGCGATTGTGCCTTTTCTAGGGTTAATGGGGCCCCAAAATTGGCAGCTGAGAGCCCAGGGCTGCCACCTTTTCCCTGGGCGTAAAGCTCGACGGCGCGTGCCACATGCGGGTAAGGGAAAGAGCCGTTTTCAGCCCAGAATTCCAGACCAATGAAGATTCCTCCCAGTGAAAAGGTGCCAGGACAGAAAGCGATTGTGCCTTTTCTAGGGGTAATGGGGCCCCATCATTGGCACCTGAGAGCCCAAGGCTGTCACCTTTTCCCTGGACGCAAAGCTCGATGGTGCGTTCCACTTGCAGGTCCAGGAAAGTGACGATTCTCAGACCAGAATTCCAAACAGATGAAGATTCCTCCCTGGGAAAAGGTGCCAGGACAGAAAGCCATTGTGCCTTTTGTAGGGGTAATGGGGCAGCATCATTGGCAGCTGAGTGCCCAAGGCTGCTCCCTTTTCCCTGGGCACAAAGTTCGACGGTGTGTACCTTGTGCGGGTTTGGGGCAGTGCCATTTGTGAACCCAGATTTCCAGACGGACGAAGATTCCTCCCTGGGAAAAGGTGCCAGGACAGAAAGCAAGTGTTATTTTTCTAGTGTTAACGGGGCCCCATCATTGGCACCTGAGAGCCCAAGGCTGCCACCTTTTGCCTGGGCGCAAATGTCGACGGCGCGTGCCACTTGCGGGTCCGGGGACGTGCCATTTTTCAGCCCAGAATTCCAGACGGACCAAGACACCTGCCAGGGAAAAGGTGCCAGGTCAGAAATCGAATTGTCCTTTTCTAGGATGAATGGTGCCCCATCATTGGCACCTCAGAGTTCAAGGCTGCCACCTTTTCCGTGGGCGCAAACATCAACGGCGCGTACCACTTTCTCGTCTGGGAAAGTGCCGTTTTTCAGCCCTCAATTCCAGACGGATGAAGACTCCTCACAGGGAAGAGGCTCCCAGGACAGAAAGCGATTGTTCCATTTCTAGGGTTAATCGGGCTCCATCATTGGAACCTGAGAGCCCAAGGTTGCCTCCTATACCCTGGGCGCAAAGCTCGACCATGCGTGCTACGTGAGGGTCCGGGAAATTGCCGTTTCTCATTCCAGAATTCCAGACCGATGAAGATTCCTCCCTGGGAAAAGGTGCCAGGACAGAAAGCGATTGTGCCTTTTCTAGGGTTAATAGGGCTCCATCATTGACACCTGAGAGCCCAAGGCTGCCACCTTTTCCCTGAGCGCAAAGCTCGACGGTGCGTGCCACTTGTGGGTCCGGGGAAGTGCCGTTTTTCAGCCCAGAATTCCAGACGGACGAAAATTCCTCCCTGGGAAAAGGTGCCAGGACAGAAAGCGATTTTTATTTATCTAGTGTTAACGGGGACCCATCGTTGGCACCTGAGAGCCCAAGGCTGCCACCTTTTCCCTGGGCGCAAAGCTAGATGGTGCCTGCCACGTGCAGGTCAGAGAAAGTGCTTTGTTCAGCCCAGGATTCCAGACGGCTGGCGACTCCTCCCAGGGAAAGGGCTCCCAGGACAGAAAGCGATTGTTCCATTTCTAGTCTTAATGGGGGCCCGTCATTGGCATCTGAGAGCCAGAGGTTGCCTCCTTTTCCCTGGGCGCAAAGCATGACAGTGCGTGCCACGTGCTGGTCCCAGAAAGTGCCATTTTACAGCCCAGAATTCCAGACCAATGAAGACTCCTCCCAGGGAAAAGGTGCCAGGACAGAAAGCCATTGTGCTTTTTGTAAAGGGAATGGGGCCCCATCATTGGCACCTGAGAGCCCAAGACTGCCACTTTTTCCCTGGACGCAAAGCTCGATGGTGCGTTTCACTTGCGGGTCCAGGAAAGTGACGATTCTCAGACCAGAATTCCAAACCGATGAAGATTCCTCCCTGGGAAAAGGTGCCAGGACAGAAAGCCATTGTGCCTTTTGTAGGGGTAATGGGGCCCCAAAATTGGCACCTGAGAGCCAAAGGCTGCCCTCTTTTCCCTGGGCGCAAAGCTCGATGGTTTGTACCTTGTGCGGGTTTGGGGCAGTGCCATTTTTGAACCCAGATTTCCAGACGGACGAAGATTCCTCCCTGAGAAAAGGTGCCAGGACAGAAAGCAAGTGTTATTTTTCTAGTGTTAACAGGGCCCCATCATTGGCACCTGAGAGCCCAAGGCTGCCACCTTTTGCCTGGGCGCAAATGTCGACGGCGCGTGCCACTTGCGTGTCCAGGGAAAGTGCCATTTTTCAGCCCAGAATTCCAGACGGACCAAGACACCTCCCAGGGAAAAGGTGCCAGGTCAGAAATCGAATTGTCCTTTTCTAGGGTCAATGGTGCCCCATCATTGGCACCTGAGAGTTCAAGGCTGCCACCTTTTCCGTGGGCGCAAACATCAACGGCGCGTACCACTTTCTTGTCCGGGAAAGTGCCATTTTTCAGCCCTCAATTCCAGACGGATGAAGACTCCTCACAGGGAAGAGGCTCCCAGGACAGAAAGCGATTGTTCCATTTCTAGGGTTAATTGGCCCCCATCGTTGGCACCTGAGAGCCCAAGGTTGCCTCCTATACCCTGGGCGCAAAGCTCGACCATGCGTGCTACGTGAAAGTCCGGGAAATTGCCGTTTCTCATTCCAGAATTCCAGACCGATGAAGATTCCTCCCTGGGAAAAGGTGTCAGGACAGAAAGCAATTGTGCCTTTTCTAGAGTTAATGGGGCCCCAAAATTGACACCTGAGAGCCCAAGGCTGCCACCTTTTCCCTGGGCGCAAAGCTCGACGGAGCGTTCCATGTGCGGGTCCCGGAAAGTGCCATTTTACAGCCCAGAATTCCAGACCTATGAAGATTCCTCAGAGGGAAAAGGTACCAGGAGACAAAGCCATTGTGTATTTTGTAATGCTAATTGGGCCCCATCATTGGCACCTGAGAGCCCAAGGCTGCCACCTTTTCCCTGGGTGCAAAGCTCGACGGTGCACACCCTGTGCGGGTCCGGGAAAGGGCCATTTTTCAGCCCAGAATTCCAGACGGAAGTCGATTCCTCTCTGGGAAAAGGTGTCAGGACAGAAAGCCATTGTGCCTTTTCTAGGGGTAATGGGGCCTCATCTTTGGCACCTGAGAGCCCAAGGCTGCCACGTTTTCCCTGGGCGCAAATGTTGACGGCGCGTGCCACTTGAAGTCCTGGAATGTGCCGTTTCTCATCCCAGAATTCCAGGCCAGCGAAGATTTCTCCCTGGGAAAAGGTGCCAGGACAGAAAGCGATTGTGCCTTTTCTAGGGTTAATGGGGCCCCAAAATTGGCAGCTGAGAGCCCAGGGCTGCCACATTTTCCCTGGGCGCAAAGCTCGACGGTGCGTGCCACACGCGGGTAAGGGAAAGAGCCGTTTTCAGCCCAGAATTCCAGACCAATGAAGATTTCTCCCAGGGAAAAGGTGCCAGGACAGGAAGCGATTGTTCTTTTTCTAGGGGTAATGGGGCCCCATCATTGGCACCTGAGAGCCCAAGGCTGCCACCTTTTACCTGGGCGCAAAGCTCGACCATGCGTGCTACGTGAGGGTCCGGGAAATTGCCGTTTCTCATTCCAGAATTCCAGACCGATGAAGATTCCTCCCTGGGAAAAGGTGCCAGGACAGAAAGCGATTGTGCCTTTTCTAGGGTTAATGGGGCTCCATCATTGACACCTGAGAGCCGAAGGCTGCCACCTTTTCCCTGAGCGCAAAGCTCGACGGTGCGTGCCACTTGGGGGTCCGGGAAAGTGCCGTTTTTCAGCCCAGAATTCCAGACGGACGAAAATTCCTCCCTGGGAAAAGGTACCAGGACAGAAAGCGATTGTTATTTATCTAGTGTTAACGGGGACCCATCGTTGGCACCTGAGAGCCCAAGGCTGCCACCTTTTCCCTGGGCGCAAAGCTAGATGGTGCCTGCCACGTGCAGGTCAGAGAAAGTGCTTTGTTCAGCCCAGGATTCCAGACGGCTGGCGACTCCTCCCAGGGAAAGGGCTTTCAGGACAGAAAGCGATTGTTCCATTTCTAGTCTTAATGGGGGCCCGTCATTGGCATCTGAGAGCCAGAGGTTGCCTCCTTTTCCCTGGGCGCAAAGCATGACAGTGCGTGCCACGTGCTGGTCCCAGAAAGTGCCATTTTACGGCCCAGAATTCCAGACCAATGAAGACTCCTCCCAGGGAAAAGGTGCCAGGACAGAAAGCCATTGTGCTTTTTGTAAAGGGAATGGGGCCCCATCATGGGCACCTGAGAGCCCAAGACTGCCACTTTTTCCCTGGACGCAAAGCTCGATGGTGCGTTTCACTTGCGGGTCCAGGAAAGTGACGATTCTCAGACCAGAATTCCAAACCGATGAAGATTCCTCCCTGGGAATAGGTGCCAGGACAGAAAGCCATTGTGCCTTTTGTAGGGGTAATGGGGCCCCAAAATTGGCACCTGAGAGCCAAAGGCTGCCCTCTTTTCCCTGGGCGCAAAGCTCGATGGTTTCTACCTTGTGCGGGTTTGGGACAGTGCCATTTTTGAACCCAGATTTCCAGACTGACTAAGATTCCTCCCTGAGAAAAGGTGCCAGGACAGAAAGCAAGTGTTATTTTTCTAGTGTTAACAGGGCCCCATCATTGGCACCTGA
Organism: Pithys albifrons albifrons; assembly: GCF_047495875.1. Taxonomy (NCBI): domain Eukaryota; kingdom Metazoa; phylum Chordata; class Aves; order Passeriformes; family Thamnophilidae; genus Pithys; species Pithys albifrons. The sequence goes on along the minus strand of NC_092468.1, from coordinate 372,910 downwards.
GAGCCCAAGGCTGCCACCTTTTGCCTGGGCGCAAATGTCGACGGCGCGTGCCACTTGCGTGTCCAGGGAAAGTGCCATTTTTCAGCCCAGAATTCCAGACGGACCAAGACACCTCCCAGGGAAAAGGTGCCAGGTCAGAAATCGAATTGTCCTTTTCTAGGGTCAATGGTGCCCCATCATTGGCACCTGAGAGTTCAAGGCTGCCACCTTTTCCGTGGGCGCAAACATCAACGGCGCGTACCACTTTCTTGTCCGGGAAAGTGCCATTTTTCAGCCCAGAATTCCAGACGGATGAAGACTCCTCACAGGAAAGAGGCTCCCAGGACAGAAAGCGATTGTTCCATTTCTAGGGTTAATTGGCCCCCATCGTTGGCACCTGAGAGCCCAAGGTTGCCTCCTATACCCTGGGCGCAAAGCTCGACCATGCGTGCTACGTGAGGGTCCGGGAAATTGCCGTTTCTCATTCCAGAATTCCAGACCGATGAAGATTCCTCCCTGGGAAAAGGTGTCAGGACAGAAAGCAATTGTGCCTTTTCTAGAGTTAATGGGGCCCCAAAATTGACACCTGAGAGCCCAAGGCTGCCACCTTTTCCCTGGGCGCAAAGCTCGACGGAGCGTTCCATGTGCGGGTCCCGGAAAGTGCCATTTTACAGCCCAGAATTCCAGACCTATGAAGATTCCTCAGAGGGAAAAGGTACCAGGAGACAAAGCCATTGTGTATTTTGTAATGCTAATTGGGCCCCATCATTGGCACCTGAGAGCCCAAGGCTGCCACCTTTTCCCTGGGTGCAAAGCTCGACGGTGCACACCCTGTGCGGGTCCGGGAAAGGGCCGTTTTTCAGCCCAGAATTCCAGACGGAAGTCGATTCCTCTCTGGGAAAAGGTGTCAGGACAGAAAGCCATTGTGCCTTTTCTAGGGGTAATGGGGCCTCATCTTTGGCACCTGAGAGCCCAAGGCTGCCACGTTTTCCCTGGGCGCAAATGTTGACGGCGCGTGCCACTTGAAGTCCTGGAATGTGCCGTTTCTCATCCCAGAATTCCAGGCCAGCGAAGATTTCTCCCTGGGAAAAGGTGCCAGGACAGAAAGCGATTGTGCCTTTTCTAGGGTTAATGGGGCCCCAAAATTGGCAGCTGAGAGCCCAGGGCTGCCACCTTTTCCCTGGGCGCAAAGCTCGACGGTGCGTGCCACACGCGGGTAAGGGAAAGAGCCGTTTTCAGCCCAGAATTCCAGACCAATGAAGATTTCTCCCAGGGAAAAGGTGCCAGGACAGGAAGCGATTGTTCTTTTTCTAGGGGTAATGGGGCCCCATCATTGGCACCTGAGAGCCCAAGGCTGCCACCTTTTACCTGGGCACAAAGCTTGACGGTGCGTTCCACTTGCAGGTCCGGGGAAGTGCCGTTTTTCAGCCCAGAATTCCAGACGGAGGAAAATTCCTCCCAGGGAAAAGGTGCCAGGACAGAAAGCGATTGTTTTTTATCTAGTGTTAACGGGGACCCATCTTTGGCACCTGAGAGCCGAAGGCTGCCACCTTTTCCCTGGGCGCCAAGCTAGATGGTTCCTGCCACGTGCAGGTCAGAGAAAGTGCTTTGTTCAGCCCAGCATTCCAGACGGATGACGACTCCTCCCAGGGAAAAGGCTCCCAGGACAGAAAGCGATTGTTCCATTTCTAGTGTTAATGGGGGCCCGTCATTGGCATCTGAGAGCCAGAGGTTGCCTCCTTTTCCCTGGGCGCAAAGCACGACAGTGCGTGCCACGTACTGGTCCAGGAAAGTGCCATTTTACAGCCCAGAATTCCAGACCAATGAAGACTCCTCCCAGGGAAAAGGTGCCAGGACAGAAAGCCATTGTGCTTTTTGTAAAGGGAATGGGGCCCCATCATGGGCACCTGAGAGCCCAAGACTGCCACCTTTTCCCTGGACGCAAAGCTCGATGGTGCGTTCCACTTGCGGGTCCAGGAAAGTGCCGATTCTCAGACCAGAATTCCAAACCGATGAAGATTCCTCCCTGGGAAAAGGTGCCAGGACAGAAAGCCATTGTGCCTTTTCTAGGGGTAATGGGGCACCATCATTGGCACCTGAGAGACCAAGGCTGCCCTCTTTTCCCTGGGCACAAAGCTCGACGGTGTATATCTTGTGCGGGTTTGGTCCAGTGCCAGTTTTGAACCCAGATTTCCAGGCGGACGAAGATTCCTTCCTGGGAAAAGGTGCCAGGACAGAAAGCAAGTGTTATTTTTCTAGTGTTAACGGGGCCCCATCATTGGCACCTGAGAGCCCAAGGCTGCCACCTTTTGCCTGGGCGCAAATGTCGACGGCGCGTGCCACTTGCGGGTCCGGGGAAGTGCCATTTTTCAGCCCAGAATTCCAGACGGACCAAGACACCACCCAGGGAAAAGGTGCCAGGTGAGAAATCGAATTGTCCTTTTCTAGGGTCAATGGTGCCCCATCATTGGCACCTGAGAGTTCAAGGCTGCCACCTTTTCCGTGAGCGCAAACATCAACGGCGCGTACCACTTTCTTCTCCGGGAAAGTGCCGTTTTTCAGCCCTGAATTCCAGACGGATGAAGACTCCTCACAGGAAAGAGGCTCCCAGGACAGAAAGCGATTGTTCCATTTCTACGGTTAATCGGGCTCCATCATTGGCACCTGAGAGCCCAAGGTTGCCTCCTATACCCTGGGCGCAAAGCTCGACCATGCGTGCTACGTGAGGGTCCGGGAAATTGCCGTTTCTCATTCCAGAATTCCAGACCGATGAAGATTCCTCCCTGGGAAAAGGTGTCAGGACAGAAAGCGATTGTTCCTTTTCTAGGGTTAATGGGGCTTCATCATTGACACCTGAGAGCCGAAGGCTGCAACCTTTTCCCTGAGCGCAAAGCTCGACGGTGCGTGCCACTTGCGGGTCCAGGAATGTGCTGTTTCTCATCCCAGAATTCGAGGCCGATGAAGATTTCTCCCAGGGAAAAGGTGCCAGGACAGAAAGCAATTGTGCCTTTTCTAGGGTTAATGGGGCCCCAAAATTGACACCCGAGAGCCCAAGGCTGCCACCTTTTCCCTGGCCGCAAAACTCGACGGAGCGTTCCATGGGCGGGTCCGGGAAAGTGCCACTTTTAAGCCCAGAATTCCAGACCTATGAAGATTCCTCAGAGGGAAAAGGTACCAGGAGAAAAAGCCATTGTGTATTTTGTAATGCTAATTGGGCCCCATCATTGGCACCTGAGAGCCCAAGGCTGCCACCTTTTCCCTGGGTGCAAAGCTCGACGGTGCATACCCTGTGCGAGTCCGGGAAAGGGCCATTTTTCAGCCCAGAATTCCAGACGGAAGTCGATTCCTCTCTGGGAAAAGTTGTCAGGACAGAAAGCCATTGTGCCTTTCCTAGGGGTAATGGGGCCCCATCTTTGGCACCTGAGAGCCCAAGGCTGCCACCTTTTCCCTGGGCGCAAATGTCAACGGCGCGTGCCACTTGCAAGTCCGGGAATGTGCCGTTTCTCATCCCAGAATTCCAGGCCAGCGAAGATTTCTCCCTGGGAAAAGGTGCCAGGACAGAAAGAGATTGTGCCTGTTTTAGGGTTAATGGGGCCCAAAAATTGGCAGCTGAGAGCCCAGGGCTGCCACCTTTTCCCTGGGCGCAAAGCTCGACGGTGCGTGCCACACACGGGTAAGGGAAAGAGCCGTTTTCAGCCCAGAATTCCAGACCAATGAAGATTCCTCCCTGGGAAAAGGTGCCAGGACAGGAAGCGATTGTTCTTTTTCCAGGGGTAATGGCGCCCCATCATTTGTACCTGAGAGCCCAAGGCTGCCACCTTTTGCCTGGGCGCAAATGTCGACGGCGCGTGCCACTTGCGGGCCTGGGGACGTGCCATTTTTCAGCCCAGAATTCCAGACGGACCAAGACACCTCCCAGGGAAAAGGTGCCAGGTCAGAAATCGAATTTGTCCTTTTCTAGGCTCAATGGTGCCCCATCATTGGCACCTGAGAGTTCAAGGCTGCCACCTTTTCCGTGAGCGCAAACATCAACGGCGCGTACCACTTTCTTGTCTGGGAAAGTGCCATTTTTCAGCCCTCAATTCCAGACGGATGAAGACTCCTCACAGGGAAGAGGCTCCCAGGACAGAAAGCGATTGTTCCATTTCTAGGGTTAATCGGGCTCCATCATTGGCACCTGAGAGCCCAAGGTTGCCTCCTATACCCTGGGTGCAAAGCTCGACCATGCGTGCTACGTGAGGGTCCGGGAAATTGCCGTTTCTCATTCCAGAATTCCAGACCGATGAAGATTCCTCCCTGGGAAAAGGTGTCAGGACAGAAAGCGATTGTTCCTTTTCTAGGGTTAATGGGGCTTCATCATTGACACCTGAGAGCCGAAGGCTGCAACCTTTTCCCTGAGCGCAAAGCTCGACGGTGCGTGCCACTTGCGGGTCCAGGAATGTGCTGTTTCTCATCCCAGAATTCGAGGCCGATGAAGATTTCTCCCAGGGAAAAGGTGCCAGGACAGAAAGCAATTGTGCCTTTTCTAGGGTTAATGGGGCCTCTAAATTAACACCTGAGAGCCCAAGGCTGCCACCTTTTCCCTGGGCGCAAAACTCGACGGAGCGTTCCACCTACCGGTCCGGGAAAGTGCCATTTTTCAGCCCAGAATTCCAGACCTATGAAGATTCCTCAGAGGGAAAAGGTACCAGGAGACAAAGACATTGTGTATATTGTAATGCTAATTGGACCCCATCATTGGCACCTGAGAGCCCAAGGCTGCCACCTTTTCCCTGGGTGCAAAGCTCGACGGTGCATACCCTGTGCGGGTCCGGGAAAGGGCCATTTTTCACCCCAGAATTCCAGACGGAAGTCGATTCCTCTCTGGGAAAAGGTGTCAGGACAGAAAGCCATTGTGCCTTTTCTAGGGGTAATGGGGCCCCATCTTTGACACCTGAGAGCCCAAGGCTGCCACCTTTTCCCTGGGCGCAAATGTCGATGGCGCGTGCCACTTGCAAGTCCGGGAATGTGCCGTTTCTCATCCCAGAATTTCAGGCCAGCGAAGATTTCTCCCTGGGAAAAGGTGCCAGGACAGAAAGCGATTGTGCCTTTTCTAGGGTTAATGGGGCCCCAAAATTGGCAGCTGAGAGCCCAGGACTGCCACCTTTTCCCTGGGCGCAAAGCTCGATGGTGCATGCCGCATGCGGGTAAGGGAAAGAGCCGTTTTCAGCCCAGAATTCCAGACCAATGAAGATTCCTCCCAGGGAAAAGGTGCCAGGACAGAAAGCGATTGTTCTTTTTCTAGGGGTAATGGGGCCCGTCATTGGCACCTGAGAGCCCAAGGATGCCACCTTTTCCTTGGGCACAAAGCTCGACGGTGCGTTCCACTTGCAGGTCCGGGGAAGTGCCGTTTTTCAGCCCAGAATTCCAGACGGATGAAAATTCCTCCCTGGGAAAAGGTGCCAGGACAGAAAGCAAGTGTTATTTATCTAGTGTTAACAAGGCCCCATCATTGGCACCTGAGAGCCCAAGGCTGTCACCTTTTCCCTGGGCACAAAGCTAGATGGTGCCTGCCACTTGTAGGTCAGAGAAAGACCTTTGTTCAGCCTAGGATTCCAGACAGATGACGACTCCTCCCAGGGAAAAGGCTCCCAGGACAGAAAGTGATTATTCCATTTCTAGTCTTAATGGGGGCCCGTCATTAGCATCTGAGAGCCAGAGGTTGCCTCCTTTTCCCTGGGCGCAAAGCACGACAGTGCGTGCCACGTGCTGGTCCCAGAAAGTGCCATTTTACAGCCCAGAATTCCAGACGGATGAAAATTCCTCCCAGGGAAAAAGTGCCAGGACAGAAAGCGATTGTTATTTATCTAGTGTTAACGGGGACCCATCATTGGCACCTGAGAGCCCAAGGCTGTCACCTTTTCCCTGGGCACAAAGCTAGATGGTGCCTGCCACTTGTAGGTCAGAGAAAGACCTTTGTTCAGCCTAGGATTCCAGACGGATGACGACTCCTCCCAGGGAAAAGGCTCCCAGGACAGAAAGCGATTATTCCATTTCTAGTCTTAATGGGGGCCCGTCATTGGCATCTGAGAGCCAGAGGTTGCCTCCTTTTCCCTGGGCGCAAAGCACGACAGTGCGTGCCACGTGCTGGTCCCAGAAAGTGCCATTTTACAGCCCAGAATTCCAGACCAATGAAGACTCCTCCCAGGGAAAAGGTGCCAGGACAGAAAGCCATTGTGATTTTTGTAAAGGTAATGGGGCCCCATCATTGGCACCTGAGAGCCCAAGACTGCCACCTTTTCCCTGGACGCAAAGCTCGATGGTGCGTTCCACTTGCGGGTCCAGGAAAGTGATGATTCTCAGCCCAGAATTCCAAACCGATGAAGATTCCTCCCTGGGAAAAGGTGCCAGGACAGAAAGCCATTGTGCCTTTTGTAGGGGTAATGGGGCACCATCATTGGCAGCTGAGAGCCCAAGGCTGCCCCCTTTTCCCTGGGCGCAAAGCTCGACGGTGTGTACCTTGTGCGGGTTTGGGTCAGTGCCATTTTTGAACCCAGATTTCCAGACCGAAGAAGATTCCTCCCTGGGAAAAGGTGCCAGGACAGAAAGCAAGTGTTATTTTTCTAGTGTTAACGGGGCCCCATCATTGGCACCTGAGAGCCCAAGGCTGCCACCTTTTGCCTGGGCGCAAAGCTTGATGGTACCTGCCACGTGCAGGTCAGAGAAAGTGCTTTGTTCAGCCCAGCATTCCAGACGGATGACGACTCCTCCCAGGGAAAGGGCTCCCAGGACAGAAAGCGATTGTTCCATTTCTAGTGTTAATTGGGGCCCGTCATTGGCATCTGAGAGCCAGAGGTTGCCTCCTTTTCCCTGGGCGCAAAGCACGATAGTGCGTGCCACGTGCTGGTCCCAGAAAGTGCCATTTTACAGCCCAGAATTCCAGACCTATGAAGACTCCTCCCAGGGAAAAGGTGTCAGGACAGAAAGCCATTGTGCTTTTAGTAAAGGAAATGGGGCCCCATCATTGGCACCTGAGAGGCCAAGGCTGCCCCCTTTTCCGTGGTGCAAAGCTCAACGGTGTGTACCTTGTGCGGGTTTGGGGCAGTGCCATTTTTGAACCCAGAATTCGAGACGGATGAAGATTCCGCCTTTGGAAAAGATGCCAGGACAGAAAGCAAGTGTTATTTTTCTAGTGTTAACGGGGCCCCATCATTGGCACCTGAGAGCCCAAGGCTGCCACCTTTTCCCTGGGCTCAAAGCTCGACGGAGTGTGCCAGGTGCGGGTCAGGGTACATGCCTTTTTTCAGCCCAGAATTCCAGACGGATGAAGATTCTTCCCAGGAAAATGTGCCAGAACAGAAAGCGATTTTTACATTTCTTGGGTTAAAGGGACCTCATCATTGGCACCTGAGAGCCCAAGGCCGCCACCTTTTCCCTTGCCACAGAGCCGGACGGTGCATGTCACATGCTGTTTTTTAAGCCCAGAATTCCAGACGGATGATGATTCCTCCCAGGGAAAAAATGCCAGGACAGAAAGGGATTGTTCCATTTCTTGGGTTAATGGGGCTCCATCATTGCCACCTGAGAGTCCAAGGCTGCCACCTTTTCCCTGGCTTCAAAGCACGACGGAGGGTACCAGGTGCAGGTCAGGGAAAGTGCCGTTTATCAGCCCAGAATTCCAGAAGTTTTTAGATTCGACCCAGGGATAAAGTGCCTGGACAGAAAACGATTGTTCCATTTCTAGGTTTAATGGGGCCCCGTCACTGGCACCTGAGAGCCCAAGCCTGCCACCTTTTCCCTGGGCTCAAAGCTCGACGGAGTGTGCCAGGTGCGGGTCGGGAAAAGCGTAATATTTCAGCCCAGATTTCCAGACGGATGAAGATTACTGCCAAGGAAAAAGTGCCAGGACAGAAAGCGTTTGTTCCTTTTCCTGGGTTAATGGGGCCCCATCATTGGCACCTTAGAGTCCAAGGCCGCCACCTTTTCCTTTGCTGCAAAGCCAGATAGTGCATGCCACATGCTGTTTTTTAAGCCCAGAATTCCAGACTAACGATGATTCCTCCCTGGGAAAAAATTCCAGGACAGAATGGGATTGTTCCCTTTCTTGGGTTAATGCAGCCCCATCTTTGGCAACTGAGAGCCCAAGGTTGCCACCTTTTCCCTGGGCTCAAACCTCCACGGTGCATGCCATGTGCGGGTCCGGCAAATGCCGTTTTTCATCCCAGAATTCCAGATGGATGAAGATTCCTCCCAGGAAAAAGGTGCTAGGGCAGAAAGCCATTGTGCTTTTTCTAAGAATAATGGGGCCCCATCACTGGCACCTGAGAGCCCAAGGCTGCCACCTTTTCCCTGGGCTCAAAGCTCAAAGGAGTGTGCCGGGTGCGGGTCGGGGTACGTGCCTTTTTTCAGTCCAGATTGCCAGACTGACCAAGATTCCTCCCAGGGAAAAAGTGTCAGGACAGAAAGCGATTGTTCCAGTTCTAGGGTAAATGCGGCCCCCTCATTGGCACCTGACAGCCCAAGGCTGTCACCTTTTCCCTGGGCTCAAAGCCTGACGGCGCATGCCACTTGCGGGTTATTCAGCCCAGAATTCCAGATGGATGAAGATTCCTGCCAGGGAAAAAGTGCCTGGACAGAATGCGATTGTTCTTTTTCTAGTGTTAATGCGAGCCCACTTTTGACACCTGAGAGCTCAAGGGTGCCACCTTTTCCCTGGGCTCAAAGCACGACGGAGTGTGCCACGTGCGGTTTAGGGAAAGTGCCGTTTATCAGCCCGGAATACCAGGCGGTTTAAGATTGTACCCTGGGATAAAGCGCCAGGGGAGAAAGCGATTGTTCAATTTCTAGGGTTAATGCGGACCCATCATTGACACCTGAGAGCCCAAGACTGCCACCTTTTCCCTGGGCTCAAACCTCGATGGAGCGTGCCACATTCGTGCCAGGGAAAGTGCAGTTTTTCAGCCCAGATTTCCGGACAGACGAAGATTCCGCCCTGGGAAAAGGTGCCAAGACAGAAAGCGATTTTTACATTTCCTGGGTTAATGGGGCCCCATCACTGGCACCTGAGAGTCCAAGGCTGCCACCTTTTCCCTGGGCGGAAAGCCCGACGGTGCCTACCACATGCTGTTTTTTAAGTCCAGAATTCCAGAGGGACGATGATTCCTCCCTGGGAAAAGGTGTCAGGAAAGAAAGGGATTGTTCCATTTCTTGGGTTAATGGGGCCCCATCATTGGCACCTGAGAGCCCAGGGCTGCCACCTTTTCTCTGGGCTCAAAGCTCGACGGAGCGTGCCAAGTGCGGGTCCGGGAACCTGCCGTTTTTCAGCCCAGAATTCCAGACGGACGATGATTCCTACCAGAGAAAAGGTGCCAAGACAGAAAGTGATTGTGCCTTTCCTAGGGGTAATTGGGCCCCATCACTGGCACCTGAGAGCCCAAGGCTGCCACCTTTTCCCTCGGCTCAAAACTCGATGGAGTGTGCGAGGTGCGGGTTAGGGTACGTGCCTTTTTTCAGCCCAGATTTCCAGACGGAAGAAGATTCCTCCCAGGGAAAAAGTGCCAGGACAGGAAGCGATTGTTCAAGTTCTAGGGTAAATGCGGCCCCTCATTGGCACCTGAGAGCCCAAGGCTGTCACCTTTTCCCTGGGCTCAAAGCCTGACGGCGCATGCCACTTGCGGGTTATTCAGCCCAGAATTCCAGATGGATGAAGATTCCTGCCAGGGAAAAAGTGCCTGGACAGAATGCGATTGTTCTTTTTCTAGTGTTAATGCGAGCCCACTTTTGACACCTGAGAGCTCAAGGGTGCCACCTTTACCCTGGGCTCAAAGCACGACGGAGTGTGCCACGTGCAGTTTAGGGAAAGTGCCGTTTATCAGTTCGGAATACCAGGCGGTTTAAGATTGTACCCTGGGTTGAAGCGCCAGGGGAGAAAGCAATTGTTCAATTTCTAGGGTTAATGCGGACCCATCATTGACACCTGAGAGCCCAAGACTGCCACCTTTTCCCTGGGCTCAAACCTCGATGGAGCGTGCCACATTCGTGCCAGGGAAAGTGTAGTTTTTCAGCCCAGATTCCCGGACAGACGAAGGTTCCACCCTGGGTAAAGGTGCCAAGACAGAAAGCGATTTTTACATTTCCTGGGTTAATGGGGCCCCATCACTGGAACCTGAGAGTCCAAGGCTGCCACCTTTTCCCTGGGCGGAAAGCCTGATGGTGCCTACCACATGCAGTTTTTTAAGTCCAGAATTCCAGAGGGACGATGATTCCTCCCTGGGAAAAGGTGCCAGGACAGAAAGGGTATGTTCCATTTCTTGGGTTAATGGGGCCCCATCATTGGCACCTGAGAGCCCAAGGCTGCCACGTTTTGCCTGGGCTCAAAGATCGATGGAGCGTGCAAAGTGCTGGTTTTTTAGCCCAGAATTCCAGACGGATGAAGATTCCTGCCAGGGAAAATGTGCCAGGACAGAAAGCGATTGTTACTTTTCTAGTGTTAATGCGGCCACACCTTTGGCACCTGAGAGCCCAAGGCTGGTATCTTTTCCCTGGGCTCAAAGCTCGACGGAGCGTGCCAAGTGCGGTTCCGGGAACCTGCAGTTTTACAGCCCAGAATTCCAGACCGACGATGATTCCTCCCAGGGAAAAGGTGCCAGGACAGAAAGCGATTTTTCCAATTCTAGGGTAAATGCGGCCCCCTCATTGGCACCGGACAACCCAAGGCTGCCACCTTTTCCCTGGGCGCAATGCCCGACGGTGTGAGCCACTTGCTGGTTTTTCAGCCCAGATGTCCAGACGGATGATGATTCCTCCCAGGGAAAAGGTGCCAGGACAGAAAGCAAATGTTCCTTTTCTAGTGTCAATGCAGCCCCATCTTTGGCAGCTGAGAGCCCAAGGCTGCCATTTTTTCCCCGGGCTCAAACCTCGATGGTGCATGCCATGCGCGGGTTTGGCAAATGACGTTTTTCATCCCAGAATTCCAGATGAATGAAGATTCCTCCCAGGGAAAACGTGCCAGGACAGAAAGCGATTGTGCCGTTTCTAAGAATAATGGGGCCCCATTATTGGCACATGAGAGCCGAAGGCTGCCACATTTTCCCTGGGCGCAATGCCCGACGGTGTGTGCCACTTGCAGGTTTTTTAGCCCAGAATTCGAGACTGATGAAGGTTCCTCGCAGGGAAAATGTTCCAGGACAGAAAATGATTGTGCCTTTTTCTAGGGGTAATGGGGCCCCATCATTGGCACCTTAGAGCCCAAGGCTGCCACCTTTTCCCTGGGCTCAAAGCTCGTCGGAGTGTGCCAGGTGCGGGTCAGGGTACGTGCCTTTTATCAGCCCAGAATTCCAGACGGATGAAGATTCCTTCCAGGGAAAATGTGCCAGGACAGAAAGCGATTTTTACATTTCCTGGGTTAATGGGGCCCCATCATTGGCACCTTAGAGTCCAAGGCCGCCACCTTTTCCTTTGCCGCAAAGCCAGACAGTGCATGCCACATGCTGTTTTTTAAGCCCAGAATTCCAGACTAACGATGATTCCGCCCTGGGAAAAAATGCCAGGACAGAATGGGATTGTTCCCTTTCTTGGGTTAATGCAGCCCCATCTTTGGCAACTGAGAGCCCAAGGTTGCCACCTTTTCCCTGGGCTCAAACCTCCACGGTGCATGCCATGTGCGGGTCCGGCAAATGCCGTTTTTCATCCCAGAATTCCAGATGGATGAAGATTCCTCCCAGGAAAAAGGTGCTAGGGCAGAAAGCCATTGTGCTTTTTCTAAGAATAATGGGGCCCCATCACTGGCACCTGAGAGCCCAAGGCTGCCACCTTTTCCCTGGGCTCAAAGCTCAAAGGAGTGTGCCGGGGGCGGGTCGGGGTACGTGCCTTTTTTCAGTCCAGATTGCCAGACTGACCAAGATTCCTCCCAGGGAAAAAGTGTCAGGACAGAAAGCGATTGTTCCAGTTCTAGGGTAAATGCGGCCCCCTCATTGGCACCTGACAGCCCAAGGCTGTCACCTTTTCCCTGGGCTCAAAGCCTGACGGCGCATGCCACTTGCGGGTTATTCAGCCCAGAATTCCAGATGGATGAAGATTCCTGCCAGGGAAAAAGTGCCTGGACAGAATGCGATTGTTCTTTTTCTAGTGTTAATGCGAGCCCACTTTTGACACCTGAGAGCTCAAGGGTGCCACCTTTTCCCTGGGCTCAAAGCACGACGGAGTGTGCCACGTGCGGTTTAGGGAAAGTGCCGTTTATCAGCCCGGAATACCAGGCGGTTTAAGATTGTACCCTGGGATAAAGCGCCAGGGGAGAAAGCGATTGTTCAATTTCTAGGGTTAATGCGGACCCATCATTGACACCTGAGAGCCCAAGACTGCCACCTTTTCCCTGGGCTCAAACCTCGATGGAGCGTGCCACATTCGTGCCAGGGAAAGTGCAGTTTTTCAGCCCAGATTTCCGGACAGACGAAGATTCCGCCCTGGGAAAAGGTGCCAAGACAGAAAGCGATTTTTACATTTCCTGGGTTAATGGGGCCCCATCACTGGAACCTGAGAGTCCAAGGCTGCCACCTTTTCCCTGGGCGGAAAGCATGACGGTGCCTACCACATGCAGTTTTTAAAGCCCAGAATTCCAGAGGGACGATGATTCCTCCCTGGGAAAAGGTGTCAGGAAAGAAAGGGTATGTTCCATTTCTTGGGTTAATGGGGCCCCATCATTGGCACCTGAGAGCCCAGGGCTGCCACCTTTTCCCTCGGCTCAAAACTCGATGGAGTGTGCGAGGTGCGGGTTAGGGTACGTGCCGTTTTTCAGCCCAGAATTCCAGACGGAAGAAGATTTCTCCCTGGGAGAAACTCGCCAGGACATAAAGCGATTGTTCCTTTTCTAAGGTTAATGTGGCCCCATCTTTGGCAGCTGAGAGCCCAAGGCTGCCCCTTTACCATGGGCTCAAAGCTCGACGGTGCATGCCAAGTGCAGGTTCGGGAAATTCCTTTTTTCATCCCAGAATTCCAGACGGATGAAGATTCCTCCCAGGGAAAAGGTGCCAGGATAGAAAGGGATTGTTCCTTTTTTAGGGTTAATGGGGCCCCATCATTGACATCTGAGAGCCGAAGGCTGCCACCTTTTCCCTGGCCCCAAAGCTCGACAGTGCGGGCGAGATGGGGGTCTGGGAAAATGCCGGTTTTCAGCACAGAATTCCAGACGGCCCAAGATTTCTCCAAGGTAAAATGTGCCAGGACAAAAAGCGATTGTTCCTTTTCTAGGTTAATGGGGCCCCATCATTGGCACCTGAGATCCCAAGGTAGCTACCTTTCCCCTAGGCTCAAACCTCGACGGAACGTGGCACGTGCGTCTCCGGGAAAATGCCGTTTTTCAGCCCAGAATTCCAGACGGCCCAAGATTCCTCCCAGGGAAAAGGTGCTGGGACAGACAGCGACTGTGCCTTTTCTAAGATTAATGGTGCCCCATCATTGGCACCTGAGAGGCCAAGGCTGTCACCTTTTCCCTGGCGCAATGCCCGACGGTATGTGCCACTTGCGGGTTTTTTAGCCCAGAATTCCAGACGGATGAAGATTCCTCCCAGGGAAAATGTGCCAGGACAGAAAGCGATTGTTATTTTTCTAGTGTTAATGCGGCCCCACTTTTGGCACCTGAGAGTCCAAGGCTGCCACCTTTTCCCTGGGCTCAAAGCTCGATGGAGCATGCCAAGTGCGGGTTAGGGAAAGTGTCGTATTTCAACCCAGAATTCCAGATGGACCAAGATTCCTCCCAGGGAATAGGTACTAGCACAGAAAGTGATTGTGCCTTTTTCTAGGGGTAATGGGGCCCCATCATTGGCACCTGAGAGCCCAAGGCAGCCACCTTTTCCCTGGGCTCAAAGCTCGACGGAGTGTGCCAGGTGTGGGTCAGGGTACGTGCCTTTTTTCAGCCCAGAATTCCAGACGGATAAAGATTCCTGCCAGGAAAAAGATGCCAGGACAGAAAGCGATTTTTACATTTCTTAGGTTAATGGGGCCCCATCATTGGCACCTTAGAGTCCAAGGCCGCCACATTTTCCCTTGCCGCAAAGCCGGACGGTGCATGCCACATGCTGGTTTTTAAGCCCAGAATTCCAGATGGACTATGATTCCTCCCAGGGAAAAAAGGCCAGGACAAAAAGGGATTGTTCTATTTCTTGGGTTAATGGGGCCCCATCATTGCCACCTGAGAGCCGAAGGCTGCCACCTTTTCCCTGGGCTCAAAGCTCGACGGAGCGTGCCACCTGCGGGTCAGGTAAAGTGCCTTTTTCAGCCCAGAATTCCTGATGGAACAAGATTCCTCCCAGGGAAAAGGTGCTAGGACAGAAAGGCATTGTTCCTTTTCTTGGGGTAACGGGGCACCATCATTGGCACCTGAGAGCCCAAGGCTGCCACCTTTTCCCTGGCCTCAAAGCACGACGGAGGGTACCAGGTGCAGGTCAGGGAAAGTGCCGTTTATAAGCCCAGAATTCCAGAATTTTTTAAATTCTACCCTGGGATAAAGTGCCAGGACAGAAAAGGATTGTTCCATTTCTAGGTTTAATGGGGCCCCGTCATTGGCACCTGAGAGCCCAAGCCTGCCACCGTTTTCCTGGGCTCAAAGCTCGACGGAACACTCCAGGTGCGGGTCAGCGTAGGTGCCGTTTTTCACTCCAGATTTCCAGACGAACGAAGATTCCTCCAAGGAAAAGGTGCCAAGAGAGAAAGCGATTGTTCCATTTCTAGGTTTAAGGGGCCCCATCATTGGCACCTGAGAGCCCAAGCCTGCCACCTTTTCCCTGGGCTCAAAGCTTGACGGAGTGTGCCAGCTGCGGTTCTGGGAAAGCGTAATTTTTCCGCCCAGATTTCCAGACGGATGAAGATTCCTGCCAAGGAAAAAGTGCCAGGACAGAAAGTGTTTGTTCCTTTTCTAGAGTTAGTGGGGCCCCATCATTGGCACCGGACAGCTGAAGGCTGTCACCTTTTCCCTGGGCGGAAAGCCCGACGGTGCATGCCACATGCAGTTATTTCAGCCCAGAATTCCAGACTAACGATGATTCCTCCCTGGGAAAAGGTGCCAGGACAGAAAGCGATTGTTCCTTTTCTAGGGTTAATGCAGCCCCATCTTTGGCAGCTGAGGGCCCAAGGCTGCCACCTTTTCCCTGGGCTCAAGCCTCGAGGGTGGATGCCATGCGCGCGGGTCCGGCAAATGCAGTTTTTCATCCCCGAATTCCAGATGGATGAAGATTCCTCCCAGGAAAAAGGTGCCAGGACCGAAAGCGATTGTTCCAGGTCTAGGTTTAATGCGGCCCCCTCATTGGCACCTGAGAGCGCAAGGCTGTCACCTTTTCTTGGACGCAAAGCCCGAAGGTGCGTGCCATTTGCGGGTTTTTCAGACCAGCTTTCCAGACGGATGAAGATTCCTTGAAGGGAAAAAGTGCCAGGACAGAAAGTGATTGTTCTTTTTCTAGCATTAATGCAGCCCCATCTTCGGCACCTGAGAGCCCAAGGCTGTCACCTTTTCCCTGGGCTCAAAGCCTGACGGTGCCTGCCACATGCCCTTTATTCAGCCCAGAATTCCAGACAGACGATGATTTCTCCCTGGGAGAAACTCGCCAGGACAGAAAGCGATTGTTCCTTTTCTAATGTTATTGCAGCCCCGTCTTTGGCAGCTGAGAGCCCAAGGCTGCCACCTTTACCATGGGCTCAAAGCTTGACGGTGCATGCCAGGTGCAGGTCCGGGAAATGCCTTTTTTCATCCCAGAATTCCAGACTGATGAAGATTCCTCCCAGGGAAAAGGTGTCAGGACAGAAAGGGATTGTTCCTTTTCTAGGGTTAATGGGGCCCCATCATTGACACCTGAGAGCCCAAGACTGCCACCTTTTCCCTGGGCTCAAACCTCGACGGAGCGTGCCACATTCGTGCCAGGGAAAGTGTAGTTTTTCAGCCCAGATTTCCGGACAGACGAAGATTCCACCCTGGGAAAAGCTGCCAAGACAGAAAGCGATTTTTACATTTCCTGGGTTAATGGGGCCCCATCATTGGCACCTGAGAGTCCAAGGCTGCCACCTTTTCCCTGGGCGGAAAGCCCGACGGTGCCTACCACATGCTGTTTTTTAAGTCCAGAATTCCAGAGGGACGATGATTCCTCCCAGAGAAAAGGTGTCAGGAAAGAAAGGGATTGTTCCATTTCTTGGGTTAATGGGGCCCCATCATTGGCACCTGAGAGCCTAAGGCTGCCACCTTTTCCTTGGGCGCAAAGCTCGACGGAACGTGCCAAGTTCAGGTTTTTTAGCCCAGAATTCCAGACGGATGAAGATTCCTGCCAGGCAAAACGTGCCAGGACAGAAAGCGATAGTTACTTTTCTAGTGTTAATGCGGCCGCACTTTTGGCACCTGAGAGCCCAAGGTTGCCACCTTTTCCCTGGGCTCAAAGCTCGACGCAGCTTGCCAAGTGCAGATCCGGGATAGTACCGTTTTTCAACCCAGAATTCCAGACGGACCGAGATTCCTCCCAGGGAATATGTGCTAGCACAGAAAGCGATTGTGCCTTTTCTAGGGGTAATGGGGCCCCATCATTGGCACCTGAGAGCCCAAGGCTGCCACCTTTTCCCTGGGCTCAAAGCACGACGGAGCGTGCCAGGTGCGGGTCAGGGAAAGAGCCGTTTATCAACCCGAAATTCCAGGCGGTTTAAGATTCCTCCCTGGGATAAAGTGCCAAGACAGAAAGTGATTGTTCCATTTCTAGGTTTAAGGGGCCACATCATTGGCACGTGGCAGCCCAAGGCTGCCGCCTTTCCCCTGGCCTCAAAGCTCGACGGAGTGTGCCAGGTGCGGTTCTGGAAAGCGTAATTTTTCAACCCAGATTTCCAGACGGCCCAAGATTGCTCCAGGGAAAAGGTGCCAGGACAGAAAACGATTGTTTCTTTTCTAGGGTTAATGGGGCCCCATCATTGCCACCTGAGAGCCGAAGGCTGCCACCTTTTCCCTGGGCGGAAAGCCCGACGGTGCATGCCACATGCGGTTATTTCAGCCCAGAATTCCAGACGCACGATGATTCCTCCCTGGGAAAAGGTGCCAGGACCGAAAGTGATTGTTCCTTTTCTAGGGTTAATGCAGCCCCATCTTTGGCAGCTGAGAGCCCAAGGCTGCCACCTTTTCCCTGGGCTCAAGCCTCGACGATGCATGCCATGCGCGGGTCTGGCAAATGCAGTTTTTCATCCCAGAATTCCAGATGGATGAAGATTCCTCCCAGGAAAAAGGTGCCAGGACAGAAAGCGATTGTTCCAGGTCTAGGGTTAATGCGACCCCCTCATTGGCACCTGAGAGCCCAAGGCTGCCACCTTTTCCCTGGGTATAAAGATCGACGGTGCGTGCCACGTGTGTGTCCGGGAAATTGCAGTTTTTCAGACCAGAATTCCAGACGGACGAAAATTCCTCCCAGGGAAAAGGTGCCAGGACAGAAAGTGATTGTTATTTTTCTAGTGTTAATGGGGCCCCATCATTGGCACCTGAGAGCCCAAGGGTGTCACCTTTTCCCTCGGCGCAAAGCTAGATATTGCGTGTCATGTGGGGGTCAAGGAAAGTGCCGTTTTTAATTCCAGAATTCCAGACGGACAAAGACTCCTCGCAGCAAAAAGCTGCCAGGACAGAAAGCGATTGCTCCTTTTGTAGGCTTAATGGGGCCCCGTGATTGCCACCTGAGGGCCCAAAGTTGCCTCCTTTAAACTGGACGCAAAGCTCTACGGTGTGTGCCAGTTGCGGGTTTCGGGAAGTGCCGTTTTTCAGCCCAGAATTCCAGACGGACAAAGACTCCTCCCAGCAAAAAGCTGCCAGGACAGAAAGCGATTGTGCCTTTTGTAGGGTTAATGCGGCCCCGTCATTGCCACCTGAGAGCCCAAGGTTGCCTCCTTTAACCTGGGCGCAAAACTCGACGGTGCGTGCCAAGTGCGGGTGCGGCAAATGCCGTTTTTCAGCTCAGAATTCCAGACGGATGAAGATTCCTCCCAGGGAAAATGTCCTAGGACAGAAAGCGATTGTGCCTTTTCTAAGAATAATGGGGCCCCATCATTGGCAGCTGAGAGCCCAAGGCTGCCTCCTTTTCCCTGGCCTCAAAGCACGACGGTTCGTGCCACATGCGGGTAAGGGAAAGTGTCCTTTATCAGCCAGGATTTCCAAGAGGTTTAAGATTCTACCCTGGGAAAAGGTCCTGGGACAGAAAGCGATTGTGCCTTTTCTAAGAGTAATGAGGCCTCATCATTGGCACCAGAGAGCCCAAGGCTGCCACCTTTTCCCTGGGCTCAAAGCTCGATGGAGCATGCCAAGTGCGGGTGAGGGAAAGTGCTGTTTTTCAGCCCAGAATTCCAGACAGAATCAGATACCTCCAAGGGAAAAGGAGCCAGGAGAGAAAGCGATTGTGCCTTTCCTAGGGGTAATGGGGCCCCATCATTGGTACCTGAGAGCCCAAGCCTGCCACCTTTTCCCTGGGCTCAAAGCTCAAAGGAGTGTGCCCGGTGCGGGTCAGGGTACGTGCTCTTTTTCAGCCCAGATTTCCAGACTGACGAAGATTCCTCCCAGGGAAAAAGTGCCAGGACAGAAAACGATTGTTCCTTTTCTAGGGTAAATGTGGCGCACTCATTGGCTCCTGACAGCCCAAGGCTGTCACCTTTTCCCTGGGCTCAAAGCCTGACGGTGCCTGCCACATGCCCTTTATTTAGCCCAGAATTCCAGACAGACGATGATTTCTCCCTGGGAGAAACTCGCCAGGACAGAAAGCGATTGTTCCTTTTCTAATGTTATTGCAGCCCCGTCTTTGGCAGCTGAGAGCCCAAGGCTGCCACCTTTACCATGGGCTCAAAGCTCGACGGTGCATGCCAGGTGCAGGTCCGGGAAATGCCTTTTTTCATCCCAGAATTCCAGACTGATGAAGATTCCTCCCAGGGAAAAGGTGTCAGGACAGAAAGGGATTGTTCCTTTTCTAGGGTTAATGGGGCCCCATCATTGACACCTGAGAGCCCAAGACTGCCACCTTTTCCCTGGGGGCAAACCTCGACGGAGCGTGCCACATTCGTGCCAGGGAAAGTGTAGTTTTTCAGCCCAGATTTCCGGACAGACGAAGATTCCACCCTGGGAAAAGCTGCCAAGACAGAAAGCGATTTTTACATTTCCTGGGTTAATGGGGCCCCATCATTGGCACCTGAGAGTCCAAGGCTGCCACCTTTTCCCTGGGCGGAAAGCCCGACGGTGCCTACCACATGCTGTTTTTTAAGTCCAGAATTCCAGAGGGACGATGATTCCTCCCTGGGAAAAGGTGTCAGGAAAGAAAGGGATTGTTCCATTTCTTGGGTTATTGGGGGCCCATCATTGGCACCTGAGAGCCAAAGGCTGCCACCTTTTCCTTGGGCGCAAAGCTCGACGGAACGTGCCAAGTTCAGGTTTTTTAGCCCAGAATTCCAGACGGATGAAGATTCCTGCCAGGCAAAACGTGCTAGGACAGAAGGCGATAGTTACTTTTCTAGTGTTAATGCGGCCGCACTTTTGGCACCTGAGAGCCCAAGGTTGCCACCTTTTCCCTGGGCTCAAAGCTCGACGCAGCTTGCCAAGTGCAGATCCGGGATAGTACCGTTTTTCAACCCAGAATTCCAGACGGACCGAGATTCCTCCCAGGGAATATGTGCTAGCACAGAAAGCGATTGTGCCTTTTCTAGGGGTAATGGGGCCCCATCATTGGCACCTGAGAGCCCAAGGCTGCCACCTTTTCCCTGGGCTCAAAGCACGACGGAGCGTGCCAGGTGCGGGTCAGGGAAAGAGCCGTTTATCAACCCGAAATTCCAGGCGGTTTAAGATTCCTCCCTGGGATAAAGTGCCAAGACAGAAAGTGATTGTTCCATTTCTAGGTTTAAGGGGCCACATCATTGGCACGTGGCAGCCCAAGGCTGCCGCCTTTCCCCTGGCCTCAAAGCTCGACGGAGTGTGCCAGGTGCGGTTCTGGAAAGCGTAATTTTTCAACCCAGATTTCCAGACGGCCCAAGATTGCTCCAGGGAAAAGGTGCCAGGACAGAAAACGATTGTTTCTTTTCTAGGGTTAATGGGGCCCCATCATTGCCACCTGAGAGCCGAAGGCTGCCACCTTTTCCCTGGGCACAAAGCCCGACGGTGCATGCCACATGCGGTTATTTCAACCCAGAATTCCAGACGCACGATGATTCCTCCCTGGGAAAAGGTGCCAGGACAGAAAGTGATTGTTCCTTTTCTAGGGTAAATGTGGCGCACTCATTGGCTCCTGACAGCCCAAGGCTGTTACCTTTTCCCTGGTCTCAAAGCCTGACGTTGCGTTTCACATGCGGTTTTTTCAGCCCCAAATTCCAGACGGACCAAGATTCCTCCCAGGGAAAAGGTTCCAGTACAGAAAGCGATTGTGCCTTTTCTTGTGTTAATGCGGCTCAACTTTTGGCAGCTGAGAGCTCAAGGCTGCCACCTTTTCCCTGGGCTCAAAGCTCGACGGAGCGTGCCAAGTGTGGGAAGGAAAGTGCCATTTTTCATCCCAGAATTCCAGACGGATCAGGATCCCTCCCAGGGAATAGGTGCTAGGACAGAAAGCGATTGTGCCTTTTCTAGGGGTAATGGGGCACCATCATTGGCACCTGAGATCTCAAGGCTGCCACCTTTTCCCTGGTCTCAATGCTCGACGAAGTATGCCAGGTGTGGTTTCTGGGAAAGCGTAATTTTTCAGCCCAGATTTCCAGACAAACCAAGATTCCTCCCTGGGATAAGGTGCCAGGACAGAAAACCTTTGTTCCTTTTCTAGGGTTAATGGGGCCCCATCATTAGCACCTCACAGCCCAAGGCTGCCACCTTTGGGCGCAAAGCCCAACGGTGCGTGCCACATGCACTTTTTTCAGCCCAGAATTCCAGACGGACGATTATTCTTCCCTCGAAAAAACGTGCCAGGACAGAAAGCGATTGTGCCTTTTCTAAGGGTATTGGCACCCCATCATTGGCACCTGAGAGCCCAAGGCTACCACCTTTTCCCTGGGCTCAAAGCTCGACGGAGCGTGCCAAGTGCGGGTCCGGGGCAGTGCCGGTTTTCAGCCCAGAATTCCAGACCTATGAAGATTCCTCAGAGGGAAAAGGTGCCAGGACAGAAAGCGATTGTTTCTTTTTCTAGGGTTAATGGGTCCCCATCATTGGCACCTGAGAGTCCAAGACCTCAACATTTTCCCTGGGCGCAAAGCCCAACGGAGCATGCCAGGTGCAGGTTTTTCAGCCTAGAATTCCAGACGAACCAAGATTCCACCAAGGGAAAATGTGCCAGGACAGTAAGCGATTGTTCCTTTTCAAGGATTAATGGGGCCCCTTCATTGGCACCTGACAGCCCAAGCCTGCCACCTTTTCACTGGGAACAAAGCTCGACGGAGCCTGCCACGTGTGGGTCTGGGAAAGTGCTTTCTGTCCTGGCTCCTTTTCACTGGGAGGAATCATCGCCCATCTGGAATTCTGGGCTGAAAAAACCGCATATGACACCCACCGTCGGGCTATGCGCTCAGGGAAAAGGTTGCAGCCTTTGGCTCTCAGGTGCTAATGATGGGTCCCCATTACTCCTAGAAAAGGAGAAATCGATTCCTGTTCTGGCCCCTTTTCCCAGGGAAGAATCTTCATCTGGAAATCTGGGCTGAAAAATTACGCTTTCTCAGAACCGCACCTGGCAAACTCCGTCGAGCTTTGAGGCCAGGGAAAAGGTGGCAGCCTTGGGCTCTCAGGCGCCAATGATTGGGCGCCTTAAATCCAGAAATGGAAAAATCACTTTCTATCTTGGAACTTTATCCCAGGGTAGAATCTTAAACCTCCTGGAATTCTGGGCTGATAAACGGCACTTTCCCTGACCCGCAACTGACACGCTCCGTCGAACTTTGAGCCCAGGGAAAAGGTGGCAGCCTTGGGCTCTCAGCTGCCAATGATGGGGCCCTATTACCCTTAGAAAAGGCACAATCGCTTTCTGTCCTGGAACATTTTCCCTGGGAGGAATCTTGGTGCGTCTGGAATTCGGGGATGAAAAAGGGCACTTTCCCGGACCCACACGTGGCAGGCTCCGTCGAGCTTTGAGCCCACGGTAAATGTGGCAGCCTTGAACGCTCAGGTGCCAATGATGCGACCCCATTAACCCTAGAAAAGGCACAATCGCTTTCTGTCCTAGCACCTTTTCCCTGGGAGGAATCTTCATCCGTCTGGTATTCAGGGCTGAAAAACCCACAAGTGGCACGCACCGTCGGGCTTTGCGCTAAGGGAAAAGTGACACTCTTGTGCTGTCAGGTGCCAATGAGGGGGCCGCATTAACCCTAGAATTGGAACAATCGCTTTCTGTCCTGGCACCTTTTCCCTGGCAGGAATCTTCGTCCATCTGGAAATCTGGGATGAAAAATTGCACTTTCCCAGACCCACAGCTGGCACGCTCTCTCTAGCTTTGTGCCCAGTGAAAAGTTGGCAGTCTTGGGCTCTCAGGTGCCAATGATGGCGACCCATTAACCCTAGAAAAGGCACAACTGCTTCCTGTTCTGGCACGTTTTTCCTGGGGAGGAATCATTGTCCGTCTGGAATTTGGGGCTGAAAAAACCGCATGTGGCACGCACCGTCGGGCTTTGCGCCCAAGGAAAAGATGGCAGCCTTCGGCTCTCAGGTGCCAATGATGGGGCCCCTTAAACCTAGAAATGGAAAAATCGCTTTCTGACTTGGCACTTTATCCCAGGGTAGAATCTTAAGCTGACTGGAATTCCGGCTGATAAACGGCACTTTCCTTGACCCACACCTGGCACGCTCCGTCGTGCTTTGAGCCCAGGGAAAAGGTGGCAGCCTTGGGCTCACAGGTGCCAATGATGTGGCCGCATTACCCCAAGAAAAGGAACAATCCCTTTCTGTCCTAGCACCTTTTCACTTTGACTAATCTTGGTCCATCTGGAATTCTGGGCTGAAAAAAGGCACTTTACCTGACCCGCAGGTGGCACGCACCATCGATCTTTCAGCCCAGGGAAAAGGTGGAAGCCTTGGGCTCTCAGCTGCCAATGATGGGGCCCCATTAACCCAAGATATGGAATAATCCCTTTCTGTCCTAGCAGATTTTCTCAGGGAGGAATCATCGTCCGTCTGGAATTCTGGGTTTAAAAACAGCATGTGGCTTGCACTGTCCGGCTTTGCACCCATGGGAAAAGATGGCAGCCTTGGACTCTAAGGTGTCAATGATGGGGCCCCATTAACTCAAGAAATGTAAAAATCGCTTTCTGTCCTGACACCTTTTCCCAGGGAGGAATCTTCGTCTGTCTGGAAATCTGGGCTGAAAAACCGCAATTTCCCTGACTCGCACTTGCCACGCTCCATTGAGCTTTGAGCCCAGGGAAAAGGTGCAGCCTTGGGCTCTCAGATCCCAAAGATGGGGCCGCATTAACCCTAGAAAAGGAGCAATCGCTTTCTGTCCTGGCGCCTTTTCCCTGGGAGGAATCATCGTCCGTCTGGAAGTCTGGGCTGAAAAACCCGCATGTGGCACGCACCGTTGGGCTTTGAGCCCAGGGAAAAGGTGACAGCCTTGGGCTGTGACGTGCCAGTGAGGGGGCCGCATTTACCCTAGAACTGGAACAATCGCTTTCTATACTGGCACATTTTCCCTGGGAGGAATCTTCGTCATTCTGGAAATCTGGACTGAAAAAAGGCACGTACCCTGACCAGCACCTGGCACACTCCTTTGAGCTTTGAGCCCAGGGAAAAGGTGTCACCCTTGGCCTCTCAGCTGCCAATGATGGGGCCCCATTACCCCTAGGAAAGGCACAATCGCTTTCTGTCCTGGCACCTTTTCCCTGGGAGGAATCATGGTCTGCCTGGAATTCCGGGCTCATAAACGGCACTTTCCCTGACCCGCACCTGGTACCCTCCGTCGTGCTTTGAGGCCAGGGAAAAGGTGGCATCCTTGGGCTCACAGGTGCCAATGATGGGACCCCATTACCCCAGGAAATGTAAAAATCCCTTTCTGTCTAAACACCTTTTCTCTGGGAGGAATCTTGGTCCATCTGGAATTCTGGGCTTAAAAAAGGCACTTTACCTGACCCGCAGGTGGCACGCACCGTCGATCTTTGAGGCCAGGGAAAAGGTGGCAGTCTTGGGCTCTCAGCTGCCAAAGATGGGGCCACATTAACCCTAGAAAAGGAACAATCGCTTTCTGTACTGGCACCTTTTCCCTGGGAGGAATCATCGTCCGTCTCGATTTCTGGGCCGAAAAAGCCGCATGTGGCATGCACCGCCAAGCTTTGCGCCCAGGGAATAGGTGGCAACCTTCAGCTCTGAAGTGCCAATGATGGGGCCCCATTAACCCTAGAAAAGGAACAAACGCTTTCTGTCCAGGAACCTTTTCCCTGGGAGGAATCTTCATCCTTCTGGAAATCTGGACTGAAAAATTACGCTCCTGGCACAATCCGTCGAGCTTTGAGGCCAGGGAAAAGGTGGCAGCTTTTGGCTCACAAGTGCCAGCGATGGGGCCCCTTAAACCTAGAAATGGAACAATCGCTTTCTGTCTTGGAACCTTATCCCAGGGTAGAATTTTAAACCGCTTGGAATTTCGGGTTGATAAACGGCACTTTCCCTGACCCGCACCTTGTATGCTCCGTGAAGCTTTCAGCCCAGGGAAAAGGATGCAGCCTTGGGCTCTCAGTTGCCAAAAGTGGGGCTGCACTAACACTAGAAAAAGAAGAATCGTTTTCTATCCTGGCACATTTTCCCTGGTAGAAATGCTCATCCGTCTAAAAATCTGGGCTGAAAAACCTGCAAATGCCACTCACCGTCGGGCTTTGCGACCAGGAAAAAGGTGACAGCCTTGGGCTGTCAGGTGCCAATGAGGGGGCCGCATTAACCCTAGAATTGGAACAATCGCTTTCTGTCCTGGCACTTTTTCCCTGGGAGGAATCTTGGTCCGTATGGAATTCTGGGCTGAAAACCGGCACTTTCCCAGACCCGCACCTCGACCGCACTGTCGAGCTTTGAGCCCAGGGAAAAGGTGGCAGCCTTGGGCTGTCAGGTGCCTAAGATGGGTCCGCATTAACCCTAGAAAAATAACAATCTCTTTCTGTCCTGGCACGATTTCCCAGGAAGGAATCTTCATCCGTCTGGAATTCTGGGCTGAAAAACCCGCATGCGACATGGACCTTTGGGGTGTGCGCCCAGGGAAAAGGTGGCAGCCTTGGGCTCTCAGGTGTCAATGATGGGGCCCCATTAACCCTAGAAAAGGAACAATGGCTTTCTGTCCTGGCACCTTTTCTAATGGAGGAATCTTCATCCATCTGGAATTCTGGTCTGAAAAACAGCACTTTCCCGGGCCCGCACTTGGCACCCTCCGTCGTGCTTTGAGGCCAGGGAAAAGGTGGCAGCCTTGCGCTCTCAGGTGCCAATGATGGGACCGCATTACCCCTAGAAGAGGCACAATCGCTTTCTCTGCTAGCACCTATTCCCTGGGAGGAATCTTCGTCCGTCTGGAATTCTGGGCTGAGAAACGGCCCTTTCCCGGACCCGCACTTGGCACCCTCCGTCGAGCTTTGAGCCCAGGGAAAAGGTGGCAGCCTTGGGCTCTCAGATTCCAAAGATGGGGCCGCATTAACCCTAGAAAAGGAGCAATCCCTTTCTGTCCTGGCACCTTTTCCCTGGGAGGAATTATCGTCCGTCTGGAAGTCTGGGCTGAAAAACCCGCATGTGGCACGCACCGTCGGGCTTTGAGCCCAGTGAAAAGGTGACAGCCTTGGGCTGTGAGGTGCCAATGAGGGGGCCGCATTTACCCTAGAACTGGAACAATCGCTTTCTATCCTGACACATTTTCCCTGTGACGAATCTTCGTCATTCTGGAAATCTGGGCTGAAAAAAGGGGTACCCTGACCAGCACCTGGCACACTCTGTGGAGCTTTGAGCCCAGGGAAAAGGTGGCAGACTTGGGCTCTCAGGTGTCAATGATGGGGCACCATTACCTCTAAGAAAGGCACAATAGCTTTCTGTCCTGGCACCTTTTCCCTGGGAGGAATCATGGTCTGCCTGGAATTCTGGGCTGAAACACGGCACTTTCCCTCACCCGCACTTGGCACGCTCCGTCGAGCTTTGAGCCCAGGGAAAAGGTGGCAGCCTTAGGCTCTGAGGTGGCAATGATGGGACCCCATTACTCCTAGAAAAGGCACAATCCCTTTCTGTCCTGGCACCTTTTCCCTGGGAGGAATCTTGGGCCCTCTGCAATTCTGGGCTGAAAACTGGAACTTTCCCAGACCCGCACCTCGCCCGCACTGTCGACCTTTGAGCCCAGGGAAAAGGTGGCAGCCTTGGGCTCTCAGGTGCCTAAGATGGGTCCACATTAACCCTAGAAAAGGAAGAATCGCTTTCTGTCCTGGCACGATTTCCAAGGGAGGAATGTTCATTTTTCTGGATTGAAAAACCCGCATGTGACAGGGACCGTTGGGGTGCTCACCGAGGGAAAAGGTGGCAGCATTGGCTCTCAAGTGCCAATGATGGGGCCCCATAAACCCTAGAAAAGGAACAATCACTTTCTGTCCTGGCACTTTTTTCCCTAGCAGTAATCCTCGTCCATCTGGAATTCTGGGCTGAGAAACGGCACTTTCCCGGACCCCACCTGGCACACTCCGTCGAGCTTTGAGCCCAGGGAAAAGGTGACAGCCTTGGTCTGTCATGTGGCAATGAGAGGGCCGCATTTACCCTAGAACTGGAACAATCGCTTTCTGTCCTGGAACATTTTCCATATGAGGAATCTTCGTCATTCTGGAAATCTGGGTTGAAAACCAGCATGTACCCTTACCCGCCACTGGCACACTCCATCGAGCATTGAGCCCAGGGAAAAGGTGGCAGCCTTGGGTTATCAGGTGGCAATGATGGGGCCCCATTACCCCTAGGAAACGCATAATCGCTTTCTGTCCTGGCACATTTTCCCTGGGAGGAATCTTTGTCTGTCTGGAATTCTGGGCTGAAAGACGGCACTATCCAGACCCGTACTTGGCACGCTCCGTCGAGCTTTGAGCCCCGGCAAAAGGTCGCAGCCTTGGGCTCTCAGGAGTCAATGATGGGGCCGTATTAACCCAAGAAATGGAACAATCCCTTTCTGTCCTGGCACCTTTTCCCAGGGAGGAATCATCGTCTGTCTGGAATTCTGGGCTGAAATAACCGCATGTGGCATGCACCGTCCGGCTTTACGCCCAGGGAAAAAATGGGGGCCTTGGACTCTCCAGTGCCAATGATGGGGCCCCATTAACCCAAGAAATGTAAAAATCGCTTTCTGTCCTGGCACCTTTTCCATGGGAGTAATCTTCATCCGTCTGGAAATCTCGGCTGAAAAACAGCACTTTCCTGGACTCGCAGTTGGCACGCTCCATTGAGCTTTGAGCCCAGGCAAAAGGTGGCAGCCTTGGGCTCTCAGGTGCCAATGATGGGGCCCCATTATTATTAGAAAACGCACAAACGCTTTCTCTCCTAGCAACTTTTCCCTGGGAGGAATCTTCATCCGTCTGGAATTCTGGGATGAAAATCGGCACTTTCCTGGACCCGCACAAATACGCACCATTGAGCTTTGTGACCACGGAATAGGTGGCAGTCTTGGGCTCTCAGGTGCCAATGATGGGGCCCCATTACCTTTACAAAATACACAATGGCTTTGTGTCCTGTCACCTTTTCCCTCTGAGGAATCTTCATCGGTCTGGAATTCTGGGCTGAAAAAATGGCACTATCCCTGACCCGCACAACTATGCACCGTCGAGTATTGCAACCTGGGTAAAGGTGGCAGCTTTGGGCTCTCACATGCCAATGATGGAGCCCCATTACCCCTAGAACTGGAACAATCGCTTTCTGTGCTGGCACGTTTTCCCTGAGAGGAATCTTCATTGGTCTGTAATTCTGGGCTGAAAAATGGCACTTTCCCAGACGCGCACGCAGCACGCTCCGTCGAGCTTTGCGACCAGGATAAAGGTGACAGCCTTGAGCTCTCAGGTGCCAATGATGGGGCCCCATTATCTTTACAGAATGCTCAATGGCTTTGTGTCCTGGCAACTTTTCCCTGGGAGGAATCTTCATTGGTCTGGAATTCTGGACTGAAAAATGGCACTTTCCCGGACCCTCACATAGCATGCACCGTCGAGCGTCACGCCAAGGGTAAAGGAGGCTGCCTTGGGCTCTCAGGTGCCAATGATGGGAGCCCGATTAACCCTAGAAATGGAACAATCGCTTTCTGTCCTGGGAGCCTCTTCCCTGTGAGGAGTCTTCATCCGTCTGGAATTCAGGGCTGAAAAACGGCACTTTCCCGGACAAGAAAGTGGTACGCGCCGTTGATGTTTGCGCCCACGGAAAAGGTGGCAGCCTTGAACTCTCAGGTGCCAATGATCGGGCACCATTGACCCTAGAATAAGAAAATTCGATTTCTGACCTGGCACCTTTTCCCTGGGAGGTATCTTCGTCCGTCTGGAATTCTGGGTTCAAAAATGGCACTTCCCCGAAACCCGCACAAGGTACACACTGTCGACCTTTGCGCCCACAGAAAAGGGGGCAGCCTTGGGCTCTCGGGTGCCAATGATGGGGCCCGATTAACCCTAGAAATGGAACAATCGCTTTCTGTCCTGGGATCCTCTTCCCTGTGAGGAGTCTTCATCCGTCTGGAATTCTGGGCTGAAAAACGGCGCTTCCCCGGACCCGCAAGTGGAACGCACCGTCGAGCTTTGTGCCCAGGGAAAAGGGGGCAGCCTTGGGCTCTCAGGTGCCAATGATGGGGCCCCATTACCCATACAAAAGGCACAATGGCTTTGTGTCCTGGCACCTTTTTCCAGGGAGGAATCTTCATCGGTCTGGAATTCTGGAATGAGAAACGGCAATTTCCCGGACCCTCACATAGCACGCATGGTCGAGCTTTGCACCCAGGGTATAGGAGGCAACCTTGGGCTCTCAGGTGCCAATGATGGGGCCCGATTAACCCTAGAAATGGAACAATCGCTTTCTGTCCTGGGAGCCTTTTCCCTGTGAGGAGTCTTCATCCGTCTGGAATTCAGGGCTGAAAAATGGCACTTTCCCAGTCCCGCACAGGGTACGCACTGTCGAGCTTTGCACCCACGGAAAAGGTGGCAGCCTTGAACTCTCAGGTGCCAATGATGCGGCGCCATTACCATTACAAAATGCACCATGGCTTTGTCTCCTGGTACCTTTTCCCTCTGAGGAATCTTCATAGGTCTGGAATTCTGGGCTGAAAAATGGCACTTCCCCGGACCCACTCGTGGAACGCTCCGTCGAGCTTTGTGCCCAGGGAAAAGGTGGCAGCCTTGGGCTCTCAGGTGTCAATTTTGGGGCTCCATTAACCCTAGAAAAGGCAAAATCGCTTTCTGTCCTGGCACCTTTTCCCTGGGAGAAATCTTCATCCGGCCCGAATTCTGGGATGAGAAACAGCACATTCCTGGACCCGTAAGTGGCACGCACCGTCGAGTTTTGCGCTCAGAGAAAAGGTTGCAGCCTTTGGCTCTCAGGTGCCAATAATGGGTCCCCATTACTCCTAGAAAAGGAGAAATCCATTCCTGTCCTGGCACCTTTTCCCAGGGAGGAATCTTCATCGGTCTGGAATTCTGGAATGAAAAACGGCAATTTCCCGGACCCTCACGTAGCACGCATGGTCGAGCTTTGTGCCCAGGGTATAGGAGGCAACCTTGGGCTCTCAGGTGCCAACGATGGGGCCCGATTAACCCTAGAAATGGAACAATCGCTTTCTGTCCTGGGAGCCTCTTCCCTGTGAGGAGTCTTCATTCGTCTGGAATTCAGGACTGAAAAACGGCACTTTCCTGGACAGGAAAGTGGTACGCGCCGTTGATGTTTGCGCCCACGGAAAAGGTGGCAGCCTTGAACTCTCAGGTGCCAATGATGGGGCACCATTAACCCTAGAAAAGGACAATTCGATTTCTGACCTGGCATCTTTTCCCTGGGAGGTATCTTCGTCCGTCTGGAATTCTGGGTTCAAAATAGGCACTTCCCCAGACCCTCACAAGGTCGAGCTTTGCTCCCAGGGAAAAGGGGGCAGGCTTGGGCTCTCAGGTGCCAGTGATGGGGCCCCATTAACCCTAGAAAAAGGAGAAATCCATTCGTGTCCTGGCACCTTTTCCCACGGAGGAATCTTCATCGGTCTGGAAGTCTGGAACGAGAAACGGCAATTTCCTGGACCCTCACGTAGCACGCACCGTCGAGCTTTGCACCCAGGTTAAAAATGGCAAACTTGGGCTCTCAGGTGCCAATGATGGGGCCCCATTAACCCTAGAAATGGAACAATCGCTTTCTGTCCTGGCACCGTTTCCCAGGGAGGAATCTTCATCCGTCTAGAATTCTGGACTGAAAAATGGCACTTTTTCAAACAAGAAAGTGGCACGCAGCCTCGACATTTGCGCCCAGGCAAAACGTGGCAGTCTTGGGCTCTCAGGTCCCAATGATGGGGCCCCGTTAACACTAGAAAAATAACACTTGCTTTCTGTCCTGGCACATTTTCCCTGGAAGGAATCTTCGTCCGTCTGGAATTCTGGGCTGAAAAATGGCACTGCCCCAAACCCGCGTGTGGTACACACCGTCGAGCTTTGCTCCCAGGGAAAAGGGGGCAGCCATGGGGTGCTCCATTACCCCTACAAAAGGCACAATGGCTTTCTGTCCTGACTCCTTTTCCCAGGGAGGAATCGACTTCTGTCTGGAATTCTGGGCTGAAAAACGGCACATTCCCGGACTTACACGTGGCACGCGCCGTCGACATTTGCGCCCAGGCAAAAGGTGGCAGCCTTGGGCTCTCAGGTGCCAAAGATGGGGCCCCATTACCCCCTAGAAAAGGAACAATCGCTTTCTGTCCTGACTCCTTTTCCCAGGGAGGAATCGACTTCTGTCTGGAATTCTGGGCTGAAAAACGGCCCTTTCCCGGACCCGCACAGGGTATGCATTGTCGAGCTTTGCACCCAGGGAAAAGGTGGCAGCCTTGGGCTCTCAGGTTCCAGTTTTGGGGCCCCATTACCTGGAAAAGGCACAATCCGTTTCTGTCCTGGTACCTTATCTCAGGGAGGCATCTTCATCGTCCTGGAATTATGGGCTGAAAAATGGCAATTTCCCGGACCC
This sequence comes from Pithys albifrons albifrons, assembly GCF_047495875.1. Taxonomy (NCBI): domain Eukaryota; kingdom Metazoa; phylum Chordata; class Aves; order Passeriformes; family Thamnophilidae; genus Pithys; species Pithys albifrons. The sequence continues at coordinate 341,841 of NC_092468.1, read as the reverse complement.
GCAAGTGGCACGCGCCTTCAAGTTTTTCGCCCAGGGAAAAGGTGGCAGCCTTGGGCTCTCAGGTGCCCGTGATGGGACCCCATTCACCCTAGAAAAGGAGAAATCGATTTCTGTTCAGGCACCTTTTCCCTCTGAGGAATCTTCATCGGTCTGGAAACCTGGAATGAGAAACGGCAATTTCCCGGACGCTCACGTTATCACGCACCTTTGAGCTTTACGCCCAGAGATAAGGCGGCAAACTTGGGCTCTCAGGTGCCTGTGATGGCGCCCGATTTCCTCTAGAAAAGGCACAATGGCTTTCTGTCCTGGCACCTTTTCCCTGGGAGTAATCGTCTTCCTTCTGGAATTCTGGGTTTGAAAAACGGCCCTTTCCCAGACCCGCACAAGGTACGCACCGTCGAGCTTTGCGCCCAGGTGAAAGGTGGCAAACTTGGGCTCTCAGGTGCCAATGATGGGGCCGCATTACTTCTAGAAAATGCACAGTGGCTGTCTGTCCTGGCACCTTTACCCAGGGAGGCAATTTCGTCCGTCTGGAATAGTGGGCTGAAAAACAGCACTTTCCCGGTCACGCACGTATCACGCACTGTCGAGCTTTTCGCCCTGGGAAAAGGTGGCAGCCTTGGTCTCTCAGGTGCTCTTCTAACACGTGAAACTCTTGATTTCTGACGGACAGGAGACATGAGGGCACATATTTCTTATGGTTTTGGAAAGTAAATCATTTGCATCTAAAACTCCAGGTCTGGAGCTTGCTTTCATGGTGAAAAGCACTGTTGTTCCTTAGGGGAAGCTCAACGAGCAAAGTGCAACTTTGCTTTGCTACCAAGTGAAACAGTCGATTCCTCTCAGACAGAAGGCATCAGGACACAGTATTCTTATGGCTCTGGCTAGTGCATCACATGCATCAGAGAATCCAGGACTGGAGCTCTCTTACTGGATGCAAAGCACAGTTGTTCCTTAGGGGAAGTTCAGCTTTAGAAAGATTCTCATATGCATCTGAGAATCCAGGCCTGGATCTTTCTTTCTCGGTGAAAAACAACTTTGTTCCTTAGGGGAAGCTCATCTCGCAAAGTGCAACTTTTCGTTGCTAACAAGAGAAAGAGCTGATTCTTGCAAGACAGAAGGCATAAGGACACACATTTCTTACGGCTTTGGTAATGAATCATATGCATCAGAGAATCCAGGCCTGAATCTTTCTTTCTCCGTGAAAATCACAGTAGTTCCTTAGAGGAGCTCATCTCGTAAAGTGCAACTAACTCTCCCGTGATCTGCTAAAGTGTGACACGGTTGATTCGTGCCAGACAGAAGGCTGCAAGATACATATTTTTTATGGATTTGGAAAGAGAATTATATGCATCAGAGAATCCAGTTCTGGAGCTTTCTTTCTCCATGAAAGAAACAGTTGTTACTTATGGGAATGTACTCTCGCAAAGTGTAGCGAAGAGTCCCATCTGTGCTAACAAGTGAAACAGCTGATTCTTGCCGATACACATTTGTTATGGCTTTGGAAAATGAATCACATGCATCAGAGAATCCAGGCCTGGAGCTTTATTTCTCGGTGAGAAACAGACTTGTTCTTTATGGGAAGCTCATCTTCCAAAATGCAACTAACAGTGCCATGCTCTGCTGACAAGTGGAAACTTGATTCCTGCCAGAGAGAATACATTAGGGCACTCATTTCTAACGGCTTTTGAAAGTGAATCACATGCATCAGATAATCCATGCCTGGAGCTTTCTTATTTGGGAAAAGCACAAGTGCTCCTTGAAGCAAGCTCATCTCGCAAAGTGCAAATAAAACTCCCATGGTCCTTTAACAAGTGAAACATTTGATTCCTGCCAGACAGAACATATAAGGAAACACATTTCTTATGGTTTTGGAAAGTGAATCCTATGCATCTGAGAATCGAGGCCTGGAGCTTTCTTACTCTGAAAAAAGCACAGGTGCTCCTTTTAGGAAGTTCATCTCACAAAATGCAAATAATAATCACTTACTCTGGTAACAAGTGTAAGAGTTGATTCCTGCCAGACAGAAGGCATGAGAATACACATTTGTTATGGTTTTGGAAAATGAATGATATACAAGAGAGAATCGAGGCCTGGAGCTTTCTTACTCTGGGAAAAGCACCGTTGCTCCTTATAGGAAGTTCATCTCGAAAAGTTCAGTTAACAGTTCCATGCTCTGCTAAATTTAAAAGAGTTTATTCCTGCCAGACAGAAGGCATCAGGAACGACATTTCTTCTGGATTGGAAAGTGAATCAAGTGAACAATCCAGAGCTAGAGCTTGCTTTCTCGGTGAAAATCACACTGGTTCCTTAGAGAAGCTCATCTTGCAAAGTGCAACTAACAGTGCCATGATCTGCTACAATGTGACACAGTTGATTCCTGCCAGAGAGAATGCATCGGGATACACCAATGATAGGGCCCCATTAACCTTAGAAAAGGAACAATTACTTTCTCTCCTGGCTCGTTTTCCCTGGCAGGAATCTTGGCCCATCTGCAATTCCGGGATGAAAAAAGGCTTGTACCTGCCTAAAACAATTGAGGTTTGCATCAAGATGAAAGTTCAGATCTTTGTGGTCTCAGGTGACAATGATGGGGCCCAATTAACACTACAAAAGGAGCAATCCTTTTATATCTTGGCACCTTTTCCCTGGGAGAAATCTTTGTCCATCTGCAATTCAGACCTGGAGCTTTCTTTCTCTGTGAAAAACACAGTTCTTCATTAGGGGAAGCTCACCTAGCAAAGTGCAACTTTGCTCTGCTACCAAGTGAAACATTTGATTCCTGCCAGAGAGAAGGCATCAGACAAACCTTTCTCATGGCTTTGGATAGTGAATTAGGTTTAGGATTAGGGTTAAGTTTAGCTTTAGGGTCAGGGTTTGTGTCGGGGTCAGGGTCAGGGTTAGTGTTACAGTTTAAGGGGTCAGGGTTAGGGTCAGGGTCAGGGTTAAGGTGAGAGTCATGGTCAGGGTTAGGGTTAGGGTTAGGGTTAGGGTTTGGGACCCCCACAGTTTACAGTAAGTACTAGGGTTAGGGTTAGGTTAGGGTTAGGGTTAGAGTTAGGGTTAGGGTTAGGGTTAGGGTTAGGGTTAGGGTTAGGGTTAGGGTTAGGGTTAGGGTTAGGGTTAGGGACTCCCCCAGTTTACAGTAAGTACTAGGGTTAGGTTTAGGGTTAGGGTTAGGGTTAAGGTTAGGCTTAGGCTTAGGGTTTGGGACCCCCACAGTTTACAGTAAGCACTAGGGTTAGGGTTAGGGTTAGGGTTAGGGTTAGGGTTAAGGTTTGGGACCCCCACAGTTTACAGTAAGCAATAGGGTTAGGGTTAGATTAGGGTTAGGGTTAGAGCTAGGGTTAGGGTTAGGGTTAGGGTTAGGGTTAGGGTTAGGGTTAAGGTTAGGGTTAGGGTTAGGGTTAGGGTTAGGGTTAGGGTTAGGGTTACGGTTAGGGTTAGTGTTAAGGTTATGGTTAGGGTTAGGGTTAGGGTTAGGGTTTCGGACCCCCCCAGGTACAGTAAGCACTAGGTTTAGGGGTAGGGTTAGGGTTAGGGTTAGGGTTAGGGTTATGGTTATGGTTGGGGACCCTCACTGTTTACAGTAAGCACTAGGGTTAGGGTTAGGGTTAGGGTTAGGGTTAGGGTTAGGGTTTGGTTTAGGTTTAGGTTTAGGTTTAGGTTTAGGGTTAGGGTTAGAGTTAGGGTTAGGAGTAGGGTTAGGGTAAGGGACTCTCACTGTTTACAGTAAGCACTAGGGTTAGGGTTTGGGTTTGGGTTAGGGTTAGGATTAGGGTTAGGGTTAGGGTTAGGGTTAGGGTTACGGTTAGGGTTAGGGTTAGGGTTAGGGTTGGAGGTTAAGTTTAGTGTTAGGGTTAGGGTTAGGATTAGGGTTAGGGTTAGGGTTAGGTTTAGGTTTAGGGTTTGGGACCCCCACAGTTTACAGTAAGCACTAGGGTTAGGTTTAGGGTTAGGGTTAGGGTTACGGTTAGCGTTTGGAACCCCCACATTTTACAGTAAGCACTAGGGTTAGGGTTAGGGTTAGGGTTAGGGTTAGGGTTAGGGTTAGGGTTAGGGTTAGGGTTAGGGTTAGGGATCCTCACTGTTTACAGTAAGCACTAGGGTCAGCGTTAGGGTTAAGGTTAGGGTTAGGGTTAGGGTTAGTGTTAGGGTTAGGGTTAGGGTTTGGGACCCCCACAGTTTACAGTAAGCACTAGGGTTAGGGTTAGGGTTAGGGTTAGGGTTAGGGTTAGGGTTAGGGTTAGCGTTAGTGTTAAGGTTAGTGTTAGGGTTAGGGTTAGGTTTAGGGTTTGGGGTCCCCGCAGGTTACAGTAAGCACTAGGTTTAGGGGTAGGGTATGGGTTAGGGTTAGGGTTAAGGTTACGGTTATGGTTGGGGACCCTCACTGTTTACAGTAAGCACTAGGGTTAGGGTTAGGGTTAGGGTTAGGGTTAGGTTTAGGGTTAGGGTTAGGGTTAGGGTTAGGGTTAGGGTTTGGGTTAGGTTTAAGTTTAGGGTTAGGATTAGGGTTAGGGTTAGGAGTAGGGTTAGGGTAAGGGACTCTCACTGTTTACAGTAAGCACTAGGGTTAGGGTTTGGGTTTGGGTTAGGGTTAGGATTAGGGTTAGGGTTAGGGTTACTGTTAGGGTTAGGGTTACAGTTAGGGTTAGGATTTGGAACCCCCACAGTTTACAGTAAGCACTACGGTTAGGGTTAGGGTTAGGGCTAGGGTTAGGGTTAGGGTTAGGGTTAGGCTTAGGCTTAGGCTTAGGCTTAGGCTTAGGCTTAGGCTTAGGCTTAGGGTTTGGGACTCCCACAATTTACAGTAAGTACTAGGGTTAGGGTTAGGGTTAGGGTTAGGGTTAGGGTTAGGGTTAGGGTTAGGGTTAGAGTTAGGTTTAAGGTTAGGCTTAGGGTTAGGGTTTGGGACCCCCACAGTTTACAGTAAGCACTAGGGTTAGGGTTAGGGTTAGGGTTAGGGTTAGGGTTAGGGTTAGGGTTAGGGATTGGGACTCCCACAGTTTACAGTAAGTACTAGGGTTAGGGTTAGGGTTAGGGTTAGGGTTAGGGTTAGGGTTAGGGTTAGGGTTAGAGTTAGGTTTAAGGTTAGGCTTAGGGTTAGGGTTTGGGACCCCCACAGTTTACAGTAAGCACTAGGGTTAGGGTTAGGGTTAGGGTTAGGGTTAGGGTTAGGGTTAGGGTTAGGGTTAGGGTTAGGGATTGGGACTCCCACAGTTTACAGTAAGTACTAGGGTTAGGGTTAGGGTTAGGGTTAGGGTTAGGGTTAGGGTTAGGGTTAGGGTTAGGGTTAGGGTTAGGGTTAGGTTTAGCGTTAGGGTTAGGGTTAGAGTTAGGTTTAAGGTTAGGCTTAGGGTTAGGGTTTGGGACCCCCACAGTTTACAGTAAGCACTAGGGTTAGGGTTAGGGTTAGGGTTAGGGTTAGGGTTAGGGTTAGGGTTAGGGTTAGGGATTGGGACTCCCACAGTTTACAGTAAGTACTAGGGTTAGGCTTAGGGTTAGGGTTAGGGTTAGGGTTAGGGTTAGAGTTAGGTTTAAGGTTTGGCTTAGGGTTAGGGTTTGGGACCCCCACAGGTTACAGTAAGAACTAGGGTTAGGGTTAGGTTTAGGGTTAGGGTTAGGGTTAGGGTTTCGCTTAGGGTTAGGGTTAGGGTTAGGGTTAGGGTTTGGGACCCCCACAGTTTACAGTAAGCACTAGGGTTAGGGTTAGGGTTAGGGTTAGGGTTGGAGGTTAGGTTTAGGGTTAGGGTTAGGGTTAGGATTAGGGTTAGGGTTAGGGTTAGGATTAGGGTTAGGGTTTGGGACCCCCACAGTTTACAGTAAGCACTAGGGTTAGGGTTAGGGTTACGGTTAGGGTTAGGGTTAGGGTTAGGGTTAGGGTTACGGTTAGGGTTAGGGTTAGTGTTAGGCTTAGGCTTAGGCTTAGGCTTAGGCTTAGGGTTAGTGTTAGGGTAAGGCTTAGGCTTAGGCTTAGGCTTAGGGTTATGCTTAGAGTTATGCATAGCTTTAGTGTTAGGGCAGCATTGGGGTAAGGGTTAGTGTTAAGTTCCCTTTTGGACTCTTCTGCATCCTTTTAGCATCTCCTTTTATTCTCTTGGACCTTCTGATTCCACCTGAACCAACTTGGACACTTCTAGACCCCCCTGAATGTTTCACTTGGTAGCAGAGCAAAGTTGCACTTTGCTAGATGAGCTTCCCCTAATGACGAACTCTGTTTTTCACGGAGAAAGAAAGCTCCAGGTCTGAAATGAAGATGGATAAAGATTTCTCTCAGGGAAAAGGTGCCAAGATACAAAAGGATTGCTCCTTTTTTAGTGTTAATTGGGCCCCATCATTGGCACCTGAGACCACAAAGATCTGAACTTTCATCTTGATGCAAACCTCAATCGTTTTAGGCATGTACGGGCCTTTTTCCATCCCGGAATTGCAGATGGGCCAAGATTCCTGCCAGGGAAAACGAGGCAGGAGAGAAAGCAATTGTTCCTTTTCTAAGGTTTATGGGGCCCTATCATTGGCACCTGAGAGCCTGATGCATATGATTCACGTTCCAAAGCCGTAAGAAATATGTGTCCTCATGCCTTCTCTCTGGCAGGAATCAACTCTGTCACATTTTAGTAGATCATGGGACTATTACTTGCACTTTGCGAGATGAACTTCTCAAAAGGAACAACTGTGCTTTTTCCACATAAAAGAATACTCCAGGCCTGGATTCTCAGATGCATATGATTCACTTTTCCAAAGTCATAACAAATGTGATTGCTGATGCCTTCTCTCTGACAGGAAACAACTCTTTCACTTGCTAGCACAGCATGGGACTGTAAACTGCATTTTGCGAGATGAGCTTCCTCTAACGAACAAGTGTGCTTTTAACCAAAAAAGAAAGCTCCATGCTGGTATTCTCTGATGCATATTATTCCCTTTCCAAAGCCTTAAGAAATGTGTATCTCGATGCCTTCTCTCTGGCAGGAATCAAATATGTCACATTGTAGCAGATCATGGCACTGTTAGTTGCACTTTGCAAGATGAGCTTCTCTAAGGAACCAGTGTGATTTTCACCGAGAAAGCAAGCTCTAGCTCTGGATTGTTAGATGCAAATGATTCACTTTCCAATCCAGAAGAAATGTCGGTCCTGATGCCTTCTGTCTGGCAGGAATAAACTCTTTTAAATTTAGCAGAGCATGGAACTGTTAACTGCACTGTTCGAGATGAACTTCCTACAAGGAGCAACGCTGCTTTTCCCAGAGTAAGAAAGCTCCAGGCATGGATTATCTGAAGCATATGATTCACTTTCAAAAGCCGTTAGAAATGAGTGCCCTAATGTATTCAATCTGGCAGGAATCAAGTTTTCACTTGTCAGCAGAGCATGGCACTGTTAGTTGCATTTTGGAAGATGAGCTTCCCATAAAGAACAAGTCTGTTTCTCACTGAGAAATAAAGCTCCAGACCTAGATTCTCTGATGCATGTGATTCATTTTCCAAAGCCATAACAAATTCATTGAGGCAAGAATCAGCTGTTTCACTTGTTAGCACAGATGGGACTCTTCGCTGCACTTTGCGAGAGTACATTCCCATAAGTAACAACTGTTTCTTTCAAGGAGAAAGAAAGCTCCAGAACTGGATTCTCTGATGCATATAATTCTCTTTCCAAATCCATAAAAAATATGTATCTTGCAGCCTTCTGTCTGGCACGAATCAACCGTGTCACACTTTAGCAGATCACGGGAGAGTTAGTTGCACTTTACGAGATGAGCTCCTCTAAGGAACCACTGTGATTTTCACGGAGAAAGAAAGATTCAGGCCTGGATTCTCTGATGCATATGATTCATTACCAAAGCCATAAGAAATGTGTGTCCTTATGCCTTCTGTCTTGCAAGAATCAGCTGTTTCTCTTGTTAGCAACGAAAAGTTGCACTTTGCGAGATGAGCTTCCCCTAAGGAACAAAGTTGTTTTTCACCGAGAAAGAAAGATCCAGGCCTGGATTCTCAGATGCATATTATTCACTTATCAAAGCCATAAGAAATGTGTGTCCTTATGCTTTCTGTCTTGCAAGAATCAGCTGTTTCTCTTGTTAGCAACGAAAAGTTGCACTTTGCGAGATGAGCTTCCCCTAAGGAACAAGGTTGTTTTTCACCGAGAAAGAAAGATCCAGCCCTGGATTCTCAGACGCATATGAGAATCTTTCTAAAGCCATAAGAAATATGTGTCCTGATGCCTTCTGTCTGACAGGAATCGACTGTTTCACTTGTTAGCAAAGCAAAGTTGCACTTTGCTTGTTGAGCTTCCCCTAAGGAACAACAGTGTTTTGCATCCAGAAAGAGAGCTCCAGTCCTAGATTCTCTAATGCATGTGATTTACTAGCCAGAGCCATAGAAATACTGTGTCCTGATGCCTTCTGTCTGACAGGAATCGACTGTTTCACTTGGTAGCAAAGCAAAACTGCACTTTGCTCGTTGATCTTTCCCTAAGGAACAACAGTGCATTGCAACGTGAAAGCAAACTCCAGCCCTGGAGTTTTAGATGCATATGACTAAGTTTCCAAAACCATAAGAAATATCTGCCCTGATGTCTCCTGTCTGTCAGAAATCAAGAGTTTCACGTCTTAGAAGAGCAAAAGTGCACTTTGCGAGTTGAGCTTCCCGTACGTAACAACTGTGTTTTCACCGAGAAAGAAAGCTCCAGACCTGCATTCTCGAATGCATATGATTCACTTATCAAAGCCATAAGAAATGTGTGTCCTTTTGCTTTCTGTCTTGCAAGAATCAGCTGTTCCTGTTGACAGCAACGAAAAGTTGCACTTTGCGAGTTGAGCTTCCCCTAAGGAACAAGGTTGGTTTTCACTGAGAAAGAAAGCTCCAGACCTGCATTCTCGAATGCATATGATTCACTTATCAAAGCCAAAAGAAATGTGTGTCCTTTTGCTTTCTGTCTTCCAAGAATCAGCTGTTTCTCTTGTTAGCAAGGAAAAGTTGCACTTTGCGAGTTGAGCTTCCCCTAATAAGCAAAGTTGGTTTTCACCGAGAAAGAAAGGTCCAGACATGCGTTCTCGAATGCATATGATTCACTTATCAAAGCCAAAAGAAATGTGTGTCCTTTTGCTTTCTGTCTTGCAAGAATCAGCTGTTTCTCTTGTTAGCAAGGAAAAGTTGCACTTTGCGAGTTGAGCTTCCCCTAAGGAACAAGGTTGTTTTTCACCGAGAAAGAAAGATCCAGTCCTGGATTCTAAGATGCATATGGGAATCTTTCTAAAGCCATAAGAAATATGTGTCCTGATACATTCTTTCTGACGGGAATCGACTGTTTCACTTGATAGCAGAATTATGCTACTCTTTGCGAGCTGAACTTCTCCTAAGAAAAAACTGTGCTTTGCATCCAGAAAGAGAGCTCCAGTCCTGGATTCTCTGATGCATGTGATTCACTAGCCAGAGCCATAAGAATACTGAGTCCTGATGCCTTCTGTCTGAGAGGAATCGACTGTTTCACTTGTTAGCAAAGCAAAGTTGCACTTTGCTCGTTGATCTTCCCCTAAGGAACAACAGTGCTTTGCACAGCGAAAGCAAGCTCCAGCTCTGGAGTTTTAGATGTATATGATTTACTTTCCAAAACCATAAGAAATATGAGCCCTGATGTCTCCTGTCTATCAGAAATCAAGAGTTTCACGTGTTAGAAGAGCAAAGGTGCACTTTGCGGTACGAGCTTCCCGTAAGTAACAACTCTGTTTTCACAAAGAAAGAAAGCTCCAGACCTGCATTCTCGAATGCATATGATTCACTTATCAAAGCCATAACAAATGTGTGTCTTTATGCCTTCTATCTTGCAAGAATCAGCTGTTTCTCTTGTTAGCAACGAAAAGTTGCACTTTGCGAGTCGACCTTTCCCCTAAGGAACAAGGTTGTTTTTCACGGAGAAAGAAAGATCCGGTCCTGGATTCTCAGATGCATATTATTCACTTACCGAAGCCATAAGAAATGTGTGTCCTGATGCCTTCTGTCTGACAGGAATCGATTGTTTCTCTTTTTAGCAAAGCAAAGTTGCACTTTGCGATTTGAGCTTCCCCTAAGGAACAAAGTTTTTTTTCACCGAGACAGAAAGATCCAGTCCTGGATTCTCAGATGCATATTATTCACTTACCAAAGCCATAAGAAATGTGTGTCCTTATGCTTTCTGTCTTCAAGAATCAGCTGTTTCTCTTGTTAGCAACGAAAATTGCACTTTGCGAGATGAGCTTCCCCTAAGGAACAAGGTTTTTTTTCACCGAGAAAGAAAGATCCAGGCCTGGATTCTCAGATGCATATCATTCTCTTACCAAAGCCATAAGAAATGTGTGTCTTTATGCCTTCTATCTTGCAAGAATCAGCTGTTTCTCTTGTTAGCAACGAAAAGTTGCACTTTGCGAGATGAGCTTCCCCTAAGGAACAAGGTTGTTTTTCACCGAGAAAGAAAGATCCAGTCCTGTTTTCTCAGATGCATATCATTCTCTTACCAAAGCCATAAGAAATGTGTGTCTTTATGCCTTCTGTCTTGCAAGAATCAGCTGTTTCTCTTGTTAGCAACGAAAAGTTGCACTTTGCGAGATGAGCTTCCCCTAAGGAACAAAGTTGTTTTTCACCGAGAAAGAAAGATCCAGTCCTGGATTCTCAGATGCATATTATTCACTAACCAAAGCCATAAGAAATGCGTGTCCTTATGCCTTCCATCTTGCAAGAATCAGCTGTTTCTCTTCTTAGGAACGAAAAGTGTCCCTTTGAGAGTTGAGCTTCCCCTAAGGAACAAGGTTGTTTTTCACCGAGAAAGAAAGTTCCAGGCCTGGATTCTCAGATGCATATGAGAATCTTTCTAAAGCCATAAGAAATATGTGTCCTGATACATTCTTTCCGGCAGGAATCGACTGTTTCACTTGTTAGCCGAAAAATGCTATTTTTTTCAAGCAGAACTTCCCCTAAGAAAAAACTGTGCTTTGCATCCAGAAAGAGGGCTCCAGTCCTGGATTCTCTGTTGCATGTGATTCACTAACCAGAGCCATAAGAATACTGTGTCCTGATGCCTTCTGTCTGACAGGAATCGACTCTTTCACTTGTTAGCAAAGCAAAGTTGCACTTTGCTCGTTGAGCTTCCCCTAAGGAACAACAGTGCTTTGCACCGTGAAAGCAAGCTCCAGCCCTGGAGTTTTAGATGCGTTTGATTTACTTTCCAAAACCATAATAAATATGTGCCCTGATGTCTCCTGTCTGTCAGAAATCAAGAGTTTCACGTGTTAGAAGAGGAAAGGTGATCTTTGCGACACGAGCTTCCCATTTTCACCGAGAAAGAAAGCTCCAGGCCTGCATTCTCAAATGCATATGATTCACTTATCAAAGCCATAAGAAATCTGTGTCCGTATGCCTTCTGTCTTGCAAGAATCAGCTGTTTCTCTTGTAAGCAACGAAAAGTTGCACTTTGCGAGCTGAGCTTCCCCTAAGGAACAAGGTTGTTTTTCACCGAGAAAGAAAGATCCAGTCCTGGATTCTAAGATGCATATTATTCACTTACCAAAGCCATAAGAAATGTGTGTCTTTCTGCCTTCTATCTTGCAAGAATCAGCTGTTTCTCTTGTTAGCAACGAAAAGTTGCACTTTGCGGGATGAGCTTCCCCTAAGGAACAAGGTTGTTTTTCACCGAGAAAGAAAGATCCAGTCCTGGATTCTCAGATGCATATCATTCTCTTACCAAAGCCATAAGAAATGTGTGTCTTTATGCCTTCTGTCTTGCAAGAATCAGCTGTTTCTCTTGTTAGAAACGAAAAGTTGCACTTTGCGAGATGAGCTTCCCCTAAGGAACAAGGTTGTTTTTCACCGAGAAAGAAAGATCCAGTCCTGGATTCTCAGATGCATATGGGAATCTTTCTAAAGCCATAAGAAATATGTGTACTGATACATTCTTTCTGACGGGAATCGACGGTTTCACTTGATAGCAGAATAATGCTACTCTTTGCGAGCTGAACTTCTCCTAAGGAACAACTGTGCTTTGCATCCAGAAAGAGAGCTCCAGTCCTGGATTCTCTGATGCATGTGATTCACTAGCCAGAGCCATAAGAATACTGAGTCCTGATGCCTTCTGTCTGACAGGAATCGACTGTTTCACTTGTTAGCAAAGCAAAGTTGCTCTTTGCTCGTTGAGCTTCCCCTAAGGAACAACAGTGCTTTGCACAGCGAAAGCAAGCTCCAGCCCTGGAGTTTTAGATGTATATGATTTACTTTCCAAAACCATAAGAAATATGTGCCCTGATGTCTCCTGTCTATCAGAAATCAAGAGTTTCACGTGTTAGAAGAGCAAAGGTGTTCTTTGCGACACGAGCTTCCCGTTTTCACCAAGAAAGAAAGCTCCAGACCTGCATTCTCAAATGCATATGATTCACTTATCAAAGCCATAAGAAATCTGTGTCCGTATGCCTTCTGTCTTGAAAGAATCAGCTGTTTCTCTTGTAAGCAACGAAAAGTTGCACTTTGCGAGATGAGCTTCCCCTAAGGAACAAGGTTGTTTTTCACCGAGAAAGAAAGATCCAGGCCTGGATTCTGAGATGCATATTATTCACTTACCAAAGCCATAAGAAATGTGTGTCCTTATGCTTTCTGTCTTGCAAGAATCAGCTGTTTCTCTTGTTATCAACGAAAAGTTGCACTTTGCGAGATGAGCTTCCCCTAAGGAACAAGGTTGTTTTTCACGGAGAAAGAAAGATCCAGTCCTGGATTCTCAGATGCATATTATTCACTTACCGAAGCCATAAGAAATGTGTGTCCTGATGCCTTCTGTCTGACAGGAATCGATTGTTTCTCTTTTTAGCAAAGCAAAGTTGCACTTTGCGATTTGAGCTTCCCCTAAGGAACAAAGTTTTTTTTCACCGAGACAGAAAGATCCAGGCCTGCATTCTGAGATGCATACTATTCACTTACCAAAGCCATAAGAAATGTGTGTCCTTATGCTTTCTGTCTTGCAAGAATCAGCTGTTTCTCTTGTTAGGAACGAAAAGTTGCACTTTGCGAGATGAGCTTCCCCTAAGGAACAAGGTTGTTTTTCACCGAGAAAGAAAGATCCAGTCCTGGATTCTCAAATGCATATCATTCTCTTACCAAAGCCATAAGAAATGTGTGTCTTTATGCCTTCTATCTTGCAAGAATCAGCTGTTTCTCTTGTTAGCAACAAAAAGTTGCACTTTGCGAGATGAGCTTCCCCTAAGGAACAAGGTTTTTTTTCACCGAGAAAGAAAGATCCAGGCCTGGATTCTCAGATGCATATTATTCACTTATCAAAGCCATAAGAAATGTGTGTCTTTATGCCTTCTATCTTGCAAGAATCAGCTGTTTCTCTTGTTAGCAACGAAAAGTTGCACTTTGCGAGATGAGCTTCCCCTAAGGAACAAAGTTGTTTTTCACCGAGAAAGAAAGTTCCAGTCCTGGATTCTCAGATGCATATGAGAATCTTTCTAAAGCCATAAGAAATATGTGTCCTGATACATTCTTTCCGGCAGGAATCGACTGTTTCACTTGTTAGCCGAAAAATGCTATTTTTTACAAGCAGAACTTCCCCTAAGAAAAAACTTTGCTTTGCATCCAGAAAGAGGGCTCCAGTCCTGGATTCTCTGTTGCATGTGATTCACTAACCAGAGCCATAAGAATACTGTGTCCTGATTCCTTCTGTCTGACAGGAATTGACTCTTTCACTTGTTAGCAAAGCAAAGTTGCACTTTGCTCGTTGCGCTTCCCCTAAGGAACAACAGTGCTTTGCACCGTGAAAGCAAGCTCCAGCCCTGGAGTTTTAGATGCGTTTGATTTAGTTTCCAAAACCATAAGAAATATGTGCCCTGATGTCTCCTGTCTGTCAGAAATCAAGAGTTTCACGTGTTAGAAGAGGAAAGGTGATCTTTGCGACACGAGCTTCCCGTTTTCACCAAGAAAGAAAGCTCCAGACCTGCATTCTCAAATGCATATAATTCACTTATCAAAGCCATAAGAAATCTGTGTCCGTATGCCTTCTGTCTTGCAAGAATCAGCTGTTTCTCTTGTAAGCAACGAAAAGTTGCACTTTGCGAGCTGAGCTTCCCCTAAGGAACAAGGTTGTTTTTCACCGAGAAAGAAAGATTCAGGCCTGGATTCTCAGATGCATATGAGAATCTTTTAAAGCCATAAGAAATGTGTGTCCTGATGCCTTCTGTCTTGCAAGAATCAGCTGTTTCTCTTGTAAGCAACGAAAAGTTGCACTTTGCGAGATGAGCTTCCCCTAAGGAACAAGGTTGTTTTTCACCGAGAAAGAGAGATTCAGGCCTGGATTCTCAGATGCATATTATTCACTTACCAAAGCCATAAGAAATGTGTGTCCTTATGCCTTCTGTCTTGCAAGAATCAGCTGTTTCTCTTGTTAGCAACGAAAAGTTGCACTTTGCGAGATGAGCTTCCCCTAAGGAACAAGGTTGTTTTTCATCGAGAAAGAAAGATCCAGTCCTGGATTCTCACATGAATATGAGAATCTTTCTAAAGTCATAATAAATATGTGTCCTGATACATTCTTTCTGGCAGGAATCGACTGTTTCACTTGCTAGCCGAAAAATGCTCCTCTTTACGAGCTGAACTTCCCCTAAGGAACACCTGTGCTTTGCATCCATAAAGAGAGCTCCAGTCCTGGATTCTCTGATGCATGTGATTCACTGGCCAGAGCTATAAGAATACTGTGTCCTGATGCCTTCTGTCTGACAGGAATCAACTGTTTCACTTGTTAGCAAGGCAAAGTTGCACTTTGCTCGTTGAGCTTCCACTAAGGAAAAACAGTGCTTTGCACCGTCAAAGCAAGCTCCAGCCCTCGTGTTTTAGATGTATATGATATAGTTTCCAAAACCATAAGAAATATGTGCCCTGATGTCTCCTGTCTGTCAGAAATCAAAAGTTTCACGTGTTAGAAGAGCAAAGGTGCACTTTGCGATACGAGCTTCCCGTACGTAAGAACTGAGTTTTCACCAAGAAAGCTCCAAGCCAGCATTCTCGAATGCGTATGATTCACTTATCAAAGCCAAAAGAAATGTCTGTCTTTTTGCTTTCTGTCTTGCAAGAATCAGCTGTTTCTCTTGTAAGCAACGAAAAGTTGCACTTTGCGAGGTGAGCTTCCCCTAAGGAACAAAGTTGTTTTTCACGGAGAAAGAAAGATCCAGTCCTGGATTCTCAGATGCATATTATTCACTTACCAAAGCCATAAGAAATGCGTGTCCTTATGCCTTCCATCTTGCAAGAATCAGCTGTTTCTCTTCTTAGCAACGAAAAGTTGCCCTTTGAGAGTTGAGCATCCCCTAAGGAACAAGGTTGTTTTTCACCGAGAAAGAAAGATCCAGTCCTGGATTCTCAGATGCATATGAGAATCTTTCTAAAGCCATAATAAATATGTGTCCTGATACATTCTTTCCGGCAGGAATCGACTGTTTCACTTGTTAGCCGAAAAATGCTATTTTTTACAAGCAGAACTTCCCCTAAGAAAAAACTGTGCTTTGCATCCAGAAAGAGGGCTCCAGTCCTGGATTCTCTGTTGCATGTGATTCACTAACCAGAGCCATAAGAATACTGTGTCCTGATGCCTTCTGTCTGACAGGAATCGACTGTTTCACTTGTTAGCAAAGCAAAGTTGCACTTTGCTCGTTGCGCTTCCCCTAAGGAACAACAGTGCTTTGCACCGTGAAAGCAAGCTCCAGCCCTGGAGTTTTAGATGCGTTTGATTTAGTTTCCAAAACCATAAGAAATATGTGCCCTGATGTCTCCTGTCTGTCAGAAATCAAGAGTTTCACGTGTTAGAAGAGGAAAGGTGACCTTTGCGACACGACCTTCCCATTTTCACCAAGAAAGAAAGCTCCAGGCCTGCATTCTCAAATGCATATGATTCACTTATCAAAGCCGTAAGAAATGTGTGTCCGTATGCCTTCTGTCTTGCAAGAATCAGCTGTTTCTCTTGTAAGCAACGAAAAGTTGCACTTTGCGAGCTGAGCTTCCCCTAAGGAACAAGGTTGTTTTTCACCGAGAAAGAAAGATCCAGGCCTGGATTCTCAGATGCATATTATTCACTTACCGCAGCCATAAGAAATGTGTGTCTTTATGCTTGCTGTCTTGCAAGAATCAGCTGTTTCTCTTGTGAGCAAGGAAAAGTTGCACTTTGCGAGTTGAGCTTCCCCTAAGGAACAAAGTTGTTTTTCACGTAGAAAGAGAGATACAGGCCTGGATTCTCGAATGCATATGATTCACTTATCAAAGCCATAAGAAATGTGTGTCCTTATGCTTTCTGTCTTGCAAGAATCAGCTGTTTCTCTTGTGAGCAAGGAAAAGTTGCACTTTGCAAGTTGAGCTTCCCCTAAGGAACAAGGTTGTTTTTCACCGAGAAAGAAAGATCCAGTCCTGGATTCTAAGATGCATATGGGAATCTTTCTAAAGCCATAAGAAATATGTGTCCTGATACATTCTTTCTGACGGGAATCGACTGTTTCACTTGTTAGCCGAAAAATGCTACTCTTTGCGAGCTGAACTTCTCCTAAGAAAAAACTGTGCTTTGCATCCAGAAAGAGAGCTCCAGTCCTGGATTCTCTGGTGCATGTGATTCACTAGCCAGAGCCATAAGAATACTGTGTCCTGATGCCTTCTGTCTGACAGGAATCGACTGTTTCACTTGTTAGCAATGCAAAGTTGCACTTTGCTCGTTGATCTTCCCCTAAGGAACAACAGTGCTTTGCACAGCGAAAGCAAGCTCCAGCTCTGGAGTTTTAGATGTATATGATTTACTTTCCAAAACCATAAGAAATATGTGCCCTGATGTCTCCTGTCTATCAGAAATCAAGAGTTTCACGTGTTAGAAGAGCAAAGGTGCACTTTGCGATACGAGCTTCCCGTAAGTAACAACTGTGTTTTCACAAAGAAAGAAAGCTCCAGACCTGCATTCTCGAATGCATATGATTCACTTATCAAAGCCATAAGAAATGTGTGTCTTCATGCCTTCTATCTTGCAAGAATCAGCTGTTTCTCTTGTTAGCAACGAAAAGTTGCACTTTGCGAGTTGAGCTTCGCCTAAGGAACAAAGTTGTTTTTCACCGAGAAAGAAAGATCCAGTCCTGGATTCTCAGATGCATATTATTCACTTACCGAAGCCATAAGAAATGTGTGTCCTGATGCCTTCTGTCTGACAGGAATCGATTGCTTCTCTTTTTAGCAAAGCAAAGTTGCACTTTGCGATTTGAGCTTCCCCTAAGGAACAAAGTTGTTTTTCACCGAGACAGAAAGATCCAGTCCTGGATTCTCAGATGCATATCATTCTCTTACCAAAGCCATAAGAAATGTGTGTCCTTATGCTTTCTGTCTTGCAAGAATCAGCTGTTTCTCTTGTTAGCAAAGAAAAGTTGCACTTTGCGAGATGAGCTTCCCCTAAGGAACAAGGTTGTTTTTCACCGAGGAAGAAAGATCCAGTCCTGGATTCTCAGATGCATATTATTCACTTACCAAAGCCATAAGAAATGTGTGTCCTTATGCTTTCTGGCTTGCAAGAATAAGCTGTTTCTCTTGTTAGCAACGAAAGTTGCACTTTGCGAGATGAACTTCCCCTAAGGAACAAGGTTTTTTTTCACCGAGAAAGAAAGATCCAGGCCTGGATTCTCAGATGCATATTATTCACTTATCAAAGCCATAAGAAATGTGTGTCTTTATGCCTTCTATCTTGCAAGAATCAGCTGTTTCTCTTGTTAGCAACGAAAAGTTGCACTTTGCGAGATGAGCTTCCCCTAAGGAACAAAGTTGTTTTTCACCGAGAAAGAAAGTTCCAGTCCTGGATTCTCAGATGCATATGAGAATCTTTCTAAAGCCATAAGAAATATGTGTCCTGATACATTCTTTCCGGCAGGAATCGACTGTTTCACTTGTTAGCCGAAAAATGCTATTTTTTACAAGCAGAACTTCCCCTAAGAAAAAACTTTGCTTTGCATCCAGAAAGAGGGCTCCAGTCCTGGATTCTCTGTTGCATGTGATTCACTAACCAGAGCCATAAGAATACTGTGTCCTGATTCCTTCTGTCTGACAGGAATTGACTCTTTCACTTGTTAGCAAAGCAAAGTTGCACTTTGCTCGTTGCGCTTCCCCTAAGGAACAACAGTGCTTTGCACCGTGAAAGCAAGCTCCAGCCCTGGAGTTTTAGATGCGTTTGATTTAGTTTCCAAAACCATAAGAAATATGTGCCCTGATGTCTCCTGTCTGTCAGAAATCAAGAGTTTCACGTGTTAGAAGAGGAAAGGTGATCTTTGCGACACGAGCTTCACGTTTTCACCAAGAAAGAAAGCTCCAGACCTGCATTCTCAAATGCATATGATTCACTTATCAAAGCCATAAGAAATCTGTGTCCGTATGCCTTCTGTCTTGCAAGAATCAGCTGTTTCTCTTGTAAGCAACGAAAAGTTGCACTTTGCGAGCTGAGCTTCCCCTAAGGAACAAGGTTGTTTTTCACCGAGAAAGAAAGATCCAGGCCTGGATTCTCAGATGCATATTATTCACTTACCAAAGCCATAAGAAATGTGTGTCTTTATGCTTTCTGTCTTGCAAGAATCAGCTGTTTCTCTTGTGAGCAAGGAAAAGTTGCACTTTGCGAGTTCAGCTTCCCCTAAGGAACAAAGTTGTTTTTCACGTAGAAAGAAAGATACAAGCCTGGATTCTCGAATGCATATGATTCACTTATCAAAGCCATAAGAAATGTGTGTCCTTATGCTTTCTGTCTTGCAAGAATCAGCTGTTTCTCTTGTGAGCAAGGAAAAGTTGCACTTTGCAAGTTGAGCTTCCCCTAAGGAACAAGGTTGTTTTTCACCGAGAAAGAAAGATTCAGGCCTGGATTCTCAGATGCATATGAGAATCTTTTAAAGCCATAAGAAATGTGTGTCCTGATGCCTTCTGTCTTGCAAGAATCAGCTGTTTCTCTTGTAAGCAACGAAAAGTTGCACTTTGCGAGATGAGCTTCCCCTAAGGAACAAGGTTGTTTTTCACCGAGAAAGAGAGATTCAGGCCTGGATTCTCAGATGCATATTATTCACTTACCAAAGCCATAAGAAATGTGTGTCCTGATGCCTTCTGTCTTGCAAGAATCAGCTGTTTCTCTTGTTAGCAACGAAAAGTTGCACTTTGCGAGATGAGCTTCCCCTAAGGAACAAGGTTGTTTTTCATCGAGAAAGAAAGATCCAGTCCTGGATTCTCACATGCATATGAGAATCTTTCTAAAGCCATAAGAAATATGTGTCCTGATACATTCTTTCTGGCAGGAATCGACTGTTTCACTTGTTAGCCGAAAAATGCTCCTCTTTACGAGCTGAACTTCCCCTAAGGAACACCTGTGCTTTGCATCCATAAACAGAGCTCCAGTCCTGGATTCTCTGATGCATGTGATTCACTGGCCAGAGCCATAAGAATACTGTGTCCTGATGCCTTCTGTCTGACAGGAATCGACTGTTTCACTTGTTAGCAAAGCAAAGTTGCACTTTGCTCGTTGCGCTTCCCCTAAGGAACAACAGTGCTTTGCACCGTGAAAGCAAGCTCCAGCCCTGGAGTTTTAGATGCGTATGATTTAGTTTCCAAAACCATAAGAAATATGTGCCCTGATGTCTCCTGTCTGTCAGAAATCAAGAGTTTCACGTGTTAGAAGAGCAAAGGTGCTCTTTGCGATAGGACCTTCCCTTACGTAACAAGTGTGTTTTCACCAAGAAAGAAAGCTCCAGACCTGCATTCTCAAATGCATATGATTCACTTATCAAAGCCATAAGAAATGTGTGTCCTTATGCTTTCTGTCTTGCAAGAATCAGCTGTTTCTCTTGTTATCAACGAAAAGTTGCACTTTGCGAGATGAGCTTCCCCTAAGGAACAAGGTTGTTTTTCACCGAGAAAGAAAGATTCAGGCCTGGATTCTCAGATGCATATGAGAATCTTTCTAAAGCCATAAGAAATGTGTGTCCTCATGCCTTCTGTCTTGCAAGAATCAGCTGTTTCTCTTGTTAGCAACGAAAAGTTGTACTTTTCGAGATGAGCTTTCCCTAAAGGACAAAGTTGTTTTTCACCGAGAAAGAAAGATCCAGTCCTGGATTCTCAGATGCATATAAGAATCTTTCTAAAGCCATAAGAAATATGTGTCCTGATACATTCTTTCTGGCAGGAATCGACTGTTTCACTTGTTAGCAACGAAAAATGCTCCTCTTTACGAGCTGAACTTCCCCTAAGGAACACCTGTGCTTTACATCCAGAAAGAGGGCTCCAGTCCTGTATTCTCTTATGCATGTGATTCACTAACCAGAGCCATAGGAATACTGTGTCCTGATGCCTTCTGTCTGACAGGAATCGACTGTTTCACTTGTTAGCAAAGCAAATTTGCACTTTGCTCGTTGAGCTTCCCCTAAGGAACAACAGTGCTTTGCATCCATAAAGAGAGCTCCAGTCCTGGATTCTCTGATGCATGTGATTCACTGGCCAGAGCCATAAGAATACTGTGTCCTGATGCCTTCTGTCTGACAGGAATCGACTGTTTCACTTGTTAGCAAAGCAAAGTTGCACTTTGCTCGTTGAGCTTCCCCTAAGGAACAACAGTGCTTTGCACCGAGAAAGCAAGCTCCAGCCCTGGAGTTTTAGATGCATATAATTTATTTTCCAAAACCATAAGAAATATGTGCCCTAATGTCTACTGTCTCTCAGAAATCTAGAGTTTCACGTGTTAGAAGAGCAAAGGTGAATTTTGCGATACGAGCTTCCCGTACGTAACAACTGTGTTTTCACCAAGAAAAAAGCTCCAGACCTGCATTCTCAAATGCATATGATTCACTTATCAAAGCCATAAGAAATGTGTGTCCTTACGCTTTCTGTCTTGCAAGAATCAGCTGTTTCTCTTGTGAGCAAGGAAAAGTTGCACTTTGCGAGTTGAGCTTCCCCTAAGGAACAAAGTTGTTTTTCACCGAGAAAGAAAGATCCAGGCCTGGATTCTCAGATGCATATTATTCACTTACCAAAGCCATAAGAAATGTGTGTCCTGATGCCTTCTGTCTTGCAAGAATCAGCTGTTTCTCTTGTTATCAACGAAAAGTTGCACTTTGCGAGATGAGCTTCCCCTAAGGAACAAGGTTGTTTTTCACCGAGAAAGTAAGATCCAGTCCTGGATTCTCAGATGCATATGAGAATCTTTCTAAAGCCATAAGAAATATGTGTCCTGATACATTCTTTCTGGCAGGAATCGACTGTTTCACTTGTTAGCCGAAAAATGCTACTCTTTGCGAGCTGAACTTCTCCTAAGGAACAACTGTGCTTTGCATCCAGAAAGAAGGCTACAGTCCTGGATTCTCTGATGCATGTGATTCACAAGCCAGAGCCATAAGAATACTGTGTCCTGATGCCTTCTGTCTGACAGGAATCGACTGTTTCACTTGTTAGCAAGTCAAAGTTGCATTTTGCTCGTTGAGCTTCCCCTAAGAAAAAACTGTGCTTTGCATCCATAAAGAGAGCTCCAGTCCTGGATTCTCTGATGCATGTGATTCACTGGTCAGAGCCATAAGAATACTGTGTCCTGATGCCTTCTGTCTGACAGGAATCGACTGTTTCACTTGTTAGCAAAGCAAAGTTGCACTTTGCTCATTGAGCTTCCCCTAAGGAACAACAGTCCTTTGCACCGTGAAAGCAAGCTCCAGCCCTGGAGTTTTAGATGCATATAATTTATTTTCCAAAACCATAAGAAATATGTGCCCTAATGTCTCCTGTCTGTCAGAAATCTAGAGTTTCACGTGTTAGAAGAGCAAAGGTGAATTTTGCGATACGAGCTTCCCCTAAGGAACAACTGTGTTTTCACCAAGAAAGAAAGCTCGAGACCTGCATTCTCGAATGCATATGATTCACTTATCAAAGCAAAAAGAAATGTTTGTCCTTTTGCTATCTGTCTTGCAAGAATCAACTGTTTCTCTTGTCAGCAACGAAAAGTTGCATTTTGCGAGTTGAGCTTCCCCTAAGGAACAAGGTTGTTTTTCACCGAGAAAGAGAGATTCAGGCCTGGATTCTCAGATGCATATTATTCACTTACCAAAGCCATAAGAAATGTGTGTCCTGATGCCTTCTGTCTTGCAAGAATCAGCTGTTTCTCTTGTTAGCAACGAAAAGTTGCACGTTGCGAGATGAGCTTCCCCTAAAGAACAAAGTTGTTTTTCACCGAGAAAGAAAGATCCAGTCCTGGATTCCCAGATGCATATGAGAATCTTTCTAAAGCCATTAGAAATATGTGTCCTGATACATTCTTTCTGGCAGGAATCGACTGTTTCACTTGTTAGCCGAAAAATGCTACTCTTTACGAGCTGAAGTTCCCCTAAGGAACACCTGTGCTTTGCATCCAGAAAGAGGGCTCCAGTAATGGATTCTCTGATGCATGTGATTCACTAACCAGAGCCATAGGAATACTGTGTCCTGATGCCTTCTGTCTGACAGGAATCGACTGTTTCACTTGTTAGCAAAGCAAAGTTGCACTTTGCTCGTTGAGCTTCCCCTAAGGAACAACAGTGCTTTGCATCCATAAAGAGAGCTCCAGTCCTGGATTCTCTGATGCATGTGATTCACTATCCAGAGCCATAAGAATACTGTGTCCTGATGCCTTCTGTCTTACAGGAATCGACTGTTTCACTTGTTAGCAAAGCAAAGTTGCACTTTGCTCGTTGAGCTTCCCCTAAGGAACAACAGTGCTTTGCACCGAGAAAGCAAGCTCCAGCCCTGGAGTTTTAGATGCATATGATTTATTTTCCAAAACCATAAGAAATATGTGCCCTAATGTCTCCTGTCTGTCAGAAATCAAGAGTTTCACGTGTTAGAAGAGCAAAGGTGAATTTTGCGATACGAGCTTCCCGTACGTAACAACTGTGTTTTCACCAAGAAAGAAAGCTCCAGACCTGCATTCTCGAATGCATATGATTCACTTATCAAAGCCATAAGAAATGTGTGTCCTTATGCTTTCTGTCTTGCAAGAATCAGCTGTTTCTCTTGTGAGCAAGGAAAAGTTGCACTTTGCGAGCTGAGCTTCCCCTAAGGAACAAAGTTGTTTTTCACGGAGAAAGAAAGATTCAGGCCTGGATTCTCGAATGCATATGATTCACTTATCAAAGCCATAAGAAATGTGTGTCCTCATGCCTTCTGTCTTGCAAGAATCAGCTGTTTCTCTTGTTAGCAACGAAAAGTTGTACTTTTCGAGATGAGCTTTCCCTAAAGGACAAAGTTGTTTTTCACCGAGGAAGAAAGATCCAGTCCTGGATTCTCAGATGCATATGAGAATCTTTCTAAAGCCATAAGAAATATGTGTCCTGATACATTCTTTCTGGCAGGAATCGACTGTTTCACTTGTTAGCAACGAAAAATGCTCCTCTTTACGAGCTGAACTTCCCCTAAGGAACACCTGTGCTTTACATCCAGAAAGAGGGCTCCAGTCCTGTATTCTCTTATGCATGTGATTCACTAACCAGAGCCATAGGAATACTGTGTCCTGATGCCTTCTGTCTGACAGGAATCGACTGTTTCACTTGTTAGCAAAGCAAATTTGCACTTTGCTCGTTGAGCTTCCCCTAAGGAACAGCAGTGCTTTGCATCCATAAAGAGAGCTCCAGTCCTGGATTCTCTGATGCATGTGATTCACTGGCCAGAGCCATAAGAATACTGTGTCCTGATGCCTTCTGTCTGACAGGAATCGACTGTTTCACTTGTTAGCAAAGCAAAGTTGCACTTTGCTCGTTGAGCTTCCCCTAAGGAACAACAGTGCTTTGCACCGAGAAAGCAAGCTCCAGCCCTGGAGTTTTAGATGCATATAATTTATTTTCCAAAACCATAAGAAATATGTGCCCTAATGTCTACTGTCTCTCAGAAATCTAGAGTTTCACGTGTTAGAAGAGCAAAGGTGAATTTTGCGATACGAGCTTCCCGTACGTAACAACTGTGTTTTCACCAAGAAAAAAGCTCCAGACCTGCATTCTCAAATGCATATGATTCACTTATCAAAGCCATAAGAAATGTGTGTCCTTACGCTTTCTGTCTTGCAAGAATCAGCTGTTTCTCTTGTGAGCAAGGAAAAGTTGCACTTTGCGAGTTGAGCTTCCCCTAAGGAACAAAGTTGTTTTTCACCGAGAAAGAAAGATCCAGGCCTGGATTCTCAGATGCATATTATTCACTTACCAAAGCCATAAGAAATGTGTGTCCTTATGCCTTCTGTCTTGCAAGAATCAGCTGTTTCTCTTGTTATCAACGAAAAGTTGCACTTTGCGAGATGAGCTTCCCCTAAGGAACAAGGTTGTTTTTCACCGAGAAAGAAAGATCCAGTCCTGGATTCTCAGATGCATATGAGAATCTTTCTAAAGCCATAAGAAATATGTGTCCCGATACATTCTTTCTGGCAGGAATCGACTGTTTCACTTGTTAGCCGAAAAATGCTACTCTTTGCGAGCTGAACTTCTCCTAAGGAACAACTGTGCTTTGCATCCAGAAAGAAGGCTACAGTCCTGGATTCTCTGATGCATGTGATTCACAAGCCAGAGCCATAAGAATACTGTGTCCTGATGCCTTCTGTCTGACAGGAATCGACTGTTTCACTTGTTAGCAAGTCAAAGTTGCATTTTGCTCGTTGAGCTTCCCCTAAGAAAAAACTGTGCTTTGCATCCATAAAGAGAGCTCCAGTCCTGGATTCTCTGATGCATGTGATTCACTGGTCAGAGCCATAAGAATACTGTGTCCTGATGCCTTCTGTCTGACAGGAATCGACTGTTTCACTTGTTAGAAAAGCAAAGTTGCACTTTGCTCGTTGAGCTTCCCCTAAGGAACAACAGTCCTTTGCACCGTGAAAGCAAGCTCCAGCCCTGGAGATTTAGATGCATATAATTTATTTTCCAAAACCATAAGAAATATGTGCCCTAATGTCTCCTGTCTGTCAGAAATCTAGAGTTTCACGTGTTAGAAGAGCAAAGGTGAATTTTGCGATACGAGCTTCCCCTAAGGAACAACTGTGTTTTCACCAAGAAAGAAAGCTCGAGACCTGCATTCTCGAATGCATATGATTCACTTATCAAAGCAAAAAGAAATGTTTGTCCTTTTGCTATCTGTCCTTCAAGAATCAACTGTTTCTCTTGTCAGCAACGAAAAGTTGCATTTTGCGAGTTGAGCTTCCCCTAAGGAACAAAGTTGTTTTTCACCGAGAAAGAAAGCTCCAGGCCTGGATTCTCAGATGCATATTATTCACTTATCAAAGACTTAAGAAATCTGTGTCCTGATGCCTTCTGTCTTGCAAGAATCAGCTGTTTCTCTTTTTAGCAAGGAAATGTTGCACTTTGCGAGATGAGCTTCCCCTAAGGAACAAGGTTGTTTTTCACCGAGAAAGAAAGATCCAGTCCTGGATTCTCAGATGCAGATGAGAATCTTTCTAAAGCCATAAGAAATATGTGTCCTGATACATTCTTTCTGTCAGGAATCGACTGTTTCACTTGTTAGCAGAAAAATGCTACTCTTTGCGAGGTGAGCTTCCCCTAAGGAACAACTGTGCTTTGCATCCAGAAGGAGTGCTCCAGTCTTGGATTCTCTGATGCATGTGATTCACTAACCAGAGCCATAAGAATACTGTGTCCTGATGCCTTCTGTCTGACAGGAATCGACTGTTTCACTTGTTAGCAAAGCAAAGTTGCACTTTGCTCGTTGAGCTTCCCCTAAGGAACAACTGTGCTTTGCATCCAGAGAGAGAGCTCCAGTCCTGGATTCTCTGATGCATGTGATTCACTATCCAGAGCCATAAGAATACTGTGTCCTGATGCCTTCTGTCTGACAGGAATCGACTGTTTCACTTGTTAGCAAAGCAAAGCTGCACTTTGCTCGTTGAGCTTCCCCTAAGGAACAACAGTGCTTTGCACCGTGAAAGCAAGCTCCAGCCCTCGAGTTTTAGATGTATATGATATAGTTTCCAAAACCATAAGTAATATGTGCCCTGATGTCTCCTGTCTGTCAGAAATCAAAAGTTTCACGTGTTAGAAGAGCAAAGGTGCACTTTGCGATACGAGCTTCTCGTACGTAACAACTGAGTTTTCACCAAGAAAGCTCCAGACCTGCATTCTCGAATGCATATGTTTCACTTATCAAAGCCATAAGAAATGTGTGTCCTTGTGCTTTCTGTCTTGCAAGAATCTACTGTTTCTCTTGTTAGCAACGAAAAGTTGCACTTTGCGAGATGAGCTTCCCCTAAGGAACAAGGTTGTTTTTCACCGAGAAAGAAAGATCCAGTCCTGGATTCTCAGATGCATATTATTCACTTACCAAAGCCATAAGAAATGTGTGTCCTTATGCCTTCTTGCAAGAATCAGCTGTTTCTCTTGTTAGCAACGAAAAGTTGCCCTTTGCGACTTGAGCTTCCCCTAAGGAGCAAGGTTGTTTTTCACCGAGAAAGAAAGATCCAGTCCTGGATTCTCACATGCATATGAGAATCTTTCTAAAGCCATAAGAAATATGTGTCCTGCTACATTCTTTCCGGCAGGAATCTACTGTTTCACTTGTTAGCTGAAAAATGCTACTTTTTACAAGCAGAACTTCCCCTAAGAAAAAACTGTGCTTTGCATCCAGTAAGAGAGCTCCAGTCCTGGATTCTCTGATGCACGTGATTCACTAGCCAGAGCCATAAGAATACTGTGTCCTGATGCCTTCTGTCTGACAGGAATCGACTGTTTCACTTGTTAGCAATGCAAAGTTGCACTTTGCTCGTTGCGCTTCCTCTAAGGAACAACAGTGCTTTGCACCGTGAAAGCAAGTTCCAGCCCTGGAGTTTTAGATGCATATGATTTATTTTCCAAAACCATAAGAAATATGTGCCCTAATGTCTCCTGTCTGTCAGAAATCTAGAGTTTCACGTGTTAGAAGAGCAAAGGTGAATTTTGCGATACGAGCTTCCCGTACGTAACAACTGTGTTTTCACCAAGAAAGAAAGCTCCAGACCTGCATTCTCGAATGCATATGATTCACTTATCAAAGCCATAAGAAATGTGTGTCCTTATGCTTTCTGTCTTGCAAGAATCAGCTGTTTCTCTTGTGAGCAAGGAAAAGTTGCACTTTGCGAGCTGAGCTTCCCCTAAGGAACAAAGATGTTTTTCACTGAGAAAGAAAGCTCCAGGCCTGGATTCTCAGATGCATATTATTCACTTATCAAAGATATAAGAAATCTGTGTCCGTATGCCTTCTGTCTTTCAAGAATCAGCTGTTTCTCTTGTTAGCAAGGAAAAGTTTCACATTGCGAGCTGAGCTTCCCCTAAGGAACAAGGTTGTTTTTCACGTAGAAAGAAAGAT
This sequence comes from Pithys albifrons albifrons, assembly GCF_047495875.1. Lineage (NCBI taxonomy): Eukaryota > Metazoa > Chordata > Aves > Passeriformes > Thamnophilidae > Pithys > Pithys albifrons. Next base: position 314,505 of record NC_092468.1, on the reverse strand, counting down.
ACAGGCCTGGATTCTCGAATGCATATGATTCACTTATCAAAGCCATAAGAAATGTGTGTCCTTATGCTTTCTGTCTTGCAAGAATCAGCTGTTTCTCTTGTGAGCAAGGAAAAGTTGCACTTTGCGAGTTGAGCTTCCCCTAAGGAACAAGGTTGTTTTTAACCGAGAAAGAAAGATTCAGGCCTGGATTCTCAGATGCATATGAGAATCTTTCTAAAGCCATAAGAAATGTGTGTCCTCATGCCTTCTGTCTTGCAAGAATCAGCTGTTTCTCTTGTAAGCAACGAAAAGTTGCACTTTGCGAGATGAGCTTTCCCTAAAGGACAAAGTTGTTTTTCACCGAGGAAGAAAGATCCAGTCCTGGATTCTCAGATGCATATGAGAATCTTTCTAAAGCCATTAGAAATATGTGTCCTGATACATTCTTTCTGGCAGGAATCGACTGTTTCACTTGTTAGCCGAAAAATGGTCCTCTTTACGAGCTGAACTTCCCCTAAGGAACACCTGTGCTTTGAATCCAGAAAGAGGGCTCCAGTCCTGTATTCTCTTATGCATGTGATTCACTAACCAGAGCCATAGGAATACTGTGTCCTGATGCCTTCTGTCTGACAGGAATCGACTGTTTCACTTGTTAGGAAAGCAAATTTGCACTTTGCTCGTTGAGCTTCCCCTAAGGAACAACAGTGCTTTGCATCCATAAAGAGAGCTCCAGTCCTGGATTCTCTGATGCATGTGATTCACTGGCCAGAGCCATAAGAATACTGTGTCCTGATGCCTTCTGTCTGACAGGAATCGACTGTTTCACTTGTTAGCAAAGCAAAGTTGCACTTTGCTCGTTGAGCTTCCCCTAAGGAACAACAGTGCTTTGCACCGAGAAAGCAAGCTCCAGCCCTGGAGTTTTAGATGCATATAATTTATTTTCCAAAACCATAAGAAATATGTGCCCTAATGTCTACTGTCTCTCAGAAATCTAGAGTTTCACGTGTTAGAAGAGCAAAGGTGAATTTTGCGATACGATCTTCCCGTACGTAACAACTGTGTTTTCACCAAGAAAAAAGCTCCAGACCTGCATTCTCAAATGCATATGATTCACTTATCAAAGCCATAAGAAATGTGTGTCCTTATGCTTTCTGTCTTGCAAGAATCAGCTGTTTCTCTTGTGAGCAAGGAAAAGTTGCACTTTGCGAGTTGAGCTTCCCCTAAGGAACAAAGTTGTTTTTCACCGAGAAAGAAAGATCCAGGCCTGGATTCTCAGATGCATATTATTCACTTACCAAAGCCATAAGAAATGTGTGTCCTTATGCCTTCTGTCTTGCAAGAATCAGCTGTTTCTCTTGTTATCAACGAAAAGTTGCACTTTGCGAGATGAGCTTCCCCTAAGGAACAAGGTTGTTTTTCACGTAGAAAGAAAGATACAGGCCTGGATTCTCGAATGCATATGATTCACTTATCAAAGCCATAAGAAATGTGTGTCCTTATGCTTTCTGTCTTGCAAGAATCAGCTGTTTCTCTTGTGAGCAAGGAAAAGTTGCACTTTGCGAGTTGAGCTTCCCCTAAGGAACAAGGTTGTTTTTAACCGAGAAAGAAAGATTCAGGCCTGGATTCTCAGATGCATATGAGAATCTTTCTAAAGCCATAAGAAATGTGTGTCCTCATGCCTTCTGTCTTGCAAGAATCAGCTGTTTCTCTTGTAAGCAACGAAAAGTTGCACTTTGCGAGATGAGCTTTCCCTAAAGGACAAAGTTGTTTTTCACCGAGGAAGAAAGATCCAGTCCTGGATTCTCAGATGCATATGAGAATCTTTCTAAAGCCATTAGAAATATGTGTCCTGATACATTCTTTCTGGCAGGAATCGACTGTTTCACTTGTTAGCAGAAAAATGGTCCTCTTTACGAGCTGAACTTCCCCTAAGGAACACCTGTGCTTTGAATCCAGAAAGAGGGCTCCAGTCCTGTATTCTCTTATGCATGTGATTCACTAACCAGAGCCATAGGAATACTGTGTCCTGATGCCTTCTGTCTGACAGGAATCGACTGTTTCACTTGTTAGCAAAGCAAAGTTGCACTTTGCTCGTTGAGCTTCCCCTAAGGAACAACAGTGCTTTGCACCGAGAAAGCAAGCTCCAGCCCTGGAGTTTTAGATGCATATAATTTATTTTCCAAAACCATAAGAAATATGTGCCCTAATGTCTACTGTCTCTCAGAAATCTAGAGTTTCACGTGTTAGAAGAGCAAAGGTGAATTTTGCGATACGAGCTTCCCGTACGTAACAACTGTGTTTTCACCAAGAAAAAAGCTCCAGACCTGCATTCTCAAATGCATATGATTCACTTATCAAAGCCATAAGAAATGTGTGTCCTTACGCTTTCTGTCTTGCAAGAATCAGCTGTTTCTCTTGTGAGCAAGGAAAAGTTGCACTTTGCGAGTTGAGCTTCCCCTAAGGAACAAAGTTGTTTTTCACCGAGAAAGAAAGATCCAGGCCTGGATTCTCAGATGCATGTTATTCACTTACCAAAGCCATAAGAAATGTGTGTCCTTATGCTTTCTGTCTTGCAAGAATCAGCTGTTTCTCTTGTGAGCAAGGAAAAGTTGCACTTTGCGAGTTGAGCTTCCCCTAAGGAACAAAGTTGTTTTTCACGTAGAAAGAAAGATACAGGCCTGGATTCTCGAATGCATATGATTCACTTATCAAAGCCATAAGAAATGTGTGTCCTTATGCTTTCTGTCTTGCAAGAATCAGCTGTTTCTCTTGTGAGCAAGGAAAAGTTGCACTTTGCGAGTTGAGCTTCCCCTAAGGAACAAGGTTGTTTTTAACCGAGAAAGAAAGATTCAGGCCTGGATTCTCAGATGCATATGAGAATCTTTCTAAAGCCATAAGAAATGTGTGTCCTCATGCCTTCTGTCTTGCAAGAATCAGCTGTTTCTCTTGTAAGCAACGAAAAGTTGCACTTTGCGAGATGAGCTTTCCCTAAAGGACAAAGTTGTTTTTCACCGAGGAAGAAAGATCCAGTCCTGGATTCTCAGATGCATATGAGAATCTTTCTAAAGCCATTAGAAATATGTGTCCTGATACATTCTTTCTGGCAGGAATCGACTGTTTCACTTGTTAGCCGAAAAATGGTCCTCTTTACGAGCTGAACTTCCCCTAAGGAACACCTGTGCTTTGAATCCAGAAAGAGGGCTCCAGTCCTGTATTCTCTTATGCATGTGATTCACTAACCAGAGCCATAGGAATACTGTGTCCTGATGCCTTCTGTCAGACAGGAATCGACTGTTTCACTTGTTAGCAAAGCAAATTTGCACTTTGCTCGTTGAGCTTCCCCTAAGGAACAACAGTGCTTTGCATCCATAAAGAGAGCTCCAGTCCTGGATTCTCTGATGCATGTGATTCACTGGCCAGAGCCATAAGAATACTGTGTCCTGATGCCTTCTGTCTGACAGGAATCGACTGTTTCACTTGTTAGCAAAGCAAAGTTGCACTTTGCTCGTTGAGCTTCCCCTAAGGAACAACAGTCCTTTGCACCGTGAAAGCAAGCTCCAGCCCTGGAGTTTTAGATGCATATAATTTATTTTCCAAAACCATAAGAAATATGTGCCCTAATGTCTACTGTCTCTCAGAAATCTAGAGTTTCACGTGTTAGAAGAGCAAAGGTGAATTTTGCGATACGAGCTTCCCCTAAGGAACAACTGTGTTTTCACCAAGAAAGAAAGCTCGAGACCTGCATTCTCGAATGCATATGATTCACTTATCAAAGCAAAAAGAAATGTTTGTCCTTTTGCTATCTGTCTTGCAAGAATCAACTGTTTCTCTTGTCAGCAACGAAAAGTTGCATTTTGCGAGTTGAGCTTCCCCTAAGGAACAAAGTTGTTTTTCACCGAGAAAGAAAGCTCCAGGCCTGGATTCTCAGATGCATATTATTCACTTATCAAAGACTTAAGAAATCTGTGTCCTGATGCCTTCTGTCTTGCAAGAATCAGCTGTTTCTCTTTTTAGCAAGGAAATGTTGCACTTTGCGAGATGAGCTTCCCCTAAGGAACAAGGTTGTTTTTCACCGAGAAAGAAAGATCCAGTCCTGGATTCTCAGATGCAGATGAGAATCTTTCTAAAGCCATAAGAAATATGTGTCCTGATACATTCTTTCTGGCAGGAATCGACTGTTTCACTTGTTAGCAGAAAAATGCTACTCTTTGCGAGGTGAGCTTCCCCTAAGGAACAACTGTGCTTTGCATCCAGAAGGAGTGCTCCAGTCTTGGATTCTCTGATGCATGTGATTCACTAACCAGAGCCATAGGAATACTGTGTCCTGATGCCTTCTGTCTGACAGGAATCGACTGTTTCACTTGTTAGCAAAGCAAAGTTGCACTTTGCTCGTTGAGCTTCCCCTAAGGAACAACTGTGCTTTGCATCCAGAGAGAGAGCTCCAGTCCTGGATTCTCTGATGCATGTGATTCACTATCCAGAGCCATAAGAATACTGTGTCCTGATGCCTTCTGTCTGACAGGAATCGACTGTTTCACTTGTTAGCAAAGCAAAGCTGCACTTTGCTCGTTGAGCTTCCCCTAAGGAACAACAGTGCTTTGCACCGTGAAAGCAAGCTCCAGCCCTCGAGTTTTAGATGTATATGATATAGTTTCCAAAACCATAAGAAATATGTGCCCTGATGTCTCCTGTCTGTCAGAAATCAAGAGTATCACGTGTTAGAAGAGCAAAGGTGCACTTTGCGATACGAGCTTCTCGTACGTAACAACTGAGTTTTCACCAAGAAAGCTCCAGACCTGCATTCTCGAATGCATATGTTTCACTTATCAAAGCCATAAGAAATGTGTGTCCTTGTGCTTTCTGTCTTGCAAGAATCTACTGTTTCTCTTGTTAGCAACGAAAAGTTGCACTTTGCGAGATGAGCTTCCCCTAAGGAACAACGTTGTTTTTCACCGAGAAAGAAAGATCCAGTCCTGGATTCTCAGATGCATATTATTCACTTACCAAAGCCATAAGAAATGTGTGTCCTTATGCCTTCTTGCAAGAATCAGCTGTTTCTCTTGTTAGCAACGAAAAGTTGCCCTTTGCGACTTGAGCTTCCCCTAAGGAGCAAGGTTGTTTTTCACCGAGAAAGAAAGATCCAGTCCTGGATTCTCACATGCATATGAGAATCTTTCTAAAGCCATAAGAAATATGTGTCCTGCTACATTCTTTCCGGCAGGAATCTACTGTTTCACTTGTTAGCTGAAAAATGCTACTTTTTACAAGCAGAACTTCCCCTAAGAAAAAACTGTGCTTTGCATCCAGTAAGAGAGCTCCAGTCCTGGATTCTCTGATGCACGTGATTCACTAGCCAGAGCCATAAGAATACTGTGTCCTGATGCCTTCTGTCTGACAGGAATCGACTGTTTCACTTGTTAGCAATGCAAAGTTGCACTTTGCTCGTTGCGCTTCCTCTAAGGAACAACAGTGCTTTGCACCGTGAAAGCAAGTTCCAGCCCTGGAGTTTTAGATGCATATGATTTATTTTCCAAAACCATAAGAAATATGTGCCCTAATGTCTCCTGTCTGTCAGAAATCTAGAGTTTCACGTGTTAGAAGAGCAAAGGTGAATTTTGCGATACGAGCTTCCCGTACGTAACAACTGTGTTTTCACCAAGAAAGAAAGCTCCAGACCTGCATTCTCGAATGCATATGATTCACTTATCAAAGCCATAAGAAATGTGTGTCCTTATGCTTTCTGTCTTGCAAGAATCAGCTGTTTCTCTTGTGAGCAAGGAAAAGTTGCACTTTGCGAGCTGAGCTTCCCCTAAGGAACAAAGATGTTTTTCACTGAGAAAGAAAGCTCCAGGCCTGGATTCTCAGATGCATATTATTCACTTATCAAAGATATAAGAAATCTGTGTCCGTATGCCTTCTGTCTTTCAAGAATCAGCTGTTTCTCTTGTTAGCAAGGAAAAGTTTCACATTGCGAGCTGAGCTTCCCCTAAGGAACAAGGTTGTTTTTCACCGAGAAAGAAAGATCCAGTCCTGGATTCTCAGATGCATATTATTCACTTACCAAAGCCATAAGAAATGTGTGTCTTTATGCTTTCTGTCTTGCAAGAATCAGCTGTTTCTCTTGTGAGCAAGGAAAAGTTGCACTTTGCGAGTTGAGCTTCCCCTAAGGAACAAAGTTGTTTTTCACGTAGAAAGAAAGATACAGGCCTGGATTCTCGAATGCATATGATTCACTTATCAAAGCCATAAGAAATGTGTGTCCTTATGCTTTCTGTCTTGCAAGAATCAGCTGTTTCTCTTGTGAGCAAGGAAAAGTTGCACTTTGCGAGTTGAGCTTCCCCTAAGGAACAAGGTTGTTTTTAACCGAGAAAGAAAGATTCAGGCCTGGATTCTCAGATGCATATGAGAATCTTTCTAAAGCCATAAGAAATGTGTGTCCTCATGCCTTCTGTCTTGCAAGAATCAGCTGTTTCTCTTGTAAGCAACGAAAAGTTGCACTTTGCGAGATGAGCTTTCCCTAAAGGACAAAGTTGTTTTTCACCGAGGAAGAAAGATCCAGTCCTGGATTCTCAGATGCATATGAGAATCTTTCTAAAGCCATTAGAAATATGTGTCCTGATACATTCTTTCTGGCAGGAATCGACTGTTTCACTTGTTAGCCGAAAAATGGTCCTCTTTACGAGCTGAACTTCCCCTAAGGAACACCTGTGCTTTGAATCCAGAAAGAGGGCTCCAGTCCTGTATTCTCTTATGCATGTGATTCACTAACCAGAGCCATAGGAATACTGTGTCCTGATGCCTTCTGTCTGACAGGAATCGACTGTTTCACTTGTTAGGAAAGCAAATTTGCACTTTGCTCGTTGAGCTTCCCCTAAGGAACAACAGTGCTTTGCATCCATAAAGAGAGCTCCAGTCCTGGATTCTCTGATGCATGTGATTCACTGGCCAGAGCCATAAGAATACTGTGTCCTGATGCCTTCTGTCTGACAGGAATCGACTGTTTCACTTGTTAGCAAAGCAAAGTTGCACTTTGCTCGTTGAGCTTCCCCTAAGGAACAACAGTGCTTTGCACCGAGAAAGCAAGCTCCAGCCCTGGAGTTTTAGATGCATATAATTTATTTTCCAAAACCATAAGAAATATGTGCCCTAATGTCTACTGTCTCTCAGAAATCTAGAGTTTCACGTGTTAGAAGAGCAAAGGTGAATTTTGCGATACGAGCTTCCCGTACGTAACAACTGTGTTTTCACCAAGAAAAAAGCTCCAGACCTGCATTCTCAAATGCATATGATTCACTTATCAAAGCCATAAGAAATGTGTGTCCTTATGCTTTCTGTCTTGCAAGAATCAGCTGTTTCTCTTGTGAGCAAGGAAAAGTTGCACTTTGCGAGTTGAGCTTCCCCTAAGGAACAAAGTTGTTTTTCACCGAGAAAGAAAGATCCAGGCCTGGATTCTCAGATGCATATTATTCACTTACCAAAGCCATAAGAAATGTGTGTCCTTATGCCTTCTGTCTTGCAAGAATCAGCTGTTTCTCTTGTTATCAACGAAAAGTTGCACTTTGCGAGATGAGCTTCCCCTAAGGAACAAAGTTGTTTTTCACGTAGAAAGAAAGATACAGGCCTGGATTCTCGAATGCATATGATTCACTTATCAAAGCCATAAGAAATGTGTGTCCTTATGCTTTCTGTCTTGCAAGAATCAGCTGTTTCTCTTGTGAGCAAGGAAAAGTTGCACTTTGCGAGTTGAGCTTCCCCTAAGGAACAAGGTTGTTTTTAACCGAGAAAGAAAGATTCAGGCCTGGATTCTCAGATGCATATGAGAATCTTTCTAAAGCCATAAGAAATGTGTGTCCTCATGCCTTCTGTCTTGCAAGAATCAGCTGTTTCTCTTGTAAGCAACGAAAAGTTGCACTTTGCGAGATGAGCTTTCCCTAAAGGACAAAGTTGTTTTTCACCGAGGAAGAAAGATCCAGTCCTGGATTCTCAGATGCATATGAGAATCTTTCTAAAGCCATTAGAAATATGTGTCCTGATACATTCTTTCTGGCAGGAATCGACTGTTTCACTTGTTAGCAGAAAAATGGTCCTCTTTACGAGCTGAACTTCCCCTAAGGAACACCTGTGCTTTGAATCCAGAAAGAGGGCTCCAGTCCTGTATTCTCTTATGCATGTGATTCACTAACCAGAGCCATAGGAATACTGTGTCCTGATGCCTTCTGTCTGACAGGAATCGACTGTTTCACTTGTTAGCAAAGCAAAGTTGCACTTTGCTCGTTGAGCTTCCCCTAAGGAACAACAGTGCTTTGCACCGAGAAAGCAAGCTCCAGCCCTGGAGTTTTAGATGCATATAATTTATTTTCCAAAACCATAAGAAATATGTGCCCTAATGTCTACTGTCTCTCAGAAATCTAGAGTTTCACGTGTTAGAAGAGCAAAGGTGAATTTTGCGATACGAGCTTCCCGTACGTAACAACTGTGTTTTCACCAAGAAAAAAGCTCCAGACCTGCATTCTCAAATGCATATGATTCACTTATCAAAGCCATAAGAAATGTGTGTCCTTACGCTTTCTGTCTTGCAAGAATCAGCTGTTTCTCTTGTGAGCAAGGAAAAGTTGCACTTTGCGAGTTGAGCTTCCCCTAAGGAACAAAGTTGTTTTTCACCGAGAAAGAAAGATCCAGGCCTGGATTCTCAGATGCATATTATTCACTTACCAAAGCCATAAGAAATGTGTGTCCTTATGCTTTCTGTCTTGCAAGAATCAGCTGTTTCTCTTGTGAGCAAGGAAAAGTTGCACTTTGCGAGTTGAGCTTCCCCTAAGGAACAAAGTTGTTTTTCACGTAGAAAGAAAGATACAGGCCTGGATTCTCGAATGCATATGATTCACTTATCAAAGCCATAAGAAATGTGTGTCCTTATGCTTTCTGTCTTGCAAGAATCAGCTGTTTCTCTTGTGAGCAAGGAAAAGTTGCACTTTGCGAGTTGAGCTTCCCCTAAGGAACAAGGTTGTTTTTAACCGAGAAAGAAAGATTCAGGCCTGGATTCTCAGATGCATATGAGAATCTTTCTAAAGCCATAAGAAATGTGTGTCCTCATGCCTTCTGTCTTGCAAGAATCAGCTGTTTCTCTTGTAAGCAACGAAAAGTTGCACTTTGCGAGATGAGCTTTCCCTAAAGGACAAAGTTGTTTTTCACCGAGGAAGAAAGATCCAGTCCTGGATTCTCAGATGCATATGAGAATCTTTCTAAAGCCATTAGAAATATGTGTCCTGATACATTCTTTCTGGCAGGAATCGACTGTTTCACTTGTTAGCCGAAAAATGGTCCTCTTTACGAGCTGAACTTCCCCTAAGGAACACCTGTGCTTTGAATCCAGAAAGAGGGCTCCAGTCCTGTATTCTCTTATGCATGTGATTCACTAACCAGAGCCATAGGAATACTGTGTCCTGATGCCTTCTGTCAGACAGGAATCGACTGTTTCACTTGTTAGCAAAGCAAATTTGCACTTTGCTCGTTGAGCTTCCCCTAAGGAACAACAGTGCTTTGCATCCATAAAGAGAGCTCCAGTCCTGGATTCTCTGATGCATGTGATTCACTGGCCAGAGCCATAAGAATACTGTGTCCTGATGCCTTCTGTCTGACAGGAATCGACTGTTTCACTTGTTAGCAAAGCAAAGTTGCACTTTGCTCGTTGAGCTTCCCCTAAGGAACAACAGTCCTTTGCACCGTGAAAGCAAGCTCCAGCCCTGGAGTTTTAGATGCATATAATTTATTTTCCAAAACCATAAGAAATATGTGCCCTAATGTCTACTGTCTCTCAGAAATCTAGAGTTTCACGTGTTAGAAGAGCAAAGGTGAATTTTGCGATACGAGCTTCCCCTAAGGAACAACTGTGTTTTCACCAAGAAAGAAAGCTCGAGACCTGCATTCTCGAATGCATATGATTCACTTATCAAAGCAAAAAGAAATGTTTGTCCTTTTGCTATCTGTCTTGCAAGAATCAACTGTTTCTCTTGTCAGCAACGAAAAGTTGCATTTTGCGAGTTGAGCTTCCCCTAAGGAACAAAGTTGTTTTTCACCGAGAAAGAAAGCTCCAGGCCTGGATTCTCAGATGCATATTATTCACTTATCAAAGACTTAAGAAATCTGTGTCCTGATGCCTTCTGTCTTGCAAGAATCAGCTGTTTCTCTTTTTAGCAAGGAAATGTTGCACTTTGCGAGATGAGCTTCCCCTAAGGAACAAGGTTGTTTTTCACCGAGAAAGAAAGATCCAGTCCTGGATTCTCAGATGCAGATGAGAATCTTTCTAAAGCCATAAGAAATATGTGTCCTGATACATTCTTTCTGGCAGGAATCGACTGTTTCACTTGTTAGCAGAAAAATGCTACTCTTTGCGAGGTGAGCTTCCCCTAAGGAACAACTGTGCTTTGCATCCAGAAGGAGTGCTCCAGTCTTGGATTCTCTGATGCATGTGATTCACTAACCAGAGCCATAGGAATACTGTGTCCTGATGCCTTCTGTCTGACAGGAATCGACTGTTTCACTTGTTAGCAAAGCAAAGTTGCACTTTGCTCGTTGAGCTTCCCCTAAGGAACAACTGTGCTTTGCATCCAGAGAGAGAGCTCCAGTCCTGGATTCTCTGATGCATGTGATTCACTATCCAGAGCCATAAGAATACTGTGTCCTGATGCCTTCTGTCTGACAGGAATCGACTGTTTCACTTGTTAGCAAAGCAAAGCTGCACTTTGCTCGTTGAGCTTCCCCTAAGGAACAACAGTGCTTTGCACCGTGAAAGCAAGCTCCAGCCCTCGAGTTTTAGATGTATATGATATAGTTTCCAAAACCATAAGAAATATGTGCCCTGATGTCTCCTGTCTGTCAGAAATCAAGAGTATCACGTGTTAGAAGAGCAAAGGTGCACTTTGCGATACGAGCTTCTCGTACGTAACAACTGAGTTTTCACCAAGAAAGCTCCAGACCTGCATTCTCGAATGCATATGTTTCACTTATCAAAGCCATAAGAAATGTGTGTCCTTGTGCTTTCTGTCTTGCAAGAATCTACTGTTTCTCTTGTTAGCAACGAAAAGTTGCACTTTGCGAGATGAGCTTCCCCTAAGGAACAACGTTGTTTTTCACCGAGAAAGAAAGATCCAGTCCTGGATTCTCAGATGCATATTATTCACTTACCAAAGCCATAAGAAATGTGTGTCCTTATGCCTTCTTGCAAGAATCAGCTGTTTCTCTTGTTAGCAACGAAAAGTTGCCCTTTGCGACTTGAGCTTCCCCTAAGGAGCAAGGTTGTTTTTCACCGAGAAAGAAAGATCCAGTCCTGGATTCTCACATGCATATGAGAATCTTTCTAAAGCCATAATAAATATGTGTCCTGCTACATTCTTTCCGGCAGGAATCTACTGTTTCACTTGTTAGCTGAAAAATGCTACTTTTTACAAGCAGAACTTCCCCTAAGAAAAAACTGTGCTTTGCATCCAGAAAGAGGGCTCCAGTCCTGGATTCTCTGTTGCATGTGATTCACTAACCAGAGCCATAAGAATACTGTGTCCTGATGCCTTCTGTCTGACAGGAATCGACTGTTTCACTTGTTAGCAATGCAAAGTTGCACTTTGCTCGTTGCGCTTCCTCTAAGGAACAACAGTGCTTTGCACCGTGAAAGCAAGTTCCAGCCCTGGAGTTTTAGATGCATATGATTTATTTTCCAAAACCATAAGAAATATGTGCCCTAATGTCTCCTGTCTGTCAGAAATCTAGAGTTTCACGTGTTAGAAGAGCAAAGGTGAATTTTGCGATACGAGCTTCCCGTACGTAACAACTGTGTTTTCACCAAGAAAGAAAGCTCGAGACCTGCATTCTCGAATGCATATGATTCACTTATCAAAGCCATAAGAAATGTGTGTCCTTATGCTTTCTGTCTTGCAAGAATCAGCTGTTTCTCTTGTGAGCAAGGAAAAGTTGCACTTTGCGAGCTGAGCTTCCCCTAAGGAACAAAGATGTTTTTCACCGAGAAAGAAAGCTCCAGGCCTGGATTCTCAGATGCATATTATTCACTTATCAAAGATATAAGAAATCTGTGTCCGTATGCCTTCTGTCTTTCAAGAATCAGCTGTTTCTCTTGTTAGCAAGGAAAAGTTTCACATTGCGAGCTGAGCTTCCCCTAAGGAACAAGGTTGTTTTTCACCGAGAAAGAAAGATCCAGTCCTGGATTCTCAGATGCATATTATTCACTTACCAAAGCCATAAGAAATGTGTGTCTTTATGCTTTCTGTCTTGCAAGAATCAGCTGTTTCTCTTGTGAGCAAGGAAAAGTTGCACTTTGAGAGTTGAGCTTCCCCTAAGGAACAAAGTTGTTTTTCACATAGAAAGAAAGATACAGGCCTGGATTCTCGAATGCATATGATTCACTTATCAAAGCCATAAGAAATGTGTGTCCTTATGCTTTCTGTCTTGCAAGAATCAGCTGTTTCTCTTGTGAGCAAGGAAAAGTTGCACTTTGCGAGTTGAGCTTCCCCTAAGGAACAAGGTTGTTTTTAACCGAGAAAGAAAGATTCAGGCCTGGATTCTCAGATGCATATGAGAATCTTTCTAAAGCCATAAGAAATGTGTGTCCTCATGCCTTCTGTCTTGCAAGAATCAGCTGTTTCTCTTGTAAGCAACGAAAAGTTGCACTTTGCGAGATGAGCTTTCCCTAAAGGACAAAGTTGTTTTTCACCGAGGAAGAAAGATCCAGTCCTGGATTCTCAGATGCATATGAGAATCTTTCTAAAGCCATTAGAAATATGTGTCCTGATACATTCTTTCTGGCAGGAATCGACTGTTTCACTTGTTAGCCGAAAAATGGTCCTCTTTACGAGCTGAACTTCCCCTAAGGAACACCTGTGCTTTGAATCCAGAAAGAGGGCTCCAGTCCTGTATTCTCTGATGCATGTGATTCACTAACCAGAGCCATAGGAATACTGTGTCCTGATGCCTTCTGTCTGACGGGAATCGACTGTTTCACTTGTTAGGAAAGCAAAGTTGCACTTTGCTCGTTGAGCTTCCCCTAAGGAACAACAGTGCTTTGCATCCATAAAGAGAGCTCCAGTCCTGGATTCTCTGATGCACGTGATTCACTAGCCAGAGCCATAAGAATACTGTGTCCTGATGCCTTCTGTCTGACAGGAATCGACTGTTTCACTTGCTAGCAAAGCAAAGTTGCACTTTGCTCGTTGAGCTTCCCCTAAGGAACAACAGTGCTTTGCACCGTGAAAGCAAGCTCCAGACCTGGAGTTTTAGATGCATATGATTTATTTTCCAAAACCATAAGAAATATGTGCCCTGATGTCTCCTGTCTGTCAGAAATCTAGAGTTTCACGTGTTAGAAGAGCAAAGGTGAATTTTGCGATACGAGCTTCCCCTAAGGAACAACTGTGTTTTCACCAAGAAAGAAAGCTCCAGACCTGCATTCTCGAATGCATATGATTCACTTATCAAAGCCATAAGAAATGTGTGTCCTTATGCTTTCTGTCTTGCAAGAATCAGCTGTTTCTCTTGTGAGCAAGGAAAAGTTGCACTTTGCGAGCTGAGCTTCCCCTAAGGAACAACGTTGTTTTTCACCGAGAAAGAAAGATCCAGTCCTGGATTCTCAGATGCATATGAGAATCTTTCTAAAGCCATAAGAAATATGTGTCCGTATGCCTTCTGTCTTTCAAGAATCAGCTGTTTCACTTGTTAGCCAAAAAATGCTACTATTTACAAGCTGAACTTCCCCTAAGGAACGACTGCGCTTTGCATCCAGAAAGAGGGCTCCAGGCCTGGATTCTCTGATGCATGTTATTCACTAACCAGAGCCATAAGAATACTGTGTCCTGATGCCTTCTGTCTTACAGGAATCGACTGTTTCACTTGTTAGCAAAGCAAATTTGCACTTTGCTCGTTGAGCTTCCCCTAAGGAACAACAGTGCTTTGCACAGCGAAAGAAAGATCCAGGCCTGGATTCTCAGATGCATATTATTCACTTATCAAAGCCATTAGAAATGTGTGTCCTGATGCCTTTTGTCTGGCAGGAATCAACTCTTACAGTTGTTACCAGAGCATGTGACTATTAGCTGCACTTTGCGAGATGAACTTCCTAAAAGGAGCACCTGTGCTTTTCCCAGAGTAAGAAAGCTCCAGGCCTCGATTCTCAGGTGCATAGGATTCACTTTCCAAAACCATAAGAAATGTGTTTCCTTATATGTTCTGTCTTGCAGGAACCACATGTTTCACTTGTTAAAGGACTACGGGAGTTTCATTTGCACTTTGCGAGATGAACTTGCTTCAAGGGGCACTTGTGCCTTTCCCAAATATGAAAGTTCCAGGCATGGATTTTCTGATGCATATGATTCACTTTCAAAAGCCGTTAGAAATGAGTGCTCTAATGTGTTCTCTCTGGCAGGAATCAACACTTTCACTTGTTAGCAGAGAATGGGACTGTTAGTTGTACTTTGGAAGATGAGCTTCCCATTAAGAACAATTCTGTTTCTCACAGAGAAAGAAAGTTCCAGGCCTGGATTCTCTGATGCATATAATTCTCTTTCCAAATCCATAAAAAATATGTATCTTGCAGCCTTCTGTCTGGCACGAATCAACCGTGCCACACTTTAGCAGATCATGGGAGAGTTAGTTGCACTTTGCGAGATGAGCTCCTCTAAAGAACCACTGTGCTTTTCACGGAGAAAGAAAGATCCAGGCCTGGATTCTCAGATGCATATGATTCATTACCAAAGCCATAAGACATGTGTGTCCTTATGCCTTCTGTCTTGCAAGAATCAGCTGTTTCTCTTGATAGCAACGAAAAGTTGCACTGAAAATTGCACATTGAAAAGTTTGCGAGATGAGCTTCCCCTAAAGAAAAAGGTTGTTTTTCACGGAGAAAGAAAGATCCAGTCCTGGATTCTCAGATGCATATGAGAATCTTTCTAACGCCATAAGAAATATGTGTCCTGATACATTCTTTCTGGCAGGAATCGACTGTTTCACTTGTTAGCAGAAAAATGCTACTCTTTGCGAGCTGAACTTCCCCTAAGGTACAACTGTGCTTTGCATCCAGAAAGAGAGCTCCAGTCCTGGATTCTCTGATGCACGTGATTCACTAGCCAGAGCCATAAGAATACTGTGTCCTGATGCCTTCTGTCTGACAGGAATCGACTGTTTCACTTGTTAGCAAAGCAAAGTTGCATTTTGATCGTTGAGCTTCCCCCAAGGAACAAGAGTGCTTTTCACCGTGAAAGCAAGTTCCAGCCCTGGAGTTTTAGATGCATATGATTTATTTTGAAAACCATAAGAAATATGTGCCCTGAAATATGTTTCCGTGGGCGCAAACATCAACGGCATGTACCACTTTCTTGTCCGGGAAAGTGCCGTTTTTCAGCCCTGAATACCAGACGGATGAAGACCCCTCACAGGGAAGAGGCTCCCAGAACAGAAAGCGATTGTTCTTTTTTCTAGGGGTAATGGGGCCCCATCATTGGCACCTGAGAGCCCAAGTTTGCCACCTTTTGCCTGGGCGCAAAGCTCGACGGTGCGTTCCACTTGCGGGTCCGGGGAATGCCGTTTTTCAGCCCAGAATTCCAGACGGATGAAAATTCCTCCCAGGGAAAAGGTGCCAGGACAGAAAGCGATTGTTATTTATCTAGTCTTAACGGGGACCCATCATTGGCACCTGAGAGCCCAAGGCTGCCACCTTTTCCCTGGGCGCAAAGCTAGATGGTGCCTGCCACGTGCAGGTCAGAGAAAGTGCTTTGTTCAGCCCAGAATTCCAGACGGATGACGACTCCTCCCAAGGAAAAGGCTCCCAGGACAGAAAGCGATTGTTCCATTTCTAGTGTTAATGAAGGTCCGTCATTGGCACCTGAGAGCCAGAGGTTGCCTCCTTTTCCCTGGGTGCAAAGCACGACAGTGCATGCCACGTGCTGGTCCCAGAAATTGCCGTTTCTCATTCTGGAATTCCAGACCGATGAAGATTCCTCAGAGGGAAAAGGTGCCAGGACAGGAATCGATTTCTCCTTTTCTAGGCTTAATGGGACCCCATCATTGGCACCTGAGAGCACAAGGCTGCCACCTTTTGCCTGGGCGCAAATGTCGACGGCGCGTGCCACTTGCGGGTTCAGGGAAGTGCCATTTTTCAGCCCAGAATTCCAGACGGACGAAGATACCTCCCAGGGAAAAGGTGCCAGGTCAGAAAACGAATTGTCCTTTTCTAGGGTCAATGGTGCCCCATCATTGGCACCTGAATACCCAAGGCTGCCACCTTTTCCGTGGGCGCAAACATCAACGGCGTGTACTACTTTCTTGTCCGGGAAATTGCCGCTTTTCAGCCCTGAATTCCAGACGGATGAAGACTCCTCACAGGGAAGAGGCTCCCAGGACAGAAAGCGATTGTTCCATTTCTAGGGTTAATTGGGCCCCATCATTGGCACCTGAGAGCCCAAGATTGCCTCCTATACCCTGGGCGCAAAGCTCGACCATGCGTGCTACGTGAGGGTCCGGGAAATTGCCGTTTCTCATTCCAGAATTCCAGACCGATGAAGATTCCTCCCTGGGAAAAGGTGCCAGGACAGGAATGGATTTCTCCTTTTCTAGGAGTAATGGGGACCCATCATTGGCACCTGAGAGCCGAAGGCTTCAACCTTTTCCCTGAGCGCAAAGCTCGACGGTGCGTGCCACTTGCGGGTCCAGGAATGTGCTGTTTCTCATCCCAGAATTCGAGGTCGATGAAGATTTCTCCCAGGAAAAAGGTGCCAGGACAGAAAGCAATTGTTCCTTTTCTAGGGTTACTGGGGCCCCAAAATTGACACCTGAGAGCCCAAAGCTGCCAACTTTTCCCTGGGCGCAAAGCTCGACGGAGCGTTCCACATGCAGGTCCGGGAAAGTGCATTTTTCAGCCCAGAATTCCAGACCTATGAAGATTCCTCAGCGGGAAAAGGTGCCAGGAGACAAAGCCATTGTGTATTTTGTAATGCTAATTGGGCTCCATCATTGGCACCTGAGAGCCCAAGGCTGCCACCTTTTCCCTGGGTGCAAAGCTTGACGATGCATACCCTCTGCGGGTCCGGGAAAGGGGCGTTTTTCAGCCCAGAATTTCAGACGGAAGTCAATTCCTTCCTGGGAAAAGGTGTCAGGACAGAAAGCCATTGTGCCTTTTCTAGGGATAATGGGGCCACATCTTTGGCACCTGAGATCCCAGGGTTACCACCTTTTCCCTGGGCGCAAAGCTTGACGGTGCGTGCCACATGCTGGTAAGGGAAAGAGCCGTTTTCAGCCCAGAATTCCAGACCAATGAAGATTCCTCCCAGAGAAAAGGTGCCAAAACAGAAAGCAATTGTTCCTTTCGTAGGGTTAATGGGGCCACAAAATTGACACCTGAGAGCCCAAGGCTGCCACCTTTTGCCTGGGCGCAAAGCTCGACGGTGCGTTCCACTTGCGGGTCCGGGGAAGTGCCGTTTTTCAGCCCAGAATTCCAGACGGACGAAAATTCCTCCCAGGGAAAAGGTGCCAGGACAGAAAGCGATTGTTATTTATCTAGTGTTAACGGGGACCCATCATTGGCACCTGAGAGCCCAAGGCTGCAACCTTTTCCCTGGGCGCAAAGCTAGATGGTGCCTGCCACGTGCAGGTCAGAGAAAGTGCTTTGTTCAGCCCAGAATTCCAGACGGATGACGACTCCTCCCAGGGAAAAGGCTCCCAGGACAGAAAGCGATTGTTCCATTTCTAGTGTTAATGGGGGCCCGTCATTGGCATCTGAGAGCCAGAGGTTGCCTCCTTTTCCCTGGGCGCAAAGCACGACAGTGCGTGCCACGTGCTGGTCCCAGAAAGTGCCATTTTAGAGCCCAGAATTCCAGACCAATGAAGACTCCTCCGAGGGAAAAGGTGCCAGGACAGAAAGCCATTGTGCCTTTTGTAAAGGTAATGGGGCACCATCATTGGCACCTGAGAGCCCAAGGCTGCCCCCTTTTCCCTGGGCGCAAAGCTCAACGGTGTGTACCTTGTGCGGGTTTGGGGCAGTGCCATTTTTGAACCCCGAATTCGAGACGGACAAAGATTCCTCCCAGGGAAAAGGTGCCAGGACAGAAAGCAAGTGTTATTTTTCTAGTGTTAACGGGGCCCCATCATTGGCACCTGAGAGCCCAAGGCTGCCACCTTTTCCCTGGGTGCAAAGCTCGACGGTGCATACCCTGTGCGGGTCCGGGAATGGGCCGTTTTCCAGCCCAGAATTCCAGATGGAAGTCGATTTCTCTCTGGGAAAAGGTGTCAGGACAGAAAGCCATTGTGCCTTTTCTAGGGGTAATGGGGTCCCATCTTTGGCACCTGAGAGCCCAAGGCTGCCACCTTTTCCCTGGGCGCAAATGTCGACGGCGCGTGCCACTTGCAAGTCTGGGAATTTGCCGTTTCTCATCCCAGAATTCCAGGCCAGCGAAGATTTCTCCCTGGGTAAAGGTTCCAGGACAGAAAGCCATTGTGCCTTTTCTAGGGGTAATGGGGCCCCAAAATTGGCAGCTGAGAGCCCAGGGCTGCCTCCTTTTCCCTGGGCGCAAAGCTCGACGGTGCGTGCCACATGCGGGTAAGGGAAAGAGCCGTTTTCAGCCCAGAATTCCAGACGGAAGTCAATTCCTCCCAGGGAAAAGTTGTCAGGACAGAAAGCCATTGTGCTTTTTCTAGGGATAATGAGGCCCCATCTTTGGCACTTGAGAGCCCAAGGCTGCCACCTTTTCCCTGGGTGCAAAGCTCGACGGTGCGTACCCTGTGCGGGTCCGGGAAAGTGCCATTTTTCAGCCCTGAATTCCAGACGGATGAAGACTCCTCACAGGGAAAAGGCTCCCAGGACAGAAAGCAATTGTTCCATTTCTAGGGTTAATCGGGCCCCATCATTGGCACCTGAGAGCCCAAGGTTGCCTCCTATACCCTGGTTGCAAAGCTCGACCATGCGTGCTACGTGAGGGTCCAGGAAATTGCCGTTTCTCATTCCAGAATTCCAGACCGATGAAGATTCCTCCCTGGGAAAAGGTGGCAGGACAGGAATGGATTTCTCCTTTTCTAGGAGTAATGGGGACCCATCATTGGCACCTGAGAGCCGAAGGCTTCAACCTTTTCCCTGAGCACAAAGCTCGGCGGTGCGTGCCACTTGGGGGTCCAGGAATGTGCTGTTTCTCATCCCAGAATTAGGGGCCGATGAAGATTTCTCCCAGGGAAAAGGTGCCAGGACAGAAAGCGATTGTGCCTTTTCTAGGGTTAATGGGGCCCCAAAATTGACACCTGAGAGCCCAAGGCTGCCACCTTTTCCCTGGGCGCAAATCCTGACGGAGCGTTCCATGTGAGGGTCCGGGAAAGTGCCATTTTTCAGACCAGAATTCCAGACCTATGAAGATTCCTCAGAGGGAAAAGGTGCCAGGAGAGAAAGCCATTGTGTATTTTGTAATGCTACTTGGGCCCCATCACTGGCTCCTGAGAGCCCAAGGCTGCCACCTTTTCCCTGGGTGCAAAGCTTGACGATTCATACCATGTGCGGGTCCGGGAAAGGGCCGTTTTTCAGCCCAGAATTCCAGATGGAAGTCAATTCCTCTCTGGGAAAAGGTGTCAGGACAGAAAGCAAGTGTTATTTTTCTAGTGTTAACGGGGCCCCATCATTGGCACCTGAGAGCCCAAGGCTGCCACCTTTTCCCTGGGCGCAAATGTCGACGGCGCGTGGCACTTGCGGGTCCGGTGAAGTGCCATTTTTCAGCCCAGAATTCCAGACGGACGAAGATACCTCCCAGGGAAAAGGTGCCAGGTCAGAAAACGAATTGTCCTTTTCTAGGGTCAATGGTGCCCCATCATTGGCACCTGAATACCCAAGGCTGCCACCTTTTCCGTGGGTGCAAACATCAACGGCGCGTACCACTTTCTTGTCCGGGAAAGTGCCGTTTTTCAGCCCTGAATTCCAGACGGATGAAGACTCCTCACAGGGAAGAGGCTCCCAGGACAGAAAGCGATTGTTCCATTTCTAGGGTTAATCGGGCTCCATCATTGGCACCTGAGAGCCCAAGGTTGCCTCCTATACCCTGGGCGCAAAGCTCGACGGTGCGTGCTACGTGAGGGTCCGGGAAATTGCCGTTTCTCATTCCAGAATTCCAGACCAATGAAGATTCCTCCCTTGGAAAAGGTGCCAGGACAGGAATGGATTTCTCCTTTTCTAGGAGTAATGGGGACCCATTATTGGCACCTGAGAGCCCAAGGCTGCCACCTTTTGCCTGGGCGCAAAGCCCGGCGGTGCATGCCACATGCGGTTTTTTCAGCCCAGAATTCCAGACTAACGATGATTCCTCCCAGGGAAAAGGCTCCCAGGACAGAAATCGATTGTTCCTTTTCTAGGGTTAATGCAGCCCCTATCATTGACACCTGAGAGCCCAAGGCCGCCACCTTTTCTCTGAGCGCACCTCCCAAAGGTCCATGTCACATGCGGGTTTTTCAGCCCAGAATTCTAGATCGATGAAGATTCCTCCCAGGGAAAAGGTGTCAGGACAGAAAGCGATTGTTCCTTTTCTAGGGTTAATGGGGCCCCATCATTGACACCTGAGAGCCCAAAGCTGCCACTTTTTCTCTGGCCTCAAAGCTCGACAGTGCGGGCGAGGTGGGGGTCTGGGAAAATGCCGGTTTTCAACCCAGAATTTCAGACGGCCCAAGATTCCTCCCAGGGAAAATGTGCCAGGACAAAAAGCATTTGTTCCTTTTCTAGGTTAATGGGACCCCATCATTGGCACCTGAGAGCCCAAGGTGGCTACCTTTTCCCTGGGCTCAAACCTCGACGGAACGTGGCACGTGCGTCTCCGGGAAAATGCCATTTTACAACCCAGAATTCCAGACGGCCCAAGATTCCTCCCAGGGATAAGGTGCTGGGACAGACAACGATTGTTCCTTTTCTAAGAGTAGTGGTGCCCCATCATTGGCACCTGAGAGTCCAAGGCTGCCACCTTTTGCCTGGGCTCAAAGCTCGATGGAGCGTACCAAGTGCGGGTTCGGGAAAGTGCCATTTTTCAGCCCAGAATTCCAGACAGACGAAGATTCTTCCCAGGGAAAAGGTGCCAAGACAGAAAGTGATTGTGCCTTTCCTAGGGGTAATTGGGCCCCATCACTGGCACCTGAGAGCCCAAGGCTGCCACCTTTTCCCTGGGCTCAAAGTCCGACGGTGCGTGCCACTTGCGGGTTATTCAACCCAGAATTCCAGATGGATGAAGATTCCTGCCAGGGAAAACGTGCCTGGACAGAATGCGATTGTTCTTTTTCTAGTGTTAATGCGAGGCCACTTTTGACACCTGAGAGCCCAAGGGTGCCACCTTTTCTCTGGGCTCAAAGCACGACGGAGTGTGCCACGTGCGGTTTAGGGAAAGTGCCGTTTATCAGCCCGGAATACCAGGCGGTTTTAGATTCTACCCTGGGATAAAGCGCCAGGGGAGAAAGCGATTGTTCAGTTTCTAGGGTTAATGCGGACCCATCATTGACACCTGAGAGCCCAAGACTGCCACCTTTTCCCTGGGCTCAAACCTCAATGGCGCGTGCCAAATTCGTGCCAGGGAAAGTGTAGTTTTTCAGCCCAGATTTCCGGACAGACGAAGATTCCACCCTGGGAAAAGGTGCCAAGACAGAAAGTGATTTTTACATTTCCTGGGTTAATGGGGCCCCATCACTGGAACCTGAGAGTCCAAGGCTGCCACCTTTTCCCTGGGTAGAAAGCCTGACGGTGCCTACCACATGCAGTTTTTAAAGCCCAGAATTCCAGAGGGACAATGATTCCTCCCTGGGAAAAGGTACCAGGACAGAAAGGGATTGTTCCTTTTCTTGGGGTAACGGGGCACCATCATTGGCACCTGAGAGCCCAAGGCTGCAACCTTTTCCCTGGCCTCAAAGCTCGACGGAGTGTGCCAGGTGTGGTTCTCGGAAAGCGTAATTTTTCAGCCCAGATTTCCAGACGGATGAAGATTCCTGCCAACTAAAAAGTGCCAGGACAGAAAGTGTTTGTTCCTTTTCTAGGCTTAATGGGGCCCCATCATTGGCACCTGAGAGCCGAAGGCTGCCACCTTTTCCCTGGGCACAAAGCCCGACGGTGCATGCCACATGCGGATTTTTCAGCCCAGAATTCCAGACTAACGATGATTCCTCCCAGGGAAAAGGTGCCAGGAGAGAAAGCGATTGTTTCTTTTCTAGAGTAAATGCAGCCCATCTTTGGCAGCTGAGAGCCCAAGGCTGCCACCTTTTCCCTGGGCTCAAACCTCGACGATGCATGCCATGTGCGGGTCCGGCAAAAGCCGTATTTCATACCAGTATTCAAGATGGATGAAGATTCCTCCCAGGAAAAAGGTGCCAGGGCAGAAAGCCATTGTGCCTTTTCTAAGAATAAAGGGGCCCCATCACTGGCACCTGAGAGCCCAAGGCTGCCACCTTTTCCCTGGGCTCAAAGATCGACGATGCGTGCCACATGCGGGTAAGGGAAAGTGCCTTTTTTCAGCCCAGAATTCCAGACGGCCCAAGATTCCTCCCAGGGAATAGGTGCCAGGACAGAAAGGGATTGTTCCTTTTCTTGGGGTAATGGGGCTCCATCATTGGCAACTCAGAGCCCAAGACTGCCACCTTTTCCCTGGTCTCAAAGCACAACGGAGAGTACCAGGTGCGGGTCAGGGTATGTGCCTTTTTTCAGCCCAGATTTCCAAACTGACGAAGATTCCTCCCAGGGAAAAAGTGCCAGGACAGAAAGCGATTGTTCCAGTTCTAGGGTCAATGGTGCCCCCTCATTGGCACCTCACAGCGCAAGGCTGTCACCTTTTCCCTGGGCTCAAAGCCTGACGGCGCGTGCCACATGCCCTTTATTCAGCCCTGAATTCCAGACAGACGATGATTTCTCTCTGGGAGAAACTCGCCAGGACAGAAAGCGATTGTTCCTTTTCTAAGGTTAATGCGGCCCCATCTTTGGCAGCTGAGAGCCCAAGGCTGCCACCTTTACCGTGGGCTCAAAGATCGACGGTGCATGCCAGGTGCAGATCCGGGAAATGCATTTTTTCAACCCAGAATTCCAGACGGATGAAGATTCCTCCCAGGGAAAAGGTGCCAGGACAGAAAGGGATTGTTCCTTTTCTAGGGTTAATGGGGCCCCATCATTGGCACCTGAGAGCCCAAGACTGCCACCTTTTCCCTGGGGGCAAACCTCGACGGAGCGTGCCACATTCGTGCCAGGGAAAGTGTAGTTTTTCAGCCCAGATTTCCGGACAGACAAAGATTCCACCCTGGGAAAAGGTGCCAGGACAGAAAGCGATTTTTACATTTCCTGGGTTAATGGGGCCCCATCATTGGCACCTGAGAGTCCAAGGCTGCCACCTTTTCCCTGGGTAGAAAGCCCGACGGTGCCTACCACATGCTGTTTTTTAAGCCCAGAATTCCAGAGGGATGATGATTCCTCCCTGGGAAAAGGTGCCAGGACAGAAAGCGATTGTTCCTTTTCTGGGTTAATGGGACCCCATCCTTGGCACCTGAGAGCCCAAGGCTGCCACCTTTCCCTGGGCGCAAAGCTCGACGGTGCATGCCAAGTGCAGGTTTTTTCAGCCCAGCATTCCAGACGGATGAAGATTCCTGCCAGGGAAAATGTGCCAGGACAGAAAGCGATTGTTCCTTTTCTAGGCTTAATGGGGCCCCATCATTGGCACCTGAGAGCCCAAGGCTGCCACCTTTTCCCTGGGCTCAAAGCTCGACGGAGCTTTCCAAGTGCGGGTCCGGGATAGTGCCGTTTTTCAGCCCAGAATTCCAGACGGACCGAGATTCCTCCCAGGGAATATGTGCTAGCACAGAAAGCGATTGTGCCTTTTTTAGGGGTAATGGGGCCCCATCATTGGCACCTGAGAGCCCAAGGCTGCCACCTTTTCCCTGGGCTCAAAGCACGACGGAGCGTGCCAGGTGCGGGTCAGGTAACGAGTTGTTTATCAACCCGGAATTCCAGGCGGTTTAAGATTCTACCCTGGGATAAAGTGCCAAGACAGAAAGTGATTGTTCCATTTCTAGGTTTAAGGGGCCACATCATTGGCACATGGCAGCCCAAGGCTGCTGCCTTTCCCCTGCCCTCAAAGCTCGACGGAGTGTGCCAGGTGCGGTTCTGGAAAGCGTAATTTTTCAACCCAGATTTCCAGATGGCCCAAGATTGCTTCCAGGGAAAAGGTGCCAGGACAGAAAGCGATTGTTTCTTTTCTAGGGTTAATGGGGCCCCATCATTGGCACCTGAGAGCCGAAGGCTGCCACCTTTTCCCTGGGCTCAAAGCTCGACGGAGCGTGCCAAGTGCGGTTTGTTCAGCCCAGAATTCCAGACGGACGATGATTCCTCCCTGGGAAAAGGTGCCAGGAGAGAAAGCGATTGTTCCTTTTCTAGGGTTAATGGGGCCCCATCATTGGCACCTGAGAGCCGAAGGCTGCGACCTTTTTCCTGGGCTCAAGCCTCGACGGTGCATGCCATGCGCGGGTCCAGCAAATGCAGTTTTTCATCCCCGAATTCCAGATGGATGAAGATTCCTCCCGGGAAAAAGGTGCCAGGACAGAAAGCGAGTGTTTCAGGTCTAGGGTTAATGGGGGCCCCTCATTGCCACCTGAGACCCCAAGGCTGTCACTTTTTCCTGGACGCAAAGCCCGAAGGTGCGTGCCATTTGCGGGTTTTTCACACCAGATTTCCAGACGGATGAAGATTCCTCACAGGGAAAATGTGCCAGGACAGAAAGCGATTGTTCCTTTTCTAGCATTAATGCAGCCCCATCTTTGGCAGCTGAGAGCCCAAGGCTGCCACCTTTTCCCTGGGCTCAAAGCCTGACAGTGCATGCCACATGCCCTTTATTCAGCCCAGAATTCCAGACGGACGATGATTTCACCCTGGGAGAAACTCGCAAGGACAGAAAGCTACTGTTCCTTTTCTAAGGTTAATGCGGTCCCACCGTTGGCAGCTGAGAGCCCAAGGCTGCCACCTTTACCATGGACTCAAAGCTCGACAGTGCATGCCAGGTGCGGGTCCGGGAAATGCCAGAATTCATCCAAGAATTCCAGACGGATGAAGATTCCTCCCAGGGAAAACGTGCCAGGACAGAAAGCGATTGTGCCGTTTCTAAGAATAATGGGGCCCCATCATTGGCACATGAGAGCCGAAGGCTGACACCTTTTCCCTGGGCGCAATGCCCGACGGTGTGTGCCACTTGCGGGCTTTTTAGCCCAGAATTCCAGACGGATGAAGATTCCTCCCAGGGAAAATGTGCCAGGATAGAACACGATTGTTATTTTTCTAGTGTTAATGCGGCCCCAATTTTGGCAGCTGAGAGCCCAAGGCTGCCACCTTTTCCCTGGGCTCAAAGCTTGATGGAGCATGCCAAGCGCTGGTTAGGGAAAGCGCCGTTTTTCAGCCCAGAATTACAGATGGACCAAGATTCCTCCCACGGAATAGGTACTAGCACAGAAAGTGATTGTGCCTTTTTCTAGGGGTAATGGGGCCCCATCATTGGCACCTGAGGGCCCAAGGCTGCCACCTTTTTCCTGGGCTCAAAGCTCGGCGGAGTGTGCCAGGTGCGGGTCAGGGTAAGTGCCTTTTTTCAGCCCAGAATTCCAGACAGATGAAGATTCCTCCCAGGGAAGAGGTGCCAGGACAGAAAGCGATTTTTACATTTCTTGGGTTAATGGGGCCCCATCATTGGCACCTGAGAGTCCAAGGTCGCCATATTTTCCCTTGCCGCAAAGCCGGACGGTGCATGCCACATGCTGTTTTTTAAGCCCAGAATTCCAGACGGAGGATGATTCCTCCCTGGGAAAAAATGCCAGGACAGAAAGGGATTGTTCCATTTCTTGGGTTAATGGGGCCCCATCATTGCCACCTGAGAGCCCAAGGCTGCCACCTTTTCCCTGGGCTCAAAGATCGACGGTGCGTGCCACCTGCGGGTCAGGTAAAGAGCCTTTTTTCAGCCCAGAATTCCAGATGGACCAAGATTCCTCCCAGGGAATAGGTGCTAGGACAGAAAGGGATTGTTCCTTTTCTTGGGGTAACGGGGCACCATCATTGGCACCTGAGAGCCCAAGGCTGCCACCTTTTCCCTGGCCTCAAAGCACGACGGAGGGTACCAGGTGCAGGTCAGGGAACGTGCCGTTTATCAGCGCAGAATTCCAGAAGTTTTTAGATTCTACCCTGGGATAAAGTTCCTGGACAGAAAACGATTGTTCCATTTCTAGGTTTAATGGGGCCCCGTCATTGGCACCTGAGAGCCCAAGGCTGCCACCTTTTCCCTGGCCTCAAAGCTTGACGGAGTGTGCCAAGTGCGGGTCTGGGATAGTGCCGTTTTTGAGCCCAGAATTCCAGACAGACCGAGATTCCTCCCAGGGAATATGTGCTAGCACAGAAAGCGATTGTGCCTTTTTTAGGGGTAATGGGGCCCCATCATTGGCACCTGAGAGCCCAAGGCTGCCACCTTTTCCCTGGGCTCAAAGCACGACGGAGCGTGCCAGGTGCGGGTCAGGTAACGAGTTGTTTATCAACCCGGAATTCCAGGCGGTTTAAGATTCTACCCTGGGATAAAGTGCCAAGACAGAAAGTGATTGTTCCATTTCTAGGTTTAAGGGGCCACATCATTGGCACATGGCAGCCCAAGGCTGCTGCCTTTCCCCTGCCCTCAAAGCTCGACGGAGTGTGCCAGGTGCGGTTCTGGAAAGCATAATTTTTCAACCCAGATTTCCAGACGGCCCAAGATTGCTTCCAGGGAAAAGGTGCCAGGACAGAAAGCGATTGTTTCTTTTCTAGGGTTAATGGGGCCCCATCATTGGCACCTGAGAGCCGAAGGCTGCCACCTTTTCCCTGGGCGCAAAGCCCGACGGTGCATGCCACATGCGGTTTTTTCAGCCCAGAATTCCAGACGGACGATGATTCCTCCCTGGGAAAAGGTGCCAGGGCAGAAAGCCATTGTGCCTTTTCTAAGAATAATGGGGCCCCATCACTGGCAGCTGAGACCCCAAGGCTGCGACCTTTTTCCTGGGCTCAAGCCTCGACGATACATGCCATGCGCGGGTCCGGCAAATGCAGTTTTTCATCCCCGAATTCCAGATGGATGAAGATTCCTCCCAGGAAAAAGGTGCCAGGACAGAAAGCGATTGCTCCAGGTCTAGGGTTAATGGGGCCCCCTCATTGGCACCTGAGAGGCCAAGGCTGTCACCTTTTCCTGGACGCAAAGCCCGACGGTGCGTGCCATTTGCGGGTTTTTCAGACCAGATTTCCAGACGGATAAGACAGCTGAGAGCCCAAGGCTGCCACCTTTTCCCTAGCCTCAAAGCTCGACGGAGCGTGCCAAGTGCGGGTCCGGGACAGTGCCGTTTTTCAGCCCAGAATTCCAGATGGCCCAAGATTCCTCCCAGCGAAAAGGTCCCAGGGCAGAAAGCGATTGTTCCTTTTCTAGGGTTAATGGGGCCCCATCATTGGCACCTAAGAGCCCAAGACTGCCACCTTTTCACTGGGCGCAAAGCTCGACGGAGCGTGGCAAATGCGAGTCAGGGAAAGTGCGGTTTTTCAGCCCAGATTTCCAGACGGACGAAGATTCCTCCCAGGGAAAAGGTGACAGGACAGAAAGCAATTTTTACATTTCTTGGGTTAATGGGGCCCCATCATTGGCACCTGAGAGTCCAAGGCCTCAACATTTTGCCTGGGCGCAAAGCCCGACGGAGCGTGCCAGGTGCAGGTTTTTCAGCCCAGAATTCCAGACGCACCAAGATTCCACCAAGGGAAAATGTGCCAGGACAGAAAGCGATTGTTCCTTTTCTAAGGATTAATGGGGCCCCTTCATTGGCACTTGACAGCCCAAGCCTGCCACCTTTTCACTGGGAACAAAGCTCGACGGAGCCTGCCACGTCTGGGTCTGGGAAAGTGCTTTCTGTCCTGGCACCTTTTCCCAGGGAGGAATCATCGTCCATCTGGAATTCTGGGCTGAAAAAAACGCATGTGACACCCACCGCCGGGCTATGCGCCCAGGGAAAAGGTGGCAGCCTTCGGTTGTCGGGTGTCAAATGATGAGGCCCCATTAGCCCTAGAAAAGGAACAAATGCTTTCTGTCCTGGCACCTTTTCCATGGGAGTAATCTTCATCCGTCTGGAATTCTGGGATGATAATCGGCAGTTTCCTGGACCATCGAGCTTTGCGACCAGGGAATAGGTGGCAGTCTTGGGCTCTCAGGTGCCAAAGATGGGGCCCCGTTACCTTTACAAAATACACAATGGCTTTGTGTCCTGGCACCTTTTCCCTCTGAGGAATCTTCATCGGTCTGGAATTCTGGGCTGAAAAAACGGCACTATCCCTGACCCGCACAACTATGCACCGTCGAGTATTGCACCCTGGGTAAAGGTGGCAGCTTTGGGCTCTCACGTGCCAATGATGGACCCCCATTACCCCTAGAACTGGAACAATCGCTTTCTGTCCTGGCACCTTTTCCCTGGGAGGAATCTTCATCGGTCTGTAATTCTGGGCTGAAAAATTGCACTATCCCAGACCCGCACGCAGCACGCTCACTCGAGCTTTGCGACCAGGGTAAAGCTGACAGCCTTGGGCTCTCAGGTGCCAATGATGGGGCCCCATTACCTTTACAGAATGGTCAATGGCTTTGTGTCCTGGCAACATTTCCCTGGGAGGAATCTTCATTGGTCTGGAATTCTGGACTAAAAAATGCCACATTCCTGGACCCTCACGTAGCATGCACCGTCGAGCGTCACGCCAAGGGTAAAGGAGGCTGCCTTGGGCTCTCAGTTGCCAATGATGGGGCCCCATTAAGACTAGAAAAGACACAATGGCTTTCAGTCCTGGCAGCTTTTCCCTGGGAGGAATCTTCGTTCGTCTGGAATTCTGGGCTGAAAAACGGCACTTTCCTGAACCCGCAAGTGATACGCACTGTCCAACTTTGCACTCAGGGAAAAGGTGGCAGCCTTGGGCTCTCATGTGCCAATGATGGCGCCCCATTAACTCTAGAAAAGGAACAATCCCTTTGTGTCCTGATACGTTTTCCCTGGGAGGAATATTCGTCCTTCTGGAATTCTGAGCTGAAAAACGGCATTTTCCAGGACCCAGACGTGCAACACACAGTCGAGCTTTGCGCCCAGGCAAAAGGTGGCAGCCTTGGGCTCTCAGGTGCCAATGATGGAGCCCCATTAACCCTAGAAAAGGTACACTGCATTTCTGTCCTTACACCTTTTTCATGGAAGGAATCTTTGTCCGTCTGGAATTCTGGGCTGAAAAATGGCACTTTTTTGGATCCGCACGTGGCACGCACCGTCAAGCTTTGGGCCCAGGGAAAAGGTGGCAGCCTTGGGCTCTCAGGTGCCAATGATGTGACCCCATTAACCCTAGAAAAGGTCCAATCGCTTGCTGTCCTGGCACCTTTTCTCAGGGAGGAATCTTCATCGGTTTGGAATTCTGGTCTGAGAATCGGCACTTTCCTGGACCTGCAAGTGGAACGCACCATCGAGCTTTGCTTCCAGGGAAAAGGTGGCAGTCTTGGGCTCACAGGTGCCAATGATGGGGCACAAATAACCCTAGAAAAGGCACAATCGTTTCCTGTCCTGGCATCTTTTCCCAGTGAGAAATCTTCATCCGTCTGGAATTCTGGGCTGAAAAAATGGCACTATCCCTGACCCGCACAACTATGCACCGTCGAGTATTGCGACCTGGGTAAAGGTGGCAGCTTTGGGCTCTCACGTGCCAATGATGGAGCCCCATTAACCCTAGAACTGGAAGAATCGCTTTCTGTCCTGGCACCTTTTCCCTGGGAGGAATCTTCATCGGTCTGGAATTCTGGGCTGAAAACGGCTCTTTCCCTTACCCGCATGTGGCACGCACCGTCAAGCTTGCGCCCAGGGAAAAAGTGGCAGTCTTGGGCTCTCAGGTGCCAATGATGGGGCCCCAATAACCCTAGAAAAGGCACAATGGCTTTCTGTCCTGGGTCCTTTTCCCTGGGAGAAATCTTCATCGGTCTGGAATTCTGGGATGAGAAACTGAACTTTCCCTGACCCGCAGAAGGTACGCACGGTCAAGTATGCGCCCAGGGAAAAATTGGAAGCCTTAGGCTCTCAGGTTCCAATGATGGGGCCCCATTAACCCTAGAAAAGCTCCAATCCCTTTCTGTCCTGGGTCGTTTTCCCAGGAAGGAATCGTTATCGGTCTGGAATTCTGCACTGAGAAACGGCACATTCCCTGACCCGCACGTGGCATGCACGGTCGAGCTTTGCGCCCAGGACAATGGTGAAACCCTTGGGCTCTCGGGTTCCAATGATGGGGCCCCATTAACCCTAGAAAAGATACAATTGCTTTGTCCTGGCACTTTTTCCCAGGGAGGAATAATCGGTCGTCTGGAATTCTGGGCCGAAAAATGGCACTTTCCCTGACCCGCACCTGGCACGCACGGTTGAGATTTGCGCCCAGGAAAAAGGTGGCAGCCTTGGGCTTCTCAGCTGACAATGATGGGGCCCCAATAACCCTAGAAAAGGCACAATCCCGTTCTGTCCTGACCGCCTTTCCCTGGGAGGAATCTCCATCCTTCTGGAATTCTGGCTGAAAATCGGCACTTTCCTGGACCCGCACAAATACGCACCATTGAGCTTTGCGACCAGGGAATAGGTGGCAGCCTTATGCTCTCAGCTTCCAATGATGGGGCCCCATTACCTTTACAAAATACACAATGGCTTTGTGTCTTGGCACCTTTTCCCTCTGAGGAATCTTCATCGGTCTGGAATTCTGGGATGAGTTACGGAACATTCCCGGACCCGCACAAGGTACGCACCGTCGAGATTTGCGCCCAGGGAAAAGGGGGCAGCCTTGGGCTCTCAGGTGTCAATGATGGGGCCCCATTTCCCCTAGAAAAGGCACAATCGCTTTCCGTGCTGGCACATTTTCCCTGGGAGGAATCGTCGTCCGTCTGGAATTCTCGTCTGAAAAACAGCACTTTTCCGGACCCTCAAGTGGTATGCACCGTCGAGCTTTGCGCCCAGGGCAAAGGAGGCAGCCTTGGGCTCTCGTGTGTCAATGATGGGGCCCCATTAACCCTAGAAAAGGAACAATCGCTTTCCATCCTGACAGCTCTTCCCTGGGAGGAATCTTCATTGGTCTGGAATTCTGGGCTGAAAATCGGCACTTTCCTGGAGCCGCACAAATACGCACCGTCGAGCTTATTTCCCGGGGAAAAGGTGGCAGCCTTGGGCTCTCAGGTGCCAATGATGGGGTCCCATTCACCCTAGAAAAAGTCCAATTGTTTACTGTCCTGGTACCTTTTCCCAGGGAGGTATCTTCAACTGTCTGGAATTGTGGGCTGTGAAACCACAGTTTCCCTGACCCACACATGGCAGGCAGGGTCGAGCTTTGTGCCCAGGGAAATGGTGGCAGCCTTGGGCTCTCAGGTGCCAATTATGGGGCTCCATTAACCCTAGAAAACCCAGAATGCCTTTTTGTCCTGACACCTTTTCCGTGTTAGGAATCTTCGTGTGTCTGGAATTCTAGGCTGAAAAACGGCACATTCCCGGACTCAAAAGTGGTAGGCAATGTCCAGATTTGCACCCAGGGAAAAGGTGGCAGCGTTGGGCACTCAGGTGTCAATGATGGGGCCCCATTAACCTTGGAAAAGGAACAATCCCTTTCTGTCCCGACACCTTCAAATGATGGGGCCCCATTAACCTTAGAAAAGTATCAATGCCTTTCTATGGTGACATCTTTTCCTCTGGAGGAATCTTCGTCCATCTGGAATTCTGAGCTGAAAAACCGCATCTTCCCAAAGCTGCACATGGCACGCACCATCTAGCTTTGCGCCCATGGAATAAGTGGCAGCCTTGGGCTCTCAGGTACCAATGATGGGGCCACATAAACCGTAGATAAGGGACAATCGCTTTCTGTACAGGCACCTTTTCCGTGGGCGGAATCTTCGTCTGTCTGGAATTCTGGGCCGAAAAACGGAATTTTCCAGGACCCGGACGCGGAACGCACCGTGGAGCTTTGCGCCCAGGGAAATGGTGGCAGCCTTGGGCTCTCACGTGCCAATGATGGAGCCCCATTAACCCTAGAAAACGCAGAATGCCTTTTTGTCCTGACACATTTTCTGTGTTAGGAATCTTCATCTGTCTGGAATTCTGGGATGAAAATCGGCACTTTCCCGGATCCGCACGTGGCACGCATGGTCGAGCTTTGCGCCCAGGAAAAAGGTGGCAGCCTTGGGCTCTCAGGTGCCAATGATGGGGCCCCATTAACCCTAGAAAAGGAACAATCGTTTTCCGTCCTGACAGCTCTTCTCTGGGAGGAATCTTCATCCTTCAGGAATTCTGGGCTGAAAATCTGCACTTTCCAGGACCCGCACAAATACGCACCGTCGATCTTTGCGACCAGGGAAAAGGTGGCAGCCTTGGGCTCTCAGGGGACAATTATGGGGTCCCAATAACCCTAGAAAAGGAACAATCACTTTCTGTCCTGGAACTTTCCCCAGAGAGGAATCTTCATTGGTCTGGAATTCTGGGCTGAAAAACGGCATTTTTTTGGACACGCACGTGTCATGCACCATCGATCTTGCGCCCAGGAAAATTGTGGCAGCCTTGGGCTCTCACGTGCCAATGATGAGGCCCCATTACTCCTAGAAAAGGAACAATCGCTTTCTGGCCTGACACCTTCTCTCTGGGAGGAATCTTTGTTCGTCTGGAATTCTGGGCTGAAAAACGGCACTTTCCACAACCCGCACGTGATACGCACAGTCTAGCTTTGCGCTCAGGGAAAAGGTAGCAGCCTTGGGCTCTCAGGTGCCAATGATGGCGCCCCATTAACCCTAGAAAAGGAGAAATCGATTTCTTTCTTGGAACATTTTCCCAGGGAAGAATCTTCATCGGTCTTGAATTCTGGGATGAAAACCGCTCATTCTCGGACGTGCACCTGGCACGTACAGTCCAGCTTTGCGCTCAAGGAAAAACTGGCAGCCTTGGGCTCTCAGGTGCCAATGATGGGGCCCCATTACCACTAGAAAAGGAGCAATCGCTTTCTCCCCTGGCACATTTTCCCAGGGAGGAATCTTCATCGGTCTGGAATTCTGGGCTGAAAAACGGCACTTTCCCGGACCCGCACCGGACACGCACCGTCGAGCTTTGTGACCAGGATAAAGGTGGCAGCCTTGGGCTCTCAGGTGGCAATGATGGGGCACCAATAACCCTAGAAAAGGCACAATCGTTTCCTATCCTGGCATCTTTTCCCAGTGAGAAATCTTCATCCGTCTGGAATTCTGGGCTGAAAAAATGGCACTATCCCTGACCCGCACAACTATGCACCGTCGAGTATTGCACCCTGGGTAAAGGTGGCAGCTTTGGGCTCTCACGTGCCAATGATGGTGCCCCATTACCCCTAGAACTGGAAGAATTGCTTTCTGTCCTGGCACCTTTTCCCTGGGAGGAATCTTCATCGGTCTGCAATTCTGGGCTGAAAAATGGCACTTTCCCAGACCCGCACATAGCACGCTCCGTCGAGCTTTGCGACCAGGGTAAAGCTGGCAGCCTTGGGCTCTCAGGTGCCAATGATGGGGCCCCATAAAGCCTAGAAAAGGAGAAATAGCTTTCTTTCCTAGTACCTTTTCCAGGGAGGAATCTTCATCGGTCTGGAATTCTGGGCTGTAAACGGCTCTTTCCCGGACCTGCACCTGACACACACAATTGAGATTTGCGCCCAGGGAAAAGGTGGCATCCTTGGGCTCTCAGGTGCCAATGATGGGGCCCCATTAACCCTGGAAAAGGAACAATCGCTTTCTGTCCTTGCACCTTTTCCGTGAGAGGAATCTTCATTTCTCTGGAATTCTGGTCTTAAAAGTGGCACTTTCCCTGACTGGACGCGGAAAACACCGTCAAGCTTTGCGCCCAGGGAAAAGGTGGCAGCCATGAACTCTCAGGTGCCAATGATGGGGCCCCATTACCTTTACAAAATACACAATGGCTCTGTGTCTTGGCAGCTTTTCCCTGGGAGGAATCTTCGTCCGTCTGGAATTTTGGGCTGAAAATCGGTACTTCCTCAGACCCGCACAAGATACGCACCGTTGAGCTTTGCGCCTAGGGAAAAGGTGGTAGCCTTCAGCCCTTAGGTGCCAATTTTAGGGCCCCATTAACCCTACAAAAGGCACAATCGCTTTCTGACCCGGCACCTCTTCCCAGGGAGGAATGTTCATCAGTTTGGAATTCTGAGCTGAGAATTGGCACTTTCCTGGACACGCAAGTGGAACGCACCTTCGAGCTTTGCGTCCAGGGAAAGGTGGCAGTCTTGGGCTCTCAGGTGCCAATAATGGGGCCCCATTACCTATACAGAATGCACAACGGCTTTCTGTTTTGGCAACATTTCCCTGGGAGGAATCTTCATTGGTCTGGAATTCTGGACTAAAAAATGGCACTTTCCTGGGTCCTCACGTAGCACACACCGTCGAGCGTCGCGCCCAGGGTAAAGGAGGCTGCTTTCGGCTCTCAGGTGCCAATGATGGGGCCTCATTACCCCTAGAAAAGGCACAATGTCTTTCTGTCCTGGCAGCTTTTCCCTGGGAGGAACCTTCGTCCATCTGGAATTCTGGGATGAAAAACGGCACTTTCCTGAACCCGCAAGTGACACGAACTGTCCAACTTTGCACTCAGGGAAAAGGGGGCAGCCTTGGGCTCTCAGGTGCTAATGATGGCGCCCCATTCACCCTAGAAAAGGCACAATGGATTTCTGTCCTTACACTTTTTCATGGAAGGAATCTTTATACGTCTGGAATTCTGGGCTGAAAAACGGCACTTTTTTGGATCCGCACGTGGCACGCACCGTCGAGCTTTGCGCCCAGGGTAAAGGTGGCAGCTTTGGGCTCTCAGGTGCCAATGATTTGACCCCATTAACCCTAGAAAAGGTCCAATCGTTTCTGTCCCTGCAGCTTTTCTCAGGGAGGCATCTTCATCCATATGGTATTCTGGGCGGAAAAACGGCATTTTCCCGGACCCGCAAGTGGCATGCACCTTCGAGCTTTGTGCCCAGGGAAAAGGTGGCAACCTTGGGCTCTCGGGTTCCAATGATGGGGCCCCATTAACCCTAGAAAAGGTACAATTGCTTTGTCCTGGCACTTTTTTCAAGGGAGGAATAATCGGTCGTCTGGAATTCTGGGATGAAAAATGGCACTTTCCCTGACCCGGTTGAGATTTGCGCCCAGGGAAAAGGTGGCAGCCTTGAGCTCTCAGGTGACAATGATGGGGCCCCATTAACCCTAGAAAAGGCACAATCCCTTTCTATCCTGACTGCCTTTCCCTGGGAGGAGTCTTCATCGGTCTGGAATTCTGGGTTGAAAATCGGCACTTTCCTGGACCCGCACAAATACGCACCATCGAGCTCTGCGACCAGGGAATAGGTGGCAGCCTTGGGCTCTCAGGTGCCAATGATGGGCCCCCATTACCTTTACAAAATACACAATGACTTTGTGTCCTGGCACCTTTTCCCTCTGAGGAATCTTCATCGGTCTGGAATTCTGGGATGAGTTACGGAACTTTCTCGGACCTGCAGAAGGAACGCACTGTCGAGATTTGCGCCCAGGGAAAAGGTGGCAGCCTTGGGCTCTCAGGTGCCAATGATGGGGCCCCATTTCCCCTAGAAAAGGCACAATTGCTTTCCGTGCTGGCACATTTTCCCTGGGAGGAATCTTCGTCCGTCTGGAATTCTCGTCTGAAAAACAGCACTTTTCCGGACCCTCAAGTTGTATGCACCGTCTAGCTATGCGCCCAGGGAAAAGGTGGCAGCCTTGGGCTCTCAGGTGCCAATGATGGGGCCCCATTAACCTTAGAAAAGGAACAATCACTTTCTCTCCTGGAACTTTTCCCTGGGAGGAATCTTGGTCCGTCTGGAATTCTGGGCTGAAAAATGGAACTTTTCCCGACCCGCAAGTGGCACGCACCATCGATCTTGCGCCCAGGTAAATTGTGGTAGCCTTGGGCTCTCAGGTGCCAATGATGGGGCCCCATTACACCTAGAAAAAGAACAATCGCTTTCTGTCCTGGCACCTTTTCCCTGGGAGGAATCTTCATTGGTCTGGAATTCTGGGCTGAAAACGGCTCTTTCCCTTCCCCGCATGTGGCACGCACCGTCGAGCTTTTGCGCCCAGGGAAAAGGTGGCAGCCCTGGGCTCTCAGGTGCCAGGTTTGGGGCCCCATTAACCCTAGAAAAGGCACAATGGCTTTCTGTCCTGGCACCTTTTCTCAGGGAGGAATCTTCATCGGTTTGGAATTCTGGTCTGAGAATCGGCACTTTCCTGGACCCGCAAGTGGAACGCACCATCGAGCTTTGCATCCAGGGAAAAGGTGGCAGTCTTGGGCTCTCAGGTGCCAATGATGGGGCCCCATTACCTTTACAAAAAGCACAATGTCTTTCTGTCCTGGCACCTTTTCCCTGGGAGGAGTCTTCATTGGTCTGGAATTCTGGGCTGTAAAATGGCACTTTCTGGGACCAGCACGTGGCACGCACTGTCGTGCTTTGCGCCCAGGGAATAGGAGGCAACCTCTGGCTCTCAGATGCCAATGACGGGCCCCCATTAACACTAGAAATGGAACAATCGCTTTCTGTCCTGGGAGCCCTTTCCCTGGGAGGAGTCGTCAGCCGTCTGGAATCCTGGGCTGAACAAAGGTCTTTCTCTGACCTGCACGTGGGAGGCACCATCAAGCTTTGCGCCCAGGGATAAGGTGGCAGCCTTGGGCTCTCAGGTGCCAATGATGGGGCCCCGTTAACACTAGAAAAATAACACTTGCTTTCTGTCCTGGCACCTTTTCCCAGGGAGGAATCTTCGTCCGTCTGGAAATCTGGGCTGAAAAATGGCACTGCCCCAAACCCGCACAAGGTACACACCGTCGAGCTTTGCGCCCAGGGAAAAGGAGGCAGCCTTGGGCTCTCAGGTGCCAATGATGGTGCCGCATTACCCCTAGAAAAGGCACAATGGCTTTCTGTCCTGGCACCTTTTCCCAGGGAGGAATCTTCATCGGTTTGGAATTCTGGTTTGAGAATTGGCACTTTCCTGGACCCGCAAGTGGAACGCACCATCGAGCTTTGCGCCCAGGGAAAAGGTGGCAGTCTTGGGCTCTCAGGTGCCAATGATGGGGCCCCATTACCTTTACAAAAAGCACAATGGCTTTCTGTCCTGGCACCTTTTCCCTGGGAGGAGTCTTCATTGGTCTGGAATTCTGGGCTGTAAAATGGCACTTTCTGGGACCAGCACGTGGCACGCACTGTCGTGCTTTGCGCCCAGGGAAAAGGAGGCAACCTCTGGCTCTCAGATGCCAATGACGGGCCCCCATTAACACTAGAAATGGAACAATCGCTTTCTGTCCTGGGAGCCTTTTCCCTGGGAGGAGTCGTCATCCGTCTGGAATCCTGGGCTGAACAAAGCACTTTCTCTGACCTGCACGTGGCAGGCACCATCGAGCTTTGCGCCCAGGGAAAAGGTGGCAGCCTTGGGCTCTCAGGTGCCAATGATGGGTCCCCATTAACACTAGATAAATAACACTTGCTTTCTGTCCTGGCACCTTTTCCCAGGGAGGAATCTTCATTGGTCTGGAATTCTGGGCTGAAAACGGCTCTTTCCCTTACCCACATGTGGCACGCACCGTCGAGCTTTGTGCCCAGGGAAAAGGTGGCAGCCTTGGGCTCTCAGGTGCCAAAGATGGGGCCCCATTACCCCTAGAAAAGGCGCAATGGCTTTCTGTCCTGACACCTTTTCCCAGAGAGGAATCGACTTCCGTCTGGAATTCTGGGGTGAAAAACGGCCCTTTCCCGCACCCGCACAGGGTATGCACCGTCGAGCTTTGCAGCCAGGGAAAAGGTGGCAGCCTTGGGCTCTCAGGTGCCAATGATGGAGCCCAATTAGCATTACAAAATACACAATGGCTTTGTCTCCTGGTACCTTTTCCCTCTGAGGAATCTTCATAGGTCTGGAATTCTGGACTGAAAAATGGCACTTTCCCGGACCCGCACATGGAACGCTCTTTCGAGCTTTGCGCCCAGGGAAAAGGTGGCAGCCTTGGGCTCTCAGGTGTCAATTTTGGAGACCCATTAACCCTAGAAAAGGCACAATTGCTTTCTGTCCTGGCACCTTTTCCCTGGGTTAAATCTTCAGCGGCCTCGAATTCTGGGATGAGAAACAGCACATTCCTGGACCCGCAAGTGGCACGCACCGTCGAGCTTTGCGCTCAGGAAAAAGGTTTCAGCTTTCGGCTCTCAGGTGCCAATAATGGGTCCCCATTACTCCTAGAAAAGGAGAAATCCATTCCTGACCTGGCACCTTTTCCCAGGGAGGAATCTTCATCGGTCTGGAATTCTGGAATGAGAAACGGCAATTTCCAGGACCCTCACGTAGCACGCATGGTCAAGCTTTGCGCCCAGGGTATAGGAGGCAACCTTGGGCTCTCAGGTGCCAATGATAGGGCCCGATTAAGCCTAGAAATGGAACAATCGCTTTCTGTCCTGGGAGCCTCTTCCCTGTGAGGAGTCTTCATTTGTCTGGAATTCAGGGCTGAAAAACGGCACTTTCCCAGACAAGAAAGTGGAACGCGCCGTTGATTTTTTCGCCCACGGAAAAGGTGGCAGCCTTGAACTCTGAGGTGCCAATGATGGGGCACCATTGACCTTAGAAAAGGAGAATTCGATTTCTGACCTGGCACCATTTCCCTGGGAGGTGTCTTCGTCCGTCTGGAATTCTGGGCTGAAAAATGGCACTTTCCCGGACCTGCAAGTGGCACGCACCGTCGAGCTTTGCGCTCAGGGAAAAGGTTGCAGCCTTCGGTTCTCAGGTGCCAATAATGGGTCCCCATTACTCCTAGAAAAGGAGAAATCCATTCCTGTCCTGGCACCTTTTCCCAGGGAGGAATCTTCATCGGTCTGGAATTCTGGAATGAGAAACGGCAATTTCCCGGACCCTCACGTAGCACGCATGGTCGAGCTTTGCGCCCAAGGTATAGGAGGCAACCTTGGGCTCTCAGATGCCAATGATGGAGCCCGATTAACCCTAAAAATGGAACAATCGCTTTCTGTCCTGGGAGCCTCTTCCCTGTGAGGAGTCTTCATCCGTCTGGAATTGAGGGCTGAAAAACGGCACTTTCCCGGACAAGAAAGTGGTACGCGCTGTTGATGTTTGCGCCCATGGAAAAGGTGGCAGCCTTGAACTCTGAGGTGCCAATGATGGGGCACCATTGACCCTAGAAAAGGAGAATTCGATTTCTGACCTGGCACCATTTCCCTGGGAGGTGTCTTCGTCCGTCTGGAATTCTGGGCTGAAAAATGGCACTTTCCCGGACCCGCAAGTGGCACGCACCATCGAGCTTTGCTCTCAGGGAAAAGGTTGCAGCCTTCGGTTCTCAGGTGCCAATAATGGGTCCCCATTACTCCTAGAAAAGGAGAAATCCATTCCTGACCTGGCACCTTTTCCCAGGGAGGAATCTTCATCGGTCTGGAATTCTGGAATGAGAAACGGCAATTTCCCGGACCCTCACGTAGCACGCATGGTCGAGCTTTGCTCCCAAGGTATAGGAAGCAACCTTGGGCTCTCAGGTGCCAATGATGGGGCCCGATTAAGCCTAGAAATGGAACAATCGCTTTCTGTCCTGGGAGCCTCTTCCCTGTGAGGAGTCTTCATCCGTCTGGAATTCAGGTCTGAAAAACGGCACTTTCCCGGACAAGAAAGTGGTACGCGCCGTTGATGTTTGCGCCCACGGAAAAGGTGGCAGCCTTGAACTCTGAGGTGCCAATGATGGGGCACCATTGACCCTAGAAAAGGAGAATTCGATTTCTGACCTGGCACCATTTCCCTGGGAGGTGTCTTCGTCCGTCTGGAATTCTGGGCTGAAAAATGGCACTTCCCCGGAACCCGCAAGTGGCACGCGCCGTCGACATTTGCGCCCAGGCAAAAGGTGGCAGCCTTGGGCTCTCAGGTGCCAATGATGGGGCCCCGTTAACACTAGAAAAATAACACTTGCTTTCTGTCCTGGCAGCTTTTCCCAGGGAGGAATCTTCGTCCGCCTGGAAATCTGGGTTCAAAAATGGCACTGCCCCAAACCCGCACAAGGTACACACCGTCGAGCTTTGCGCCCAGGGAAAAGGGGGCAGCCTTGGGCTCTCAGGTGCCAATGATGTTGCCCCATTACCCCTACAAAAGGCACAATGGCTTTCTGTCCTGGCACCTTTTCCCAGGGAGGAATCTTCATCGGTTTGGAATTCTGGTCTGAGAATCGGCACTTTCCTGGACCCGCAAGTGGAACGCACCATCGAGCTTTGCGTCCAGGGAAAAGGTGGCAGTCTTGGGTTCTCAGGTGCCAATGATGGGGCCCCATTAGCTTTACAAAAAGCACAATGGCTTTCTGTCCTGGCACCTTTTCCTTGGGAGGAGTTTTCATTGGTCTGGAATTCTGGGCTGTAAAATGGCACTTTCTGGGACCAGCACGTGGCACGCACTGTCGTGCTTTGCGCCCAGGGAAAAGGAGGCAACCTCTGGCTCTCAGATGCCAATGACGGGCCCCCATTAACACTAGAAATGGAACAATCGCTTTCTGTCCTGGGAGCCTTTTCCCTGGGAGGAGTCGTCATCCGTCTGGAATCCTGGGCTGAACAAAGGTCTTTCTCTGACCTGCACGTGGCAGGCACCATCTAGCTTTGCGCCCAGGGATAAGGTGGCAGCCTTGGGCTCTCAGGTGCCAATGATGGGTCCCCGTTAACACTAGATAAATAAAAATCGCTTTTTGTCCTGGCACCTTTTCCCTGGGAGGAATTTTCGTCCGTCTGGAATTCTGGGCCAAAAAACGGCACTTCCCCGGACCTGCAAGTGGATCGCACCGTCGACATTTGCGCCCAGGGAAAAGATGGCAGCCTTGGGCTCTCAGGTGCCAAAGATGGGGCCCCATTACCCCTAGAAAAGGCACAATGGCTTTCTGTCCTGACACCTTTTCCCAGAGAGGAATCGACTTCCGTCTGGAATTCTGGGCTGAAGAACGGCCCTTTCCACGAACCGCACAGGGTATGCACCGTCGAGCTTTGCAGCCAGGGAAAAGGTGGCAGCCTTGGGCTCTCAGGTGCCAATGATGGAGCCCAATTAGCATTACAAAATACACAATGGCTTTGTCTCCTGGTACCTTTTCCCTCTGAGGAATCTTCATAGGTCTGGAATTCTGGGCTGAAAAATGGCACTTTCCCGGACCCGCAAATGGAACGCTCCGTCGAGCTTTGCGCCCAGGGAAAAGGGGGCAGCCTTGGGCTCTCAGGTGTCCATTTTGGAGCCCCATTACCCCTACAAAAGACACAATCGCTTTCTGTCCTGGCACCTTTTCCCTGGGAGAAATCTTCATCGGCCTGGAATTCTGGGATGAGAAACAGCACATTGCTGGACCCGCAAGTGGCACGCACCTTCGAGCTTTGCGCTCAGGGAAAAGGTTGCAGCCTTCGGCTCTCAGGTGTCAATGATGGGTCCCCATAAACCCTAGAAAAGGAGAAATCCATTCCTGACCTGGCACCTTTTCCCAGGGAGGAATCTTCATCGGTCTGGAATTCTGGAATGAGGAACGGCAATTTCCCGGACCCTCACGTAGCACGCATGGTCGAGCTTTGCGCCCAGGGTATAGGAGGCAACCTTGGGCTCTCAGGTGCCAATGATGGAGCCCGATTAACCCTAGAAATGGAACAATCGCTTTCTGTCCTGGGAGCCTCTTCCCTGTGAGGAGTCTTCATCCGTCTGGAATTGAGGGCTGATAACCGGCACTTTCCCGGACAAGAAAGTGGTACGCGCCGTTGACGTTTGCGCCTACGGAAAATTTGGCAGCCTTCAAATCTGAGATGCCAATGATGGGGCAGCATCGACCCTAGAAAAGGAGAATTCGATTTCTGACCTGGCACCTTTTCCCTGGGAGGTGTCTTCGTCCGTCTGGAATTCTGGGCTGAAAAATGGCACTTCCCCGGAACCGCAAGTGGCACGCGCCGTCGACATTTGCGCCCAGGCAAAAGGTGGCAGCCTTGGGCTCTCAGGTGCCAATGATGGGGCCCCGTTAACACTAGAAAAATAACACTTGCTTTCTGTCCTGGCACCTTTTCCCAGGGAGGAATCTTCGTCCATCTGGAAATCTGGGTTCAAAAATGGCACTGCCCCAAACCCGCACAAGGTACACACCGTCGAGCTTTGTGCCCAGGGAAAAGGTGGCAGCCTTGGGCTCTCAGGTGCCAATGATGGGGCCCCATTACCCCTAGAAAAAGAACAATGGCTTTCTGTCCTGGCACCTTTTCCCAGGGAGGAATCTTCATTGGTCTGGAATTCTGGGCTGAAATCAGCTGTTTCCCTTATTCGCATGTGGCACGCACCATCGAGCTTTGCACCCAGGGAAAAGGTGGCAGCCCTGGGCTCTCAGCTGCCAATTTTGGGGCCCCATTAGCCCTAGAAAAGGCACAATGGCTTTCTGTCCTGGCACCTTTTCCCTGGGAGAAATCTTCATCGGCCTCGAATTCTGGGATGAGAAACAGCACATTCCTGGACCCGCAAGTGGCACGCACCGTCCAGCTTTGCGCCCAGGGAAAAGGTTGCAGCCTTCGGCTCTCAGGTGTCAATGATGGAGCCCCATTAACCCTAGAAAAGGCACAATCGCTTTCTGTCCTGACACCTTTTCCCAGGGAGGAATCTTCATCGGTCTGGAATTCTGGAATGAGAAACGGCAATTTCCCGGACCCTCACATAGCACGCATGGTCGAGCTTTGCGCCCAGGGTATAGGAGGCAACCTTGGGCTCTCAGGTGCCAATGATGGAGCCCGATTAACCCTAGAAATGGAACAATCGCTTTCTGTCCTGGGAGCCTCTTCCCTGTGAGGAGTCTTCATCCGTCTGGAATTCAGGGCTGAAAAATGGCACTTTCCCGGACAAGAAAGTGGTACGCGCCGTTGATGTTTGCGCCCACGGAAAAGGTGGCAGCCTTGAACTCTGAGGTGCCAATGATGGGGCACCATTGACCCTAGAAAAGGACAATTCGATTTCTGACGTGGCACCTTTTCCCTGGGAGGTGTCTTCGTCCGACTGGAATTCTGGGCTGAAAAATGGCACTTCCCCGGACCCGCAAGTGGCACGCGCCGTCGACATTTGCGCCCAGGCAAAAGGTGGCAGCCTTGGGCTCTCAGGTGTCAATGATGGGGCCCCGTTAACACTAGAAAAATAACACTTGCTTTCTGTCCTGGCACCTTTTCCCAGGGAGGAATCTTCGTCCGTCTGGAAATCTGGGTTCAGAAATGGCACTGCCCCAAACCCGCACAAGGTACACACCGTCGAGCTTTGCGCCCAGGGAAAAGGTGGCAGCCTTGGGCTCTCAGGTGCCAATGATGGTGCCCCATTACCCCTACAAAAGGCACAATGGCTTTCTGTCCTGGCACCTTTTCCCAGGGAGGAATCTTCATCGGTTTGGAATTCTGGTCTGAGAATCGGCACTTTTCTGGACCCGCAAGTGGAACGCACCATCGAGCTTTGCATCCAGGGAAAAGGTGGCAGTCTTGGGTTCTCAGGTGCCAATGATGGGGCCCCATTAACCCTACAAAAAGCACAATAGCTTTCTGTCCTGGCACCTTTTCCATGGGAGGAGTCTTCATTGGTCTGGAATTCTGGGCTGTAAAATGGCACTTTTTGGGACCAGCACGTGGCACGCACTGTCGAGCTTTTCGCCCAGGGAAAAGGAGGCAACCTCTGGCTCTCAGATGCCAATGACGGGCCCCCATTAACACTAGAAATGGAACAATCGCTTTCTGTCCTGGAAGCCCTTTCCCTGGGAGGAGTCTTCATCCGTCTGGAATCCTGGGCTTAACAAAGCACTTTCTCTGAACTGCACGTGGCAGGCACCATCTAGCTTTGCGCCCAGGCAAGAGGTGACAGCCTTGGGCTCTCAGGTGCCAATGATGGGTCCCCGTTAACACTAGATAAATAACAATCACTTTCTGTCCTGGCACCTTTTCCCAGGGAGGAATTTTCGTCCGTCTGGAATTCTGGGCTGAAAAACGGCACTTCCCCGGACCTGCAAGTGGAACGCACCGTCGAGCTTTGTGCCCAGGCAAAAGGTGGCAGCCTTGGGCTCTCTGGTGCCAATGATGGGGCCCCATTACACCTAGAAAAAGAAGAATCGCTTTCTGTCCTGGCACCTTTTCCCAGGGAGGAATCTTCATTGGTCTGGAATTCTGGGCTGAAAACGGCTCTTTCCCTTACCCGCATGTGGCGCGCACCGTCAAGCTTTTGCGCCCAGGGAAAAGGTGGCAGCCCTGTGCTCTCAGCTGCCAATTTTGGGGCCCCATTAACCCTAGAAAAGGCACAATCGCTTTCTGTCCTGGCACCTTTTCCCAGAAAGGAATCGACTTCCGTCTGGAATTCTGGGCTGAAAAACAGCCCTTTCCCGCACCCGCACAGGATATGCACCGTCGAGCTTTGCACCCAGGGAAAAGGTGGCAGCCTTGGGCTCTCAGGTGCCAATGATGGGGCCCAATTAGCATTACAAAATACACAATGGCTTTGTCTCCTGGTACCTTTTCTCTCTGAGGAATCTTCATAGGTCTGGAATTCTGGGCTGAAAAATGGCACTTTCGCGGACCCGCACGTGGAACGCACCGTCGAGCTTTGTGTCCAGGGAAAAGTTGGCAGCCTTGGGCTCTCAGGTGTCAATTTTGG
Source organism: Pithys albifrons albifrons (assembly GCF_047495875.1). Taxonomy (NCBI): domain Eukaryota; kingdom Metazoa; phylum Chordata; class Aves; order Passeriformes; family Thamnophilidae; genus Pithys; species Pithys albifrons. The sequence continues at coordinate 269,821 of NC_092468.1, read as the reverse complement.
GTCCCCATTAATCCTAGAAAAGGCACAATGGCTTTCTGTCCTGGCACCTTTTCCCAGGGAGAAATCTTCGCTGGCCTGGAATTCTGGGATGAGAAACAGCACATTCCCGGACTTGCAAGTGGCACACGCCGTCGACATTTGCGCCCAGGGAAAAGGTGGCAGCCTTGGGCTCTCAGGTGCCAAAGATGGGGCCCCATTAACCCTAGAAAAGGCGCAATGGCTTTCTGTCCTGACACCTTTTCCCAGAGAGGAATCGAATTCCGTCTGGAATTCTGGGCTGAAAAACGGCCCTTTCCCGCACCCGCACAGGGTATGCACCGTCGAGCTTTGCAGCCAGGGAAAAGGTGGCAGCCTTGGGCTCTCAGGTGCCAATGATAGCGCCCAATTAGCATTACAAAATACACAATGGCTTTGTCTCCTGGTACCTTTTCCCTCTGAGGAATCTTCATAGGTCTGGAATTCTGGGCTGAAAAATGGCACTTTCCCGGACCCGCAAGTGGAACGCTCCGTCGAGCTTTGCGCCCAGGGAAAAGGGGGCAGCCTTGGGCTCTCAGGTGTCCATTTTGGAGCCCCATTACCCCTACAAAAGACACAATCGCTTTCTGTCCTGGCACCTTTTCCCTGGGAGAAATCTTCATCGGCCTGGAATTCTGGGATGAGAAACAGCACATTGCTGGACCCGCAAGTGGCACGCACCTTCGAGCTTTGCGCTCAGGGAAAAGGTTGCAGCCTTCGGCTCTCAGGTGTCAATGATGGGTCCCCATAAACCCTAGAAAAGGAGAAATCCATTCCTGACCTGGCACCTTTTCCCAGGGAGGAATCTTCATCGGTCTGGAATTCTGGAATGAGGAACGGCAATTTCCCGGACCCTCACGTAGCACGCATGGTCGAGCTTTGCGCCCAGGGTATAGGAGGCAACCTTGGGCTCTCAGGTGCCAATGATGGGGCCCGATTAACTTTAGAAATGGAACAATCGCTTTCTGTCCTGGGAGCCTCTTCCCTGTGAGGAGTCTTCATCCGTCTGGAATTGAGGGCTGAAAAACGGCACTTTCCCGGACAAGAAAGTGGTACGCGCCGTTGATGTTTGCGCCCAGGCAAAAGGTGGCAGCCATGGGCTCTCAGGTGCCAACAATGGGTCCCCGTTAACACTAGATAAATAACAATCGCTTTCTGTCCTGGCACGTTTTCCCTGGGAGGAATCTTCATTGGTCTGGAATTCTGGGCTGAAAATGGCTCTTTCCCTTACCCGCATGTGGCACGCACCGTCGAGCTTTGCGCCCAGGGAAAAGGTGGCAGCCCTGGGCTCTCAGCTGCCAATTTTGGGGCCCCATTAACCCCTACAAAAGGCACAATGGCTTTCTGTCCTGGCACCTTTTCCCAGGGAGAAATCTTCGCTGGCCTGGAATTCTGGGATGAGAAACGGCACATTCCCGGACTTGCAAGTGGCACACGCCGTCGACATTTGCGCCCAGGGAAAAGGTGGCAGCCTTGGGCTCTCAGGTGCCAAAGATGGGGCCCCATTACCCCTAGAAAAGGCACAATGGCTTTCTGTCCTGACACCTTTTCCCAGAGAGGAATCGACTTCCGTCTGGAATTCTGGGGTGAAAAACGGCCCTTTCCCGCACCCGCACAGGGTATGCACCGTCGAGCTTTGTGCCCAGGGAAAAGGTGGCAGCCTTGGGCTCTCAGGTGCCAATGATGGGGCCCAATTAGCATTACAAAATACACAATGGCTTTGTCTCCTGGTACCTTTTCCCTGGGAGGAATCTTCATAGGTCTGGAATTCTGGGTTGAAAAATGGCATTTCCCCGGACCCGCAAGTGGCACGCACCGTCGAGCTTTGTGCTCAGGGAAAAGGTGGCAGCCTTCGGCTCTCAGGTGCCAATAATGGGTCCCCATTACTCCTAGAAAAGGAGAAATCCATTCCTGTCCTGGCACCTTTTCCCAGGGAGGAATCTTCATCAGTCTGGAATTCTGGAATGAGAAACGGCAATTTCCCAGACCCTCACATAGCACGCATGGTCGAGCTTTGCGCCCAGGGTATAGGAGGCAACCTTGGGTTCTCAGGTGCCAATGATGGGGTCCGATTAACCCTAGAAATGGAACAATCGCTTTCTGTCCTGGGAGCCTCTTCCCTGTGAGGAGTCTTCATCTGTCTGGAATTGAGGGCTGAAATACGGCACTTTCCCGGACAAGAAAGTGGTACGCGCCGTTGATGTTTGCACCCACAGAAAAGTTGGCAGCCTTGAACTCTGAGGTGCCAATGATGGGGCACCATTGACCCTAGAAAAGGACAATTCAATTTCTGACCTGGCACCTTTTCCCTGGGAGGTGTCTTCGTCCGTCTGGAATTTTGGGCTGAAAAATGGCACTTCCCCGGACCCGCAAGTGGCACACGCCGTCGACATTTGCGCCCAGGCAAAAGGTTGCAGCCTTCGGCTCTCAGGTGCCAACGATGAGTCCCCGTTAACACTTGATAAATAACAATCGCTTTCTGTCCTGGCACCTTTTCCCTGGGAGGAATCTTCATTGGTCTGGAATTCTGGGCTGAAAACGGCTCTTTCCCTTACCCGCATGTGGCACGCACCGTCGAGCTTTTGCGCCCAGGGAAAAGGTGGCAGCCCTGGGCTCTCAGGTGCCAATGATGGGGCCCCATTACCCCTAGAAAAGGCACAATCTCTTTCTGTCCTGGCACCTTTTCCCAGGGAGAAATCTTCGCTGGCCTGGAATTCTGGGATGAGAAACGGCACATTCCCGGACTTGCAAGTGGCACGCACCGTCGACATTTGCGCCCAGGGAAAAGGTGGCAGCCTTGGGCTCTCAGGTGCCAAAGATGAGGTCCCATTACCCCTAGAAAAGGCACAATGGCTTTCTGTCCTGACACCTTTTCCCAGAGAGGAATCGACTTCCGTCTGGAATTCTGGGGTGAAAAACGGCCCTTTCCCGCACCCGCACAGGGTATGCACCGTCGAGCTTTGCACCCAGGGAAAAGGTGGCAGCCTTGGGCTCTCAGGTGCCAATTTTGGGGCCCAATTAGCATTACAAAATACACAATGGCTTTGTCTCCTGGTACCTTTTCCCTCTGAGAAATCTTCATAGGTCTGGAATTCTGGGTTGAAAAATGGCACTTTCCCGGACCCGCACGTGGCACGCACCGTCGAGCTTTGCGCTCAGGGAAAAGGTTGCAGCCTTCGGCTCTCAGGTGCCAATAATGGGTCCCCATTACTCCTAGAAAAGGAGAAATCCATTCCTGTCCTGGCACCTTTTCCCAGGGAGGAATCTTCATCGGTCTGGAATTCTGGAATGAGAAACGGCAATTTCCCGGACCCTCACGTAGCACGCATGCTCGAGCTTTGCGCCCAGGGTATAGGAGGCAACCTTGGGCTCTCAGGTGCCAATGATGGGGCCCGATTAAGCCTAGAAATGGAACAATCGCTTTCTGTGCTGGGAGCCTCTTCCCTGTGAGGAGTCTTCATCTGTCTGGAATTGAGGGCTGAAAAACGGATCTTTCCCAGACAAGAAAGTGGTACGCGCCGTTGATGTTTGCACCCACGGAAAAGTTGGCAGCCTTGAACTCTGAGGTGCCAATGATGGGGTACCATTGACCCTAGAAAAGGACAATTCGATTTCTGACCTGGCACCTTTTCCCTGGGAGGTGTCTTCGTCCGTCTGGAATTCTGGGCTGAAAAATGGCACTTCCCCGGACCCACAAGTGGCACACGCCGTCGACATTTGCGCCCAGGGAAAAGGTGGCAGCCTTGGGCTCTCAGGTGCCAATGATGGGGCCCCGTTAACACTAGAAAAATAACACTTGCTTTCTGTCCTGGCACCTTTTCCCAGGGAGGAATCTTCGTCCATCTGGAAATCTGGGTTCAAAATTGGCTCTTTCCCTTACCCGCATGTCTCACGCACCGTCGAGCTTTGTACCCAGGGAAAAGGGGGCAGCCTTGGGCTCTCAGGTGCCAATGATGGGGCCCCATTACCCCTAGAAAAGGCACAATCGCTTTCTGTCCTGGCACCTTTTCCCAGGGAGAAATCTTCGCTGGCCTGGAATTCTGGGATGAGAAACGGCACATTCCCGGACTTGCAAGTGGCACGCACCGTCGACATTTGCGCCCAGGGAAAAGGTGGCAGCCTTGGGCTCTCAGGTGCCAAAGATGAGGTCCCATTACCCCTAGAAAAGGCACAATGGCTTTCTGTCCTGACACCTTTTCCCAGAGAGGAATCGACTTCTTTCTGGAATTCTGGGGTGAAAAACGGCCCTTTCCCGCACCCGCACAGGGTATGCACCGTCGAGCTTTGCACCCAGGGAAAAGGTGGCAGCCTTGGGCTCTCAGGTGCCAATGATGGGACCCAATTAGCATTACAAAATACACAATGGCTTTGTCTCCTGGTACCTTTTCCCTCTGAGAAATCTCCATAGGTCTGGAATTGTGGGTTGAAAAATGGCACTTCCCCGGACCCGCAAGTGGCACGCACCGTTGAGCTTTGCGCTCAGGGAAAAGGTTGCAGCCTTCGGCTCTCAGGTGCCAATGATGGGTCCCCTTTACTCCTAAAAAAGGAGAAATCCATTCCTGTCCTGGCACCTTTTCCGAGGGAGGAATCTTCATCGGTCTGGAATTCTGGAATGAGAAACGGCAATTTCCCGGACCCTCACGTAGCACGCATGGTCGAGCTTTGCGCCCAGGGTATAGAAGGTAACCTTGGGCTCTCAGGTGCCAATGATGGGGCCCGATTAACCCTAGAAATGGAACAATCGCTTTCTGTCCTGGGAGCCTCTTCCCTGTGAGGAGTCTTCATCTGTCTGGAATTGAGGGCTGAAAAACGGCACTTTCCCGGACAAGAAAGTGGTACGCGCCGTTGATGTTTGCGCCCACGGAAAAGGTGGAAGCCTTGAACTCTGAGGTGCCAATGATGGGGAACCATTGACCCAAGAAAAGGACAATTCGACTTCAGTCGTGGCACCTTTTCCCTGGGAGGCGTCTTCGTCCGTCTGGAATTCTGGGCTGAAAAATGGCACTTCCCCGGACCTGCAAGTGGCACGCGCCGTCGACATTTGCGCCCAGGGAAAAGGTGGCAGCCTTGGGCTCTCAGGTGCCAATGAGGGGGCCCCATAACCTTTACAAAAAGCACAATGGCTTTCTGTCCTGGCACCTTTTCCCTGGGAGGAGTCTTCATTGGTCTGGAATTCTGGGCTGTAAAATGGCACTTTCTGGGATCAGCTCGTGGTACGCACTGTCATGTTTTGCGCCCAGGGAAAAGGAGGCAACCTCTGGCTCTCAGATGCCAATGACGGGCCCCCATTAACACTAGAAATGGAACAATCGCTTTCTGTCCTGGCATCTTTTCCCTGGGAGGAATTTTCGTCCATCTGGAATTCTGGGCTGAAAAATGGCACTTCGCCGGACCTGCAAGTGGAACGCACCGTCGAGCTTTGTGCCCAGGCAAAAGGTGGCAGCCTTGGGCTCTCAGGTGCCAATGATGGGGCCCCGTTAACACTAGAAAAATAACACTTGCTTTCTGTCCTGGCACCTTTTCTTAGGGAGGAATCTTCATTGGTCTGGAATTCTGGGCTGAAAACGGCTCTTTCCCTTACTCGCATGTGGCACGCACCGTCGAGCTTTGCGCCCAGGGAAAAGGTGGCAGCCCTGGGCTCTCAGCTGCCAATTTTGGGGCCCCATTAACCCTAGAAAAGGCACAATGGCTTTCTGTCCTGGCACTCTTTCCCAGGGAGAAATCTTCGCTGGCCTGGAATTCTGGGATGAGAAACGGCACATTCCTGGACCTGCAAGTGGCACGCGCCGTCGACATTTGCGCCCAGGGAAAAGGTGGCAGCCTTGGGCTCTCAGGTGCCAAAGATGAGGTCCCATTACCCTTAGAAAAGGCACAATGGCTTTCTGTCCTGACACCTTTTCCCAGAGAGGAATCGACTTCCGTCTGGAATTCTGGGCTGGAAAACGGCCCTTTCCCGCACCCGCACAGGGTATGCACCGTCGAGCTTTGCACCCAGGGAAAAGGTGGCAGCCTTGGGCTCTCAGGTGCCAATGATGGGGCCCAATTAGCATTACAAAATATATAATGGCTTTGTCTCCTGGTACCTTTTCCCTCTGAGGAATCTTCATAGGTCTGGAATTCTGGGCTGAAAAATGGCACTTTCCCGGACCCGCACGTGGAACGCTCCGTCGAGCTTTGCGCCCAGGCAAAAGGTGGCAGCCTTGGGCTCTCAGGTGTCCATTTTGAGGCCCCATTAACCCTAGAAAAGGCACAATTGCTTTCTGTCCTGGCACCTTTATCCTGGGAGAAATCTTCGCTGGCCTGGAATTCTGGGATGAGAAACAGCACATTCCTGGACCCGCAAGTGGCACGCACCGTCGAGCTTTGCGCTCAGGAAAAGGTTGCAGCCTTTGGCTCTCAGGTGTCAATGATGGAGCACCATTGACCCTAGAAAAGGACAATTCGATTTCTGACCTGGCACCTTTTTCCTGGGAGGTGTCTTCGTCCATCTGGAATTCTGGGCTGAAAATTGGCACTTCCCTGGACCCGCAAGTGGCACGCGCCGCCGACATTTGCGCCCAGGCAAAAGGTGGCAGCCTTGGGCTCTCAGGTGCCAATGATGGGGCCATGTTAACACCAGAAAAATAACACTTGCTTTCTGTCCTGGCACCTTTTCCCAGGGAGGAATCTTCGTCCGTCTGGAAATCTGGGTTCAAAAATGGCACTGCCCCAAACCCGCACAAGGTACACACCGTCGAGCTTTGCGCCCAGGGAAAAGGGGGCAGCCTTGGGCTCTCAGGTGCCAATGATGGTGCCCCATTACCCCTACAAAAGGCACAATGGCTTTCTGTCCTGACACCTTTTCCCAGGGAGGAATCTTCATCGCTTTGGAATTCTGGTCTGAGAATCGGCACTTTCCTGGACCCGCAAGTGGAACGCACCATCGAGCTTTGCGTCCAGGGAAAAGGTGGCAGTCTTGGGCTCTCAAGTGCCAATGATGGGGCCCCATTACCTTTACAAAAAACACAATGGCTTTCTGTCCTGGCACCTTTTCCCTGGGAGGAGTCTTCATTGGTCTGGAATTCTGGGCTGTAAAATGGCACTTTCTGGGACCAGCACGTGGCACGCACTGTCGTGCTTTGCGCCCAGGGAAAAGGAGGCAACCTCTGGCTCTCAGATGCCAATGAAAGGCCCCCATTAACACTAGAAATGGAACAATCGCTTTCTGTCCTGGGAGTCCTTTCCCTGGGAGGAGTCGTCATCCGTCTGGAATCCTGGGCTGAACAAAGCACTTTCTCTGACCTGCACGTGGCAGGCACCATCTAGCTTTGCGCCCAGGGAAAACGTGACAGTCTTGGGCTATCAGGTGCCAATGATGGGTCCCCATTAACACTAGATAAATAACAATCGCTTTCTGTCCTGGCACCTTTTCCCTGGGAGGAATTTTCGTCCGTCTGGAATTCTGGGCTGAAAAACGGCACTTCCCCAGACCTGCAAGTGGAAAGCCCCGTCGAGCTTTGTGCCCAGGGAAAAGGTGGCAGCCTTGGTCTCTCAAGTGCCAATGACGGGCCCCATTACCCCTAGAAGAAGAACAATCACTTTCTGTCCTGGCACCTTTTCCCTGGGGGGAATTTTCGTCCGTCTGGAATTCTGGGCTGAAAAACGGCACTTCCCCGGACCTGCAAGTGGAATGCACCGTCGAGCTTTGTGCCCAGGTAAAAGGCGGCAGCCTTGGGCTCTCAGCTGCCAATGATGGTGCCCCATTACCCCTAGAAAAAGAACAATGGCTTTCTGTCCTGGCACCTTTTTTCAGGGAGGAATCTTCATATGTCTAGAATTCTGGGCTGAAAACGGCTCTTTCCCTCACCTGCATGTGGCATGCACCGTCGAGCTTTGCGCCCAGGAAAAAGGTGGCAGCCCAGGGCTCTCAGCTGCCAATTTTGGGGCCCCATTAACCCTAGAAAAGGTACAATGGCTTTCTGTCCTGGCAGCTTTTCCCTGGGAGGAGTCTTCATTGGTCTGGAATTCTGGGCTGTAAAATGGCACTTTCTGGGACCAGCACGTGGCACGCACTGTCATGCTTTGCGCCCAGGGAAAAGGAGGCAACCTCTGGCTCTCAGATGCCAATGACGGGCCCCCATTAACACTAGAAATGGAACAATCGCTTTCTGTCCTGGGAGCCCTTTCCCTGGGAGGAGTCGTCATTCGTCTGGAATTCTGGGCTGAATAAAGCACTTTCTCTGACCTGCACGTGGCAGGCACCATCTAGCTTCGCGCCCAGGGAAAAGGTGGCAGCCTTGGGCTCTCAGGTGCCAATGATGGGGCCCCGTTAACACTAGAAAAATAACACTTGCTTTCTGTCCTGGCACCTTTTCCCAGGGAGGAATCTTCGTCCGTCTGGAAATCTGGGCTGAAAAATGGCACTACCCCAAACCTGCACAAGGTACACAACGTCGAGCTTTGTGCCCAGGCAAAAGGTGGCAGCCTTGGGCTCTCAGGTGTCCATTTTGAGGCCCCATTAACCCTAGAAAAGGCACAATTGCTTTCTGTCCTGGCACCTTTATCCTGGGAGAAATCTTCGCTGGCCTGGAATTCTGGGATGAGAAACAGCACATTCCTGGACCCGCAAGTGGCACGCACCGTCGAGCTTTGCGCTCAGGAAAAGGTTGCAGCCTTTGGCTCTCAGGTGTCAATGATGGAGCACCATTGACCCTAGAAAAGGACAATTCGATTTCTGACCTGGCACCTTTTCCCTGGGAGGTGTCTTCGTCCATCTGGAATTCTGGGCTGAAAATTGGCACTTCCCTGGACCCGCAAGTGGCACGCGCCGCCGACATTTGCGCCCAGGCAAAAGGTGGCAGCCTTGGGCTCTCAGGTGCCAATGATGGGGCCATGTTAACACCAGAAAAATAACACTTGCTTTCTGTCCTGGCACCTTTTCCCAGGGAGGAATCTTCGTCCGTCTGGAAATCTGGGTTCAAAAATGGCACTGCCCCAAACCCGCACAAGGTACACACCGTCGAGCTTTGCGCCCAGGGAAAAGGGGGCAGCCTTGGGCTCTCAGGTGCCAATGATGGTGCCCCATTACCCCTACAAAAGGCACAATGGCTTTCTGTCCTGACACCTTTTCCCAGGGAGGAATCTTCATCGCTTTGGAATTCTGGTCTGAGAATCGGCACTTTCCTGGACCCGCAAGTGGAACGCACCATCGAGCTTTGCGTCCAGGGAAAAGGTGGCAGTCTTGGGCTCTCAAGTGCCAATGATGGGGCCCCATTACCTTTACAAAAAACACAATGGCTTTCTGTCCTGGCACCTTTTCCCTGGGAGGAGTCTTCATTGGTCTGGAATTCTGGGCTGTAAAATGGCACTTTCTGGGACCAGCACGTGGCACGCACTGTCGTGCTTTGCGCCCAGGGAAAAGGAGGCAACCTCTGGCTCTCAGATGCCAATGAAAGGCCCCCATTAACACTAGAAATGGAACAATCGCTTTCTGTCCTGGGAGTCCTTTCCCTGGGAGGAGTCGTCATCCGTCTGGAATCCTGGGCTGAACAAAGCACTTTCTCTGACCTGCACGTGGCAGGCACCATCTAGCTTTGCGCCCAGGGAAAACGTGACAGTCTTGGGCTATCAGGTGCCAATGATGGGTCCCCATTAACACTAGATAAATAACAATCGCTTTCTGTCCTGGCACCTTTTCCCTGGGAGGAATTTTCGTCCGTCTGGAATTCTGGGCTGAAAAACGGCACTTCCCCAGACCTGCAAGTGGAAAGCCCCGTCGAGCTTTGTGCCCAGGGAAAAGGTGGCAGCCTTGGTCTCTCAAGTGCCAATGACGGGCCCCATTACCCCTAGAAGAAGAACAATCACTTTCTGTCCTGGCACCTTTTCCCTGGGGGGAATTTTCGTCCGTCTGGAATTCTGGGCTGAAAAACGGCACTTCCCCGGACCTGCAAGTGGAATGCACCGTCGAGCTTTGTGCCCAGGTAAAAGGCGGCAGCCTTGGGCTCTCAGCTGCCAATGATGGTGCCCCATTACCCCTAGAAAAAGAACAATGGCTTTCTGTCCTGGCACCTTTTTTCAGGGAGGAATCTTCATATGTCTGGAATTCTGGGCTGAAAACGGCTCTTTCCCTCACCTGCATGTGGCATGCACCGTCGAGCTTTGCGCCCAGGAAAAAGGTGGCAGCCCAGGGCTCTCAGCTGCCAATTTTGGGGCCCCATTAACCCTAGAAAAGGTACAATGGCTTTCTGTCCTGGCAGCTTTTCCCTGGGAGGAGTCTTCATTGGTCTGGAATTCTGGGCTGTAAAATGGCACTTTCTGGGACCAGCACGTGGCACGCACTGTCATGCTTTGCGCCCAGGGAAAAGGAGGCAACCTCTGGCTCTCAGATGCCAATGACGGGCCCCCATTAACACTAGAAATGGAACAATCGCTTTCTGTCCTGGGAGCCCTTTCCCTGGGAGGAGTCGTCATTCGTCTGGAATTCTGGGCTGAATAAAGCACTTTCTCTGACCTGCACGTGGCAGGCACCATCTAGCTTCGCGCCCAGGGAAAAGGTGGCAGCCTTGGGCTCTCAGGTGCCAATGATGGGGCCCCGTTAACACTAGAAAAATAACACTTGCTTTCTGTCCTGGCACCTTTTCCCAGGGAGGAATCTTCGTCCGTCTGGAAATCTGGGCTGAAAAATGGCACTACCCCAAACCTGCACAAGGTACACAACGTCGAGCTTTGTGCCCAGGGAAAAGGGGGCAGCCTTGGTCTCTCAGGTGTCCATTTTGGGGCCCCATTACCCTTACAAAAGGCACAATTGCTTTCTGTCCTGGTACCTTTATCCTGGGAGAAATCTTCATCGGCCTCGAATTCTGGGATGAGAAACAGCACATTCCTGGACCCGCAAGTGGCACGCACCGTCGAGCTTTGCGCTCAGGGAAAAGGTGGCAGCCCTGGGCTCTCAGCTGCCAATTTTGGGGCCCATTAACCCTAGAAAAGGCACAAGCGCTTTCTGTCCTGGCACCTTTTCCCAGGGAGAAATCTTCGCTGGCCTGGAATTCTGGGATGAGAAACGGCACATTCCCGGACTTGCAAGTGGCACGCGCCGTCGACATTTGCGCCCAGGCAAAAGGTGGCAGCCTTGGGCTCTCAGGTGCCAATTATGGGGCCCCGTTAACACTAGAAAAATATCACTTGCTTTCTGTCCTGGCACCTTTTCCCAGGGAGGAATCTTCGTCCGTCTGGAAATCTGGGTTCAAAAATGGCACTGCCCCAAACCCGCACAGGGTACACACTGTCGAGCTTTGCGCCCAGGGAAAAGGGGGCAGCCTTGGGCTCTCAGGTGTCAATTTTGGGGCCCCATTACCCCTACAAAAGGCACAATGGCTTTCTGTCCTGGCACCTTTTCCCAGGGAGGAATCTTCATCGGTTTGGAATTCTGGTCTGAGAATCGGCACTTTTCTGGACCCGCAAGTGGAACGCACCATCGAGCTTTGCGTCCAGGGAAAAGGTGGCAGTCTTGGGCTCTCAGATGCCAATGACGGGCCCCCATTAACACTAGAAATGGAACAATCGCTTTCTGTCCTGGGAGCCCTTTCCCTGGGAGGAGTCGCCATCCATCTGGAATCCTGGGCTGAACAAAGGTCTTTCTCTGACATACAATTGGCAGGCACCATCTAGCTTTGTGCCCAGGGAAAAGGTGGCAGCCTTGGGCTCTCAGGTGCCAATGATGGGGCCCCGTTAAGACTAGATAAATATCAATCGCTTTCTGTCCTGGCACCTTTTCCCTGGGAGGAATTTTCGTCCGTCTGGAATTCTGGGCTGAAAAACGGCACTTCCCCGGACCTGCAAGTGGAATGCACCGTTGAGCTTTGTGCCCAGGGAAAAGGTGGCAGCCCTGGGCTCTCAGGTGCCAATTTTGGGGCCCCATTAACCCTAGAAAAGGCACAATCGCTTTCTGTCCTGGCACCTTTTCCCAGGGAGAAATCTTCGCTGGCCTGGAATTCTGGGATGAGAAACGGCACATTCCCGGACTTGCAAGTGGCACGCGCCGTCGACATTTGCGCCCAGGGAAAAGGTGGCAGCCTTGGGCTCTCAGGTGCCAAAGATGAGGTCCCATTACCGCGCAATGGCTTTCTGTCCTGACACCATTTCCCTGGGAGGTGTCTTCGTCCGTCTGGAATTCTGGGCTGAAAAACGGCCCTTTCCCGGACCCGCACAGGGTATGCACCGTCGAGATTTGCACCCAGGGAAAAGGTGGCAGCCTTGGGCTCTAAGGTGCCAATGATGGGGCCCAATTAGCATTAGAAAATACACAATGGCTTTGTCTCCTGGTACCTTTTCCCTCTGAGGAATCTTCATCCGTCTGGAATTCTGGGCTGAAAAATGGCACTTTCCCGGACCCGCACGTGGAACGCTCCGTCGAGCTTTGCGCCCAGGGAAAAGGTGGCAGCCTTGGGCTCTCAGGTGTCAATTTTGGGGCCCCATTAACCCTAGAAAAGGCACAATTGCTTTCTGTCCTGGCACCTTTTCCCTGGGAGAAATCTTCATCAGCCTCGAATTCTGGGATGAGAAACAGCACATTCCTGGACCCGCAAGTGGCACGCACCGTTGAGCTTTGCGCTCAGGGAAAAGGTTGCAGCCTTCGGCTCTCAGGTGTCAATGATGGAGCCCCATTAACCCTGGAAAAGGAACAATCGCTTTCTGTCCTGACACCTTTTCCCAGGGAGGAATCTTCATCGGTCTGGAATTCTGGAATGAGAAACGGCAATTTCCCGGACCCTCACGTAGCACGCATGGTCGAGCTTTGCGCCCAGGGTATAGGAGGCAACCTTGGGCTCTCAGGTGACAATGATGGAGCCCGATTAACCCTAGAAATGGAACAATCGCTTTCTGTCCTGGGAGCCTCTTCCCTGTGAGGAGTCTTCATCTGTCTGGAATTGAGGGCTGAAAAACGGCACTTTCCCGGACAAGAAAGTGGCACGTGCCGTTGATGTTTGCGCCCACGGAAAAGGTGGCAGCCTTGAACTCTGAGGTGCCAATGATGGGGTACCATTGACCCTAGAAAAGGACAATTCGATTTCTGACCTGGCACCATTTCCCTGGGAGGTGTCTTCGTCCGTCTGGAATTCTGGGCTGAAAAATGGCACTTCCCCGGACCCGCAAGTGGCACGCGCCGTCGACATTTGCGCCCAGGCAAAAGGTGGCAGCCTTGGGCTCTCAGGTGCCAATAATGGGACCCCGTTAACACTAGATAAATAACAATCGCTTTCTGTCCTGGCACCTTTTCCCAGGGAGTAATCTTCATCCGTCTGGAAATTTGGGTTCAGAAATGGCACTGCCCCAAACCCGTACAAGGTACACACCGTCGAGCTTTGCGCTCAGGGAAAAGGGGGCAGCCTTGGGCTGTCACGTGCCAATGATGGTGCCTTATTACCCCTACAAAAGGTACAATGGCTTTCTGTCCTGACACCTTTTCCCAGGGAGGAATCTTCCTCGGTTTGGAATTCTGGTCTGAGAATCGGCACTTTCCTGGACCCGCAAGTGGAATGCACCATCGAGCTTTGCGTGCAGGGAAAAGGTGGCAGTCTTGGGCTCTCAGGTGCCAATGATGGGGCCCCATTACCTTTACAAATATCACAATGGCTTTCTGTCCTGGCACCTTTTCCCTGGGAGGAGTCTTCATTGGTCTGGAATTCTGGGCTGTAAAATGGCACTTTCTGGGACCAGCACGTGGTACGCACTGTCATGCTTTGCGCCCAGGGAAAAGGAGGCAACCTCTGGCTCTCAGATGCCAATGACGGGCCCCCATTAACACTAGAAATGGAACAATCGCTTTCTGTCCTGGCACCTTTTCCCAGAGAGGAGTCGTCATCCGTCTGGAATCCTGGGCTGAACAAAGCACTTTCTCTGACCTGCACACGGCACGCACCATCCAGCTTTGCGCCCAGGGAAAAGGTGGCAGCCTTGGGCTCTCAGGTGCCAATGATGGGGCCACATTACCCCTAGAAAACGAACACTCGTTTCCTGTCCTGGCACCTTTTCCCTGGGAGGAATCTTCATTGGTCTGGAATTCTGGGCTGAAAACGGCTCTTTCCCTTACCCGCATGTGGCACGCACCGTCGAGCTTTGCGCCCAGGGAAAAGGTGGCAGCCCTGGGCTCTCAGCTGCCAATTTTGGGGCCCCATTAACCCTAGAAAAGGCACAAGCGCTTTCTGTCCTGGCACCTTTTCCCAGGGAGAAATCTTCGCTGGCCTGGAATTCTGGGATGAGAAACGGCACATTCCCGGACTTGCAAGTGGCACGTGCCGTCGACATTTGCGCCCAGGGAAAAGATGGCAGCCTTGGGCTCTCAGGTGCCAAAGATGAGGTCCCATTACCCCTAGAAAAGGCACAATGGCTTTCTGTCCTGACACCTTTTCCCAGAGAGGAATCGACTTCCGTCTGGAATTCTGGGCTGAAAAACGGCCCTTTCCCGGACCCGCACAGGGTATGCACCGTCGAGCTTTGCACCCAGGGAAAAGGTGGCAGCCTTGGGCTTTCAGGTGCCAATGATGGAGCCCAATTAGCATTACAAAATACACCATGGCTTTGTCTCCTGGTACCTTTTCCCTCTGAGGAATCTTCATACGTCTGGAATTCTGGGCTGAAAAATGGCACTTTCGCGGACCCGCACGTGGAACGCTCCGTCGAGCTTTGCGCCCAGGGAAAAGGTGGCAGCCTTGGGATCTCAGGCGTCCATTTTGGGGCTCCATTACCCTAGAAAAGGCACAATTGCTTTCTGTCCTGGCACCTTTTCCCTGGGAGAAATCTTCATCGGCCTGGAATTCTGAGATGAGAAACAGCACATTCCTGTACCCGCAAGTGGCACGCACCGTCGAGCTTTGCGCTCAGGGAAAAGGTTGCAGCCTTCGGCTCTCAGGTGTCAATGATGGAGCCCCATTAACCCTAGAAAAGGAACAATCGCTTTCTGTCCTGACACCTTTTCCCAGGGAGGAATCTTCATCGGTCTGGAATTCTGGAATGAGAAACGGCAATTTCCTGGACCCTCACGTAGCACGCAGGGTCGAGCTTTGCGCCCAGGGTATAGGAGGCAACCTTGGGCTCTCAGGTGCCAATGATGGAGCCCGATTAACCCTAGAAATGGAACAATCGCTTTCTGTCCTGGGAGCCTCTTCCCTGTGAGGAGTCTTCATCTGTCTGGAATTGAGGGCTGAAAAATGGCACGTTCCCGGACAAGAAAGTGGTACGCGCCGTTGATGTTTGTGCCCACGGAAAAGGTGGCAGCCTTGAACTCTCAGGTGCCAATGATGGGGCACCATTGACCCTAGAAAAGGACAATTCGATTTCTGACCTGGCACCTTTTCCCTGGGAGGTGTCTTCGTCCGTCTGGAATTCTGGGCTGAAAAATGGCACTTCCCCGGACCCGCAAGCGGCACGCGCCGTCGACATTTGCGCCCAGGCAAAAGGTGGCAGCCTTGGGCTCTCAGGTGCCAATGATGGGGCCCGGTTAACACTAGAAAAATAACACTTGCTTTCTGTCCTGGCACCTTTTCCCAGGGAGGAATCTTCGTCCGTCTGGAAATCTGGGTTCAAAAATGGCACTGCCCCAAACCCGCACAAGGTACACACCGTCGAGCTTTGTGCCCAGGCAAAAGGGGGCAGCCTTGGGCTCTCAGGTGCCAATGATGTTGCCCCATTACCCCTACAAAAGGCACAATGGCTTTCTGTCCTGGCACCTTTTCCCAGGGAGGAATCTTCATCGGTTTGGAATTCTGGTCTGAGAATCGGCACTTTTCTGGACCCGCAAGTGGAACACACCATCGAGCTTTGCATCCAGGGAAAAGGTGGCAGTCTTGGGCTCTCAGGTGTCCATTTTGGGGCCCCATTTCCCTAGAAAAGGCACAATTGCTTTCTGTCCTGGCACCTTTTCCCAGGGAGAAATCTTCATCGGCCTCGAATTCTGGGATGAGAAACAGCACATTCCTTGACCCGCAAGTGGCACGCACCGTCGAGATTTGCGCTCAGGGAAAAGGTTGCAGCCTTCGGCTCTCAGGTGTCAATGATGGAGCCCCATTAACCCTAGAAAAGGAACAATCGCTTTCTGTCCTGACACCTTTTCCCAGGGAGGAATCTTCATCGGTCTGGAATTCTGGAATGAGAAACGGCAATTTCCTGGACCCTCACGTCGCACGCAGGGTCGAGCTTTGCGCCCAGGGTATAGGAGGCAACCTTGGGCTCTCAGGTGCCAATGATGGAGCCCGATTAACCCTAGAAATGGAACAATCGCTTTCTGTCCTGGGAGCCTCTTCCCTGTGAGGAGTCTTCATCTGTCTGGAATTGAGGGCTGAAAAACGGCACGTTCCCGGACAAGAAAGTGGTACGCGCCGTTGATGTTTGTGCCCACGGAAAAGGTGGCAGCCTTGAACTCTCAGGTGCCAATGATGGGGCACCATTGACCCTAGAAAAGGACAATTCGATTTCTGACCTGGCACCTTTTCCCTGGGAGGTGTCTTCGTCCGTCTGGAATTCTGGGCTGAAAAATGGCACTTCCCCGGACCCGCAAGCGGCACGCGCCGTCGACATTTGCGCCCAGGCAAAAGGTGGCAGCCTTGGGCTCTCAGGTGCCAATGATGGGGCCCCGTTAACACTAGAAAAATAACACTTGCTTTCTGTCCTGGCACCTTTTCCCAGGGAGGAATCTTCGTCCGTCTGGAAATCTGGGTTCAAAAATGGCACTGCCCCAAACTCGCACAAGGTACACACCGTCGAGCTTTGTGCCCAGGGAAAAGGGGGCAGCCTTGGGCTCTCAGGTGCCAATGATGGTGCCCCATTACCCCTACAAAAGGCACAATGGCTTTCTGTCCTGGCACCTTTTCCCAGGGAGGAATCTTCATCGCTTTGGAATTCTGGTCTGAGAATCGGCACTTTCCTGGACCCGCAAGTGGAATGCACCATCGAGCTTTGCGTGCAGGGAAAAGGTGGCAGTCTTGGGCTCTCAGGTGCCAATGATGGGGCCCCATTACCTTTACAAAAAGCACAATGGCTTTCTGTCCTGGCACCTTTTCCCTGGGAGGAGTCTTCATTGGTCTGGAATTCTGGGCTGTAAAATGGCACTTTCTGGGACCAGCACGTGGCACGCACTGTCGTGCTTTGCGCCCAGGGAAAAGGAGGCAACCTCTGGCTCTCAGATGCCAATTACGGGCCCCCATTAACACTAGAAATGGAACAATTGCTTTCTGTCCTGGGAGCCTTTTCCCTGGGAGGTGTCGTCATCCGTCTGGAATCCTGGGCTGAACAAAGCACTTTCTCTGACCTGCACGTGGCAGGCACCATCTAGCTTTGCGCCCAGGGAAAAGGTGGCAGCCTTGGGCTCTCAGGTGCCAACGATGGGTCCCCGTTAACACTGGATAAATATCAATCGCTTTCTGTCCTGGCACCTTTTCCCTGGGAGGAATTTTCGTCCGTCTGGAATTCTGGGCTGAAAAACGGCACTTCCCCGGACCTGCAAGTGGAACGCACCGTCGAGCTTTGTGCCCAGGCAAAAGGTGGCAGCCTTGGGCTCTCAGGTGCCAATGATGGGCCCCATTAACCCTAGAAAAGGCACAATCGCTTTCTGTCCTGGCACCTTTTCCCTGTGCGGAATCTTCATTTATCTGGAATTCTGGGCTGAAAACGGCTCTTTCCCTTACCCACATGTGGCACGCACCGTCGAGCTTTGCGCCCAGGGAAAAGGTGGCAGCCCTGGGCTCTCAGCTGCCAATTTTGGGGCCCCATTAACCCTAGAAAAGGCACAATGGCTTTCTGTCCTGGCACCTTTTCCCAGGGAGAAATCTTCGCTGGCCTGGTATTCTGGGATGAGAAACGGCACATTCCCGGACTTGCAAGTGGCACGCGCCGTCGACATTTGCGCCCAGGGAAAAGGTGGCAGACTTGGGCTCTCAGGTGCCAATGATGGGGCCCCGTTAACACTAGAAAAATAACACTTGCTTTCTGTCCTGGCACCTTTTCCTTGGGAGGAATCTTCCTCGGTTGGGAATTCTGGTCTGAGAATCGGCACTTTCCTGGACCCGCAAGTGGAACGCACCATCGAGCTTTGCATCCAGGGAAAAGGTGTCAGTCTTGGGCTCTCAGCTGCCAATTTTGGGGCCCCATTAAGCCTAGAAAAGGCACAATGGCTTTCTGTCCTGGCACCTTTTCCCAGGGAGAAATCTTCGCTGGCCTGGAATTCTGGGATGAGAAACGGCACATTCCCGGACTTGCAAGTGGCACGCGCCGTCGACATTTGCGCCCAGGGAAAAGGTGGCAGCCCTGGGCTCTCAGGTGCCAAAGATGGGGCCCCATTACCCCTAGAAAAGGCACAATGGCTTCCTGTCCTGACACCTTTTCCCAGAGAGGAATCGACTTCCGTCTGGAATTCTGGGCTGAAAAACGGCCCTTTCCCGTACCTGCACAGGGTATGCACAGTCGAGCTTTGCACCCAGGGAAAAGGTGGCAGCCTTGGGCTCTCAGGTGCCAATGATGGGGCCCAATTAGCATTACAAAATACACAATGGCTTTGTCTCCTGGTACCTTTTCCCTGTGAGGAATCTTCATAGGTCTGGAATTCTGGGCTGAAAAATGGCACTTTCCAGGACCTGCAAGTGGAACACTCCGTCGAGCTTTGCGTCCAGGTAAAAGGTGGCAGCCTTGGGCTCTCAGGTGTCAATTTTGGGGCCCCATTAACCTAGAAAAGGCACAATTGCTTTCTGTCCTGGCACCTTTTCCCTGGGAGAAATCTTCATCGGCCTCGAATTCTGGGATGAGAAACAGCACATTCCTTGACCCGCAAGTGGCACGCACCGTTGAGCTTTGCGCTCAGGGAAAAGGTTGCAGCCTTCGGCTCTCAGGTTTCAGTGATGGAGCCCCATTACCCCTAGAAAAGGAACAATCGCTTTCTGTCCTGACACCTTTTCCCAGGGAGGAATCTTCATCGGTCTGGAATTCTGGAATGAGAAACGGCATTTTCCCGGACCCTCACGTAGCACGCATGGTCGAGCTTTGCGCCTAGGGTATAGGAGGCAAGCTTGGGCTCTCAGGTGCCAATGATGGGGCCCCATTACCTTTACAAAAAGCACAATGGCTTTCTGTCCTGGCACCTTTTCCCTGGGAGGAATTTTCGTCCGTCTGGAATTCTGGGCTGAAAAACGGCACTTCCCCGGACCTGCAAGTGGAACGCACCGTCGAGCTTTGCGCCCAGGGAAAAGGTGACAGCCTTGGGCTCTCTGGTGCCAAAAATGGGGCCCCATTACCCCTAGAAAAAGAACACTCGCTTTCTGTCCTGGCATCTTTTCCCTGGGAGGAATCTTCATTGGTCTGGAATTCTGGGCTGAAAACGGGTCTTTCCCTTACCCGCATGTTGCACGCACCGTCGAGCTTTGCGCCCAGGGAAAAGGTGGCAGCCCTGGGCTCTCAGCTGCCAATTTTGGGGCCCCATTAACCCTAGAAAAGGCAGAAGTGCTTTCTGTCCTGGCACCTTTTCCCAGGGAGAAATCTTCGCTGGCCTGGAATTCTGGGATGAGAAACGGCACATTCCTGGACTTGCAAGTGGCACGCGCCATCGACATTTGCGCCCAGGGAAAAGGTGGCAGCCTTGGGCTCTCAGGTGTCCATTTTGGGGCCCCATTAACCCTAGAAAGGCACAATTGCTTTCTGTCCTGGCACCTTTTCCCTGGGAGAAATCTTCATCGGCCTCGAATTCTGGGATGAGAAACAGCAAATTCCTGGACCCGCAAGTGGCACGCACCGTCGAGCTTTGCGCTCAGGGAAAAGGTTGCAGCCTTCGGCTCTCAGGTGCCAATGATGGGGTCCCCATTACTCCTAGAAAAGGAGAAATCCATTCCTGTCCTGGCACCTTTTCCCAGGGAGGAATCTTCATCAGTCTGGAATTCTGGAATGAGAAACGGCAATTTCCCGCACCCTCACGTAGCACGCATGCTCGAGCTTTGCGCCCAGGGTATAGGAGGCAACCTTGGGCTCTCAGGTGCCAATGATGGGGCCCGATTAACCCTAGAAATGGAACAATCGCTTTCTGTCCTGGGAGCCTCTTCCCTGTGAGGAGTCTTCATCCGTCTGGAATTGAGGGCTGAAAAACGGCACTTTCCCGGACAAGAAAGTGGTACGCGCCGTTGATGTTTGTGCCCACGGAAAAGGTGGCAGTCTTGAACTCTGAGGTGCCAATGATGGGGCACCATTGACCCTAGAAAAGGACAATTCGATTTCTGACCTGGCACCTTTTCCCTGGGAGGTGTCTTCGTCCGTCTGGAATTCTGGGCTGAAAAATGGCACTTCCCCGGACCCGCAAGCGGCACGCGCCGTCGACATTTGCGCCCAGGCAAAAGGTGGCAGCCTTGGACTCTCAGGTGCCAATGATGGGGCCCCGTTAACACTAGAAAAATAACACTTGCTTTCTGTCCTGGCACCTTTTCCCAGGGAGGAATCTTCATCCGTCTGGAAATCTGGGTTCAAAAATGGCACTGCCCCAAACCCGCACAAGGTACACACCGTCGAGCTTTGTGCCCAGGGAAAAGGGGGCAGCCTTGGGCTCTCAGGTGCCAATGATGGTGCCCCATTACCCCTACAAAAGGTTAAATGGCTTTCTGTCTGTGCTGGTTTAAAGGTGAACCTGCAGGGGAAATGATCTCACCACGAGAGAGATTATAAGTCAGAGCTAAAATTTAATAATAATATTACAATATCGACACTGACACACAAGGGAAATTGCTTTCAACTCACAAAACCCCAGCAGTATAACCCAGTGTCCTGGGGCACAAACCCAAGGGGGTTTGTTTGCCCTTGTGCTGAGACCCCTGTGGTTCCCCCAAGTCCAGAGCAAAAGGAAAAGAAAAACCTGTTGGTGCAGGCGAGGGCTGTGGTCTGGGCGAGAGCGGTGATCTCCTCCTGTCTAGGTCCTGCTGCTGCTCTGGATCCGACAAGAGGTTCCCGAGGTCTTCTTACCCACCACTTATGTACCCTCAGGGAGCACTCAGTCCCTCCCCCTGGGCGGGGACTCACACAATGGGTGAGGGAGCCAGGGCGTATTGAGCTGTTGATGGCCCATTAGCAGCTCCGCCCCCTCAGGCTGGGTGTGAAGGTGATAGTGGCCCCCTGGGCAGCTGCTGCTAATGGCCCATTGACCTTGGGGAATGAATAGAGGGGGTAGAATACACAGCTTTGATCACCCCCACACAGGGTTAGCTGGTCCCTCCTGCTGAACTAGGACATTATCCACCCCTTATTCTACTCCATCTAGTCATTCCCAAATTAATCCCCTTTTTACCTATACATACATATATATACACATATATACAATGAAACATTACAAACTCTTCTCGCTCAAAATTAGGTCCCCTTGTGGTACACAACGTGTTTCTCCATCTTTTTGCATTATCCACCAAGTGCAACCAGGTCCTTGAGCAAAGACAATCCCTCAGATGGGTTTGCCTTTGTTTGAGGTGGGACTCACCCAAACAGTCTTTCCTAACATACTTCTCATATGGACCACAGGGACTTTATCTCCATCTACAGTATTCAAGAGTTCTGATTGGGCAGGGCCAGCTCGATTGATGGAGCCCCGGGTGTTGACCAACCAGGTGGCCTTTGCCAAATGCAGCTCCCAGTGTTTGAAAGTTCCCCCACCCAACGCCTTCAAGGTTGTTTTCAGCAGTCCATTACATCGCTCAACTTTCCCGGCAGCTGGAGCATGGTAGGGGATATGATACACCCACTCAATGCCGTGCTCTCTGGCCCAGGTGTCTATGAGGCTGTTCTTGAAGTGGGTGCCGTTGTCAGACTCTATTCTCTCTGGGGTGCCGTGTCTCCACAGGACTTGTTTCTCAAGGCCCAGGATGGTATTCCGGGCAGTGGCGTGAGATACGGGGTATGTCTCCAGCCATCCAGTGGTTGCCTCTACCATGGTCAGCACATAGCGCTTGCCTTGGCGTGTTTGGGGAAGTGTGATGTAGTCAACTTGCCAGGCTTCCCCATACCTGTATTTCGACCACCGTCCACCATACCATAGAGGCTTCACCCGCTTGGCCTGCTTGATGGCAGCACATGTGTCACAGTCATGGATAACCTGTGAGACCCTGTCCATGGTTAGGTCCACCCCTCGGTCACGAGCCCATCTGTATGTTGCATCTCTGCCCTGATGACCAGAGGCATCATGGGCCCATAGGGCTAGAAACAATTCACCTTTATGCTGCCAATCCAGATCTACCTGACAGACTTCAATCTTGGCAGCTCGATCCACCTGCTCGTTGTTACGATGCTCCTCATTAGCCCGGCTCTTGGGTACATGAGCATCTACGTGACGGACCTTCACACTCAGCTTCTCTACCCGGGCAGTGATGTCCTGCCACATCTCAGCCGCCCAGATGGGTTTCCCTTTGCGCTGCCAGCCGGCCTTTCTCCAACGCTCCAGCCATCCCCACAGAGCATTGGCCACCATCCACGAGTCAGTGTAAAGGTAGAGTCTTGGCCACTTCTCTCGTTCAGCGATATCCAAAGCCAGCTGAACAGCTTTCAGCTCTGCAACCTGACTTGATCCACCTTGTCCTTCAGTCGCTTCTGCAACTCGACGTGTAGGACTCCATACAGCTGCTTTCCATTTCCGGCTTGTCCCTACAATGCGGCAAGAGCCATCTGTGAAGAGAGCATATCGCTTCTCCTCTTCTGGTAGCTGGTTATATGGTGGGGCCTCCTCAGCTCGTGTCACCTGCTCCTCTTCTTCTTCAGAGGACAATCCGAAACTCTCACCTTCCGGCCAGTTAGTGATGATTTCCAAAATCCCAGGGCGATTAGGATTCCCTATCCGGGTTCGCTGCGTGATCAGAGCGATCCACTTACTCCATGTGGCATAAGTGGCGTGATGGGTAGAAGGAGCTTTTCCTTTGAACATCCAGCCCAATACTGGTAGTCGGGGTGCCAGGATGAGCTGTGCCTCAGTGCCAATCACTTCTGAGGTGGCTCGAACTCCTTCATAAGCTGCCAGGATCTCTTTCTCAGTTGGGGTGTAGCTGGCCTCAGATCCTTTGTATCCCCGACTCCAGAATCCCAGCGGTCGTCCTCGAGTCTCCTCAGGTACTTTCTGCCAGAGGCTCCAGGATGGGCCATTCTCCCCGGCTGCAGTGTAGAGCACATTCTTCACATCCTGTCCTGTCCTGACTGGCCCAAGGGCTACTGCATGGGTTATCTCCTGTTTAATCTGCTCAAAGGCTTGTTGTTGTTCAGGGCCCCACTGGAAATCATTTTTCTTCCGTGTCACAAGGTAGAGAGGGCTTACAATCTGACTGTACTCAGGGATATGCATCCTCCAAAAGCCCACGGCACCTAGGAAAGCCTGAGTTTCCTTCTTGCTGGTCGGTGGGGACATAGCTGCTATTTTGTTGATCACCTCTGTTGGAATCTGACGACGCCCGTCTTGCCACTTCACTCCTAGGAACTGAATTTCCTGAGCAGGTCCCTTGACCTTACTTCGTTTAATGGCAAAGCCAGCTCTTAGGAGAATCTGGATTATCTTCTTTCCTTTCTCAAAAACCTCCCCTGCTGTGTTCCCCCATACAATGATGTCATCGATGTACTGTAGGTGTTCTGGAGCCTCACCCTTTTCCAATGCAGTCTGGATCAGTCCATGGCAAATGGTGGAACTGTGTTTCCACCCCTGGGGCAGTCGATTCCAGGTGTACTGCACCCCCTTCCAGGTGAAAGCGAACTGCGGCCTGCACTCTGCTGCCAACGGAATGGAGAAAAAGGCATTGGCAATGTCGATGGTGGCATACCACTTGGCTGCCTTGGACTCCAGCTCATACTGAAGCTCCAGCATGTCCGGCACAGCGGCACTCGGGGGGGGTGTGACCTCATTGAGACCACGGTAATCCACCGTCGGCCTCCACTCTCCACTGGACTTTCGTACTGGCCATTGGGGCTATTAAATGGTGAGTGAGTCTTGCTGACCACCCCTTGGCTCTCCAGCTCACGAATCATCTTGTGTATGGGGGTCACAGAGTCTCAGTCAGTGCGGTATTGCCGACGGTGCACTGTGGCTGTGGCCAGCGGTACCAATTGTTCTTCAACTTTCAGCAGTCCCACAGCAGAAGGGTCCTCTGAGAGGCCAGGCAAGGTGCTCAGCTGTCTGATTTCCTCTGTCTCCACAGCAGCTATGCCAAAGGCCCAACGCAGTCCCTTTGGGTCTTTGAAATATCCATTCCTCAGGTAGTCTATGCCAAGGGCTTCTGGACCAGTCACAATGGGGTGTCTATGCCATTCCTTCCCAGTCAATCTGACTTCAGCTTCCAGTACAGTCAGCTGTTGGGATCCCCCTGTCACCCCAGAAAGAGATGGATTCTGTCCCGACGTATCCTGATGGCATCAACGTGCATTGTGCACCAGTGTCCACTAAAGCTTTGTATTTCTGTGGGTCTGATGAGGCAGGCCACCGAATCCACACAGTCCAATAAACCCGATTGTCCCTCTCCTCTACCTGGCTAGAGGCAGGGCCCCCCTAGTTCTGGTCATGGTATTCACTGCGCTCTCCCTGTGAATATGACCGGGAGGTTCCTTCAAGAGGATCGGGCATAACATCATCATTCCTATACTGTCTGGAGCCTTGCCCACGAGAGACCGGAGCAGCCTTCAACCTTGAAGAATTCCCTGTGTTAGTTGTGCCTCTTTGCAATTCACGTACCCAAGCTGCTAAGGAAGAGGTGGGTTTCCCATCCCACTTCCTCATATCTTCTCCATGCTCATGGAGGTAAAACCACAGATTGCCGCGTGGAGTGTACCCTTTCTCCTTAGCTGGAAGACGCCTGCTTCTGATGGCAGAGACTCTCGTTTGTTCTGGAGAGATATGGAAGAGTCCTTCCTTAATCTTCTCTTCCAGTTCAGCCAGTTTTGTTTCCACAGCTGAGACGTGGGCTCGTAATGGAGCAGTGACAGTGTCTTCATAAATCCTGAGTTTGCTGACCAGTGCACCCACCTTGTCTTCTCCCTCTCTCCACTGCAATGTTGCAAGGTAGCGAGAATACATTTCTGGCCCAAGTCGTGCAAATTTTAACCACATCTGGGATGTGCACTGGACACCATCTGGACTTTTAGGGAATCTCTCATCCTCTGAAAAGATTATCTCCAGTACGGCTAATTCCCTTAAGCACCGGATACCTTGTTCCATCGTGTTCCATTGTCCTTGCTGTACGTGGAGGTCCTCCTTACAAAGATATCTCTCCCTCACGCTTGACAACAGTCGCCGCCAGAGGCTGAGAGTTTCATGTCTCTTTCCAATGCCCTGATCAATGACAACATCTCGAGAAAGGGATCCCAGCTGCCTTGCCTCACTCCCATCTAGAATTGTATCATTGGCTGCAGCATCCCAGATTCGAAGTAGCCAGATCAAGATGGACTCATTTGCCTGTCGTGTGAACTCTCTCCGGAGCTCACGCAGCTCTCCCAGGGATAGGGACCGGGTGATTATTTCTGGCTCCATTTCTTCTGCTTGAGATGAAGGTCCTGACTCTTCCTCGTCATGCGCTATACGAACTGATTTGGTCTTTGATTTTCTTTTCTGGACAGGGGCAACTGCTATCGGTTTCTGTTGTCCTTCTGGCTCCTCCATGGTTTGTGTGGACATGGTGCTGGTTGATTTGTTTCCCTTTCTCTCTGGCTCAGCTGTGGTTTGTGTGGGCATGGTGCTGGTTGATGTGTCTCTCTTCCTCTCTGGCTCAGTCATGGTCTGGGTGGACATGCTGCTGGTTGATGTATCTCTCTTCCTCTCTGGCTCAGCCGTGGTTTGGGTGGACATGGTGCCTGTGGATTTGCTCCTTTTCTCCTCCTCCTGATGATGCTGTACCACACCAAGCAGTGTGTGGTAGGCAGTGGCCAGGGCCCAGCAGGTTGCTGTGAGCTGCACATCTCTGGGACTACCAGAGCATCTTCCTTTCACATAGCTTAGCATTTTGGCAGGGTCCTGCAGTTGTTCTGGGGTGAATTTCCAGACCATTTGAGGAGAGAAGGTCTCCAAATACTAGCCCATATCTTCCCACTTCCCGTGCCACTCAACATCATCCGCTCCCAGGGCAGGCCTCCAGCAAGTCTCCTTAGAAAGCCCAGTTCTGACCCGAAACATGGTGTATACAGTACAGAGGAGACAAAGCAACACTAACAGCACTAACAGTAGGATTATGCTGTCCCTGACATCAAAAGGAAGCTCAATATTTTCAATGATTGTTGTAGCAGAGGTGAAAAGGTGGAAGTAACCATCTCCGCCTGTTTTCCCCACAGTCTGGGTGCTATTTTTAATGAGAACCCAGAGGTAACAACCCAAACGAGGACAGGCACACCAGACTGAATATACATTCACAATGAAAGCCATTGTGCTTTTTGTAAAGGTAATGGGGCCCCATCACTGGCACCTGAGAGCCCAAGACTGCCACCTTTTCCCTGGGCGCAAAGCTCGATGGTGCGTTCCACTTGCGGGTCCAGGAAAGTGCCGATTCTCAGACCAGAATTCCAAACCGATGAAGATTCCTCCCTGGGAAAAGGTGCCAGGACAGAAAGCGATTGTTATTTATCTAGTGTTAACGGGGCCTCATCATTGGCACCTGAGAGCCTAAGGCTGCCACCTTTTGCCTGGGCACAAATGTCGACGGCGCGTGCCACTTGCGGGTCCGGGGAAGTGCCATTTTTCAGCCCAGAATTCCAGACGGACGAAGACACCTCCCAGGGAAAAGGTGCCAGGTCAGAAATCGAATTGTCCTTTTCTAGGGTCAATGGTGCCCCATCATTGGCACCTGAGAGTTCAAGGCTGCCACCTTTTCCCTGGGCGCAAACATCAACGGCGCGTACCACTTTCTTGTCCGGGAAAGTGCCGTTTTTCAGCCCTCAATTCCAGATGGATGAAGACTCCTCACAGGGAAGAGGCTCCCAGGACAGAAAGCGATTGTTCCATTTCTAGGGTTAATCGGGCTCCATCATTGTCACCTGAGAGCCCAAGGTTGCCTCCTATACCCTGGGCGCAAAGCTCGACCATGCGTGCTACGTGAGGGTCCGGGAAATTCCCGTTTCTCATTCCAGAATTCCAGACCGATGAAGATTCCTCCCTGGGAAAAGGTGGCAGGACAGGAATGGATTTCTCCTTTTCTAGGAGTAATGGGGACCCATTATTGGCACCTGAGAGCCGAAGGCTGCAACCTTTTCCCTAAGCGCAAAGCTCGACGGTGCGTGCCACTTGCGTGTCCAGGAATGTGCTGTTTCTCATCCCAGAATTCGAGGCCGATGAAGATTTCTCCCAGGGAAAAGGTGCCAGGGCAGAAAGCAATTGTGCCTTTTCTAGGGGTAATGGGGTCCCAAAATGGACACCTGAGAGCCCAAGGCTGCCACCTTTTCCCTGGGCGCAAAGCTCGACGGAGCGTTCCACGTGCGGGTCCGGGAAAGTGCCATTTTTCAGCCTAGAATTCCAGACCTATGAAGATTCCTCAGAGGGAAAAGGTACCAGGAGACAAAGCCATTGTGTATTTTGTAATGCTAATTGGGCCCCATCATTGGCACCTGAGAGCCCAAGGCTGCCACCTTTTCCCTGGGTGCAAAGCTCGACGGTGCATACCCTGTGCGGGTCCGGGAAAGGGCCGTTCTTCAGCCCAGAATTCCAGACGGAAGTCGATTCCTCTCTGGGAAAAGGTGTCAGGACAGAAAGCCATTGTGCCTTTTCTAGAGGTAATGGGACCCCATCTTTGGCACCTGAGAGCCCAAGGCTGCCACCTTTTCCCTGGGCGCAAATGTCGACGGCGCGTGCCACTTGCAAGTCCGGGAATGTGCCGTTTCTCATCCCAGAATTCCAGGCCAGCGAAGATTTCTCCCTGGGAAAAGGTGCCAGGACAGAAAGCAATTGTGCCTTTTCTAGGGTTAATGGGGCCCCAAAATTGGCAGCTGAGAGCCCAGGGCTGCCACCTTTTCCCTGGGCGCAAAGCTCAACGGTGCGTGCCACATGCGGGTAAGGGAAAGAGCCGTTTTCAGCCCAGAATTCCAGACCAACGAAGATTCCTCCCAGGGAAAAGGTGCCAGGACAGAAAGCCATTATTCTTTTTCTAGGGTTAATGGGGCCCCATCATTGGCACCTGAGAGCCCAAGGCTGCCACCTTTTGCCTGGGCACAAAGCTCGACGGTGCATTCCACTTGCAGGTCCGGGGAAGTGCCGTTTTTCAGCCCAGAATTCCAGACGGACGAAAATTCCTCCCAGGGAAAAGGTGCCAGGACAGAAAGCGATTGTTATTTATCTAGTGTTAACGGGGACCCATTGTTGGCACCTGAGAGCCCAAGGCTGCCACCTCTTCCCTGGGCGCAAAGCTAGATGGTGCCTGCCACGTGCAGGTCAGAGAAAGTGCTTTGTATAGCCCAGGATTCCAGACGGCTGACGACTCCTCCCAAGGAAAGGGCTCCCAGGACAGAAAGCAATTGTTCCATTTCTAGTGTTAATGGGGGCCCGTCATTGGCATCTGAGACCCAGAGGTTGCCTCCTTTTCCCTGGGCGTAAAGCACGACAGTGCGTGCCACGTGCTGGTCCCAGAAAGTGCCATTTTAGAGCCCAGAATTCCAGACCAATGAAGACTCCTCCCAGGGAAAAGGTGCCAGGACAGAAAGCCATTGTGTTTTTTGTAAAGGTAATGGGGCCCCATCATTGGCACCTGAGAGCCCAAGACTGCCACCTTTTCCCTGGATGCAAAGCTCGATGGTGCGTTCCACTTGCGGGTCCAGAAAAGTGCCGATTCTCAGACCAGAATTCCAAACCGATGAAGATTCCTCCCTGGGAAAAGGTGCCAGGACAGAAAGCCATTGTGCCTTTTGTAGGGGTAATGGGGCAACATCATTGGCACCTGAGAGCCCAAGGCTGCCCCCTTTTCCCTGGGCACAAAGCTCGACGGTGTGTACCTTGTGCGGGTTTGGGGCAGTGCCATTTTTGAACCCAGATTTCCAGACGGACGAAGATTCCTCCCTGGGAAAAGGTGCCAGGACAGAAAGCAAGTGTTATTTTTCTAGTGTTAACAGGGCCCCATCATTGGCACCTGAGAGTCCAAGGCTGCCACCTTTTGCCTGGGCGCAAATGTCGACGGCGCGTGCCACTTGCGGGTCCAGGGAAGTGCCGTTTTTCAGCCCAGAATTCCAGACGGACGAAGACACCTCCCAGGGAAAAGGTGCCAGGTCAGAAATCGAATTGTCCTTTTCTAGGGTCAATGGTGCCCCATCATTGGCACCTGAGAGTTCAAGGCTGCCACCTTTTCCGTGGGCGCAAACATCAACGGCGCGTACCACTTTCTTGTCCGGGAAAGTGCCGTTTTTCAGCCCTCAATTCCAGACGGATGAAGACTCCTCACAGGGAAGAGGCTCCCAGCACAGAAAGCGATTGTTCCATTTCTAGGGTTAATCGGGCCCCATCATTGGCACCTGAGAGCCCAAGGTTGCCTCCTATACCCTGGGCGCAAAGCTCGACCATGCGTGCTACGTGAGGGTCCGGGAAATTGCCGTTTCTCATTCCAGAATTCCAGACCGATGAAGATTCCTCCCTTGGAAAAGGTGTCAGGACAGAATGCGATTGTTCCTTTTCTAGGGTTAATGGGGCTCCATCATTGACACCTGAGAGCCGAAGGCTGCCCCCTTTTCCCTGAGCGCAAACCTCGACGGTGCGTGCCACTTGCGTGTCCAGGAATGTGCTGTTTCTCATCCCAGAATTCGAGGCCGATGAAGATTTCTCCCAGGGAAAAGGTGCCAGGACAGAAAGCAATTGTGCCTTTTCTAGGGGTAATGGGGCCCCAAAATTGACACCTGAGAGCCCAAGGCTGCCACCTTTTCCCTGGGCGCAAAGCTCGACGGAGCGTTCCACATGCGGGTCCGGGAAAGTGCCATTTTTCAGCCTAGAATTCCAGACCTATGAAGATTCCTCAGAGGGAAAAGGTACCAGGAGACAAAGCCATTGTGTTTTTTGTAATGCTAATTGGGCCCCATCATTGGCACCTGAGAGCCCAAGGCTGCCATCTTTTCCCTGGGTGCAAAGCTCGACGGTGCATACCCTGTGCGGGTCCGGGAAAGGGCCGTTCTTCAGCCCAGAATTCCAGACGGAAGTCGATTCCTCTCTAGGAAAAGGTGTCAGGACAGAAAGCCATTGTGCCTTTTCTAGGGGTAATGGGGCCCCATCTTTGGCACCTGAGAGCCCAAGGGTGCCACCTTTTCCCTGGGCGCAAATGTCGACGGCGCGTGCCACTTGCAAGTCCGGGAACATGCCGTTTCTCATCCCAGAATTTAAGGCCAGCGAAGATTTCTCCCTGGGAAAAGGTGCCAGGACAGAAAGCGATTGTTCTTTTTCTAGGGTTAATGGGGCCCCAAAATTGGCAGCTGAGAGCCCAGGGCTGCCACCTTTTCCCTGGGCGCAAGGCTCGACGGTGCGTGCCGCATGCGGGTAAGGGAAAGAGCGGTTTTCAGCCCAGAATTTCAGACCAATGAAGATTCCTCCCAGGGAAAAGGTGCCAGGACAGGAAACGAGTGTTCTTTTTCTAGGGGTAATGGGGCCCATCATTGGCACCTGAGAGCCCAAGGCTGCCACCTTTTGCCTGGGCACAAAGCTCGACGGTGCGTTCCACTTGCAGGTCCGGGGAAGTGCCGTTTTTCAGCCCAGAATTCCAGACGGACGAAAATTCCTCCCAGGGAAAAGGTGCCAGGACAGAAAGCGATTGTTATTTATCTAGTGTTAACGGGGCCCCATCATTGGCACCTGAGAGCCCAAGGCTGCCACCTTTTCCCTGGGCACAAAGCTAGATGGCGCGTGCCACTTGTAGGTCAAAGAAAGACCTTTGTTCAGCCCAGGATTCCAGACGGATGACGACTCCTCCCAGGGAAAAGGCTCCCAGGACAGAAAGCAATTGTTCCATTTCTAGTGTTAATGGGGGCCCGTCATTGGCATCTGAGACCCAGAGGTTGCCTCCTTTTCACTGGGCGCAAAGCTCGACCCTGCGTGCTGGTCCCAGAAAGTGCCATTTTAGAGCCCAGAATTCCAGACCAATGAAGACTCCTCCCAGGGAAAAGGTGCCAGGACAGAAAGACATTGTGCTTTTTGTAAAGGTAATGGGGCCCCATCATTGGCACCTGAGAGCCCAAGACTGCCACCTTTTCCCTGGACGCAAAGCTCGATGGTGCGTTCCACTTGCGGGTCCAGGAAAGTGCCGATTCTCAGACCAGAATTCCAAAGCGATGAAGATTCCTCCCTGGGAAAAGGTGCCAGGACAGAAAGCCATTGTGCCTTTTGTAGGGGTAATGGGGCACCATCATTGGCAGCTGAGAGCCCAAGGCTGCCCCCTTTTCCCTGGGCGCAAAGCTCGACGGTGTGTACCTTGTGCGGGTTTGGGGCAGTGCCATTTTTAAACCCAGATTTCCAGACGGACGAAGATTCCTCCCTGGGAAAAGGTGCCAGGACAGAAAGCAAGTGTTATTTTTCTAGTGTTAACGGGGACCCATCGTTGGCACCTGAGAGCCCAAGGCTGCCACCTTTTCCCTGGGCGCAATGCTAGATGGTGCCTGCCACGTGCAGGTCAGAGAAAGTGCTTTGTTCAGCCCAGGATTCCAGACGGCTGACGACTCCTCCCAGGGAAAGGGCTCCCAGGACAGAAAGCGATTGTTCCATTTCTAGTGTTAATGGGGGCCCGTCATTGGCATCTGAGAGCCAGAGGTTGCCTCCTTTTCCCTGGGCGTAAAGCACGACAGTGCATGCGCGTGCTGGTCCCAGAAAGTGCCATTTTACAGCCCAGAATTCCAGACCAATGAAGACTCCTCCCATGGAAAAGGTGTCAGGACAGAAAGCCATTGTGTTTTTTGTAAAGGTAATGGGGCCCCATCATTGGCACCTGAGAGCCCAAGACTGCGACCTTTTCCCTGGACGCAAAGCTGGATGGTGCATTCCACTTGCGGGTCCAGGAAAGTGCCGATTCTCAGACCAGAATTCCAAACCGATGAAGATTCCTCCCTGGGAAAAGGTGCCAGGACAGAAAGCCATTGTGCTTTTTGTAGGGGTAATGGGGCCCCATCATTGGCACCTGAGAGCCCAAGGGTGCCACCTTTTCCCTGGGAGCAAATGTCGACGGCGCGTGCCACTTGCAAGTCCGGGAATGTGCCGTTTCTCATCCCAGAATTCCAGGCCAGCGAAGATTTCTCCCTAGGAAAAGGTGCCAGGACAGAAAGCCATTGTGCCTTTTCTAGGGTTAATGGGGCCCCAAAATTGGCAGCTGAGAGCCCAAGGCTGCCACCTTTTGCCTGGGCACAAAGCTCGACGGTGCATTCCACTTGCAGGTTCGGGGAAGTGTCGTTTTTCAGCCCAGAATTCCAGACGGACGAAAATTCCTCCCAGGGAAAAGGTGCCAGGACAGAAAGCGATTGTTATTTATCTAGTGTTAACGGGGACCCATTGTTGGCACCTGAGAGCCCAAGGCTGCCACCTCTTCCCTGGGCGCAAAGCTAGATGGTGCCTGCCACGTGCAGGTCAGAGAAAGTGCTTTGTATAGCCCAGGATTCCAGACGGCTGACGACTCCTCCCAAGGAAAGGGCTCCCAGGACAGAAAGCAATTGTTCCATTTCTAGTGTTAATGGGGGCCCGTCATTGGCATCTGAGAGCCAGAGGTTGCCTCCTTTTCCCTGGGCGTAAAGCACGACAGTGCGTGCCACGTGCTGGTCCCAGAAAGTGCCATTTTAGAGCCCAGAATTCCAGACCAATGAAGACTCCTCCCATGGAAAAGGTGCCAGGACAGAAAGCCATTGTGTTTTTTGTAAAGGTAATGGGGCCCCATCATTGGCACCTGAGAGCCCAAGACTGCCACCTTTTCCCTGGATGCAAAGCTCGATGGTGCGTTCCACTTGCGGGTCCAGAAAAGTGCCGATTCTCAGACCAGAATTCCAAACCGATGAAGATTCCTCCCTGGGAAAAGGTGCCAGGACAGAAAGCCATTGTGCCTTTTGTAGGGGTAATGGGGCAACATCATTGGCACCTGAGAGCCCAAGGCTGCCCCCTTTTCCCTGGGCACAAAGCTCGACGGTGTGTACCTTGTGCGGGTTTGGGGCAGTGCCATTTTTGAACCCAGATTTCCAGACGGACGAAGATTCCTCCCTGGGAAAAGGTGCCAGGACAGAAAGCAAGTGTTATTTTTCTAGTGTTAACAGGGCCCCATCATTGGCACCTGAGAGTCCAAGGCTGCCACCTTTTGCCTGGGCGCAAATGTCGACGGCGCGTGCCACTTGCGGGTCCAGGGAAGTGCCGTTTTTCAGCCCAGAATTCCAGACGGACGAAGACACCTCCCAGGGAAAAGGTGCCAGGTCAGAAATCGAATTGTCCTTTTCTAGGGTCAATGGTGCCCCATCATTGGCACCTGAGAGTTCAAGGCTGCCACCTTTTCCGTGGGCGCAAACATCAACGGCGCATACCACTTTCTTGTCCGGGAAAGTGCCGTTTTTCAGCCCTCAATTCCAGACGGATGAAGACTCCTCACAGGGAAGAGGCTCCCAGCACAGAAAGCGATTGTTCCATTTCTAGGGTTAATCGGGCCCCATCATTGGCACCTGAGAGCCCAAGGTTGCCTCCTATACCCTGGGCGCAAAGCTCGACCATGCGTGCTACGTGAGGGTCCGGGAAATTGCCGTTTCTCATTCCAGAATTCCAGACCGATGAAGATTCCTCCCTTGGAAAAGGTGTCAGGACAGAATGCGATTGTTCCTTTTCTAGGGTTAATGGGGCTCCATCATTGACACCTGAGAGCCGAAGGCTGCCCCCTTTTCCCTGAGCGCAAACCTCGACGGTGCGTGCCACTTGCGTGTCCAGGAATGTGCTGTTTCTCATCCCAGAATTCGAGGCCGATGAAGATTTCTCCCAGGGAAAAGGTGCCAGGACAGAAAGCAATTGTGCCTTTTCTAGGGGTAATGGGGCCCCAAAATTGACACCTGAGAGCCCAAGGCTGCCACCTTTTCCCTGGGCGCAAAGCTCGACGGAGCGTTCCACATGCGGGTCCGGGAAAGTGCCATTTTTCAGCCTAGAATTCCAGACCTATGAAGATTCCTCAGAGGGAAAAGGTACCAGGAGACAAAGCCATTGTGTTTTTTGTAATGCTAATTGGGCCCCATCATTGGCACCTGAGAGCCCAAGGCTGCCATCTTTTCCCTGGGTGCAAAGCTCGACG
The DNA here is from genome assembly GCF_047495875.1 of Pithys albifrons albifrons. Taxonomy (NCBI): domain Eukaryota; kingdom Metazoa; phylum Chordata; class Aves; order Passeriformes; family Thamnophilidae; genus Pithys; species Pithys albifrons. The sequence goes on along the minus strand of NC_092468.1, from coordinate 235,610 downwards.
GTGCATACCCTGTGCGGGTCCGGGAAAGGGCCGTTCTTCAGCCCAGAATTCCAGACGGAAGTCGATTCCTCTCTAGGAAAAGGTGTCAGGACAGAAAGCCATTGTGCCTTTTCTAGGGGTAATGGGGCCCCATCTTTGGCACCTGAGAGCCCAAGGGTGCCACCTTTTCCCTGGGCGCAAATGTCGACGGCGCGTGCCACTTGCAAGTCCGGGAACATGCCGTTTCTCATCCCAGAATTTAAGGCCAGCGAAGATTTCTCCCTGGGAAAAGGTGCCAGGACAGAAAGCGATTGTTCTTTTTCTAGGGTTAATGGGGCCCCAAAATTGGCAGCTGAGAGCCCAGGGCTGCCACCTTTTCCCTGGGCGCAAGGCTCGACGGTGCGTGCCGCATGCGGGTAAGGGAAAGAGCGGTTTTCAGCCCAGAATTTCAGACCAATGAAGATTCCTCCCAGGGAAAAGGTGCCAGGACAGGAAACGAGTGTTCTTTTTCTAGGGGTAATGGGGCCCATCATTGGCACCTGAGAGCCCAAGGCTGCCACCTTTTGCCTGGGCACAAAGCTCGACGGTGCGTTCCACTTGCAGGTCCGGGGAAGTGCCGTTTTTCAGCCCAGAATTCCAGACGGACGAAAATTCCTCCCAGGGAAAAGGTGCCAGGACAGAAAGCGATTGTTATTTATCTAGTGTTAACGGGGCCCCATCATTGGCACCTGAGAGCCCAAGGCTGCCACCTTTTCCCTGGGCACAAAGCTAGATGGCGCGTGCCACTTGTAGGTCAAAGAAAGACCTTTGTTCAGCCCAGGATTCCAGACGGATGACGACTCCTCCCAGGGAAAAGGCTCCCAGGACAGAAAGCAATTGTTCCATTTCTAGTGTTAATGGGGGCCCGTCATTGGCATCTGAGACCCAGAGGTTGCCTCCTTTTCACTGGGCGCAAAGCTCGACCCTGCGTGCTGGTCCCAGAAAGTGCCATTTTAGAGCCCAGAATTCCAGACCAATGAAGACTCCTCCCAGGGAAAAGGTGCCAGGACAGAAAGACATTGTGCTTTTTGTAAAGGTAATGGGGCCCCATCATTGGCACCTGAGAGCCCAAGACTGCCACCTTTTCCCTGGACGCAAAGCTCGATGGTGCGTTCCACTTGCGGGTCCAGGAAAGTGCCGATTCTCAGACCAGAATTCCAAAGCGATGAAGATTCCTCCCTGGGAAAAGGTGCCAGGACAGAAAGCCATTGTGCCTTTTGTAGGGGTAATGGGGCACCATCATTGGCAGCTGAGAGCCCAAGGCTGCCCCCTTTTCCCTGGGCGCAAAGCTCGACGGTGTGTACCTTGTGCGGGTTTGGGGCAGTGCCATTTTTAAACCCAGATTTCCAGACGGACGAAGATTCCTCCCTGGGAAAAGGTGCCAGGACAGAAAGCAAGTGTTATTTTTCTAGTGTTAACGGGGACCCATCGTTGGCACCTGAGAGCCCAAGGCTGCCACCTTTTCCCTGGGCGCAATGCTAGATGGTGCCTGCCACGTGCAGGTCAGAGAAAGTGCTTTGTTCAGCCCAGGATTCCAGACGGCTGACGACTCCTCCCAGGGAAAGGGCTCCCAGGACAGAAAGCGATTGTTCCATTTCTAGTGTTAATGGGGGCCCGTCATTGGCATCTGAGAGCCAGAGGTTGCCTCCTTTTCCCTGGGCGTAAAGCACGACAGTGCATGCGCGTGCTGGTCCCAGAAAGTGCCATTTTACAGCCCAGAATTCCAGACCAATGAAGACTCCTCCCATGGAAAAGGTGTCAGGACAGAAAGCCATTGTGTTTTTTGTAAAGGTAATGGGGCCCCATCATTGGCACCTGAGAGCCCAAGACTGCCACCTTTTCCCTGGACGCAAAGCTGGATGGTGCATTCCACTTGCGGGTCCAGGAAAGTGCCGATTCTCAGACCAGAATTCCAAACCGATGAAGATTCCTCCCTGGGAAAAGGTGCCAGGACAGAAAGCCATTGTGCTTTTTGTAGGGGTAATGGGGCCCCATCATTGGCACCTGAGAGCCCAAGGGTGCCACCTTTTCCCTGGGAGCAAATGTCGACGGCGCGTGCCACTTGCAAGTCCGGGAATGTGCCGTTTCTCAACCCAGAATTCCAGGCCAGCGAAGATTTCTCCCTAGGAAAAGGTGCCAGGACAGAAAGCCATTGTGCCTTTTCTAGGGTTAATGGGGCCCCAAAATTGGCACCTGAGAGCCCAGGGCTGCCACCTTTACCCTGGGCGCAAAGCTCGACGGTGCGTGCCACATGCGGGTAAGGGAAAGAGCTGTTTTCAGCCCAGAATTCCAGACCAATGAAGATTCCTCCCAGGGAAAAGGTGCCAGGACAGAAAGCCATTGTTCTTTTTCTAGGGGTAATGGGGCCCCATCATTGGCACCTGAGAGTCCAAGGCTGCCACCTTTTGCCTGGGCACAAAGCTCGACGGTGCATTCCACTTGCAGGTCCGGGGAAGTGCCGTTTTTCAGCCCAGAATTCCAGACGGACGAAAATTCCTCCCAGGGAAAAGGTGCCAGGACAGAAAGCGATTGTTATTTATCTAGTGTTAACGGGGACCCATCGTTGGCACCTGAGAGTCTAAGGCTGCCACCTTTTCCCTGGACGCAAAGCTAGATGGTGCCTGCCACGTGCAGGTCAGAGAAAGTGCTTTGTTCAGCCCAGAATTCCAGACGGATGACGACTCCTCCCAGGGAAAAGGCTCCCAGGACAGAAAGCGATTGTTCCATTTCTAGTGTTAATGGGGGCCCGTCATTGGCATCTGAGAGCCAGAGGTTGCCTCCTTTTCCCTGGGCGCAAAGCACGACAGTGCGTGCCACGTGCTGGTCCCAGAAAGTGCCATTTTACAGCCCAGAATTCCAGACCAATGAAGACTCCTCCCAGGGAAAAGGTGCCAGGACAGAAAGTCATTGTGCTTTTTGTAGGGGTAATGGGGCCCCATCATTGGGACCTGAGAGCCCAAGGCTGCCCCCTTTTCCCTGGGCGCAAAGCTCGACGGTGTGTACCTTGTGCGGGTTTGGGGCAGTGCCATTTTTGAACCCAGATTTCCAGACGGACGAAGATTCCTCCCTGGGAAAAGGTGCCAGGACAGAAAGCGATTGTTATTTATCTAGTGTTAACGGGGCCTCATCATTGGCACCTGAGAGCCCAAGGCTGCCACCTTTTGCCTGGGCACAAATGTCGACGGCGCGTCCCACTTGCGGGTCCGGGGAAGTGCCATTTTTCAGCCCAGAATTCCAGACGGACGAAAACACGTCACAGGGAAAAGGTGCCAGGTCAGAAATCGAATTGTCCTTTTCTAGGGTCAATGGTGCCCCATCATTGGCACCTGAGAGTTCAAGGCTGCCACCTTTTCCGTGGGCACAAACATCAACGGCGCGTACCACTTTCTAGTCCGGGAAAGTGCCGTTTTTCAGCCCTCAATTCCAGACCGATGAAGACTCCTCACAGGGAAGAGGCTCCCAGCACAGAAAGCGATTGTTCCATTTCTAGGGTTAATCGGGCCCCATCATTGGCACCTGAGAGCCCAAGGTTGCCTCCTATACCCTGGGCGCAAAGCTCGACCCTGCGTGCTACGTAAGGGTCCAGGAAATTGCCGTTTCTCATTCCAGAATTCCAGACCGATGAAGATTCCTCCCTGGGAAAAAGAGTCAGGACAGAAAGCGATTGTTCCTTTTCTAGGGTTAATGGGGCTCCATCATTGACACCTGAGAGCCGAAGGCTGCAACCTTTTCCCTGAGCGCAAAGCTCAACGGTGCGTGCCACTTGCGGGTCCAGGAATGTGCTGTTTCTCATCCCAGAATTCGAAGCCGATGAAGATTTCTCCCAGGGAAAATGTGCCAGGGCAGAAAGCAATTGTGCCTTTTCTAGGGCTAATGGGGCCCCAAAATTGACACCTGAGAGCCCAAGGCTGCCACCTTTTCCCTGGGAGCAAAGCTCGACGGAGCGTTCCACGTGCGGGTCCGGGAAAGTGCCATTTTTCAGCCCAGAATTCCAGACCTATGAAGACACCTCCCAGGGAAAAGGTACCAGGAGACAAAGCCATTGTGTATTTTGTAATGCTAATTGGGCCCCATCATTGGCACCTGAGAGCCCAAGGCTGCCACCTTTTCCCTGGGTGCAAAGCTCGACGGTGCATACCCTGTGCGGGTCCGGGAAAGGGCCGTTTTTCAGCCCAGAATTCCAGACGGAAGTCGATTCCTCTCTGGGAAATGGTGCCAGGACAGAAAGCCATTGTGCCTTTTCTAGGGGTAATGGGGCCCCATCTTTGGCACCTGAGAGCCCAAGGGTGCCACCTTTTCCCTGGGCGCAAATGTCGACGGCGCGTGCCACTTGCAAGTCCGAGAATGTGCCGTTTCTCATCCCAGAATTTAAGGCCAGCGAAGATTTCTCCCTGGGAAAAGGTGCCAGGACAGAAAGCCATTGTGCCTTTTCTAGGGTTAATGGGGCCCCAAAATTGGCAGCTGAGAGACCAGGGCTGCCACCTTTTCCCTGGGCGCAAAGCTCAACGGTGCGTGCCACATGCGGGTAAGGGAAAGAGCCGTTTTCAGCCCAGAATTTCAGACCAATGAAGATTCCTCCCAGGGAAAAGGTGCCAGGACAGAAAGCGAGTGTTCTTTTTCTAGGGGTAATGGGGCCCCATCATTGGCACCTGAGAGCCCAAGGCTGCCACCTTTTGCCTGGACACAAAGCTCGACGGTGCGTTCCACTTGCAGGTCCGGGGAAGTGCCGTTTTTCAGCCCAGAATTCCAGACGGACGAAAATTCCTCCCAGGGAAAAGGTGCCAGGACAGAAAGCGATTGTTATTTATCTAGTGTTAACGGGGACCCATCGTTGGCACCTGAGAGCCCAAGGCTGCCACCTTTTCCCTGGGCGCAATGCTAGATGGTGCCTGCCACGTGCAGGTCAGAGAAAGTGCTTTGTTCAGCCCAGAATTCCAGACGGATGACGACTCCTCCCAAGGAAAGGGCTCCCAGGACAGAAAGCAATTGTTCCATTTCTAGTGTTAATGGGGGCCCGTCATTGGCATCTGAGAGCCAGAGGTTGCCTCCTTTTCCCTGGGCGCAAAGCTCGACAGTGCGTGCCACGTGCTGGTCCCAGAAAGTGTCATTTGACAGCCCAGAATTCCAGACCAATGAAGACTCCTCCCAGGGAAAAGGTGCCAGGACAGAAAGCCATTGTGCGTTTTGTAAAGGTAATGGGGCTCCATCATTGGCACCTGAGAGCCCAAGACTGCCACCTTTTCCCTGGACGCAAAGCTGGATGGTGCGTTCCACTTGCGGGTCCAGGAAAGTGCCGATTCTCAGACCAGAATTCCAAAGCGATGAAGATTCCTCCCTGGGAAAAAGTGCCAGGACAGAAAGCCATTGTGCCTTTTCTAGGGATAATGGGGCACCATCATTGGCAGGTGAGAGCCGAAGGCTGCCCCCTTTTCCCTGGGCGCAAATGTTGATGGCGTGTGCCACTTGCGGGTCCAGGGAAGTGCCATTTTTGAACCCAGATTTCCAGACGGACGAAGACACGTCACAGGGAAAAGGTGCCAGGTCAGAAATCGAATTGTCCTTTTCTAGGGTCAATGGTGCCCCATCATTGGCACCTGAGAGTTCAAGGCTGCCACCTTTTCCGTGGGCGCAAACATCAACGGCGCGTACCACTTTCTTGTCCGGGAAAGTGCCGTTTTTCAGCCCTCAATTCCAGACGGATGAAGACTCCTCACAGGGAAGAGGCTCCCAGGACAGAAAGCGATTGTTCCATTTCTAGGGTTAATCGGGCTCCATCATTGTCACCTGAGAGCCCAAGGTTGCCTCCTATACCCTGGGCGCAAAGCTCGACCATGCGTGCTACGTGAGTGTCCGGGAAATTGCCGTTTCTCATTCCAGAATTCCAGACCGATGAAGATTCCTCCCTGGGAAAAGGTGCCAGGACAGGAATGGATTTCTCCTTTTCTAGGAGTAATGGGGCCCCATCATTGGCAGCTGAGAGCCGAAGGCTGCCCCCTTTTCCCTGGGCGCAAAGCTCGACGGTGTGTACCTTGTGCGGGTTTGGGGCAGTGCAATTTTTGAACCCAGCTTTCCAGATGGACGAAGATTCCTCCCAGGGAAAAGGTGCCAGGACAGAAAGCGATTGTTATTTATCTAGTGTTAACGGGGCCTCATCATTGGCACCTGAGAGCCCAAGGCTGCCACCTTTTGCCTGGGCACAAATGTCGACGGCGCGTCGCACTTGCGGGTCCGGGGAAGTGCCATTTTTCAGCCCAGAATTCCAGACGGACGAAGACACGTCACAGGGAAAAGGTGCCAGGTCAGAAATCGAATTGTCCTTTTCTAGGGTCAATGGTGCCCCATCATTGGCACCTGAGAGTTCAAGGCTGCCACCTTTTCCCTGGGCGCAAACATCAACGGCGCGTACCACTTTCTTGTCCGGGAACGTGCCGTTTTTCAGCCCTCAATTCCAGACGGATGAAGACTCCTCACAGGGAAGAGGCTCCCAGGACAGAAAGCGATTGTTCCATTTCTAGGGTTAATCGGGCCCCATCATTGGCACCTGAGAGCCCAAGTGTCCTGGGCTTAGCTGGCAAAGTGCGAACTGTCCAGGACATGTGAAAAGGGTTCCTCCTCCCCCCAACAAGCCAAGGGAAAAAGAAGAGGGAGAGAGGAAAAAAAACTTCCAAAGCCAGGTCTATGCTGAAACTAACTACATGTATTTATACAGAAAAGAGAAAATTAAGAGGATACTACAATGTAACACACACTTACACAAAGTCATGTATAACAAGAAATAACTTCCCACTTCCCAGTAAACACAAATTCTACCATTTTAACTACAAATCATTCTAGAGAAGTTGGTTCTTCAGAGACAGACTTAAGCAGAGAGAAACGCTAGGAACAAATATTTTACTTCCCTCAGATAACATGATGTTAAGCCGGTGCTCTGGGCTTGGGCCTCCCCATCCCTCCTGGGACAGCAGAGTGTCTTGCTGGCACCACAGCTGTGAAGAAACTGCCCAAGCCACACCCACACACCAGCTCTTACCCCTTTTGAGATGATGCAATATGGTATGGAATACAATATTATTGGCTAGAAGAAGTCAGCTGTGAACTAGCTCAGCCCAGCTTAAATCAGCTGACAATCCTAGGCCTAGCTGAACTTTAAAACCTAAATGTAGGCCCACCTGGCTAAACCCATAACATATTCCACCCCTTATTCCATACCATATTACATCACTCATATCTTCAATCTATCTATTCCCGCGCTTAAACAGTCTTTGTTCTTTCCAGGGCCATCTTCCACCCCTCCATATTGTAGGCAATAGTCCATTAGGATGGGGTAGGTACTTAAGGCAGGAAAAAACAGTTTATCATTGGACACCAACACCAGTTCAGCTCAGGTCTTCTTCATCTGATGGTTCATGTCCTGCAACACAGAACTCAAAATGCAAGTTTGTTTTTTTTTTCAAGGTTAAATGTCCTTGAGGTGCACATTGGGACCATCCCATCCCCTTCTCAGGGGTCACTATACCCTCTTTAGGGTCACCATCCCCACACTGGGGGCACTATCCCCTTTTCAGGGGTCACTATCCCCACACTGGGGTCACTAACCCCTTCTCAGGGGTTTCACAATAGTGGATAACCTGGGAAATAATGTCCATGGTTAAATCCACCCGCAGGTGGCCTGAGGCATCCTGGGCCCATTGAGCCAGGAACAACTCTCCCTTATGCCAGTCCAGGTGTGATGTTCCTTATTAGCTCAGCCTTTGGGCACATGAGCATCCACATGATGAATCTCTACAGATTCTACTCAAGCAGCAGTGTTCTGCCACACACCAACAGCCCACATGGGCCTCTCTGTGATTCAATTAATCTTCTTTTATCGGTCCAGCCACCCTCAGAGGGGCACTGGCTGTCACCTACAAGTCAGTGTAGAGGTACAGTCTTGGTTAGTTTTCTGGTTCAGCAATGTCCAGTAGACTTGGTTGTTCTCCTCCTCCTCTCGGCTGGAGGCAGGGCGGCCTAATTGCTGTTCTTGGCTCTGTTCTGGGATCTCTGCTTCAACATGTAGGCAGCTTTTTTACCAGCTTTCTTACCTTTTGATTTCCATACCTGGACTTCAAGCACAGAAGTAGATGCCCTGTCCCACCTCCTCATGTCTTTCCCCTGGTCACACAGGAATAACGACAGTTCACCATGTGACTCACGCTTGGGGTTTGCTCTCTGCTGAGGTGAGGCAGGACAGACCGACAGCTTGCTGTGGCTGTGAGGCTTCTCCTTGCAGTGGCTGCATTCACAGCAGGTACGAGTTGAGCTGCCTGAACTCACAAAAACAGTCAGTACAAGGAATAAAATGAGGATCCAGTTGCAAGAGGACATTCTTATCTAGGTTGTTCTAGATGTACCATAACAAAGCAGATCACAAGGAATGTTTCTATAACAAAGCTCCCGGAAGCCCTGCCAGCCTTCTGGGACACTTGCCAGTGTCCTTCGTTTCCCGGCCAATGCACAATTTATCTGTCCTGGGTTGAGCTGGCAAAGTGCCAACTGCCCAGGACAGAGTGAAAGTGTTCCTCCTCCCCCCAACCAGCTAAGGGGAAAAGAAGAGGGAGATGTTTTGGGCTGAGCTGGCAAAGTGCCAACTGCCCAGGACAGAGTGAAAGTGTTCCTCCTCCCCCCAACCAGCTAAGGGGAAAAGAAGAGGGAGATGTTTTGGGCTGAGCTGGCAAAGTGCCAACTGCCCAGGACAGAGTGAAAGTGTTCCTCCTCCCCCCAACCAGCTAAGGGGAAAAGAAGAGGGAGATGTTTTGGGCTGAGCTGGCAAAGTGCCAACTGTCCAGGACAGGGTGAAAAGGGCTCCTCCTCCCTTTAACTAGCCAAGGGAAAAAGAAGAGGGAGAGAGGAAAAAAAAACTTCCAAAGCCAGGTCTATGCTGAAACTAACTACATGTATTTATACAGAAAAGAGAAAATTAAGAGGATACTACAATGTAACACACACTTACACAAGTCATGTATAACAAGAAATAACTTCCCACTTCCCAGTAAACACAAATTCTACCATTTTAACTACAAATCATTCTAGAGAAGTTGGTTCTTCAGAGACAGACTTAAGCAGAGAGAAAAGCTAGGAACAAATATTTTACTTCCCTCAGATAACATGATGTTAAGCCGGTGCTCTGGGCTTGGGCCTCCCCATCCCTCCTGGGACAGCAGAGTGTCTTGCTGGCACCACACCTGTGAAGAAACTGCACAAGCCACACTCACACACCAGCTCTTATCCCTTTTGAGATGATGCAATATGGTATGGAATACAATATTATTGGCTAGAAGAAGTCAGCTGTGAACTAGCTCAGCCCAGCTTAAATCAGCTGACAATCCTAGGCCTAGCTGAACTTTAAAACCTAAATGTAGGCCCACCTGGCTAAACCCATAACATATTCCACCCCTTATTCCATACCATATTACATCACTCATATCTTCAATCTATCTATTCCCGCGCTTAAACAGTCTTTGTTCTTTCCAGGGCCATCTTCCACCCCTCCATATTGTAGGCAATAGTCCATTAGGATGGGGTAGGTACTTAAGGCAGGAAAAAACAGTTCATCATTGGACACCAACACCAGTTCAGCTCAGGTCTTCTTCATCTCATGGTTCATGTCCTACAACACAAAACTCAAAATCCAAGTTACCTTTTTTCCTCAAGGTTAAATGTCCTTGAGGTGCACATTGGGACCATCCCATCCCCTTCTCAGGGGTCACTATACCCTCTTTAGGGTCACCATCCCCACACTGGGGGCACTATCCCCTTTTCAGGGGTCACTATCCCCACACTGGGGTCACTATCCCCACACTGGGGTCACTATCCCCACACTGGGGTCTCCATCCCCTTCTCAAGGGTCTCCATCCCCTTCTCAAGGGTCTCCATCCCCACACTGGGGTCTCCATCCCCACACTGGGGTCTCCATCCCCTTCTCAGGGGTCTCCGTCCCCTTCTCAAGGGTCTCCGTCCCCTTCTCAAGGGTCTCCATCCCCTTCTCAGGGGTCTCCATCCCCTTCTCAGGGGTCTCCATCCCCTTTTCAGGGGTCTCCATCCCCACACTGGGGTCACTATCCCCTTCTCAGGGGTTTCACAATAGCGGATAACCTGGGAAATAATGTCCATGGTTAAATCCACCCGCAGGTGGCCTGAGGCATCCTGGGCCCATTGAGCCAGGAACAACTCTCCCTTATGCCAGTCCAGGTGTGATGTTCCTTATTAGCTCAGCCTTTGGGCACATGAGCATCCACATGATGAATCTCTACAGATTCTACTCAAGCAGCAGTGTCCTGCCACACACCAACAGTCCACATGGGCCTCTCTGTGATTCAATTAATCTTCTTTTATCGGTCCAGCCACCCTCAGAGGGGCACTGGCTGTCACCTACAAGTCAGTGTAGAGGTACAGTCTTGGCTAGTTTTCTGGTTCAGCAATGTCCAGTAGACTTGGTTGTTCTCCTCCTCCTCTCGGCTGGAGGCAGGGCGGCCTAATTGCTGTTCTTGGCTCTGTTCTGGGATCTCTGCTTCAACATGTGGACAGCTTTTTTACCAGCTTTCTTACCTTTTGATTTCCATACCTGGACTTCAAGCACAGAAGTAGATGCCCTGTCCCACCTCCTCATGTCTTTCCCCTGGTCACACAGGAATAACGACAATTCACCATGTGACTCACGCTTGGGGTTTGCTCTCTGTTGAGGTGAGGCAGGACAGACAGACAGCTTGCTGTGGCTGTGAGGCTTCTCCTTGCAGTGGCTGCATTCACAGCAGGTACGAGTTGAGCTGCCTGAACTCACAAAAACAGTCAGTACAAGGAATAAAACGAGGATCCAGGAGCAAGAGAACATTGTTTATATTAGATATACCCAAGCAATGCAGATATCAAGGAATGTTTCTACAACAAAGCTCCCGGGAACCCTGCCAACTCTCTGGGACACTTGCTAGTGTCCTTCATTTCCCGGCCAATGCACAATTTATCTGTCCTGGGCTGAGCTGGCAAAACCCCAGCTGTGCAGGACAGGGTGAAAAGGGCTCCTCCTCCCCCAACCAGCTAAGGGGAAAAGAAGAGGGAGAGAGGAAAAACTACTTCCAAAGCCAGGTCTATGCTGAAACTCACTACTTGTATTTATACAGAGAAGAGAAAATTAAGAGGATACTACAATATAACACACACTTACACAAGTTATGTATAACAAGAAATAACTTCCCACTTCCCAGTAAACACAAATTCTACCATTTTAACTACAAATCATTCTAGAGAAGTTGGTTCTTCAGAGACAGACTTAAGCAGAGAGAAAAGCTAGGAACAAATATTTTACTTCCCTCAGATAACATGATGTTAAGCCGGTGCTCTGGGCTTGGGCCTCCCCATCCCTCCTGGGACAGCAGAGTGTCTTGCTGGCACCACACCTGTGAAGAAACTGCACAAGCCACACTCACACACCAGCTCTTACCCCTTTTGAGATGATGCAATATGGTATGGAATACAATATTATTGGCTAGAAGAAGTCAGCTGTTAGCTAGCTCAGCCCAGCTTAAATCAGCTGACAATCCTAGGCCTAGCTGAACTTTAAAACCTAAATTTAGGCCCACCTGGCTAAACCCATAACAGCTAGTGGCAGGGTCAGGGCTGGTTTTAGGGCTAGGATTAGGGTTAGGGTTAGTGACAGGGTGTGCTGGTTTAAAGGTGAACCAGCAGGGAAATGATCTCACCACGAGAGAGATTATAAGTCAGACCTAAAATTTAATAACAATATTACAATAACAACACTGACACACAAGGGAAATTGCTTTCAACTCACAAACCCCAGCAGTATAACCCAGTGTCCTGGGGCACAAACCCAAGGGGGTTTGTTTGCCCTTGTGCTGAGACCCCTGTGGTTCCCCCAAGTCCAGAGCAAAAGGAAAAGAAAAACCTGTTGGTGCAGGCGAGGACTGTGGTCTGGGTGAGAGCGGGGATCTCCTCCTGTCAAGGTCCTGCTGCTGCTCTGGATCCGATGAGAGGTTCCTGAGGTCTTCTTACCCACCACTTATGTACCCTCAGGGAGCACTCAGTCCCTCCCCCTGGGCGGGGACTCACACAATGGGTGATTAACTCTGGGAGCCAGGGGGTGTTGTTGGACCGTTGATGGCCCATTGGCAGCTCCGCCCCCTCAGGCTGGGTGTGAAGGTGATAATGGCTCCCTGGGCAGCTGCTGCTAATGGCCCATTGTCCTTTGGGAATGAATAGAGGGGGGAGAATACACAGCTTTGATCACCCCCACACAGGGTTAGCTGGTCCCTCCTGCTGAACTGGGACAGAGGGTTAGGGTTTGTCTCGGGGTTAGCGTTACTGACAGGGTGTCTTGGGTTGAGTTGGAAAAATGCCAACTGGCCAATACAGAGTGTTAGAACCTCCCTCCCCCCGCCCAGAAAAGGGAGGAAAAAACCTGGAAACTCAAACCAGGTTTATATATTATTACAGAAAGGAGAAAATTAAAAGAAAACCACAATATAAGACACACACAAGTCAGATACAACAACAATTCTCTACTTCCCACTGAAAACAGATTCTATCGCTCTAAATTTATAAAGCACCCCAAAGGACACCTGTCCCAGTTCAGCAGGAGGGACCAGCTAACCCTGTGTGGGGGTGATCAAAGCTGTGTATTCTACCCCCTCTATTCATTCCCCAAGGTCAATGGGCCATTAGCAGCAGCTGCCCAGGGAGCCATTATCACCTTCACACCCAGCCTGAGGGGGCGGAGCTGCCAATGGGCCATCAACGGTCCAAAAAACCCCCCTGGCTCCCAGAGTTAATCACCCATTGTGTGAGTCCCCGCCCAGGGGGAGGGACTGGGTGCTCCCTGAGGGTACATAAGTGGTAGGTAAGAAGACCTCAGGAACTTCTCGTTGGATCCAGAGCAGCAGCAGGACCTTGACAGGAGGAGATCACCGCTCTCGCCCAGCCCACAGCCCTCACCTGCACCAACAGGTTTTTCTTTTCCTTTTGCTCTGGACTTGGGGGAACCACAGGGGTCTCAGCACAAGGGCAAACAAACCCCCTTGGGTTTGTGCCCCAGGACACTGGGTTATACTGCTGGGGGTTTGTGAGTTGAAAGCAATTTCCCTTGTGTGTCAGTGTTGTTATTGTAATATTATTATTAAACTTTAGGTCTGACTTATAATCTCTCTCGTGGTGAGTTCATTTCCCTGCTGGTTCACCTTTAAACCAGCACAACACCAAGCAAGGAACAGAAAGAAAGAATAACAATAAAATGTTCACTTCCCCAGATTAAAACAAAATGCCACACAGCAATGGCAGCAGCAAGGCCCATCTCAACAGGACAGCAGCGTGTCCTGTCTCTGCTGCAGACATGATGCAAACTGAGAAACAGCTCCTACTCTACTGCATTTATATCTCAGTTTTGCACCATCTGGTATAAAATATTTGTTTGGTTGCTTTAGTCAGGTGACACCTGTCTCTCTTAACCTACGCTGCCTCTCTGGGCCTGCTGAGACTACAGGCCTGGCTGAGGCCCAGCTGAAACTAAAGCCAAAACTACCACACAGGGTTAAGCGTTAGGATTAGTGTTACAGTGTCACTGTCTGTGTCAGTGTTAGGGACAGGGTTAAGGATTAGGGTTAGTGTTGTAGTGTCACTGTCTGTGTCAGTGTTAGGGACAGGGACAGGGTTAAGGATTAGGGTGAAGGGTTAGAACTTGATAAAAAGAAACCAAACTCAATAGCACAGCACTTTTATGCCACTGTTATGGGGTGTAATGGTTTGCCCCATGGCTTCCCCAGTAACCACTGTATCTAAGGAAGTCACAAGGATTCCAGACGTGTCTTCCACGTAGCAGTGGGGGAGTGGTTTGGTTCTTGCTTCCCTTCCTTGGCTGAGGAGCTGGAGGGAGGTGGTTGGAGTCTGGTCCCTCCGGTCCCTGGTGTTTCTCCTGTCCTGGGTGAGATTGTTTCATTCTTGTTCCCCTTCCTTGAGGTTTTTAATTGTGTTTGTTTTGATTCATTCGGTTCCTTTGGGTTGGGTTGGTGTCTTCCCTATTTTCCAGCTAATCCATCCCCTTTTCTCCCTTCCCCTCTCCCCTGGGGGGTGGGATCCTGTGTATTGTGTATACAGTGTGGTTTGTAAATGTTAGTAAATATAATTTATTCTTTTTATTCAGTTCAGTTTCTTTAGAGTGTGTTTCTTTTCAGTTTTTTTTTCTCTTTCCTTTGCTGGGAAGGTTCTGGGAGGGGGAAGGGGGGGGCCAGTCCAGGGTTGGCAACAGCCAGGCCAAACCTGCGACACTACTGGAGTCACTGTGTTTTCCCTCCTGGAGTCAAGGGATGTTCCTACATGGAGTCACTGTGTGTTTCCACATGCAGACCCTTTGTGTCCCACCTGGAGCCACCATTTGTTCCCACCTGGACTCACTGTGTGTTCCTACCTGGAGTCACAGTGTGTTCCCACCTGGATCTTTCACATGTTTCCACCAGGAGTCACTGTGTGTTCCTACATGGAGTCACTGTCTGATCCCACCTGGAGTCACTGTGTGTTCCCACCTGGAGTCACTGTGTGTTCCCACCTGGAGTCACTGTGTGTTCCCACCTGGAGTCACTCTGTGCTCCCACCTGGAGTCACTGTGTGTTCCCACCTGGACTCACTGCCCTTTCCCACCTGTAGTCATGGTGTGTTCCTGTGTGGAGCTCGGGGTGTTCCAAAGTGGAGTCTCTGTGTTTTCCCACATGGATTCACTCTGTGTTCTCACCTGAAGTCACTGTGTGTTCCCAACTGGAGTCACCGTATCTTCACATCTGGTGCCACCATTATTAACCAACTGGAGCCACTCTGTGTTCCCCCCTGGATCATCTCTGTGTTCCCACCTGGAGACACTGTGTGTTCCCACCTGGAGACACTGTGTGTTCCCACCTGGAGCTCGGTCTGTTCCCACCTGGAGTCACAGTATGTTTCCACCTGGAGTCACAGTGTGTTTCCATCTGGTGCCACCATTTATTCCCCCTGTAGTTACAGTGTGCTCCCACCTGGAGTCACTCTGCGTTCCCACCTTGTTATGGGTTCACTCAGGTGGACCTAAATTTGGGCTCTGAAGTTGGGACTAGGCTGAAGCTGTCAGCTGACCTGAGCTGGGCTGAGCTAACAGCTGACCTCTTCTAGGCAGTACTTTTGTACTCCATACCACATTATGACATCATCTCCATGGAAGCAGGAACCAGTGTGGGAGTGGTTAAGGCAGTCGCTTCTCAGCCTTCCTCTTGGGAGGACGCACGATGCTGTCCCAGGGGGGATGGAGAGGACCAGGCCCACCACTGGCTCACAGGATATCTCAGGTAAGTAAAATGTGTTGTTCTGGGTCTCTCCTTTCTGGTTGAGTCTGTCTCCCTGGGGAAGAAGTGTTTTTTCTTAAGTAATGTGTTCGTTAAGAACTGGGGAATTAGTTGTTGCAGACTTGTGTGAGTGTATATTTGTACTCTCTTCTAATTGTCTCTTCCTTTCTGTCAAAAGACATGTAGTTTTAGTATAAATGTGGTTTGAAGTGTTTTTTCCATTCCCCTTTCTTTTCCTCCCTTTCCTTAGTGTTAGGAGGGAGGCTTTTCTCTCTGTACTTGGGGGCTTAGCAGTTTGCCGTCTCAAACCAAGACAGACCTGGAGCCACTGTGTGTTTACACCTGGAGCCTCTGTGTATTCCCACTTAGAGTCACTGTGTGCTCCCACCTGGAGTTCCTGTCTGTTCCAAACTGGAGTCAATGTGTGTTCCACACTGGTGTCACGGTGTTTTCCCTCATGGAGTTACTGTGTGTCCCCATCTGGTGCCAGAATTTTTTCCCACCTGGATCCACTCTGTGTTCCCACCTGGAGCCATGGTGTGCTCCCACCTGGAGTCAATGTGCATTCCCACCTGGAGTCACTGTGTGTTCCCACCTGGAGTCACTGTGTGTTCCCACCTGGAGTCACTGTGTGTTCCCACCTGGAGTCACTGTGTGTTGCTATTTAGAGCCAATGCTTGTTCCCACCTGGACTCACTGTATGTTCCCACCTGGAGTCACTCTGTGTTCCCACCTGGAGCTCGGTCTGTTTCCACCTGGAGTCAATGTGCATTCCCACCTGGAGTCACTCTGCGTTCCCACCTTGTTATGGGTTCAAACAGGTGGGCCTAAATTTGGGCTCTGAAGTTGGGACTAGGCCGAAGCTGTCAGCTGACCTGAGCTGGGCTGAGCTAACAGCTGACCTCTTCTAGGCAGTACTTTTGTACTCCATACCACATTATGACATCATCTCCATGGAAGTAGGAACCAGTGTGGGAGTGGTTAAGGCAGTCGCTTCTCAGCCTTCCTCTTGGGAGGATGCACGATGCTGTCCCAGGGGGGATGGAGAGGACCAGGCCCACCACTGGCTCACAGGGTATCTCAGGTAAGTAAAATGTGTTGTTCTGGGTCTCTCCTTTCTGCTTGGGTTTGTCTCCCTGGGGAATAAGCTTCTTCTTAAGTAATGTGTAGTTAGGACAGTAGAATTTGTGTGTTCGTTAAGGAGTTGAGGTGGGGAACTTGTTGTTGCAGACTTGTGTGAGTGAATATTTGTACTCTCTTCTAATTGTCTCTTTCTTTCTGTGAAAAATATATGTAGTTTTAGTATAAATGCCATTTGAAGTGTTTTTTTTTCTTTCCCCTCTCTTTTCCTCCCTTTCCCTGGTGTTAGGAGGGAGGCTTTTCTCTCTGTGCTTGGGGGGGTTGGCAGTTGCTCATCTCAAACCAAGACAGTCACCATTTCTGTTTATTCCATATCAGTGTCGTGCTGAAGATATTTCTCCATAAGCACTTTTGCTGAAACAAAATGTTGCAAGTTTTTATACACTTGAACATCCCAAATGCCTCCCTGGCTCGTTAATCAACAGGTATTTTGGTAATTTTGTCCTGTATGTTCAAGACTGTCATCCAGTGTGTGTTATCTGGAACCACAAAGTCTCCGGTGCTCATTTTACTTCATCCCACGAAGGCTTCACCTGGTTGTCCTCTGCGTGAACCTCCACACTGACAGTCTCTTATACGTGCACCACCTGTGAGTGCTGACCTAAGAGTTTTGTATGTTGTTGTTACAAGGCCCCATCAACTGTCTTTGTGTGTATTGTTGCTGTAAAAGTCTGTAAAAAAGACTCCGAGCCCAGTTTTGTAGGAGAGGAGACAGAGGGCAGGGACTCTGATGAGCAGCCCCGCTCAGCCAGGAACACACCGACGTGTGCTCATGCCAGCTCTGAGTTCTGGAGCTTTTATAATATAACCTGTCCAATCACTGCTGTCCACATGTCCAGTTCCACCTCTGTCCCCTCCCAGTTCCCACCTGTTGTAGTTTGGGATTATTATGTAAATTCTCTCCCCTGCCACTTAACTGCCCAGGCCAGCGGTTAACAAAAGAAGCAGTTAACTGTGATCGCTGGGGTGGGGGCAGGTTTGTCTCTTTTGGGTTTTTTTTGGATATTCTCCGGAGTCTTGGCTCGGCGGAACGGGGGAGTGGGGGCTGGAAGGAGGCAGCTGCCCTGCTGGTTACTGCTGGGGCTCTCCTGGCTGTCTCGCTGCCGCTGTACCCGGACTGCTTTTCTGGCCACGCTGCTGCTGCTGCCTGTCCCTGACTGCTTCTGGCCACGTGGTTACTGCTGCCTGCCCCTGACTGCTTCTGGCCACGTGGTTACTGCTGCCTGTCCCTGACTGCTTCTGGCCATGCTGCTGCTGCTGCTGCCTGTCCCTGACTGCTTCTGGCCACGTGGTTACTGCTGCCTGTCCCTGACTGCTTCTGGCCACGTGGTTACTGCTGCTGCTGCTGCCTGTCCCTGACTGCTTCTGGCCACGTGGTTACTGCTGCTGCCTGTCCCTGACTGCTTCTGGCCACGTGGTTACTGCTGCTGCCTGCCCCTGACTGCTTCTGGCCACGTGGTTACTGCTGCCTGTCCCTGACTGCTTCTGGCCACGTGGTTACTGCTGCTGCCTGCCCCTGACTGCTTCTGGCCACGTGGTTACTGCTGCCTGTCCCTGACTGCTTCTGGCCACGTGGTTACTGCTGCCTGTCCCTGACTGCTTCTGGCCACGTGGTTACTGCTGCCTGCCCCTGACTGCTTCTGGCCACGTGGTTACTGCTGCCTGCCCCTGACTGCTTCTGGCCACGTGGTTACTGCTGCCTGCCCCTGACTGCTTCTGGCCACGTGGTTACTGCTGCCTGCCCCTGACTGCTTCTGGCCATGTGGTTACTGCTGCCTGTCCCTGACTGCTTCTGGCCACGTTGCTGCTGCTGCTGCCTTGGATTTGCTGCTGGTTGCTCATACCTTTCTGCTTCTTGGACGGGGAGCACAGGGGGAAGAGACTGAGTCCATCTGAAAGCCCACTGCTCGTCTGTCTCGCTGGAGAGGGACTGAAACTCACTCTGCAGCCAGCCGGGCTGTGACAAGGACACTTAAGTATAACCTTTTCTCCCGGAGAAAAAACCTGCTGGGTTTTGTTGTTGTTTTGTTTCTTTTGTTTTTTTTTTTCCTCTCTTGTGGTGTTGGGGAAGTGGGTTGTACTAGTCTGTTTACATATATATATATATAGCAGTTATCCTTCTTGTATTAAAATTCCTTTTCTTAAATTTGATAAAGAGTGGTGTGATTATCGTGGAGGAGGCCCCTCCCCTGCTTGTGGGTAAAACATTTTGGTTTTTTCCCCTCAAACCGAGACACCACCCCTGTCGAATTGGGGCTGGGGTCGTTGGGACCCTCTGTCTTCATCCACCTCCTCTTCTTCAGCACACAAAGGTTCTCTGGACGCTCTCCAGGGCTTCGGGTCACGCTGCTCCATGTTTATGTTCTCTCTGATGTGCTTTAAT
The DNA here is from genome assembly GCF_047495875.1 of Pithys albifrons albifrons. Classification (NCBI taxonomy): domain Eukaryota; kingdom Metazoa; phylum Chordata; class Aves; order Passeriformes; family Thamnophilidae; genus Pithys; species Pithys albifrons. Next base: position 216,725 of record NC_092468.1, on the reverse strand, counting down.
CTGGTACCTTGAGAGGTCCTGGGGGGGCAGTTTGGGGGGTCCTGGGGCAGTTGGGGAGGAGGGTGGGGGGGTATTTGGGGGGTCCTGGGGGCAGTTTGGGGGTCCTAGAGGGGGTTTGGGGGGTCCTGGAGCAGTTTAGGAGGGGCTGGGGGGTATTTGGGGGGTCCTGGGAGGGGGTTTGGGGGATCCTGGGGGCAGTTTGAGGGGTCCTGGGGGTGGTTTGGGGGATCCTGGGGGCAGTCTGGGGGGTACCTTGAGAGAGAGACTAAAGAGCTGGCAGATCTCAGCTGCCTGTTCTGGAGCAGGGGTAGAGATAGAAGGACTTTGTGCTACAAGCTGCTGAATATTAATTCACTAAAATCTACAGCATTACATTTACTGTGTTCCTAAAATCTACAAAATATGAAAATTGAAAAATTAAAAAAAAAACCTTCAGCATCACAAGGGACCCCAAATCCCCTCTGACCCCCCCCCCCGCCCTCTCCCCAGGGACCCCTGAATCACCCCCAAATCCTCTCCAGACCCCCCCAAACCACCTCCAGATCTCCCCACGTCACCTCCAGGGACACCCCAAAAAAGCCCCTGTACCCCCCAGATCCCCTCCAGGGACCCACAAATCCCCCCCAATTCCCCCACAAATCCCTTTCTCGAGACCTCCCAAACCCCCCAAATCCCTCCCAAACCACCCCCAGAGACCCCCAAATCGCCCTCAGATCCCTCCAAATCACCTCCAGATCTTCCCAAATCCTCCCCAGGGACCCCCAAAGTGCTCCCAAATCCCACTCAGGGACCCCCAGACCTCCCCAGGTCCCCCTACCTGTGCAGGACCAGGCGGGTCTGGGCCTGGTGGGGGGACGAAGAACAGTGAGAACCTCCAGGCAAGATCCTGAAATCCTTGGAATTCCTGAGACCTGCTCAGGGAGGGACCCTCCTGGAGCAGCAGCTCTGTCTGCAGCTGGGGGGCACAGGGGGGCACGGGGGACCACCAGGACCACCCAGAGACCACCAGGACCAGCTGGAGATCCCAAAAATCTCTTGGAGAACCCCAAAGATTCCTGGAGACCACAAAAATCATCTGGATACCCCCAAAGACTTCACAGAGACCCCCAAGACCATCTGGAGACCCCCAAAGACTTCCTGGAAACCCCCAAAAGCTCCTGGAAAACCCCAGAACCTCCTGGAGACCCTCAAAGACATCCTGGGGACCCCCAAAACCTGCTGGAGGTCCCCAATGACTCCTGAAGACCCCCAGAAAACATCCTGGAGACCCCCAAAACATTCTGAGAAACTCCATGACCTCCTCGAGCCCCCTCAAATCCTCTGGAGATGTCCAGGACCATCTGGAGACCCCCAAAGACATCCCGAGGACCCCCAAAGCCTCCTGGGGACCCTCAGGACACCCTGTAGACCCCCAAGACCACCTGGAGCCTCCCTGGAACCTCCCAAGCTCCCCATCTGCTGGAGGCTAAGCAAGAGGGTCCCCAGGATCACCTGGAGACCCCCCAAACCCTCTGGAGACCTCCGGGACCACCTGGAGACCTCCAGGATAACCTGGAGACCCCCAAGAGGCCCCCAAAACATTGTGGAGACCTCCAGGAGCTCCTGGAGACCCCAAAACACATCCTGGAGACTCCAAAAATCTCTTGGAGATCCCCAAGACTTCCTGAAGACCCCCAAACCCCTCTGGAGACCCCCAGGATATCCTGGAGACCCCCTAGCCCCCCAGTTCCACCTGCTTTAGGCTGAGCAGGAGGGTCCACGCCCACTCCAGCATGTCCATGTCCTGCAGGCGCCCCAGTGTCTCCTTCAGGATGTCCCCAAAGTCCCCATAGAACTGGGGAGGGGCCACCAACAGTCCTGAATGTTCTGGAAGAACTCCAGGACCACCCAGAGACCCCCAGGATCACCAAAATCGCCCCCGGACATCCAGAGACCCCCCAAAACCCTTGAGGATGTCCCCAAAATCCCCATAGAACTGGGGAGGGGACACCAACAGTCCTGAATGTTCTGGGAGACCCCCAGGACCACCCAGGACATGTTGAGACTCCCCAAACTTCCCCAGGACCCCACAGGACCCCCCACCTTCCAGAGACCTCCAAGGACCCCCGGAGACTCCCCAAAAACCTCTGAACCCCCTCAAAGATCTTCAGGGTGACCCCCAGAGCCCTCCACCCTCTCCTGGAGCTCCCCATAGACCCCCAAAGGCCCCCTAGAGCCCCCAAAAGTCCCCTTTGGGCCCCCTAAAGACCCCTACAGATCCCCAACTGACTGCTTTGAGCCCACCCAAGGCCCCCCAGGGACCCCCAAAGACCCCCCCAGGGATCCTCAGAGCTCCTAAAACCCCCGCAGAGCCTCCCAATCCCTTCTAAACCCCCCAAAGACCCCTCCCCAGAGTGCCCCAAACCTCTCCTGGACCCCCCCCTACAGCCCCCAAACCCCTCCTGGACTCTGCCAGAGCACCCCAAAGACCCCCTATAGACCACCCCAAAGCCATCCCAGAGCTCCTCAAAGACCTCCCAGAGCCCCCAAACCTCTCCTGGACCACCCCACAGACCCCCTGGATTCACCCAAAGACCCCCAGGGAACACCTAGAGATCCCCTCCAGACCCTCTAGGCCACCCAAAGACCCCCAGAGCCCCCAAAGACCCCCCAGTTTCCCCCAAACCTCTCCTGGACCACCCCAGAGCTCCCCAGAGCCCCCCAAATACCCCCCAGTTCCCCCCAAACCTCTCCTGGACCACCCCAGAGCTCCCCAGAGCCCCCAAATACCCCCCAGTTCCCCCCAAACCTCTCCTGGACCACCCCAGAGCCCCCCAAATACCCCCCAGTTCCCCCCAAACCTCTCCTGGACCACCCCAGAGCTCCCCAGAGCCCCCCAAATACCCCCCAGTTCCCCCCAAACCTCTCCTGGACCACCCCAGAGCTCCCCAGAGCCCCCCAAATACCCCCCAGTTCCCCCCAAACCTCTCCTGGACCACCCCAGAGCCCCCCAAATACCCCCCAGTTCCCCCCAAACCTCTCCTGGACCACCCCAGAGCCCCCCAAATACCCCCCAGTTCCCCCCAAACCTCTCCTGGACCACCCCAGAGCTCCCCAGAGCCCCCCAAATACCCCCCCAGTTCCCCCCAAACCTCTCCTGGACCACCCCAGAGCTCCCCAGAGCCCCCCAAATACCCCCCAGTTCCCCCCAAACCTCTCCTGGACCACCCCAGAGCTCCCCAGAGCCCCCCAAATACCCCCCCAGTTCCCCCCAAACCTCTCCTGGACCACCCCAGAGCTCCCCAGAGCCCCCCAAACACCCCCCCAGTTCCCCCCAAACCTCTCCTGGACCACCCCACAGACCCCCTGGATCCACCCACGGACCCCCAGGGAACACCTAGAGATCCCCCCAGACCCTCTAAGCCACCCAAAGACCCCCAGAGCCCCCAAAGACCCCCCAGAGCCCCCAAAGACGCCCCAGTTCCCCCCAAACCTCTCCTGGACCACCCCAGAGCTCCCCAGAGCCCCCCAAACACCCCCCCAGTTCCCCCCAAACCTCTCCTGGACCACTCCACAGACACCCTGGATCCACCCGAAGACCCCCAGGGAACACCCAGAGATCCCCCCAGACCCTCTAAGCCACCCAAAGACCCCCAGAGCCCCCAAAGATCCCCCCAGAGCCCCCCAAACCTCTCCTGGACCACCCCACAGACCCCCTGGATCCACCCACAGACCCCCAGGGAACACCCAGAGATCCCCCCAGACCTTCTAAGCCACCCAAAGACCCCCAGAGCCCCCAAAGACCCCCCCAGAGCCTCCCAGAGCCCCCCAAACCCCTCCTGGCCCTTCTGCCTTATCCTATTTGTCGTATCTTGTGACTTATGTTGGAGTACCCAAAACCTTTTTCTGTGTGATACAAATGGCAGCAAAATGCAAATGCCTTGTTCTCCTTATCTCAGTTGGTGCCTGTGTTTGAACTTTGCCAGTATTTGTTTATGCAAACTGCTTGTTTTCCTCTCTGGAATCTTTTAGTCAGGGCAGCTCAATACAACTTGGATTAGGGGAAGTGGCAAGAGGTTAGAGAATCCCTGGAGACTGGAGAAAGGATGCATTAGACTGTTGCACAGAATTACCCAGCCAGCATCAAATTAGATTGCTGCTTTTTGCAAAGTGGACATTTTAAAACATAATTCAAGAGGCCAAGTTATATCCAACCCAACCCAAGTTATGACTGTCTTGAGCTCGTGCACACCTATGGCTTCCCTGTCACACGTTTCATTTGTGTAGAATTTCCCCTCACATTTAGGAGTTTTTGAAGCTATTTTAGATCTGGTTTTCACTGCCCTGCAAAGTTTTCGCTTTTGAGCGACTCTTGATATAATTAGAAAAACAGAATTAAATTCTTTGGGCTCTTTAGGGAAAAATGATGATTTCTATTTCTATAACACACGGGAGGCTTAGTCAGAAATCTGCAAGGAGAAAGGAAAATGGAATGGGAAGGGAAGGGAAAGGGAAAGGGAAAGGAAGGGGAAAGGGAAAGGGATTGGAGGGGAAGGGGAAAAGGAAAATGGGAAAGGGGAGAGGAAGGGAAGGGGGAGGGGAGGGGGAGGGAAAGGGAAAGGGAAAGGGGAAGGGGAAGGGGAAGGGGAAGGGAAAGGGGAAGGGAAAGGGGAAGGGAAAGGGAAAGGGAAAGGGAAAGGGAAAGGGAAAGGGAAGGGAAAGGGAAAGGGAAAGGGAAAGGGAAAGGGAAAGGGAAAGGGGAAGGGGAAGGGGTAGGGGAAGGGAAAGGGAAAGGGAAAGGGGAAGGGGAAGGGGAAGGGAAAGGGGAAGGGGAAGGGAAAGGGAAAGGGAAAGGGAAAGGGAAAGGGAAAGGGAAAGGAAAAGGGAAAGGGAAAGGGAAAGGGAAAGGGAAAGGGAAAGGGAAAGGGAAAGGGGAAGGGAAAGGGAAAGAAAAGGAAAGGGAAAGGAAAGGGAAAGGGATTGGAGGGGAAGGGGAAAAGGAAAATGGGAAAGAGGAGAGGAAGGGAAGGGGGAGGGAAAGGGAAAGGGAAAGGGGAAGGGGAAGGGGAAGGGAAAGGGGAAGGGAAAGGGGAAGGAAAGGGAAAGGGGAAGGGAAAGGGGAAGGGGAAGGGAAAGGGAAAGGGAAAGGGAAAGGGAAAGGGAAAGGGAAAGGGAAAGGGAAAGGGAAAGGGAAAGGGAAAGGGAAAGGGAAAGGGAAAGAGAAAGGGAAAGGAAAGGGAAAGTGTCGCAGACCTGCGCTAGGGAGACTGCACACACCAATGTGATGTTCAAACAAATCCCAAGTTTATTCAAAAACACAGGTATATGTGACCTCAGGTGACCCCGCCCCAGGTGCCGTGGTCTGACTCCAATTGGTTGAGGCTGGAAACGTCCTTTTAAGGTGAAAATGAAACCTGTAAGGTGGTCCTCCAGACCCACCTGAATTAGAGGCTGCAACATCTCCCCCTTTTGTTTCAAAGAACAAAGCAAAATGCAAACAACAGAATACACATCATGCATATTGCAACTTGAACAGAAAGGCTGAAAATTTTGAAATTGAGAAATAACGTTTTGAAAATCTCAAATTTTGCTACTTCAAGACCTAACAGGGTATTTGCAGGTTACAAATCCCCACCTCCCCCTCTCTTTTCAAAATAGACTTTTGGAAGGAGGTACAGTAACCTTTGTAAACTCACACAAACTAATACACGACTAAGACATGTATGTTTGGAATTTGCAAACTTACAACTAGTGCAAAACAAGAAACTTTTCTTTCACTCGTGAAATTGTGGTCTCTTTGTGCAGTCGTCACTGCACAGACCACTGTACACAAACTACGAATTTTATTAAATTTGTGCAAAGTGTCCAAGAGTGCAGAGTGACTTCCCTTAGCAAAGAAGCAAGTTCAGTCCAGCTGAACTAAATCTCCTCATGTTCAAGGTCCATTCTCAGAACTTCTGTGTGGCCATCACAGAGGTTTGAGAGTGAAGCTTTGATTTTTAGTCCTTATACACTCCTGGTAAAGCAGCAAACAAGTGTGAATTCACAGAGGAAATTCACAAAGGCTAAACATAACCAACACTGAAAGAGAGTAAGTACTGATGATCTTACGCTCTCTAGAAAATGTTCAGCAGCTGAGGGGACAGGTGTCCTTACCCCTGCAGCCTGCTGGGCAACTTGGCAGTGCAATAAGCTCAAAACTGCACTTTAACTGAAAGTTAACAGAATTTTAAAATACAGGCTAAACAACATGCTCTTGAACTGGACTGTTCTTGTTTGATTGGACAGTTAGTGAGTAGTCCACAAATAAGAACAATCAAACAAATCATAATAACAACTAGGATCAATACTCCTTGAATCAGTGCTGCTTCTTGCCAGGTTATCAGGCTTAGGGAATGAACCCATTTCTTTAAAGGAGAAATGTTAACTGTTGGCTTGTCAGGATTATTTTTCACTGCTTGTGCTTCTTTGGAGTGTTTGCTTAATTCTGTGGAACATATTCCTTTAAACTCATCACATTGGTAACCATGAATCATCAACAAGAATCTCAGGGCTTCTCTGTTTTGTAATACTGCTTGTTCTGTCCTATCAGCATCTGTTGAGAAATCATTAAGCATTTTGGCAATGATGTTTAGTTGTTCCTGCACCCAGTAGTTAAGCATTTGCACTAAACGTAATGCTCTGTCTACACCAACTGGGGAGAAAACTGCTGCCAGCAAATGTCCTGTATCACTCCAATGTTCTGTGGTGTTTTCCTCAGCTTGAGGACTAGACCACTTAACATGCTCTTGTATTGATTGTGTAAATTTGGTCAGCTGGCCTAAGTAACAAGGTCCATTTTTCACCTGGGCAGGTATTCCAGGCCATGCTCTATTACCACAAATTAAGAAATATCCAGGAGGCAACGCTCTTCTCTGGTTACCTTTTGTGTGAACCAATCTTGTTTTGGGGTAACTTGTATTTTGTGAACCAATAACATTCCAACACCAACTGCTATTGGTGTAACTCTTATAATGAGGAGTGACATCTGTGCTTCCCACAGGAAAATATTGCTGTGCCCAGTGTTTGTTTGACCATTCACATACACTGGAATGCACAGGGTGAAATTCAACACATGACTCATTTCCAGGGAGAGCTCCTGCTAACCTTAGCTCCTGTGGATCTCTCTCTAAGGAAGTATTTAATTGCCATATGACGTCTGCTATGGTTTCTCCAGTACCACTGCAGGACACTTTTGCTTCCTCAATACCAAAAGGAATGAAATCTTTGATGTTATGATAAGGCATTCCTATAAGGCACACTCTGTTTGGTTCTCCTGCTTTAACCATGTTATCTGAGCAGAAATTTTTTAGATTTGCCTGTTGAGAAAGCATTATCCATACATTTTGATTAGTAACAGCAACAAGACAAGTTACAAATGCAAGAGATACACTTAGATACTCTCTGGATTTAACTACCCTTTGAATTATGGTGGCTAGATGCTTTTCATCTGGCTTCACCATAGCTGTGAAGGCTTCTGAAATGGTCTTTTGAGTTACCAGAGGCTTCCCTGTTCTAGGAAGGTTAGAAAAGACAGCTAAAGCAGCATTTTTGGATCTTTCAAATCCCTTTTTTACTACATCATGATCCCCAGCTCCCCCCAGCATGTCCCAAACAGAGGCTTCTTTGTCTGTTGCTCTCCATTCTGGGATACAGCTGGTGGGTGTGGCTGTCGGTGATGGAGGCTGCAGGTACCAGGTTGCCGGCGCAGGGGCAGTCTCTACCGGCGCGGGGGGTTCCCGTGCTGGTGTTGGCAGCTGCGGGCAGCGTGCGGCTATCGGGGAGAGGGTCCCTGCTGGTGCTGCAGCGCTTGGGTCCTGCGCGACCGGCGCTGCCGCTGCCGCTGTGAATGGCACGCAGTGAAGGGAACGCTCAGGGGGAGCTCCGGTGGCTCCGCTCCACTGGGGAGGAGTCTCTCCCCTCTCCATGACGTAGTTGATCCACGCAGGAGGTGGTGGGGGTGGCGCGGGAACTGATCCGCCCCCGGCCCCTGCAGGCTGCGGGGGACCCGCGCCTGGCGCATGCGCTGTGATTGGCAGGCAGTAGGGAGTGGGGTTGGGCGGTCCTGGCGCCTCGTGGTCAGGGCGCGCCGTTCCTTTGTTTGATTTCGCGGGCTTTGCCATCACGCGGTCTCTTTGTTTTCCTGGCCACGCGGTTATGCCGGGCGGCTGTAGCCCTGCTGGAATGTCTGCCTCAACAGTCTCCTGCCGCAACGGAGCGACTCCGGCGTGCCCTCGGGGCAGCGGGGAGCGCGGCGGGGCGACCCCAGCCCTGAGGTACCCGCAGGGCATTGGCGGCGGCGGCGGTGGAGCCGGCGCCGAAGGTGGATGGGCAGGGGGAGAGAAACTCCACGGGGTTTGTCCCCCCCTCCACATGTCTCTCTCAGCTGAGGGCATTCCCCATCGCGCCTTCTCAGAGTTAGGATTTAAATAAAACTCACTCACGGTTTGGTTTTCTGCGGCGTGTCTCGTGGGGTTCCAAGGTTGCTGCTGAGGTCCAGCGCAGCCGGTGGTCTCATTCGCTGTGCACAGGCTGTTTCTTGGTAGTTGTAAGGCGGTGCAAAGACGACTTCTTGGCTTTTTGCAGGAACGAACGGCGTGGAAAAGCTTTGATTCCATGGTTGCTGTGGTCTTGTCGGGTGTTCCGGAGCAGGAGCGGGCGGTGCCACGTGTGGGTACTGCGGCGGGGGTCCCGCAGGCGGCACGGGCGGTGCCACGTGTGGGTACCGCGGCGGGGGTCCCGCAGGCGGCACGGGCGGAGAGGGGAACCGCGGCGGCGTTTCTGCGAGCGGCGGTGCCCACGGCGGTGCAGAAGGATGTTCAGGGGAAAAACCTCCCTGCAGAAACTGACTGTTTTCCCTTCTCTCCGGTAGCTCGAGGTTTTTACGGGCTCGTTCTACCTCTAACAGCATTTTCCTTACAGCTGCATATGACAGAATGAGCTGTAAAAATTCGTCGGGTGCAGTTTGCACTAAATTCCACAAATCTGCCCCAATTTTATCACACAATTCTATGGAAAGCGTGGGATTGGCATCTGTTAGGTGCCCTCGGGTGAAACACCAATCCAAAAATTCCTGTAATTCTTGTCTTTCCATGTTTGTTTTTGTAACACGAGCTAGTTTCTCAAATTTATCAAGCAATAAGTTCGTTTTAGTCGAGTTGGAGTTTCCCATGTTTCTTTAACTCACCGGTTCGAAGGTCGTGGTTCCTTCAGTCCACGTTCTTCCAGCAGCTCTCAAGGCCACTACACAAAACTCCCAAGTTTACGGGAGACAGAAGCTCTCAGGGGCTTCTCCACAAAGCATCCAAAAAAACTGGGGCATAGCAGCTCTCGGGGGCCACTTCTTAAGGTTCTAGGCAGGTCTGCAGGTGGGTTCCATGTCCTCAAATCACGTTGAGGTCCTACCAATTGTTGCAAACCTGCGCTAGGGAGACTGCACACACCAATGTGATGTAAAGCAAATCCCAAGTTTATTCAAAAACACAGGTATATATGACCTCAAGTGACCCCGCCCCAGGTGCGGTGGTCTGACTCCAATTGGTTGAGGCTGGAAACATGTCCTTTTAAGGTGAAAACGAAACCTGTGAGGTGGTCCTCCAGACCCACCTGAATCAGGGCTGCAACACTCCACCTTGTGTGTGGTGTGGCCTCTGAGGAGCCGTTTCCCCCCCAGTTGGTTCCCGTTCACATAAAGGGATCGACTGACAGTCATTTGACTCCAGTGGTTGCCTCACCATCAGGATGTAAATTTTGGGTTGGAGCCACAGTGGTTCCAACCAGGAGTCCCTTCTCAGCCAAGCACTGATACATTTGCAAAGAGGGCACTGTTGCCTTGGACATTCCAGGAGGGGATGTCCTGCCACAGGCCTAAAGTCAACTAATCTGCTCATCCCAATGAATTATCAAGGTCAGCTCTGTATCCAGATGGATGTTCCTCCCCCAGGGTTCACCCAGGTGCCTACAGGGAACCAGGAGGATGAGGAGACCACCAGCCAGGTGGCTTCCACTTGTGTGTCACCAAGAATGTTGGTCATCAGCTCAGAATGCCCTGGCAGAGTTCTGCCACATGTTCCCTGCTGGTTCTGCTGAAAACACAAAGAAAGATATGAGAGAGCTGCAGAGCCTGTTGGAGAAGGGAGGCAGGAAGCACCCTGAAGAACTGACCCAAGGAAAGCTGAACCTCTGCCAGGGTCACAGCCAGCAGCAGCACAGCACTCCTAGAATGCCTCTTGATCTTGGCTGCATGGGACGACTCCTCAGAAACAAGGTTGTCTGAGCTGCCAGGGATCTGACAGACATATCCTGGTCTGTCTCCAAGGGCTGGAGGGCTGTGACCAAAGGAAAGAGAGCCAAGGTTAACCCCCAAGTCCGCAGAGTCCCACTGGATTGCTGAGAGACCATGCTCCCCACTCACCACTTAGAATTTCAGCCTGACTCTCCATGGTCTGGTGGCTCAGGCGCCGTGAGATGAGTCCTGGGCACAGAGTTCCATCAGCCCCTGCTGCCCAGCCTGCTCCCAGCAGCAGCACCCCCAGCCTGCCCGTCCTCCCTCTCAGCAGGGCTGAGCCCAGGAGCCACCAGAAGTGTACGGGAGTGGGACTGAGCAAGGCTGAGCAAGGCCTGGCACAGGGAGGTCAAGGCCCTGCCCAGGGTGGCCGAGGCTGGGACAGCCACAGAGCTGCCCCTCGTTGCTGCTGCAGCAGCAGGACAGTGGCCAAGCTGCCCAAAGAGGCACCAGAGGGGCTGTGACTCACTGATGAACCTGACGGCCGCCAGGCGCACGTCATCCTGAGGGTCCTGCAGGTATGGCAGGCTCTGCTGCAGGTACTCTTCAGTCCTGCTCCTGCTCTTCTTCAGCTGCAGAGAGAACAAGGGATGCCTCTCAAGGCTTGCCATGGACTTGAGCGGAGCAGCACCTCTTGCCAGCTCCCCCTGGTACTGAGAGCCCTCCTGTCCTGCTGGGTGCAGGCAGGGGACAGGGGCCTGGAGAAGAGACCTCAGGGTCTGTTCTTGAGGGCAGGAACAAGGATGCAGCTCCAGGCCCTGCTCAGCTACAGAGCCCACAGCCCAGACACAGGGCAGGGACAGCCCTCCCCCAGCCTGGGCCCTGGGGCTTGTCCCTACCAAGCACGCTCCCAGCTCCCACAGCCGCTCTCTCTTCAGCAGGTGCTGCAGCGTCTTCCACCGCAGGAGCTCTGAGACACCAAGAAGGGCTTCCCTGGAAGCCTGCAGGACAGCATTAGCTCAGGGATGGCACCAGGGGCTGGGCAAGAAGAGCTCTTGCCTGTGTTCCCGGGGTCATCCTGCCCTTAGGAAGCTGGGACATGTCTAGCCCAAATGCCTGGGAGCCTTTTGTGGACAGCTCTGGGGGACAGGGCTTGAGGCTCAAAGGCCTGGCCTCCAGCACCTTCAGGAACAGTGAGAAGCCTGTGGAGTTGCACCTGTCCAGGCCTTGGTGGCCGTGGGCTGCTGCCCAGGCCTGCAGGAACAGGTATGGCAGGTGTTGGGAATGGCTGTGCCAGCGTGTCTGCCCCTGCTCGTGCTGGCTCCATAGGGACTCTTCCCACAGGCTCTGCTGGAGGAGCCCTTGCCCTGATGCCCAGGAGCCCTGGGCTATGTCAGTCCACTCCTCTCTGTGTCAGTGCTCAGCCTTGACATCTGTACCTCGGCCACACTGGGGGTCTGGTCACTCATGCGGAAGAGGAGCGGGACCAGTGCCCTCTGCACCTCCTTCCTCATCCTCTTCTCATCCCTCCAAACCACTGACTCCAGCAGGTGTGTGAACATGCAGATGGAGATCTCTCGCAGCTCGCTGCACTCCTGGGGAGAAGGAGGAAAAGGGAGCTTTGGAAACAGCATTCCCTGCCCGGCGTGAGGTGGGGCGTGGGCATGGCTGTGGTGAGGGCAGGTGCTCCAGCATCAGATTCCAGAGAAGCAGTGCTGGCCTGCAAGGCCCAGAAGCCATCCCAGGAGAGCCCAGGGGAGCGGAGCTGCCGCCTGCAAGTGCTGCTTGCAGGGCTGGGCTGCAGGGCAGCTTTCTTTGCCCAGTGCCCATGGGAGGGGCTGAGGCTCCCACATCAGCCTTACCGAGTCAAAGAGGGGCAGGAGCCTCGCCACCAGCTGCACAGCGATGGAGCTGGCCTTTCTCTTCTGCAGCTGACCCAGCACATTTCGCAAGACCACGAGGATCTTCATCATGGCATCTTCCCTGCCATCTTGCAGGATCTTCATCATGCCCGGCAGGAAGACTTCAATATTTCTTGCCTGTGTAAAGAAGACAATTTCTATTGGGTGAAAATATCTGTGCCTGAAAAGCCCCCTGGGAGGCCAACCCAGGCCCTGCCATGGCAAGGAGGGCGTTTGGAGCAGTGACCACCCTGCTTTGGAGCAGTCTGGCCCCCAGAGCAGGCCAAGCCACTGCTTTACACACAGCCCCAGACCCCCTTTGCCACCGTGGCTGCCCCTGACAACGCCCTGCTCACCATCTCGGCTCGCTCTGACAGCCCCACGAGGCCTCCGAGCAGCAGGTTGGCCATCACCACACTGGGACAGCCCTGATGGCTCTCACCGTCGGACTCGTCCCCCGACTGCTCCAGCTCAGCCTGCCTGGAGGGCGACTGCAGGAGCAAACTCAGCATGAGGGGCCGGCAGAGCCTGCAGGGCTCCTGGGAGGGGATCGGGGCCTTTTCTGTGCACTCACAGCCCTGGACTGGGTGTGGGACCCTCTTGCAGAGCAGCTGAAGCTCTGTCTCTGCAGCAGCTTGGCAAACTCCTTCAGGACCTTCTCCAGAACCTCAGGCATGGAGCACATCAGCTCCCACAGCGTGGGCGCAGTTCTGCAAGGCAGAGCACTGTCAGCAGGGCTGCCTCAGCCCCAGTGCTGGGGCCCAGCCCAGCTGCCCAGAACCTGCCCCTGGCAGCCCCTGCTGTGGGTCCCCGGGGCCCTGCCCGGGCAGGCAGCACAGGCCTGAGGGGTGTTCCTCGTGGGGCTGCTGGCTCTGGGCTGGCTTGGCCAGCTGTGGCTCTGGGAACCCAGCCAAGCCCCCCAGGCTGGAAGGTGTGGGGAGATGAGAGCCTGACTCTGCAGGATCTCCTGCAGCATTCCTGGGCTCTGACAGCCAGAGAGTCTCTGGGGCCCTCTCCTCACATGGAACAAGCCCACCCTCAAGGCTGTCAGGGCCAGTACCTGTCTCCTCTAAGAGCCATCTTGCACAGGAGGGTGATCACTGTTGTGGGGTACTCGTGGGTCAGCAGGAGAAGCAGTGACTCGGCTTTCTCCCAGGCTGGCCGTGTGTTGATGGATTGCAGGTTCTCCAGGATGCAGCTGATTATCTTGGGCACCTGGAGGGGACACAGGTGAGGATGGTGCTGCCCCTGGAGCACAGCCATGTCCTTTGCATTCCTCTTCTCTGCCTTTGGGTGGCTTTGGGTGCCCAAGTCACCTGTGTTTGGCATGAGGAATGCAGGGAGGAAGAAGGCTCGGCAGGGCTGAAGGGCAGGACAATCCAGCCACAGGTCACTTACATCTGTCAGCCAGAAGGCTGGATCTTCCAAGGCCACATCCAGCATGCTGCTGGGCACCTGCTTGTCATGGATGCTGGCATCGCTCATCGCCCCAAGGGCCACAAGGATGACATCTGCCCTCTCATGAGACCAGAGGTATTGTCCAAATGCCTGTGGCAGGAAGGAAGGAAGACACATCCCACTGAGTGCCCTGTTGGTACTGCTTGGCTGAGCAGCACGAGCAGCCCTGGCCACAGCAGAACCCACAGCAAAGCTGCAGTGCCTACAGTCCCTGCATGGGAGAAGATGAGGGGAGAGGGCCCTCCAGGTGGGGGAGGAGGGCTCATGGGCACAGGGTGCTGGGCACAGAGACCCAGGGCCTTGCCCAGAGGACTGGAAATCCTCCTGGGACTAAAGCTGGTGCTGGGAACATTGGACTGCAGTCCTCGTGTTGTCCCTGCTCAAGGATGGCAGGAATCCTCTGGCCAGGGAGGTGAGGGCACACAGCCCCACTGGTTCTGGGTCCTTTTGCTCTCACGAGTGACCTGCTGATGCCACGCACAGGAGTCCCAGCAAGGGCACAGCTCCTTACCTTGGCACAGTCCCTGGCACTGGAGAAACACAGCGAGGAGGTGGTCACAGCTTCCCAGGGGAACTGGCTTTCTGGGTCCTTTGCTCTTGATTCCACTAAACAGCAGGGGAGACACACAAGAGTCAGCAAGGCAGAGAAGCTTTGCCAGCAAGTTTATCAGAGCACCCTGAGATCTGCTGGCAAAAGGGCAGGCCAGGAGCAGTCAGGATTTCTGGAGGGCATCAGGAATAGCTTCTTGCTACAGGGGCTGGAGGGACCAGCCAAGGTGTGGATCTACTCTTCCCTACCAGGGAAGATGTGGCTTTGGGACATGGGAGTCAAGAGGAGCTTTGGCTGTGGGGCCCACAAAGCTGCAGGCTTCAAGGTCCTGAAAGGAACAGGAGGAGGAAGAGCAGCAGCAAAGAGATCCTGGCCTGGAGAGCGCTCAGCTTCTGCAGCAAAGTGGCAGCTGGGATGCTCTGGGAAGCAGCTGGGAGGGGCAAAGGAGGTCAGGAAGCAGATGTGTGGGGACATGTCTGAATGCAGAGGGATGAAGCTCACAAGTGCTTGCACTGTTTTACTTACAGATGAATTCAGCCAGAGCAAAAAGAGCATGGAAAGCTGCATAGCTGGTTTGTTCCATGGAAAATCGGAAAAGGAGGAGATGTCCCAGCAGCTTTCCTAGAACTGGCAGTTGGATCTCTCCAGAGCAGACAGCTGCAGAAACACCTCTTGGAACTCTGAGACCGGCCTGGATGAGGGAGGCATGAGCAGAAGGGCTGAGGGCAGGAGGTTGGTGCCAAAGCCCCCCACCCAGGAGCGTAGCCAGGGCTGGATTCCTGGTGAGTTCAGGCTTTGTGAGCCCTGCATGCCCATCTGTCAGGGCAGTCAGATGGGCAGCAGCCCTGGCATGGAGAGCGGCAGGGATGTGGGCATGGCCTGGCTGGAGGGGGCCTGGTCCTTACCCTCAGAGTGGAATAGTCGGACAGCACACGGATCAGGACATCAATCCTCCCCACAGCCCTCTCCCTCACAGCCTCTCTCTCATCTCTGGAAAAGTCCAGCAGCATCTGGCCCAAGAGAAGCAGCTGGTGAGCCCCGGGAACAGACACCAACTGCAGCAGCAGCACAGCTGCACTGTGGGGCCGGACTGGCAGCATCTCTCAAGGCTTCCTCTGCCCTCCAGCAAAGCCTGTCTGGGGGTGTCTGCCCCTGGGATTCCTCTCAGGCCTGGCACAAAGGCTCTGGGCCAACCTCGTGGCCAGGCAGGAAAGCAGGTGCCACCCTCTGCAGCCACCGTGCTCCACAAGAGCCTGGTGCCAGCCCCTGCTTTCCCACAGGAGGTGGGCACCCTGCGCACAGGGCACTCTGCCTGCTCGGGACTGCTCTGGGGACCACCCAGACTGGAGTGGGCAAACCCTTCCTCCAGGGAGCACAACAGCCCTGGGATCCCCCGTCTTGGCCTGTGCCAGACCTCCAAGATGCCCTGCAGCTCCTCGCTGAGTCTGGAGGCAGAAAAGCTGAACACCATTGTCCTCAGCATGATGTCCATGGAGTTCAGGGTCTGCAAGAAACACAGAGAGCAGTGGCAGTGATTCTGCTGTTCCTCCCACCTGCAGGAGACCCATCTCAACTCCCAGTGCCACGGGAAGAGGAGGAGGCCCACAATTCCTGGGAGAGACATTGGAACAGACAATCTGCTGGGGCCAGAGCAGGCTGTGGCACAGGAGTTGGGAAGGGGACAGAGGTACAAGGGTGGGAAAGCAAAGCCGAGACCTTGCCCAGCCTTGGATCTCTGCTGCAGTGGCAGAGAGCAGTCCAGAGGGGCTGGGGGCTCCTGGAGCTCCCTCAGTACTTACCTTGACATAGAGGGGAAGGTCCAGGTCCAGCATTTCACTTTCTGGGGGAAGCCAGAAGACGCTGGAGAAACATGCAGACAGGAGGCTTTTGGTTTTGCCCTCCAGCACTGTTTCCACCAAGCTGCAGGGAGAGAGCAGGGACAGTTGGACTCTGCTGCTGGGAGCAGCCCCTGGACAAGTCACGCAGGTGGCATCAGAGGCTCTGGGGCAGGGGGCCCAGGAGGGTTGGGCAGGAACCTTAAATCCTCAATAGCCAGCATGGAAAGATGCCGAATGTCCGAGCTCAGTCGGTCCCTTGGCTCTTCTTCCAGCAGCTCCTGCAGAGCACAACTGGGATGGCATCTGGCAGCTGCCAGCCCCCAGTGCCTCCAGCCCCTGACTCAGCCAAGCGTTGTACACCCAGGCTGCCAGTGCCAGGGGTTTGCTCCCTTCCCCAGAATGCCAGGTGTTCCTTCACCTTTATATGCTCTGCCAGCTGGTAGATGTCGCAGAACAAATCCAGGCCCTGGGTCAAGCCAAAGCTCAAGGCGCTTCTGCACAGGTGGCAGATGCTCCTAAGAAAGGGCACCTTGTGCCTCTCCTGCTGCCAGCCAGGGGACAAGAGACACGCAGAGGGAGGGTGAGAGGGTGCCCACAGCCAGCGGGGCCACAGCCCTGGGTGCAGTGCCCTGCGGGAGCAGCAGCTCTGCCCAGCCAGCACCGCTCCAACAGCCTGGCAGCAGAGCCCCTGCCAGCAGACACCAGCACAGCCAAGTGGCCACAGGTACCTCGTGGGGGCTGCTGACAAAGGCCACGATGGAATCCACAGCTTCCTGCTCCTCTTGATAGATGGGCAACCAGCTGGCATCTAATGGGGGGCAGAGCAGGGAGAGCTGCAGAGGGTGCAGTGAGAGCAGAGAGCAAAGGATACCTGCCCTCCAGCCAGCCCTGTGCCCGCTGCCCTGGCACAGCCCTCCCTTGTGGCTCCTGGCTGCAGGGGGCCCGGCAGAGCAGCTGCCATGCCTGGCAAAGCCCCAGTGCCCCAGGCTGAGGAAGGCAGTGGCACACGGGCAGGGAAGGGGCAGGGTCCCACAGCATGGCTGCCTCCTGCCAGCCCAGCTGCCCCTCGCTGCCCGCAGCCCTCAGCCCCTCTGCCCTGCCCTCCTTTGGCACAGGCTGTGCTGGGGCCGGGCTCCAGCCCTGAGCAGCCCCAGCACTGAGGCAGCAGCAGGCCTGGCCCCCAGGACCAGGGAAATGGCAGCCTGGGCTGCTTTGGGCTGTGCTGTTGGGCCCCAGCCCTGCCAGCCCCACAGGGCTCCTCACTCACCGAGCTTCAGTGGCCAAATCCTGGTGCCCTCATGCGAGGATGAAAGCTGGAGAAGGGCAGACGTGCTCTCCTGGGAAGAGCTGTCGTGTGTCCAGGCCTCCCTGGGCCAGCTGGGGGGTCTCCGCTCCATCCTGTGGAACAGAGAATGAGGGCAATGTCAGGATGGGCTTGGAGGGGTTTTGTGCAACACTTTGGCCAAAACACCTGGGGCAAAACACTTGGGCCAAAACGCCTCTGCCAAAATGCCTCACACAAAACACCTCAGGCAAAAGGCCTTGGGCAAAACACTTTGGCCAAAATGCTGAAGGCTGAAGGCCTCAGACAAAAAGCCTCAGCACAAGGCCTTGGGCAAAACAATGCAGCCAAATCCCCTTGGGAAAATGCCTCAGGCAAAAGGCCTTGGGCAAAACGCTCTTGTGGAAACACCTCGTCCTAAAAGCCTCAGTCAAAATCCTGTCAGGCAAAAGGCCTCAGCCAAAGGCCTCAGCCAAAATGCAGAACTCCTCGAGCCCGCGGGGCTGCCGGGGGTGGTGGGCAGGACGGGGCTGCACTCGGGGTCTTCTCGCAGCGCTGTGCTCCTCTCCTGTCCCGTCACCGTCCCCACGGACACTGCGGGACACAGCCAGGCTGGCCACGTGTGCTGCAGGGGGTGTCACAAAGGGCCCCACTGTGACAACAGGTCCCAGCACTTGTTGACGTGGCACCTCCCCAGCAACGGGACCCAGTGCCCCACCAGCAGGAAGGGACAGGCAGGGTGGCCCCTGGGGCACAGACCTGGCTCAGCCCTGGGCACCCTGATGCCCTCAGGGTGCCTCCAGGCCCCACTTGGCTCTCATGTCCCCTCGGGGTATCTCTGGTGCCCCAGGCTGTGTCCCAGAGCCCTGTGCTCAGACAGCCCAGAGCACTCCCAGGACATCCCTTGCCTTTCCCCACACTGCCTCTGCCCTTCAATGACATTAAATGCAAACAATTTGCTCAAGCTTAAGGAAAAACCTGCTTTTTGTCGCCTCTTCTCTTTGTCCCTCCAAGCAGGCAGAGCTGATTTTCCCCGCTCAGCATCTCTGCCAGCCCTGCTCCGCTCAGGACCCTCCCCAGCCCTTCCCGGCCCCTCTGCGGGCCCTGGAGCTGCCCCGGGGCTGGCTGAATGGTGGGGCCAGGCTGGAGGAGCCCTGGGGGGCTGTGGCAGGGCTCTGCTCCAGCCTCTGGAGGGGCTGAAGGCTGAAGGGGGCAGGATGGCCCCCAGGGGGTACAGCTCCAAGGGCCAGGCTCCTGGGCATGAGAGGAGCTGTCTTGTGGCACAGCCCAGCTCTGGGGCCACACTGGCCACAGGGAGGTGCCAGGAGCTGCAGTGCTGCTGCTCTTGCCTCACTGTGTCTCTTGTACAGACTCAGAGCAAGGAAGCCCCAAAAGGCCAAAGGATTGTGGCACAGCCCTCTCTGACAGCCCCAGAGGGGCTGTGGAGCCGCTGCCCGAATGAGCTGGCTCAGGCACCTTCATGTCAATTAAATAAACGCAAATGGAGCAAAGCCCCCACTGCATGGCCACTATAGAAGGAGCCACTTTAATCTAAACCTGCCTTTGGACATAACATCACCAAGCAGAGGCGAGGGAACACCCTTTCGGTGATGTGGAAGGGGTGGGATTTGGTAGCCTTTAAGAGGGGGAAAATTGAATTTTTGGGTGTGCTTTGGGGATTGGATTTTAGCCAGAGCACCACAACACGTGTTGCAAGTAAATCTTTCTGATTGTCTATTTTTTGGTCCACGAACTCTGTTATCATTGTAAAAATTTAATAAATAGAGAATTTTTCTCACATCTTCAGAGCCTGCTCTGCCCTGGGGGCAAATGGTGTGGGCAAATGGGAGAAGTGGGGGCAGAACAGGAAAGATGAGGTTGAGGCAAAAGCTTCCCCCACTGGGAATTTCTGTCGGATGCCCTCAGGACTATTCCATTTTCCCTTCCACACCCTCTGGACCCAGAGCCCTCCTCACAGCCTCCAGTCCTCTCTGAACTCTCTTATGCTGGGGCTGCCTCAGCTTGAGCCATTTGCCCCCTCTGCACCTGAGTGTGGAGGAGGAGAGCAACCTGAAGACTGGAAAGATAAACTCAGGCCTTGGAGCCTCGATAATGAAGAGACAATAATTTAAAAACTATTGGACTGGCTTAACTATTTGCAGCTCGGGTTTTGTTATACAATCCCCTGTTCTTCTCTAATTCCCCACTGGATGTTCTGGAACTTTCCCTGTTCCCTCCTGGCTTTGGCCCCTGCCCTCCCATTGGTTCCCTTTTGCTGCATTGCAGGAGTTTTCCCTCCATGGTTATCCCAGCCCTCTGTTTTGCTGCTCCTCCCTTGCTCTGCCCTTTCTCTGCCCAAGTTCTCATCGGACCCTTTAAAAGGCTCTGCCCAAAGGCCTCAGTAGAGCTTTAATCTGAGTTGTGGGGTTTATCAAACACATCACATTCCACCCCTTATTTCATACCATATGATCTCAAAGCCATATCCCATTTCCATCTATCTCCTGCCCTTGAACAGCTCTTTTTCTTTTCAGGACTGTCTTCCACCCCTCTGGATGGCAGGCTTTGTTCTATCACGATGGACACTTGGAACAGGAAAAGCGAGTTGAGGAGACCAGAGAGGGGCAACACCTGGGAGGGACTTTTGGGGATAAATCCTGATGTTTTGGAGGTTTTTATGGACACAGGATACCTAGTGACTTCTAGAGATGGACTTGGGCAGGAGGAATCCCCAACCCAATGTGCTCACATCTGGTTTTTCCCCCAAACCCAGAATTTCTCTGTCCCAGAGCTTGACTGGGTGGAGGAGGAGGCTGCGAGGAAGATGCCCCGGGACCCCCAGGCAGGTGAGGAGGAAGTCAGTGCCCTTTTGCCCCTCCCTTGTGCTGCATTTCCCAGCCCAGCATGGCCCCGGCTGCAGGACAGCCCCGCTGCCAACGCCGTCCTGCCGGGGCCGGGTTTGGGGGGATCTCCTTGGCCTTCCCTGTGGCCTGGAGGCAAATCCCCTGCCTGTCCTTGTTCCCTCCTGCCCCAGGCCCCGAGCTGAGCACGGAGAGCACAGAGAGCACAGAGGACAAATCCCCCCAGCAGAACCTGGTGGCAGAGGCTGTTTTGAACAGCTCCAGGATGCAGGAAGTCACTGGGGAGGAAAAGCCATGGAGATACCTGGGGGGTGGGGTGGTGGTGGGGGCTCCAAAGCCAACCCAGGGTGCTCCAAGGATGAAAGACCCACCGTGTGTGGGGAAGGCAGCTGAAGCTTCAGCTGGAGCTGCCACCTGGAAGTCTGTGAGTGGCTTCACTCTGGGGAGAAGCCGTACAAGTGCTTGGAATGTGGGAAGTGCTTCTGCTGGAGTTCCAACCTGATCCGCCACTAGAATACCCACACCGGGGAAAGGCCCTACACATGTGGGAAATGTGGGAAGGGCTTCAGCAGCAGCTCCAACCTGATCCAGCCCTATGAGTGTTTTGAGTGTGGAAATTGGATTAAGATCAATTTGTGTCTCCTCAGGCATCAGCCCATGCGCATGGGGCAGAGGCCACTCTGCTGCACCAGCTGCAGGAAGAGCTTCAACCAGAACTCCAATCTTGTCACCCACTAGAACATCCTCACCGGGGAGAGGCCGTACAAGTGTGGGGAGTGTGAGAAGAGCTTCAGCCACAGCTCCAACCTCATGAACCACCAGCGCATTCACACTGTGGAGATGCCCTGTGAGTGTCCTGAGTGTTGGAAGAGTTTCCCTGTGCCTTGACCAGATGCTGACACAGCCACCAGTAAGGGAGGCCCTACAAGTGCCCTGACTGTGGGAAGATCTTTGTTCGCTGCTCCCCAACTTCGTGACCCATTGGAGGACACACACTGGTAACAGATCTGGTGACCCACATTCCTGGTGATCCACACTGGGATCCATTCCTGATCTCCACATCCTCCTGGTTCCCTGTAGGCACTTGGGTGAACACAGAGGGAAAAACATCCACAGGGACACAGACAGACATTGGAAATTCATTGGGAAGAGCTGATTTGTTGACTTTTGACCTCCAAACGTCTCTCCTGCTCTGTCTAATTGTTTCTTTTGGTGCCATTAAGCAACACTGGATGATCTTTAAGGACTTTTCCAACCTAAATAATTCCATGATTCTAATTCTCTGTGCCCCCCAAGCATCTTCTACAGCCAAGGGGTGACAGACTGGGGCAAAGACCAAGAGTTTGGAGACAGTGGTGTGGAAACCTCTTCAAAAAAGGCTCTTGCACCCACCCAACCCAACCCCATGGAGACTCACATGATGCTGACATAGAAATCCTTTTCTTTGGGCTTTGATTTTTATTCGTTCCATTTCATCCCTTAAAACCACCCCAAACTGGGGTAAAAATAAAGAAATCAAACAAAGACATGTAAACTCCAACATGTTATTGGGATTTGGGGAGAATTTGGGGATTCAGAGATGTTTTTGAGGACTTGGCTGTTCTGGGGGATCTGAGGGAGGTTTCCCCAAAATTGGGGGTACCCAGGCTGGGTGAACGTGCCCATGATCTCATAGTTGTGTCAGCAGTCCGTGTCCCCCTGAGCCTGTCTGTTCTCCAGAAATTCCCATTGGCTGTTCCAGTGCCTGGCCTGGGTCTCCCCACATGGGCTGTTCCCCACCAAAGTTCCCAAATCACTGATGAGGTGCCCGAGCTGCTCCTGGTTGTAGCTGTACCTGTCCACCATCCTCCAGGCCAGGGCCTTTTGAGAAGTGACACTCAGCTTTTCCCGGGAACTGAAACACGCCTGGGGGTGCAGGGACACAGGTCATGGGGTGCCACTTCCTCTCCCCCAGCAGCCCCCAGCTGCCACAGCACATTGGGAGCTCAGGGGCCCACCCTGGACCTCCTTTTGCCACCCCACTCTGCCCCACAGCTGCTGCAGCACTGACTTCTGGGTGGGGGGAACACGCCCATCAGCTCCCAGGGATGGACAGGGAGTTTGGGGACCCCCCCAGTGGGGATCCATCCCCCACAGAGCCCCTGGGCTCAAGTGATGGAGGACAGGGGGGAGCCCTGTGAGAATCCCTTGTCCTCTGCTCCCCTGCCCCCTGTCCAACACCCCTTTTCTCCCATCTTGCCCCCCTTTCCCATCGTCCCCACAATCCCCAGCTCCCACCCAGCTCAGTTTGGGAGTGTTGCTTCCCCCCTGCCCTGCTCGGTTTCAAAGTCTCACCTCCTTTCCCACTCAGTTTGGAGCTCCCAGTCCCCCTTTTCTCCTGCTCTCCCACCCTTTTCCCATTGTCCCTTGAAGGGGAGCTGTTAAATATTGTGTACTGCAAAAGCTGCTAAATCGTGTGCATTCCAAATTAAACCTGGATTTATTAGTATGGTCTGGCATCCAAATGGCAGCAAAACCAGTGTTGTACTTCTATTCTTTTTAATTCTCTCCACAGTCTCCAATTTCCCCCTGTAACCGGACAGGAGAACACAAACAGCCCTGGTGCCGCTGGGGAGCTGCGCTGACCCCAAGGGGCTGGATTTCTCCCTCCCCATCGTCCTGTTCTGCCCTCCCCCGGGCTGGCTCTGGCTCTTGCTCTGACCGCTCTGACTGACCGAGAAATGCGTTCCCAAAGAACAGGGACAAGTCCGCTTGGCATGGGAGGAAGCGACGGCAGGGCAGGACGAACGGGCGGGATGGGTCCGGGAGATGCCGAGCATCGGCGGCAAGGGGCAAGGTTGCCGCCAAAGGAGTTTATTTAATAAAGTGAAGAGGCAGCTGAAAAAGCCGGTGGCTCCGGCCGGGGCTGCTTCGGAGCGGAGGGGTTGCCTCCGGGGCGCGCGGGGACAAACGGGCGACGGACAAACGGACAAACGGCCCTGGCACTTTGGCGACAGCGGCGGCAGCGGCGGCAGCAGCGACAGCAGCGGCAGCAGCGATTCGCTCTCGCACATACTATTACTCTTTTCCTCCTCTTCTTCTCCGGTGCCCCGCACCCTCGGTGTCCCTCTCCCGGTGTCCCGCACCCTCTCCCGGTGTCCCTCTCCCGCTGTCCCTCCCGCGGTGTCCCTTTCCCTTTCCCGGTCTCCCCCTGCCCCTGGCGCCCCGGGCCATGGCCCCGGTGTCCCTCCCCCGCTCCTGGCCGGGGCCGCCCCGTCCCCGCCCCTGCCTGGCCCGGCGCGCTCTCGCCTTTGCCCGAGTCTCGGCGTGCCGGCTGCGGCGCTGCTGGACGAGCATCTGCGGCTGGCTGTGGGACGGGCTCGGCCTCGCCGCCCCTTGGCTCCGCCTGCTCCAGCTCCGGGCCGGAGCCCGAGTCCGAGCCCGAGCCCGAGCCCGAGCCCGAGCCCGAGCCCGAGCCCGAGCCCGAGGGCTGCCCCTGCTGCGGGTCCGGCCCCGGCGCCTCCCAGGGCTGTCAGAGGACACCGGCGCCGCGGCCGCTGCCGCCTCGTCTGCGGCTTCCCCTGCCAGAGCTCCGCCGCTCGGCAGCGCGGCCGCGAGCAGCGAGCGGCCGGTGCCTGGGGCGGTCGGGGATACCCAGCCCAAGGCGGTCGGGGATACCCAACCCAAGGCGGTCGGGGAAACCCAACCCAAGGCGGTTCGGGATACCCAACCCAAGGCGGTCGGGGATACCCAGCCCGAGGCGGTCGGGGATACCCAGCCCAAGGCGGTCGGGGATACCCAACGCAAGGCGGTCGAGGGGCGCTCGGGGACCGTGCCGGGCCCCGGGTCGAACGCTGCCGGCCACGTCTCGCCCGCAGGGAAGGCGAAGGAGCTCCTGTACAGACGCTACCGGATGGGTTCGCTGCTGGGCAGTGGCGGCTTCGGCAGAGTCTACGCGGGGACTCGCCTCGAGGACGGAGCCCCGGTGAGTGGCGGGGCCGGCGGCGGGCGGAGGAGGAGGAGGAGGAGGAGGAGGAAGAGAAGGAGGAGGAACATGAGGAGGAGAAGGAGGGTTGTGCGGGTCGGGCAGCGGGCTCAGTCCGCTGCTCCCCTTGGCTCGCAGGTGGCCATCAAACTCGTGCGTCGGAATCGCATCCGGCACTGGGACAAGCTGGTGAGTGAGCGGGGCCAGCGGAAACAAGCGGGGCGGGACGGGACGGGAGGAGCCGAGCTCGGGAGGGTGGAAGCCGCCAGGACGCTTGGAGGGAGAGCGGGCGTGGGGTCAGTGCGGGGCGGGAGCATCCCAGGCTGGGTAAGGGGTACCAGACAGAGCTGTGACACATCATCAGTGGCACTGACGACATCGTGGTCCCCCCGCAGCCCGACGGCACCCGGGCGCCCCTGGAGATCGTGCTGCTGAACAAGGTGTCCACTGGGTTTCCTGGTGTCATCCAGCTCCTGGAGTGGTTTGAGCTCTCCAACGCTTTCTTGTTGGTGATGGAGCGTCCACAGTGGTCTCAGGACCTCTTCCACTTAATCCGGGAGTGGAAGTTCCTGCCAGAGGAGGTGGCCTGGAAGCTGTTCTGTCAAGTGCTGAAGGCTGTACAGCACTGCACCAGCTGTGGCGTCCTGCACCGTGACATCAAGCCCGAAAACATCCTCCTCGACCTGGCCACTGGCGACCTGAAACTCATTGACTTTGGATGCGGCACGTTCCTTCGGGACAGGGTGTACACCCAGTTTGCAGGTGAGCCCACACCCAGGGGGATGCTCCTGGTACCGGGCACCTCAGGCATTGCATGGCCATGCTGCACTGGGGACTCCCCATTAATCTGAGAGAGAATGGGATTAATTCTCCAGCCAAGTTGCTTTAGGATTGGGATGGGGTGGGTGAGCTATTGCAAGCCAGTCCCCAGCCTTGCTGACAGCCCTCACCACTCATCCCGACCTGGGCTGGAGTGGGTACAGGGTGGAGCCAGCCTGATGAAAACACCGGTGAGGGTAGCAGAGAGGAGGGCTCAGAACTCCTGCAGCAGCTGGTTAGGTGTGCATGCCAGGAAGGTCATGGGCTGCTCTGCTCCCCTTGTTTGCCTTGTCTTATGATTAACTGTTGAGGGCAGTGCAGTGGGGCAGGGAGAAGACATGGCTTTTCCTCACCACTGGGTGGGTTTGTTCCTTGTGGGTAATGGTTGGGCCTTCCCAGGACTTCTGCTGCCCTCTTGGACACCGGTGGCTTCTCCTACAACCCAGAGTTTGTAAGCTGCTGTCAGGTGCTGGTGAGAAGGCAGCGGGTCCCAGCGTGTGGCAGTGGGGCAGGTGCCACATCCCCAGGGATGCTCAGGCGAGGGTCTGGGAGCAGGAAGCATCCCCCTGGTGAGCTCTGTCTGTATTCCATAGGAACACTGTCATACAGTCCGCCGGAGTGGATCCACCACAAATACTACCACGGCGAGGGGGCAACAATCTGGTCCCTGGGCATCCTGCTCTACCAGATGGTCTGCGGGAAGCACCCTTTCCTGCAAGGCTGGAGCACCATGGGGGGGCAGCTCCTGTTCCCACAACCGGTCTCTCGAGGTGGATACCCATCTTTGTGGCATGGGGGGAATAATGGTGTTGGGAGTTGGCAGCGGGCTCATGTGGATCCTGCTCTTGAAGCTGTTTATATCCCCTGGTTGGCTGGAGGAGGTGGCACATGTCCTGCCATCCTGCTCTCCTCCAAAATAGAGAAGTAATCGGGAAGTTTGGATGCAGCTCTGAGTGCCCCCAGAATGGCCTGGGCACACAGACAGTGGGACAAAGGGGACAGGATCCTTCTCCAGCTGACCGTCAGTTTCTGGTTTCTCTCCCCCAGAGTGCCGACACCTTATCAAGTGGTGTTTGTCCATCCGCCCCTCAGAGAGACCATCACTGGAAGACCTATTCTGCCATCCTTGGGTGCAGGGCATGCACCTGCCCTAGAAGGTGCTTTGTTTGATCGAGGGACCTGGCAAGTAACCGCTCCACACATCTCCTGGCAATAAGAAGCAAAGTAAACCAGACTTTTCTGGCATAAGTGTGGCACTAGGGGTAGATTAGCACACAGAAACGCATCTCACCTCTTAGTGTGGGAGCTGAGCTGGACACCTGGTCTTCCATGCATTGCTGGCCACCATCCAACTTGGTTTTGCTCGTCCTGCTTTGCTGAGAGCTGGAGCCCTTGGCACAATGCTGACAGCCTGGTCTCGCCCACAGGGATGGAGAAGAAGCCCTTGGAGAAGCTGTATTGGGTGGGCCTGCTGCCTCTTTGTTGACCTGGACAATGCCCACCTGAAGATGATGGACTTTGAAGCTGGCACCACCATCAAAGCTGTCTTCCACACCTAGTTTACAGATGAGTACACCCCCAGGGCGATGCTCCCAGATGTGGGCCTGGCTGGCTATTGAAGGTTCCCCCCTTTGCTGGTGGGAAATGCTATTAATTCTTCAGCCCACAGCCAAGCTGCTCCTTGGCAGGGGGTGGAGGGGTGGTCTGGGCTGGTTGTGAAATGAGAGCCTCACCCAGCCCTGGGCAGGGCCTGGGGCAGGGGGAGTGGGCCTGACAGAAACCAACACAAAGGTGGGGCTGCAGAACCTGTGCAGCGGCTGGTTTGGTTTTCAGTTGAATGCAGAACAGGAGAGTTGGGGGGATGAGAGATTGAAGGGAAAATGACCTCTGAAGAAGGCCTTGGGGTTATTTCTTCTAGGGAAGATATGCAGGAGGGAGGAAGGGGTATAGGGGACGTGATAACAGCCCTGTGGGTGCAGGAGGCTGCTCTTTGGGGATGCTGCCTGGCTGTCCCCGCAGCTTCCATGGGAGCAGGTATAGAGGGGCTTCTTTGGTAGTAGAGAAGATTTCACTAAGATACTAAGCTCTTTAGCTCTAAGGATGTTAAGCATCAGGACAGGCCTGGGGGGCTGTGAAATCTTCTCAGAGACTTGTAAGTACAGATCAGACAAACAGCTCCCATCCATCCTGGTGGGGTAGGTGAGGAGCTGATACATAGCCCTAGAAGCTGGGCTTCTTTCCAGGGTTCCCAGTGGGGTGTCCTGCAAACCTGGCAGTGCCCTGGGATGACTGTTACGTGGGATTAAAGTTAGTTGTTTTTGTCAAAGGAAAGGATGGTCATAGTTACCTGCCCCTTTGATGGGGAAAGCATCTTTGCTACAGGTATTTTGTCATTTCTGTGGATCTGCTGAGACCCGGTGGGTCAGCACCTCTGTGGCAGTGTGGGAGAGGGAATAAATCCTGCACAAGAGGCTGGTTACCCCCATATTATGAAGGGAAGCTATTTTTCCCTGAGCCCATGTGTCCAGCCATGTGCTATTGATCCCTGTGGATCTGATGTGTTATGATTCCTGTTGACCCTCAGCGGGCCGAATGGCTGAAGCTCTCTGACCCTCTGCTCCTGGAAATGCCAGAGCAGGACCAGACCCTGGAGCCTGACCTGCTGGAGCAGCTCTGAGCCTGCTGGCAGGAGTGGGAGTTAAGGAGGAGTGAGCATGAGGTGGGACAGCTGTTCTGTGTTGTGGTTTGTCTACAGGAGCATCCTCCTCCTCTGTCCTCAATCTGAGGGGATGGGGATGGAGGTTCAAAGCTTGTTGTTGCCCTGCTGTCTTCTCTCTTGGCCTATGAGCTCCAAGGTGTGGTCTCTGCTGTGGGACCTGCAGCTTGAGTGTGAACAGTGCCCAAGGCTGCAGAGCTTGACAGGAGGAAAAACACTCCTTATTTTGGCTCAAGGAGGGCAGGCAGGGGCTGGTGGGTGAGTGAAGATCTCCCCTTGCAGGGTGGATGTTGCAGAGGACCCTGATGGGGTGCTACCATTTGTGGGGCCTCCTGGGTCCTTTGACCGTGTCTGGTCCTTTGATTAATGTTCTTGTTAATATTTCCTGCCTGCTTTTGGTTTTGTGGCATTTTTCATGCAGTTTCTCCTCCTGACTACTCTCCGTGGTGCTGCAGCCCCCCTCACTTGCTGGGACAGAGCTGTGTCCATGCTGGTGTGGGTCTCACCTGCAGCCTGGGCTCCTGCAGTGCGGGGCAGGCGGTGAGCCCCAGACCCACAAGCAGCACACTTTCCTTTCCATTGGCTCTGTGGTTTCCTCAGCTTTTGCTCTGTGTCATTCTTTTTTCTCTTTGTTTTATCACATTTTCCCTCTGACTCCTTTGCAGGTGGAAGAAGACCTTCTTCCAGAGGTGGCACCTGCTCAGCCAGAGCTCTCCTGTGCTATTCCTTTGATGGCAGGTAAAGACAATGGAGCAAGGGGTTGTGGTCCCCCCAGGAGGCTTCTCCATGTGTGGCACTGTGCTGGCATGGGCTGGGAAGCAGCTCACCACTCCCAGGGGTTTTTTCCAGCAGCTACTTCTTGCTCCTTGCATCCCCCCAAGAGCTGAAAGGCTGCTCCTGCCTGGCTGCATCCCCCAGGCATGGGCTGAAAAGTGAGGGCTTGATCCTCACATCCTTATGCAAAGTCTGAGTAATTTGGGCCTATTTAGCAGAGGTTCAGGGGTCCCTGTGGGTGCTGTGGGAGGAGAAGAGGAGCTGGGAGTGGGTGCTGGATGAGGGCAGTGACTCTTGGCTGAGCCTCAGGAGAGCTGGCCCCATTCTCAGCAGTCCTGTGAGGGTGCAAACTGGAGCTAAGTAAGGGGATTTCACACTTAGAGGGTGGAGGATTTTGGAAGGAGCTCATCCTGCTGTGTGCAGAGCTGCAGGGTGTCTGTTGGTGAAGCCCCAGCATTTCCCCCTCCCTGCTGCCTCTTGGATGGTTTTGCTTTGTCTCTCAGTGACCCCTCAAGTGCCAGTTCACCCAGAGGGCCAACAGACACCAGGATGAGGGACATGATCCTATTCTGGTGTCAAGGGAAGAACAGGAGAGCTTTCCCTTCCCAGCTGGGCAGTGCATCCATTGGAATATCCCACTATCAGCTTTCCCTGCTGATGCCAAATGCCTTTTCAAAGAGCTCTGCCAGGCAGTAAAAAGGGTCATCAATCCTGATTGCCCTCTGCTGCTCTCAGGGCTGAGGCTGGGATCTTCCTTCCCTGGATGCACTGAGGGTGCACCGCAGTCTATGTTAATGTTCGAGCACCCATTGGTCAGAAGGGCAGCTGGGGACGTGGCGGTGAGGCGGCAGCAGTGGCCTGGCAGAGCCTGTGCAGCAGCCTGTGGTGCCCAAACCTGCCCACGCACACTGTGGCCTCGGGGGGCACTCGGGACAGAGTTGGCAGCAGGCTGGGGGGCCTGGCATGGTGACAGAGGTTGGAGCTTATCCTTGGCCTCTGGGCATGGGGGCAGCTTGCTTGCAAAATAAGTGATGTTTCCTTCAGGGTGGGCTCTTCTGCCATGGCTTGCCCATATCCAGGGCTTTCTCCTGCCCACACTCCTGGCTGTTGTTCTACCTGCGCAGCACAGGCTGCCATTTGCATTCAGGAAATCTGAGCAGGATCCGGGTGCACCCAAGGGATGTTTGATCTTCATTTCCATGGCTAAAAGCCTGTGTCATTCCTGGATCCAGGCTGAGCTTGATGATGTGATCAGGGTGGCCAGGGCCTCTTTTTTGCTGTTCCTGGAGTTTCTGGGCTGAACAGAAGGGGAGGGAGGAAAAAGGAAAGGACATCAGTGCTGTGCTGACAAACATGTCCAGGTTGTGTTATGCCTCCAATATATCAGGATAATTCGGAAGCAAATGGAGTGTGCATGGCAGATTGCCCGACTGGTGCCTTTTCTTTTGCAACTTCATTGTTGATCTGGAGGGGTAATGCTGAATCCTGATTCCCTCTCTAGACCTGAGGCAGGGAGAGCCTTCTGGCAAGAGTTACCGGGACCAGCGCTAGTCCAAGGGCTACGGAACCTCCAGGGCAGGAGAGGTAAGGGTGGGGAGTCTGGGCAACCTGCTGTGATCTTCTGCTGTCAAATGAGCAGGTTGGCGGCTGGTTCCAAAATCTCTGACCTTCAGCATGTCTCCCTTTGCTCCCATCTGCAGGATGCAGACCTAGGACTCCTGAGAGAAGAGCTCCATTTCGGCTTCTGGGAGGGAAGGGGCAGGGGGAGAAACTCTCGGCAGTAGTTCAGAAGTTGAGGGGAGGCTGGTGGCCAGTCCCAAGAAGTAACCCCAACATGGGCAGGGCTGGGGCATAAGAGGCTTGGGGATTTCCCAGAGATCTGTGCAGCAATCCATGTGTCCCCACTCCAGCTGAGGAGAAAAAGGCCACTTTGCTGTGTTGCATTCAGTGCCTGACAGACCCTGGGGATTATTACAGTGAGTTGTCAGTGTTTATGAGTTCCAGCTGCTGGGCTGTCATTCCCCAGGTGAGGGGCTGTACTCTCCTTTCTTCCAGGTAACAAGTGATAGGACAGGAGGAAACAGCCTCAAGTTGTGCCAGGAGAGGTTTAGATCGGACATTAGGAAAAGTTTCTTCCTCAAAAGGCTTGTCCAGCCCTGGCACAGACTGTCCAGGGAGATGGTGGAGTCACCACCCCTTAAGGAATTTAAAAGAGGTCATGTTAGGGCTAGGAGAGCTGTCAGACTAGAGATGGCTGATGTAAATTACTGTTCAAAGCTGTTGGGTATGAGCAGGGATGTGGCAGGATAAACCCAAGGTGCTGCAGGGCATGAGCAGGGAACTGGCTGTTCTGCTTCTGCTGGGCACTTTCCAGGAGCAGCAGAGCTGTCCCACTGTCCTAAGAGAGAAAAGCAGAGGTGTTCTTGGTTTCTCACCCACGTTTGTGTTCTCCTGTCCTCGCAGCCTTTGGGCCAGCCCAGCCTGCCCCTGCAGTGCCACGAGTCAGGGCTCAGCTGCAGCAGCCACAAGCTCAGCCAGTCCATCCGTGATGGTGCTGACCATGATGGTCCCTGTGCTTCCCTGGACCTGGAATGCGGAACAAACAGGTGAGGCGTGATGGGGTGCCTGACAAGGGGGCAGCAAGGGAATAAATGGCTGTTGGGAGGAGATTGGCTGTCTCACAGCTTGGTCTGATCCTGGAGGAGGTTGTGCAGGCAAGTGGCGTGACTGGGGGGCTGTGGGGTGGTGGCACGGTCTGGGGGCTCTGCTTGGATTGTTTAGGTGAGGCACAGCGTGCACAGAACTGGCCCCACCCTTTACTCCTGAGGTTCATCTGCCACGGCCGAGCGAGCTTGGACGGTGACAGTGAATACCTCAGGACGTAGGTTTGGTCAGAGTATCCCTCTCTTAGATGGATGGCCTTACAGGGCTAAGCGAGCTCCACCTGCCCGGGTTTGGGGTTGGAGCTGTCCTTCTCCTAGGATGGTTGCCATGGGGCCAGCGAGCCCATCCTGCCCCTGGACACACTTTGTCTGACCCTTCAGCTGAGACCTGTCTGGCATGGGAGACCCTACCGGCGGCACAAACCACCTCCAGCACAGCTCTCAACCTCATGAGGGCACGCAAGCTCCTCCCCCACGACAAGGGGGTGTCCCCAGAGAAGTATTATTAAATTGTAACTCTGACTTATAATCTCTTTTGTGTTGCATTCATATCTCCTGCCGGTTTAAACCAGCACAAATATATATAAAGAAGCCACCAGTTTTTGATTGGGAAGGGTCATTTGCGTCCCACAACTGGGCCCAGCTCAAGTGGATTCATGCGCAACAAGAGTCCCACCTCGAAGAATGGCAGCTGGAGATTATGTCAGTGACAAATGACAGTCAGACAGAACCAGGATACAGAAGGACTCAGGAAGTCCTCTCCAACCCATGTGTAATCCATCACCTGCAGCCTGGCAGTGATTGGTTTATGTGGAGACTGTTCTAAAATGCTGTGATAGGAATGACCATGTCCTTGCTTTGTTTCCAGGACTGATGGACAGGATGGACGTGGATATGCCACTTCTGTACATATATTTTACTTTGGGTGAATGCTTTAATTATGAGGACTGGAAAGAACATTTCAGGAGGTGGACTTACTAGCATGATGGGGCTGTGGACCAACCTGGACCAGACAAACTGGAGACTTTCACTGCTGAAGTTTGAGTTGCATGTTTTTTTGTACGGTTCTTACTTTTTGAAGGTTTATTGTTACCCGTTTGTGGTATTTCTGCTCACAGTTATTTGCCTGGTGGTTCCATCCCTGCATACTCAGCATGTTATCTTCTTCCCCTCATAGTTTTTCTCATCTTTGCCCTAATCCCTGGATTCCTTTTGGTTGCTGTTCCCACTTTTGATGAGTTGTTCCCCATTGGCTATCTGGTTGCCCAGTTACACACTCTGCCCCCACCGTTGTCCAGTCACTGCCAAGTTCCAGAACCTTCCCTCAGAACCCTCTAAAACCCCAAGTTGTCCCTAAATAAGTGCCTTTGGTGACTTTGTTTCCACTTGTGCTTTGGGCAGTTGCAGTCAACGCGTGGTCATTTTATATGTTTTATAATTGCTGACTTTACAAAGAAGATTGTTGTTTTTATAAAGACCCTTATAGTGTAAATGTGTTCTGTATCTGTGTGTTTTATATATTGTTATGTTGTCCTTGTGTAAATATGTTCCATGGATTATTGTTGTTACATAGGCCCTTATAATGTAAATACATTTTATAGACTGATGTTATTATAAAGATTCTTACACTGTAAAATCTTTCTGTAGTTCGTTGCTTTTGCAAGGCCCGCAGCAGGTTGGGGCAGGGGAGCTTGGGGTGGCCAGGGCTGGAGGCTCTGGGGCTTTGGCAGCTGCACTGGAGGAGCTGTTCCATAGGAGAGGATGGAGGGGATCACAGAAGACAGAATACGCTGAGTTGGAAGGGACCTCCAAAGATCATCCAGTCCAACCTTTAGCTCTGCACAGGACCATCCCTGAGAGTCACATCCTGTGCCCCAGAGTATCATCCAAATGCTCCTTGAGCTCTGGCAGTCTTGGTGCTGTGACCGCTGCCCTGGGGAGCCTGGTCAGTGCTCAACCACCCTCTGGGGAAGACCTTTTTTTCTAACATCCACCCTAAACCTGCCCTGACACAACTTCAGGCCATTCCCTCAGTCCTCTCCCTGGTCCCCACAGAGCAGAGATCCTCGGCCCCTGCAGAGGAAGTTGTAACTGTAACGAGGGCTACCCTGAGTGTCCTCCAGCTGAAGGATTAGGAGATACTCCAAAATGCCCTCAGGAATGGGGTTGTTCTCCATGGTGTCATCAATCCCAGCCTTCAGCTTTCCAATTCGAGACCCCATCCCACCCCTCCCAATTCCCATTCCAGCCACTCTGGGCATGAAGACACCCTTCCCAAGCCCAGTTTCCCCCATCCCACCCCACCCTGAGTCCTATCCTACCTCTCCCAATTCATATCCCAACCCTTGCAAATCCTCATCCCACCCATTTTGGGCATTTTGAGGGGACTTGTGAGATCAGGTAATTTTGGCGTGGAATTGAGAGGTTTTGAGATGACAGATCAATCCCTTTTGGCTCTTGGAGTAAGAAGCAATGGAGAAAATTCCACCAAATCCCCACAGAATCCACAAAATCCTCCAAACTCCCATTTCCCCCAAATTCCAGTAAAATAGTGAGGGTTTAGGTGTTCTTGTTCACTTTCTTTATTTTACCCAAATATCCTGCATTTTTAAGGGATGAAGATAGATCAAAACAAAATCAAACCCAAAATAAAAGTATTTTGTGTCTGGGTCAAGTGTCCATAGGTTTAGATTGGGGGCATCATGGGACATAGAGAATGAGAAACATAGAATGAAAGAGGTTGGAAAAGAGTTTGAAGATTATCCTGCATTTCTTGATGCCACCTGAAGAAATGATTGGATAGAGCAGGTGAGATTTCTGGGTGTCTAATGTTAACAAATCCCCTCTCCCCAATGAATTTCCAATGTCAGTCTGTGTCCCCCTCCATGGATATTCCTCCCTCTGCATTCACCCAGGTGCCTACACGGAACCAGGAAGATGTGAAGACCACCAGTCAGGTGTCTTCCCAACATGGATCACCAGAAATGTGGATCATGAATTCTGTTCTCAGTGTGGGTCTGCTGATAAACGATGGAGCAGTGGACAAAGCTCTTCCCAAAGTCAGGACTCTTGTAGGGCTTCCTTTACAGGTGGGTCTGTTATTGTCTGGCCAAGACCCAGCTCTGTTTGAAGCTCTTCCCATACACAGGACACTTGTAGGGCCTCTCCTCGGGGTGGATGCCATGGTGCCTGGTCAGGTGGGAGCTGTGGTTGAAGCTCTTCCTGCAGCCAGTGCAGTGGAAGGGCCTTTCCCCCATGTGCATCTGCTGATGCCTGAGCTGGTCTGAAACCTCTTCCCACATTCCAAGCATTTGTAGGGCCTCTCCCCAGTGTGGATGCTCTGGTAGGTGAAGAGGTTGGAGCTGATGTTGAAACTCTTCTCATAGTCCCTACACTTGTAGGGTGGTTCCCTAAAGCAAACAATCTTCTGCGGAGGGAAAGGACTTCACCCAAGAAGCCTGTGAGGTTTATGGTGAAGACATTTATTACACACTGGACACGGTTTATATAAGGTAAAGGCTACATTCTATTGGCTAAATTGAGCCTCACACCATCGAGCCACAGACTTTAATTGGTTATAATCCACATCTCACAAGTCCAATGTTTATATGAACTCATCTTAGATGTTTTCAGGTACATCTCTGGAGTCCTGTGTGAAAGTCGAAGTGTTCTCATGAGAAACTTCTGGGGAGTCGCTGAGAACCCCCAGGGAGTGATTTCTCCTTTAAGGATCAACAGCAGCTGTGGCCTTGCTGCTTCTTAGCTGATATCTGCTCCAGTCCAAGGGAGCTGATGCAGGCTGGATTGCTCACATGGCCATTTGCTGAAAGAAACCCTGCAACAGTTCCCCAGTGTGGATGTGTTTCAGTCTGCTTAAATATTGCAGAAAAAAACGTTTAGATTCGAATATTCTCCTGAACAAAATTAAAACTTTTACAAGTTAGCTGTTCATACCAAAACCTGATTTTTTATTAATTGCTAAGAGATGCAGAAAGAGAGAGATAAGAAAAGGTTGGGAAAAAGCTAAAGTTACTTTTAGAAGCAAAGAAAAAGCTTACTGGGAGAAGCTACATTTTTGCCAAGATACCCTGTGGGGGAAAACAGCTTCTACTTTTTTTTTGTTTTAGAATCAGAATAGAATCATAGAATTGATTGGGTTGGAAAAGACCTCCAAGATCATAGAGTCCAACCCTTGATCCAACTCTAGTCCACTTACCAGATCATGGCACTCAGCACCACGTCCAATCTGCGTTTAAAAATCTCTAGGGATGGGAAATCCACCCCCTCTCTGGGCAGCCCATTCCAATCCCTGAGCACTCTCTCTGGAAAGAATTTTTTTCTGATCTCCAACTTAAATTTCCCCTGTCAGAGCTTGAGCCCATCGTGCCCCCTTGTCCTATTGCTGAGTGCCTGGGAGAAGAGACCAACCCCCACCTGGCCGGAACTTCCCTTCAGGTAGTTATAGACAGTGCTGAGGTCACCTCTGAGCCTCCTCTTCTCCAGGCTGAACACCCCCAGCTCCCTCAGCCTCTCCCCACAGCACTTGCGCTCCAGTCCCTTCTCCAGCCTCGTTGTTCTTCTCTGGCCCCGCTCCAGCCCCTCAATCTCTTGCCTGAACTGAGGGGCCCAGAACTGAACACAACACTCAAGGTGTGGCCTCCCCAAGGCAGAGTCCAGGGGAAGGGTCACTGCCCTGGGCCTGCTGGCCACGCTAGTTTTGATACAGGACAGGATCCCCTTGGCCTTCTTGGCCACCTGGGCACACTGTTGGCTCATGTTGAGCTTCCTGTCCCTCAGTCCCCCCAGGTCCCTCTGCCTGGCTGCTCTCCAGCCACTCTGTGCCCAGCCTGGAGCGCTGCAGGGGGTTGTTGTGGCCAAAGGGCAGGACCTGCACTTGGCCTTGTTGAACTTCATCCCATTGGAATCAGCCCATCCCTCAAGTCTATCCAGATTCCTCTGCAGAGCCCTCCTGCCTTGCAGCAGATCGACAATCCCTCCCAACTTGGTGTCATCAGCAAGTTTGCTGATGATGGACTCAATCTCCTCATCTAAATCATCAATAAAGATGTTAAACAGGACTGGACCCAACACAGACCCCTGGGGAACACCACTGGTGACCGGCCACCAGCTGGACACAGCCCCGTTCACCAGCACTCTCTGGGCCCGGCCCTCCAGCTCCTGACCCAGCAGAGGGTACACCTGTCCAGGCCATGGGCTACCAGCTTTTCCAGGAGTATGTATGGGAGACAGTGCCAAAGGCCTTGCTGAAGTCTGGATAGACACATCCACAGCCTTCCCCTCATCCACCAGGTGGGTCACTTGATCGTAAAAGGAGATCAGGTTGGTCAGACAGGACCTGCCCCTCCTAAACCCCTGCTGACTGGATCCTGAAGGTGCTGTGTGATTGCACTCCGGATGAACTGCTCCATAACCCTGCCAGGCACCGAGGTCAGGCTGACAGGCCTGGAGTTGCCAGGGTCAGCCTTGCAGCCCTTTTTGTGGATTGGGGTGACATTCCCCAACTTCCAATCATCTGGGACCTCCCCAGAGAGCCAGGACTGTTGGAAGATGATGGAGAGTGGCTTGGCAAGCTCTTCTGCCAGCTCCTTCATCACCCTGGGATGGATCCCGTCTGGTCCCACAAACTTGTTAGGATCCAGCTGAGCAAAGTCAGGTACTGATGTAGAGAGGCTTTCAAAAAATATGGTAGCAGTAACTCCCACAGACAGCGTGGTGAATTTGGGCTTTCCCCGGGCTGGGAGAGTGTCGGTCCCGGCACGGCAGCAGCTCAGCTGGGAGAGAGAGATGAGGAGGTGAGAGAGGGGTGTGAGAAAAGTTCTCTATTTATTAAATATTTCGATGATAACAGAGGTCGTGGAGCAAAGAAAACAGGCAATAAGAAAGGTTTACTTACGTGTTGTGGTACCCTGGCTAAAATCCAATCCCCAAAGCACACCCCAAAATTCAATTTTCCCCCTCTTAAAGGCTACCAAACCCCACCCTGTCACATCATTAGAAGGGTGTTCCCTTCCCTCTGATTGGTTATGGTATGATAAAGGCGGGGTTTAGATAAAAATGGCCACTTCTATAGGGGCCACCTGGTGACGGGTTTTGGTTCATCTGCATTAATTTCGCGTCCCTGTTTCCCGGTACAAATCCACGAGCCACCTGTATGTTAGTAAAAAGAACCCTTTAAAATGCATACATTTCCCCTTGTTGTTAGTAATTTTTAATTCATTTGCTTGAATAAAACCTGTTTATTTATTTCTCATAGGGGGAAGTAGGGAAGGATTTGTCCGTTACGGCAACGGGTTTTCTCTCTTTCCTTTTCCCTCTCTGAATTCTCGAGGTGTCTCCTCTGAGTTTTCATAGTGTTCAGAAAAGTTTGGATGTGATTTTTAGCACGTAGCTACAAGCACAATAGCAGGAGTCTTTATGGCAGGCAGGCTCCAGCAGGATGCTCTGGCAGGAAGTTTGTCAGCTTTTAGGAAAATGTTGACAGACAACCTTTGTATAGGATGTTTTTGACAGAGTAACAGTGGAGGAACATTATTTATTGCATCTCTGTATTACCTCATTGTAACATGGGGGATGCACAGGAGTCCCCACTCCTGATCCCTCCTGGGGCCGGTTCTGCTCCTACCCAACCTCGGCTCCTTCCAGTGGGGTCCCCTCATGACCAGCAGCCAGGACTGGGGAGAACTGGGAAGTTTTACTGGGAACAGTGGGAGCAGCTGGGTGGTGTTAGAATAAAAACAGGACTGGGGGGGAACATATGACCCCCCCCCAATCAGTGCGAGGATGGGGGTGGGTGGTCCAGGTTGGACCTGAGGCCACAGAGAGGGGCTGCAGCCACAGGGGATTCAGGAGCTCTGCGGGGAGAGAAAAGGGGGTGACACTGAGTGTGTGCGTGGGGTCCCTGGGAGGGCACACAGGAGAACAGGACCCCCAGGGACCCCCTCACCTTCTGGCTCAGGTGGAAGCTGAAGCCCAGCACCAGGAAGATGAAGTCCAACACGAAGCCCCTGATCCCTGTCAGCATTTGCGGCGGGCGGTGTCTGGCAGCAGCTCGCGGGAGGGGGGGCTGGGCGGGTCGAGACCTTCCAAAACTTCTCACTGGCCCTCCAGGATGTACCCAAACCTCCTCCCAGTCACCCCCAGCCCATCCAGGAACCCCTGTATCCTCCTCCCTGCCCCTTTGGGATCCCTCAAATCCACCCCCACCCCCACTAGGACACTCCAACACACTCCAAGCACCCCTAAGGCCCTCCAACCCCCTTCTATTTGTTCTCAGCCCCCTGAGAACTCCCCAAACCCCCTCCCAGTCCCTTCCCAGTGAACTCTGGATGCCCCATACTCCCTCCCCAGTTGCTCCCTGGACCCTTTGTCTTGGTTTTGTCCTGGCCTCTAGCTCGAGCCAACTTCCTTTCCCCTCTCCTTCTCCCTCTGCTCCCCAAAGCAGGGAAAAGGAAAGGGAAAAAAACTTGAAAGAAGCTGAGCCAAGTCAGTATATATATATGTGTGTGTATATTCTCTAAATACCTACAATTATATGTATACAATTTGCACCCACAATAGGGAAAAGGGAAAGGGGAGGGGAAAAGGGAAGGGGAAAACAGGGGTAACAAGAAGAGATGAACAGAAAACCAAAAACAATGGGTACAGAAGACCACTCCCACCCACCCACTGATTAAACCAGTACAACACAAGCCCACCACCACTCTTAGAAGAAAACTGGCTTTCCCCTCTCACGTGTACGGGGGTCTCACTCCCGGTATTTTCCCATCTCTGTCCCATCTTTGTCCCCACAGGAGGTTGACATCAGCCAACACCTAGGCTGGGACAGCAGACCCCTCCAGGTCTCAAGGGATGGAGGAAGGGAGTGACCTTCATGAATCCAACTTCCCACCATCCCACAGCTTGCCATCCAATCCCTTTTCCCCCTTCTCCCACTGCTTTCCCCTTGTTCTCACTGTTCCTAGCTGTCCCCCAGCTCTCTTTGGGAGCATTTCCTTTCCCTGCTCTCCTAGTTTCAGGGTCTCAGCACTTTCCTAATGAATTTTGGGGTCCCCTACTCTCTATTTCCCCTCTCTCACACCCTTTCCCCATATTTCCCCAATCCCCAGGCCCCCTCGACACTTAGCCTGGGGGTGCCACTCCCCTTTTCCCCCACCTCCTTCTTCTTTCTCATCATCTCCCCAATCTTCAGTACCCTCTGCACTCGGTTTCAGCTTGCCCTGCCTTCCTCTTGCCACTTTCCCTTGTCTTGCTTTGACTACTCCTTCCTTGCCTTTCCTTCCATACACCTCCCAACATTGCTTTGTCTTGCCTTGCCTACCCCACCCCACCCTCCTTGCTTTGCTTTGACTACCCATACTTGCCTTGCTTTTCCTTTCTCTGCTCTCCCTTGCCTTGCCTTGCCTAACTCTCCCTTGCCTTGCCTCATGTACCCCTGCTTTGCCTTGCACAGCCTCACCTACCCCTCCATTGTATTGCCTTGCCTACCCCTCCATGGCTGTATCTTTTCTCCCAGCCTCTTCCTTTGACTTGCTTTCCCCAGCCCTGTCTTGCTTTGGCTTGCCTGCTCCAGCCTCACTCTGGCTTGTCAATGTTTGCCTTCTCTGTCCCAGTGCCTTGCCTTGTTTAACCTACCCATGCCTTGCCTTGCCTTGCCTACACCTCCTTTGACTTGTCTTGCTTTTCCTTGCCTACTGCCGAGCCGTGCCTTTCTCTCCCCTCCCTTGCCTTGCCTCTCCTTGACTGCCCCTCCCTTGCCTTGCTTTACCTTTCCTAACCATGCCAGCCTTGCCTTTTTTTTGCCTAGACTTCCCTTACCTATCTTTGTCTTCCCTGCATCATACTTGCATGGTCTGTGTTGTTACAGTAAAAACCAAAGTGAGCAATTCATGTCTATAGAAAGCCCTGTGAGACTCAGCTGTCAGCCAGAGGCAGCAAAGAGCTCAGCTGCTGCTGGCTGGTAGGGAGGGGGTTACTGCCCAAGAATTCACATAGTAGGAATTCACAGGACTCTGCAGGGGCATGAAAACAGCCAGGATGAAATAATATAAACATGGGACTTGTGAGAGAGAGGCTTTAACCAACTGAAGTATCTGGCGTGGTGGTGTGTAACTCTTCTAGCCAATAAGCTGTAGTCCTAACCCCATATAAACTGTGTGCTTTGGGTAATAAAAGGTCTTCACTATAAACTTCATAAGCTTGTTGGTGAAGTCCTTTCTCTCCGCGAAAGTTTGTTTTACTTTAACTGGCGCCCTGATAGGGCTGATACCCTCGGACCATGAGGAAGATATTCCCTGGGATGGCTGCATTTCCCTACCCCTGTACCCTGAAAGAGAAGCAGTAGAACACGAGGATGAAAGGCGGAGAAGTTTCCAGCCGAGAGGGACCACTGCCCCGGTGGTCAGGCAGGACCGCTGTGCCCCGCGGAGCCTGAGACAGAAAAGACGCGACATGGAGAGACAGGAAAGGTCGTCCGGAAAATCTTGCTCAAAAATTCGGGTGGGCAAGCGGTTGGGGAAGAGATGGAGATAAGCTCTTCTGTTTGTATCCTTTCTAAGAAAGGGATTTGCCTTCATTTTTGGACTTTACAGTAGTTTTGAAAGTGGGCACAAGATAAGAGACCTTTATCTTCCCGATGTTACGGCATTTGAGCTGTTTACGTGGGGGCCATGAGGAGAAGCCTCTGGTATAAACTCAGAAATAGGAAGAAACTTGCAAGGGATGCGTTGCGGGACATTAGAACCGAAGGGACTGCCGCGGTTTTCCGCGCTGGCCGCAATCGGCTCCCGGTCCCGCCGCCGGCCCACCCCCCCGCTGGGGGCCGACCTGGGGGACACCTTTGGGGGTCGCGCACAGGCTCTGGCGGACCCCTCGCCTCTCCCCACGCTCCCGCCGGCTCTCGCTGTGGCTCCGTGTTGGCTCCGCTGCGAGGGCACTGCCCCCCCCGCCCCACGTCCCGCCGCCTCCTCTCGCTCCCGCCGCCTCCACCCCCCCAGCCCCGGCCGCCGCCGCCGTGCGGGTCCAGCTCCCGCCGCGTTCGGGGATCGCTGCACCCCCCGCCGCTCCCGCCCGCCGTCCCCGCCGCCCTGCGAGGGGTCCCGGAATCGGCACAAGACAGAAAGTCAGCGCGACACGGGAATTGGGAGGAGAACTGTGCTTGCAAAGACAAACCCCCCCTATTCCAGCTTTTCGATGCTGAGAGGATTTTTGCTGCGAAATTTGAAAGTGGCGCTGCCACTCTGGGATGGGAGGGGCCGGCCCCCCCTCCCCGCTCCGATGGGGACGTCACCGTGGGCAGGCGGAGCTTTGCACACATCATCAGCTCCTTGCACAGACCCCTGGGTGATGTAGTCTCCCAAAGGACTCTGGTTGTTGTGGTTCCAGCGCACCCCTGACACTCTGCGAGCCTGTCAGTGACCCAGAGAGCAGCGTGAGTGACCCCGCTCTAACAAACATCAGCCCAGCTGCCTTCGAGACAACGGGACAGGCACCTGGTGCCCTGTGTCACAGCCGTACAGTACATCATGCACAGACAGAATGCAGCATCTTTCTCCAGCAATTCAGAGAGCAGCAGAGAAGCCTAGAAGGGATCTGTTGAACTGATTTCTTTGTTGTTTGGCTCTTGTTTAAAAGTTATAGAATGTTGTCAGCTTTTAATAATTTGGAGAAAAGTTTCTATTTTTGTCTCCACAGATTGAAGTCAGCGATGGATAAGAACAGCCAGTTTCCTCTGACTGAATCAAGATCAGTTACCTGAACATGTGAGTGACTGATTAAAGCTTTTAATTTGATCCTTCCGATTCAAAATTCATAACACCTGATAGTAATTGAGGTGATTCCACTTGTTGGTATTAAGCATTTTCAAAAAGCTCTTTTTAAGAGTTCTGAAGTGAATTAAAACAGAGAATGGTTTTGGTTATATAACATTAGATTGGTTAAGATATATTCTTTTAAATACATAAATGCATATTTACCACAAGAGACACTAGAATTATAAGAATAAGAAACATTAAGCTCTGCTTTTTATGAATATAAGACCTGATGCAACATAACCAGTTTATAGAAATAATGTTGTGTAGTGTTGTTCTATTTCTGTTAAGGTTTCTTAAGTTTCTTGATGCATCCATGACAATGCCTGAAGGAATGTTTTTTCATTTGTTATAAATAATGATGTTAAGCAGATAGAATAAAGTTTCTTCTTTTGTTAAGATAGTTGAGTTGTTAAGCTAATAGAATATTATTTTTAATTTGTTAAGAAAATAAGGATTTTAGGTAATATCGAATGGTGTTTTTAGTTTGTTAATACATTAAGATGTTAAGCAGAATAAGTTAAGATTTAAAGTGTTAATTGAGTTAGCAGAGTAATGTTAATTTGGTTAAGGTTTAAGTCATTAGAATAAGGTTGCATTTGTAGCTTTTCAGTGTATTGTCAATTAGTACTTTTACTAAATATTCTAAAAATAAAAAGGGGGAGAAAACTATGGAAAAAGCAAAAAGAGAAAAAGAAAAATGGTAATAAATAAATAAATAACTCTCTGAAGCTCAAAAAAAATCGGGGGAGAACACCAGTGACATTAACATCAGAAAAAGAATAAAGTAGTAAAAGTGAAAGAACTGCAAGTGAAAAAGCAAGTGATCAACAAATGCTAAACAAATTGCTCTAAAAATGACTTACAGACTGATGTGAAGTCCAGTTCCTCCGCCGTTTATTTCTAATTTACTTTACCCACCGACCCCGAAAATGACGCACCCCCCTCTGTTCGGGGGAAGGGAGGGAACACACCCAGTGCTGCCCAAATTAACACCGAACACCAACAGTACAAAGTTATCTCTTGGAGAACAACACTCGGCCTTTGAGGCGTGAGCCTGTTTGGGAAAGCCCATTACATGTTGCAGCCCAGTCACAAACTGTAGCCCAGGTCTTTTAATTACTCAGCAGGCCAGATTAAGGCACCCACCTCCCGATGTTAAGTGTCAAACAGATAATTGCTTTGTTTGAACAACAATAAAAAGCCGAAGCTGCAGGGGAGAGGGAAAGGCACAGTCGCTTACCAGCACCGGTGGGAAGGGTCCCAGAGGGCCACAGGAGTTGCAGGAACTGACAAGGCAGGCAGGAGCAGGTCAAATGAAGTTAAGGATGAGGTGAGAAGGACGAGGACAGATGAATAGGATGTGGAGAGGGGATGGGGATGAGGAGATATAATAAGGATGATCAAAGGCTGGCATGACTCAGATGAGGAGTGAGGCCAAGGGTCAGGCTCAGACCGTCGGAACACTCCTCGAGCTGGAATGGCCGCGGGGCACCGCTGGGCACGGTCCTTAAGTGCCCTCTGGTAGACGCTGATTGGCCACTGTGGCTCCGGGCGGACCTTTCCGCGATTCTGATTGGCTGAACCGCTGTCCAGGCGGGCGGGGTCGGGCGAGGCGGGAAATGTGTCCCGTGTCCCTCCAAGTCCCGTGTCCGGCTCCCTGAGGTGTCCCCGGCGGCCCCAGGCGTGCCCCGGGGCGGTGCAGACAGCCCTGACAGGAGGCTTTTTGCTCCTAATTTTGGGGGGTTTGTGTCCCAAATCCCTGGGGTTTTGTGTCCCAAATTCATGGTTTTTTTGGTCCCAAATTCTGAGGGGTTTTATGTCTCTGATGTTTTGGGAGGGCACTTGGAGGGACTGGGAGGGCACTGGGGGGCACTGGGACATGGCCACAGGAATGTTGCTGGAGTAGGAAACCAGTGAGGCACTGGGGGGCACTGGGAGTGAATGGGAGGGACTGGGAGAGGATTGGGGGGGAACTGGGAGGGCACGGGGAAGCACTGGGAGGCGACTGGGAGGGGCTGGGAGCGACTGGGAGCGGCTGGGAGGAATTGGGAAGGGATTGGGAGGGACTGGGAGGGATTGGGAGGGGCTGGGGGGCACTGGGGGGCACTGGGACATGGCCACAGGAATGTTGCTGGAGTAGGAAACCAGTGAGGCACTGGGGGACACTGGGAGTGAATGGGAGGGACTGGGAGAGGATTGCGGGGGACCTGGGAGGGGATTGGGCGTGGCTGGGGGGCACTGGGAGGGGATTGGGAGGGGCTGGGAGGGAATGGGAGGGGCTGGGAGGAGATTGGGAGGGGCTGGGGGCACTGGGAGGAGATTGGGAGGGGCTGGGAGGGAATGGGAGGGGCTGGGAGGAGATTGGGAGGGGCTGGGGCACTGGGAGGAGATTGGGAGGGGCTGGGAGGGAATGGGAGGGGCTGGGAGGAGATTGGGAGGGGCTGGGGGGCACTGGGAGGAGATTGGGAGGGGCTGGGAGGGACTGGGAGGGGATTGGGAGGGGCTGGGGGGCACTGGCGGGGGCGATTGGAAGGGCACTGGGAGGAAATGGAGGGACTGGGAGGGGACTGGGGGGCCTGCTCTGTACTGGTCCATACTGGTCCCGCCCCGCCCCGCCCCGCCCCAGGCCTGCAGGGC
The DNA here is from genome assembly GCF_047495875.1 of Pithys albifrons albifrons. Classification (NCBI taxonomy): domain Eukaryota; kingdom Metazoa; phylum Chordata; class Aves; order Passeriformes; family Thamnophilidae; genus Pithys; species Pithys albifrons. Next base: position 172,190 of record NC_092468.1, on the reverse strand, counting down.
CGGCAGGAGAAGGCCCTGGTGGACCTCCAGTGCCCTCCAGCGGCCGGGCACAGCCCCCCGTGGGCCACGTCGCGCCCCAGAAGGTGCTGGAATTTCGGGAATTCGGGGGCGGGGGTGGCACTGGTGTAATAGATGAATTAATTAATTTGCTAGAAACCAAATCAAATAGTATTTTTAATTTTGTTTTAAATGTAAAATTAAATATGCCTGAAAACTTGGAGGATTGTAAAAACCAGAAAGACAGCTTCCCGGCAGAAAGAACAATGCCTTATCGGAGAATGGCTCGGTGCTTAACAAAGAATGTAGGGTACTCACTGTGGAGAAAAGGAAAGATTCCCCAGTTTCGATACCTCTCAGCCCGGTGCCTTCCCCCCTCCTTCCCCTACAGGTTTTTCTAGCCCCAAACAGTTTCGCCCTGCTAAGAAAAATACCTCCCTGCCTTTTTTTACCGTTTCTAGCCCTGAGAATTCCCTTCTTCTCCTCAGCCACATTGTCACACCGGGACCCTGCTAGCCAAAACCCCCCCCACTGAATCTCCGGGGAAGACCCGTGCCCTGCAAACCCCCCCGGTTCGTCCCGTTCCCCTCCTAAGCCAGCACCCGGGAAAAACCCCCACTTCCTCTCAGCCTCTCCATCTTTCCCGGTACAAGCCTTTCCTGGCCATACATGCCCGGTTTCACTCCCAAAACACCCAAAACTCAGAGCCACCAGTTTTTCTCTTTTCCCCTACGGCCCCAGTCAGTCCCGACCCTCACGCCAGCCGTGCTGGAAAGCCCTGGCTGTCTCCATATTCTGCCAAGGTGCCTGCCAGCCGTGTCGCTGGAAACCAGGTCCCACAGAGCACCCCCAAAAGTCCCAGTACCACGGTCACCCACAGCGCAAGCCCTGCCAAGCTCCCCGCCAGTCCCCCCCCAAAGGAAGGCTGTGCAGCCCCCACACCTGGCCCCAGCTACCCCATGCCAAGGCAGGAGCGCAGTGGAGGTGGACCAGCAGAGATAGCCGCCGCCCTGGGGAGTTTCTCCAGCTAGCCACGCTGCCGGACAAAGCAGCCCCACCGGGGAAGTCCCGCCGCCCATGCTAAAAACTGAACCAGCGTGGGGAGCCTGCGACCAAGCATGCCAGCGGGCGCCGGCTCGGCACGAGCCGACCCCCGTCTGAACGTACAGCATTGCAACCCTTCCTGCTGTGTACGACCAAACAGGACATCATGCCAAAGCCTGCAGTTTGTCCCTTGCCAAGTACCCCGGACTGTACAGCCACATGGAAACCCCCCCCACTCCTGGGCACCATGAGGCAAAAGTATTGCGAAACACGGCCGGACCTGGTTGAGGACTGCAACTGTTACAACGCACAGAACTGAGCCTGCGCAAACGAGAAGCGATTGCGAAACTGTTATGTAACACATGGAAACTGCGCCTGCGCAAAGGGGGCGTGGCCTACGCCAGAAAAAGTGAATATAAGCAGAGCCCTGGACGAGAGCCAGATGTGAACCTTTGGGAGCTGGTCTCCTGGGTCACCCGGTGCTCTGCTATCCTGCAAGCACTGTGTTGCTCCTCTCCTTGCCTTCACAAAGAGCTGTAATCACTGAGGCTAAGGCCTACAGAGCTGGACGCTGCAATCACTAAGGCTAAGGCCTACAGAGCTGGATACTGAAATCACTTAATAAAATCACTACCTTTTTTTATTTAATAAATGCTATTAACCTTTTTTTTTTCCTTATAAAATAAAATAAACGTTGATTTATCTAGCCAATGCCTCAGTGCCTATAACACTGGGATGGCACTGGGAGTTACTGGGTGGCACTGGAGGTTACTGGGCTGGCACTGGGAGTTCCTGGGTGATTGAGTTACTGGGACATTGGGGGATTGGAGACACTGGGAGGATTTGGAGACATTGGGGGGACTGGGGACACTGGGGATATTAGGGATGGGAGGGACGGGAATTGGGGAAATTGGGGGGATTAGAGGCACTGAGGGGCAGATTGGGGACATTGGGACCATTTGGGGATTGGGGGGCACTGGATGGGGCAGTGGGACATTGATGTTCCCAGTGTCCCCAGTGTCCCCTTCAATGCCCACGACCTGACCCGCTGGCAGCTCTTTGGTCCCTATTCCCAACTGCTCCAGCGTGCCCTGGACACAGGAGAGGTGCCAGCACAGATGGGGGCACCTGGGGACAATTGGGGACACTTGTGGGCACCTGAGGACATTTTGAGGATAGATAGCTGAGGACACCTTGGTGACACTCTGGAGTTATTCTAGGGACACCTTGGGAACACTCTGGGCACCCCTTGGGAACACTTGGGGACAACTGGCACTGCCTAGGGACAGCTGGAGACACTTTGGGGGCACCCTGGGGCACTTGGGAACACTCTGTGGACACCTGAGGGACACTTGAGGACACTTGGAGAAACCTGGGGACACAGCTGGTGACATTTGGGGACACTCTGGGGACAGCTGGGGACACTTTGGTGACACTTGGGGGCACTCTGGGGACAGCTGGTGACACTTGGGGACAGCTTGGGGACACTGGAGACAGCTGAGGACACTTTGGGAACACCTGGGGACATGGGGACACTTGGGGACAGCTGGTGCCAGCTGGTGCCCACTGTGCCCGGAGGTGACGGTGCCTGTGCTGTCCTGCCTGTTCTTCCATGTACTGTGGGAGCTGTCGTGGCTCCAACCCCACAACGTGCCCCAGGTGAGCATCCAGAACCTTTCATTGGGACATCCAGAGCCTTCCAGGGGATCTGGAACCTTCCAGGGGTGGTCCAGAACCTTCCAAGGGGAAATGGAACCTTCTGGGAAGGGGAATCCAGGACCTTTTCAGGTGGAGTGGATTCCCAGTCCCTTTCCCACATTGCTGTCCTTGCTTTCCCAGCAGGAGCAGCTCCGTGCCCTGCGCTCCCACCCCCTTTCCCACATTCCCATCCCAGTTTTCCAGGAGCAGCTCCATGTGCTGCGCTCCCAACCCCTTTTCCATGTTCTCCAGCCCCTTTCCCACATTCCCATCCTGGTTTTCCCGGAGCAGCTCCATGTGCTGTGCTCCCAGCCCTTTTCCCTGTTCTCCAGCCCCTTTCCCACATTCCCATCCTGGTTTTCCCGGAGCAGCTCCGTGCCCTCTGTTCTCGGGTGCTGTCGCTGTGCCAGCTGTGCCAGAGCTGCCTCAGTGAGCCTGAGCTGGAGCTGTGGGAACAGGTGTGGGGGGATCCTGATCCCAATCCCTGATCCCATTCCCTGATCCCAATCCCTGAGCCTGAGCTGTGGGAGCAGGTGGGGGATGGGCCTGATCCTGATCCCAATCCCTGATCCTATTCCCTGATCCCATTCCCTGATCCTGATCCCATTCCCTGATCCTGATCCTGGTCCCAATCCCTGATCCTATTTCCTGATCCACATCCCTGGTCCCTATCCCATTCCTTGATCCTATTCCTTGATCCCAATCCCATTCCCTGATCCCAATCACTGATCCCTGATCCCAATCTCATTCCCTGATCCTGATTCCTGAACCTGATCTCACTCCCTGATTCCAACCCCAATCCCAGATCCCAACCCGATTCCCTGATCTTGACCCCACTCCTGATGCCAATCCCAACCCCAATGCCACTCCCTGATCCCAATTCCTGATTCCAGCCCCATTCCCTGATCCCGATCCCTTATCCCACTCGCTGAGCCTGATCCCAGTTGCCTGAGCCTGATCCCAATCCCATTCCCATGCCTTTGCGGTGCTGTGTGACCTGCTGGTGGTGCTGGGGAGTTCCAATGCCATTCCCAATCCCATTCCCAATCCCAATCCAGGCATTTGTGGTGCTGTGTGACCTGCTGGTGGTGCTGGGCCCACGCCTGCTGCATTCCGTGTGGGATTCCCTGTCCCTGATGGTGCTCCCATGGGACGGGGCCCTCCAATCCCAGCTGGCCTCGTTCCTCATGGTCCACGTTCTCCTGAGCCCTAGAGGCCAATCTGAGCCTGAGGCTGCTGTTCGGTGCCCCCAGTCCCACAGGAATGGTCAATCCCAATCCCCTGGGAATGGTAAATCCCAGTTCCACTGCTGGGTGCCGTCAGTCTCATGGGAATGGTCAATTCCAATCCCATGGGAATGGTCAATCCCAGTTCCACAGGAATGGTCCGTCCCAATCCCATGGGAATGGTCCATTCCAATCCCATTGGTGGGTGCTCCCAATCCCATGAGAATGGTAATCCCAATCCCTCCAGTGGGTGTTCCCAATCCCACAGGAATGGTCAATCCCAGTCCCACTGCTGGGTGCCCCAATCCCATGGGAATGTTAATCCCAATCCCAGTCCTACCGGTGGGTGTTCCCAATCCCACAGGAACCCCATAGACCCATATGGCCCCATAGCCCCATCTCTCCATAGCCCCATTCCGGCATAACCCTATCCCCCCATAGCCCCATATGGCACCATAGCCCCATCCCCGCATAGCCCCATATGGCCCCATAGCCCCATTCCCCCCATAGCCCCATCCCCGCATAGCCCCATATGGCCCCATAGCCCCATTCCCCCCATAGCCCCATTCCCGCATAGCCCCATATGGCCCCATAGCCCCATCCCCCCATAGCCCCATCCCCCCATAGCCCCATCCCCCATAGCCCCATATGGCCCCATAGCCCCATATGGCCCCATAGCCCCATTCCCCCCATAGCCCCATTCCCCCCATAGCCCCATCCCCCCATAGCCCCATCCCCCATAGCCCCATATGGCCCCATCCCCCCATAGCCCCATCCCCCACAGCCCCATCCCCCCATAGGCCCATCCCCCATAGCCCCATATGGCCCCATTCCCCCCATAGCCCCATTCCCCCCATAGCCCCATTCCCCCCATAGCTCCATCCCCCCATAGCTCCATCCCCCCATAGTCCCATCCCCCATAGTCCCATCCCCCCATAGCCCCATCCCCCATAGCCCCATTCCCCCCATATCTACATATGGCCCTATAGCCCCATCCCCCCCATAGCTCCATCCCCCCATAGCCCAATATGGCCCCATAGCTCCATAGCCCCATCCCCCCATAGCCCCATCCCCCCATAGCCCCATCCCCCATAGCCCCATCCCCCCATAGCCCCATATGGCCCCATCCCCCCATAGCCCCATCCCCCCATAGCCCCATCCCCCATAGCCCCATATGGCCCCATCCCCCCATGGCCCCTTCCCCCATAGCCCCATCCCCCCGTAGCCCCAACTCTATACCTCCATCACCCCATAACTGCCAGCACTCCCTGCACTCCCAGCATTCCCAGAATTCTGTGGTTTCCATTCCAGAGGCAGTAGAAGGCAGCTCCAGGCCCTGCACCGCCACAGGGAGCTCCTCAGGGGCTTCTCCAAGCTGGTTCTGCTCCAGGTGCTGCCACCACGAGCTGCTTCCAACGTGTTCAAGCACCTTGGAAATGGGGGAGGGGGTGTTGAGGGCTTTGCAGGTCTCTGGGGGGCTTTGGGGAGGTTCAGGAGGGGTCTGGTGGTGTCCTGGAGGGGGTTAAGGGGTTCTGGGGGGATTTGGGGGGTCTTTGGTGCACTCTGAGGTGGTTCCAGAGGGGTTTGGGGGGAACTGGGGAGGTTGGTCTAGGAGGGGTCTGGGGGGCTTTGGGGGAGCCTTGGGTAGTTCTGGAAGTCTTGGCAGGGCTCTGGGGGTCCCTGACGGGCCCAAAGAGGTCTTTGGGGGGCTCTGGGGGGCCTTTGGGAGTCCCTGGGCTGGTCCAGGGGAAGTTTGGGGGAGACTTGGGGGGGTCTAGAAGGGGTCAGGGGGGCTCCGGGGGGGGGGCTCTGGGGGGGCCCAGGAGGGGTTTGAGGGTCTTTGGTGAGAACTGGGGGGCTTTTGCAGGGACTTTGGGGGGTGTTTGGGGGTCCCTGGGGAGGTCCAGGAGGGGTTTGGGGGGCTCTGGGAGGATCCAGGAGGGCTTTGGGGGGCTCTGGTGGGGGTCTTTGGGGGGAACTGGGGGTTCTGGGGTGGTCCAGGAGAGCTCTGGGGATTCTTTGAGGGGATCTAGGAGGGGTTTGGGGGTCACCTTGAGCATCTTTCAGGGGTCCTGGGGGGTTTTTGGGGTCCCTGGGGGTCTTTGAGTGGATCCAGGAGGGCTTTGGGGGTTCCTTGTGGGGGGTCCAGGAGGGGTTTGGGTGCTTGGGAGGGCTCTGGGGTGGTTCAGGAGGGGTTTGTGGAGTCTGGGGGAGTGCAGGAGGGGTTTGGGGGGCTTTGGGGGAAACTGAGGGGCTCTGGGGGGCTCAAAGTTGTCTTTGGGGATCTCTAGGGGTCTTGGAGTGGGTCTCTGGGGTGTCCTGGGGGTCTACCAAGATGTTCATAAATTTTGGTGCCCCATTCCCAGTTTTATGGGGACTTTGGGATCTCCAGAGGTTTTTGGGAGTCTCTGGGGGTCCTTGGGGGTCTCTGGAGGTCTCTGGGTGTCGGGGCGGGGAGGGGAGGGGGGATTCAGGGGTCCCAGGGGGCTTTTGGGGGTCTCTGAGGAGGCCTGGGGTGTCTCTCCCAGGATGCTCAGGAATTCTGGTGCCCCATTCCCAGTTTTATGGGAATTTTGGGATATCTAGAGGGGTCTTTGGGGGGTCTTGGGAAGGGGTTGTGGTCTCTGGGGGTCCTTGGGGGCTCTCCGGGGGTCCTGGTTGTCCTGGGGGTCACTTGGGGCATCCTTGGGGATCCTGAGCTGGTCATGGGGGGTGGTGTCCCAGGATGTTGAGGAATTCCTGGTGTCTCCATTCCCAGTTTTACAGGGATTTGGGGATCTCCAGGGGTTCTTGGGGGTCTCGGGTGGGGGTTTTGGGGTCTCTGGGGGTCGCGGGAGCCTGGGAGTGATTTAGAGGGTCCTGGGGGGTGTCCCAGGATGTTCAGAAACGTTGGTGTCCCTATTCCCAGTTTTTCGGGGACTTTGGGGACCTCATCAAGGAGACCCTTCGGCACACACAGGACTTGGATCTCATGGAGTGGGCCTGGATCCTCCTGCTCAGCCTCCAGCAGGTTGAGGCTTGGGGGTTTCCAGGTGATCTTGGGGATCCCCAGGAGGTTTTGAGGTCTCCAGGAGGTCCTGGGGATCCTCAGGATGTTTTGGAGTCTACAGGATGTTTTGGGGGTGTCCAAGAGTTTTTGGGGGATCTCCATGGGTCTTTGGAGCTCTCCAGGATGTTCTGAGGGTTCCCAGGTGGTTTTGGGGTCTCCATAGGGGTCCCCAGGATGTTTTGCGGGTCTCCAGGAGGTCCTGGGGGCCCCCCTTCACCCTGGGGGTTCCCCACAGGTGCTGACAGAGCTGCTGCTCCAGCAGGGCCCCCCTGTCCATGGGCTCCCAGAATTCCAGGAGTTCTGAGACCTGGCTCGGCACTTCTCGCTCTTCTTCAGCCTCCACCGGCAGCGCAACCGCCCAGCCCTGCTGGCCCTGCAGAGGTTGGGGGGACTCTGTGGGAGTCTGGGGGTGATTTGGGGGTCCCAGGGCAGCCTGGGGGGCTTTGAGGATCCTTGGAGGAGATTTGGGGGTCCCAGGGGGGGTTGGGGGCTTTTGAAGGTTCTCAGGGGAGGTTGAGGGGGTTTGGAGTGCTCTGGGCTGGTTTGAGGGGGGGTTGGGGGGCCCTTGGGGACACTGGGGGTTCTCAGGGGCTTCGAGTGGGTTTTGGGGTGGTCGGCGGGGAGGGTAGGTGTGTTTTGAGGTGCTCTGGGGTGGTTTCAGAATTCTCAGGGGGTTCTTGGCAGTGTTGGGGGCTCTCAAGGGGTTCTCAGGGGATTTGGGGGGGTTGGAGGCTCTCTGGGGGAGTTGAACACTCTCAGGGGTGTTTTGGGGGGTTTGGGGCTTTCAAGGGAGGTTTGAGGGCTCTCATGGGGGCTTGGAGGGTCTTGGGGGGTCTCAGACGGGTTTGGGAGCTCTCAGGGTTTTAGGGGTTCTGAGGAGGGGTTTGGGGGTTCTCAGGGGGATTTGGGGGGGTCTCAAAGGGAGATTGAGGGTTTTTCAGGTGCTCTGGGTTGGTTTTGGGTGTTCTCAGGAGGATTTTTGGGGTTCTCTGGGGTAGTTTGGGGGGGTTTGGGGTCTCTCTGGTCTGAGCCCCCCCTGCCCCCAGGGAGGGGATCCAGTTCGCCTTCCAGGAGCCCCCCCAGCCCCAGTTTGGGGAGGGGTCTCCCCTCAAACTGCCCTTCCTGGAGGTGCTCAGCGAGTTCTCCCCAAGGCTGCAGCCCCCTGACTGGGCCCGCATGTGAGTGGGGGGCTTGAGGGGCTTTGGGGGGCCCAGGGGGCAGTTGGGGTCCGGGGGAGTCTCTGGGGAGCTTTGGACATCCCTGGGGGTCCCTGGGGGTGATTTGGGATTCTGGAGGGAGTCTGGGGGTGATCTGGGGGGTTGGGGTGATTTGGAGGTCCCTGGGGGGCATTTGGGAATCCCAGGGGGGTCTGGGTGGCTTTGGGGGAGTCTGGGAGGCATTTGAGGGTCCCTGATGGGGTCTGGGGGTCCCTGAGGGGCATCTGGGGAGATCTGGGGGTCTCTTTGGGGTCTCCCCACTCAGGGGTCTCTGGGGGTCTCTGGGGTCTCCCCCCATGGCCACCCCTGCCACTCCCTGAGCCCCCAGGCTGGGGGGATGACGCCCCCCAGACCCCCAGAGCCAAGAGAGCCCGCCTGGGGAGTGAGGGGCACCCCAAGTTGGGGGGGGCTGGGGGTCCTGGGTTATGGGGGCACTGAATTTGGGGGTCCTGGGGGGTCCTGGGTTATGAGGTGGCCCCAAATTTGGGAGTCCTGGAGGGTCCTGGGTTAGGTGGGACTCCCAAATTTAGGGGAGGGGTTTGGAGGGGTCCTGGGTTGGGTGCGACCCCCAGCTTGGGGGGTCCTGCCTCATTTTGAGGTGTGCTCCCTGCAGCCCCCTTGGAGCCCCCCAGTTCCAGCCCATGGCCCCCCAGCCCCACCCTCACCTCCATGGCTGTGGGGGGTGGGGGGGGGGGGCGAATCCCCAAATTAATGGGGGAACCCCCCCGGTGCCCCCTCCTGCACAGGTTAGATCCCCCTAAATTAATCGGGGCACCCCCGACCCCCTCCTCAAAAATGAGGGGCCCCCCACGCCCCCCTCCTGCACAGGTGAGACCCCCCTCAAATTAATGGGTCCGCCCTAAATTAAAGGGGGACCGCCCAACCCCCGCCCAAAATCGGGGCACCCCCCGGGACCCCCCAGACCAAACTAATTAATGTGGGGGATCCCCTGAATTAATGTGGGAGACCCCCCAGGTAACTATGGAGGGACCCTCCTGAGTCCCCGAAAAAATGAGGGGGACCCCCCCCAAATAAAATCAGGGATCTTGCCCCAAAAAACACGGAGGGACTTCCCTCAGAAAATGGGGGATCCCCCTGACCTCCCACCAATAAACCCGCGGGTCCCTGCCCAACAGACCGAGGAGGGGACCCCCAAAACAAGAGGGGGCTGCCCAAAAACCATGGGGGGACCCCCCAAAACTGAACGGGACCCCCCAAAACAAGAGGGGGCTCCCCAAAAACCATGGGGGGACCCCCCAAAACTGAACAGGACCCCCCAGAAAACAAGGGGACACCCCCCGACCCCCCCAGTAAATCTAGGGGTGGCCCCCAAAAACCGAGGGGAGACCCTCAAAACTGGAGGAGACTCCTCCAAAACCGGAGGGCCCCCCTGACCCCCCCAGTTCTCCCCCCACAGCAGCAGGGTGTCACGGGGGGGTGGGGGGGCACTAAAGGGGGTCAGGGAGGATTTGGGGGTCAAGGGAGATTTCTGGGGGTCAAGGGGAGATTTTAGGGGGGCAAGGAAGGTTTGGGGGGGTTGAGGCAGTCTAGGGGGGCTTTGGGGGTCTGGGGTTTGGGGAGTCTGGGGGATTGGGAGTCTGGGGGCGTTTGGGGCATCTGGGGGATTCGGGAAGCTTGGGGGAGGGTCTAGGGGGTTTGGGGGATCAGGGGGGTTCGGGAGGCTCAGGGAGGGTCTGGGAGGTCACTGATTCGTTAGGGGGGGAATCTCTCCATCCCTTGTCGCCATTTCCCCCCAGTCTGAGCCTGATGGAGGGGATGGAGGAGGAGAGCGACAAAGGAGACCCCCCGAAACAGCCCAGGGTGAGCCCCCTCCCCAACAATGACCCCCCAGACCCTCCCAGTTTTGGGGACCCCCCCAACCTTTGGGATCCCCCCAGGACCAGCCCCGGGACCTTTCGACTCCACCCTCCTCAACCTCCAGGTGAGTTTTGGGGGTGTTTTTGGGGGTGCCCTTGTATTCTGGGGGGTCTCACCACCTGCCCCCCCCTCCAGGACCTTGGAAGGAGGAACTCCCAAAAAAAACCAACCAGTTTTTTTCCTGTTTTATATTGTTTTCACCCCAAAATTTGTGCCCAACCCCAGTTTGATGCCACTTAATTTTGGGGTGAATTTGGGAGGTTTTTTGAGTCACTCCAAATTTTGGGGAGTCTCCTTCCATTTCTCACCAGAGAAAGAAACCCCCAATCCCGTTTTTTGCCCATTTTTTACCATTTTCACCCCCAAATCTGTCCCCCCCCCAGTTAATCAATAAAGAATTGAGCATTTTCTTGGGTGAATTTGGGGGGTTTTGGGGTCGGGGTGGGTAAGCGGGTGCTGAGGGAGGGGGGGCTGGAGGTGCTCCCAAAAATGAGCACAAAATGTGAGTTATTGGTAAAAATCCACTTTATTGGCAAAGAAACCCTCCCAAACAAAACACTGGGGGGGATTTTGGGGTCCCCAGGGTGGATTTTGGGGGGAACTGGGGACACTTTGAGGGCCCAATGCCCCCAAGGGCCTCACCTGCAGCATCTCGAGCCTCCCTGGCCCCTCTCCCTGGGGGCAGTTTGAGGGCTCTGCGAGGGATTAGGAGGATTGGGGGGTATTTGGGACATTCTGGGGGCGATTTGGGCCATTTCATAGAGGGATTGGGACATTCTGGGGGGGGCTATTGGATATTTTATGGGGGATGTGGGACGTTTTAGGGGGGATGTGGGCTATTCTGGGGGGGCTATGGGGCTATTTTGGGGGGTATTTTGACATTTTTGGGTGTGCTCAGACAAAGGTGACCCTGGTCCAGGTGGGGTTCCTCAGGGTGGGTTTGGGATATTTTGGGGATATATTGGGATATTTGAGGATATTTTGAGGTGGATTTGGGATATTTTGGAGGCATTTGGGGGGGAATTCGGGGTATTTTGGGGTCAGTCACACGAAGGTGACCCTGGTCCAGGCTGGGTTCACCTGCAGCCTGTTCAGGGCCTCGTACTTGGCCAGGGCGGTGCCCACCTGGGCGGGGGAGAAGCCCCTCATGCCCAGCAGGGCCAGGGCCTCGGGCAGGGACACCGAGTGCGCCCCCGCGCCCCCCAACTCCCGCAGCGCCCCACAGATCGCCTCCGAGGGGTGCGGGCACCTGGGGGGCACGGAGCACAGGGGCCAGGGGGGCACAGCCCCACAAAGTCCCCAGTGTCCCCACAGTGTCCCCAGTGCCTCCCGGTGTGCCCAAACCCATCCCCAATGGTCCCAAATCCGCCCCCACCAGTGTCCACAGTGCCCGCCCAGTCCAACCAGTGCCCCAGAGCCCCCAGTGCCCTGCCAGCCCACCCAGTGCCCTCCAGTGCACTCCCAGTGTCACCCAGTGTGTCCCCAGTGCCCCCCAGTGCCCCCCAATGCCCCCTGTACTGGGGGGGCAGTGTCCTGTCCCCCCACAGGGACTCTCTTGACACCTCAAGCAGCCAAACGGCCTCAACCACGTCCTCCTTCTCCACGATGGCCCTGAGGCAGAGCCAGGTCTGGGGAGGGCAGAAACAGCCTGAAATACCCCAAAATACCCCCAAACACCCCACATACCCCAAAACCACCCCAAAGTACCCCCAGAGCACCCCACACCACCCCAAAACTTCCTCTTTCTCCACTATGGCTCCAAGGCAGAGCCAGGCCTGGGGGGGCAAAAAAACCCTGAAAACACCCAAAATACCCCAAATACTCCCAAACACTCCATAATGCCCCAAAGAGATTTGGGGTAAAATCAGCAAGATTTTGACAGGAATATGGATGGGGATTTAAGGTGGACTTAAGAAAACTTTGAGTAGAAACGTCATGGTATGAAGTGAAAATCAAAGTGGGCTGAGGTGGAATTAGGGATGTTTTGGTGGAATTAGGAATATTTTTGTCAAATTAGGGATGTTTTGGTGGAATTATAAGAAATTTTGGGTGGAATTGAGGAGACGTTTTGAAGAAATGCTGGGAATTTGGGGTGAAATTGGGGGGATCTGGGATGAAATTCTAGGGATTCTAGGAGGGATTATGGGACCTTTGAGTGGAATTAAGGGATTTGGAGTGGAATGAGGGGGCTTGATGCCAGCAGAAAAAACGATGGGGTGGAGCAGGTGAGATTTTTTGGAGTGTAAACAAATCCACTCTTCCCAATCAATTTCCAGCGTCGGTCTGTGTCCTGATGGATGGTTCCTCCCGCTGCGTTTGTGAGAAAAATTTCGAGTTCCAAAATTTCCAGAGATGGATTTAAAGCAGCAGAACAAAAAGGTTATTTGCTATCCTACATATAGGCAGTTAAATGCCTCCCTGACACCCAATCCCGTCAGATCTCGGAAGCTCAGCAGGGTCAGCCCCGGATTAGTACTTGGATGGGAGACCTCCTGGGAACATCAGGGGCTGTAGGTTCTAGTCCTGAGGACTTCACTGACACCATCCAAGCTCGCTCGGCCGTGGCAGATGAACCTCAGGAGTTAAACGGTGGGGCCAGTTCTGCGCACGCTGAGCCTCACCTAAAATCCACTGCGCAGGCTGGAAGGGCACATGGGGACAGCCCTGCCCAAATCTTCGTTCCTGAAGCTGAGCCACACACACACACACACACACACAGGTCTGGTTTTAGGGCTGGTTTCGGACTGATTTTAGGGTTGATTTAGGTCTGGTTTTAGGGCTGGGACCATAGCAGTGTCAAAGAAAAGCGTCTCCCAAGTTGCAGAGATACCTAAGATGAAAGGGCACTGGGAGAGCTGTGACAACCTCTTTATTGATGAGTGAACATCAGGGATCGACTCAGCAGAACATCAGACTGTTTCCAACCGTGGAAGAGTCGATCCTGATGTTTTGTCACATCAGTGAGGGACGTGCACATCAATTGTGCCACGCTGCGGGTCACTCAAGACCACGAGTGAATCGCCACTGGACTTCAGGTGAGTCTCCCAGTCCCGTGGGGCCTTCGAAGCAGGAAAGGGATTTAGAAGATGACAGTGAAGGGAACGCAGCATACCAAAGTCAAGGGAAGTGCTCGCAAAGGAAAAGATGGTTTTGTGAATGCCTTCAAAAGGTTTTGACAGAAGAGTCGGTAGAAAAGCACATTTTATCAGCAAATAGGATGTGAAAGTGTTCCTTAGTTCCTGGTGGGGTCACAGTCATTTTAAGAGGTTGACATTATGTTTGATGTACAGCAAAAAGTACATCTGGAACTGTTTTCTGTGTGTTTATGCATGTGAGCAATTGAATGGCACAGAGACTGCTGTAGGTAAGGCTGCTTTAGGCTGGTTTAGGTTTTGTTTAGAGCTGGTTTTAGGGCTGGTTTAAGGCTTGTTTATGGCTGCTTTGGAGATGGTTGAGAACTTGTTTAGGTCTGCTTTTAGAGATGGTTTGGAGCTGGTTTAGGTCTGTTTTTATGATTGTTTAAAAGCTGGCTTTTGGGCTGGTTAAGATCTGGATTTAAGGGTGGTTTAAGGCTGCTTTAGGGCTGGTTTTAGTGTTGGGTTGGGATGGTTTAGGGCTCGTTTAAGGTTTCTTTAGGGCTGGTTTTATGACTGGTTTTACAGCTGGATTAATTAGAGCTGGTTTAGTTGTGGTTTGGAGCTGGTTTAGAGCTGGTTTACATCTAGTTTAGAGCTGGTTTAAGGGTCTTTTAGTGCGGGTTTAGTGGTAGTTTTAGGGTTGCTTTAGGGCTGGTTTAGTGCTGGATTTAGGGCTTGTTTAGGGCTGCTTAGATTTATGTCTGGTTTAGGTCTCAATTCATGTGGAGATTGTTCTAAAATGCTGCTTTTTAGGAATTTGCTGTATACTCTGTACTGCTCTGGTCACCATTACCTGTATCTCCTGTTGTATGTAGAGCAGAAACGCAGGATCCCATTGTTGAAATGGTGCCTCTCACAGTTGTGTAATGTGGGTGGGATCAGAAAAGCAGGAGTAAATTGCTGTAGAAAGCTTTCCAGTGCAGACCCGTCTTGCCCAGAGCTGGAGCCAAATGCCACAAGAGGACAACATGAGCTCAGTTCAGCCCTTGTCCTTTGTTTCCCTACAGGGAGGGTGCCTGCATGAACACCTGCCCCACACATTCCCATTCCTGTGCTTTCTGGGGACAAAAGCTTTGTGGAGCTGCAAAACATGTTCAAGATGACTCAGCGAAAGGTTTTCATCCTGAATCCTGAAGGCACTGATGGAGTCATGATGTGTGCCCTCCTAAACACAATTTCAGATACTGGAAAAGGTACAAAATAAACATGAAACACAGATTTCCCAGTAAACTGATAGTTCTTTGCAGTCAAAGAGCTGAACCCTTATGCTGGTAACACAAGCTGTTGCTCGATGCTTCTTGTATTGTGCTGGAATTTCAAGGAAATAGAGATGAGAAAATCAGGAAGGTTTTGAAACCAGACTTAATTAAGCATTTTTATTCAACATAACAAACTGTCGCCCCTGTATTCTTTATTATAGCAGGAAACAAACCGTTGTTTGAGTCTGGAAACTTTCTAGTTAAAGAGAAGCTCTTTAGGGCATTCTTGTGTGTGGGTATGTCAATTTGTCCTCAAATCTGCTTAGCTTGATTTGTTCTGGGTCTGAAACAAATGTGACCCTGCTACAGCATAATTATTCCTCAAAATATTGCTGCCTATTTTAACTGGGATTATCCTCCTGGCTACTTGGTATCATTTGATAATTGTGTGTGTCACGTTCCAGTGAAGACATTTGTTTGAAGAAAAACAATGCAAGGGATGTTTTTAAGTTCTCTAAAAGGGCAGATTCTAACGACATGCTCAAATGATGACACTGGTTTGATACAGGATGATCAAAAGAGGATTGAGCCAGTTCATTTTCATCCAAAGGATACCAGAGCTGCAGTGAGTTTTAATAGTTGTCAGTATTTTAAAATCCTTTGATATTTTCCTAGAAGATCTGACATTTCTCTCTAGGCATGTTACTGCTTTTCCTGGGTTCTTTATTGATTTTTGTGGGATTCTAAACTGAGGGAATATTACAGAAAGCTGTTCCTGAATTAGCCGTAAAGTGTTTTCTGAAAAACTGAACTGCTGGTGTTGATACAGGTTTATGAGAGCTCTCAGCTGGTGCTGCTGTGCTGGCAGGAAGATTGGAGTGGAGTGGTAGCTCTGAATGTAGAATTGGCATTGGCTGACTAAAGGATAAAGAAGGATAGGATGATGAAATAGTTCCCTGAAAAAAAGTTCTTTGTGATGAGCTGGAATTGATTTATTTGCTTTTGATCCAGAAAAGGGGCTTGTAGAGTTTTCTGGCCACCGCAGGCATTTGCTGATCCAGGTTTTTCATCTGGATTACAGAGGTACGACTGCCAGCCAGAAGCAGCCACAGCACTAACATGTGTTGGCACAGTTAATTACAGAATTGTCCCTTTCCTTGGTGCAGTTGGTTGTCTCAAGGGGGAGGGGTTCTCCATGAAGCTCCACACCCCTTGGTATCAATGGAGGCTGAGGAATGAACTGATGGACATTCCCCCTCCTGAGATGTGATGGGGGCATGGAGTGTGAGTGTGACGTGTGCGTGGGGGGGGTGTGTGTGAAGGGTGCGAGGGGTGTGTTGAGGGTGTATGTGTTGCATGGGGTGAGCTTGTAATGTGTGCAAGGGGTGTGTGTCTGTGCATGGGAGGGGTGTGTGTGTGAGGTGTACGTGGAGTGTGTCATGTGCATGGGGTTGTGTGTGTGATGTGGGGGGGATGTGGGTGTCACGTGTGTGTGACGTGTGTGTGGGTGGCTGTGTGTGACGTGTGCAGGGGGAAGTGTGTGTGAGGGGGTGTGGGTGTCACGTGTGTGTGACGTGTGTGTGGGGATGTGTGTTACATGTGCATGGGGTGTGTGTGTGATGTGTGTGTGGGGTATCACGTGTGTGTGTGACGTGTGTGTGGGGTGGAGGGGTGTGTGTGTGACGTGTGGGTTGTATATGACATGCACAATTTAGGGACAAACATGCCAAAGTCATGCTAAGGACGTGCTAAAACAAGTAAAACCTTAGGAATCATGCCTTGAAACAGACACATGTTTAAAACATGGTAAGAAGATGCTAAAATCGTGTTAAATCACACTAAGAACATGTAAAGACAAGCTAGAAAACACCACAACCATGAAATATGGTGAGAACGTGTGACATGCTAAGATCATACCAAGAACATGGTAAGGGACCATGGAAAAGGCTAATAACAAGGGACATGTTAAGAACACACGAAGGGACCGTAGAACATGCTAAAGGAACATGTAACAGACTAGGGAACCAGAATATAGGGTAAGAACATAGGGTCACGTCACACGCCAGTAAAATGCCGAGAACACACTAAGGTAATGGGACATGCTGTAAACATGCCAAGACCATGCTAGAGGTCATGTGACATGCCAAGAACATGTTAAGAACACACCTAGGTCATGTGGCACGCGTGGGGCCATGCAAAGAACATGCTAAGTCCATGTGGCATGTCAAGAACATAGTAAGAACATGCCAAGGTCATGTGGCGTGCGTGAGAACATGACAAGAACATGAAAAAATCATGTGACATCTCAGGAACATACCTGGAACATGCTGATAGCATCTGACACGCCAGGAGCATGCCAAGAGTATGCTGATGCCGTGTGACATGCGTGAGAATATGCCAAGAACATGCCAAAGTCATGTGACATGCATGGGCATATGCCAGGATCATGCTAAGGTCATGTGACATGTGTGGGGACACAACAAGGTCATGCTAAGGTAATCCAACATGGCATAAACATGATAAGGCCGTGCCACATGAGTGCAAACGTGCCAAGAACATGGTAAGGTCATGTGACATGTCAGGAACACGCTAAGAACATGCCACGGTCACATGACATAAGAACATGCAAACAACATGCAAAGAAGGTGCCAATGTCATGTGGCACACCAATAACATGCTAAAACATGCTAAGGTCATGTGACATGCCAGGAACATACTAAGAACATGCCACAGTCATTTGACAGGCCCGAAATCAGCTAATACATCTTAAGGTCATGTGAGACGTCATTAACATGCTAAGAAAGTGCTAAGGTCATGTAACACGCCAGGAACATGCTAAGAACATGCCACGGTCATGTGAAGCATCAGGAATGTGCTAAGAACATGCTAAGGTCGTGTCACATGTCAGGAACATGTTAAGAGCATGACACAGTCATGTCACACGTTAGGAACATGATAACATGTTAAGGTCATGTGACATGCCAGGAACATCTTAAGAACATGCTACGGTCGTGTGACACATCAGGAGCTCTCTGAGGAAGGATGGCTGTCATCCAAGGAGACAGTGGAGGTCTCCGAGACAGTCCCAGTCCTTGTCTGTAGCTGCTCCTGGCACCAGAGATTGAAGCTGCCACATGCTGCTCCCAGAGGAGCTGCACAGAGCATGCTAAGAGTGTCCCTGGGACTCCTCCATGGCACAATTAGTGGAGAACATCCCTAAGGAACATCCCCTACATGGCAGGTGGGGAGCAGGAGCACACACAGCACGGTACAGCCAGGCACTGCAATGCTGCGGACCACTTTACTCCGGTGAGTCCAGAGGAACCACGTGACACCTCCCTCAGAGGGAAACAGCAACAAGCCCTCACCTCACCCGGAAGGAGGCTCGGACTGTACCTTAAAAGTACATGATTCTTACCTTAGCCATGGAGTCAGATGTGCTACCGTTGCGGGCGTGGTTATCTCAGGTTATACATGTTGTGTATTTGAATAAAGTTGGGATTTGCCTGAAGCACCGCACTGGTGTGTTGCGATCTCCTTTTAGCCATCCGCAGTACTGCAGTGGCGGGAGGCTGCAGAGGGCTCCCTAATTCTTCAGGTTCCCCAAGGGGAAAACTGACCCCATGGATGAGAGGATTCTGTGTGAGTTCAGTGCGTGGAATGCTAAGACAGCAAGTCCCAAATCCCCTCAGGACCCGCAATGGGATGGCCCCTCTGACTCACCTGCTCTGCTGGGAGGACTGGCTGCACCCTCCTGGGTGACAGCAGGTTACCCCAAGGCTCCCCAAGTTCTCCTGCGAAGCAGAGGGAAGGACACAGTCAGGGTTTGACTCAAGGAGCTCTTATGTATCCATTAGAGGTAATTCCAGGGCTTCTATCATCCCATCCCACAGCACGATGACCCTTTTGGTGGTCACCAAAATGTGCCCCAAGAGATGCAAAAGGCCATTCTGGTCCCCGTTGGAAGAAATTTGAACTTAGAAGGTTTTGTGCACAACCCAGGCCATGGAGAGGGAAACGGGGCCCCTGTATCCCTGAGCCTGCTTCAAGAAGAGCAGTAAACAATAGAAAGAATGCGGCAGCCCTTGGGAGAAGCAGGTAAACACATTGATACAGAAGGGCATAGCTTGGAGAAAAGTACCAATCCAGCTGGTAGCACGCCCTGGCCATTGACCAGTGATATTCCTGTACTATTCGTGGACTCAGAGAATATGCGATATGTGTGTGTGTAATGTAAGCAATAAATCAGAGCACAGATCATACTCCTATGGAGGTTACATCGTGACTCTCGCGCCGAAACCTGGGGAGCTCAAAATATCGACATTTTTTACTTTTGGTCCCTGTCCCTGCCAGCACCAGGGAGGTAAAGGCTGAACCGGTGCATCTTAAAGGCAAGTCCTAAAGAAGAAATCCTTCCCTGTGAGGGTGTGGAGGCCCTGGAACAGGTTGCCCAGAGAAGCTCTGGATGCCCCATCCTTGGAGGTGTCCAAGGCCAGGTTGCATGGGGCTTGCAACAACCTGGTCTAGTAGAAAGTGTCCCTGCCCATGGCTGGGCTTGGAACAAGATGAGCTTTGGGTGCCTCCCAACAAAACCTTCTGACATTCTATGGTTTTTACAAGGAAACAAGGCAGCAACACTCACCTGCTGGCAGCACCGGCTGCAGAGGGGACTCAGCAAAATTCCCTCCTGGACGGGTGGCCATCCCTTTGGGGGTGTAGTAGTTTCGGCTTTAGTCAGCATGGGTCCCCATTTAGGCCTCAGTTTTTAGCAGGCCTCAAAGGTTGTGACACAGATTAGAGGGGACAGGTATCATCTGACTTAAGCAGCCAAAGAGGTATTTCATATCATCTGACATCATCAGGAAGTATCGGGGAGTATAACAAGCAAGGGGGGAGGAGTCTCGTCCTCTTTTCGGTCCCTGCTTCTGACCAGGACGGTTCCCTCTCCCTGACTGCTGATATCAGGCCCTGCTGCCGGTCGGCACGTCTGTTTACCCGGGGATGTGAGCACATTCCTGTTAATTCCTCTTTCCCTCTTGCTGGGAGGTTTCCTCTGGGGAGGGGGTTTGGTTGGTTTGGAGTTTCACCTGTTAGCTGGGGCGACCTTGGTGAGCCTGTTGTTGTTTCCTGTCACTATGTGCTATTTCATATTCTGTGTTAAGCTCTCCTCTTCTCTGTATAAATATAAAAACCTCACTGTGTCTAAAGCCTCATTTCTGCTGTTTTCCCTCACTCTCCTGCTCTGGGAGTGGACTTTTTGACTGGGTACCAGGCAGTTGGCATTTTGCCAGCTCAAACTATAACGGGGGCTGCAGCTCCTGCCCAACACTGAGCACCTGTGGGGGATGACAGTGTGTGTGGATCTCCTAATGTCTGAGGTAATTGATGAGTGAACCCTTAAGGACCAGAGAGCCACCTGTAGAATGTGTGATACCTTGTAACCAGCAAAAGGTTTCCATGTATAGGTGAACTGACTAACCAATAGTGGCATGACATGTTGGATACAAGAGTATGTAAAAGGTGAAGCTGGAACTACAAATAAACTCTAAGCCTTCTGATCAAGCCTTCTGACGCTGCTGTGCCTGATCTCTTCTGCCCGTCATTAGCACCTCCCTTACCCCTACAAAGGGTGACCCCAATAAGCACCAGCAATGCTGTGGCCTGAGCAGGTGCTGGGGACCAGAGGGACACATCCTCCCTGCAGCTGGGTCCCTGGGGTGGCACCGGCTGGGACCACTGGTCATACTGGTAGTCTTTGCTCTGGGGAAGACACTGCCAGGCTCTCCATCTGCAAAAAAAAACCCTCAGGAATTTACAATTTTTATAATGCTTGTAATTCCATCAGGCAATTCTTGTCACGTGCAATTCTTCCCTTCTCCCTTACACGTCAGCAGGAGCTGGGGGAACGAGGAAAGACCACAGGGAGCAGGCAAGGGACGAGGCAGGACACAGCACAGCAGCAGGAACCTTTCAGAGGCTTTGAGGAAGGTGGGCTGGGAAAGACAGGGGGGAAATAATCTCCTGGGAATGTGCCTGAAGTTGCACAGGAGCTCAGAAGAGAGATGCCATGGAATCGAAGAGCCCACGAGCAGCAGACACCAGCAGTTCAAAGGAGCCTGGGGCCTCCAGCCTGTTCCTCCATTCCTGCTGCACACCCTGAGCAGGAAAGAAAATTCACCAGGAAGCTTTATTGCTGTTCCACAGCAGCACCCAGGGATGAATTTCTTGCTTTAAGCAGATTTATTCAGGGTTTGGTTTCTGTTTCAAAGGGTGGTTGAGCAAGTGGGGTTTGTTTTATTTAACACACATCGGTCCCAGGGGGGAGTCCTGCTTATTCTGGCCTCCTGCCAGAAACATGCTGGGCACTGGGAAATTTCTCTCGCATCATCTTCAGACATGGCAGGCAGGACCCAGACCTCACAGGGAAAGACTATGGCACCTCTTGGATGCAGTGCTACCAAAGCCTTTGCTTCACTGCTGGCATTGGTTTCAGCCCACTCAGGGCTTGGCTTCAATGAGCTGCTCCCACATGGCCTGGAGATGCTTGAGACCCACAGGGAGGAGGATGGATGTTCAACTTGATGCTGCCTGGCAAGCTCAGCTGGAAAGAGTCAGGGAGGACAGCTCAGGCTGTAAGGATGGAGAGGGAGGGAGCCGTGACCATGTTGATCCCAGCTGGGCACCTGATTCAGGCTTTGTCTTTCCAAGATGGATGGATTCAGCACCAAGCCAGCTCTCTCTGCATGCAGGTGCCTCAGCTGGTGACTCTGGATGGCCTTCACAATGAACACATGGGCCAAGCGTGGGCAAAGGGAGCTGTGGACACCACACAGAGCAGACCTGACTGCTTGCAGAAGCCAAGCCAATGGGATCATCACACATGGAACTTTCTTTCCAGGGAAAAAATATCAGAGTCTCAGCCCTGAGAGCAGCAGAGGGCAATCAGGATTGATGACCCTTTTTACTGCTTGGGAGAGCTCTTTGAAAAGGAATTTGGCAGCAGCAGGGAAAGCTGATAGGAAGCACTGTCTTGGAGGAATGAGTGGTGTTTCGTCCTGTCTGCACCAGCCTGTCTTCTCCACCCTTCAGTGCCAGCATTCCCAGCAGAAAGCCAGAGCCAAGCAGCAACAAGGAGCTGTGCAGGGGTTTCCAGCTGATAGAGGTGGATGTGAAGCAAGGCTGATGGGTCACCAGTCCCTGCCTTCTCCTCAATGGGACATCCCAATGGATGCACTGCCCAGCTGGGAAGGGAAAGCTCTACTGCTCTTCCCTTGACACCATGGGAGGTCATGTCCCTCATCCTGGTGTCTCCTGGCCCTCTGGGTGAACTGGTGCTCGAGGGGTCACTGAGAGGCAGAGCAGAGGGATCAAAGAGGCAGCAGGGAGGGGGAAATGCTGGGGCTTCACCAACAGGCATCCTGCAGCTCTGCACTCAGCAGGATAAGCTCCTTCCCAAATCCATCACTCTAAGTGTGAAAACCCCTTAGCTCAGCTCCAGTTTGCACCCTCACAGGACTGCCTGGGAATGGGGCCAGCTCTCCTGAGGCTCAGCCAAGAGTCACTGCCCTCATCCAGCACCCACCCTCAGCTCCTCTTCTCCTCCCGCAGCACCCACAGGGACCCCTGAAACTGGGTTGCTCAGACTTTGCGTGAGGACATGAGGATCAAGCCCTCACTTTGCAGCTCCTGCCTGAGGGATGCAGCCAGGCAGGAGCAGCCTTTGAGCTCCGGGGGCATACGAGGACCAAGAAATAGCTGCTGGAAAAAACCCCAGGGAGTGGCGAGCTGCGTGCCAGCCCATGCCAGCACAGTGCCACACACGGAGACTCCCGCCAGGATGGCAGCCTCGTTGGCCTTCCCCCTTGTTGTAGTTTGGGATTATTATGTAAATTCTCTCCCCTGCCACTAACTGCCCATGCCAGCAGTTAACAAAACGAAGTAGTTACTGCTGATCGCTTAGGTGGGGGCAGGTTTGTCTCTTTTGTTTTTGGGGACATTTTTTCCACTCTTAGCTCAGCGGAACGGGAGAGCGGTGTGTGTGCTGCCCAGGAGGGAAGCTGCTCTTTTTTTTTCTCTCCCGCTCCTGCTGTTGGCTGCTCTGCTGGGGCTTCTGGCTGAGCCGCTGCTTTTGTCCTCGCCGCGTCTGTTTCTCCTGGTTCCTGCATCTGGGCTCCCGGCTTCTGGTCCAGTCTCACCACCGCCTGCAGCGTCACGGCCTGCCCGCCCCGGCGGGGGCAGCGACCCGGGAGAGAGAAGTTTGCAGCTGCTTTCCAGGACACGCGGCGGTTCCCCACTTCAGCTTTCTTTTTCTTCATTTGGGACAAGAGACACAGAGTTCATCTGAGAGCCACCACTCGTCTGTCTCGCTGGAGAGGGACTGGAAACTCACTCCGCAGCCAGCCGGGCTGTGACATTGACACTGCTTAAGTATAACTTTCCTCCCGGAGGAAAAACCTGCTGGGTTTTGTTGTTGGTTTTTTTTCTTTCTCTTGTGGTGTTGGGGAAGCGGTTTGCACTAGTCTGTTTACTTATATATATATATAAGTTAAGAACACTTATCCTTCTTGTATTAAAATTCCTTTTTCTCAAATTTGATAAAGAGTGGCGTGATTATTGTGGAGAAGGCCCCTCCCCCGCTTGTGGGTAAACATTTTGGTTTTTCCCCTCAAACCAAGACACCTCTGATTCTGGTCCACAGGCACTCAACTTTATTGTTAATGACCTCAAGTTCCACAGAGTCAAAAGACTCTCTAATATATAGAGCCACCCCTCCACCTCTCCTACCCTGCCTGTCCTTTCTGAAGAGCCTGTAGCCCCCCCAGAGCAGCACTCCAGATCTGAGCATCTCTTAGACAGTAAGTAGGCTTCGATGAAGGGGGGAAGTGGGCTGTGCCAGCCAAAATTTGGGTGATTTGAGCAGCATGGGCTTCAGATGAGCATCCTTGCTGCCCCTCACCTCACAGCACCATGGCTTTTGGCCCTTTCATAGAATGGCAGAATGGTTTGCGGCTGAAAAGGACCTTAAAGATCATCTCATTCCAATACCCTGCCATGGACAGGAACACCTTCCACGACACCAGGTTGCTCCAAACCCCATCCAACCCGGCCCTGAAGGATGGAGGAAGGCTGAAATGGCCTTGGCACTGCTCTGGTGATGTGCACAGAGAGGAGAGATCTGGTCTTCCTACAGCTCCCAACATTCCCAAGAAACCTGGGACACTTGGCTTCACCCCTCCCTGCCCCAGCACCCTGCTCACAAAGCAGAGGGTCTGCTCTTGGTGCTACAAGCTGGAACATACTCCTACTCACTCTCACCCCCAAAATGCCCCCAGCAGGTAAATGGAGTCATGGCTGATGTGCTGGAGGGGAAATGTAAAGCACTCACACTTCAGCTTCTTGAGTCTGGGCCATTTGCAAGTTCAGAGAGCCCTCCAGAATTCAAAGCATCCTTTGTTTCCAACTAAGTCTGCTCCTCCTTGGCAGTCAATATAACTCCTCTGTTTTCTACCTTAAATCTCTGGGGGTTGGAGACCCCAAAGAGGTGTTGGCTATGCTGTACTAGGGCACACATCAGGCAGCAAACCCTGGGAGGCTGCTCAGAGATGCCAAGAACCTCCAGCCATGGGAAAATCCAAGAATGCTTCCCACACTATGGAGTGGGTATTACACCCTGACGAGGATGGAGGATGTCTCAGAGTCACCTTCATCACCTGGCAGGCCAGCGCAGGGTGGGTGGCCGGATCATGGTCCAGGAGCACTGTGGAGATGTGCTCACATTACTGCAGGGCCTGGGATGGGAGCCCGTGGTCAGCCAAGTGGAAGGCGTGGAGCAGCTTGTACAGCTTGGGAGAGGGAAGCAGAGCAGCCACAGGTGAGCAGGGAGAGGGACACGTCTGTGGATGCCTCTGCCATGGTGCATCATCCCACTGTGATTCAGAGCACTCTGGATCACGGCCTGACACTTGGGGGCACTTCCACCCATTCCCACGGGGGCACCCAGCCCTCTCCATGCACCAGGCGTGTGGTGAGGATGTTACAAATATATTTGTAAATCTAAATTGTGGAAGTAGTTATGCTAAGGTTTACGGGGTTTAACTGGGCCTGTGGTGGGGTAACTTGAAACAGTAGTGGAGGCCCAAAAACTATTGGGAATTTGCTAGGAACAGCAGGACAATAATTAAAAGGATTAGTGAAGTAAATAGAACCTGAGGAAGAAAACAAACTGTTGCTTAAAGATAAGATTAGAATCAACATATGTAAAAGGTTTGGTGATGGGCTCCTAATTAACCAGTATCCTGTGTTAGACGAGCGTGGTAGATTTTTAACCCTTGGAGACGGACATCAATTGTATACATATAACCTATGTAACTGATTTATGAACGAGACCGTGTGTCTTTGTGCACGTACAACGCTGTAGAAAAGGTATAAAAGCTGTCTTCAAGAATGGCTCGTTGGAATCCTGGCTTAGGACAATAGTCCCCAGGTTTCCCGGGCCCAGCAAATAAAGCACCGCATAAACTGATACTCTGTCGGTTTGTGTTTCTGTGAACGGGCAACAGTTTTCTGGCGCCCAACGTGGGGCTCCAAGGGCTGTTGGGGCGGTTCGCGTCCTGATCCACTCCAAGCCGGCACCAAGCAGTTTCCTTGGGGAGTAATCAGTTCGTGCCCGGCCCCGCGCCCGTCGGACAACTACATAGAGGTGAGCCCGAAGGTGCTTTATTTTGAATGGGGGGTGGCTTTATTCTGAAAGGGGGTGGTAAGATTGGTTGGTTGGTATTGGAAGCCTGGGCACCAGCCGTAAGACACGTACATAGAATTCGTGCAGGTCCGGTACTTGCCATTCGGTAGCGACTAGAATTGGCAAGTTGGGGATATAGGTTGGTGGTTAGTCGCAGCATCGTACGTGTTTCTGTTATATATGTTGTCATTCGGGAGCTGTGGGATAATGTCTTCTAACGATGAGGATATTCCCGAGGATTCCCCCCTCGGGTGTTTGTTGAAGCACTGGAAAATGGGGAATTTTGAACAAACTATGAAGAAAAAGAACTTGATTGATTACTGTAATCATGTTTGGCCAGAATATGAAACGGGGGGAATGCAATGGCCGCAGAATGGTACAATGACTACGGAGATTATCGCTCCTTTGATGGGTTTCTTAAGGGAAAATGATAAATGGGATGAGATACCTTACTTAGATTTGTTCTATCATTTAAAAGGAAAAACTGAATGGTTAAAAGAATGTGGTATGCTGGTTTTGGAAACTATTAATAATGAATGTGTGGGTTGTAAAGAGCAAAAGTTGCGCTTTATTGAGCCCCCGGAGGAAGATGTGTCGCTGTTGGTCTCCCCTAGTGCACCTCCGTGTCCCTCTCTTGAAAGCCTTAAAATAGGAAAAGAAAAGACCTCTGCTCCCTCCTCTTCAGACGAAGAGTCGGAGTTAGATGATAGGGGTGATGTACAAAGAACCCCATTAGCTGGATGCACACGCCGGGGAAGGCAAAAGGGGAAGGAGGGGGACGTGCGACCTAAATTGATGGCACCTCTACGGGAGGCGGTGGGGGCAGATGGTGGAAGGGTTATAGTTAAGGTCCCGTTTTCACCTAGCGATTTGATGATTTGGAAACAGTCAGCCGGAGCTTATCGGGAGAATCCGGAGAAGGTTGCAAGGGTGGTAAAAATGGTTATTAAGGCGCAAACCCCGGATTGGAATGACCTGCAAGTCTTATTAGATACTCTTATGGATTCTACTGAAAAGGAGATGGTGATGAAAGTTATGACTGACCGGGCTAGGGACATGATAAGGGCTCAGGTAACCCATAGTACGGTTAATGAGTTAGTGCCGAGGGATGACCCAGGATGGAATCCTAATACAGCCAGGGGATATGAGGTGCTTAAGAAATATCAGGAGTTGTTGGTTGAAGGAATTCGGGATGGCATTCCTAAAACAATGAATTGGTCGAAATTGTATTCGGTTCGGCAGGAAAAGGGAGAATCTCCGTCGGCATTTTTGGAAAGGTTGAAGGATACTGCTCGAAAATATACTAACTTGGATGTAGAATCAGAACCTGGTAAACTTCAGCTGGCCTTGATATTTATCGGACAATCGCAGGAGGATATTAGGAAGAAGTTGCAAAAGTTGGAAGGGGAGGAGATGCGGAACCTGGAGAAATTGTTAGAGGTGGCATGGAAAACATATAACAATAGGGAGAAAGAAACAACGAAGAGACAACAGGCGGGTATGTTGGTGGTATTGAAGCAAGCGACAGGGGGAAATACAGGAAATTTTAGGGGTCGGGGCCATAGCCGAGGGCGAGGTGGATTTGGAAGGGGTGGCTTTGGGAATCAAGGGATGAATATGCGAGGAATGTTGGGACCTAATCAATGTGCCTTTTGTAAGGGATTTGGACATTGGAAGAACGAATGCCCGCTCAGCCAAGGAATGCAAATGGGTGGCAGTTCTTTGCCCGGGGTTAACTTGGTCAGTGCTGCAGGGAATGGAATGAATCCATTTGTGAATAACCCACAAGGTGTCGCTCAGGCACTGATGATGGGAAATACTCAAAATCAAAGCTGACTAGACCAGGATCTTAAGGTGGTCATGGAAATAGAGGGTGAGCCGGTGGAATTTAGGGTGGATACTGGGGCTAGCTATTCGGCAGTAAACGAATTACGGGGAGTTTTGAGTGAATCGAAAGTACTGGTTGTTGGGGTGTCTGGGGAAGTAGAGGAAAGGACATTCCTGCGGCCGCTTGATATTAAATTTGGGGGGAAAGAATTTGATCATCAATTTTTATATATGCCGAACAGCCCAGAGTCACTACTTGGAAGAGATTTGCTTTCCGTTTTACAAGCAAGAATAATATTTGATAAGGATAGGGTAAAATTAGAAATACCAGAAGAAAACTTAGCAAAAATGTTTATGATTAAGGAAGTAGAACCAGAGACGATACCAGAGGTGACAGAGCAGGCTGTGGCTCCGTGGGTATCGGAGACGGGGATCCCTGGTAAATCAAAAGCGCTGAGCCGGTAGTAGTAAAACTGAAGGAAGGAGCGCAACCGGTAAGGGTGAAACAATACCCAATAAGGCTTGAAGCAAGAAAGGGAATAGCTCCAATGATTGATCAGTTTGTGAAGTTGGGAATATTAAGGGAATGTGAATCAGAATATAATACCCCTATTTTTCCAATAGTAAAGCCGAATGGAAAATACAGACTGGTGCAGGATTTAAGGGCAGTTAACGCAATCACTAAAGATATATATCCTGTGGTAGCTAATCCGTATACGCTGTTAACATCTGTCTCTGAGAAATTTCAGTGGTTTACGGTAATTGACTTGAAAGACGCCTTTTTCTGCATACCCCTGGCACTTGAGAGTCAGCACATCTTTGCATTCGAATGGGAAAATCCAGACACGAGACGGAAGTGCCAACTTACTTGGACTAGACTGCCTCAAGGATTCAAATCGTCACCTACTATATTTGGTAATCAGCTAGCCAAAGCTCAGGTAAAAGATTCACCTTTTTCATATGTAATTCTACAATACACAGATGATATATTCCTGGGAGCCACAGAACGAGAACTCTGTTGTAAACTGACTATTGAACATGTTGGGGCAAGCGGGATACCGAGTTTCTAGGGAAAAGGCACAGTTGGTAAAACAGAAAGTTATCTACCTGGGTTGTGAAATTTCCCAAGGGGTACGTCGATTGGGAACGAACCGCATAAAAGCAATCTGTGACATTCCAGTGCCTCGTAATCACCATAAGTTAAGATCTTTCCTAGGAATGACTGGATGGTGCCGGCTGTGGATCCCTAACTATGGACTAATGGCTAAACCATTGTATGAGGCTGTAAAGAAGCAGGTGTTTACATGGGAGCCAGCAGAAGAAAAAGCGTTTCAAGAATTGAAACAAGCCCTTAAGGAAGCGCCGGCCTTGGGACTGCCCGACCTGACCAAGGACTTTCAATTATATGTGCATGAGAAACAGCAGCTGGCGTTGGGAGTCCTCTCCCAGAAACTGGGGTCGTGGAAGAGACCGGTGGGGTATTTCTCTAAACAGCTGGACGCAGTGAGTAGTGGTTGGCCGGGGTGCTTGAGGGCAGTAGCAGCTACCTTGATACTGATACAGGAAGCTCGCAAATTGACTTTGGGAAAACATATGACAGTCTATGTGCCCCACATGGTGATTACTGTGTTGGAACAAAAGGGGGGACATTGGCTCTCCTCAAGTCGTATGCTCCAATATCAGGCCCTGCTAAGGGAGCAGGACGATATCGAATTAAAGCTAACCAACCACCTTAACCCGGCAGAATTTTTGATGTCTACTCAGGAGGAAGGGAAATTGGAGCACGACTGTGTCGAAGTGATTGAACAGGTTTACGCCAGTCGCAAGGACTTAAAAGATGAACCATTACCGGACCCTGACTGGGAACTATTCACAGACGGATCCAGCTTTGTGGAAAACGGCACCAGGTATGCTGGATATGCAGTGGTCACCCTGCAACAGGTAATGGAAGCAAAAGCACTACCACCGGGTACCTCAGCGCAAAAAGCTGAAGTTTGGGCTTTGGTGTGAGCTCTAATTTTAAGCCAAGGAAAAAGGGTGAACATTTGGACTGATTCTAAGTATGCCTTTGGAGTAGTGCATGTGCATGGAGCCCTGTGGAAAGAGCGTGGACTGCTTAATTCACAGGGGTCTTCGATAAAACATCGAGAAGAAATCCTCCAGTTGTTGGAAGCAATTTATAAGCCTACCACAGTAGCAATCATGCATGTTAAAGGGCATCAAAACGATTCGGGGAAAGAATTTCAAGGTAATCAACAAGCAGACCAGGTGGCACGCCAGGTTGCCCGGGAAGTATGGACTCAGATGGCATTATTACCAACCCGGGAAAACCCTGCTGCATCTTATATGGAGACAGTGCCTCATTATTCTCCAGAGGACGAGAAACTTGCACAAATGATGTGTGCACGGAAGAATATCAAAGGATGGTATGTAACCCCTGTTGGTCAAGTGATACTGCCGGTAAAAATCATGAAGCAGGTGCTTGAAGTGGAACACAATAAGTGCCATTGGGGTGCAGAGGCGTTAGTAAAATTTTTAAGGAAAG
Source organism: Pithys albifrons albifrons (assembly GCF_047495875.1). Lineage (NCBI taxonomy): Eukaryota > Metazoa > Chordata > Aves > Passeriformes > Thamnophilidae > Pithys > Pithys albifrons. The sequence goes on along the minus strand of NC_092468.1, from coordinate 142,635 downwards.
AAATATTCTCAAACCAGATGTTAACATTAGCAAAGAGGATCAATGCCATGTGTGCGGTATGTATTAAAAACAATCCAGTGGTAAGGAAACAGGTAAAAATGGGGATAATTAGGATGGGACCACAGCCTGGGGATTATTGGCAGGTGGATTTTTCTGAGTTTCCTAAAGCCCAACATTTTAAACATTTGTTGGTTTATGTTTATACCTTTTCAGGATGGCCAGAGGCTTTTCCCTGCAGGACTAATCAGGCAAAGGAGGTGGTTAAAATGTTGTTAAAGGAGATTATTCCGAGGTTTGAAGTGCCTTTAGGAATTTCATCAGATAGGGGACCCCACTTTGTGGCTGGGATTGTTCAGGATCTTTCTAGAGTTTTGGGAATTTCCTGAGATTTACATACCCCTTGGAGGCCTCAGTCTAGTGGACAGGTAGAACGGATGAATCAAACATTGAAAAATCAAATTACAAAAATTTGCCAAGAAGCAGAAATCCAATGGCCGCAGGCATTGCCTTTAGCTCTGCTAAGAATCAGAATTAAACCCAGGGAAAGGGTGGGAGTTAGCCCATATGAGATTTTGTATGGGAAACCCTATCATGCTGCTACATATCAGGGGGACCCTCATTTAACTGGGGATCAAATGTTGCTTAATTATGTTTTGGCTCTGAATAAAACTCTTACAGCAATCAGAGGGATGTTGCAGTGGAATCGGCCTTTACCCCTGGAGAATCCAGCACACGATATTCTTCCGGGTGACCAGGTGTATGTGCGAAAGTGGTCTGAGGAGCCGTTGAAGGAGAGATGGGACGGACCTCACCAAGTGATCATGACTACATATACCGCCGTCAAGGTTCAAGGGATCGACAACTGGATCCATTACACCAGGGTGAAAAAGGTTCCTCTGAAATGGACAGTAGAACCACTGTCACCCACCCGATTAATATTGCAAAGTCAGCGCTAATATTGTGGTGGTGGATTGTTCCAGTGGGAGGGGTGGTAACGGTTGAAGTTCCAAGATCTTATGTAACTGTACGTGAAGGGAACGCTGTCAATCTAACTTGTTTATTTATTTGCGATCAGAGAGTTGGTTTTCGAGAAATTAAAGCTGGATGGAAGGCTCAATGGGATGGGGCCGATGACGATCAAGAATTGACTTCAAAATTGACTTGGGATGAAAGGATGCGAAGGGGCATTTCTATCATGCATATACCGAAAGCTACAAAAATGTGGACGGGACACTATACATGTACAATAACAGTTCAAAGTAGTAGGGACCAGGGAAATGTAGAGTTACGGGTGATAGGTTCCTCTGATCAGGAACCTGTCACTGACTCCCCGAATTCAGGGGTAGGTTGGGAAAAGGAATATGGACATCGTGAAAACTTAGTGATAGGTCTAATTAGAGATTTTGGTTTGATACAAAATGTATCTCAGATTACCGCCTGTTTACCTATGCCCCAGACTGCAAGTGATCCTATTCCGTGGGGGATAATCCCCGTAACCGTTATGCCATTATCAGGCAAGAATTTTTCATGGACATGTCATAAAGTATTTGGAAAAGTACCTCAACCAGAATCGAAAGGGGCTGATATATGTTTGACTAAACGGGTAATGACAGAAACAGAGTGCAAAAGGAAACCTACGTATTATGTATGGCTAAGGGACACAGGTAGATGTTATATCGAACCCCCTTTTGATGAACCCTGTGATCACGCCCGTACTGGGGCACCACGACAAAATATAAAATGGGAAAAACAATATACTATAGAATGCTGGAATGTTACTCATGATGTTGATATCTGGAAAAAAATGGAAAACTACTTGGGGTTCTAGTATCTCGGAGCATTATAGCTATATTGGCAAGGTGCAGTGGTGTATACAGTGGACGGGAACAGAAGATCAGTCACACCTAAAGGTTTTTACCACTGAAACCTCTTCCAGGTATTTTCATACACATCTAGAAGAATGGAATTGCACCCAAGTATTTACATGCGACACTCCGGAGGATCAGATAGGACTTGTTCCTGTAAAAATGGTATTGAAGTGGGGATGTGAGTGTAGAAGATATAAACATTATATTACTATAGAACAGGAAGAGAAGGCTGTTAATTGTAAATACTCAACTGTACATAGCCCAGGAAATCTAGTATGGGTACTAGGACACGGGCAGTGGACAACTCACTTGCCCTTAGATGGACTGATTACACAAATTACTTTAGGAATTCCTACATTATGCCCTTTTTGGAAGGAATCAAAATTAACTAAGGAAGAAAACAACTACGAAGTAGACAAAGTGTGGATCAGGATTTACAGGATTTAGGATTAGATAAAGAAGGTTGGCATGAACCCTCAGGGGGAGTTAAATTTGGGTGGGCTCTAGAATCTTTGTTTGCACCAGTTGCCTCCTATCGGAATAGGGAGATGTTGTATAAATTAATGGGTCAAACTGAAAGATTGGCAGTGGTAACCAGGAAAGGATTCAAAGCTATAAATATCCAATTGCAGGCTACTTCTAGGATGACTTTACAGAATAGAATGGCTTTGGACATGATACTTCTCAAAGAACATGGTGTTTGTGGGTATTTGCATGGTAGAAATGAGCACTGCTGTATACACATCCCAAATGTTACTCAAGGTGTCGAGAATGACATTCGCCAATTGGGACAAATCGAAAATAAGGTACATGAGGTAAAAGAAGAAGCAGAACATAACTGGATTGGACAAATCTTTAGTTCCCTAGGAATCCAGGTCTCTGGTTGGCTCTCCTCGATTATACAGTATGGAATATTAATCGTAATAATTGTTGTGGCAGTTTTAATTGTTTATAAGTGTCTTTTAGGAATGATTCTAAAAGAAGGTCAGCACACACGCCAAGTGATCAAGGCTGTCACTTGGAAAGAAATGATTATACCGGAAGCTTTGAAGCCTAATATGTCAGCTCCTCCGCCCTATTCGGAGGCAACTATTTGAATGATTGAGCATCCTTGTGGAAAAGAAGCTCGAAGGATGCTCAAAAGGGGGGAGTTGTTACAAATATATTTGTAAATCTAACTGTGGAAGTAGTTATGCTAAGGTTTACAGGGTTTAACTGGGCCTGTGGTGGGGTAACTTGAAACAGTAGTGGAGGCCCAAAAACTATTGGGAATTTGCTAGGAACAGCAGGACAATAATTAAAAGGATGAGTGAAGTAAATAGAACCCGAGGAAGAAAACAAACTGTTGCTTAAAGATAAGATTAGAATCAACATATGTAAGAGGTTTGGTGGTGGGTGCCTAATTAACCAGAATCCTGTGTTAGATGAGCGTGGTAGATTTTTAACCCTTGGAGACGGACATCAATTGTATACATATAACCTATGTAACTGATTTATGAACGAGACCGTGTGTCTTTGTGCACGTACAACGCTGTAGAAAAGGTATAAAAGCTGTCTTCAAGAATGGCTCGTTGGAATCCTGGCTTAGGACAATAGTCCCCAGGTTTCCCGGGCCCAGCAAATAAAGCACCGCATAAACTGATACTCTGTCGGTTTGTGTTTCTGTGAACGGGCAACAAGGAGAGCGCAGCAGCTTCATAGAATCGCGGAACAGTTTGGGTTGGCAGGAACCTTAAAGACCATCTATTTTCAGCCTCCCTGCCATGAGCAGGGACACCTTCCACTAGACCAGGTTGCTCCAAGCCCTGTCCCACCTGGCCTGAGCACTTCCAGGGATATATCCAAGCAATCTATGCAGTGCCCAAGGCAGCAACAGCCAGGTTCCCATCTGCCATAGGAAAAACCCATCTACTACCCAGAGAGCAGCAAGGAAAGCAGACCTGAGCAAGTACTGATCACACACACCGTGCACCTCAAAAGCAGACCTGGACGAGGCCCTCAGCCAAGGCAGCATCACCAGCATTCCCAAAGCCCAACAAGGGAACAAGCCTCAGGAGCAGTCCGAACCCCTGGCTTCATGGGAGTGTGTGCAAGTTTTGAGACAAATCTGAGCTGCTGCACAAGATGTACTTGAGCATCTCCACTGCCTGGAAGTGGAGTAGGAAGGATTCAGGCTGTTGCAGCTGTGGGAGGTACTCAACGATTTCCATCCTTTGGATGGCCTCTGTCCTGGGAAACTGGGCAAATGCCTGGCTGCAGAGAAGAGTAGGTTCAGCAGGCAAGGGAAGAGGTGCCTGCCCCAAAAGCCCCACACAGCTCACAGTGAGAGCAGAAGAACCCCAAACAGGGACTGCCCAAAATCACTGAGTGACACGAGTGGTTTATCCATTGCCTTGTCTGCTTTCCATAATCAGTGACTCCAGAGTCAAGCAGCCAGGATCAATCTCAGGTTACATGGATTGGGACAAACCAGCTGCTGTGCTGGAAGGGGCAATTCCAGAATCTCACCTCCCCTTAGTGGAAATTCAGTGCTGCAAAGAGCCCGGCAGTGATCGTGGATTTAACTGTCCCTATGGATTAATGCCTGGCACTCATGGCCAAGTGCTGCTGCAGCATCTCTCCAGGCAGAAAAAGCTAGGCCAGTGCAGAAGGGATTCAGTGGGGGCCCTGCCCAGTTTCCCAGGATGGATGGGAAGCTGCCATGGACAGGCTGGATCTCAGTAGAACTTCATTTAAGTAGTTTCCTCAAAGCTTCTAAAACAGGGACTTGTTTGCAAGTCTAACACAGCTGAAATCCTGTGGCTCACCAGGCTTCCTAATAAAGTGCTGCATAAGGGAGCTGTGAAAGAGAAAAGAGACCAAAAACCCCAGCTCTGTGAAATTTCTAATTCTGCTTTGCAAAATGTTGTTTGCATAGCAAGGCTGGTTAACTCATGAAACAGCGTGAGGTTGTGGAGTCGCTTTGTTCCGGTCCACACTGTCCAGCAATTACAAGGAGCCGTGTACCAGGTATTACAAGTCCCACAAAGTAAGCTGGACACTTCAATGGGATGAAATGGTAAAGACCCAAGAGTTTGAGAGTTAAAGTCACAATTTTACAAGTTTGACGGGTCATGTCATTGAACAAAGAAAACGCAGAAGTCCAACAGTGATAAAGATGCTTCAAGACCACTCAAGGGATGAAGTCAGGAGAGCACTACCCAAATTTCAGGCCAAAAGGAAAGCTCTGCCCAAGCTTTTGCCCAGTCATTAAATGGAAAATAGCAGGTGTTAACTATGAACTCAAGACTGTATCTGTAGCTTCTTTTACATAAGCAAGTCTGGCAAGTTTTTGAATAGTATGAACTGGCTTGCCTGTGATTTTGTCAATGAATACCTTTGCTGCTAAAAAGATAAAAAGCTTCTTAGCAGTTATTTATTTTGAGGTGTTTTTCGCTATCAAGCTGGCTGTGAAAATCTTCATTTAACCTGATTTCAGGGAACAGCTGGCTGAGATTTTAGCTAAAATTGAAAACAGACCCATCAGATAGAAAAAAAATATCATCAGAAGCTCCTTCTTTCCACCTGAAACCTACTGGGCTATTCAGGGTTTTTGTGGAGATAAACCCCTCAGAGAGATTCCATTTCAAATATCATGGAAGTTCTGAGGGATGAAAAAGCAAATCAAACACTTTCAGAGCAAGTTCTCCCACCTTAATTCCCAAACACTGCCAGAGTTTGTCCTTGGCACCTCAAGTCCTGCATGACCTAAACCCAGCACTTGGGCTCCTGTGGGAAAGGAACAGGAAGCGCAGAAGGAAGTTCAATCCTACCTTAAGGCAATTCCCAAGGAGCTGATGACACTCCAATGAAATCCTGGCTGTCCTGCCTGTGGACTGACCTGGGTGAGTGCAGGCGCTCTGGGCTGGGAGTGACAGTTCCTGCCCCACTCCTTGTCCCACGTCAGAGCCCCAGGAACTGGGACTGGGGGGTTGGGGTGGCTGCAGCCCACTCTTGCTCTGGAAGGGAAGCCAAGATGAGCCCAACTCCCAGGGCCTGTGCAGGGGCTCCCTGTGGAACAGCAGTTCAGTGTTTAGTCCATGGCTTTCCCTGGTCCCCTGAGGCAGAGGATGGTCTGTACATTGGTCTCTCCCTTATCTTTCAGACAATCACATACCAAGGGCCTGCTTGTTTTGCCCCCAGCCTCGGGGGCTGCAGTTTGTCAGCAGGATTTTCCCACTTTTCAGCAGACCAGGGATCATTTTCCAAGGTCCCCAGGAAATTTCTGGAGCTGACCTATTACTGAGTACAGAGCACAGGACAAGGGAAGAACCAAGATTTTAGCACTTACCACATTACATTTTCTTCTCCCATGACAACCTGCACCGGCTCTTCCCATCTCAGAAGGTTCCTTGTCCTTGTTCAGCCTCCCAGGATTCTGTGAGGACATTTCCCATGCACAAATCAAGATCCCAGAGCCAGAGGGTTGTCCTTGGAGATGGAGCAGAGTTGGCTACTCCAGTGGATTTCCTCCATGGGCCCAAAATAAAAATAATGGCATCAGTTCAGAATCATCTTGAGCTGGGACTGTAACAATGGAAAACTCCTTTTCCATGTCCAAAGGCAGGAGATTGCCCTGGTCAGGCTGTGAGACCTTAAACTGCACATTTGTCTGGAAGTTGTGACTGGGATTCCACCAGGGAATGAGCCTCCTGTATGTGGAGTGGATTTAGCTGAGCCAAAATTTACTTTCTCACTGTAACCCTGCACTGCTGTTTCTGCATTGCTCACTAGAGAAGTGTTGATAACAGGCCTTGATCTTCCACTCAAGGAATGAGCTCCCCAAAAACATGGACCACTGCAGACGGAGGTATGCAGTACTTGCGGGAATTGGCAGTGCTGGAAGTCACTCACCGTGCCAGAGAATGGGATCATATCCCCATCAGTCCGGAGGATGTCCCTTGTATGCTGCCCATGGGGAGGAAAGGGATTCGAGGTGCCCCCTCATCACATGTTTACTGCCAGGTAACAGTATATCATCCAAAGATGGATCTGCCATGTGTGAACACGATGTCTACCTGGCTGCAGAATACAGAAGAAAATTTGGAAACTTCTCACTCCCGTGGATTGGCAAATCAGTTTCTAGGGACAGCTCCGAACTCATCCGCCACCAGAGCATCCACACCGCGGAGAGGCCCTACGAGTGTTCCTGGTACCTGGCAATTTACCCCAGAACAGGTGCTCGACCCTAACAAACTGCTACATTGCTTGAAGGAAGGAGGCCTTGCTTATTCTGATCAAAACCACCAGCTGTTTGCCCTCTACTGGGGTTTGGCACCCTCCAAAAGTTACAGGGGAGGACGCAGGGACCCAGAGTGTGGAGAACACTAAAAACACGCTAAATAAGATGAGTACCCAGACCAGCAACATAAAGCTGTTATTGCTCCCATAGTGAAAAAGAAGTCATGGATAAGGAGGTCTACAGGAGGTCTGGCAAACTAGACAGAGAAGGAGCAAGAGTAGGAACTGGTGAGGGGACAGACATAAGTTTTTCGACAGAGGATACAGGTGCAGAAACTTCCACAGTGGATGCCAAACAATCACTGGGAAAACAGGAACATCCAGGGGAAATTAGACAGGAGACCATAATATCCAGATCAGTGACCCCAGTAGAAATTCGGGATATACAGATAGAATACAGATGCCTGCCTGGTGAAGGAGTTCTTACCTGGCTGCCCCGATGCCGAGATAGAGGAGCTGAGGCTTACGTGTTGAATAGTCAAGAAGCACAACCCCTGGGCTCTGTTGCCAGAGATGATAAAATCGAAAAGGAGATTGCAAAGTCACAGGACTGTTGCAATTTTTTGGCACGACCTTTTGGAGGTGTGGCTGGAGCACACCCATATAGGGAGTCTTTAGAGAGTTCCCCAAGAAAGTGGACAACTCCAGATGAAGCCATCCAATACCTACGGGAATTGGCAGTGTTAGAACTTCTCTCTGGTGATCCGCTCAAAGGAATTAGTACTACTAATCCAGCGTATGTCCCTTGCCCAGTGCCCATGTGGAGAAAAGTAATACCAGGTGGTCCTGCACCATTGTTCCATTGCTTGATAACAGTTCTTCCTCAAAGCAGTGACGCCTGACCCCAAACTGTGGGCAAAATGTGCGCTTGGTTACGGACAATAGAAGTGTGTGCCTCAAGGAGATTTAACCTTGGGAAAAACTAATCTGTATTCTGAGTTATTTTTTGCAGGAAATGAATCATCAGTCAAGGAAAACCTGAGCTGAGCTGCTGCCAGTGCCCATTGACTGAGTGCTTCTCCTGCTCGAAGGATCCATCCTGACAGAATAAAGTCTACAATCTGCAGGAGTGGAAGATGGCCTGAGAAAACAAGAACTGCGCAAGCACGAAATATAGATAGATATGGGATATGGGTTTGATGTAATATGCTATGAAATAAGGGGTGGAGATTGCGGTAGTTTAGGCCCAGAGCAGGCTTTACTTTTACAGTAGGCCCTTGAAAGTGTTCCGTAGATTAGAAGGGACACAGGTTGTCACTGACTTGAAGCAAGCAAAGAAGTACCATATGACGTGAAACAGAGTATAAAAGGAATGGGGAGGAAGTGTTTGGTCTCTTTTCCTCGTGGCTGGGATGTTGTTCTTAAGGATTTTGTCTGGGAGCAGCTGCTGGAAGTTTGAAGATTAGAAGCTGGGCTCTGTGAGAGTGAGAGAGTGTGACTTCTACAGCTGAGAAGGAACGTGCATAGCCCAGGGTGTGGTGTGTTGTTGAAATGCTGCCATGAGAAAGAATTGTCCAGCAACTTCTTCTGTGCTGGCACATCTTTGTGTTGGGAGTTACACAGACATGCTGGTCTGAGCAGAACTGAAAGCGTGTGACAACACGTCCAGAGGAGTAGAAATTGCACAACCTGTAGAGAACACATGTGACCAGATGGGAAGAGGAGAACTGTGATAAGAACTATCCTTGTGTATCACAAATGCAGCTACAGAAGCCTAAATAACTCGTAGCTTCTTGTCCCTGTAATATTTGTAACAGAATTTGACTTCCCTCAAGATTCATGTGTGAAACATCTTGGGTTTTCAGCTGTCTGTGTTCTGGGCTGGCTGGTGGAGCTGATTGGAGCCCTTGCCACTGCAGGGTGTGTTGTGGCGTGGTCGGCCCCAGAGCAGCAAAATGGATCAGTGAGCCCCGGCGCACTCGGGTCCCTCGGCTGCCGCTGATTCCCCCCAGCCGTGTTTTCCCCTGGAGCGCAACTAGTGGTGCTGAAGGGCCAACCCCGAGCCCACCGAGCCAGAAGGGCTGGGCAGTGTGGAGTCGGCACCCCGGCAGGGACCTTTTTTCCCGCTCATACACGGAGCGGAGAGAGTTGGAGGCAGCAGTGAAAGGAACTGCGGAGAGCTGAGCTCAGCCAGCAGCTGCACAGCCCCTGGTCAGACAGACTAAATCAGTTTGTGTAGGGAGTGACGAGGAGGAAGCAGGATGTTCACAAGCAGTGGAAGAGACAGGGCCAGACACAACCACCCGATCCCTGTGCCCAGGTGAGCTACATGATAAGGTTTCAGGCAGCAGCCCGAGGAGTCCATAACTGAGCTGGCTGCTCTGACACAGGGGCATCGCAGCTGAGTGTGTGGCACTGGATGGTAGGGAAGCCAAGTAACTGGGTCCCCTGTCCCAGGATGGGGCTATTGACCACGGGATCGGGTAAAGGGCAGAAACTCTCAGCCTCTGGAGGCGACTCTTGTCAAGCGGGAGGGAAAGATACCCAAGCAAAGACGGTCTTTTAGAGCACCAAGATGGGTGGAACGCCATGGAGCAAGGTGTCTGGTACCTGAGAGAATTACCCGTGCTGGGGATAATCTTTCCGATAAGGAGCAGTTCCCTACCAATGCAGACAGCATCCAGCGTGCAGAGAACATGTGGCAGAATTCCTATGGAATGCGCCGGCACGACGTGCCAGCTCATTGGGAGGGATATTGTTGAAGGAGGGAGAAGCAACATTGGGCTTGGCAAAGTCTGGCAATATGAAGCAACTGTCCCTGCCCTGTTCCGTAAAGAGGAGCTTAAAGAGGACTTTTCCCCTGCCGTGCCAGTGCAGCCTGTGCCATTAGGAGCAGGTGCCCCCCAGCTGAAGGGAGAGAATCCACTCAGCAGGTTGGCTGGCGCCGTGTCCAGCTGGGAAAGGGCAAGAGCCGAGCGGCCGAGTGGCCGCGCCGGGCGCTGCCGGAGCTGCAGAGCCGCAGGAGCCCCCGCCAGAGGCGCCCTCGGGTTCCCGGGGGAGCCCCCAGCGAGGGGTCCCTCCCCGCTGCTGAAGCGGCAGCAGGACCCGGCCCGGGGGCCGTGGAGCCCCGAGTGCCCCCGCGGCTGCTGCCCCTGTGCCAGCCCGGCCCGCCTCTCGGCTGTGCCGCTGCGGGAAGGCCCCGGCTCGGCCCTGCCGGGGCAGCGGGGCGTGTGGCCGGGCTGGCAGCGATGGCCGCGGCGGGGCAGCTGTGCCGCCGGGGCCCTGCCGGGCTCTGCGCTCCCAGCCATGGCCGCACACGGGGCACAGGAGGGGGCACGGGCAGAGCCGCAGCTCCTCTGCCGGGGGCAGCGAGGGCAGCGCGGGGCGGGCGGGGCTGGCGGCAGGAGCACAGGCACAGCTCCCTGGCCAAAGCGCTTTGCCCAGCCATTCGCCTGGGATCGCAGAGCCTGTCAGGCAGCCTCTAGTTTGGCTTGGGGCCGGGCTGTCCCCTCGGGGCCCCGGCTACTCCAGTGGGCAGGGAAGCAGCCCTTGCCTTGCCCCTTGCACGGGGGGAATGGGGAACGTTCGGTCGGGAGGGTTTTCCCCCCGGGCCAGCAATGCTGTGGAACTGCCCCTGCAGCACCGGCCCCTCTCCAGCCCGAGCTGCCCTTTTGTCCCTCTCGAGCTCTGCTGGTGGCGCAGGGGCAAAAGAAAGGCGCGAGTGGTGCAGGGCTCAGGCTTTGTGCCATTGCACTTGCACAGAGAGGCAGGTGGGGGAAGAAAGGCAATGGTTTATTGAGGGAAGGGGAAGGGGAGGGCTAAGTGAGGGAAGGCAAGAGCAGGAGAAGGGAAGAGGCAGAGTGTGAAGGCTGGAGGGAGGAGGAAAGGAGAGAGGGAGGGAGAGAAAGAGGGAAAAAAAAAAGAGGGAGGGAAGAGAAAAAAGGAGAGAGAGAAGGAGGGAGGAGGGTGTGAGAGAGGGGGAGACAGGGAGGAAGAAAAGAAAGAGAAAGAAAGAAAGAAAAGAAAGAAAGAGAAAGAAAGAAAGAAGAAAGAAAGAAAGAAAGAAAGAAAGAAAGAAAGAAAGAAAGAAAGAAAGAAAGAAAGAAAGAAGAAAGAAAGAGAAGAAAGAAAGAAGAAAGAAAATAAAGAAAGAAAGAAAGAAAGAAAGAAAGGAGGGAGGAGGGAAGGAAGTGCGGAAAAAGTGCGGGGGAACGTGCGAAAGGAAGGGGGAAGAAAGAAAGAAAAAGAAGAAAGAAAGAAAGAAAGAAAGAAAGAAGAAAGAAAGAAAGAAAGAAAGAAAGAAAGAAAGAAAGAAAGAAAGAAAGAAAGAAAGAAAGAAAGAAAGAAAGAAAGAAAGAAAGAAAAGAAAGAAAGAAAGACAAAGAAAGGAGGGAGGGAGGGAGGGAAGGAAGTGCGGAAAAAAGTGCGGGGAACATGTGGAAGGAAGGGAGGAAGAAAGAAAGAAAAAAAGAAAGAAAGAAAGAAAGAAAGAAAGAAAGAAAGAAAGAAGAAAGAAAGAAAGAAAGAAAGAAAGAAGAAAGAAAGAAAGAAAGAAAGAAAGAAAGAAAGGAGGGAGGGAGGGAGGGAGGGAAGGAAGTGCGGAAAAAAGTGCGGGGGAACGTGCGGAAGGAAGAGGGGAAGAAAGAAAGAAAAAGAAGAAAGAAAGAAAGAAAGAAAGAAAGAAAGAAAGAAAGAAAGAATTT